>NW_027472585.1:41205117-42636367 GCF_030347505.1 Rhynchophorus ferrugineus
TAACCTTATGATCCTTTTCTCTTAATTATTTTACGTTAATTATATTTTGTCATACGTTTTTATTGTTTGAATATGTTTAGTTTTTAACAATCTTTTCTTTGCAAAGAAATATCTGTTTCTTGTTCTAACATATTTATATTTATTTTTCTATAGCATATTTATTTTTCTGCGTATATTAATAGTTCTCTATCTTCTGATTTTATTGGTGTCGATTTTTATTTGTTATATATTATACATTCTTTAATTTCTCTTTTTCATGCTATTACAGTGGTTATGGTTTGGGTTAGTGCCATCTTTAGGCTTATCTCTTAGTTTAGCTAATTTAGCCATTTTGTATAACATTTTCCATTATATTTTCCATTTCAATTTTATATAAATGAAAATAAGAAAGAAATATAGAAGAATTATAAAGAAATATAAATATGTATATAGAAACAAATAGAAATACATTCAATTTTGTCAAAACGTGTACTTTTTATTGGTTATTGTGTAAACTGTATGCAATTTCCACTGAATGAATTTAGTTTAGAGAAAAACTATCAATAATAAATAACTCTAATACCGCCATATTTTATATCATCATTAATATATGGAGGAATTGCCTTAAATAAATAGTTTAATCTTAGAAACATTCTTAGAATCTCCGATGGCATGCACTGTTGTTTTTGCGAAATTAATGATAGATAATTGTGCTTTTTCATATCATAATATTAATTTCCAATGCCATCTGCGAACATTTATGCTTTTACTGATATTTGTTTTATTGTTTATAACGCAATCTTTCTATTTATATCGACCCGAAGACTAGCTCGAAACAAAGGCGATGTGGCAGTTGGTCCCTGACCGGACAGCCTTGCCGTCGGTTAAAGACCAACCGGTTCGAACTAGACCCGCTCCCCAGCTAGCGTCGAATCCTTTTCCTCGTTTTATTCGGACGGCTAGAAACGTATCTAAAATAGCAGTGAACTCACATCATCGTCCGATGTATTGCAGTTTGTAAATTCATTTTACATTAGATAAAAAGAGATAAAATGCTATCTGATGCGTCCGAACATGCAACCGAATCAGCTTATCAAACTCGCCTCGTTGCCAAATATACGCAAAATTTCTCGAAATATGAGTGATAATAATTAGAGGTTATAAAACGACAAACGCTGTTTTCGTGCCTTGCTTGTTTTGTTCAGTCAGAAACAGATGACTTCGAACAGGAGCGAGATAATGGGGCAACCCTCTTGTCAGTAAAATGCGTTAGAGAGCTATGTATTGATAAAACAAAAAGAAAGCTTGATGTTAGCTCAGATACTAAATATATGAAATGTAGGAAAACAGTGAGTATTTTTTTTCGATACAAACATAATATAATACAATTATTTCAGAGAAAACTGTCAGTTTGGAAAGTGTTATTAGAAAACTTTGGAATATGCGGCCATTTGAGCGATGTAAGTCATTCCTTTGTATATCGTTGGAAACAAATATTTTAAATGATAACCCACGAAGAGGTCTAATGGAACTTCCAGATAATACAATTAGGGAAGATTTGTTATTCTAATTTATGTATCTAGAAAGGTACCTAGAAAGGTTTGAGACTTGGAAAAACCATCAGTTACTGTTGTGGGCAATGCACTATACTATAGTACAATGATGGAAAAGACCCCACCAAGTGGTGTCGGTCCACAAGGCTGTAATTAAGTTGCATATATTAAATTAACTTTTGAAAAGGAGTGATGTTCATGTTAAGGAGCGAGTGAAAAAAGATACAAGATTAGATATACACTAGACACACCATCTAACCAAACAATATGGCCACAATATTGTCTTCCTGACTTTAGTGCTTCAATCAAATTAATAAGGGGTGTGGAAAGTTAATTGGATATGTAGAAAGAAGCATTCTGTAAGATAAAACCTTTAGTTTGCAACGAAACTGACAAACGGTGCAGTCATAAATAAGTGTTCGATAGATTGGAAATTAATAGTAGACTGAATGAAGCTCTTGGGATGGTGGATTATGATCCATTGCTGACAGTTACCAAGACAGTTTGATGAGAGTGGAAATTATTAAAGGTGTGTATATAATTAATATAGGATAACTGTACAAAATCGTATTGTAGGGTGTGAAAGATTTGTATACATAGATATATGCCTTATCGTTCAAAATATGCTTGAGCATTTGGTTATAATGTATGAGGGGAGAATGAATATTAACTGTTTTGCAGATATGGCAAGTGCATTAGGGAGAATGCACTGATTAAATCTAGTTTCATCAAGGAAGATGTATACAGGTGGTAACAGAAGAAACTAAGAAGAAATAAAACGATATCAAAATAACTTTTAGTTCTAAAAACTGTGTAGAACTTGTATAGAAACATTGTCATGAAGGAAATAAGAATTAAATGCAAAATGCAGTTGTTAATTAGGTACATTAAGCCTCCAGGGGATATCTCTACATAAAAACGCGCCTAGAAATCTACTTCATATAACCTACATAACCTATAAAATATTGCGGCTGTATAATTAACTGTCCTTCGATAATATATGTATTAAATATACTATATTGTTAAAATTAATTACATTTCGTAGTAATATTTTTCTTTCAGTTTGCAGTATTTTGTTTAGATTAGAAAACAGCGAAAGTTGATGTGGCAACATTGCGATGTTTTGCGACGTCATAATACTACGTAAAAGAACGGGCAAGACTTACCGTTGACTTGAGTCTGCCAGACGGCGTCGCCCACGCCCCAGAGACCCGATGCCATATAGAAGGCTAGGGGAGTAGCTGGATGAGGCCTCCAGATTAACAGCCACACTTGCAGGCCAGCGTGGACGCACACGCCGAGGATCATGATGGGAACGCGGCCTACGTACTTCATCACGCTGCCGAACAGCAGACTGCAGATGGCGTTCACGACGCCAAAGCAGATCATCACAAAACCTACATTTTGAACACCTGAAAAGAGAAACAAATCATTAAATTATTGATATTTCATTTAATACCATTTCCATAATATCTTATTTTTCAATTAATCGCATCTCACATTAGATATGCTTATTACAATATTTAATTTACGCATTAATTTTTTACTACTGTTCTGTTGTACTTGCAAAAACCCAAGCATGACGAGCATGGGATAAATACATGAGTAACAGGTCAATTGAAAATTCCCCGTCGTGATACATAGATGGCGCTACTAGAATTAAATCCATATTACAGCCGTCGGATTATTAGTTTGTGAATTATAGTATTTTGAGTGAAGCAACTTTTGTTTTTGTGAAAGAAAATGGATAAAAAGCAGAGAAGAGTGAGGAAGAGAGATTGGAATGTATTGGAAACGTATTCTTTAATCGATCTAATATTGCTAATTTTTTATTACAACGGTTCAGTTAAAGCTTATGTTGACATACAAAATTTGGTGATTTTGTCCAATTGTTTTTCAGTAAATTAATGTCTAAAGAAGTATTTTTATAGCTAATAGTTGGAATTTACAATAGACAACCAAATGACTTCAACATGTTGGTTTGTGATGTGTCGAAATGAAATGTCTTTGGTGTGAAGAGTATGCATTTGTTGTTTTTACTGGCTTTTACTCTATTGGCCTTCACGTTCACGATCAACATAGGAAACTGACCATTTCCCTTAGAAATCATTAGACTTGTTCAGGCAATCTATGATGGTTCAGCGAATTACGTACGGATACAAAACTATCTGTATATCAAGGAGATGTTGTCTCTTCACTGCTTTTCTACATAGTAGTGGACACAATTAGCAATTTGACGTTGGTTGATAATTCTTCTTGATAGAGCTAGTTTTGTAAAGGTATATATTTTAAGAATATCTGAAGGAAACATCTGACGTATTGAATGAGAGATACAACATCATGACTCTGAAGAATATAATAATAAGTCTTTAAAATAGGGTGGTTTGATAGTGTATGTTCGAAATCTTACAATATCAAGATAAACATATTCTTAGAGAAATAGACATTTGAAATAGAAAGAGTCATTTAAGGACTGTTGATGCTACTACATCTATTATTGGATGAATATCAATGTTAAATACAACAAATCTAAAAAAACTATAGGTAGAGATTTAAGAGTCAGGGTAGTCAATCAGAAAGATGGAAATGGATGTAAAATTATGGCTCTAAGATAAAAATAAATATTTTACAGGAGGAAACCTTTTGCATTGTTTTGAAAATTCCGGAAAAACTATTTCCTTTCATCACATTTCTAGTGAATGTTATTTAACGAACAACTTCTGCAACTTATTAAGTTATTAAGCAATAATAGTTTAAAAATATATACAGATGTAGCTCTTTCAACAGATCTTTTAATTAAATAATCAGCAAATGACCTATATTTTTTCAATATCATCAGAATTATTATTAATTATATTTAATTTGTTACAGGTTCTTTGAAATCTGATACTCTTTTTGTTAGTTTACTGTTGTTGAAACTCTCGAATGACTGTCCGTGTTTTTTATTTAATAGTTATACATTAGATGAACTAGTAGATATTATAATTTAGAAAAGGAAAGTCAAAAATAATTACACTTAACACTCTTGATATAAAATCTTTTAATTATAAAAAGTTGTGTTTCTATTACATTTTTTTTACTCTGTTATTACTAAAAATGATGCGACAACTACCTGTTGCATCGTCCAAAGATAAACCATCAAAATTTCAATTAAAAACTGAACAAAACGTACGTATTTGGATTGTTTTGTCGTCCGTAAATATTACTACTCGTTCTTTTATGTTTCGTTTTAGGAGTTACTATTAAGTCTCGAAAAAAACATTCTAGGAATCGTTCAAAATAGATCGATAGAACCCATGTAACGCGAGCATCAATCATATTTTTTGTGTTATCGACCATTTTTATTATCGCTTTTATCGCGATTGAAGATGATTGGTGCCCTGCAGCCAATTTTTTTGCACGTTTTCACGAGTTTTATTATAATGGCTAAGTACCGTGGTTCCGCGAAAACGATCACACAGTTTTAGTGACAATTAAAAATTTTATATTTGCATTTTTTTATTGCGCTTCGTGGAACTCGGATAGGATCGTTAAATACGTCTTGTGGACAGTCAACTCACCTAAAGCACATGACACATATGATTGGGTGAAGTCAGCACTGATAAAAGCTTGTTCGACGCCGATGTAAACTGTTATGGGAATCAGGAGTTGTTGGTACGGTTTCTTGAGTTGGTAGGCGGTAGCTGACAACAGCTGGATACCGCTCAGTTCAGCTGCACTGTTTCTCCTTTGTCTTTCGCCGTATCTGAAACAAGAAAACATCATTTTTGGGTTGTCTTTTATATTTCGGGATTATTAGTTCTCTTTGTCCAAAATTTGTTTCATGATTTTGCTATTCATTATTCTCCAGTTATGATGATAATATATATTTTTTAATTAAAAATATCGCGAAAAAATCAAGGTACCCTAAGTGGTGAAAATTAAAAGATTAATAAGTCATCCAGAGAATGTAAATATAAAGCTGATCCATTTTGTTAGATATGTGATATATTTATTACAGCACGAGATATACAATTTTATTTAAATGTATGTGAAAAGTTTTCTGAAGCCTACAAGGCTAATTCAACTGCTTTGTTCGGAATCTATATAAAACCCGGGCTCCATATGTTACTTGCAGTACTTGTCAAATATTCTTAGAAGGTATATAATTCTGATACGCCTTGCTAAAAGATGTAAAAGCAAAAATACGAAATCTATAAAATATCGTGACCTTGCTTCATCTTCTACTTCAATCAATTTTCTCAATTAAGTTCATTTCAAATGTTTTAAATGACGTTATACAACGCAATATTCATACAGAAACTATAACGAGTGTAATTCAACCTCTTTGTGTGATGTACTTCAAAAGAGTGTAAAAATTTGCTGCAGGCTATGTCAAAATAACATATCATCGAATTTGGCATGAAACAGTTGTTACGTTCTTTACCAAAGAATACAACGACGTAAGAGGCTTGTTTGATGGAATGGTATGTCTTGTGTTCCCAGTGAGCGGCGTTCATTTATTGACAACTCCATGAAATGCTTGACGGAAAACGCAACTTTATTACGCAACGGAAATAAATTTCCAGCTCTTCCAGTCGCTTATTCCGTGCATATGACAGAAAAGTAAGAAAGTATCGAAATGTTAATCGAAGCTTTGAACAATATTAAAAGGAATTAAACAGGAAAACTAAATGTTTTGTTGTCTTGTACATCTTTGACAACCTTGAAACTGATTCTTGGCAAATTATTATTTATCACCTTATAATTTTCAAAGATTTTTAATAAATTTCCAACACAAAGGAAACCGATATCATTCTAGAATAATAAAGAAAAACATAAATTATAATCACAAACAACACGAGTACAATAAATCTATTTTGTTGGTTTTTGTTGTCGATAGTTGATAAAATACGGAGTTTTTTTTCTCTTTTTAAAACGGCGGTCAGTGGATTTACATAAATCCAATAAAACGACGTCGTGGTTCTAGGAAAGGCGCACGATTTAGCGAACCGTTTGTTAACATCGATTATAATACGTTTTGCAAATTAAGAAATAAATAATGTCAATAACATTCGAGCAAAAATTAATATTTAAACACGGCGCTGCGTCCTCGTTGTTTCTTAATTATTCAGGTGTGCTGTGCCTGAAAAGCGTCTCAAAAATTATAAACAAAAGTGAGTTTTTATATTATTTAATTAATACATTGTTACTAGTCGTTTCCGTATAACCTACAATTAGTTTTTATGCTAACTTAAATCTAGGTATATAACTAGGAGGACCCATCGGCCCTAACTCAGTCTCTGGTGAAATAATGTTTATATATGTCACTGCTGAATTTTTTAATATATTTCCTCCTACACGACACTATACAAGATCAGATGGTTTGATTCTTTTGAGTCTGTGTCCTCTTCTGGTGGTACCCAAAAGTTGCAATATTTCAGTATTCGTATCAGAATGGAGTCTTTCCTCATTTCCCCTTGCAATTCTCTTGATTTCTTGTCTGACCGTGGGTATCTGAAGGTCTCGATGTAGGTAATCAGTCCTATAGTATTTGGGTGCACCCACAATACCTCTCAGGACTTTGTTCTGAAAAATGTGTAATTTATTTATGTTACTCTTTGCAGAACATTCCCATAATTGAACTCCGTATGTCCATATAGGTTTCAATATTTGCTTATATAATAGCAATTTATTATATACTGATAATTGTGATTTTCTTCCAATTAGCCAGTACATTTTCCTATATTTCAATTCCAGTTCTTTTCTTTTCTTGTTTATATGTTCCTTCCAGCGAAGTTTTGCATCGAGGTTCATTCCGAGATATTTAGCGTTGTTGCTATATGGAATGATAGTGTTATTTAATGTTTTTGGTGCTTGTACGGTTTGTTTATAGGTGAACTGCACATGTACAGATTTACTTTCATTAATTCTTATTTTCCAAGCTTGTCTCCAATTATTTATATTGTCACTTGCCTGTTGTAATTTTCGTGAGGCTTCTTCACTATTGTCTCCGACAGCTATAATTGCAGTATCATCAGCAAATGTAGCCATCGTGATATTTTCCATTTGTGGTATATCACAAGTGTAAAATAGATAAAGCATTGGTCCCAGTATACTTCCTTGTGGTACACCTGCTTTAGCTTCTTTTATTGTAGAGTAAGCTTCTTCTTGCTTGACTCTAAATATTCTGGTTGTAATGTATGATTTTAATAGTTCGGTGTGTTGTTTTGGTAGCATTATCTGTAGTTTATGAACAAACAAAAGTGAGTAATATTTATTTTTATTCTAAATTTATTCCTATATTAGATATTTATTGTTTAACAACAAGGTATAGTTTCGTTATTTAGTAATAAACAATACAAAACATTTCTAGAAATCGTCAGCTTCCCTACGATATGAAGCACCACTCTACTAGGATCATTAGACGTCTAGACCAACTCAGATGGGATCTAACAACAAGTTTTGGGAGGTGAAAAAAGAGTATTATCAGGGCCTTAACACCACTGATACCAGCAGAGTCAACTTAAGCTTATTCTCGCGTTTCAGAATTGGCCACTGCAAACTGACCCATGAGATTCTTATTAAGGAAAGAAGTTCATCACTGTGCGTCGAATGTGGTTCTATTAAACACATACTAACTGAATGCCGAAGATACAACTTGCAAAGACGGTTGGTCAAACTGAGAGGGATGATGGACTAGTGCCTTAGGCTGTAGAACCTGGACAAGCTGATTAATTTTCTAACTGTAACAGGACTTCTACTAGAAATACAATAGTGTTCATCTATGTAATATCATGTACGTTCGTTTATATTTTTTTGTATCTTATATCCATATCACTGTTATGGGTTGTGCGACCATTGTATTGTAGCATTCATATATTCATGCATCTGTATGCTTTTACACATTTAACTATAGGCTTTATATTCCGACCATGTATTTTTATTGCTCTTTGCATTCTATACTTGTAACAATACTATTTGTATATTTTAATTGATGTAAATGTGTTGTATATTGTATATCTGTAAAGAGACCTTAAATAGGCCAGAAGGCTGATGGGACAATAATATTCAAATAAATAAATAATGCTTCTCTGGAATGCAACACTATTTTTTTCTGCAGCGATAGAAAACCTAAGTTGACAATTAAGTTGGAACCTAAATATGATGAACCTGAGAAACGCCATAAAAAATAAACATAATATTGACTAAATATTCTATAAGTTCAGATTAAAAATAATTTTTTTTTAACGTCAGTTATCTCAGTATAACACAGTTCTGCAAAACAAAAAACTGTTCCATTTTTGTGTATTTTGTATTTTGGTATACTGAAAACGAAAATATCATGGAAAAGTTTTCAGGATATCAGAATTTTTCTTTGTTTCTCTTCTTTATTTTTCTTAATAAGCCTTAAAGTAGCTCTACTTCATAAAGGTGGTGTTTCCATTTCTGTGGGTCATTCCGTATACCTCAAAGAAGCATATGTCTCGATATCATATATTTTATAGATGTTGAGTAATAAGCAATTCAAAGCTTTGTGTAAAATATCATGATATATTTTCAATGAGGCCATCCATTGGGACCTAAAGGTGCCAAATTTTGAGGATGTAGTTGGGAGATTGAGGAAAATAATTAACGATGAACTTATAACTGTAAGTCTTGCATCAATTTCCACGACGCATTTTACATTTAACGAAGCATGTTGAACAAATTTACGTCATTTCTATTAAAAAATTGACATATTTTTGTCAAAAATCTGATGGATCCTCTATATATGTACATAATCTAAATATTTATTTAAAACAGGTGTCGTTTTTTCTGACGATTACGAAACCGTCTGGAACCTCGAAGAACCAGAAAAAAAGTTCGACTAATTAGTAGACCAGAAACGCAAAAAAGCCTAATCTATTCATAGCGATTGGTCAGTATACACTTTTAAAATTATTCATCTTAATATGCGATATCTCTCACCGGCGAGTGTGGCAACAACAAATGGCGTTGAATAATATTGGCGGAATTTATACCGGATTGGGAGACGGTGCAGTTTGTACTGTCCCGGTAAAAAGCAGATATTGTGTTTGTCTATCATCATACGGTCGCTTTCAACGGAGATGATTGAAAAATCCACATATAGAAGAAATTATCTGTTATGTGTCTTCAACTTGATTGATATATATTTAGAATAAATTAAAATAACATAAAAAACATCACACATAGAGGTAGAAAAAGAAAAAATTAGAAAGCATACATTTGAAGACATAAGTTTCTAAGTGTATTGGAGTTATATAGGCAGCAGATGGTGTAGCGATATACAATTATAGTAACGAACGGGATATTCCTCCTTATATTTCTATATATGCTCTTGTGGCTTGTAGCAAATTTAAAATTTCTTCATATCATCAATATTAAGATATCAACCAATGATTATTTAATATGGTGGTATAATTCAGTTAATTTTAGAGAAAACAACAAACATAAAAATTGAAAAGATATGACGCAGCCTAAATATTAATAATTAAATATTAACGATCAAATGCTCATGTAATATTGCTGAATACTTTTGATGCATGTTATTTTATACCATGCGTTTCATCGAACAACTGATATATTGTTAATGAAAAACATTATACGAGCTATAGCAATGCTTCAACAAAACGGAAGTTACCGTTAGTATTTCCTATATTATATAACAAATATCCAGAATGGGTAAGTACCACATTAAATCGGCCATTGGTGGTACCGAGAAGGTTACTGAAGAAGGTCGCGCATTTCTAATTAATGTTTATAATTATGGGATTAATTCGCCAATGTTGTTTTAGTGACTAAGGTTAATAGCCTGTAGTAATTATAACTATCAAACGTACATTAAATATTCCCATAAGCTTTTAACTAGTGAATTAGAATAAACCGAGATAATGAAGGTTTCTTTTAGTACGTGTGTTTTGTTATATATAATTTTTATATGGCACTATATCATAATAAATAAAATGTAAATAAATAAATAGTAAAAGAATAAAAAACGATATTAATAAAATAAAATAAAACGGAGTTATGTATTTCTTACTTACTATTTTTGTTATTCTTTATAATAAGAATTATTGTTTAATTATTGTTTAAATAAAAAAAATTACAAACTGTATTGTCTATTATAAATTTAATAGTGAAATTTACTAAATACATTAATAAGCAGTCTCTTAAGTGTGTATAAACCCGTCGTTCATATACATTAATCTTAGTGGATAACTGGATATTGAACGGGCGGGGTATTAAGTTTAATAGTGAATAACTTTTATTAATTAATTGATTGTTAAAAAATTTGACAAAAAATGGGTGTCAAATTACTTCAATTTTGGGGATCCAGATGGCCATTAGTAGATTTTGCTTCAAAATAGGCCTCAGTTTCGGGATCACCTCTTCATTCGACGAAAATTTCTTCCCATCGAGCATTGCTTTGAAATCTGAGAACAGGTAATAGTCGCTGGAG
The DNA here is from genome assembly GCF_030347505.1 of Rhynchophorus ferrugineus. Taxonomy (NCBI): domain Eukaryota; kingdom Metazoa; phylum Arthropoda; class Insecta; order Coleoptera; family Curculionidae; genus Rhynchophorus; species Rhynchophorus ferrugineus. The sequence continues at coordinate 41,216,113 of NW_027472585.1, forward strand.
GCCAGATCTAGAGAATACGGTGGATGAGGAAGCAATTCGACGCCCAATTTATGGATTATTGTCATCGTTTTCACTGACTTCTGACACGGTGCATTGTCTTTGTGAAGAAGCACTTTCTTTTTCTTCAAATGCGGCCGTTTTTCGGCGATTTCGTCCTTCAAATGGCCCAATAACGCTATGTAATAGTCGCTGTTGATGGTCCTTCCTTTTTTAAGGCAGTCAATGAAAATTATTCCATACGCATCCCAAAATACAGACGCCATAAACTTGCCAGCCGACTGTTGCGTTTTCCCACGCTTTGGAAGTGGGTTCATCGTGTGCAGTCCACTCGGATGACTGTCGATTGGACTTCGGAGTGAAATAATGGAGCCATGTTTCATCCATTGTCACATATCGACAGAAAAACGGTTTTATTACGCTTGATCATCTTCAAACACTGCTCCGAATAATCAACACGTCGTTGTTTTTGGTCAAAAGTGAGCTCGTGAAATTCGTACAGAACTTTCTCATACCCAAAGATTCGTGAGTGATTCAATTTCGATTTATGGTCATTCAAAATAATTTTGTGGATTTTTGAAATGTTTTCGACGGTAACAACACCTTTTGGGCGTCCACTGCGTTCACCATCTACGGTGCTCATTTCACCACGTCTAAAGTTAGCAAAATAATCCTTAAAGGTGATTTTTCTGGGGCAGTGGCCGGAAACTCGGCATCACGCTAAAAAATTTCTTTTTATCCATTTTTTTCACAATAAGAAAAGTTGTTTCACTCAAAATGCTATAATTCACAAACTAATGATCCGACAGCTGTCAAATTTATACACGCATCTATTGAGGGTTAGGGCTAACTAAAAAATCCACCTACTGGCGCCAGGCTAGTGTCAGGTTGAGGACTTTTCAATTGACCTGTTACAACGTTCCGTCTGTAGATACTTCAAACTCTAATGTAGAGATACTATCAATACAAGCATAGTTTAATCCGATTATTGCTTCTTTCTACCCCATAGGACTAACCCAATAGAACTAAGCAGCTTTCAAAAAGTGTGTGAAATCGGTTTATTCAGTTTTTCAATCAGAAACCTCAGATATTCTTTGCCCTTTGCCTTTTTAAAATTAAAAAACGACCAAAATACATGCAAGCACCTAATATACGTACGACATTTTTTGAAAGCGTCTAGAATTTGTGGTACCTTGAACAAATTGCAAGAATCTAGAACGATTATGGCAAATTCCCCAACACCAGAACCCAAATAAACAAATCGGTACTATAAACAACGAAAAAAACATAGAGCGCGAAAAGAACCAGAGACCGAGAGAGAGAGAGAGAGGAGAGAGATAAAAAAAACCAAATAAAAGGTGCCGAATTCCGTGACAAGCTTGCAGCCTTGCTGGCAGCCTCGCATCATCGGGTTCAAGATGGCGGCCTCGATGATAGCGCGCAGAGAAAGGTACAGCGATGGCGCCAGCATGGGCGTATGTACCGTTTACAGGGCGACACAGCACGAGACGATTCCGATTTTTTCTTCGCTTATTTCTCTCCGGCCACGAATCAAAACGAATCGGTCATCAAAGCGTGATGATGCCTCAAGGTCGCAAGGGTCGTTGCTCAAGATCCAGCACACGAAATGATCGAGGATGCTGGTGGATTATTAATTATCTCGATTATTTAACGTAATCGCGATGCTTGTTCTCGAATTATATATTTTTTCGGTTATATAAGGATTTTTGGGTTAAATACAAAATGTTTTTTTTTGGACCCGAAATTATATTTTGAATTTTCAGCCTTAATCTTCATATTTATAATTAATATTATTCGAAAATAAATAAAAAAAGTGGTTTGACCTTAACGTAACAAATATTTATCTTAATTCTGCTTCTTAATATCATAATACGTCTATAAAAACGCATTAAAATATTAATAATCTACGTTCTCTTAAATTATGTACACCTTAGTAGGTATTGGAATTCATAGTATTTTACAAAAATTGTGTAATATATTTCATTGTCTCCTATTATGAGCAAATAACGCTTACTAAAGGTTTATTTCAGTGTATTTTATTTCGTTGAGTAGTGAAAAACAATATATATATATATATATATATATATATATATATATATATATATATATATATATAATAACTAATAAATAAGTTACTAAGTTACTAATAAATATATATTAACTAATATTTAAAAAAGTGTTAAAAATTGTTTTTTCGTCACTTTCATTGTCGAAAATTATCACACCTTAAAATTGATTTATATTAAATTGATAATTGATTAAAAATTGATAATTGATTTCTAAATTGTAAGAAAACGTCTAAAGGATCTTAGAAATGATAAAGAAGTCATATTATAAAAGGTTTTGTGATTTGTGACTAGTTGGTATGTATAATCTTGAATGTATAATCGTGAATGACAAGGTCTGGAGTCATGTATGTACTCTCTCCTTAAAATGTTACTGAAGCAATATATTAAACTATTAAACTCCTATACATCAGCCAGGATGTTTAGAGTTAAAATAGAAGCAGCTTCTTACTCAATATTGAAAGAAACAAAAGCAGCGATACTTGCTGTTGGAGACAATAGCAAAGAACCAACCAGAAAATTGTAGGAAACACGCAAGCGATAGTATGAATAAAGAAAAAAAGTCAACGAGGGTACTATTTACTGATTAAATTTGTCATACAGTCACAAAGCTAAGTACTTTGGGATCATTTTTAGGCAGAACTTACGGATGGAGATGTTCTGCAAGAAGTAATCTGTTGCAAAAGTCCTGAGAAATATTGTAACACCCAGACACTATAGATCTAGACCTACGGATTCCAACTGTCATAGAGAAAATTAAGAGGTTAAGACATGAGGAAAGTTGGATAATAAACTCTTGTATAATATTAAACTAGGACGTAGACTCAAGAGAACCAAACCGTGTAATATGGAATAGTTTAACAGTGAAACACTGGAAAGTGTTACTCACTTTTATTTCACTAGAGACTAAGTGGAGACTAAGAGACCATTGGGTCTTTCTAGATAAGTACCTAGTTCTAAGCCACTGTGCAAACAAATTGTACGTTAGTCGGCAACGACTAGTAATAATATATTAATAAAAAGTGATCTAACCTTATTCGAAAAAATAAAAATAGTGTTTTAACCTTAAGAGAACAAATATTTACCATTTTAGATCTTCTTAATATCTCAGCAAACATGTTTCTAGAGACACATAAAAATATGTTGTTATAAATCCGTTTGTTATTACATTTTCTAAATCGTTATAAATAATGTCATTCGAAACGTTTAATTTTAATAAAAATGATGAATGCGAATGAGTTTAGATGATGAAAAAATTGGCTGGTCTTTTTTTTATTTTTTAGTTGCATAATACTTGAATAATTATATTACTTTATGATGAAATATTCTTAAATAACATGTTTTGGGTTATATAACATTTACCAGTTACAATACATCTATAGATAAAATGGACGTAATATTTTGGCGAGTAATATATTGTACGTCAACCATTTCAATCAAATTTTAATCACATTATATAAAAATTCCTACTAAGACGCCAAAGTTAAAAAGAAAATAATAAAAAAATTACATTACTATTAATCAAGATTAATTATTCGATGTCAGATGTCAACAAAACACAATTTCTGATCACTATGAGATATTTTTAGTATGTGATCAGCTCTTGAGTGCGTTTGATAATTTATTAATTTCATAATTAGAAAAAATCCAATGAACATATTCTATCCTATTAATTAAATAAAAATCCGACAGTTCGATGAGACTTACGTCATTGATAGTTGGTTATTTTCGAATGCTAACAAAGACCATTCTTCTATAGTAAATAGATATATCATCATTTCTAATAATATATTTGTTTCTTTTTATATGTAAACTTGTGTCCGTTGTTGATAAAAAGGCTTTAAATACTTCGTGACAGAAATGCAAGAAACATTATATAAACAGGATAATTCGTAAAAGAAATCATTTATTAAGGATGATACTTAATTATAAAGGATGTTTAATATATGGTGTTTTCACTTGATGAATAGCATCAATGCGAATATAATGTACTTATTACAACCTAGAAAATGGCCATGGGATTCTTCGAATAAAATTAAAAAGAAACCACTGGTTATTGCAAGAAATGTGGTAGATTGAAAGGGAGAGAAATTACTATAAAACACCAAAATATTGATATTTTATTGTTTAAATCATAAGCAAATAAATTCAAACATTTATTCAGAGAAACTCAAGACAAAATTTGAAATCTTTATAATGTTATTAGCATGAAAGCTGTAGTATTGGAAACGTATAAATAGTGTATATCATACCTCAATAAATTATACTGTGTGACAAAATTTTTCTAGCACAAATAAGATTACGTGTTTTGAATTTTCTATTCCATCGTTAAAAACATTGGCTATTGATATTGTTGTCTAACCCGTTAATAATAGTATGGATACTATTTTATCTCTAAAGAAAGCAATTCATGGATTTTTAGAAAATTTTAAAGCAGAAAATGCCAAGGTTTTAGTGAATGACTTGTTACAAAAATTTAAAAGGATGGGTGCAGAATGTCTTAAAATGTATTTCTTGTATTTCCATTTTGATATTTCCCCCCTAATCTTGGAATGGCCAATGACGAACAAGGTGAACGCTTTCATCAGGATATAAAATAGGTGGAAGGGCGTTATCAAGGAAGATGGAATGTTAAAATGTTAACAAATTTCGGCTAGTTTGTAATGAAAGATGATTCTACTGTTCACAAGAAGAAAAGTTAATATTTTGTCATTTTCTTTGAGAATATATGACTCATTTTATTAACCACATAAACCTGAGCTATTTGATTTGTAGTACTTTAAATTATGATAACATTTAAGTTTTTGTGGTCAGATGGCATAATTTAACAAAAAATCCGTTTTATTTAATGTTGTAGTACAAAAAAAAGTCACACATTGTTATTGATTGACAATAAGAAAGCAAGGCTATAAACTAGCTATTACTAGTTGGAAAAAAATAAAATTTGATTTGCTTCAAACCATAAATGTTGTTACACATTTTCAATTAATTAATGTATAAATAAATTTGCTACAGAACCGTTAACTAAAATAAACCAACTCTAATATCCTAAGTGAAATTTAAAAGCAAATTAACATCCCTTGAAATTAAATACCGTTCGAAATAAAATTAAAAAAAAACAATATTGTTCGTTACGTCACGCGCAGCCTTCCCTCAGGCGCCGATACTGACACCGACCTGAACTCGACCGTTCTTCCTGATCTGTTTTCGTCCCAGAACAACAAACACAACACGTCCACCAGATGACGCCGAAGAAGTGGCAAGGCCGCAGGTTTCGCGAAAGGATTTCAACTTTTTAACTCCGACATTCCGAGATAAGCTCGGCGACGTTATCAGCCACACCCCGACACGACAATCTGTCCAAGAGTTCGGCTTTTGTTTAGTAATAACCCTTCTCGGAATCAGAAGAACGCTTGTCTAGTCCCTCTTTGAACTGGTAGTTCAGTTTATGCGATGATTTCGATGCAGATCCCTGATCAAATACAATGCAGACCATTTAAAAACAAATAAATCCTGGCTGACCTTGATAATTAAGCGAAAATATATTTTAATTAATGGGCGAAAAGATATTTGTCTAAGGTTTCTATTTACAATATTCTGCTAAGTTTATTATATGTGTAAACAACTATAAGTTCCTTATGAGAGGAGTGATATGACTTGAATAGTACCAATTTAAAATATAAGGTGTCAAAAAGGCGCCATAAACGTTATGTCATAAGATTAGTTATCTGTTAACAACATAACCTTGAAATATTAGCGAATAACAGTAAATTTAAAACAATATAATTTAACGGAAGGTATGAAGATACAGAACTGAAGGTGCAAACCTAACGAAATATTGATGCCAGATTTCCATAAGTTGTAAATGATATGCTTGAGATGAGTATTAAAAGAAACAACCACTTTTTCTAAAAGCAGAAACGTAATCAAATAACTTTACAACGTGACAAAGTTTGATCATGTTGCAAAATCTGTGATAATTTACTTGGGAACGTGTAAATTGGCTCTCTGTATTCTATGCATTTCTCCTGTATGCGGTGTTTTCTCCTGACATTGCTCCTTGTGATTACATTCACAATAGATGACAATATATAGAATTGAAAACTTCTTTAACAATTTTTTTGTCAAAATTCTTTTATTAGTCTTTTTAGAATGTGTTGTTAAGTATACATAATATATTTGTTCGCCATTTCGAAGATGCTTTAATAAAAAGTATCATTGGAAATGAAAATTACTCTGTGTTCTTGGGAAACTAGCAATGATACTGATATAGTTACCAAAGTAGTCTTGACCAACAGGATTCCTTCCCACTTTCATTCGAGCAAAAAGTGTATTGCAATATATCAATGCTTAACCTACTGAAGACTTTCTCTTTAGGATTATATTTTGATTAACATAGCGAATAGTGAGGGATAATACTTTATAATGAATAAAATAATTAACGGCTTGAGCTTACAACATCTTCAAAACTAATACTTTAAAAGAAACGATGCTCTTATTATAGATTACGAGAATGCGAAGTGATTTCGTCATAAATTATTTTGGATTGAATCGTTAGCATTTCAGCATTATCAAATTTATATCAATATTCAACAGGATTTTCTTGAAAATTATGTATGATAAACTCACCTAGATAGAGGATCAACCAGCATAACTATGAGCAGAACAGCTAGGACGATACATGCCAAGTAGATGCTCATTATCTCATAGATTTCGGTACTGGCGACTCCGGAACTTTCTTCGTTGTTTCCTACCGATGCGCAGAAATTGGCACCGCAATTGCTGTAATCGGTGCCGTTACTGTGACTAGATGACGATCCATGAGGATTACTAAGTACTGTAAACAAAACAGAGTCGTATAGAATCCTATAGCTGACTAACATACTAAACTTACCAAGTGAAGAGATCAGATTGCCCCAGAGTTCAGCCGTTTGCCATGCCAAGAAGAAGAATCCGAAGAACCGAACGATGATGGCATCCACAGCCTGGTCGGTGAGTTTGGCGTAAACGCCAGCTACCTGGGTCAGATAGGTGGCCTTGGATGCCCACATAGGAGCTGCCCCAATACCCACAATGATACCGCAAGGAATGAGGGTGTAGAATCTATAATAATGGCGTGAATTATTGTCTGATCCGCATTGGTTCCAAATGGTACGTACTTGGGGTAGAATTGGGCGGCAATATATGGCGCGTAACACAACATTGACAGGCAGAGGGTCCATTTTACCGTTAGGCGCTTGATGAGGAAGGACGGAACGAAAATGCAGCTGACTACCAAGGCTGCAAAGATAGAACTAAGAGATAAGGTACCTAGACCGTCTTTGGCGTTGATGCTGGATTGAAGGTTTGCTGTGCCCTGGATAGGAACAAAATAAACGATTAGTTTTGCGTATAATTTGAACGTGAATTAATTGTGAGGGATATGAAAGCTCAAAACATATCAGTATCGATGTATGTTTCTATTGGCTGTGACCTGTGACATTTAGCCATATTCACTTTTAAACCATTTTGATTTAAGTCCTAACATATACTACATGATCTGGTTGGTCAGTATTTTAATTTTTATAAAGACCTTTTAATTAAAAAAATTATTGATTAACGATGCATAAGTAATTATGTACTCAAATTTCGTAATAATATAGAAGAAATTCATTAAAATCTCTTCAATATGACACACTTATACAGTAAACAACACTGTTAAATTTTGAAAAACTTTCAGAAGCCAAAATTACTTCCTCGTCATCACAAGGGATATTAGTTCATTTACCTGGAAAGCTGTGAACTGTATCATGAAAGCACAACTGATGGATGCTACGTTCTTCAAAATTCTCCATTTTTCCTTGGTGGACATTTTGAATTTGCCTTGTTGGGAGGCTTCCTCGTCGGTAAGCTCCCTCGGAGGTTTGACGGGCGCATTATCGCCACCGTCTCCCTGAAACAATCGCATAATCAATCAGTATCGGTAGCTAAGACGAGCTATTGCCGCCACATACTTTGAAACCCTCATTTTCGTAAGCACCAGTGACGGACAGTGTGAAAACGCCATCATCGTTCTTCTTTCCTGGGGCGCCGTTGGTGGTGGCGCTGCTGTCTAAACCCGCGGTCATGTTTGGGCCGCGGTCTTCACCCTCCTCGATCTGTAATCGATAAAAATCGACATAAGTCTTCGTCTCGTTAAGTTAACAGTTAGTATGTAAACAATAACGTCATTCAGAAAGGTCTAGTACCAGTTTGGTTTACATATCATGTAAATGAAATTATTAATAATATACAACATCATTTAGATGTCCTAAAATAGATGTTGAAACGATAAAAATAAATATAATTCTCCATTAGAAACACAAAATCTAAAACAGTTTTCTAAATTCTCTTATATTCTGTTAAAGGCATCCAAGTTGCACATGAAATTATAAAAGCTGAAGCATTATAGTTATTTCTAAGTGGAAATATTTTTAATAATCCCTGTTCATTATCAGAAATCAACATCGAAAACGAGGAAGCCATCTTGGTTAGAAGATACGGATTTTTCTTTCCAAGAAACAATAGTGTTTATTTTTACATTGATAATAAGTTGTTCCTTTCAATAACAAATTTATTATCAGGTTGAAGTTCATTCAAACAAAACCTAGACGTTTTGAAAATATCATTAATGAAAATAATTATTTATAAAAACAAAATTTCATTGAAGTTTGATCAACAACTATAAAATAAAATATCCAGAACAATAGCTATAATAAAAATTAACCGTATATAAAGTAACCGATAAGACCTTCGTAAACTTGAAAATGGTTCTCATTACGCATCATTATATTTCGGACAATATCAGATGTCGTTTAATTTGGAATCAAGTAGATTCTTTTATTTGATATAGCTTAAATATCATTTTACTCGAAAGCTATGAACATTGCAGCTTTTATTGTGGTTATAAAATTAAAGTAGTGCTAAAAATCCTGTGCTATAATTATGTTGTATGTTGTGCATCTTGTTTAAGTAACATTTTTTTAATAAGGAAATAAAATTCATAAAATGAACTTAAAAGTATGCAATGCTCATTGAAGAAGAATGCGAATTAATGTAAAAATAATATAAAAATAATTGATGAATTTTTTATGGATAGACATTTATGTATATTAAATTATGTAAGTTATAAACTATAGTAAGTACGTTATATTATCTGTGCAATTGTAGAAAAGTTCCGTTAAAGCTTGATTGAATGTCATGTTCCCAATATATCTAATTAATTACTCTATAAATTAGTGTATATCGATCCCAGTGAGAATATCCTGAACAATGAACGAAAACCAATGATAGAGAATTAAAATGTCTTAAGAGATGAAACATTATGGATTCCTATTGTTAATTGTTTGAAGCTTGTATTGAGTAAAAAATGACCATATATCCAGAACAATTTGAATGGTAAATGGTTAAGAATTCCTATATATCACTAGCCGTATTTACCATTGTTCCTTCCGATCGATATCATGTGATATTAATCATGTGATCTGTTAGATATATATTTCTAATTTTGTTAAGATATCTAAATATCATATCACTCATCGATGGTTTTATCTCAAATACTGCAGTAAAGATGGTAAGGAGCAGTAGGTTACAATAAAAAATACTTAATAAGAATTGAATTGGAATCCTTCGAAATTAATTCACACATTAATAAGTATTTATGTTTATTGGAAGGGATGGATTAAATTAATCTAAAAAAGTTATTTCCTATTCTAATACAAATTATGAATGATTAAAAATGAAATTAATTTAATTAATTGACTTATTCATAATTAGTGTTAGGTTGTTACACAATTATTATTATTAGCTCACTATTCAATTTCCCCACTATTTCTATTTTTATGAGGACAGCCAAAAATGTGCACAGAAATATGGAAAAGTATTGATCAACGATGGATAACTGATTATGTGTAAAAATTTCATAATAATATAGAATATAATCTATAGAATAAATTCACAATAACGTATGTACATGTTTTTCATGGGACTACGCAAATATTTTTTAAATGTTATTTCCTCTGCTGTGAACATATATAGTCAAAAATCCCATTCAATTAAAGCTTCCGAAAATTAAAAAATCAACTGGTACTAAATAAGTTTTACATAGTGTCAAAATATCCATCTTTTATGATTGTTTAGTTTTTTATTAACAAAAATAATATTTACTTTATCAATTTAAAATAAGAAAGATAATTTAAAAATGCAGAACCTATTTCAGATATTTCAATATACTCAACTAACTACGACTGCATAAATGTTTCATAAAAGCCCAAAAATGCTTAAATGGATAATGAAATTGAGTTGCAATTAGAATGTTTGAGAAATATTGAGTACATCTCAGTTTTTCCAGGTAAGTTATAACTAGTTATTCATGCGTTATGATTTAAAACGTTGACGAAAGTATTTAAAATACGATTCTAATGAAATTCTAACGAATTTCTATTGAATCAAATTTTATACTTGCATATATCGAAGAAGTTGGATGGGAAAAGATGAAAGGCGAGTCGTAAAATGATAAATTATGAACCACTATCACTCGGCACACTGTGTTACACACCTGAACTAATCAAGATGCAGTGGAAGTAACCGAATATAACAACGGCACGACGGTCACAGCCTAGATGGTTCATTCACGAGCACTGAGGTGAACTGAACGGTCCGCGAGATCGCAACTAATTTAGTAAGAGATCTTTATTTGGTCGCTGATGAGGTAGATTATTTGCTCTCGTTATCTTGTTTGATTAAGACTCGCACACAATGCATCACTATGATCTCCCGGGATCTAAAAGTGACACGTCAACATTCAGATTTTGATCGAGCGGTCGTAAAAGTCGAAATGTTTTCCCGTGATTTCGCTGCTCCGCATCACAAACATGTGACGTCGTCCGTCACGTATTTGGACTGATCTTAAGGTATTAACTGCGAATTACCGATTGGTTTCGGCGCGACTGGTAGGGGTGAAACTTGAGACTGTGAAGCAATCCACGCGGGCAACGTAGAGTTCTTTTGTAATTTATGAAGGTCGTAAATCAGCTGGAACAATGTCTTGACGAGACGGCATCATATGTTCCGGAACGTCATATATACCGGTTTCGATTTTCAGATTTTTTGGATTCTGATCGGTTTTTTATGGATATATTTTTTCTCTTCGCTCGAAAAAATTAAATCCGAAGTGAGATTATGTTGGTCCGGGTGATTACTGGCTTATTGTGTTGGTAAGATGATTATGTGTTTTAAGTTAGAAACAAGAATGCTTTCTTAAGTCATTCTTGTTCTGAGTCCCAGTCCCACTATTATATTTTTGAATAATATAATATCTAATATAATCTCTAATCTGTAATGCATATATACACAACAGATACAGAATTTTTTTGGCCATATATCATACACTTTCATTCCGTCATATCTATTCATTTCTAATATCTCTGATACATATAGTTAAAATACTTCTATTTTTTGTGAAAGTGACATTCTTTTATATTTTAGATATGCGTTGAAATTATATGAATCTGATTTGAATATACTAAAGTTAGTTGCAAAAAAAGCTTACTAAAACACAAAACGATGTAAATGATTTTGGGAATACGAATATGATGAGAATATAGAAAATATAAAAGTGTATATATTATATTTTTAAACAATATATGTTTTGATATAATGTCTGCTGTGTGGATTGATGGTAGAATAAATTTGTTTTTGTTTCATGATTTTAAACAATAAGATTTGTGATAAATTTGAGTAATATCATCAAACTGATATCATAAACAATTCTTAGTTATTGTTTGTCAAATATGTAACATTTAATACCAATGTTCACGATATATAATCGATATAATTTTTTTTTCATATTATTTTAAGACATTTAGGTTCTTTTTATCCAAGTTTGTTTTAGTATAAGTCTCCAAGTTAACTGCCAATTGGTAGGCTTATTATAAAGAAGGTCTAGTCCGGGTATATTTTAGGTGGTAACAAGAAGCTTTATGTTTAAGCAGTGATTTTGGTGCCTATATTCATTTCGTACCAAAGGATTTATTGGTATTATCGTATTTAACATGAACTATAATTATCAACAGCATTGCTTATACAAATTCTAACAAATACAAGGAATACAGCACAGTATATCCTATTTACTATTCATATTTAGCCTGGTCATAAATCTTAATATGATTCATTGTCTAACAAACAGCAAAATAAGCCGTTTTCTATTCAATAATAATTCGTTCGAAAATAAAATTTAAAATAATAAGTTTGTCATTATTTCAATGACACTCGCATTATTACACAAACATTGTCTTCGCCGGAAATTTGATTTACGATGAATACGTCGTTAAAAATCCTAATTAAGATAAACTAAGTAGTTCTAATTATGATATTTTGCATGTAATAAAACACCGTGATACGGATCGGTTCCACTAAATAGTGACAAAGCCAAAAAACCAAGGTAATAACGAACATGCCGGCCTGTAAATCTGGTTCAACTCAAAACAAATGACGATTTAATCAACTTATTGGCATTCAGGAGAGTTGTTTGTCTCGCGGATTAATCTTTAGACCGAATTGCTGGTCGTGTTCTTGTTTATCTCTGGATAAGTCTGCATAATATGTGGCTGAGACGTGATGTTATTGACAATAGTTTTAGTCATATTCGACGACAGAATTACCTGAACGTGTATTTTTTTTTTTCGAATAATAAACCTCTAGTGGTATTTATGATTTATCGTAACGATAAGAGGTCGTTAAAAAGCATATAACATAACATAAAGTATCTTGTAAAAAGCTTGGCGTGATCGATGAAAGATTGTTTCGGGATAATAAACACAGTTGTTGCCTTGGCATCATCGTGCATAATTTTGCTGTTCAGGTTCGAAGTGTACCAAAGAGTAACTTTGAAATTCAGGCGATAATGTTCATATGCAGGCGATGGACAAAATAATATGAACATATGGTCTGGTGATTGTTTGCAGATCATCCACTATGCCCATATGGCTATTTGTATTAAACAGTGATTAATTGGATAAAAAAATTTAGCTCTTTTCATTACAGAATCTAATGCTAACGGAGCATCAACAATTTGTCGTCTTCCGAAGTCGAGAAATTACACTGATCATATTTTACTGATCTCTTGTTTTAACCATCGCAAAACAAAGCGTATAATATAAAAAGAACTGTAGCGACCTTGAGGCATGTCGAATTTTACATCGTGGAATAACTGTCTACAAAATACCCAGAAATATAATCCCAGATGTTTAACACGGGCGGGGTGTCAGCAGCGACAATTAGGATACCATAACGAATAGCTGGCAACCCCGAGACGTTTATCTGGGATGTTATTGAAGGGTATTTTCATCATTCAGTATCTGACGAGCGTTGAGTTCAGACGTGCCACCATCGACTGCCCCAGCCTCGTCACCGGATAACACCGGTGTCAGCCTTTTTTTACCACTTGTATTTTCACATTTTTATATTCCTTCAATAAATAACGGTGACATCACGTAAACACCACTGTTTCATTTCGGTTTTACATCCATTCACTGAGCCATATCATTTACCGTAAAGAACCATCTCCATTTGCAATCATTCTATTCTGGTTTTTATTAAAATTCAAAGTAATAAAGTACTATGTGACATTGTCCATGTTATGTATGACGTTTCTAATGATGTTCTACAAGATATCCCTCTAATGCGAGTTAAAAGATGTATGTTTATCCTAGACAATATATTTCTTCTTTACGTATAACAAATAGACATAATTTAAATACATTGAACCGAATCATAGTCATTGGCTTATAAATAATCACATATATAAAAATGTATCAACAGAAAAAACCAGTTATATAATATAATGTCACATTTCAATAGCAGTTAAATATATTCTTGTATAGGCAATTATCAACATTTCAAGGAAATATGTCGATACCCCAGAAAGAACAATAACAGTGTTTTACAGTAACGGGTGGGATTACATGTAAATAACAAAGACATTTTCGAGGAATACTTTTTTATTGTTTTAAGAACTCGATAAATTCTAGCTAGATTAAAATTAATGTTTTATTTAATTGATTTATAAAAGGTTATTAGGAATTTTGTTAAATTATCATTTTTTAAGAAACTATATGGATGTTATTGTACGTATAGTGTGTTCAAAGTTATTTTGACGTACGTCATTTAAATTTGTGACATTAAAACGTCGGTAACATTACCACATCAACTCTGAGTTTTAGTTCAGTTTGGTTTTGACATACAACAAAATTCTAATCTAAATAAAATAACTGAACAAAAAAACTTATCAAATATAATTACATTATTAAAAACTACAGTTAATAATACAGCCACAATAGATTATAGGTTAGAGTGATAACCTCTTATCACTATTGCTTTCAAGAATTTTGCATATGTCTGATAACCGGACGACTTTGACAGGCTTATTCCTTTAAATGTTCGAACTAATCAGACAGTATTGTGTCTCTTTTTAACTAGAGTAAAATGAGAAGAAAAATATTGTCTGATTCTGAAACGAATTTAGAAATTGCGACAGGCAGTATATTAAACATCTTGATGATGTATGTATAAAAAATCTTTGAATAGACTATAGCTAATTTTTAACTTGGTGGAAAAAATAGAAGTTGTCATATTGTAAGTCACTTTGTCCTGTTTCAGATTATATAAAGAGTTTACGAACAATTAATTAGAAATCTCAATTAATTCATAATCTGTTCAATTTACAATGGATATGAATTAACAATTAACAACTATTGTTCTTTTGTTTTCTTCAAGTTTGTACAAACTTCGTGAAAATATTTATATTGATTCATGTAAACCATGATGTTTTCAACTGATTTATCTCCAGCTTTATTCATTGTTTTATACATTATTGTCGCTATTATAAATTCTTAACTGCTATAACATTTTTAGCTTTTATTTACTGAAATATTATTTAATTTAAGTTGTTAAAAGCATGTTTGGTAACCAGCCAAGTATGATATGGGGAATCAATTATGTGTTATACCACCGTAATGCTGCCAAGTATGTTCTACCTCATAGGAAAATTGATTTAGTTAAATTAACTGTAGTTTGATTGAAAAACGTTCCTTGAGTTAAACAATTTCCATATGGCATGAAGGAATACATATTTAGAAAATTATTTAGACACATAACCAGATCTA
This sequence comes from Rhynchophorus ferrugineus, assembly GCF_030347505.1. Classification (NCBI taxonomy): domain Eukaryota; kingdom Metazoa; phylum Arthropoda; class Insecta; order Coleoptera; family Curculionidae; genus Rhynchophorus; species Rhynchophorus ferrugineus. Next base: position 41,231,378 of record NW_027472585.1, read on the forward strand.
AACATAGATCAGATATCATATTATATGTATGATTTTCTTTTTACATTATTAACTTAATTTTGAAAACATTGATGATTATTTTCAACGACCTTGCCTTAACTAACGAGATTAGCCAAGGTTGCAGCTAATAACAAAAATCGAACAACAAGATAGTCAAGTCTTTATGATAAGCTAAATCTAGGTATATAACTAGGAGGACCCTATCTCAGTCTCTGGTGAAATAATGTTTATACATGTCACTGCTGTATTTTTTATTATATGCACCTCACTACACAACTCTACTCAAGATCAGATGGTTTGAGTCTTTTGAGTCTGTATCCTGCTCTGGTGGTATCCAAAAGTTGCAATATTTCAATATTCTTATGAGAATGGTGTCTTTCCTCATGTCCCTTGCAATTCTCTTGATTTCTTGACTGACTGTGAGTATCTGAAGGTCTCGATGTAGGTAGTCAGTTCTGTGGTATTTGGGTGTGCCCACAATATTTCTCAGGACTTTGTTCTGAAAAATCCCCATAATTGAACTGCATATGTCCATATAGGTTTCAGTATTATATAATAGGAATTTATTATGTACTTATAATTATAATTTTCTTCCAATTATCCAATAGATTTTTCTATATTTCAATTCCAGTTCTTTTCTTTTCTTCTTTATATGTTTCTTCCAGCGAAGTTTTGCATCAAGATTCATTCCGAGATATTCAGCGTTGTTGCTATATGGAATGATAGTATTATTTAATGTTATTGGTACTTGTACGGTCTGATTGTAGGTGAACTGCACATGCGATTTACTTTCGTTCATTTTTATTTTCTAGGCTTGTGTTCAATTATTTATATTGTCACTTGCCTGTTGTAATTTTCGTGTGGTTTCTTCACTATTGGCTCCGACAGCTATTATCGCAGTATCATCAGCAAATGTAGCCATCGTAATATTTTATATTATAAACTGGTGTGTTGGTATTAAGTTTTTTCTTTCTATGATCGGTTTTATTCTTTTCAACCGGAGTCTTTCAAAAACCTTAGATATTACTGGCAGCAGTGATATAGGTCTACAGGCTTTTATTTCGTTATCTAATAACAATGAAGTTTACTTGGAGTAATAGATGTCCTTGTGGGACGATAGATATAGAATGTACTTAATTTATCTGACTTCTTGTACTTGATAAACTTAATTTATGTAATATGTAAAATTAAACAAGAATAGCAGTCGAAATGACAATAATAGTTTAAAATTAAACATCGGTAGAGTACACAATGTGGGAAAGATTTATTGTATATATATTTTTTAAAGTTATCAAGGCGATTTTATTATGTAAAATTTTTAATCTTTGTAATATAATAAAATTGGCCATTAATTATGCAAACTAACATTCAGATAAGACATTCGTCTATAGAAACTTAAATATAACGGTTGTAAATCAGCGTGTTTGTATACAGACGCGTTTAAAGCATTCGCTAGATTTTTTCATCAACATAGAAAAAATATTTTTACGTTTCACTATGCGCAGGCAATTGTTTTTGCAGATAATAATATATCGTTTGCTTTTTTCACTGATGGTGAAGCTTCAGAAGCGAGCCAACTGATAACGGAACAATAGAAAACCAGGAACTTGACAGGTGACGTGTCAAACATGAAAAAAGCACACAACCGTTTGTTTTCAGTTCAATTTGGCTTTTGTTTCCCCATTACCGCTATGACTTGAACGTTATTTAAGGATTTATTGTAATTCGCACAAACATGTGATGTTAAGGCAAATATTTGCGGGAGCAAACATTGAAACAGAGTTGCGATAGCACACGTCCGACTATACTTTCGTCAGAATTACATTTTTCTTTATTTTTATAGAGATTTTTAGATGTGTTGTTTGTTGAATCAACTAACGTTACGAATAGGTGTGTTCTTTTTTTCTGTCTCGCTATCTATGTGTATTCAGCTGTATATGAAAAATATGAATTATTGTTAGAAATTATCAATAAATACCACTGTGTGCAGAAACAGTACATATTAGATGATATATATTATATAAGACACGCATTAAAATCAGCGATATCTATAGATGAAAATGCCAAGTATCAATTAAAGCTATTTACAAACAACCTAACTGTTAAATTCGATAATTTTTATTGAGTATTATTGAGTTAATCAAGGAATACTCAAAATTGCATTTTCGATATCCATTATTTTTTATGTTTGGACTTATTGGACGAAAACTTAATTAAAACTACTAAACAATACTCAGACAACTTTGTAATTGACAATCTTAAGGGCAAAAAATTATCGGTCGCTCCAGAGCCAACACTGAGTGGAATAACCATAAAGAATTACGAAAATGGGTGGACAATTGGATCGCTGACAAACCAATATCGTTTTTTTTATCCTAAAAAAGGTGGAAAAAGTTGTAGAAATTGATGGAATATATATATATATATATATATATATATATATATATATATATATATATATATATATATATATATAAATGTCAATAAGTGCCAATAAATTCGTTTTAAAATAAAAAAAAAAACACTTCATAAGCGTCTAATAAAGGTACTGATGTTCTTCGTTATGAACTACTAATTAATGTGCCTTTTGTTCAAAGATCTTCATTTTAAGATGTCGTAATTATGCAGTTATTAGATTTCGTATTAAAATACAGCTCACATTAGAAGATGGCTTTAAAGGTCATTACAGGAATTCAAAAACTTTTCGGAAAACTGAAAAAGGGCCGACGTAAATGCATTTCAATAAATTTAGAAAAATAAATGAGACGTCCTGCAAAATGAGTTACTTATCAGAGCTTTACCATTTTGTGATAGTGGTGGTATATATTTATTAATCGATCTTATTTCACGTAGTAAGGTAGTTAAGTTTCCTGTAATTGTCTGGATAGTAACGAAATATGTTCAAATTAAAATAAAAATAACAGATATTTCAACACTTTCAATTATTTCAATTAACTCTAGGGCAGAACATGTGATTTTTCTGTATTAAAAATAAGTTTCAATGATTTTATAACAGTGTGTGACAAGTACCTGGTAATGATGAATAAAATATATTTAATTCTTCAACTTAATGGTCCTTTCAGTTTGGTCACTTAATTAAGAAAGACGATATTATTAAAAATGCGATTTTTATAATCTATAATCCGTCGGCATTGAATTATGTTATTTTGTTGTCGCATTCTACCATTTTATAAAAAACTTAACACAGAACATTCCATACAAACGACGTGGATAAACACGAATGTTTACGTGTATAAATAAAATTTATATAATAAATTAAAGTAAAATATATGACAAACAAAGTATTAATAGCGAAATGCCAACGTTCAGGATGATAGAAAGAAACAGTTGAAGGATACGAAAACAAATGACAATTATTGAGAGTTAAGGGACCGATTCAATTAGTGAAATTTTTTGATAATAATCAATCTCTATTAAAAAGCCCGTTGCAGCGTTTAACATCAACTGGCTGTATGAGAAATGAGTCCCAGTCTCAGACGACTGAGTTTCATTTCATGGGACAAAAGAATTATATCCAAATTAGTTAAAATACTTTAGGTTTTCTAACCCATTTCTAACCAATTTTCTGACCATTTCGGAGAAGTATAGATTAAGCTTCACTTTATTTACTAACATAACAGTTGACTAATAAATTAATAACTTACATATAAATAACTCGCCAAATGTCACGGAATTTATATTATTCTTTTTAACAAATGAATATTAATTATTCGGTGGATGTTGAAATAAAAATAGTTCCAGGTACATAATCAATATTTAAAAATTCCGAGAAATGTTTGATGATTGATTGCATATGTGAAGGGGACTTTTTCAGAACGTAACTGTGCGAGTTGTTTGACAGACGCGCGTTTCTTTTGCTTTTCGCATTTATATACTAATTATACGTCTGTATTTTCTAGAATGCAGATTCTGTAAATGTCGCAGCCGGTTGAATATAAAACCCACAAGTCCAAGAACAAAAAATCCACTGTTGCTTTTCTGTTTATTTCTTGTTGATTTCTCAATTTGTCTTGCGGTTATATTGGTTTGGGAGTGCGTTATTGAGTAAGTTGCAGACAAGCTTTGGGCCTCAACATTCTAATTTAGACAGTCCTTCAATTCATGGATCTCATTACCGTGGAAGTTTAACAGAAGACCCTCAAAATATTTTGTTTCAGAAGGAGCCAAAAGTTAGTCGCTGCTGGATCTGGAGAATAAGTTAAATGTATCATATTGCTTGAAATTTCATTGTTCTTTTGTTAATTTGATTATTTGGACGAATTTTGGCATACAACTCATCGAAAAGGTTATAAAAATGTTTATTGTTTTGCTAGAATGGATGTAATTTACGAACAAAATTTCTTTCTAATCCCAAAATACTGACGCTAACACTTTTTTGTATATATACACATATATTAACACTATTTTATAAATAAACTAGCGACCCGCCCCGGCTTCGCACGGGTGCAATGCTGATACTAAATTAAATACACTACAGAAAAAATATGAACGTTGTATATAAAAACATAGCGGCCCGCTCCGACTTTGCACGGGCATAAAATATATATGCCTATGTCACTCAATGAAAACATGATTAAAATCGATCCAGTATTTTTGGTTCATTCATTACTGCCCTTGGCCTGCACGCATTAAATTTGGAGTAAAACAATTCCTCTTCCCCTATACTTACTATGAAGATTTCCTGCTATCTTTGGAATATCTAAATTCATACAATTTTATTACATTAAACATTTTTAAACGCAAATTTTAAATTACAAATATCTCCGAAAATATTTGTTTAATTTACATGCTGTAAGGAACCATATTGATCTATATTAATTGCACACTGTATTTAAGGTACTTAATTCGATAAGGATTAATGCCGTATTGCTTAAAATAGCTTCGTAAATAAGCCATTTTCTCACGTAAAAAGTAAACAATAAAAATGGTTAATGTGGGTTATCCCTAAAAGATAAACATATACCATCGCGGACTTTTTTGTAGACCTTTTTATGGTGTACAATACTGTAGTACATTAATTTGATCTAACTCGTAGGGTTAGGCAGTGTTTTTGCTAATTGCTAAATAAGCCTAAAAAAATAGGTTAATTTACGACATCACGTTAGAAACCTCTAAAATTAGCAATGTTGCCTTAGTATATTATGCATGTATTATACATATAAACCTTCCTCTTGAATCACTCTATCTATTGAAAAAAACCGCATCAAAATCCGTTGCGTAGTTTTAAAGATTTAAGCGCACATAGGGATATAGGGACAGAAAAGGCGACTTTGTTTTATACTATGTAGTGATGTAACAAAGTAGATGTGAACAATATATTAAGACAATAAGGGAGGTATAATTAACACGTAAATATTAAGAGAGTTATGTTTATTAGAAGAGAGATGAGAACTGTCCGAGGTCCAAACGCGTCCTTGTAATCGACGCCAAGGGTGGAAAAGGTAGCTAATTCGGACAGGTTCAATTATGGGTCGCTAATTAATAATATTTCACGGAAAACCCAGGAAAGATTTTCGATATCCATTCATTAAGTCTATCAGAGTATTTTCTTTCGATTACTGGTTGGTTTCATGGCATAGAAACTGATAATGCTTCAGCATTTAAGGAAACCCAGCGCTCTCCTTACTTCCGCGACATTTTCTATCGCTCGAATAATATTTCCTGTTTTGTAAATGGTCACCGGGCAGGTAATTTGATGCGAAACAACCTTAAATTTCAATATTTAAACAACATTAGTGCGGCTGTTCGGTTACGTCGCGAGATGGCCAACGGTGGAATACGGTTATAAACGGGTGACCTCTGAAAAAATTCGCTTTCCTCTATCGCGGTCGCTGATCCAAAAATAGCCAGCGCCACCGCAAAAAGAAGAAGAACGGACGACGCGAGAGAGTATAAAAAGAAGAAATTGCCGAGCGGTATACGGCGAGAACCGGTCATCGAGCTGTCAAACGGGGACAGTCGCGGATTCTTCTTCGGTTGGATCTTCGTTGCGACTGATGCATTATGTGTTACAACAATGTTATTTTTATATCATCCAAACAGAAACTAGTAAAAAAGAGACGGAAGAGAAGACATCCTTTGAAAAATTGATAATATATGGAGTTCGAGCTTGGTTACAGTTAATTTAGTGATGCAGTATATAATTCTCTTGCTTAAGATTTTACAATAGAAGAAGATATAGAAGATTTTATATTATTCAGATAGCAACTAGTAAAAATGATGTTTTTACATCATGAATTTGTGTTATAGCTGATTAGATTATTTGAAAATACTATGTATTATTTTTGAAGAACATATATTGCAGAGAAAAAGTGTTATTCTTAAAAAATGCCTTTTCAACACTGTTGATGTGATATCTCAGGTTTTATCAACATCGATATAATTCGAATCTTGTTCCAATTCTTGAAATTTTAATGTTTATTTGTTTTCAGTTAACTAATTTTACAATGGTCCCAACCAGCACATTTTCTTTTTAAATACTATTTATTTTAGCTTATTATAATTCTTATTAAAGATTACTGGAAGATCAAAATCAAATTAGAAGAATAGAATGAACAACTCTTTCTATTTGACACAAAACAGGTATACTTATAGAAGAAAAAATGACTTTTTAGTGATACGCTGAGTAAATAAACGAATGACGTAGTCACGCCAACTTCTTGTATTTTTTTAGTGGACATACTGACAATAATACAAAATGTTTTATATGTCTTTATAGAAAGAACTCAGTCGAACCAGGCAACAAACGCAGAAAAATACCAAACATCTTGTGTGCTACGTCCCGTCCGTTTTTAAGCTCGTTGATCGATTATCTCTTTTTGCGATTTTCTCCTGCGTTCATCATTTAAGTTATATTTGGACCTGAGGTTGATGCCCTTTATCTTCTGGATGTCCTTGACGCACCTGTTCGCGTCCAAGGGTACCCAACAAAGTCGCGAGCCTTTTATAGGGCTTTTATGGGCAACCGAACAATAAAACACTTTATTTTTGGAACGAAGGTACCGTGAAAAAAAAACACTGGCTGTGTCAGTTTTAGAATACGCCAATTATAGTTATTTATATATATTGACCGGTTTTTCAAATATATTGATAACTGATTTTGACCTGAATATATGGAAAATAGGAATTATTATAATGAGAAAATAGTTATTTTAGAGTTAACCTAAAAATATTTTTCATTTGTTCTTGGCATATTTATAACTTTTTTAATAGTTAAAAATGAAGGAAATAGGATTAGAATTTTTGGTTACCAATATTAAAATTAATATATTTTAAAGTCAATTAAGTAATGGATACGTTAAAATTTTAATCTAATGTATTGATAAATGGAGTTTCTAGTGAGCCATATATAGTCACTTAACTATATTAACAAGCATTAGCAGAGACTAAAGTTCATCAGCTGATGGCAAATAGAGCTATAAGGAATGATGAGGACCTGGTTGTAACGTAATGAAGAAGTGACGAAGAACCAATGCTGTGCGCGATGATGTAAGTGAGATTTTTAAATATTATTAGATGCAGAGAGTTCAGTGGAAGATACATCTTACTTACGTCATGCTATTGAAATTCAAATTCACATTCTAATAGAGTATCAGCTTCTATGGGAGATTAAGCATTTGAAATGGATTAGAAGTCCATAAGATATTTATGTATAAAATTCTACATATTAGAAAGATTTCAGATAATTTTTTAAATATAAATTAGAAAACACTTAGAGTATCATTGTGATCTTTTAGATCATACAATTTATTATATTATTTTTTTAAATATATATTTTAAAGTCTTCTTTTACTAACCATGGGTTTATCTAGACTGGACCTAAAGGTTAACGTGGGCTCCGAACCACGGTCCTCAGCATTAAGCCTACCGACTGTCGAGTGACCAACTTTAGAAATCATTCCAGAAGACATCCGGTCTTACCCAGCCTGGTTACTGGCGTGACTGGGATCATTTGCCTTGTCGGATTTTACGCTCTTGCCCACACACAAATGTTTAACAATCAATAAACTGTTCAAATTAACAAATTGTTTAACAATAAACAATCTCAAACATAAATTTACGACCATGCCCCAACGGGATTCGAACCCGCGGCTATCGCAACAGTAGGAGGACCATCCCATCGCCTTTACCACTGCGCCACCAAGCTGGCCGATTATATTTTTAGTTAACAATCATTTGATCGTAATGTTGTTGTCTTGAATCTTGTAGATTTGTAGGAAGAAAAGAAATTGACAAAAGAAGTGAACATGACTCAGCTTATAAAATTCACTTGGTTGTTAAATGTCTGCAAAATTCTCCAAAACGTTGGCCATAATATTAGAGGTTTTAGACCAACAAACGTTGTTTTGGCAGTTTGCTTGTTTTGATAAATTTAAGATAAATCGTCCACATTCGAAGTAGGTGACGAATCAAGATCACCTTGATGTTGACTATTTGGATTCAAATGTACGAAATGTATGAAAAATTGAGTAGTTACTTTTTTTAGAAACAGACCGGAGAAAAGATCGTAAATAGATAGATAGTAAACAGATAGCAGAAACATATCATCCCAGAATATTACACCATCCTCCTTAGCATTGAATATTTAATTATATGGAATTGATATATAGTGGCAATGAAGAACTGTTTGGACTTATGGAATGAATAAAATGCCTACAATAATACTTTTGGTTCGAGTGAATTCCATGATGCAAACAGAAGAAGAACGCGACAAATGGTGGAATTGTGAATAAGTCTGAGGTGGATTAGACATAAAAAATTTGGTAATTGAGCGATAGTGGAAGTGATAGTGACTGAATGCAACTTTTCTGGTGTGGGCTTATGGCCTAATGCTTGCTGGCAAATGATAAATTAGAAGATTTAGAGGAAATTAGGAAGATTTAGATAGAATTTTGGTAGGAAAATGTATACAGGTAGTAAGAAAAGAACATAAACAGTATATATATATATATATATATATATATGTATATATATATATATATATATATATATATATATATATATATATATATATATATATATATATATATTATATAATATCAAAATGATTTGGCAAGGACGTGAGGTGGAAACACAGCAATGAAGGAACATAATGGTATAAAAAACGCACCTAAAACTCTATTTCATAGATGGCGTGCAAAATAGTTTAATCTAAACATAATAAAACAACTCTAACCTACAAACTATTGTGGCTGTATAATTAACAGTGGTTTAATTCTTTCGACAATATACGACGACAATGTTAATATTATATTTTATTTACGTTAGAATTTTGTTATATGTTAAACCAAAAATCAAATTTGATGCGACAACATTGGGATGTTGTGACGTCATACATTTTGTTGACAGTGTTTTCCAAGGGCCAGTTTTTCAAACCCGACCTTTTTAGCCTTTGATCGCAACGACTGGTTCTGAGGCGTTTGATTTCGCGATGATCTGAAATGTATTTGATCGAACGCGAAACGGACCAGATCTACAAAAACAATCTCTTTCGTTTTGGAATACCTACTCGATCTAGCCGCGACCACGTTGGTAACTTGATTAAACCTTGCGTACGTTACATAACGTTACGCTGTTCTGACACAACCTCGTGTGTTTTATCTGAATATTATTTTCGAATAGCGCTCACAGTAAAAAAAATCATTCCCGTGTATAGGTCGTTCATTAACCATTATTATTAATTTGGACTGTCGGAAGCACACCATTATATGTTTCCGTACCAGCGGGTGCCAAGGTTGTTTCGGTCGTGGTTCCGCTTCTGTCGCATAGGTGTCGCTGGCGGCGGTACGTTGGTGAAATAACATTTTTCGCATAAAGAAAGTGTTACGTCGAATTTAACAATGAATTAATTTAAAGTACTAGCAGCTGAAGCTATCTCTTTGACAGCTGTCATATGCCCACGTTTTGCGTTCATAGAAAGTGTTAGATCGAAATTAACAAAAACAATTAAGCCAGCAACAACATATATATATATATATATTATTCGTTTAGACAGTTTAGGGATGCTAAAGGATCTCCTTGACATATGTCAGACACATACGTTTTAATTATTCTCTCTTTACACTCTGGTAGAATTCGAATTCCGAGGGGGTTGTTAAGTTGGAGAATAACTTTATCGTATTTACTTTTCAAAAAACTTTTCCTAAGATGGTTAGGTTTGGTTTTTAGCTTCCTATTACTTATCTTATCAATAATAAATCTACCTGTTGCTCTAATTGTACTTCTCTTGATTATTTTTGACAATTTTATGGTTATGAACTACATCTCCACGAATTTCTTCATTGATTTTCTCAAAGTTATAGCGCGAATAAATATATGTATGTGTAATGTAGTACGGCTCCAGTTTTTACGTTCTTTTGGTCATCCAAATATATCATTTCTCCCATAAGCTGTTGAATGTATGGTCTTTCATATCCTTAATGCCCTTCGGACAGACTAAGAAATCCATTTATTTGATATACCCTAAGGATAACTCTTGTTGAAATATTGACCATTGAGTGCTTATTCAATGGGAGAACAATCATAAGCTTTGCTTAATTATATCACTGAAGTTTGGTTTGATACACCTTTCTATTGTAGAATTTTGAAAGGATTTTGATCGAAATGCAGGAACAAATCAAAAAATAAAAATTTCTTCAGACAAAACCGTTTTTCTGTCAACATAATATTCATTTTAAAAGTTCTATATAGGTTAAATATTTCTAGTAATGATATTAACATATTTTTAAAGGATATGTGAAGGAAGAATGTGAACTTTAATAGAGAAAAATATTATGTTCAGTTATAGAATTTCTTTCATTTTTTTTTATAGAACAAGACAACACATTGGCTATTTGCCTACTGTAAGAAAACGTATTCCTGTGAGAAAAGTACTGTAAGTAGTATTGTACTACCTTATCCTTATGTATTGTATAATATCCAGATGTTGATCATTATAATATTTTGTTGAGAATTTGTGTATTATTTACCAAGAAATAAAAGTATTTTTTACAACATCATCAAACATGATTAAAGGTCACATGTTGAATGAATACTTGACACTCTTTAAACTAGCAAGAAGAAATATCTTTATTTGATACATCATAATGATAAATTGGTAAGGCTTTCTGAAAGATGGCTCATTAAATGGACATTGAAAAACTATTATATAATTTTTGAAAGGCAATGAAGGAACAAGATGGAAAACGAATTTTTTTCTTGGTATATAGATTTTTTCAGTCCATTTGTATATAGAACTTTTTGTATTGTATTTGTATATTCATTTCCACATTTGTACATTCATCATAATGATAGATTAGTAAGGCTTTTTGAAAATGTTTTCAAAGGGAATGAAGGAACAAGATAGAAAATGAATTTTTTTCTTGATATATAGATTTTTTCAGTTTATTTGTATATAGAACTTTTGTATTGTATTTGTACATTCATTTCCTCATCAACTCGAAACTAATTTTGAAAATTCTATCTGATATTAAAATATCTTCTAAGAATATGATATTAGAACTTTAACAGAGAAGAATATTATGTTGGATTGCAGAATGTCTTTACACAAAATATATAAATCAGAATTTGGGCAAAAAATATTAATGTATTATTTGTATATTATAAGAAAATACCGAACAGTGTATCCCTTGTATAAGTAATTTATGTAGTTTTTACATGTGTTAACTTATTTCTATAGTTGTTTCAAGCTTTTATATAAATGTTTGATATAAATTGATATAAATGTTGCAGCAATAAAACATTTGTAAATACGCCCTTTACATTAACCTATGTCATTCTTCTGTAATAAATTAATTGGAATCATAAATATTATATAAAATAGAACATTTAAAATGAATGAACCATACAAATTGTGCTCTGTAATCTCACAGATTCTTGTCTAATAAAAAAAAGGACAATATATCTCTATAGCTATTATTTCTTCGTGGCTTTTTAGATTTGAAGCAAGTGTACACTTGAGGAACACATTCAGAGAGGCAGATTGCAATGGTTTGGACGAATTCATCGACTCACAGTGATCTGTGGCGAAACCGTCTTTTTGGGTAGCTGACACAGCGAATAACTGGAACGCTATCTGGAAAATATGATTTGCGATATTTGGAGATGAATATTGTAGCTGTCGCTTGAGAATGGTGGCGAGATTTAGTGAAAAATATTCGAGGTCCAGCGGCACCAATAACAGCGTTGATATTGTTTGAAAACTTTGCCCGAACATTGGCTATATATTGATGATGATTATGATGAGATATTCTAGTAAAGATATTAAGACATTTAAAATAGAGATTATAATACCACTTAACTAGAAATAATGTAAATTTGAACCAATATCACTGTTCATAAAAAAATCGTTACATATAATAAATGGTTTCCATTCTACACTATTAAATAAAAGCCATTAACGTCCAATTTTACAAATTTAAAACGCCAAACGCCCATTTAAAAAACTGCTAAAATAACGATAATACCGCGAAAGCCGCCATCAGGTTCCAAGACGGCAGATATTATGCAGTCTACCGGAACCAATTCGGCATGATATTCTTCGAAATTCCCGACAACCTTGCCGACGGTAATTTGATGCCCATCAGTTGTTTTATTGGATCGCTCGGAAAGCAATCAACAGGTAAAACGAACACCGTATTTTTATGCATATTTTTTTGCATCCCGCCGTTCTTCTGACAGTCTCAGAACCAATTCGGTTTTCAATCTGATGAAAAGCTTATGAGATGTCACGAATTCGTTGCAGGACAATTTGTTGACATGAGTCTTTGGAAATTAGTCTAGGTTTAATGTTTCAGCAAAATTTTCATCTTTCTTACGATCTCAATGTTATTGGAATCTCCAGTGTTAGGAGTCAGTAATATAGGGGATGGAAGTAGTATTTACCGCTGTGGTAACAAACCCAATCGGCCAAAATGCAGAAGCTTTTGTTTTTCTAAAATGGAACATGCAGAGACAATATTATAATCAAGACTAACGGCTCTTTCGAATACTTGTCTTGTCAATCCTCTTACATGATTGTGTGACTTGGACACTGTTGCAGTGTGATATTTGTAAGCTTGAGGTTGTTCAAATACTAATATATTTTATTTAAGGAAAATTCTACGTGTTTCTGTCTTCAACTCATCCACTTTAGATGCAGTAAATCCAGATACACAGATTACATGATTTGGACAAGTCTGTTGAATAGTTATGAAGAAACTAGAAATAATGTAAATTTGAACCAATATCACTGTTCATAAAAAAATCGTTACATATAATAAATGGTTTCCAATCTACACTATTAAATAAAAGCCATTAACGTCCAATTTTACAAATTTAAAACGCCAAACGCCCATTTAAAAAACTGCTAAAATAACGATAATACCGCGAAAGCCGCCATCAGGTTCCAAGACAGCAGATATTATGCAGTCTACCGGAACCAATTCGGCATGATATTCTTCGAAATTCCCGACAACCTTGCCGATGGTAATTTGATGCCCATCAGTTGTTTTATTGGATCGCTCGGAAAGCAATCAACAGGTAAAACGAACACCGTATTTTTATGCATATTTTTTTGCGTCCCGCCGTTCTTCTGACACTCTCAGCCGTCATTCCGCCTCTGATTGTGCGGATTTATTAATTAGAACACGATCCTAAACGGGGTAATTTGTATTTACACAATATCTGCCTTACACAATATCCGACTTACATCATCCGAGGCCTTGACCAAGTTATTAATTTACATATTTACTAAATAATTGCGATATTTTCCTTTTTAAGCACAGTATCAGGTAAGCTTAAGTATACGAGGCTTAGTCATTTGATAATAAAATTAAGTTTTCGTAGAAACGTGTCAGCGTAACACTGAAATGAAACTACAACAATATTTGGTTAATAATTCACGAGGATTATTAGGAAAAAAGAAACCACAGGATTATTTGGTGAATAGTTCAAGAAATCATAAAAAACAAAGTAGTCCAGTAATCTTGGCTTAAAAAGCTATTTATTGTTGAATTGTTGACCTTGTCTAGGTTAAAGCTGAAACCAGAGGCAAGTATTAAGAACCAAACTTCTTATGTTAGATGTGCTTAGTACAATCTTAATTTACAAATGAATTTATTAGTACTGTTCTGTTGTACTTGTACATTAATAGACAAGCATGGCGAGTACGGGATTAGTATGTATTTCCTAAATTAAAATAAAACTATTTAAGCTAAAGTTAAGAATACACTTATAAACTAAACAAGTTCGTGTGTTCTGTTTTGCTTCAATATTCTGATTTCCTGTGCGTTGTCCAGTAGCTGTATTGCTTCCACGTCGTTGTGATTTAGTAACCTTATTTCAAGTTTTAGGGCGAAGTCTTGGATCTGTTCGTATATCCATTTGATTTCGTTGATTACGTAGCGATAATCATTGATAATTAATGGTAAAATTTTGTTTTGGATGCGTTGGATTGCTAGTAGGTTTGACGTTTTAGTCAACCCTATATTTGCACCCCATAGGTCCAAATTGGATTTATGATTTATTGGTTTATCATATCATCTATTTGATTTTAGGTCAAGTTGAGGGTATCTTTTCACTCACCACTAAAGTTGCTTGACTTTGAGTCTAATTTGCTCTGATTTCTGTTAAACATGTATCTGTTTCTAATTTAATCTACCATCGAGATGTGTGCCGAGGTATTTAGCTGATTATGCTTGAGGAATCGGTCCTCCATCAAGTGATATAATTAGGTTGTTGCTGTTTCGCAGCAACGCAAATTTTACATGGTCAGATTTGGAGCCATTAGCTGCATTTTCCAGTCTCTAGTCTATTTGTAGACCTTTTTGACCTCTACTGGTATATTTTCACAGCTTTAGGCAGATATATAACTTTTGTCATGATGACTGTGCCGTCTGTAAATGTTTCAAGTACTGTTTCTTTTGTCCTTGGGATATCAGCAGTATAGATTAGATACAGGAGCGGTCCCAAGAAATAAGTGCTGAGAATAAATGTTCTTTCAAAAATATGGTATATATAAATATTTCCTTCAAAAATATGCTGGTATCAGCAGTTGATAGTAATTCAGCGATAGTAGTTTGCTCATTTTGTAGATTAATCCCAAATGCTACCAAATTAATCCTACCTGATCAAAAGCTTATGAGATGTCACGAATTGGCTGCAGGACAATTTGTTGATATGAGTCTTTGGAAATTAGTCTAGGTTTAATGTTTCAGCAAAATTTTCATATTTCTTACGATCTCAATGTTATTGGAATCTCCAGCGGTTGGAGGCAGTAATATAGGGGATGGAAGTAGTATTTACCGCTGTGGTAACAAACCCAATCGGCCAAAATGCAGAAGCTTTTGTTTTTCTAACATGGAATATGCAGAGGCAATATTATAATCAAGACTAACGGCTCTTTCGAATACTTGTCTTGTCAATTCTCTTACATGGTTGTGTGACTTGGACACTGTTGCAGTGTGATATTTGTAAGCTTGAGGTTGTTCAAATACTAATATATTTTATTTAAGGAAAATTCTACGTGTTTCTGTCTTCAACTCATCCGCTTTAGATGCAGTAAATCCAGATACACAGATTACATGATTTGGACAAGTCTGTCGAATAGTTATGAAGAAACTAGAAATAATGTAAATTTGAACCAATATCACTGTTCATAAAAAAATCGTTACATATAATAAATGGTTTCCATTCTACACTATTAAATAAAAGCCATTAACGTCCAATTTTACAAATTTAAAACGCCAAACACCCATTTAAAAAACTGCTAAAATAACGACAATACCGCGAAAGCCGCCATCAGGTTCCAAGACGGCAGATATTATGCAGTCTACCGGAACCAATTCGGCATGATATTCTTCGAAATTCCCGACAACCTTGCCGATGGTAATTTGACGCCCATCAGTTGTTTTATTGGATCGCTCGGAAAGCAATCAACAGGTATTTTTATGCATATTTTTTTGCATCCCGCCGTTCTTCTGACAGTCTCAGAACCAATTCGGCTTTCAACCTGATGAAAAGCTTATGAGATGTCACGAATTCGTTGCAGGACAATTTGTTGACATGAGTCTTTGGAAATTAGTCTAGGTTTAATGTTTCAGCAAAATTTTCATCTTTCTTACGATCTCAATGTTATTGGAATCTCCAGTGTTAGGAGTCAGTAATAATAGGGGATGGAAGTAGTATTTACCGCTGTGGTAACAATCCCAATCGGCCAAAATGCAGAAGCTTTTGTTTTTCTAAAATGGAACATGCAGAGACAATATTATAATCAAGACTAACGGCTCTTTCGAATACTTGTCTTGTCAATCCTCTTACATGATTGTGTGACTTGGACACTGTTGCAGTGTGATATTTGTAAGCTTGAGGTTGTTCAAATACTAATATATTTTATTTAAGGCAAATTCTACGCGTTTCTGTCTTCAACTCATTCGCTTTAGATGCAGCAAATCCATATACACAGATTACATGATTTGGACAAGTCTGTCGATAGTTATGATGGTGATGATGACACAACCAAAAAAAAAACATGTCTATCTTTATGTAAATTGTATGCTTATATGTTATATACAAATATATTTCAAACCTTTTTACAATTTTACATCCTTTATATTTTTGTACATTTTATTACCACATATTTTTGCATATTTTTGTGTTATGTATTTTGTTACGTTACATTTGCGTCTTTTTTATATTCCTTATGTTATTACTTTAATTTATATTTTCTTTCTACATTTTCAAATGATCTTGCTTGCTCTATGTTCTCTATAATATGTATGTAGTAGGTTTCAAACCATACAAGAAGCCAATGTACTCTCAGTAAATATTAATAAATCAGTTACAGCAACTGATGTTTTTTTTTGGTGTTACTCTTATATGTTAAGTATAATTGTTTTGTTAAAAATGAGAAAAATTTAATTTTTTTTCAGCCTTGATCCCACAGGGAACAACGGCAAAACACTAATGCAGTTGTTTTTATGCAAATATATTTTTTTGGTCGTGAGTATATATCGAATATGTGAGTATAGGTCGAGAGGAGAATATTTACATGAAAGAGAAAATAACATAAGGCGTCTGTATGATTATACTGAATAAATTTATCTAGGTTGTCTTTTATATTTTGGAATTTTGGATCACAATTGAAAAAATATTATTCTTTTTGCTAATATCTTTGCTTAACGTCCTTTAAAAGTAGAATTAATTATTAAATAAATAATGCGGGATAGTCATTGTGATAGGGAGTGACTCTTAAGCAGCACTGAGAGTAGCATTCACCATTTATGTATGTAGTGGTTATAATTGGTCGTTCTCTAAAATTTAATGTGAACAATGAAACTTTTTATTTGAGGAATCAGGCCCTTAAATGACATGTTCTGATGTCACTAGTAGAAAAGACATTAAAAAGGAATTTATATTCCTGAATAATATTAAGAAACCTAATAATATCACCCTAAAAATAATTAAAGAAACCTAATAATATCACCCTAAAAATAATTAATGTTGATGGAGACCGGATATTTTTCAGCTGATGTATAAAATAATATTTATTCAACTTATTTCCGTATAATTCCTTAATATTTATGATTGTAAGATCGACTGGCAGATAATAGGAGATAATTGTCATTAAGACGCTTATTTACAATGGAAAATTACTAGAGCATAGACCATTCTTGGAACTCAGGTAGAAATCGAAGAAACGACATCGAAATCAAACAAAAACTAATCGTTTTTAACGCTATTAAAATCCGTATTTAGTATTTTTCCGATATAAACAGTCCCAGAACCCATTCTAAGAAAACAATCAGTTTTTTTTCGTTGTCTAAACTCTACGACAACATTATTACAACATCGCTGCTGACATATCATCGTTATTCGGGTGGTTTTCAACGGAATTCGAAAATTGTTCGAACGAATCATTTCCAATTGTTTTTTACGGGTTTTTTACACATGTTTATTATAGTCCACGAATGGATGGTTCGATAGCAGGCGGAACAAACTAAGGGGTCACTTACAAGGTCGATTTAACCTCTGACTGTAAAGAATAAACCAGGAAGTCCGGATGTGTTGTTTTCTTCTTCAAATTTTCCATTTCTATTCGATTTATTATTTGCAAAAAAACCATGTATCGTATCGTTAATTGCTGGGTTTGTAATAAACAGTTTAATTAAATAGGTTTTGTTCAGTACAGATGAATTATTAAAATGTTTTATACAATAAATTATAATTCTGTTTATCAGGATTACTATTAAATTATTTTTTATTTATAATATAACCATTATATGTAAAATTAATTTATTTGTGATATATTTTTTATAGGAAAATCTTAATTATTACCGATATTGTTTTCGATAAATGTAAACAATGGTTTTTCCTCCAATATGTGTCCATTTTGGATCCATTATTCAGTATATGGTAACATATACATAGTCTGGTAGCTTTGTAAGAATTCAGATTCAGAAGCTCAGTTATCTTAATCATTTACGATATCTATTTTATCAATGAAATATTCTACACATTTCTCATTCCAAGGCTATCCCTGTTAATATAAATCTAAGGAAAATACTAATATATGTAGGAAGTACCAAGAACAATGTTTTAATTAAAGTGGCCAAAAATAAAAGAACTTTCTTCACTCTAGGTTTAGGTTCTTTGTATTCTTTGTGTTATTATGTCAACATGCCTATTTTTTCCCATATCTTATATATGACTTTTCAGTAAATGAGAACTTGTAGAGTCAAAAAATATCAACTTGAGCTACGAAATGATTCTTGAATTTCCAATATGGAATTCAAATGCTGTCAAAATTATAGAAAATGGTAGTGCATAAAAGTACATATCCGGGTACCTCAAATTTAATTTTAATTCCAATATTTTTTATGTTTATTGTAGCATTGTTACTTGTTAAACATTTTGGATTTTCTTGAATGTAGACGGTGGAAAATACACGTATCCGTTGTTTTAATTTACATGATAATAGCCCATTACAACACCCTTTTTTACAGATTACCTCTGATCTGTTACATAACTTACCTTAACCTAATTGTTGTTTTATAAAATACTTGTTCATAAAGTTTGTCGACCAAGCATACAAGAAATATTTTTAATACCGTACTTAAATACTATAAATAACAATAAGATATGGCGAGAAATATAAATACGATCGAAGGTATACCATTTTTCGGAATATTAGGTTACGTAATAAGAAGTTTTTTTTTAATATATATTTTAAGGTCTCCCTTTACCAACGAGTGTTTATCTGAACCTACTGTTTGATTCCGAACCACGGTTCTCAGCATTAAGCCTACCAACTGGCAAGTGACCAAATTAGAAATCATCCGGTCTTACCCAGCCCGGTTACTGGCGTGGCTGGGATCATTTTCCTTGTCGGATCTCGTACTCTTACCAAATCCAAATATTAAACAATCACAAACATAAATATACGACCGTGCCCCAGCAGGATTCGAACCCGCGACTATCGCAACAGTAGGTGGACCGTCCTGTCGCCTTTACCGGTGCGCCAACCAAGCCGGCGAGTTTTGTTTTTGAAAACTTTTTAAGAACGAGAGATTTGGTATATTAAATAAAATGAAAAGAAAAACATTGCATTTTTTCTTCATTCCGCACGACATTTGGATCAAAGCAAGAGTCTTGTGATGATACATTTCAAATGAGACCATTTATGGAAAGGCATGAAATTTTGATAGCCAGGAGATACAAAAATTTATATCATACCGAATATAACAGTGTAGTAGACAAATAAGCAATGATATTTTATTTTTGGTTGGTTTATTGAATTTATGATTCACATTTTTTAAAATATACCTCCAATTGTATGATCTATGCTTGTTGAAAGCAAAAATCTATGTAAACCAAGCCAGCTGAATGCCTTTAACGTTGCCAAACGTTGTAATACATCATCGCAGGAATAAATAACAACACGTATCCGTGATCTAGTTTGTAAATAAATATCTGACTAGATTTTACGCGCACCATAACACAATTTTACGGGCATCCAGCCAGAAATTTGCAGACGACAAATTGTTAGGAAGGTCGGAATGCTGGAAATTATTTCATGATAATCGTCAGGTTAGATTTATTGATTTTGACAAATGGTTTTTTCTTCTTACGGATATCAGACGTAATAAATAACGTGAATGTGAAAGTAAATCTGTTTAACTATCACATACATTTCAACAGATTTTTTATTCGTCATGAATTAAAACTTGAAAGTAAATTAGTTGAATTTATTGTCGAATATTGGAAACATATTTGTATACATGACAATACTTTGCAATATGCTTGTTAAAACCTATATGAAATGTTCTACTTTACTAGATATATTCACGATATATTGTTTCTCCATGCACAATCTGTTCAAATTATAATTTTGCAACGACTTTGAGATATGTCGAATTTTACAGCTTAGAATAGCGTCTTCCAAAATACCTAGAAAATATTATCTCAGATGTTGAACACGTCTGGGGTACCAGCAGCGACATCCATTAAACGATAACGAAGATCTGGCAACCCTGAGACGCCTATCTGGGATATTATTGAAGGGTATTTTAGATAATTCACCAAAATAACTCACTGACCATCGTTCAATTCAGATGTGCCACCATGGACTGCCCAACTCTCGTCCTCAGGTAACACACCGCCCCTTCTTTCTATCTATTTGTACTTTCTTAATATTTTACAACATCAATAAATAACGGTCACATCATGTAATCATTACTGTTTTATTTTCATCCTACCTCCATTCACCGAGCCATATAACACCCTAAACTTTATATTACATAAAGCATACCTAAAAATGTGGTGATATATTCCACATAACTTCAACATTTAATGATTGGAGATAATTAACACTTTAAATAAAGCTAATGTTCCATTGTTATATCCATATGAAGAAAAAAATGGCGAAGATTTATTTATAATCACCAGAATATTGATATTTCGCCTAGGGGCTTACCCAATCTGGATTTTAATCTATATGCTCTGCACAAATAATCCATTATTTTGAGTATAGAGTGTTGTATATAAGTATGGACTCGTGTATTAATTCCATACTAGCCCTGCTTGTGTGTTAATGCAAGTAGTACAACAGAACAGTAGTAAAATTTTAATTTGTAAATTAAGATTATAATTAGCATATCTAATGTAAGATGTAATTGATAAAAAAGAACTGTATGATTTTATATTTATAGATTTTTTAAACTTAAATTGTGTTTAAAATAGAAACATTTACCAACTCTTTCATGATATTGTAAAGAACGAGTCTACATTAACTAAATACTTTCTTAGAATAGATGGTTTTATGATGATAGCTGATTAAAAGTAGATTCGGCAAAAAAGTTAATCTATGAATATCATACTTAGTAGGTACTTACCTAGCAACACAAAAATGATTTGTTTTAGAAAATTGTGACAAATTATGAAAAGTAAATTTTCTTATGAGAATGCTAAAAAATTGCAAAAAATGTAAGCAGGTTTCAACCTGATATCTCGACGACAAAGCAGTATATTCACTTAAAGAAGCCTGTCTTGCATGTATTTGGCCATATATGTAGCAAATTTTGCAAATTTGTTGTTAAACAAATTATAGTAAGAAAACTATCTAATACCTCTACCCATCAGTATGCTATTTTGACCAAAATTCAACAATTGATGGGTCCATATAATCACAAATGTTATTGAATATTTCCCATGGGGCATCATACACAAAAAGCAGAAAATGTTACCGAAGCGGCATCCTGAACTCCTAAACTCTTAACCGCCATAGTGTTTAGAGTCAAGCAAGAAGAAGCTCTTTACTACAATAAAAGATGATAATAAAAAATATGTACTATAGGACCTATGAAATACAATTAAAATATACAATTTTCAGAGCAAAGTCCTAAGGGCTCTCGTAGATGCGCCTAGAGTTCATTCGACGAAAATTTCTTCCCAGCGAGCATTCTTTTGAGATCTGAGAACAGGAACAGAACAGGCTCGGGACCTGATCTGGAGAATACGATGGATGATGAAGCAATTCGAAGTCCAATTCATGGATTTTTGATACGGTGAATTGTCTTGGTGAAGCAGCACATTCTTTTTCTTCAAAAGCGACCGTTTTTCGGCGATTTCATCCTTCAAACGGTTCAATAACGCTATGTAATAGTCGCTATTGATGGTCCTTTCTTTTTCAAGATAGTTAATGAAAAGTATTCCATGCGCATCCCAAAATACAGACGCCATAACCTTGCTAGCCGACAGTTGCGTTTTCCCACGCTTTGGAGTGGGTTCATTGTGTGCAGTCCACCCGGATGACTGTCGATTGGACTTCGAAATGAAATGATGGAGTCATGTTTCATCTATTGTCACATATCGACGCAAAAACTCGGGTTTATTGCGCTTGATCATCATCAAACACTGCTCCGAATCCAACACAACTCGTCGTTGTTTTTAGTCAAAAGTAAACTCGTGCGGCACCCACTTTGCCCAGAGCTTTCTCATATATAAATATTCGTGGATGATATGATGTACACATTCAGTTGATATCTTTAGAGTGTCTGCTATGTCATTCAACTTCAATTTACGGTAATTCGAAATCATTTTGTGGATTTTTTAAACGTTTTTGTCGGTAACAACCTCTTTTAGGCGTCCCCTGCGTTCACCGCCTTCGGTGCTCATTTCACCACATCTAAACTTAGCATACTAATCCTAGATGGTTGATTTTCCTGGGGCAGTGTCCGAAAACTCGGCATCAAACCAAGTTTTTGCTTCAACTGTATATGTTTCCCTTCAAAAAGCAATATTTTATCAACACGCAAAATTCCATTCCTGTTTATCCATTTTTGTCACAATAACAAAAGTTGCTTCACTCAAAGTGATGATCCGACAGCTATCAAATTTATACATGCATCTTTTGAGGGTTAGGGCTAACTAACTGTGTCAGACCGGGGACTTTTCAATTGACCTGTTACATAATGATTAAACCATCTGATCTGTAAGTGAAATGTATTTAAGAAAAAAACAGTTGTGTTAGTTATCATATGAACATATAGAGACTAAGTAAGGACCGATGGGTTCTCGACGACAACTATGTTGTCTTGATATAACTATGATGTGTTAATAAAAAACAAGAAAAATGTTCATTATTGCTTTTTCACTAAGTAATCCGAAAAACGATACATCTAATATTACGTAAATCATATGTAATGTAACCCTTTACACTGACAAACAATCAATTACTTGGTTGACCACCAAACACTAATAAATAAATTTAGTAACTTAATAGATTATTCAGTATTTTGTTTATTTTATTTACCTATTGTCGATTGTTTGTATATTTATAACATTTTATTGCAACTTATAATAATGACCGATAATTATTATTCCGCATTTTATTATTAGTTGTCATACCCATTGTTAATGAAAACACTTCGCTCGTAAAGCCTCGAATGTTAGTGTTAGACATTTTAATTTTCAATAAAAACATTCCGACTCACGTTTTGCGCAAAACAGCTCGTAACTTATAATTTCAATTGCTTCATGCTGATTACGCGATTCTCAATGCAAAAATAAAATCACATGCGATTTCGTGCATCATGAATAATACCGGAATGGCTTTCTTATGATTAGGTAAGATAAAACAACACTGCGGCGTTTATAGTAATAATGGAACAAAACGCATTTTAATTTCGCCGTCCGATAGTTGGGACGGGCAGCTGGGTAAAAGTTGATAATCCGACGTTTTTTAATGGTCATGCAGATTAGGACTGAACCCTCCTGTTATGGTTCGATATTTTGACTTATCACATGCGTTAAAATGATCATTTTTATTTTTTAAATCAAGTAATCAATATTTCCTTCAACGTACCAAGATAATCTTTTCATTTATACTGGGAGATGAAGAACATATTCTTGTGCAGCGACAAAAATATCGAATTGTGACTAAAAAACAATTTTTGAAAGAAAAAAGAGTACTGCATGTTAGAGGAAGCTCACGGTGAATATACTGTATCAATAAAATCACGTTACTATTGATTTGGAAGTTTTAGAAGTGATGATTTCGATACAGTGAATCAAGAAGATTTAATTTAACCGAAAATGATCGAATATGATAATTGGAAACACTATTCCACGAAGACTCATGTCACGCACAATATTTATTCAGAATATTAAAATATTCCTAAAGAGTCATGACGATAAACCCCCCTTTCGTATTAATAAACAAGTATGGCCTGAAAAAATACCTTTTAAAAGAAAGAAATGCATTTTCTTTGCTATAGGTTGCTATGGGAAGCTTATGGTGCATATATTGCACCTCAGCAGTTGACCCAAATAGGTTGAAGATGAAGAATTGGAAGCAATTTTCGACTAAGATTCATGTCCAAAACAATATTAATTAAATTTATCATCTAGTGTTGATTACAAAGCGGTTTGAAAACAGATAAATGCACTTGGTATGATCCAAAAGAAAATTATTCCCTTTATTTTTTTAATGGGGAATATGTATGCAAAGAAATAGCAATAATTTCAATTTTTCATAAAATATCTTCTTAAATTAATTCACAACCCAAATATATTTGTGGAAATACTGATTACTTGTTAAAATTAATTTTGGTAGTAGTTTAGGAAAAAATATTGCGGTTTTCTAATTATAGATGTTTGAGGTTGTCTCTTACTGTTAATACTAATCTTATTTGTTTTTGCCACTATATTATTTTGTTGACTGTAATTAGAGACACGAAATAGAAGATACAATGCTACTGGCACGATAGAGGTGAGAAAGGAAGATAGATGTATAGCTCTAGTCAGCTCTTATGACTACAGGTGGATGTATATCTTAATTTGCTTCATAAATACAAGAGTGAATGAGCAAATATTGCAACATTAAAAGACATATTAACATAATGGTGTGTGTACTATGATCATCTTATCAGTACTTATCAATTTATGTGTGAGTGATTGGTGAGAAAGGCTTGAAAAAATAAGCTGAATGAAGAAAATATTATAGAGAATAATTATGAATCTATAAGCAAAACAGCATTATTTTCTAACTGGGTGGTACCTGATTGGACAATG
The DNA here is from genome assembly GCF_030347505.1 of Rhynchophorus ferrugineus. Lineage (NCBI taxonomy): Eukaryota > Metazoa > Arthropoda > Insecta > Coleoptera > Curculionidae > Rhynchophorus > Rhynchophorus ferrugineus. The sequence goes on from NW_027472585.1 coordinate 41,256,446, forward strand.
AAGTTATCTGGACTAAAAGCTACATAAGCTACATAAGCTGCCCATAAAATCTCAAAAGCAACCTTTTAAATATCAAAGAACACTTCTTCGTCTAACAAACGACAAAATTAAGAAAGAAAATATTAGAAATATAGGTTTTGTATATTTTTTGTATGTTGGAAAGTATGTCGTTAAGAACCAATAGAGTGACAATTAAAGATGATTTTCATTATTATAATATTATGCTATATACATAATAACATTAAGCTGTTAAGCTAAAAAAAATTGGTGCAAAATTAAATTTTCAGTGTACGTGATTAAACATGATTTTTCGATGATGTAAACGTCTATTACTGAATGAACATAGATTCTAGTAAAGAAATAAATAGTTATATAGTACGCACAAATTAATTAAGATGCAAGACATCTTTTGTTACTGTTAGGAAAACCACAACATTTTATCACTCTACCGCAACATTTCTCTAAATCATTAAACGAATGTAATAAGTCTCATGTGGTAATTCAAAGCACATACTGGAAAACAAAATCAATCAAGCCATATCAATCCGATCTGCAAACATAAACAAGCGTCCAAAAACAAAAAAAGAAACCAGCTCTCTGCAAGACCTATTTACCGCTTCGTCAACGATATTCCAATAGAAACTGCGAACTGAAGGCTTCCTCTCCAACGGCAACGGCTTGAACAGGTCCGTGAGGCTGGACAGCTCGAGGGAGTACTTCTTTCTCGGCTCATCCTGTTTTTTTTCTTGACTCATCTTAAAACAAACCACCACCAAGTTAACAAAGCATTAGAAATACGTCGGCGTAAACATCAAAAGTTATCCCGTAAAATCAAAGTCGGTATAACAGTTCAATCAAGTTTAAAATTAAATAACAAGGTCAAACTCTATATCCGTTAATGATATTAAGATGAGTTTCCAAGAAATCATCTTTTATCTTTTAGTTCTTTGAAAATAAATAAAATATTATACCTTCAATTTATAGGTAAGTATATTAATTATTTTTATGGTATATATATATATATATATATATATATATATATATATATATATATATATATATATATATATATATATATATATATATATACATATATACATATCTTACCCAGCCTGGTTATCGGCATGACTGGGATGATTTTCTTTGTCGGGTTTTGCACTCTAGTCTTATGAACAGTCACAAACATGTATTTGCAATCATACCCCAGCAGGATTCGAACCTGCGACTATCACAACCGCCCTGTCGCTTGAACACTGCACCAAGCAAGTTGGCCACAATACAATTTTGCTGAGCACGTTCTAAATTCGAATTAGAAGAAAGCTCTTTCTTTTTACAGGTCTAGGTGTTATGTCTTGGATGTAACGCATTTTAATTATTGATATAGCCTACATTTTTCACAATGTATCCGTGTATTCGCCGTTAGTGATTATTGGGTATGTGATTGTCGAAAAGAAGTAAAGAAGAAGAAACAAAATTCTGATTAATAAACAGGTTTGGCTACAGGTTCGGAACAAAATCAGTTATAAGCAACATGGAAACGCTTGAAGGCGAATTGTCCCACCCACCGTATTCACCAGACAATGCCCCTTCTGATTTCATTTGCTCCAATCTATACCGCAATAATTAGCGTTTCATTATAATAAGATATTCGAATGTAAGCACAAAATATAACACTAGATCCGTATGATATTTTGTTGCTAATATTCTTAGAATGCAAATAATATAAAATTATTTTAAAGCCAGTGAAGATTCAATAAATTATTAAAATTTATAAATCAAAGATCAACAATAACATATAAAATTTAAACACATAGTGTTAATAATGTAATGGTTTTTTTAATAATAAATTACTTTTTGTTAAAATAAAATTGGTACTAAATAATTATGAAAAGTATATATTATTTATTTTATTTCTAAATGGATTTTTTATAATACTGTACATTATTTTGAAATTTACAAAGAAAAATTGAGCCTATATCTGGTGATATGTTATTTAAAAAATATATAGGGGTTACATTTATCGTTTTATTTGTAATTTCGATTACCGATGATTTAATTTTAACTGCATATTTTAATGATAAAATAACCGCATTGCACTTTCCCAAACCGCATATTTCGTTATAACATGATAAATAATCATGATGTAAAAGAAATATGATCAAAAACTCATAACAATCGTAGAAAACTTAATAGCAAAAAAGAATATGACGTAGAACCGAGTATCGGAAAATGATATTAAATAAAATATTTTAATTGAAATATTTTGTAATTTTTAATTAAAAAAATAATTTCTTTTATGTAACGCAGAACATTCAATAAAATCCGTTTTTCTCTCACTTAGCAATAGCAGTAATGAGGACAACTAATAATATCCTTATTCTAAAATCCAAAAAAATGGATATTTTGGGGGGTTCTGTAGTTTTCGAATATTCAGAAAAATATTTTTGTGAATGATACTCTTATCTAAAATCAGAAAATTTAATATTTTTTGCTCTTAACGAAATGAAGGATTTAAGATCTTGCCACAGTATCAAGCTTTTGGTAAATTTTCCTTCATCAGATTTCTTAAAATTTGTAAACACATATAACTTCTTAATTCAGTTTTTGGCGAATAAATGGTCTCAGCCATACGTTGAGGATTTTAAAATAGATATTCTTGCACTAATTCTTCAGAAATTTTGATTACTTTTACATATATATTTTAAGAGAAGAAGTTATAGAGTTTTTGAAGATTGTTTTTGTAGCGTAGAAGATTCAATAAATTAGAAATTTTCTTTAACGAAATGAAGCATTTAAATTTTTGGCACAGTTGTTTTAAGCTTTTAGTTCGTAAATTTTACTCTAACAGATATAACCCCTTAATTCAGTTTTTGGCGAATAAATGGTTTCAGCCATACGTCAAGGATTTTAAAATAGATATTGTTGCACTAATTCTTCAGAAATTTTGATTACTTTTACATGTATATTTTAAGATAAGAAGTTATTGTTTTTGTAGCGTAGAAGATTCATTAAAATTAGAAATTATCTTTAACGAAATGAAGCATTTAAATTTTTGGCACAGTTGTTTTAAGCTTTTAGTTCGTTAATTTTACTCTATCGGATATTTTAAATTTTACAAACAGATATAACTCCTTAATTCAGTATTTGGCGAATAAATATTGTGTTAGCAACACATTAACGATTTTAAATCCCATACATCTACACTAATTCCTTAAAATTTTTGATTATTCAGCACCAATCATCTACATATACACCTGTTAATAAATAACTAAAATTTACCATTGAATTTACCATCACCCAGTAAAAGCTCCTCACAGACATCCGTCGCTGTCTCTGGGGCAGAGATTGAGGTTCGAAAATTTGCAAAGAATTCCGCTTCGTTACATCGTCTGACGTCATCGTGACACTGTCCCTAACCCGAGTTTTCCTTGTAGCATTCACCACCAGCACTCACCCGCTGTCACGCGTCGCGACAAATGACTTATTCGCTGTCAAAATGTTTTCTAAGTGTCTCATCTACGCACCATGAGCATTGATGCACTAGCTGTGTAATTAGTGGACGGCTGCCGTGAGAACAATGAGCAAAGTCGCAGTGAAACGAGATTTTTTCGCAAGTATTAATGAAAAAAATGCAGTCAGATTGGTACGGTAATGAAGAGCCAGGGCACACTGATTTTTACGAAACAATGGCTCGCCGTGCAACAAAATCTGCAATTACCGCTGGTAATGTGAACTATTATCAAAATGGCAGTAAAAATGTGTAATTTTTTTAACGGAAAATCACTGTCGTAGGTTAAAAGGTCGAGATTGTTCGCTTTTTCTCGTTTTTTACTTGCGAAAATCAAATTTAAGGTTTTAAAATGGTTTTGATGTACTGGATACTTAACTAAAAAGGCCTTTCCATTAAGGAAATATGGCAAGTAACATCGCCTGGTTGTAACAAGAAGCGAAATTAGTTATCATTAAAAGCTGCCTCTAAAAGTCCATATTGTGCAATTAATTATATGAACATATTGCTTGAAACTGTATCATTCATTAGTAACAACTTGTAGTTGTGGATGTCAGCTATGTGGCGATCTATTGTTATCAAAATCTAGGAAAGCGTAAGAAAAATTCGAATATAAAATTTCCAAAACTAAGCTATTACACAATGAACCTTTTTGAAGGTCCTTTTATGGCATCCTGAGGTCTTAGATGCCTACAGTCGAAGATGAAATTAAGCAATATTATAGATGTAATTCGGCTAGAATTCTTAGTATATTATTGAAAGTGGAGAAATAAGTATTAAGTGAACTTAGTACCGCTATAACGTTTACAAAATTTAGGAGTAAAATGAACGATAAGAAACTATAAGAGAATACTTAAACTATTAATAACAACTAAAAATAACAAACGTTAAAACATAATTATTATGAAAATGTTATGGAAAAAACTGTAATAGATTGACAGATGCTTTGAGAAAGTAACAATTTATCAAAATAGAAAGTGTATTTGGATACTGGTACACTCCAGCTGTTTATAACGTTCTTATTCGGTGCCAGCTCCTAAATATGGATCAGTTTACTATATTTTTCTCGTCACATTACCAGTGTCAATGTTATTTTGTTTTAACTAGATTTGTAAACTAGGAATAGTAATTGTTTAATATTGTAATTTTAATATTAAAGTGGCTGAAGAACATAGAAGAACAAGAGTCATAAAGTTACTTATCAAAATTATGCTATTACTATACTAACTTTGGTTTGGTTATTTCTCATCTTTGTATAAATAAATTGATTGCGGTTATTTTAAATCTATATTATGCCTATTAAAACCGATAGAGTCACTTATTTTATACAATAACTGGCTGACAATTAATTATTGTTAAATTCTATTGAATATCCTACCAACAATTGAAATATAGGATATACAATTTTTGTTTCAGTAAGAGTCAAATTCTTTGCTCACATCAGCAAAATATACTTTAGAGTCAAACATGGATAATAATTCTATAACCTTAAGAAGTTTTGCCTCAACGTCCTTGGATTTGTTTCCTAGTTCTTGTAGCAGTTACTTATTAAAACGTCCAGTTAGTTATTAATAATCAACCTCTTCTTATTAATATTGTTATCTGAATAAAATAAGGAAAAAAAAGAATCGACAAACATATTTTTGCAGATTTTAGAGCAAAATATTTTGAGCTTTCATAAAGTAATCCGATTCGTTAGGACATCAAATATATTGAAATGTTTTAAAACCACAACAGGTCGAAGTTATGTCAGCCTAGTGTGGTATATCTGAAAGGAAAATTTTTAGCACAACCAGAAAGGTCTTTTACAGAAGACGCCAGAAGAGTTTTGAACGTTATTGAAATATTTTGAACGTCCATGAAACTGAAAATAAAACTAAGAATAATGAACTTATAGGCAATACTATTCATAAAGTGAATGAAACCTGATAATCATTCAAGATATCACCGCAAAATAGGACCTGTTTTACGATAGTTTCATGTTTCTAAGTCTATTTGTGTTAATAAAAACTTGGGAAAAGGATTGTGGGAATCTTACAGTGAATACATAGCACAAGAACAAATATGTGAGTATTAGTTTTGACATTTTAAAATAAGAGGACTGTCCTGCCGCCTTGAACACTGTGCTTAGCAGGTTGGCCCCATTACACTCTTGCTGAGCACATTCTGAATTCGAATTAAAAGAAAGCTGTTTCTCTTTACAGGACTAGGTGTTATTTTCTCGGATATAAGGCGTTTTAATTACATTTTAATTATTGATATAGCCGACATATTTCACATAATGTCCATGTTTTCGTTATTAGTGATTATTGGGTATGTAATTATAGAAAAGAAGTTCTGAGCTAGACTTTAAATAAATAAAAATGATCGTTATAGAAGTAGAAATGATACAAATTAATTTTGTAGCGATGCCGTTGCTTTTTTACAATAAAATATTGTGTTTACTAAAAATACGTTCGAAATAAATTCAGAGTTCTTAAACACAGACCCGTAAATTGCGTTGTAAAATATATGTTTATAAAAAAATATATTTCTGTTAAGAATAAGCGGCAAAATGTCGATACCCCGCCTATGTCAGAATTAATTTAGTTTTACACGACACGTAAATCGTTTTGTTTAAGTTTTATTGCTTGTTATGATTCAGAATATTGTTACAGGCTAATATTTGCATTCAATGGGAACCGAATACGTCCCAAGACCTCGATTTCCCTTAGAAAGAGAGAGGAAAAGAGCCGTGAATTTCCCGATATTTATCCGATTAGAAACATTTATCCGTTCGTTGTTGTTTTCGTTCATTCAGAAACAGGTCGATTGGCGTAAATGTTGCGATTTATGGTCACGATTGACGTATCGGAATAATTTCGACGGCGTTATATAATTCATTTAGAAGGTACAGTTCGTTAGGCTTAATTACCGCGTTGTCTGTTCTTTCGTGGAGTAAATAAACGTGGCGAAATAAACCGAGTTGGTTGAGAAGAAAGGAAATGTAGAGCAGAAGACGAAAGGAAACATTAATTGACCTCAAATGCGATATTTTAGACTGTTTTTGAGACTGTTGGTCGTAACCTGATTTTAAATAGATTTTCATTATAATGGAAAAAAAGCTTAACGGGTAAACAAAGCCACGGTTTATCTTAATTTTCTTAGATACAAAACGTCATTATGGATTTTAAAATGCTAAACATGTTTCGGTTTACTTGCTATATCTACAATATTTCGTTATTTTTTAAGATGTGTTGTATTATTACTAGTCGTTGGCGACTAACTTAAATTTAGGTATATATCTAACAGGTCAATGGAAAAGTTCCTGGCCTGACACATAGATGGCGCAACTAGAATTAAATCCATATGTTTTTTAGTTAGCCCTAACCCTCAAAGGATATACAAATCTGACAGCTGTTGGATCATCAGTTTGTGAATTATAGCATTTTGAGTGAAGCAACTTTTGTTATAGTGAAAAAATGGATAAAAAGAAATTTCGCGTATTGATAAAATATTACTTTTTGAAGGGAAAAAATACAGTTGAAGCAAAAACTTGGCTTGATGCCGAGTTTCCGGACACTACCCCAGAAAAATCAACCATCAAGGATTGGTATGCTAAGTTTGGACGTGGCGAAATGAGAACCGAAGATGGTGAACGCACTGGACGCCCAAAAGAGGTTGTTACCGACGAAAACATTTAAAAAATCCACAAAATGATTTTAAATGACCGTAAATTGAAACGGAATGAAATAGAAATACAGACACTCTAAAGATATCAACTGAAGGTGTACATCATATCATTCACGAATATTTGGGTATGAGCAAAGTGGGTGTGCCGCGCGATCTCACTTTTGACCAAAACCAACGTCGAGTTGATGATTCGGAGCAGTGTCTGAAGATGATCAAGCGTATTAAACCTGAGTTTCTAATCTGACTCCATGATTTCACTCCGAAGTCGAAGTAAGCGTAGGAAAACGCAATAGTCGGCTGGGAAGGTTATGGCGTCTGTATTTTGGGATGCGCATGGAATAATTTTCATTGACTATCTTGAAAAAGGAAGGACCATCAGCAGCGACTATTACGTAGCGCTATGGGTCCGTTTGAAGGACGAAATTGCCGAAAACGGTCGCATTTGAAGAAAAAGAATGTGCTGCTTCACCAAGACAATGCACCGTGTCAAAAATCGCTGAATTGGGCTTCGAATTGCTTCCTCATCCACCGTATTCTCCAAATCTGGCCCGCAGCGACTATTTCCTGTTTTCTCAAAAAATGAAAAGGTGATCCATGAAACTGAGGCCTATTTTGAAACAAAGGACAAATCGTACTATAAAATTGGAATCGAAAAGTTGGAGGGTCGCTATAATCAGTGTATTACCCTTGAAGGAAATTATGTTGAATAAAAAAAATTGGCAAAAAAATATGTTTTACTATGGTAGGCTGGGGACTTTTCAATTGCCTTGTCATGAGGACCCCTTGGCCCTATCTTAGACTCAGGTGTAATAATGTTTATGCATTAACACTACTGTTTTTCTATTAAGTGTACCACCTCTAGTCAGAATAGAATAAGTAATAATATCATTTCGTATAGAAATAACGCTAAGTATCTCGGAATGAACATTTATGCAAAACTTCGCTGGAAGGAACATGTAAAAACAAAAAGCAAGAACTGGAGTTAAAATACAGGAAAATGTATTGATTAATTGAAACAAAATCACAATTATCAGTATATAATAAATTGCTATTTTACAACCAAGTATTGTAACCTATATGGACATACGGAATTTAATTGTGGAGATGTTACGCGAAAAGTAATATAAAAAGTCAATAAATCAAGAGAGCTGCTAGGAGGCTTGAGGACTCCATTATCATGTCAATAGCGAAGTAATACAACTCTTGGATACAACCAGAGTAGGACACAGAGGCAAAAGTATTAAACCATCTGATCTTGTGTAGTGTTGTGTAATGAGGTCCATGTAATAAAAAATACAGCAGTGACATGTATAAACATTATTTCATCAGAAATTGAGATAGGGCCGATGGGTCCTTCTAGTATATTAACGATGTAATATTTAAATAATAATAAAAAATACTAACACAACTATATCTCTGAAAATAATTTAAAATTCGAATGTTCCTCTTAAGGGCATATTTTTAAAGATATATAGGAACACATAGAACACATATCGAAATCGTAAATACTTTCGGTCGTACCGCCACCGATTAACATTCGCAACATATTTTCTTCATCTTAAATCAAAATACAGGTTCGAAGCGTTTATCTCCCGAATCTGGCCGGTGGTACTCGTGTACAGAACGCAGATTTCAGGTCATCGCTGTTGCGGGCCGGTACCGCATTTTTTTCCTTTTGAATAGCGTTTATTAGATTGAAAAGATTTCGTTTCGTTTAATATTCAATAAGGAACGCAGATCGAATACACGATTCTACTTATTTATTTCACGGTATAATTGGCCGAGGCGTCGGAGTCTCTTGACATTCTTTCGCGATAAAGTAACCATATCGGGAAGGATATGGCGTTTTGATGAAATAATAGAAATATTAAGATGGTCTTATGTAATGTTCGTTACGAGTTTTAGACATATTTCAACAAAGATCTTCAATCCGTGTACAAGATTGATTGTAGTATTAGCAGTTCGCACATGGTGGTAGTACTGCACTCGTATAATAGCTGTCAGCTGACAACATTTAATTAAACATTCTTTGGAGCTTGTTTTTGAGAACTTTACTTGGAAAAATCATGACAAATGCACTCAAAGATACGTATTTTACTCCAGTATACTTTATTGTTGCTATAGCAAAAATTGGGAAGCCATGGGTACTGAAATTGTCTTGTAACGCGTGTAGAACAAATCTGTGCTCACTTGGTAATACATAGAACAGAAAAATTGCAAAATTATCACAAGGTTGGCTCGATGTATCTAAAAATGTATTTTCTGCATTCACTTCTTGATTTTTACCCACAAATCTTTGGCGACAACGATTTTTTGGAGTGGAAGCGTGATGAGCGACTACTTTTGGAGCATAATGCGTGAAACAAATAGCACAGTATAAAAAGCCAGTTCCACCTACAAACAGTACAAACAGTGATCCATTGCCAGATTATTCAGTGCTGTGGAAGTGTAAAAGATGCTTTAAGAACTTCGTCTCCATCCCAGGCGAGCAATGAAAATGATTTTGTTATGGAAGAAAAACATTTCATTTGTTAAAGAACATTTGTCGGACCTGAGCTAAAGTTTAAAGCAGCAGCATGGGTATTATTTCAAAGTATTGTTTACAACATTCTCGGTAACAATTATTATTATAGCAACAATTTGTTGCAAAATAATCATAAGATTGGAGCTCGAATGTCTCTAAAAATATATTTTCTGCATTCACATCTTGATTTTTTCCCACAAAACTTGGGCTACATGAGTAACGACCAATGGCCGCTAATGGTCAAACATAGTAAAATAATAAATTTATTGAATGTTTCAAAAACTAGAACCAACATAAAAAAGCGAACTCGTTTTATTACTGATTTTAAATAAATTTTAAAGCTGTCCAAAGTTAAAGGGTGAACGAGATTGCAGTTAATTTTTAACACAAATCTTCATGACTATCGTAAAAAGATTTACATCTTCTAACGTATTTAGTTTTCTCAGTGGTTTGAAGATATCAGCATTAAAATCAGTAGTTTTGGAAATCTCTAACCGATTCTCTACTGTTTTTTTCTTCTTTTTCAGGATCAAGGATCAATTTTAGAATTATTTTTTTTAGCCAAGGCTAGACGTACAAAACTCTAACTCTAACTTTATTTACATTTTAATGATATTATAGGCGTTGAATTCTAAACTTATGTTTCTTGGTTAGTACTATCTCATACTAACGTATGAGTAACGCCATCTGTTGGAAAGCACCAGGAACTTGCTCAAAATCCTAGTAAAATATTCATTCTCACTATAAGCATGCTTTCAATAATTTCTTCAAATCTTTAAAAAATTGAAAGTAAAATTTAATCATTTAATATGTTATGGTTACATAAATTGAGTATGTTAATAAATATAATAATAATAATTTAATAAAGCAATAAATAAAAAACTATATAACGTAAAATATAATTTCAATTTAAAAAATATATGTCTACAGAAAAATTGTTTAGAACACTAATAACTAATTCAATAATTTAAGACCGCACTTTCACCTTTACAAATTGGTATAAAATAATTTTTACAGATACCACTTCACTTGGTTAGATTTAAGAGGTTATATAGTTATCGGAAGTTAACGGGGTATTCTAGGTTGGAAGGTGGAAAAACATCGATGTTGTTTGCAAAGCTTAACCCTTTAAGAATATATATAGTCTTAAGAGAAATTTAAAAATTTAAATTATTTTGATATAGCAGTTTTAGTGATGCGGCATTTAAAAACGAAATTTTTCGAGAGTTATAACATGATATTTCGAGTTCTAGTGAACCGATTTACTTGATACATTTGGTGTGAGCCTTATCTATACATTATTCACAGTAAAATTTTAACAAAATATGCAGTTTTACTATAATTTAAAAAATTCGGATATGTACAAGTATATGGTTAAAAAATTTTACTTTTTTCGAATAGCTTTAATTTTTTTGCTTTCATATGATAGAAGAATATATAGAGATGGCATACACCAAATTTTAAATAAATGTCTTCAGTAGAACATGAGATATCATGTCAAGCGTTTTTCGGAATGAGTCTTGATGAAAAACTTCGCTGGAACATATAAAGAAGAAAAGAAAAGAACTGGAATTTAAATATAGGAAATTAAATATAGGAAATGTATTGGCTAATTGAAAGAAAATCACATTTTTCAGTACATAATAAATTGCTATTATACAAGCAAATACTGAAACCTATATGGACATACGGAGTTCAATAATGGGGATGTTCTGCAGAGAGAAACATAAACAAAATACAAATTTTTCAGAACAAAGTCCTGAGAGGTATTGTGGGTGCACCCAAATACTACAGGACTGACTACCTACATCGAGATCTTCAGATACCCACAGTCAGTCAAGAAATCAAGAGAATTGCAAGGGCAACATTATTTCACCAGAGACTGAGATAGGGCCGATGGGTCCTCCTAGTTATATAGCTAGATTGAAGTTATCACAAAGACAAATTGTAGGTTAGTCAGAAACGACTAGTAACAATATAATAATTAAATAATAATAAAAAAAATGTCAACCGCTTCGAGGAAGACGTGTTTAGATTTTCTACGTCACTAAAGCAGCTGTAAAGTAGTAAAGAAGCATCGAAAATTGCTAAAGGATCAAGCTTCTAGACAAGAATACCTCTTTAACTAACTAATTTTGTAAAAGCACGACTGCTTAGTGTTCTTTATTTTATCATTTATTAACTAATAAATAACTAGATGCTCGTTGAATGTAGATACTTTCACAAACTTACCGATTAGGCCTTTCTAAACGCTATGATTTTCGGACTAATTTTCACTCACCTGCAACAAGAAAAAGAGAGAGATGTTAGTATTGGAAAAAATCCGTGTTGGACGCGATCTAACCATAATAAATTGACCGTTGGCGGCCCCGTCGACGAGATTACAAGGTTGGCATTTATTTATTTATCGTTTAATGGCCGAAACGTGAACATTGATTACGATTTGTCGAATGTTTGTTATCAATGTTTAGAAATAAAGGTGTTTAAACGTAATGGACATGTGTGCATATGTGTGTAGAGAAACTGTATGAATGTTTTATTCAAGTCAATTACCTTACACTGCGTTTGGCATTTTGATAATGCACATGTTACATGTAAATTGTCCTGTATGGAAAATATGTACTTAGCGTGAAAGTTTTAACGAATTTGAGAGAACCATTTATATGCAGGGAAATATTAGTAATAAATGTAAACAACTGTGCTTTCGTTGTTTATATTTATATCTCTAGTTGCTGTAACAGGTCAAGTCCCCTGCCTGACACATACATGGCGCTACTAGAATTAAATCCATATGCCATTTTTTAGTTAGCTCTAACCCTCAAAAGATGCGTGTATAAATTTGACAGCTGTTGGATCATTAGCTTGTGAAATATAGCATTTTGAGTAAAGTAACTTTTGTTATTGTGAAAAAAATTGATAAAAAGGAATTGCGCGTGTTGATGAAATATTGTTTTTTGAAGGGAAAAAAATATAGTTGAAGTAAAAACTTCGATTGATGCTGAGTTTCCGGACACCGCCCCAGGAAAATCTACCATCGAGGATTAGTATGTTAAGTAGAGATGTGGTGAAATGAGCGCCGAAGACGGTGAAATTGAAGATTTACAGCACATTCGGCGTTGGGGATCACAGAATCTTCAATTAATTCATGAAACGTCATTGCATCCCCTAAAACAACTCTATGGTGTCGTATTCATTCTGGAAACATCATTGGTCCCTATTTTTAACCAAGGTGTTACTGTTACTGTTACTGTTGAACGGTACTAAGACATGATTCGAAATTTTCTTGTGCCTGAAATGTAAGAGCAAGGACTAGAGGACATGTGGTTTCAGCAAGATGGGACTACAGCACACACAGCTCGTTCAACAATTCACTTATTGATTGACGTTTATTCACGAAGACTAATTTCGCGAAGTGGCGATTTGGCATGGCCAGCCTGATCTGCGGATTTAACTGAACCAGATTTTTTCTTATGGGGTTTATTAAAATCAAAAGTTTATGCGAATAAGCCCCAAACGATTCAACATCCCAAAGACAATATTCGTCACGAAATTGAAGAAATTCAGCCTCAGATGTTGCAAGATGTCATGAAAAATGCTTTAAAAAGAATCGAAAGTTACATAGCAAATCGCGATCACCATTTAGCCGATATAATTTTTCAATCATAACCACAAAAAATATAAAGAGCAAATACATTTTTGTGAAAACTAAAACAAAATGGTAGCGGTACTTTTACCCCATGTTTTTTTACTAAAATACTTGGAAAGGTAAAAATTTGCATTATAAGCAGCTATAGATAAAAAAAATTAACAAACCAAATTATGTCGTATTAATTACGAAATATGTGTTAATTTGCACACATTATTATCCCATCAAGTGCATTTTCCAACACACTTAATGTTTCCCTCTTAACAAATGGTGTCGTTCCCTAATGATGCAACAAAGTTAAAGTTTCATTTCGGTCGGTTCTTCGAAGTCAAACCAATTAAAACAAAATAATGGAAACCACGTTCCTTATACGCACACAGACACACATCTCTCTCACTTTTACTGAATAAATTAAAACGTTAATTTTAACGTGTTTCACCCACAAAGAAAACGAACGCATTCGAACTGCAACGTTATCCAATTACAAACAGATCTGCGTTACACCATTCTTCCACTATTATGCTTCAGTGGCATATTTAAAATAGCGGAAAGTTGATAAAGCGTAGTATATTCTTCGCCGTTTCAACACAAAACTCTGAAACGGTTTTTTTGCGGCATAATATTTTGCAATCCCGGTACAAACCAGTTCGAAAAAAGTTTTTTTTGCTATCGGATCTATCATTATCTAATGAAGTGATTATGTTTGATAGAAAATAACGACCTAGATATCAGGGTAAAATTAACAGTGTGTATAGTTTTAATTCGTCTTTTTAAGATACAGGGTGCGTCAGATGGTGTCTTTTTATATCAAAACTATTACTGTAATGGAAAATATAATGACAATCATTTATGGAACATAATTTCAATAAACATAACACTTGGAACTATCTAGGAGCTGAGAAGCCTCAAAATTGATGTGCTGATGGAGCTTATCGACCATTTCTACTATGCAGAATGTCACTACGAATGTACCATGGAGCATCAACAATAACATACCTCGCAGTACCTTCGTTTGGAATATTTGTTTAACATTTCGATTGCTTTGGCTGGTACAACCCCAGAAATAAACACCAACGTCCACACTAGCTTCAAGACTTGCTGACAAAGGAAAAGTTTATTATATACCAACAAGGCTGTTAACCAAACAACCAGTATATGTTTTTGTATTTCAGCTATATATGTTTTTTAAAGGTTTTGTATATTTTGGTTCACATTTTTTTTAATGTGGCTTCCATCTGAGTTTAACATGAAGGGATATTCCAACATATTTTCATACCAAGATACAAAAATAAGAGTTATGTGTATTGGTTTATGCTTGATTCTATTGTTGGTGATATCAGTAAGCGCTGATTTATTTTTATGCGCCATTTTTCTGTGCAGCAGTGTATTTCGGTAATGGCTGTTTGTAACATTTCGATTCATCATTCAGTGTTGTCATTTCCAATGGCCAGGATTTCAGCCCGAGATTTAATGCCAACCCGAGTGTACATCAGATAAAGGGCTGGTCCCAATACACCTCCCTGTAGCACACCTGCTTATTAGCGTATTTTCCTCAAGTTAGAATAGGTACCTCCTTGTTCGACTCTCAAGTATCGGTTTATTATGTAGATCTAATTCTATTTAAAATTTTTGATTATAGATGATTCGATCTCTTCTAAAATGAAATAGTTCTTTCGACTTACTTTCTTTCAGAAAAATGGGAAATATTTTGGTTCATATATTTTGTATCATTTTTTCTCAAACCAAAGTAATAATCATCTAACATATATAAATACTGAAAATCAACTTATCACAGCACAGGGCCTGTTATATTGTTTGAAATGACCTCTCTGTTTATTCTTCGCAAATTTAATTGAAGACTTGTGCAGAATATGAGTGTGATATATTATTATTCAATGTATACTTTAGGCTAATATTAAATGATACGTGTTTAGAGATACAGTTACTTCTTAAAAATCTGTGTTCAATATGATTTTCTATCACGTCTCTTATTGATAATTTATTGGTAATTCCATTATGTTTATACAGTATGTTTCTTAGTAAATATATAGTGTAGAATATATGCCCAATAAAATTAATACATGATATTTTTAAATATAATCTTGGTAACTGTTGATAATTTAAATGATGATTATCGACAATTGTGTTCCATTAAATGTTCCCATCACGATTTTTTCCTTATTTATGTCCGTCCATATTATTTCAAAACCTGACCATTCTTCATGAACAAAAATAATTTATATGAACAAGTTATTAAATAAATATTCTTCTAGGTCAGTAAAATAATACATTGTTTTGTAACAATATAAGACATGTAAAAACAAAAGGGTTGAGAAAGTATAACAAAAGTACTTAGGAAAAGTAAATAGAAATAAACGCAACAATATAAAACATACAAATTAAAATAAAATTAAGAGTTTTACGTTTCCAAAGGCTGGAAGAGAAGGAAGAAAGGAAATTATATCCAAACAGGATCCAATCAAAGGCAAGATGAAGTATCTTAACCATTACATTATGGATATAGTGCTAATATTATAAATGAAAGAGCAGTGGCAAATCATAAAGAAAAACCAAGGAAGATGTAAATAAGATAATATCTAAGGATATTGTCGATACAGATGGTTTAAAGAGACGAATCAAGCAATTAGTGTAGAATTTGCAAAAAGTGGTTAGCAAAAAAAAGATATTGGAAAGGACTGAAAAAGAAGGAAAGGGAGAAGAAGAAGATAGACCTGGAAAGAAGAAGGAAAAGCAAAAAATAAAAAAGAATCGGCCAAATAAGGGTGAGTAATTTCACCACTTAGTTGTAGTAAATCGAACTTTTTTTTTCATTACAGATACAATTTCTTATTACATTAACAGAGAACACTTCTTATATCTGCCATTTTTATAGCTGCGTTTATTTCGATTGGTTTTCATCTTCCTTACTACAAAGTTTGTAATGATAGATGTTAATTTTACTAACAATCGAGATATGAGTTCTATAATAGGTATAATAATTAAAAAGTATATTTTATGACAATTTTACGTATATATTTTTCTTTAATAAAAATTATTCCTTGAAAAGAAAAATGGACTTAATAAAAAAATTGACGTTTGATGAAATAGTGTATATCGAAGAAACGAAGGAAGAAAACTTGTTATTATATAAAAGACTGTTACTAAGGAATTCAAGAAAATGGTAAACATATATGAGGGATACACCCCTTTCATGTTAATATTGAAGTCTTGAATAACACTCGAACAAGACTCATACTCTAAAAGATCAAACCATTTGATCTTGTAGCGCAGTACAGTGTCTCAGTTATCACTAATGTATCACTAGTGCAGTAGCAGTTATCACTAATGTTTTAAATAATTTTGCAGACATTCGGCAACATGGCCCACCAGTACCAACCCAAATCAAGTTTTATGGATTGATTCGGTTACATGTTCCGACGTATCAGGCAGAATCATGTCTCTGAACTGTGTTTGGAATATTCGACGTCATTTATGACCTGCTTTGGTTATTTTATCGGAAGAATTATATTTAACTAGAAGTGTCGGCCACCGAGAAAAATATCGATATGCCAATATATCGGAGAAAAAAATATCGATATATTTTTACCAAATTGATAAATCCTTACGATGAAGTACCAAAATAAGTAAACCTTTGAATTAAGTACCAATTTAAAAATAATTATGTGGTTCTTTTTTATATTTAAGAATTTTTTTTTAAATATCGAAAAATATCTGCTTACGATCGATATATCGATATATTGCTACATATATTATAGTACATATATTTTTTTTTTAACGCAAAAAAGCATCAGTGTTAATACGTGAGCAGTATTACCATAGGGTCTAAGTAAGGAACAATAGTTTTTTTAGACATATATCTGGTTTTGTATAAAATATTTCAGCATTTTAATGAATAAGTATGAGCCACTACATGTTTACAATGAAGGTTTTACAATGCATTGACTCCAAAATAGATTCAAATAAATCGTTACGAAAAAACAAAACGTAAACACATGTCAACCACAAAAAAAAACGAATTACCAAATCAAATAGCCGCCTATTGTGAAATTCCTTCGAACGCCAACAATAGATGTAGTACAACGATTCTTAGACAGCGTTTAATTCATATCTACGAACATTCCCGGCGATTTCTTCACCGCGCTGGGTGTTTTTGAGTTGCACAAAAGCAAAACCTTGATCTTTAGACGTCTCACTCGGCCACATCGGTATTCCGTTGGCACCACTGGCCATACGACCGAACATATTTGGCGCAACCAACATTAAAACAGCCATCTTCGAATGTTAAGTTGTAATATTTGGATACGCCGAACGATCTTATTTCGGTTCGGTTGTTTTATCAAAGCTTACTGCGATTCCCTTCTTCTATACGATGTCTAGTCGATTTTTGTTTTTTAAGGATAACCTTGAAAAATTATAAACATATTCCTCAGACGGTCAAGTCTTTGTATGATGGACCATGCTCTATAACTACTATAGTTAAAAAATAAGACACGCTTTTAAAATAATAACGTTTTGAAATAATCAAGATTCAGTCATCCGTTGGCTTATTTTATTTCTTTTTAAATTGTTCAATATGTTGTTTAAAAAATATTTTTTATATTTTTTACAAGTTTAAAGTGATACATAATATCATTATCCGGTCAAATCAACAAAGGCCGCGTCTAAAATTAGAAATATGTTTTGATTTTAATATTTATTTTTGTCTTTTTGGCGAATAAGCACTTTAATTCTGACCAAGAGATCAACACATGCAAATTATATAAATATGCATATTTGACTGCATACAAGAGATTTTGACAATTGTACAAGGTCGTAAATAATAATTGTTTACTACTATTTGATCTATAAATCTTACAATCAAGACTAAAATCAGCATTTTTCGAACGTTTATCTTGCCAATCCCTCTGTATGGCTTCGAGATTCGGACATTATTACAACTAGACATCTGATTAAGCCAAATTTTAGATGTTTCTCTCTTTCTGATATCATATTAGAAATTAAGTCATCCAAATAAGATGTGACAATATGTATACAGTTGAGGAACAAATTCAGACGTAGGTTTGAACATGCCAAATGAAAAGTAAACGAAATCCTCATAGATTTCTGTGGCGAAATTGGTCTCTTGGATGAAAGACGGAGAGAACTGCACCGAAAAAGACTTGGATCAAGGTTATAAAAAGCGAACTGAAATATAGGAAACTAACATTGTTCTAGGCCAGTACAATTGTCCGGGAAAGAAAGATGTTGAGGATGTATGCTTATGTTAATTCAATGTTGTTGGTTAACAAAAACCAAATACATTGAAATGAACTATACATATAGTCTGTTCAAAGTTATTTTGTACATACGTCATCTAAATTTGTGACGTCAAAACGTCGCAATGTTGCCGCATCAACTCTGACTTTTAGTTCAGTTTGGCTTTGCATACTTTTTGACTCTCTTTAACTAGAATAAATTGAGAGGGAACATATTGTCTGATTCTACAACGAATTTGCAAATAGCGGCAGGCAATACATCAAACAACTTGATGACGTATGTACAAAAAACTTATATGAATAGACTATATATGAAATAGAAGACTATCTACATCATATCCCAGTCGAACGAAATCTATTGACCTCAAGTAAAATCTTTGGGGGAAGTATAAAAATTAAAACTGTATTCAACAATAATGATTTATTCCCATTTAAACTTATCTACATTCGCTAAATAACAAAAGACACCATATTTAACAAGACTTAATTAGCTTTGAGAGTGTGATTAAGACCAATTTATATTTAAGGCTAATTTAGAATAAGAAGCTAATAAACAACGGAGACATTTCAATTTTTAACAGACGCCAAATACAATTAAGTTGAATAAGTAATCCTCAACTGGTTAAAATATATAAAATTTCGATTCGTATGGATTTCTGTGACGTTTCTTGTCTGATATATACATGTAAGAAAAGATCATGAGTATCCTTTATGATATATATGGCTTAGAAATATATTTTTTCACTGCCATTTCAAAAAATTACTGATAAAACTAACATAAGAACCTTTTTCTAAAACTCTCTATAATGCGTCCCATACTTGAAGTACTATTTCCTTCAAATTATTATATTTATAAAAATATCCAATATGGCTTTTCAGTTAATCGTGTTTTATCGGCTAAATCTATATATAGTAAGTTCAACAAAAACTAGGTCCCTCTAGAACCCATAACGAGCATAACTTAAAGTATTAAGAACTTCGAAAGAGTGTTATCCATATGTTTTAGATAAGATTTAAAATGATATCTTCTATAGAGGGGATAACTTGTTGAAATTATATTCTACATGTCATGTACATTATTGCCCACTAAGCAGATTGTTGAACTGTTGAGGATAATAAAAAAGGCGAATAATTTTTAATAGAAACTGATCAGAAGAATATTGATAGCAAATTTTGGTTTACCAAGAATCAGAATATTTCCTTTCATTACGAATATAAAGTAATTTGCAAATAATTTTTTTTGGAATATCAAGGATAGGAGAAAAAAAAGTTCAAGATAATTTTTCTCGTCAATTCCAAAATGATTTCAGTTATATCATTAATAAATATTGTTTAAATTGAAGACTACTGCTGAATCAACATCAGATAAGATTCAGTGAGAGCTGGGCTTGAAATTTCCCACTGTTTACACTTTAGAGTCAAGAGTCTTTGTTGTATTAAGTATTTTGTTATTTTGGTATTGACTAAATAAATAAACTAGTGAAGTGTTTCAATACTTACTAGAATTACATGGTAATATCGCCCTGTATGTAAATAGAAACAGCATATTAATACCGTATTGTTATGTAACACTAACCTTGCCGTCGAGAATAACAAGAAATCTTAGTTTTTTTCTTCTAGAATTGGGCACGGTTTGCAACGAAACGGCTTGCAATGGACATGTCCATAGCAAAGCGAATAGTCCACACACATTATTCAACGTATTATAGAAAATTCCTCAAGGTTTTACTTCTCGAACAAATTCAAGAGCGACCATTGAAACGTTATATAAGATACCCTATTCAACATTAATGATAGTAAAATTGAACGCTTAATTATACATGTAATTGTTAATAAGAGTGGTATAAAAAATGAAGGATGTATAAGGTCGACTCATCTTGTTTTTTTTATTAGTTTTATTAATATACAATTAATTCTCGATAGGTACTTGTAATCGTTATGATATAATTTTTTGTTATTAGGGTTATTAGCTACTATTAGCTAATTATATATATATATATATATATATATATATATATATATATATATATATATATATATATATATATAATTTTATTATATATATTATTATTTTTATTATTATATTATATATATTTTTCCAACAAACTAATTCAGCGCGATATTCCCTTGGAACCCATATCGAGTGTGATTCTAAGTATTAGTGCAAAGTACCCTGAAAGACCGTCAGTGCATTCCATTGCACTCGCCAAACAGTTAAGTGTGCGCCATTACAATGAAGTGCGTATGCTCAAACGCAAACTACCATACGAACACATAGAGTAAGATATAACAATCTCTAAAATAAGTTAAAAAATAGTCTTTAGAATAAGTTAGAATAGAGTTTAGAATAAGTTAGAGTAGTCTTTAGAAAAAGATTTAGATTATAAGTTTGCAGAGCAGATCACTTACTGAAGCGATCTTCTGCATGTCAGTATCTGCAGGAAATCATAAAATAATACTTAGTGCCTTCGGGCAGAGGTTCTAAGAGATTAATTAAAAAAATATGTTGTTACAATCAGCTTTTCAATTTCGAATTGTTGTTTTACTGCTGTGGACTTCGAATATCATCAGAACAAGCAGAACAAGCAGTTGCCAGCTACGGATAGTATGTAATAATTATATTTTAATCCATCAAAATTAATTCATAGTCGATTTATATCTTTTTTATATAGCTTTACAATTTCTGTAATTTAAGGCTTTATATTGAACCTAATTTGTAAAAAATTTAATAATAATTATATTAATTTATCACCGTAACTGTAATAATGAAAAATAAATTCCGTAAGTTGTTTTGTTCTAAACTATTTCGAGAATTTAAAACCAACTGTCTGTTTGTTTTTGTTTGCAAACATAAATTGTCGCCATATTTTATTGCCGCTCTAGCAGCATCGTATCTTTCAGTGCAAACGTTTTCAGAATCCTTAACAGTTTAATGGTATACTTCGTATGCATTTGAACAATTATTACTTTTACTATTCTCTCTAGATCCCAAGATGTAGATAAAGTCGAAATAAATGCAAGTGCAGAATGTAGATGTATGTGAAATATACGTCCAAATCACTTTTACAATTTCTACATTTTTTTATTGCACTAACTTTCAGTTCTTTCACTGACATAAAGCTAGAAAAGTATGAAATTTATGTGGGATATAATATATAATTTAAAAGATTTTTAATTAATTTTGAGGTTTATATTTATGAAACTCAAGTCCATATTATGAAAAAAGGTGTAAATTACATTTGGACATATTTCAGTTATATATGACGAAAATAAATTTGACGACTTGTATAATTTATTATTTGAATGTTTGACCTGATGGATAGAATATGTCTTGGATGGAGTTTTCAACAGATGTTTTCGTTAATGTTATTCTAACGTCTTCTAACTCTTCTTTCAAAATCGTGTGAAATGCGAAAATATGCGTGGGACAGACATTAATTGTTGATATTAATATTATTTTGATAATCACTTAAATATAAACAATATCATTCATCAGAAACAAAGTAATAAGCCACTATCAAGAAATATAGAAGGCAAAAAAATACAATAAAGCAACTAAACAATTCACGGATATTGTCAGAAGCTTCCAAGAATAAAATATTAATGGTCACTTAGAAATATTGACTTCAGCTGAGGGTAAAAACACTACTTTATTGAAAAAATAATAAGGAAAATAAAAATATACTTTTCATATAAATTTCTTAATAACGTTGTGTGACTAGATACTGGAAAATACAGTTTGATAGCTCCAAATGTGTCTATGTTAATTTTGCGTTACGGCGAATTGACAAAAATTTAATTATATCACTTGACGAATGTCCGATTCTTCAAGTAGAATCAGCTAAATCCCTCTGAATATATATCGGCGGTAGGTTAAACTGGAAACATCATGTGAGACAAGAAGCAGAGCAAATTACTCTCAACTTGATCTAAAATCAAATAAAGCCTATTCACATCAAACCAACTAGTAATCCAACGCACCCAAAACCATGCTGTACGATTACCAATGCTTATCGCTACGTAACAAACGAAGAATTGGATTGCGATCTCGGAATCAAATGGATACACGAAGTAATCCAAGATATCGTCCTAAAACATGAAAAAATATTGCTAAATCGCAGCAATCTGGACAACACGCAAGAAATTAGAAGATTGAAGCGAACCAAACCATATGAATTAGTTTAGTGTAAGTGTATTTTAAAGTTTAGCTTAAGCTTATTAGTTTTATTCTAATTTGAGAAATACATACTGATGTATCAATCCCGTACACGTCTGGCTTGTATATTAATGCAAGTACAACAGAATAGTAGTAATAAATTAATTTGTGAAATAAGATTGTACTAAGCATATCCAATGTAAAATATAATTAATTAAAAAAAAAGTAACATTGTATGTGTACAGTGTCGCAGATTTTCTTTGCTAAAGGCCTTAGTTTGTATAATATTTTTAAAAAAAGTCAAATTAAATAATACATCATTTCAAACCGATAACAAGACTAACTAAGTTAGACATGAATTTACAAAAACAATATAGATCAATTTTAAATATACTTGGGATAATGTTTCCTACATTACGTATAACTCTTTCGTGTTATATCGATTAATGATTAATTTAAATAGAACAAATCATAAAATAAGCAAACATTCCTTAATGTTATTACACTTTATTCGAAAAATAGCATTTCGCGCTATAATTCAGCTGTTTTTCCTTATTACAGTTATGTAAAAAAGGTAAAAAATTCAATTTAATATCGTACACTTGCGTTTTAATGATAAATTCGGTAGTTCTTAGGTTTTGAAGGACGTTGGTAGTCAGCATGAACTTACAAAACTGTTCAAGCTCACGAAATAAGAAAATATTATTATAAAAAGTCATAATTATATTATCGGTGTAAGAAACTGCTAGAGAAATATACATTTTTGCCGGTTAAGGTAACTAAACTGGCGAAATGTAGCGCAATGAATGGTATTGATATTAATAAATTAATCACAAAAAGAAAAATCTCTGTTAAATGTAAGAAATATTATTATTTTCATTACATTTAAGATATCAATAACTATTTTCACTTTACTAAGTAAACTATTGATAATTTTTTAAATAATTAATAAATTTTCCTACATAAACACTATATACTTAAAATACTACTACTTAAATTACTATATTGAATGTTCTTGGGGATGTAAAATATGTAAGTATCTAATAAATAATAAAACACTACTTATTCTTTCGTTAAAACGTCTATAAACCATAATTTCAAGAATTTAGTTATTATATTTTCCGTATTGATTATTTCCATTAAATAGTGACTAATCCCTTAATTATTGTATTAATCCCAGAAATAGTTAAATGCAGAGAATATGTCTTTCACATTTACTTTGTACAAAGTTCACTATTGCCATATTTGACATTTAAATGTCAACAATCGTCTAGTTAATGATTTTCGAAAAAATCAAATTGCAACAGGTTTTCCCCGGTATCATACCATCGCCATAACGACACAGAAGACACCTGATGATGCCTGAAAAATCGCTCTCTAAAAATAACCCAAACTCGTTTCAGCAACGCGAAACTTGGGCCAAAAATAACGAAGACTGAACAGATGGGCTTTTGTGTTTTTATTTAGCCTCATGGAGACTGGTTTCGACGACGGCTATCATTTGTTTGTCATATTTAAAGATTATAGTCATGTACAAAGGGTAATTCAATGACTATCCTTAATACTAATAAAAAAATGAACAATATACCTGTATTTTTTAGTATTATTTTTGAATATTCATTACATTATAATTGTCAATAATCAAATTATTTATATAAAGTTATGTCAATGTCAAAACAAGTGTCATCTTACGAGTGAAACCATATATTAAAAAAGTGAGGTTAATTTGAACAATTTTGACATATTTATAATAATTTTGTATCAGTACTTTGTTTATTATAAAATAAAAAAGTGATACTGATTGATACCAATCAAAAACAATAATTTAATAATTAGAATAACAGCATTAATATTAGAAACAAAATTAAACAACCTATGTTCGTTTGTAGCGCTATTTTGAAACATTAGTGGATAATAAGAAAGCTCACTATAGTTATGTCAATGTCAAACTAATTCTCATGTCTTAAAAATCTAATTATATTTTAAAAAGTGAGGTTAGTTGTTTCAACGTTTTTATTTCAAAATATAAAAACTCATTATTATAATTCTTATAACAATTTTACAATTCCAATCTTTAACAATAAAAATACAATATATATCTGTTCAGATTTTTTTGTCTTTTGACAATACTAAAGCTTCATTAAAATTGGTGACGTTATTGTGAATATGTTTGACTGGTTTTCAGTGTATCTGATTTATTTATTAGTGTTTTATTATTATAAAATAAACAAGCTTAATACAATTCCAATAATAATTCAACAATTTTAACAGCTACATTATTATTAACTAAATACATTTGAAACCTTTAATTAATTGTAATTAAAAAGGTAATTTGGAACAACTTTGATAGGTTTATAGACATCATTCTTTTAATATTTTTTTCATTATAAATTAAACAAGCTTATTAATATAATTCCAACAATTTAATAAATTAATTATTAATGACTATAAATTTCTGCGAACGACTAAAGAACTATTTTAATTGATTTAAAATTAGATTTTATTTAGAGCTAAGATATATGCATTTAAAATAGAACGTTAACTACCTTAACTACATAACCAACAATTTTAAGAATCTTTGTGTTAAATAATTTCCTTAATTTCCTTATTTCCTTAAATAAATTAAAACTGTTAATAAAGAAAATATGTAACTTGTACTTATACTTAATCAGAATTATACTAATTGTTATTTTTTTGTAAATTAATGTAAAATAAAAGGAACTAATAAAACCACTATTACTAATATGGATAATTCATTCATAATCTACTTTAATTGGAATAGTTATTTGTTTTTGCTGCTTTCTTAATGTTAATTTCATTTTACTAAGAAATATACATTTTGTAGTAACATTGTTAAAGTTTATATGACCAATTATATTGTTTCATAATAAGTAAAATAAGTAATAACAAGTTATTATCAAGTAATGTTTAATATTAACTTATATACAAAAAAATAATTTAATAAAAATAAAATAAGCGAATTAAACAATCACTTGTTAGTATTCTTTTAACTTTTTTGGACTTGTGTAAATATCCTGGTATTAATTAATTGTTTAAATAATGAATAGCTTTTATTTGTCCACATCAAATAACGTTTATGAAGTGATTTTTATTAATAGAAGCTCTAATATTGTTCTTTCATTGTATTGCAAGTACCGTTGTGGTTATACTGTCCATCAGTTTATTGTTTCATTCAAGAAAACAATATGTTTTTAATAATGGATTTTTCATTAAAAGCGTTTAAATAATTTTGGGTTTTTTTGCGGTCTTTAACCGAAATATTTACAAAACACATAAATAAATATCATAAAATACCCCTGAAGAATATGGCAAGTCGTGTATGTTGCGAAAAAACAATGAAAAATATTAATCAATATGATTTTATCAGATTGGTATGAGTGTGTTATAGCAGACAACTATTGGTACTGAAGCCCAGTTTATGATGAATTCATATTTAGAAGATAATTTAACACTTAAGAGACATTTAATATGTTAAAGCATGTCTAAATTAAACTTGATGAAATATTACAATGAGCTATGAAAATACAATTGCATTTGCTTTTAGAAATTTTCTGAAAGTTTGCCATCGATACAATTTTGATACATCTTTTGATATATTGTATGTAGCAGTAATTTGTGTTAATTACCTTAACTATATTTTATTTTATTATATTCTATTTTATATATTTTTTTTATCTTTTCCATAATTCTTGAACGGCGCTTAATGGTTATAACTGTGAAATATAAATATAACTATTTTATAAGACACAGACTGACGTCAAAGTGGATATTAGTAATTGATGTATAGCTATAGGTTATTGTTAACTTTAAGCATACATAAATGCCACCGAAAGTGGTTTCTGTCAGCTCTTGGTGGCAGCGTGCTAGTCTCTGGCTTTTTGCCTTGTGGTCATTGCACGTTCTTGATAGTCGAAGTTAGGAAAAGTGATTGTAAAACTTAAAATCATGTGAAAGGTAAAATGTATTGGTTTATTCGTAATTTTGGCTTTACTCTAGCAAGATCTACTCACAATAGTGGCACAACCCTGCGTCTTGTGTTGATGATTCCCTTGTCGTTGCTCTTGACTGTCATTCTCATTCACTTATGAGTTTCATTATTTTTCTTTATTACCTGACATTAGAAGTATCCATCTGAAGCTTGTCAGTAAGAATTTGGTTTCCTCAGGTATGTTGTCCTTTCGTTTTTAGAACTGTCACTCGACATCAAGATCTGGCATGCTTATAGTAAGCTTCATTTATTCAATGTGTCATTTATAGTGTACTAGCGACCCGCTCCGGCTTCGCACGGGTGCTATGCTGATACTAAATTAAATACACTACAGAAAAAATATGAACGTTGTATATAAAAATATAGCGGCCTGCTCCGACTTTGCACGGGCATAAAAATATATATGCCTATGTCACTCAATGAAAACATGATTAAAATCGATCCAGTATTTTTGGTTCATTCATTACTGCCCTTGGCCTGCACGCATTAAATTTGGAGTAAAACAATTCCTCTTCCCCTATACTTACTATGAAGATTTCCTGCTATCTTTGGAATATCTAAATTCATACAATTTTTATTACATTACACATTTTTAAACGCAAATTTTAAATTTGTAATATCTCCGATAATATTTGTTTAATTTACATGCTGTAAGGAACCATATTGATCTATATTAATTGCACACTGTATTTAAGGTACTTAATTCGATAAGGATTAATGCCGTATTGCTTAAAATAGCTTCGTAAATAAGCCATTTTCTCACGTAAAAAGTAAACAATAAAAATGGTTAATGTGGGTTATCCCTAAAAGATAAACATATACCATCGCGGACTTTTTTGTAGACCTTTTTATGGTGTACAATACTGTGGTACATTAATTTGATCTAACTCGTAGGGTTAGGCAGCGTTTTTGCTAATTGCTAAATAAGCCTAAAAATAGGTTAATTTACGACATCACGTTAGAAACCTCTAAAATTAGCAATGTTGCCTTAGTATATTATGCATGTATTATACATATAAACCTTCCTCTTGAATCACTCTATCTATTGAAAAAAACCGCATCAAAATCCGTTGCGTAGTTTTAAAGATTTAAGCGCACATAGGGATATAGGGACAGAAAAAGCGACTTTGTTTTATACTATGTAGTGAAGTAGCAATTATAATATAATTTATATTATAATTGTGTTTGTATTTATTTATGATATTAAATTGTTTTATACTGTTTTTGCTGAAATACAATGTCTATGTTCTCTCTATCCTATATAAAAAAAATATAAATATATTTTTAGGCGTGAACTTATTGACATTAAAGGAAGTTTAAAATTAAATTAAGGAATGCCGTTAGAAAAACGCAGCGCTTGGCACAAAAGCTTACTTACCATCCGTATATCATGAATAAATCATTATCTACTCGTAGAAAGTTTTAACGGTTACATAATATTTCGTTTTCTATTTATGATGTTTCTCGTATCTCGCGCCTCGAAGGTCCGGATCAAGGAAAAGAATCGCCTCGTTCATTGTTTTGTTTACGTTTTTTTTTTGTTACTTGGAAGGAACTACTTAATTGATTCGCTGGAAATGTTTCATCACGCACGCCATTTGTACTTAATTGTCGTGTGCCACCAACGAAACCGTAAATAGTAGATGATTTCCGCATTTTTCCGGTTTCATCAACTGGTTTAAGTGATTCATCAGCGTCACGATGCGAACAACAAGAGCAGTGGTCGATAATTTCAACCACTTGGTCGATGGCATGTGGTTGCTTACGTTCATGATTTCGATTGTCTACGAATTGTCTTTGTTTAATTATGTATTTCTTGATATATGTATTTATTATTTATTGATAGTATTTCATGGTCTCATGTTGAATTAATTAACAATATTAGAAATGTATAAAATACAAAGAAGCAATATAAAAAAGTTTAAGAAATTAGTGCATCCTAATTTAGTGGGTTTGCTATGTTCAAATATACTAAAAAAATGTATTGTCTTCTGGGACAATCTAAATTTGTCAGTCCCTGTTAAAGAGCCCTGGATTGAGTCATCAGACGGTCTAATGTTGGATGAGTACGGCTACTAGGGTAGATGTGTGATCAAACGTTGTCAATTTGTAAATTCCTTGATCGCATTTCTGCTAAGAAAACTTCTCAACTGAATCCAATCAATCAATTACAAATTGTGATAATTTATATGTTGAATTAATTAACAATATTAGAAATGTGTAATATACAAAGAAGCAATATAAAAAAGTTTAAGAAATTAGTGCATCGTAATTTAGTGGGTTTGCTATGTTCAAATATACTAAAAAAAATGTATTGTCTTTTGGGACAATCTAAATTTGTCAGTCCCTGTTAAAGCGCCCTGGATTGAGTCATCAGACGGTCTAATGTTGGATGAGTACGGCTAGTAGGGTAGATGTGTGATCAAACGTTGTCAACTTGTAAATTCCTTGATCGCATTTCTGCTAAGAAAACTTCTCAACTGAATCCAATCAATAAATTACAAATTGTGATAATTTATCTGACAATTCTGCGTTTCTGAATGTTTTTGAGTATGTATTGTTTGTATATATTTTCTCTATGTCGATCTACAGATTCCTTTAAGTTAAACTATCACGGCTCGGAAATAATAAAAATTTTGGTACAAAATTGCCAATATTTCAAAATTATGTTATGAATAGATGCCCTATCTTGTTGGATATGGAAATTCGTTATTTTATCACATAAAATTTTTGATTAGAATATATTAATTATAACATCTCTTGTGGAAAGGTACTAGAAACATCTTTGTATATAAGAGGTCAATTGAAATGTCCCCGACCTGACACATAGATGGCGCTGCTAGAATGAAATCCATATATTTTTTAAGTTAGCCCTAACTCTCAAAAGATACGTGCACAAATTTGGCAGCTGTCGGATCACTAGTTTGTGAATTATAGCATTTTGAGTGAAGCAGCTTTTGTTATTGTGAAAAAAATTGATAAAAAGGAATTTCGCGTGTTGATATAATATTGCCTTTTGATGGGAAAAAATACAGATAAAACTGGCTTGATGCCGAGTTTCCGGACACTGCCCCAGGAACATCAACCATCAAGGATTAGTATGCTAAGTTTAGACCTGGTGAAATGAGCACCGAAGATAGTGAACGCAGTGGACGCCCAAAAGAGGTTTTTATCGACGAAAACATTTAAAAAATCCACAAAATGGTTGTAAATTGAGTTTGAATGAAATAGTAGACACTCTAAGGATATCAACTGAACGTGTACATCATAACATTCATGAATATTTGGGTATGAGAAAGCTCTGTGCAAATTGGGTGCCGCGCGAGCTCATTTTTTACCAACAACAACGACGAGTTGAAGATTCGGAGCAGTGTTTGAAGATGATCAAGGGTAGTAAATCCGAGTTTTTGCGTCGATATATGACAATGGATGAAACATGACTCCATAATTTTACTCGGAAGTCCAATCGACAGTTATCCGAGTGGACTACACACGATGAACCCGCTCCATAGCGTAGGAAAACGCAACAGTCGGCTGGCAAGATTATGGTGTCTGTATTTTGGAATGCGCATTGAATATTTTTCATTGACAACCATGAAAAAGAAAGACAATCAACAGCCACTATTACATAGCGTTATTGGACCATTTGAAGTACGAAATTGCCGAAAAACGATCGCATTTAAAGAAAAAGAAAGTGCTGCTTCACCAAGACAATGCACCGTGCCACAAGTCATTGAAAACGACGGTAATAATCCATCCATCCACCGTATTCTCCAGATCTGACCACCAGCAACTATTTCCTATTCTCAGATCTCAAAAGAACGCTCGCTGGGAGAAATTTTCGTCGATTGAAAAGGTGATCGCCGAAACTGAGGCCTATTTTGAAACAAAGGACAAATCGTACTACAAAAATGGTATCGAAAAGTTGGAGGGTCGCTATAATCAGTGTATCAACCTTGAAAGGAATTTTGTTGAATAAAAAAGACTAATTTTACCAAGAAAATATGTTTTACTATGGTAGGTCGTGGATAATTTTTTCAAATGACGTGTTACTATAAACAAAGTACAAAATAAGGTGCTCTAAGGTATTTGTAAGCATTCTAATAGAAGAAATCTTTTTCTTGTATACTTGGTTAAGTGCATAATAATTATTTTTGAGCGAATGGATTGGATATTACTAATAAACTTGAATCCTGTGAAAAAATTCGGTGAGGAACAAGTATACGATTTAGTAATATAGCTTTGGATACATCTGATTGTTAATTGGGTACTCAACCGTTCTAATAAATATAAGTAAAGAATTAAATTTATGAAACTTACTATAAAATTACTTTTCAAGTATTTATGCATCTATTAGTTATAGTAAAACACTAAAATTGAATGTATAAAAATGAATAAAACATAATTGCTAATGTAACTAAAGAAAAAAACGGGCTTTAGAGCCTCTTAGTACTTTTAGAAGTACGAATTATTTCAATATCAAGCTGATCCAGCTTCCTCTGAGATATAACTTTATTCACACCTTAAAAATTATTTTGTAGGAAACGGTTTTCATCAATGGAAAATTGGAGAACCATTGTAGTAAAATTATTGTATGGGTAAGTTATAGTCATTTTCACAACTATAAATAAAGTTTCTTTATTTCCGCGAATTCCTTGTGTAAATTAATAGTTGTAAACTGGATGTCTGTTTCCAAGAATATATGTTGCTTGTTTGTAAATAATTTAATACTGACTGGATATTAATTTTATTGGAGGTCAGACATGAAATAGGCTCAGATGGCAATATAAAAACAATAAACATTGATTTTTATCGATTATTAATACAAGAAGTGAACTTAATTCATTATATTGGTTTTTAATAAAGATTCCCAGCATCGACGTAATCAATTATCGTAGAATTTCATTGTTTTTAGTTTACAAAGTATTTTTTTGTTAGTTGTAAGCACTGATTTTTATTACTTAATCATTATTTTGTGCTAATTCATTACTACAATGAAATAAATATTTAATTTACTATTTACACGTAATACTACTCAGACATAAGACTAATCAGACGATTTTAACAACATTATAAGTATCTTTATTAATCCACCAGTAAATTTATATGGACATAATAAAATTGTTATTAAAATTCATGAATCACATGTTATATTTAATATTATAAATGTCTGGATGGAGATTATGATTTAATTAAACACCAATTAAAATTTAAGAAAATAGGATATGTATCGTAATCACTATAGATTGTGATATGAAATACGTTTCTATTTTTTTTTGTTATTTTCTCTTGTTCTAGACCACGCTATCGCACTTTACTGGGAAAAATAAAAATATAAATATAATAATTACGATTATATGTGAATCCGGAGTTATTATTATGACTATAAAAATTGTATCGATTATGTATGCGTTAAAATGATACGCGATGAAAATAAATAAAACAATCAAGTGTGCTGGTTTCGTTTGCTTGCGCGTCTAGAGTTGGCGAATCGGTGTAGTCGTACGGAAGACGTTCCAATTTTGGCTTTGCGTCTTGACATGCGATAAACTGTGTTATTTGGGTTTGTGAAGATGGAATCAGAAAAACAACAGAACAATGAACGCTTTTTTATATTATTTTTAAACATGTACAAGTTGTATGGTGTAGAATATTTTTAAGGTATTAGGTTTTATGTTTTAATATGACTTAACTTGTTATATTCTACAGAAATATTACTTAATTTTTTTTGTTATATTCCAAAAATGGATAAAAATTAATTTTGAGTCTTGTTTAGGCATTGGTATTGGCAAAATATTGTATTCTTCGATCCGACTCAAACGACCATATTTTCGCAATTTTATTTATAAATGGCATACTATAGTGCATTGTACTTCGACTTCTATGTAAATGAAAATATTTCAGAAATTAAAAAATGTTTTTACCGCCTGTCGCTTTTACCGCTGCGCCGACCAAGCCGGCTTTTAACATACTTGTCTTTTTTGTTGTATATTGACATATTGTACTGTAAGCTCTATTTGTTATATTTTGGAGGTTCCTTTTTACCAACTACAATAAGCCTGGCGAGTGACCAATTTAGACATCCGGTCTCAAACAGCTCGCTTATTGGCGTAACTGTGATTATCTTTCTTGTCTAATTTTATACAATCATTATTATAAAAAGGCCCATTTGGATTTATGGTACTAGTACTACTAGCAAATCTAACATAGATATCTTTCATTCCATTCACACACTAACGGTGATATAAAAATTAGTATTATTTATTTATAATTACTAGATAGAGTTGTCAAGTATATTTCACACAGATTCGTCAATGATGGTTAAAAATACACCAATAATGTTATTTATATACTAAGATATTATATGATACCGGCCTGCCGTTCATATTTTGGTTACTTATTATCGCATCCGTGATAAAAATCCGGTTTATCTATATAATACCGGTTTGTTGCCAATACGATATAATTAATTACAATTCTAAATAAAAAGTTTGATGATTATGTGCTTGATATATTTATTCGAATAATTTGGAAAAGTCCGCTAAATATTAACGAGAAACGTTGTGCAATATGTTAAATATAGTTCATCTAAACGTTATTAGTAGCATTTCACTTTTATGATGAATGTACACAAACAATTATACACGTAAAGCTATTAATAGGTACCAATACCAGGAAAATTATTGAATAATATATAAAAGAAAACAACAAGTTTGGGTTATTGGTTATTTGTTACCATTCTATAGGAATAAAACGCTTAATATTGACCTACATGTACGGCTTTAACTACTTTGTTTTTTTTTTTCATTTTGATCAATTAAATTAAATGAAAGCATTATCTGCCAAGTCACATGCCGTTTGTTTATATACTGATATATAATAAGAACCAAAAATCTGTCGCGGATTACACAGCACACTAACTGATACATACAAAAAAACAGATATTAATAGAAATATTTGAACCTTTTTGTGTAGATTATTTTTCAATAACATTTCTAGGAAATACTTTCAATATAACGTAAAAAATCGCCAAAAAGTGCTACTACGCTTAGTATTAAACGTATTATTTAAATCGGATTTATCATAAATATTCATAAATATTTGAATAAAATTTAAAAAACTCGATATTAAATACAGAGTGGCATAATAAAATTTATGTTCAAGTTTTAAGAACTTATATCACAATTATAATAGACGTTGTTGAAAATATTTTTACTGAATGTTATCTGGTTTCCTATCATTTGACATTTATAATTCACTTACTAAGATTATTTTTAAATGTATTTTAGACCGTTATAATTCTAACCTGTGGTTTCTTGTAATATTGAAGCAAATGAGTTGAACTTGTACAGGAACTACATAGAACTGTTAGATATATAGATATAAATAAGAAGCTTAGTCCACAATAAAAGAAACTAAAGCAGGTGTACCACAAGGAAGTGTATTAAAACCAGTTCTTTACCAACTTTAAACATATCCATAAATATTTATATGAGAAATATCCATAAGTGGAAAAGATTGCGATATTTGCTGATAAATAACTTTTGGAACCAGAACATTACAACAGACAAGTGAAGATACAAATAACTGCCTCCAGGCGTGAAGAATAAAAGTTAATGGAAGCAAATCAGCATAAATTGTGTTCACATATAACCAAACTGCATATATATTATTATCTATGAATAATACTATCAAATAACCATAAGATACAACCATAAGACAACACTAGGTATCTTGGGATCAATATCAATATATCTCGGAATGAGCTCATTAATATTTAATGACAAATAACATTGGATTTAAAGGATCTGATATGATAGGAGGCAAGTTCTAAAAACCTACGAAGTCCTAAGAAGTAATTTAAATTCACCGGTGCTATAGGAAGGTTTATTTAGGTCGATACCTTGTGGTACCGCCTGTCACTTATGAAAACAGGAGAAAACATTAAGGAACAATTTAAAATAACCTCATCTAACATCATAACACATATCTTCGTTTTCAATGATAATTTCCTCATATTCAGCTGCACTTAATATTAGTGCGGACACGGTCACTAAAATATCTCAAAAAATAAAAAACAATATAACCCTAAATTCACTAAAAATGTGTTTAAAAAGAAACTAAAAAGAAACTGTGTTTATGCGAAATAGTTGACGAATCAAGATCAGCTTAGTGTTAGCTGTATCAGAAATCAAATATACGAATATATATATAAACACAGTAAGTAATTTTTGTCAATCTAAACTTAATTTAATACAATTATTTCAGAGAAAATTATTAGTCTGGAAAGTATCCATAAAAGGCCAAAACATATAAAGCTATTTCAGGGATGTAGAACATCCCTTCATACACTGTTGGATAATATAGAATTTAAGTGGTGTAAAGAAAAACCCACGAAGAGATTTAATGGAACTTCCAGAGATTGTTTTTAACAGAATACAAATTTTCAAAAATCTACAACAAAATCAAGGAAGAATTATTATATCGATTTATATATTTAAGTGAGACATACATATTTCAGAATGGTACATTGGGTCGCTCATGGCAAGATGATAATAAATATAGTGTAAATATAACAAAAGTTGATGGAAAAAGGTAAACGTTGAAATAACTATCGATTTGGTTTTGTTAATCATAACATTTATTAATAATTCATTGCAGACATATAGTTCTTCATGCTGGAAACAGGAATGTTTTTTTTTCCTGGTGCAGAATTAGTGTTTTCCTTGGGTCCAAGGGTGACTAAAGGATGTTGAAACCAAAAAAAAGACAAGGATAAATAGAGATTTATCCAATACCGTTGAAGCAATTAGTGGAGGTTTTGGTACAAGAATGGAACAACATTTATTGCAAATTATTCAGATACTGTACCAATATATTCCTAGAAGAATTGTAACTGTTTTAAAAGAAAAGTGTGACTTATCATCTTATCAATAAATTGATACTGTATATATGTCAGGTAATCATATTATTTTGTCCATACCCTGTATAAGTAACACGTATTATGAACTAAATTTTGTATCAAGACTTGATTGAATTCAAATATATACAGATATATAAATGACTCTTCCTGTAAATTAGAATCTATAATCAGATAAGCTTTGGAAAATTACCAAACCCAAACCATCATTGAAAATTATATAAGTTGCGAAAGAGTCCACGCGACGTCTCAAGAGAGAGCAGTAACAGTACACGCGTCGTTTTCGAGATATCGATTTCCAATCGAACGATATACTTCGACAATATCGAAAAAAAAAACAGGTTTTTTTATTCAAATCAAACGAAGAACGCAAATTCATTTTCGACCTGAAGAAAACTCGAGCAAATTGAGGTCAATAGTCGCGGAATCTTTAGATGTGGGCTTCGACGGCTTGGCTGAGTTTAATTTCTCTAGTTGAATTGGCCGACGTCCGTATTTTCGTTAGACGTAGACAAAGCAGCGCGGATATGAACTGGATCATAGCCAAAAGGATTGTTCATGACACTGTCTACATATTTTCGGTTACCATATTCACGTTAAAACGTCGTATGGTGACATTAAAAAATAGATTTTATTGACGTGACTGTCGTGAAAACGTATCTTCATTAGTACCAAATTAAAATAAATAACTTTAGTAAACCATAAGTACAATATACGCAAATATATTTTAGTTATGTCTCGGCCCTGCAATCATAACGAGCAGGGTCGAGATTTCAACTTTCGGCCTCTGTGGTGTATACGATTTTTTTTCATAGCCGGTCGAAAGTACGTTATTAATTTAAGTTTAAATTTTGATGAGCATGTTTTTGATGCCTGCCACTGACACCAATAGACTTCTTTGGCGACGTAGTTATTTATTATCAATTGCGCTTCTGCATCAACATTTCATATAACATCTTCCTCGTCGGTGAATTCATTAGATGATAACGTATTGTTAATTTTTTCTGGATTATTGATTAACGACAAAACAACATCGATGATTATTTTTAAGGTTAGAGGCAGCAACATTAATGACAGCGGTAAACAATTTGTTGTAGCGACAGAATAAATAGTCCCTAGTTACGAGTATAAATATGCATAAGAAATTCTTTCCTCCCGCCGTTATATAGGGCGCGGGTGTACTTCTCACAGGGAGTAAATGTTTAACTTTCTTCCCTGTTATTAGGGACGAAAGTAAGTACTTTCGACCGAGGTATGAAAAAAAATGTTTGATGATGACAATCGATTTTAGTGGCTTAAAAGAGGGTGGATATCTGTCAACAGCCTTAGACAATTATATCTTTATATCTATATTTCTATCGAAATAGAACAAGAAGGAAAAGAAAGAAATTTATAAACTACTTTGTTCTATTAATTCCGAGAAAAGTTTTAACATGTTTTAAAATCTGAAAACTTTCAATCTTGACCAGAAATTGGATGTAATTTCGTTGCACTATTGCTAGGAGAATGTCTAATAATGAATCATTTAACGTATTATTATTATGCAATGGTGTATTATCATAAATAAATTGGTATCCAAATAAGGTTATACGTGTTTCAGAAACAGTTTTAATTCATTGTAAATTTAATTATATTCATTCATGAAGAAATTTGGGTGTGAAGCTTAATTAATTGTGATAAAGCATGTGATAAACTTGTAATTAAAATAATTAATTGAAGTACAAATGCATATTTGTCATTTAATTACTGCTTAAAATGCAAATACCTGAAAACGATGTTTATTGTAGTTATTATTTTAAATACCTATAGCTTCAAATAAATACATACAGTTGGTTAGTAAGATACTATTGTAAAACAATTAATTAAACTGTGGTTTATGGTAGCTCGAGATCAAATGTCAATGCTGGATAATCATGAATATGGCAACCAAAACAGTGATTGAATATCGAGGTACTGATTGTATATGTTTTCGTCCCTAATATGGCAACATTCATGGATACCTTTAAGTGAATGTCAATGAAAATTATGGAGAATATCCGAATCTTGACTGAAACTAACTTGTATCAATCTTTTACCCATAGAAAATGATACAAAAAATTATTGGTTCAAATAATTAATCTTTACTGATTTTATTATCTTTTCCACCATAAGAATATAGAGCTTCTTTTCGCAGAAATTTATAAAATTATTTATTTGGTTCCATTTTTGTCACATCAACCTTTTTGAATAATTCTCAATCTGAATGTTATCTCCAATAAGATATGGAAATGTTGACAAATCAATGTGAAGCGCCACATCCATGTGATATTTTTCGTAATATTGAAAATTTATATCTATAATATCTATAATTTAATAAGTTTTGGTACTTAATTTTAAATGTTTATGTACATAAAAATTAAGTTTTTTGTATTTAATTTTAAATATTCTAAATATTCAAGAAATGTTTTTAATATTAGGGATGCTGAAGAAATGGGTTTATCTGCACTGGACCAGTAGTTTAACGTGGGCCCCGAACCACGGTCCTCGGCATTAAGCCTACCGACTGGTGAGTAAATCCATTCGGTTATCCAGCTTGGTTACTGGCGTGACTGGGATCATTTTCTTTGTCGGATTGTTAACCCTTGTCTAGGGACAATCACAAATACTAAACAATCACAAACATACATTTACGACCATGTCCCAGCAGGATTCAAACGATTCGACTAGCGCAACAGTAGGAGGACCGTCCTGTCGTCTTTACCACTGCGCTAACCAAGCCGGCTTCAATATTTTTCCAGACTGTTGCAACGAAAATATCGATATATTTAAAAAGAACTATCAATATTTTTGTTTATTCTGTGTTGCATCTTTAAAATGATGATATTTTAATGGAAATTTTATTTGATGGAATCGATAATTTATTCTATTAAGATCTAATAGATATTGTAATTTAACATCCATTCTTCAGAAAATAAATGATCAGTGATAAAATTTTATTATTAAGTACCATACTAAATAACTGCATTTCTCGAATAGTAAATATTCAAAATTGAGAACTGTTGATTAATTAATTAAATAAACTTTATTAGATACTGTTTTTGTTGCAGGTTTTAATTACCTCTCTGTCTGTTAGTTTTTATGTAAATATCACCGAAAACTGGTTTGTCGAAAATTAAAATATAACAGTAAATTTAGCGATTTAATTACCATCCTACTACTGCATATTCCAGTTTAGTTTTTGTGTTGTTTTAACGTCAAGCCTGTAAAGCGCGAAAAGGGACTCGAACAATGAAATGTATCTGAGTTTCCAGGCTAAAACATCAACAATAACGGTCGTAAAATTGTCTGAGTTGATTTATTTTTAGTTTATCATGTACCCTCGCCAAAATATCCGAGCGAATTCATTACGACGTATCGCATTGATGTTTCGCGTTTTGTTTTTCCTATTATAAGATCAAACTGCTTGTATAATTGGATTTTGTTGGTTCGTTTTCGTATAGAGTTATTTATTAGTTATTATTCATTGATATTTGCTGGAAAATGTTCGCAAATAGGCGATATATTAGTGGATGGAATATTTTAATTTGGCGATAATAGTTTATATAGTCTCTCCAAAAAAGTTTTGTACATACGTCATCAAGATGTTTAATGTATTGCCTGCCGCAATTTGAAAATACGTTTCAAGATCAGACAATATTTTCCTTCCTATTTTATTCTTGTTTAAAAGAGACACATTGTTGTCTGTTAAGTTTGAACGTATAACCGAACTACTTTGCCAAAGTCGTCCGGTTGTCAAACGTATGCAAAATTTTTCAAGACAATAGTGATAAGAGTCAGCTTGATGTTAACTCTATCTAAGATTAAATATATGAATTGTATATAAACAGTAAGTAGTTTTTCGATACAAACATAATTTAATATGATTATTGCAAATGAAACAGTTTTTCTGAAATGTATCGAAGAGGCCTAATGGAACTTCCGGATATTGCTTTTAAAAGAATAACATTTTTTAAAAGCATATAATAACTAAAGGAAGACTTATTATTTCAATTTATATATTTAGACGAGACGTGGCTATTTCAGAATGGGACCAATATACCCAATGATCACTTATTACAAGATGATAATAAAAATAGTGTTACGACAACAAAAGTTGATGGAAAAGGTAAACATTGGAAACAAGTAAGCCTGGAACAGTTGATTAGGTTTTATTAGCCACAGCAATTGTTAATAATTCATTGCAGATATATTGTACTTCGTTCTGAAATTGTTTTGAATGTCAAAGCCAAACAGAACTAAAACTCAAGAGTTGATACGGCAACATTGCGACGTTTTGACGTCAGAAACTTAGATGACGTATGTACAAAATATCTTTGGATAGACCATACGTATTACAACACGACTTAAATGCATTTTATGTAGGAAATAAGATATATCTAATGTTTATTTATATTTATTTCGAAAAATAAATATCTAACTATTCCTTGTTATTACTGAACTTTCTAGCATAAGATTAAATGTCAATTAATCGATGATGGGAATCATCTAAAAGTCAATGTCTCTGTTTACTGACAGCTTAGAATATACAACAGTGTTTACAAACTGTTGAATTTATATCTAAACTCACACTTTACTCAGTCAGCTTATTTCTTTTAAAATAATACTGATTGTATTCGGTTCGTCAGTCAGATGACTCTGAAATTAATTGATTTCGAATTTATGTTATAAGAATTTCGTTAAGATCTAAAGTTACAGCCTTCTAAAAAATATCCTTAGAGAAGTTAACAACAAAACACTAGGTCCTTTTCACTAGATATGTTCAAATATAGAAAAAATACTGAAAAAACAGATACGGTGTCTCTCTATGCTCGAGTAGTTCCTTTAACAGCAGTATACAATAAGTTTTTTGTATCGTATCTTCAGTGGGAATCAAAATGAATTCAAAATGAATACACGAATATTAAATTAAAAGATTAACTGTGTCTAATTCAAACCTAACAAACCAATGGTGTTTACTAAAACTTACAGTTAAAGGGTTTGAACCCAATTTTAAAATACAGTTGGTAATTACACAAAAAATATATGACAAAATGGTCTCAGGACAACAGATGTGAAACTCGCAAAAACATAGATAAAAAACAAAAATGCGAAATGTTATCCCATGTGTTGTATTTACCAGACGTTGCTCTTTCAGAGTATCACTGTTCCATCGTTTCAGGGCATAATGCATGGAAAAGTCCCTAAAAGTGTATTTGCTTTCAAAAGCTCCAGATAATGTAGTAGTTAGCGATAAATGAAAGTATTTTTTTATATATCTGAGACCTTAATACACAAATTCATTTTGTTTTTAGTAATTCTTATTTTATAAAATTAAAAAGTCATTATCAACAGATATCTTTATGAAATATATTGCTAGGTATTCAATGATTAACATAATGTTCTTGATATTGCAGTTATATATTGGCATTAAAAAGACTAAATATCTGCTTATATTGATTCTTTTGTTAGCACAAAGTCCTAAGAAACATAGTAAATGTACCCAGATACCACATGACTAGTTTTAATATAGTAACTATATTGAATAAGCAGTTGTTTACAATACATTTATAATTTTTTTATTTATTTTGAAACAATTTTATGTTAGTATTTCAATTATTGAAGAAATAAATCATGTCGTTCTGTGTGTATTTTATGTCTGATTTTATGTATTCAGACAAATTATTTACAAACACCAGATATTACTGGAAGATAATTTTTTAATATTAAAAGAAATTTCGTTTAAATCTCAGCAAGGTATTTTCAATAGGATTATAAGATTTAAGAGCAAAATCTTGCGTTATATCATTTCACAGAATTGTAGTGTTTAATTAAATAAAGAAATCCAGTGAATAACATAATTTATTTTTATATTGTAAATATATATCGCATCAAAAAGCCTAAAGATTTTCTTATGTTATTACTTTCTTCGAAAGAATTAAACTTATTTTCTAATAACAAGAAGACATTGTTTTATTTTGAAACAATTTATGATAAAAATTGAATTATTGAAAAAATAAAACATTTTGTTTGTTCAAACTAATTATTTACAAACAAACACCAGATATTGTCGGAAGTTATTCTTATTAATTTAATATAAGTTATTAATAATAAAACAAATGTATTTGAATTCTTCGACGTATTTCAATAGGATTATTAGATTTAACAGCAAAATGTTCTGTTAAATCATTTCATAGAACTGTGGTGTTCTAAATCGAATGCCGCGAACTGAATATTCGTGTGCCAATTGGATAAATAACTGATTGTTATATTGTAGTTTTGCGTTGGCATCAAAAGGGCCAAAGCTTTTCTTATATTAATTTTTTTTCAGAACAAAGTCCTAAGAAGTATATTTCACCGTACTGAAATCAAGAGAATTGTAAGGAGACATACATTCTCATGTTAATATCGAAGTATTACAACATTTGGATGAAACCAGATCCCAAAGAACTCTAAAGAATTAAACCACTTGATTTTTGGTAGTGTACTGTAATGAGGTGCATTGATAGAAAAAGCAGCAGTGTTCATACATAAACATTATTAGCCTAGATACTAAGTTAGGACCGATGAGTCCTTCTGGCTATAATATATACTTATATTTAAGCTATTGTAAAGATAAACTGTAGATTAGTCAGCAACGACTGGTATCAGTTTAAGAAATAAAATAATCTTCTTAAAAATTATTTGCAACTAAATTCTAAACAAAATAGCGAATGTCTTCGTTGTTATAGTAATTATATTGAATAAGTAATTGTCCAATTCAGTTTATATGTATTTGTTTTTATTCGTTGTTATTAATTTAAACTTATTTCCTAATAAAAAAAAAATATTGAATTATTTGAATTTGAAAGAACTTTATTTTGAAACAATTTTGTGGTAGTATTTTAATTACTAAAAAAATTAAACATTTTGTTTTATATTTTGTGCCTGGCTTTATGTGTTCAAACGAATTATTTACAAACAAACACCAGCCATTGCTGGAAGGTTTTTTTTAAATAGTAAAACAGATTTCGGTTAATTCTTGAACGTATTTTCAACAAGATTGTTAGATTCAACAGCTAAACGTTCTATTATATCATTTCATGGAACTGTAGTGTTTAAATCGAATGACGCGAACTTAATTTTCGCCCGCCAATTGGATTAATTAAGATGGGAAAACCGGTGATCCAGCAATAACGTTCGAAAAATCAATTTTTTTAGACGCGACATCGTCTTATCGCCTCGAACAAAACGTGTTTGATATTTTTCTGGCGACTTTCACCTCACCGATTTCACCATATCAATTAATCGCGTACGGGACCGTCTCTTTGCGCCCATCACCACTCACCTTCACAATAGAACACTGGATCGACTCTAAACTTGACTTTTCTTTCTTTGGTCCTTCGAGCTAGTCCCGATAAACGCATGAAACGGGCCGACACACGTGAACGGGGTGTGGGGGGGGACGGCTGGAAGGCACGGGGAAAACGCCCGAGGGGGGAACACTTGTTGATTCCGCGGAAGAAAGATGTCGAATGACAAGAGCGACGCCGATCGAGACAGTTGAACGTCGGGCGGGCGATCGCGGCCGCCTCAGATATAACTGGTTTTAGCTGCCAAATCTTGGCGGCGCGGTGGTGGGGGGATGATGATGTTTTTTTTTGTGCGATTTTGATGAAAACACCCATCAAGCCGTAGATTTTCCAGATGTTTCGAGACAATTATGTTCGTAAGATATTAAGCTTCGAATTGATATAATAAAACGCGTCGTAAAGATAATTATCTTGCTGTTGTCGTTAAATAGAACAAATAAGACGGTTTTCATTATCGTCTTTGTTTGGCACTAGTTTCCATTTCTGTTTTTTCTAAATATTTTAAATAAATGCTATTAATCACCGTGTTGGTGTCTTTTCTTATTCGTATTCAGGTGACAAATGAATAACGACACATTTAAGCAATTTAGAACATTGTAGAAATTTCTAGGTCATTCGATATGACGTTAGTTCAATATCACCTGACAGGTCTTCAGTTTAGCTGATATATTAACGAATAATGGTTCAAGTTCCTATTTCTGCAACTCTCCTGCTGTTATATGTTATAATGGTCAAGTTAAATCGACTAAAATAGCGTCTGTATATCTAAAGCAAAATCAAGATGTAACTTTAACTCCTTCTTTGGTTCTTCTTCAACAATATTAGGTCATGAATGATATATTTTAGGCCCAAATTTCTTACAATAGATATGCTTAATACAAACGTTTTTATTATTATAATAAATATAAACTAAAAATAATAACATTAATACTAAACTACTTTAGTTGACGTTAAGAATACGTTTATAGACTAAACAAGTTCGTGTGGTTTGGTTCCAGTAGCTGTATTGCTTCCACGTTGCTGTGATTTAGCAATCTTATTTCATGTTTTAAGGCGAAATCTTGGATCACGTCGTATATCCATTTAATTTCGAGGATATCGTGCAGCTCTTCTTTGATTACGTAGCGATAAGCATTGGTAATTGTCGTGGTAATTTTAGTGTAAACCCATATTTGCACCCCATTGGTCCAAATTGGCTTTATGATTAACTGATAAACCAATCTCTTTGATTTTAGGTCAAGT
The DNA here is from genome assembly GCF_030347505.1 of Rhynchophorus ferrugineus. Taxonomy (NCBI): domain Eukaryota; kingdom Metazoa; phylum Arthropoda; class Insecta; order Coleoptera; family Curculionidae; genus Rhynchophorus; species Rhynchophorus ferrugineus. Next base: position 41,300,766 of record NW_027472585.1, read on the forward strand.
CGAGAGTATCTTCGGACTAACACGCACGGTTGCCTGACTTTGAGTCTAATCTGCTCTTCATTTTGTCTAACATGAAGCCTTTTAATATACTATATTAGACTGTATTCTAGGTTGTTGTAAATTTAATTTGAAAGCTTCTAGAATACAGAATGGAGCAAAAAAATATAAAGGGTAGCTCTACAACTGCGTTTCTGAATTCAGATAAGACTCTAAAGAATGATATAAATCTAATTCATTGATCATTCAGCATTGATCAGCGTCATTTCCTTTTGATACAAAAGGAATTTTGGTTTGTATTTACGTAATAAACTGAGATCAAAATCATCAAATAGTTAATTTTAGTTAAGTAAAACGCATCTCTAAGAACAACTCCAATAACCTACCTCTAAAATCAATCAAAGTCAAATGGCATATGATTTGCAATAAATTCCATTTTTTTTGATTTATGTGAACTTATTGAGCAGATTACAACAATAAAATATTATTGCAGAATAATAAAATATAGATCTGAACAATAGTCAATAATCAAGGAATTGTATACTAAAGAATATAATATATAGCATGTAGAGATGTAGATATGGCATTATAATATTAACAGCCTTATTTTTACGAGAAACTATGACCAATATAGTGTAGAACAGCGGTAGAAAATAATCGCAATCTATCGAAACTGTGAATTAGTATTAAAGGAACTATAACAAATTTTGTGTTAATCTCACCAGTAACTTTTGTGTAATATTGGTCATTTTAAATTATAAACTTCATTTTTAATTGAGTGATACTTTATCAAAGTTTAAGCAAAATACGGAAATATCTGAAACAGCAACAAAACACTATTAGCAATAAATTTGGTTTATCTGTTTAATAAAAAATATTTGACACTTCACAGTGTGTAAGTCTTGGATTTAGTGTTTTAAAGAACTCTCTGGCTAATTTTAGAGGAAACCAAATATGCCAAGACCAAAGAACAGTCGAAACAGCTGGACTTCACCAGGCTTCCACCATGACAACGTACCGGCTCACACCTCAGCACTCGTCACGACCAAATTGGTAGAATTAGGCTACGAACTGCTGCCCCATCCACCGTATTGCCCTGATTTTACCTTATGCGACTTCTTTTTATTTCTGAAGCTGAAAAAGTCACTGGCCGGGCAGATATTTGATTCCAATGAGGAGGTCATCGCCGCCACGGGGGTCCACTTTACAGATCTCGAGAAAATGTAATTTTTCAGACGGGTTAAAGACGTTAGAGCATCGCTGGATCGACGGTATTGAGCTAAAAGGAGATTTATTAAAATTTTCGTTTATTTTGTGGGTCCATTACTTATCGGACTACTATCGACTAAAATATCCTGCTTAAATGTATTCGAGAATCATCTTTAAGCTCATTAAACCGACACAACAACGCATCTCTCTTATTGGTTTCGTATTAAGAGTCAAACCTCCAATATAATCGAACCCACCAAAAAAAAAAACTATGTAAGTTAAAAGGATTGTCTTGTTAGATGCGCCGGTTGTTAGATGACCAATTTCGAAGTAAATTAGCGGCCGTGCAAGCTGATTTATATACTATATTTCGTCGGATGCTGACCAAGTTCGAACAACGACCCGCTGCTTGGACCCGGGCTTGTGTTCTGTTGGTAAACAAAGTTTCGTGGCGCGTATTAGACGGTGTTCGTGGGAAAACAGGTGTTTCATAATAGGTCTGCCCGACTTCCAACGGTGTATTATTCAGATTTTTTCAAGAATTTTAATGTTTTCGACAACGTATATGTCGATACCGACTTCTTCAATGCCATAACCTTTTCATCAGCGACATCTAGTAGTGAAAAAGCTCAATATTAATGGAATGGTTTCGACATTTCTCAACTTTTGGTCCGTGTGGTGTATACCACTTTTTTTTTCATAGCCGGTCGAAAGTACGTTTTTAATTTAAGTTTAAATTATGATAAGCATGTTTTTGATGCCTGCCTCCGACATCAATAGGCTTCTTCGGCAACGTATCTGTATTTATTATCAATCGCGATCTGCATCAAAATTTCGTATAACATCTTCCTCGTCTGAAGATTCATTAGATGATAACGTACTGTCCATTTTTTCTGGATTATTGATTAACGACAAAACAACATCGATGATTATTTTTAAATTTAGAGGTAGCAACGTTAATGATAGCGTTAAACAATTTATTGTAGCGACAGAATAAATAGTCCCTAGTTACGAGTATAAATACGCATTAGAAATCCTTTCGTCTCACCGTTATAAAGGGCGCGGGTATACTACTCACAGGGAGTATATGTTTAACTTTCTTCCCTGTTATTAGGGACGAATATACGTACATTCGGTCGAGATATAAAGAAAAATAGTTCTCCGTTTGGTATTATTAAGTTACTCAGTGTATACAGACGTTAATCAAGGAGCACTCAGAATTGCACTTAATCATAAAATAATTTGCTCAAATTCTGTTGGATATTCTCATATAACTCTAAATAAAACTAAAACTATTATATCTTGATTAAAATATCATCTTCTATGTATAATTTGATGCTTAAAAAGACAGTATAATTATTTCTATTATATATTTAACAGTTTTCGAAAGTATGATAAAAAAATTATTTCTCTTTAATACTTTGGCAGGTAGTTTGTCTAATTATGTCTCAAGAAATCATCAAAAACATCAAAAAGGAAACCAACACTTTTTTTACTAACTAATTTTATGTAAAAATAAGCTAAATTTTTGGTCGTATCTGAGAAACTATTTACTTTATACAAAAAATAAAAGGTTTTTCCGCTTTTTTCACCACAATTTAGGTGTAATATGAAGATTTTACTGTGTTTGGATGCAAAAAGTATTTTAGATTTTTTTTGTTACAAAAATACAGTTTTTTCTTCATTGGGTTTAAATATTGGGCGATCAAATATATTCTATAGTCAATATTTAAACGAATATATGATAGTTGTATCTATTTTAGTTTTTACATAATTCTAATTTATAAAACAACCACGAAAGCTGTAACAACTAACAATAATTCATCGAACTTAATAGACTGTACTATTTTTCATCACGTATCATTTACTGCACTAGTATTAAGTGTGATTCTGATATTTCTCTTACAAATCAACGTGCCATTTATGGACTTTAACATTTCAACATAGTTATAAAAACGCGACAATTAAGTCGTACCAGGTGAAGACTGGTGATGTTGGAATTTGATCTTTATAGCTAGTAATGATAATTTGTTATTATACTTAGATGTAATTGGTAAGCAATAATTAGTTAGCCTAACAGACATGTTAGATAAGTTTAAAATTGATTTATTTAGTATATATATATATATATATATATATATATATATATATATATATATATATATATATATATATATATATATATATTATAGGATATTATTCAATAAAATATCGTATATCAACACAATTCCTTGATATGCCAGAACACCCATAGGGCGAAGGGAGCCAGATCTGGAGAATTAAGTGGATATGTAACAATTTGTAGTTTTTTAAATGATCTGGAAAAACATATGAGCTATTCTTCTGCAAACAAATATTATTCTCTCGAATATATTCAGCTGATATATTTTAATATAAATAGTACGACTTATCTGCCCGATATGTCAATAAGATGGAAAAATTTACAAAATTGTAAGATTAACAATACGTCAGAGGGCCAATTTGTACCTTTTTAAATGATTTTGTGATATTTCTTGAGTTGTATAAAAATATAGGTTGTCTTGAAGAAAAATGGATCTATTATTTTGCAAACGATGTTTTCCTCACGAATATATCAGGCTGATATTTATCAATCTCATAAGTGATTTCGGATTAATATGTCTGATTAATATGTTTTAATATAATAAATATAATCAAATTACAATTCATGTGGTTAGTTTCTACTACTAGGTTGTTCAATGAGTTTAGTTGTTCCTTAAGGAAAACTCGAGAGAAAATGGGAAATATGGAAATGATATTTCGAAACATGAATTATAGTTATTCAATAAAATATTTAAGTATATCGGCAAACAATTTTTTGAAATACCAGAACGTCACAGGGAGCTATATTTGTCGAATTGGATGGATATGTAACAATTTGTACTTACTTTAAAATAATTTTTGATACGTCTTGTACTGTGTGAAAATATACGTTGTCTTGAAGAAAATTGTAATAAAAACAGTCGAATTACAATTCGTGTGATGCACTAGGTTCTAGAATGAATTTTGTTGTTTAATAAGAAAATCCTGAGAAATTGGGAAGCTCAATTTCTACATATGAAATTGTATCATCCAATAAAGTATCTACTTATATCAACGCACAATTCTTTGAGCTGTAAGAACAGACGTCAGAGGAATTCATCGCGAATTAGATATTTCTTGAGCCATATAAAATATATGATGTTTTGATGAAAGATGGAGCTGTTCTTTTACAAATAAGGTTTTTTTCATGAATATTATGACATAGATAGTGGAATCTATCTGTCACATACGCCAATTTGTTGTATTATTATGTTTTAATAATAGAAATTAAATAATTTTTAATAATAGAAACAATCAAATTGCACTTCATTAGTTTTCCTTCAAAAGAAGGTTTTAAGTGTTTGAAGGAAAACCTAGTTGAAACTGCTACGTAAAAATACTTTAACACGATCTTAGTCTTCATACTACAATCATCATAATTTTATATAAATCGATTGACTGCAACAGCTTACTGATAAAAGTCCCTAGATGACGTTGGAAAGCCACCATTACCCAACCAGTCGTTTTATTTCAACGACAACGTCTCGTTTACCGATTTCTAAATCTATTTTCGTAACTCAAAACGCATATTTACATGTTAACAACAGAAAGGTAAAGGTTAATTGAGGCGTAATGGTAACGAGATTTTTGATCGACGATAACGTATTGCTGTTGGAACAATCTGAAATACTCGATAGAATTATGAACGGCGACGTGTTCGTCCTTACAGATGTTTCGATATTAAGTTACTGTCTGTTAGTACATCGAAAGATGGGCCTGATAAACAGTCGGCCTTGGAACAAGTTAAATTCGCGTCCGTTGCTATGGAAATGCTATGTTTATTTCGCGAGTTTGTTAGCGCCATCCCAGGATGGTAACGGAAAGACTATTTATTTTGGAATTGGGTTTATAGTGATGAAATTTTAGCATTTAATTGTCAGGAGGTTTAAGCGAAGATCATTTAGACGTATTATTCATATTTAATGTTTTAATTGTGCGGATATTAATAAAATGTTAAAACCAACATGAACTATAACCCACATGGTCTGAAACAAGCTAATCGAGCTTGGTATGAAAATGTCGATGTCATGCTAGGAAATTTAGAGTAAAATAGGTCGAAATTAGAACCGTGTTTATTTACGAAAATGAATGACAGTCTAATGACAGTAATTGCATTATATGTAGATGATTTTTGCATTTTTTCTAACGATTGTCAAGGTAAATTAATAGGGAACATGATTCAAATCATTTTTTAAATTTCTATTCAAAAGGGATGAGAATGGATATGAGATATACGAAGTTGATATAGTAAAAATAATAAAGGACTCCTCAAAGACATCGAAATATTGTTGATTATCAGAAGAGCATCCTATAAAATATCAGAAATTAATTTCTTAACATTCTTTCAGATACTCTCATATAACTCTAGATAAAAATACGATATATTAAAGAAAATACGATTATGTATGTATATTTTAATACCTAATAAGACAATTTAATTATTTCTTTTATATATTTGACGGTTTTTGATATTATGACAAAAATATCATTTCTATTTAATGCTTTGACCAGCAGTTTGTCGCTGAACTCCTCTATAAACTAAGATACATTTATGAAGATGGGTCTATTTATACAAAAATACATGCATAACAAATTAGTAATACTAATTTCTTTATTATTTTCAAATATTTAAAAATATAACATTTTAAAAAGTAAAATTCCTTTTCTGCTGCTAAATTTTTAAACCTTATTTTTAATCATAACTAAAAAATAACTCACTATACATGAAAAACATGGCATTTTATATTTTTCTCACCTGAATATTGGTAAAATGCCAAGTTTGTAGCTCACTTAGGGTCTATGTTTTTGTCGCACTCTTTCCATGTATATACTCAGAAAAATGGTGATTTTTTGGCCATTTTCAGACTTTTCATCATAATTTTGATTTAACAGAAGATACTTTGATGAAAATATCACTACTTATCTGAAATCAGACTCTCAATACTTGAAAAAATTATTTAAATTAAATTATCGTTTGTATCTGAAAAACTATTTGCTTATAAAAAAAATAATGATTTTACTATTTTTGCTACACATTTTAAGTATATGAAGGTTGCCCTGCATTTGGAGACTATATTTTATAGCCACTTTTTTGAAATACAGTTACAAACATACATACGAAAGACGAAAATATCGGGAAAATATCGTGATGCTTGAAATTCGTTACACAAGTTTATTGATTTGTTGGTTCAAAGTATATTTTAAGTTTGATTTGTTCATTTCGAATGATATTTTGCGAGAGCTTAGTTATATGCAGATTTTATGTTCAGTTTTTTGGAAAAAAAATCACCAAAGTCCAGTAATCAAGCATCATACTCGCTTTATATGGTGTTATGTGACTTTTTCTTTTCCTAAATTTAAAATTATCAGGATTGATGACATAAGTCAATATTCAATAAAGAGTTAAAGTAGGGAAAATACCTATAACGTAGTAATTTCAATCACTAACCATGTTTCACTATGTATAATAGAGATTGTAATTATTCTATTATGCCAATATTTTAAGAGGACTTCATTAAATATATGTACTGGTAGTACATATACGCATAATAATACATAAATCGTTCTTTCGTTGCCAAAAATACGAGTTGCAAGTCAAATAAATCCTATCAGTGTTTGTGACCTTTATCTATTATTATTTTATCTGCCTATCTCTACATCAGAGATATTTTATACATAATATATTAGAAAATGTTATGTGATTAAGCAGTTAATGAAAAACGTTTTCTTTTATTGCCATATTTTGAATTCGATTACCTTTAGCTTTCTTAGAATTTACTTTACTATCTACAGCATTTTTTTATATCTAATATGTTTTTAATGTCTGTATATTTCCATACCTTGATAGTTTATGTGGAATCGATAGCATTCAAAGGTATTTCCTTATTATCTAAGAGAATATCTATGTTGTATTTAATAGAATAAAGTAGAATTTCAAATATAGTTGTGTGTTGCAGTTTCAGTATTATATAGATCGAGGTAATACCGGTTGTTTTTAAACTAATTTTCAACTAGATTGTTTTTCTCTATATAGATTTTATGTTTGTCTTTATTATTTAGTTAAGAGTAACATTTTTTAATAATTAAGGTCACATTTTTTCATATCAGACTTATCTCACCATCTATTTTAAAGTTAAATCTTTTATAATTCACGGTGGACAAATAATTTTCGTTAATATTGAATTAAACTAATAGAGGTCCAGACCTTTTATCACTGACCTTCGATGATCCGGAAGATTTGTTTCGTCTTCTTTTACATATTCTACCTTCAAACTGACTTATTCGTTTGGTTTCAAATGGCGAGAGTGTACAAAATATACCAAGGTAAAATCATAGCATAAATATGTATTGGTTTTTAGTTTCTTACGTGCTACTATGCTAAAAATAGGAATAATGATTCGAAATTATTTAAATACATTTGACTCAAGTTAGTAGTATGCTATAGCTTTGACATAGATAAAAGATTCGATTTATTTATAAAAGAGATTTGATCGTATATATTCTAAACCATACCAAAATAATCATAATTTTACGTATACTTAACTCCTTTTATGTCAGTATATCATATATTACAGATTTGCTTAAACACACAAATTAGTCTAAAAGTACATATTAAATAGTATCCTCACATTTAATCCTAAATTTTCACACAAATACATTCTTTATCCTTAAATAATTGATTCCAATCATCAATAAAAGAGAATGGTGAAATAAAAATGGCTTTACAACAATTAAGTCTCTTAATTTATAGCAATATAATGTCCATGACGTTAAACACGTAATATATTACAACACTTCGAATTTTGTAGATTGAAATAGCGAATGACAATTCTAGATACTCATTAGATTGTTTATCGGAGACTATAGTGAAGAGGCCTCACGAAAATTACAACAGGCAAGTGACAATATAAATAATAGGACACAAGCTTGGAAAATAAAAATTAAGAAAGTAAATCTGTGCATGTGCAGTTCACCTACAATCAGACCGTACAAGCACCAATAACATTAAATAATACTGTCATTCTATATAGCAACAACGCTAAATATCTCGGAATGAATCTTGATGCAAGACTTCGCTGGAAGGAACATATAAAAAAGAAAAGAAAAGAACTGGAATTGAAATATAGGAAAATGTACTGGCTAATTGGAAGAAAATCACAAGTATCAGTAATCTATATGGACATACGGAGTTCAATTATGACGATGTTCTGCAAAGAGTAACATAAACAAAATACAAATTTTGCAGAACAAAGTCCTGAGAGGTATTGTGGGTGCACACAAATACTACAGCACTGACTATCTACATCGAGACCTTCAGATACCCACAGTCAGTCAAGAAATCAAGAGAATTGCAAGGGGCATGAGGAAAGACTCCATTCTCATACTAATATTGAAATATTGCAACTTTTGGATACCACCAGAACGGGGCACAGACTCAAAATAATAAAACCATCTGATCTTGTGTAGTGTTGTGTAGTGAGGTGCATATAACAAAAAAATACAACAGTGACATGTATAAACATTATTTCACTAGAGACTGAAGTAGGGCCGACGGGCCCTTCTATTTATTTACCTAGATTTTAGTTATCATAAAGACAAATTGTAGGCTAGTTGTAAACGACTAGTAACAATGTAATAATTAAATAATAAAAAAACATTGTTTATCAACTAAATTATTGTTATATAGAGAAGGATGACAAAGAATGGAAATTGAAAAATACGTAATTCTTACTTCGATATACCTTCTTAATTTTAACTTTTATATCGTTATGGTTTGGGACACTGGGTAAAATAGGATATAACCATTTTGTTATACTCAATTTTGAATCTGTTTTATAAATATGACGGCAGAAGAAGTGAAAAAAAAACACATAATGGGCGAGGCTTGTATAAATCTTGTACCAGGTACTAATTAATAATTCCGAATATTCGGTTTAGAGCTGGAGGCTATCTAAACAGTATTAAGGCGCATAAAAAACAGGAATGGATAAAAAACGATCTTCGATTATTCCGTGTCCAAGATGGCTCTTTCGCCAGTGAGATCATATTTATTTCTTAATTTATTTGAACATGTTCGAGGTAGCTTGGACAGAATCTGCATATCTTTGCCACCTCTTTGTTATACAAATTAAATTACTATGCAAGACGACTATAACTTAAACAAATGATGAGTAATTAAAAATATTCTTGATTAATAGTTTCAAAATTCCAGCATATGGATTGATATTGATAATAAATACAGACATCTTCATTTTGAGCTCCATAACACTCAATACGAGGGCTTATAAAATATATTCTCTGTCAATATCAGTATCTCTTATGATCATAGAGTATTGTACAGAAGTTTAACTTATATAGACGAAACCGAGGAAATGTTTTGCGTGACCCAACTAATGCTGGCCCTGAGACCACTTTCTTGAGACGAAAGCATTTGATTGGCTCATTTCTATAACGTAATTCCAAGTTTGTGTGCCTTATATAGTCTACGATAGGCATTTCTGTGACATAATTATAATCACTGTTACTTGATTATAACGTCTTCATTCTCAAAAGTGTTGTGTATCCAGTGTATGTTCCGGAAATGAAAAAAAAAACGAGACAAAGAAAGTTTCTTGAAAGAAACAGCTCAAGTTCGCTGGATTAAGGATGTGTATGTAACTTAGCATTGTTTTTACCTGATAAGTATAAAGTTCTAGGAATACAACATATTAAATCATGAAAATATTACCCACAGTTTAAACCTAAAATGTGTGCAAGTATGGCGATGGCAAAATCACATTGAAGGTGAATCTGATTATACTACATGAAAGTTTCTAATGCAAAGCTATTCAATATACATACATACATACATACATACATACATATATATATATATATATATATATATATATATATATATTATAGAATTTTTTTGGGTCTACGCATGGAGTCAGAAAGTTATGTTAAAAAAATACATTAATACAAAATAAAATAATACAATTCGTAGACCAACAAGTTGAGGCTGTTTTTATAGACAAGATAATATCTCACGATTTTATTATATTGTTAATAGATCTTTAAACCGTCTCTTAACTCCTTGATTTTACAATAATAAGTACATAGCAGTAATTTTGTATATATCATACATTTAAAGTTTTTGCTGTTCTTTAAAGTTACTTTTTTGTATTTTATTTGTAGTTTTCTCCATTCTGACGTATATCATACAATTCAACTGTTTTAGTTGTCCATTCTACAATTTTCATAATAATCTACATTTACATACTTACAGTATTCATTTTTGTGTTGAAGAAGTAAATAAAATATTAACAGACTCATGGTTAATCTACTTTCGGTATGAAGGAGCTTAAAAACATCTTATTTGAATTGATAGCACTAAAGAAATATGACAAAGGGAAAAGGTACTAGAGACAATTTTGATCATATTTGCAAGGAGATATGTTGTGTTCTCAATTACGTTTCAGCTTTTTTATATTTACGTTTAATCATTTTTTATCTACATATTTAGAGTTAATTATTTTTTATTTATATATTTATATTTTATTATTTTTTATTTGAGTGGCGAGATTATTAGTTCTTCGTTTGATCAGTTGGAAGCTATTAAATAAACTTGAGAAACATGCATAGAGTTAAAAGGACTTATGCTATTTTAAGTTAATCGAAGTAAAATGAAGAGATAATCCGAATAAACTAAATGCTTATGTTATACAATCATGGACTGGTTTCAGGAAGAACTTATATCATTTGTCCATTTGAAATAAAATATTATTTTACCAGAAAATTTTTCAAAGATTAGTATTAAGATTTCATTACTCTTATAATGTCTTATACAATATAATATTAATTTTACATATGAGTATTAACGCATACGTAATAGTGAGGCTGTTAAACTTGGTAATGTACGACCATATGTCTATTAACTGGTCTCTAAAGACTGAGGACGTTGCGTTGGATATTTCACTTGTTCATTCGATAATAATTTTTTGTTTTTGATTAACTTTATGAAGACTGTTTTTCAAAACTGTAGGTGATAAAACCGATAAATCTCCCCTTTGCTTAAAAGTATGATTTTTTTATTATGGAATGCCACTATATTTAAATACCGGCCCTTAATAAACAGCAATTTCAAATTTGTTAGTATTATTAGCGCTGTTCGTTAAAAAGACGACTTCGTAGTACGGAAGTAATTAAAATGACAGGCTATCTACACAATATTATACGGTTTGTATCTTTTGAGTAAGTATCCTAGTTCAGTGTTCAGTTCAATAATTGCAGCACATCGGTGTTGCAATAAACATATATGGTACCTCTCAAGGCTTTACTGTGAAATACTTGGATTTGTTGATTTTACTTCTAACAAAACAACCCCATTACTCAATTCCATAGGACCATACAGGTTTTAGTACTTGCTTGTACAGCAGCAACTTATGTACGAATAAATTAATAGACTTACTTCCAATTAATCAATATATTTTTCTGTATTTTAATTCCTGTTCGTTTCTTTTATTTTTGATATTCTCATAACATTTTTTGTACATTCAAGAATATATGTGAGCAAACTTTTTCTTCTTTGTAGGCTCTTTCACTAATGTCTGTGACTCTACGTACCCTATCAATTGTTGAATGTGTTCTCATAAGTCCATGTCGCATGTTCTAACTTTTTTAAAAGGAGTTTCTTTATTGCTTTGGATATTACTGTTAGTATGAAACTCGTCGATAAGAATTTAGTTCATTTGTTCGTTTTAAAGGTTTCGGATTCCCATACACTTTACAAGTAACCCCTATACGTAAGGCAGAATTGAAATTAAACGTCTGCCAGGGCATCACCGCAATAACCATCTTTTTTCCGCGGCTCTAACGAGCAATTGCAGTGGGCCTTAACGAGTCAACGTTAACAATGAGCCGGCCAGCAAATGACCCCTTAATAGGTCGAAGAAAGAAAACAAAGACGACCTCGCCGCCATGGGGTTACAACTAGAGCAAGATATCGTGCTGATAAGGAAGGGTCAACGCCTGGCGGCGCATCAAGTGGTCACGTTGTTTTTTCCTAGGATTTTTAAGGACCGATCGATAACCTGTAACACGAAGCAAATTGATTCCAATGTCCTGTGCGTTTATGAATTTCAGTTAGTAAACAACGGGATTATCGGCTCGTTATGTTTCATTTGCATAATTGGTTGATTTGTGAACTTTTTACTAACAATCTCGTAATATTTAATAACAATAGTAATGTTAGCGTCTTGTTTGTTAGTTTGCTGATGATATATCTATAAAAATCAAATATGAATATGATAAAAAACCGGACACGTGACGATATCTTTTTATTTATTAATCTCTTCATCAGTAATCTAACCATGGGCAGTAAGTATTTTTTATGATTTCTGTTGTACAATATAACTATACTAGCGACCCGCCCCGGCTTCGCACGGGTGCAATGCTGATACTAAATTAAATACACTACAGAAAAAATATGAATGTTGTATATAAAAACATAGCGGCCCGCTCCGACTTTGCACGGGCATAAAATATATATGCCTATGTCACTCAATGAAAACACGATTAAAATCGATCCAGTATTTTTGGTTCATTCATTACTGCCCTTGGCCTGCACGCATTAAATTTGGAGTAAAACAATTCCTCTTCCCCTATACTTACTATGAAGATTTCCTGCTATCTTTGGAATATCTAAATTCATACAATTTTTATTACATTACACATTTTTAAACGCAAATTTTAAATTTGTAATATCTCCGAAAATATTTGTTTAATTTACATGCTGTAAGGAACCATATTGATCTATATTAATTGCACACTGTATTTAAGGTACTTAATTCGATAAGGATTAACGCCGTATTGCTTAAAATAGCTTCGTAAATAAGCCATTTTCTCACTTAAAAAGTAAACAATAAAAATGGTTAATGTGGGTTATCCCTAAAAGATAAACATATACCATCGCGGACTTTTTTGTAGACCTTTTTATGGTCTACAATACCGTAGTACATTAATTTGATCTAACTCGTAGGGTTAGGCAGCGTTTTTGCTAATTGCTAAATAAGCCTAAAAAAATAGGTTAATTTACGACATCACGTTAGAAACCTCTAAAATTAGCAATGTTGCCTTAGTATATTATGCATGTATTATACATATAAACCTTCCTCTTGAATCACTCTATCTATTGAAAAAAACCGCATCAAAATCCGTTGCGTAGTTTTAAAGATTTAAGCGCACATAGGGATATAGGGACAGAAAAGGCGACTTTGTTTTATACTATGTAGTGATTGACATGTAGAAGAAGCTTCAGTAAGTGATCTGCTGTACAACATTATAATCTAAATTTTAATCTGGAGACCATTTTTAAAGTCTTACGAATTATAACTTGTTCTAGAGGTTATTATATCTAGACTTTATGTGTCTATTAATCAGTACGTATGGTAGTATGCGTTTTAGCCTACGCCGCCAATTGTTAGGCGAATTGACCAAATATCTGTTAAAATGTTCGTCTACATACAAAAAAATAACTCTGTAATGTTAAGAAGAGATACTACAGTAAGTTAGCTCATAGCATAGCGCCATAAAATTTACCAGTCAGGAAGATTATTAAGATATAAGCAAAAGAAACAAAAACTTTTACTAGGATACAAAAAGTAGCATGATTTGGTCAGAAAATTGAAGGAATTAATGATTCCCTTATGTAAAGACAGCTAATTTAACAATTTATGTACATTTTTATGATTTTGTCTGTGAATTTCTGATCATAAAACTTTATTCTAATTGTTATAGTATAACTTTTTACCAGGTCAATTGAAAAGTCCCTTGCCTAATATAGTAAAACACATTTTTTTGCCAAAATTAGTTTTTTTATTCAACATAATTCCCTTCAAGGGTGATGCACTGAATATAGCGACATTCCAACTTTTCGATACCATTTTTGTAGTACAATTTGTCCTTTGCTTCAAAATAAGCCTCAGTTTCGGCGATCACCTCTTCATTCGACGAAAATCTCTTCCCAGCGAGCATTCTTTTGAAATATGAGAACAGGAAATAGTCATTGGGGCCAGATCTAGAGAATACGGTAGATGAGGAAGCCTAATTCATGGTTTTTTGCCATCGTTTTCATTGAGTTGTGACACGATACATTGTCTTGGTGAAGCAGCACTTTCTTTTTCTTCAAATACGGCCGTTTTTCGGCGATTCCGTCCTTCAAATGGTCCAATAACGCTATGTAATAGTCGCTGTTGAAGATCCCTGCTTTTTCAAGGTAGTCAATGAAAATTATTCTACGCGCAACCCAAAATATAGACGCCATAACTTTGCCAGTCGACTGTTGCGTTTTCGCACGCTTTGGAGCGGGTTCATCGTGTGCAGTCCACTCGGATGACTGTCGATTAGACTTCGGAGTGAAATGATTGAACCATGTTTCATCCATTGTCACAAATCGACGAAAAAACTCGGGTTTATTACGCTTGATCATCTTCAAACACTGCTCCGAATCATTAACTCGTCGTTGTTTTTGGTCAAAAGTGAGCTCGCGCGGCACCCACTTTGTACAGAGCTTTCTCATACACAAATATTCGTAATGTACACGTTCAGTTGATATCTTTAGAGTGTCTGTTATTTCATTCAATTTCAATTTACGGTCATTCAAAATCATTTTGTAATTTTTTTTCCATTGCGCTCTCCGTCTTCGGTGCTCATTTCACCACGTCTAAACTTAGGACACTAGTCCTTGGTTGATTTTCCTGGGGCAGTGTCCGGAAATTCGGTATGAAGCCAAGTTTTTGCTTCAACTATATTTTTCCCCTCAAAAAGCAATATTTTATCAACACGCGAAATTTCTTTTTATCCATTATTTTTTTCATAATAATAAAAGTTGCTTCACTGAACATGCTATAATTCATAAACTCATAATCCGACAGCTGTCGACATCTCTGAGAGGTTATGCTAACTAAAAAACATGTGGATTTAATTCTAGTAGCGCTCTCTATGTATCAGGCAGGGGACTTTTCAATTGATCTGTTAATATTATATTAAAGAATTCCTATAATTGGTATAGTAGTTTTGGCATATTCAAAATGTATTTTCCCTCGTATAAAAAATGTTAGTCCAAAGTTAATTTGTTCTTTATAATAATATCAAGAAGTAGAAGAAGTAATAATGGGAAAATATAATTAGAACATATTATACATTTCTTTGTAATATTTACTAGCAGTACAGCATTAAATACATTTAATTGAGTAAGAAGAACCGATATAACCAGTTTTTCCTTTTAAGATATCCGATGATCATACGAAACAAAAAAAATGGGACAAAATTACCAAGTCAGCTAAAAGTAATTAAAATAAAATCAATCTTTTTTGTAATTATAAGGAATTATTTATCATCTTTATATCGTAGATTATTTCGTATGTTGTTTAATTTGTTTGCCATCAATCAAGCCGTCACCAATCGCCTTTTTTTCACCTCCTTAGATCCCATTATTCTCTTAGTTAACATTATTTGTTCGTCGGTTCTAGTGAATTTATTATTTATGTACGTAACTACACGCATTCTTATATCGTTAGCAATAATTGTGTACGAAACGGTGTGGTCGACAACGTGGTTTCTGGTATTCGAGCTCTTGGTGGCTTGAAGAGGCGTGTATTGTACAGGGCGACTCGAAATAACGAGCCATCGGTTGTTATTAGAGAACGCGACGTGGTGAATTTTTAGAATAAACTGTATCGTACTTTTACTTCCCGAGCGTTTGATCGATATTCGCGAGCTTAGGATTGTTTTTCTCGCATTTTATGCACTAATAATTTTTGCCGAGGGTTTTTTGCTCTCTGTTCGGCGTCGTTTTGATATATAAACGTAACAAACAAGACGTGAAATGTTACCGTGACGTTATTAAATTTTTATTAAGAGGTATTGAATATTTTAATGATTAATTATATTTCTGAACGTACTAATGCGGTCAAAAAATCATTAGAACTTTCGTAATGCCACTTAGCCCTTCTCGCAGCAATTGCCGAGTTTAGAAAATAGTCCGGAAACCTAGAGGAGAAAATGAAAAGAAATCTCTCTGTGTTTTTAGACGAAAATTTTCAAATAAATGTCGAATAATATTAAAATAATAATCCTTTTTAACAATTTCGACTAGCGAAACCAGTTCATTAAACAATATAAGCAATATAACATATAAACTATAAGATTACGACTATTACTTATCATATAATAGTTTTTGATCATTGTGTTATATATATATATATATATATATATATATATATATATATATTTATTAGGCATATAAATTAATTTTAAAGGATTTACAACAGATATCCATATAACTACATATTGAGGCCTGACAGATATTATGTATCAGTTAGTGAAAGTGTGAGTTAAATTTGTTCTTGCATTTGCGGAAAGGTTTTTTTACTTCAATTTAAAGAAAAAGACAGCTGAATATCAGCAAATGTTGTGTGAAGCTTATGACAATCACACTATATCGATTTTGATATACGAATATTGCTTTCCACGTTTTAAAAGTGACAATTTTGACATCGAAGATAAAGGGCACTTTCGACAGCCAACAAAATTTGAAAGCTTTACTCAGGAAACTATCGATGGAGATCACTATCGAATACAATTGATGCGTTTGAACCGAGCACTCAGCGAAAAGACGGCCGAAATATGAACAAAGACACAAAAATGTTATTCTCCAGCATGACACCACTCGACTACACGTTGCACTTCACTTCTTATGAAGATACTAAAAATGTGTTGATTCCTGGATAGCCTCAGAAGATGCATCGTTCTTTCGAGATAGAATCTGTAAATTTCCTGAAAGATGGTAGAAAGTAGCCGCTATCGATGCATAATACTTTGATATAACATGTTATACCGATTTTGAACGATTAAGCTTCGAATAAAAAATCTTCTAATGTTAATTTATAGGCCTAATAGTATCTTTCATTAGGTTTGAAATGTTGAAACATCTTAAATCGGTTAGGTTGAAAATATGTGTATTTTACTCTGTTACTGAATTCACCCTATAGTCCTGATATTTCTTATTTTTGTCTTGATCTAGGTTATATATCCAAATTGCTTTCAATATATTGTTTCCAACGAGTGAAATTTTAAATTTATCATCCAAAATTGATGGTTATCCTATATTTAATGTCATCTCAATTTATGACGTTAAGACAGTGCAATGTTGCCGCATCAACTGTGAGTTTTAGTTCATTTTGTTTTTGATTTATAACAAAATTCTAATCCAAATGAAATAATTCAACAACATTTTTATCAAATAAAATTTATTTTAACATTATAGTACATCTAAAAACTTCAGTTAATTATACAGTCGCTATAGTTTATAGGTTATGGTTATAACCACTTGTTACTATTGTTTTCGAGAAATTTGAATACGTTTGCTAACCGGGCGACTTTGACAGGACTCATTCGTTTACGTGTTCGAACAGCATTGTGTCTCGTTTAAACTAGAATGAAATGAGAAGGAAAACATTGTCTGATTCTAAAACGAATTTACAAGTTGCGGTAGGCAATACATTAAACATTTTGATGACGTATGTTCACAGCAACTTTGCATAGACTATCAAATGTCAATTATATAACATCAAATATATCCTATCTATTTTATGAATCACCAATAATTTTTATATAATTATTATGATTTGATTATTAATCCATAATATTATAGGACTACAGTATACTGTAAATATATTTTAGCCATTCCACGAGGTAATTTATAAAGTAAACCTTTTCATTATTTTTATTATTTATGTGATGGAGCTCAATATCAACTTTGTTCAGCCATTTTTCAACGTTGTACTTGTTTAGCCATATTTGTCTACAAGAGAGCGAATTTAAATAAAGATGTAAATGATGTAACAGATACTTTAAATTGTATAAAATACTATTATACAGAGCAATCATTGCAGTCTTCTACTTTTAGTTAACTTTCACAAAAATAAAAAAGCTTTCTATGGATAATAAAACGTAAATTATCAAATAAAATGAAAGTATTATCGAGATTCTATAAAACAACTGTAAAAAAACTGTAAATAAAACGAATTAAAAAACACGTTAATTGGACAAAATTATAATGAAAAACAATATACAAGAATATGCTTTTAAAGGTGAAAAAATTATTACCACAAGAATCACATTTATATAGAAATAATAAACAGTTTTAAGAATCCCGAAAATATTTCGATTGCAATTCAGTTAAGCAAACGAAAGACATTATCATAATTTTTATCTGAAATCCACTATTGAGGTAAAAAAACCCACATTATTTTCAAATTATCCAAACCCTGCTTTCAGATTATATAAATAGATTATAATATAAACAAGCGAATATGTAAAGTTTTAATGACTCAGCTGTTTCATTAAGGTTAAGTACGACCGACCAATTAGCACATTCTATTAATTGACTTGTCCGGTACTAGAAGTAAAAGCTTCTACGGTCACATTCTTTGATAATATTCAATAATACCGAACCTATATTTTTAATCGAAATAAGCAACGAGAAATATTAAGATATTTGGTTAATATTACCAGATGTTTCATTAATTATCAGACATTATTTCAAAGTACTGGTCATTAGTTCCATCTTTCCTTTTTCATTCTTTTTTTTTTGTAGAAACATTAAATGAGCTGCTTCCCTGCGGCTAAACTTTCAACCTGAACCTGTACTTTGAATGACTGGACCGCATGAAGGAAGCATTTGACCAACTCTGGCCACTAAGGAATTGTATTTCACCAAGACGACGTCATACCACTACGCGTCCACACACATCAACAGCGATTAGCTAGAAACTCTGGGAGCTTGGCTTGGAGATTTTTATATTTCCACCTTAGAGTCCGGATCTAGCACAAGTGACTACCACCTATTTCTTTCCACGACAGACTATTTTGTTGATGCAAAGTTCGCCACAAGAGAGGCATATGATAATCGACAGTCTTAGATATTTCGACATTACAGACAAGGGCTTCTACGAAAGTAGCATAGAGAAATAACCTTCAAAATGGTTACCTAAATCGGATAATTATAAGTGTAATATAAAACCTTCAATTTCTATTTATTATATCTATGTCTACTTCTCTCCTTTACTACCACCTATAGAATATATTATTTAGAGAAAACATTATTATGTATCAATGATGCCATCTACTACTAATACTTTATTCATTTATTATACATTTCTTTGAAATTCGAATATAATTATTGTTACAACACATTAAACACTTTTTATCAGGCACAATAGATCGAAGCGTGCTATGGAAATGTATTGAAAACGAAACAATAGTAATTATCGCGAACAATTCGTAATATTTTCCCATAACGTATGAGATACACTCGAAATAATCACGGCTCACGGATCCGTTGAATATTTAAAGAAATATGAACGCCGAATTTATTCTACATATCAAACTGTTCATTTTCTCTTGTACTGGCTGACTTATATAACCAAAGATTTTGGCGCCGAGTTACGTAAGCTTTCGATTTTTATTTGTGGACAGGGTTCGTCGACTCGTCTATTAGATGCAATTATTTCGATGCAATTAGAGATGAGAGAGCGTTATTGTCGTTAAAAAGTCCAATATCCTCAGATAAACTTTGCCTATCATTGATGTTCCTTTCATATTACTTCAGGGTACTAAATTGTATATAATGAGAATGTTAGAGTGTAAATGTGGTTTGTATAATTCTCCAAGTATTTATAAAAATAGTTAGAGAAACAAGTAGTTTGTAACAAACCAAATCCTGTTGGTTTTATACATGTTCTTCACCAGTTCCTTTAAAGATAACTTTAATTATAAACAGCAAACAGAAGTTGGAACTGTCATCTAATTTGAAGATGAGGACATGAAATCATACGTAGCCAAATTGGATTTCACTAATGCGTCGATTGTCGATGTTTCAGGAATACTGAACGGATTTTTACGTGTCAGATATATAATAGAAATCATAAGATATGCTTATGGATTATTGGACTTATTATTACTATCGATTTAGGGGTAATAATTAAAGCAATATAATTTTGGTGTTATTGATTAATTTCGTTAAACATTTAGGCTACTTGTTACAAAAATGACAATGTTAAGACCTAAAACTACACGCGGAGAATACATCTACTGAACTATCGTAGTTTTAAGTAGTATTGCTGATACTACTGATATTGCTGAAAATCACAATTTGATTTTTCTTGCTCAGTAATACATAAAAAGTACTTGTAAAAACTGCAAGTTTGAAGAAAAAAATTAAATTCAGACTTCATGAGCGTATATATATATATATATATATATATATATATATATATATATATATATATATATATATATATATATATATATATATACAAAGAATTTCCTAATTTAGTGTAAGAATACAAAGATCTACTTCATGTTGCCACTCCAACGATAATTTTATTG
This sequence comes from Rhynchophorus ferrugineus, assembly GCF_030347505.1. NCBI lineage: Eukaryota > Metazoa > Arthropoda > Insecta > Coleoptera > Curculionidae > Rhynchophorus > Rhynchophorus ferrugineus. The sequence goes on from NW_027472585.1 coordinate 41,321,502, forward strand.
GAAGAATAATAACTAGAAATTAATTATGTGAATTTTTTTCTATATTCTGGAGTTTCGTAATAAAATTAAAGAAATAAAATATATGTTAATGACACAGGGCCGAAATAAGAGAAGTAAATAATGTAATATAATAGTAAAAAATGAATCTATACAACAAATAGGGTCAACAAAGGAATAAACAGTTGGAAACCATAAGAACTTGCAAGTTATGAAATGAAATTTGACAGATAAATGAAATAATAGCGAAGACATGCAACGAAATTGATTTCACTTGACTTTTGACTTGATTGAAAAACAAGTAGCATGGTAGTCCGAAGAAATCAAAATGGCAACAAAACAAAAGGGCAAAACATGGAAATATTATCTGAATGAAAAGTCAGCTGAAAACTACGAATTATACTAAAAAAGAAATGATGAAATGAAAAAATGATTTTTTAGTACGAAAATAATCTAAATTGGTCAAGTATTTTGAAATATTTGGAAATATTCAAACAAGACACGGTATTCCCCAGAACTATTGACTACTTGTTTCATCACTGAAATCCTCCAATCCTATTAAAAAGATTGACAGTAATATGGATTGCATTTAAAGACAATTACACAGTACAATTTTCCCACAGGGAAATGCGTCTCTTGTTTTAAAAATTTAGAAAATTAGTAATGCTTTTAAATAATCTGTTTTTACCAAACAAACACCTTATATTAGAGATACAATTATGGCCGTATTTGAGCTAAAAGATGTTTGTATTCATATACAGTGAATTCGTTAAAATTTCGACCTCGGTCCAATTTTCAGGCAATTTACATATTTCTACTTTTAAAAAGAATACACTTTCTTTGATATGCTACATTTGTTCATCAATATTTTAACTCTTTCAAAGTACCGAACGGTTCTCCAAATCTCTAGAAATCTCTATGAAGTATAATGTGTGATGCATATAGTACGGTTTGTGTTACCTTCTGATTTCTAATTATTGTTTACTCAAGTTGAGTAACATGAGGTCTGGATGCGTAATTTGATGCACAATTTTAAATAATTTTTACTATTCTTTTCTTTATAATTCTGTAAATCACATCTGGCCAAATATAATACAAAGTATTGTCTTGTTTATACTAAAAAAAACTAAAGCGAAAGTAAAATGAATAATACAAGAGACATAAAAGAAAACATGGAGAAAGGATGGAGACAAACAGAAGAAGAAACCTGAAACCTTATCACAAAGTTTAGAGAACTTCCAGTATAAGAAAAAGCATATAATTATAAAAACATATATATATATATATATATATATATATATATATATATATATATATATATATATATATATATATATATATATATATATATATATGTTTTTATATTGAATGTGAAATTGGACATGATATTATGTGAAATTGATAATATTCTATAAAAACACGGCACAGTTAGTAAAGTATTCGACCTTTTACTTAAAATTCTGTTTTTCTGCGTTATTTCTAAGCAATTCAACGGCATTTAATTGTCCCTAGGGAAAAAACAGGATTTCGGTTCCAAGTCGTGAGGAATTCAGGTAAAACCATCACGTCACCTCGGTTGCGAAATCAAAAAAAGGCGGTATCATAAACAATTACACAATTATAAAAATTCCGTTAATAACAATCGTAAATTATCGAAGGTCGTGGAAAGAAAAAAAATAATTACGTATTCGGTTTTTGTACGACAAATGATCTCCATCGGTTGATTTCCAGGTAATTTTTATAAATATTTACGGGGGTACAAGGGGGCAGGTTCAGTGTTTCTATCCGAAGCAATAAACTTGGAACAGACGTTGTTCCGTTAAACATTAACGAACAGATATCGATCGGGTCGTATTTTTAGCTTTTGGGTAAATGTCATTTATTTTCGGTGATATTTTTTTCATGTTAATAGAGAGAATAAGAAACGATTACGAGCGATAATCGATAAAGTCCTGGAATAATGTCGAACGAACGACTGTTTGAGTTTTTTATGGTTGATTTTATATTACCAAAATGTATTTTTATAATATTAGGTTTTGGAATTCATTTGCAGCGTTTTCCTGAAGTTGGCGTTGGTATTCTATATTTTAGGTATTGTAGGAATTCATGGTCATGTTGAAAGTAACAGAATTGTTCGCTGAATGTTTATGTCAAACTTTTTAATTAATTTGAAGCTTACATTTCAACAATAATAAATTGATTAAAATACTGGATAATAATAAACAAGGAGGAAAATTGGGCGTTTATTAGTTTATCAATGGCCAGCTGTTTTAACAATCAACGAATGGAATTTTGTACCGTATCTCTCACTTCTTAATTTTCCTTGAACTAGAAAGTCATCATATTACACAGATATTACTCAACCTGACTATGTGTTCCTTTTGTTGGTACATCTAATATTGACTTCTATTCAATCCTGTGAATATTACCCCAAAGTGGGAAAAATCCTCACAAGATTTATGGGTTCCATCTAAAGACGAAGAGTTTTTCCAGTGAGAAAATCGTGTTTTGTTTTAAGAATCGAGAAAAGTAGCAATTATTTGAAATAATCCATATTTACCAAAAGAACACCTAATGTTAATCATACAATTATGACTTTATTTGGGCAATTAAAAGATAGTTGTTTGCTTATGTAGTGAATTCGCTAAAATTTCCATCTTCGTCCATTGTTCAGACAATTTGCCTGTTTCTTATTTTAAGAAGAAGACATTTTTCATCAATATTTTAACACTTTCATACTTTCAGTACAACTGAACAGTTCGCCAGAACGGAATGTTGGAACATCATGAGGTTTGGATTTGTTTGATTTTGTTAATATTTTGCATTAACTGTCATAAATTTGCTTTATATGGCTTTATCCAAAGTTTTGGTGTTTAGTACTTTCGTATCTCTGTCCAATATCAATCAGTAAGGAATCATTCAAAATACGTTTTCAATAATTATTTGATTCATTCATTTGTATTATCATTGAACCACTTTCAGTGAATAAAGTCAGTATCTTAAGGTTCAGCAAAATCAGCATTGGATTTATCGTTTAACTTTGATTCCAAACTATGGACATATGCCACATATCGGATAACACTAGGTAAAATTGTTATTTATTACTCCATGCTTGTTTTAGTGTCCATGTTAATTTAAAACATTTTTGTTGGCAAAAAAGCTAATTATTTTAGCGAATTGCTATTCCCAAGACAGAAATATGTTTATTAAGTTAATTAACTGACACTGTTTACGCTGAGGGTTAATATAATGCAATATCTGTACATATGTTTACCATACAACACATTTTATTAATATTGAATTTTTTGAAATAGACCTTTTTCCGTGTAATTTAGAGGAAAAAATTGTTAATCTTTAAATAATATAACCAGTTTAGGATTGCACCTTCATTTTTTTTATTATTACTTAAGATTAAAGAAATATGTTATATTATAATGAAATATATAGTGGATAAGATGTTCCGAATAATATTCCTAGAGAAAAATTTAAGATGAATGAGTATGTTCATTTAAATAGTAACTTATTTATCTCTAATCCATTGGGTACTTTTTATAATACTGTAGATATATGTTTGAGTATGATGATGATTTATGGAAAATAAGTTCAGTTAAATTGATCCTGTAGCCGATTTGGCAATGGCTCATCCTCTTGACTTCTTTTTACGGCATGTGGTCGATTCTTTGTGGCTTTATTACACATGAAGTACCATATATCACGAATATAATCCCCTATAGTAACAATATAAGCCTTGATTTGTTTATTTTTACAGACAGGCATCAGAAATTATTGAAGAACTACGGGTATTACGCATATATTGTTATACGCGTGTTGCATCACAGTTCATGACACTTTTATGGAACGAAGTTGTCTTCTATAATATTCGCGAGGCGTTTTTCTCGTTGCGTTATCCATTAAGCACCGCATGACGAAAAGAAAAAATGATTAGGACTTATAAGGACGAATTTTGAAACCGGTGGAAATAAAAATAAATAAATAAAACATCGGCGATTGTCAAATTATTCAAAACTTGCAACTGGAATAATTAATTATGACACTTACTAATTGTTAGGTCGACGAAAATGAAGCAGCTGCTCATTTAATTTTATTGCTTTTGTATCTGTGTGTATTATGTTTATTTTTACACTTTAAGAAAGAAATTCATTAATAAAAATTGGTACAATATATATTAACCAAAATATTTTCCACCATTTTCTACAACCTCTCATCATCTTTCTGTAAACATGGCGTTTCCATGCCGAAAGAACGATGTTGCTTTGGAAGCGATACATTTTCACTGATAAAAATATATGTAAGACCCTAATAATGACGTTAGGTTGCTCATGAGACAAATAACGATTAAATCAACAACAATTATCAATAATAATCTGCTAAAATACTCATTAAACCTTATTTTATTGGCTGCCTGATCAGTCTTTAGCTTTATTTTCAAATTAGCTTAATTTATAATCTAATATATTTCTTTTATTTGTGAGGTTAATTATCCTTGACTTATTAATATTATTTTATAGTTTTATTTTGTTATTTTAATGCTTTATAGTTCCAACATTGTATTCTATTGTGGCTACTGGCTTCTATTAACGGACAAATATGGTTTTTGATAACAGTATATATTGAAAAAACATGTAACATACAGTATATAAGTAGATATTATTAGTGCGAAAATAGTTTCCAATACCATTAACAGTTTTGTAGTTAATGACTTAATTTGTAGTAGTAATACTTAAGGTTGAATATTAAATAACTTCAATTGGGTTTCAAATTTAATAAATTAACTTTTAATCAGAATTTAAGGACTGTTTTTACCTATTTTACATGATTATTTTTAAAAGTAAGCTAGGGTGTCATTATTGTAAGCTTTCTAGGCCCAGTGCTTTCATCAGTTCCAATCGTGTTCAACTATATGTTGATTTAAAGGTAAACATTGTCCGTAAATTGTAATTAATGTCAACTGATGATTGCAATACTATGTTGTTTAAAATACTATCGAAACGTTTGGAGTAAAAAAAAACGATTTGTAAAATATAGCCAAGGTTCTCTTACCAAATACAGAATGAATGTAATTAAAAAACTAACTTGTTTTTAATAACAGTTTATAAATACATATATATATATATATATATATATATATATATATATATATATAATTTTTAATATTCATAATATGAAATATACATTTTTTCTATTAATTCTATTAATTCCTTTCATATCAAAAATATTATCCTAACATATATATTATTCGTAGAGAATTTATAAATATTTAGTACTTAAATTAACTGAAATCACAATAGTTTCGAACCATTTTCATGCATATATTTTTAGTGTAATTTAAGTAAAAGATATATATCATTTTGTTATTCTAAAATTTATAATAATTAAGTTATATTTATTATTATGCTTGAGAATAAAATAACATTAATCCTCTTACGTCATCACCCAAAACCAAATATTTTGCGTTAATTATGTAAAAAACTACTAGTTTTTCTGAGATTTAGATTTTATGTTTAGTTATTATAATTTCCATCTTCCGGAGGAAACCACAATTATAGTTATGGAAAACCCACTGTGACATACGAATCTAATCATAAGACAGTGTGAATTATAAGCTGGATATATTAATAATATATAATTCATAAATAATATATAAGTCAAAAATTTAAATTATAGGTATCATAATCCTGTTTATTGGTCATTTGCTGAATAAAATCGAATCTACGTAAATCCACAAGAAGCAATCTTGTAGTAAATTAAAGGTTGTAGAACAAGGTATGTTATTGACAAGATCTCGATCTCTCAGATCACAATATGGCAAATTTTGTGGATATGTTTAATAGATATTTTGTGCTGTCTAATATGTCAAATATATATAATAGACTATAGAAAGCATCGAGTAAGTCTTGAAATAGTTGGAAGCAGAAGGTGTTAACAATATAGTTTGGCGTGGATTTATTCATATTCTTTATACTTGCTACTCATATCCTTAATGAAACACCCTGTATTAACATACGTAGAAACGCTTGGTTATTGAATTTATTAGGTTGGGTTTATTAAGTATTGCGGTGAAAACACTTAACATCTTTTATCAGTTATAAGTTGCATAGACAAATATCTGGATATATGGAATTTATTTTAAATCAATATCTATAATAGTTCATTTTATAATATTACCGCATCAAAATGACTCAGTTCCATAATTAGTACTAGTTTGTTCAATAAGTTCGAAAATATTTAGAAGTTAGATAATTCGAAGTCATATTAACATTCTATCTTATTGTAAGGATTTTAACAAGGAATACTAACTTTGGGCAAAGTCGTGTTCAGAAATCAACCAATATGTTTTCGCGTGAATTTTTTTCAGTTTTTTTTACTGATAATCAATCATAATATCATTATAATTTTATGGGCCAATAGGATTTAAAAATTCATGAAAAACGTCACGATTTACATAAGAAAATAATCATTTTCTATTAAAATAAGGCCCTTGCTGACACAACTTATAAAATTGACGCTAAAATCAATGAATTTAAGTACGAAATACTTGAGGAAAAATTATTTTCATGGAAAAGGGTATTGAAAGGTACAATAAAAAATGTAAAATTAAAACAGTCGTTATTTAACTAGGGGTCAATCAAAGTGCCTCTAGAATTAAATTAGATGAGCAAAACATGTAAGAGTTCATATTTTCATGTTTATTTTGTTATCTTTCTAATTATATATTCATTTTTATTAAATAATTATTTGTTCACGTCCTTACTTTGCAGTTTCAAACATTGGTCTTGTACTGAACTATAAGCTTTATTCATAAAAAAACATGTTTAGATCACATTAAATTTATTAAAAATAAATACCACATTAATTTATTTAAAACAAAACGCCACAATATGACTTAAACTTATGAATTCTTATTGAGTATCTAAATGACCCGATTTTTTTTGAAGGGACAAGGAAAAATGAGCAGGGGAAATTAAAATGATTTTAATATTCGACATCCATGAAAGGCAACTATTGAGAAGGACTTGAAGATTTAGAATAAATGCTTTTTAAATGTGAAAATATAGTTAGATATAAGTTGATTGAAATTGATGTAAAGACTAATGTAGAAAGTGAAATGTAGGTTAGTAACAATGTAATAAATAAACTAAACAATATATATAAATTACCTCTATCGTTATCTATTAATTCCAGTTTAAAAAACAATATAATATAACAATATTCCTTAGGGATAGGCACTGAAAGCTCACTTGAACACCAACGAGTCATGACTAAAATATATCGTCACCCTGTGTCCCACGTTCAAAAATAGAAATCCCAAATATTAATATCATTTCGTGGGAAGTCCATATAACTATTTATCAAAAATTAATGGGACCATAATCAGAGTAAACCTAATTTTAGCTAATAATATAGCGGGGACCCAGATTTCTGTTAGAAAATTTCATTACTGACATGACATTTGCGAAACACCTGCAAAAAAACCCAGATATTTATCGTGATACGGTGGTAGTTGTAATTAATATAATGGGATGCGAGCACGTAAGGGTGATAAAATTAATTAATTTTTTATTACGAAAAATGCCTACCTAGATATATAAATTGAATATCATGAAAAGACGCATCTTATGGATCATTTCAAACTATATTTAACCAAATGACTCACCCACATGTTCCGTTAGGATCTTTTTAAAGCATCTAAGATTCAGCACAATGACGTCTCTTTATAGATCAAAAAGAAGCCTTAAAGTAATTCTGCTTCACAGCGACGGATCTTTTGTTTCAATTCCTGTAGATACAACTCAAAAAAACCTACAAGAACAGTTTTTTCGCATACAGACCATGAGGACCATGGTTGATAGGCGTGGTACGATTTCAAAAGGCTCCGTGTAGGTTGCTTGGATAACAAGATGGGTTTACTAAAATTAATTTATTTTCATATCGGTGGAATACCAGAGACTGAGCAAGTGTTGACCAGTGAGGGAGCTTAGAGTTGTTTAAGAGAACTTCCTCCAAGTAACATTGGTACCTCCACATAAAGTTCTTTTACCACCGCTGCACATAAAGTTGGGATAGATGAAGCAATTTGTAGAAACACTTCCCAAAGAAGGAGATTGCTTCATGTAGGTGGTTCGAGGATTATATATACCGCCACTTAAACAGTTATATCTCCTAAATTCAGCTAACCCCTTAATATATGGAGATATTTTTGAATTTTTCGAATGAATACGATAAGAATTAAACCACCGAAGAAACTTACAAACTATCTATTGCTTATTTAACACGTTTTATCGCTGAATGTTTCATTCCGTCAACTATCATTCTACAATTAATCCTACGTCCTTGACCTTCGACTATATTGTAACTATTGTTGTCGCCTAATATTTAACTTAGATGTATTAATATTCAATATAGTTCAGTTTGAAATATAAATATATCAATATTTACTATAAGCAAATAACACCCAAGTATATATAATGGTAGTGTACGATGATAAAGTTCTTTCAGCTTATATTTAACAATAATAAACAAACAAATAATCGTAAAGTTACTTTGTTATAACTTCCTATTTATGAACAATTGCATTGTTGCAATCTCTTCATATTATTAAAATAAATACGAGGGCTCTTGAAGGAAACAACCAATCCATTTACACGTTTATATTACTATAAAGCTAATAATAGTTAACTCTTAGGTTATCTAGAATATAAAAGCAATTTTATAGGATCTTTTCATTGTATCTTGATGACCTACAGGGTGATTATTGATTGAAATTTGTTGTATGTTATCATAATTGTTTAAATAGTATGCAAAATCCGTAGCCATTTGAGTGTATTTTTTTTATCAATGTTATTATTAATAATCGTTGCGGTTAAAAATCGTATAGTGGTTTCCTGTCTTGATTGTATTTAATCAGATCTAAAAGTTAATTAGGCATTTTAGGAAAACATATTGCATAAACGTAAAGATTCTGCGATCGCCATAGTTGAGTCATTCTATAAAACCTGATTTTTATATGGAAATGCACTATAACAGGAAAAAACAATTGCCTGTTATCAGAAACTATATCCGTCAAAGTCACTGCGTTTGATTTTTCTCAATAGTTGAATTTTATTACCTATAGTAGTATATTTCGTGGAAGAATTATCAGCCTTTGTAATGGAGGTATTTTAGTCTAGAAATGTTAAAAAATCGATTTAATTTATATTTTCAAAGCTTTACCTTTTAAGAACATGCCTTTAAAAGGATTTCACAAAATTTAAATCATTTTCGGAGATTTTTTCGGAGGTTTTAGTGAAACTTTTTTCTTAAAGCCTTTTTCATGTTTTGACATAATATCCCAAGTTCTACTGAACCTATTTATTTAAAATTTGGTGTGAGCCTTCTCTACATATTCTCCTAGCGTAATAAAATTATTTAAAAAATGTATACGTACTGTTCTAAAAATTCCAAAATGTTAAAAAGAAGGTAACAATTCTCATGTTTTTCGAACACACGTAATCTGGCGAAAAAAAAATGTATAGGGAACGTAGCCACTTTCAACCAAATAAAGGTACCAAATTTCCAGTACATATGTTCAGTAGATCTTGATATATCATGTCATTTGCCTCGACAAAAGTCATTTCGAAAAAGATACATATAAAGTTTTGTTAATAACCTATACCTCCAAATATCACTTAAATTTTGAGTAATCCCCTTAAGAAAATATTCTTTATAAAGGGTTAAGCTTGAAGGTTAGAACACAAAAAATCGATTTACTCTGTATTTTCAAAGCTTCACCCTTTAAGATCATGTCCTTAAGAGAATTTCTCAAAATTTTAATTATTTTCAGAGATATAACTGTTTTAGTGCAAGTAATTTGACATAATATCTAAAAGTTCTACTGAACCTATTTATTTGAAATTTGATGTGAGCTTTCTCGTTGCCCCACCTGAAATTGAACTGGCGACCGCCGCTGTATGCTAAATACTTTAATCATTACACCATCGAGGCAATTGCCTGTAGAGTTCCTACGGCTTCTCAAATGACATGGTTAGTGCTTAAAAAGCAAACTGAACGGCTCTTGCACTGAACGACTTTGGTAAGCAAACCCTTACTAAAACCTCCTCAAAAGTCCCTGAAGTGTATAGAGGTCCGGTCGCCGATTTCATCATCAGCTTGCCTAAATAACTTCAGAGTATACAATTAGTTGTCTGTACGACCCCATGGTATTTAAATAAATATCCTCTAACTCCTAACCGTTGAGGAGTTGTGTCTTCCGTCACATCAGCTCAGCAATAACATTATACACAAATATCTGATTATAACCACTAAGAGTAAGTCTCAAAGGAAATACGGTTAACTTGTGAATTCAATATTATTTATTCTATTTATGTCATATTCTTCAGATATATGTATAATTTGCACGAACTGGCAACGTGGCAAATTCAAATCCTTGTGCGCTTGAACCTCAACTGAACGACTTTGGTAAGCAAACCCTTACTAAAACCTCCTCAAAAGTCCCTGAAGTGTATAGCGGTCCGTGTATATCTCTCTCCGGTCCAGCTTGCCTAAATAACTTCAGAGTATACAATTAGTTGTCTGTACAATGCCATGATATTTAAATAAATATCCTCTAACTCTTAACCGTTGAGGAGTTGTGTCTTCCGTCAATCAGCTCAGCAATAACATTATACACAAATATCTGATTATCTTAGCTAAAAAAAGATTGTAGATGTCTTTGAATAAATATATATATATATATATATATATATATATATATATATATATATATATATATATATATATTAATATACTAAATAACCCAATAATAAATACTAAATTACATATTATCATTGTATATAAATACATGTCAAATCTACGTAATTTAATAGTTAGGTTAGGTTGTCACTTCGCATTTTCACCAATAGGTATCGCTGTTTAAATTTCCTACTGAGAATATAACACCAGCTGATTGAAATTTATTGTTTCGCCAACGATGATACATTAAATCGATTCTGCATGCAGGTGTTGCATCATAGTTTGATGACACTTATATGGGACGGATTCGGTACGGTTCATCTCTGTTTTTATTGGAAGAAACGTCGAACAGCGGTTGTTTTATGTTCTTTCGTTTCGAGAAAGAAAAATTATGCAGAGTATTGTTACGGCCGAAGATATACGTTCACTTACATATATCTAGATCCGTTCGATCAGAGACTCAAAGACAATGCTAAAGGTTTATAATGAACGGGCTGCATTTATTTGCATGTCTTGAATTTTCTCAAGGACAACAGTGGTGTACGTTATTATTTATTTTTTAATGTGTGTGCTATTTTCTGTGTTATTTAATATCATCGAAAACATCATAACATCGAAAAATAATAATAAGGTAGAAATATGGGCACAATATTGGAAGCTTTATTGGAACTGTTACTCAAAATTGTAAGAAATATAAATCGATATCATTATGACAAAATAACCAAACTAAAAACTATTATTATATATTATACGAAGTGTTCATATTTCTATGTTTATATTTGTCTGGAGAATAACAGTAAGGTACAAAATATAGTTTTATTATTTAAAGAAAGATGTATGACACTATAATTTCTATATAACAAAAAACATGTTAGTTCAACGATATCAAAATGTAGAGTAAACCAAGAATTAAATCATTTTGTTTCTGTTATCTAAAGCAGTGTTAAAATAAATGTGTATTTGTGAAATACTTATAATAATCTCGATTGTATGAAAGTATTGGGAAAAAATATAAGACAACTTTAACAGTTTACTGTAATAGTTCAGTGATAAAGGGCACACGAATCATATATTATTGACGAGTTCAAAATGTAGAATATGTAAAAATATCAGAAAAATAACTGTTAAGTTTTCCGTCTTTAAATTTTTTTGAAGAATAACAATGATGTTCAGAAGCATCGTTATTAGTCCTATTTATAGGTTTTGCCATTATTATTTCTTCCTTTTTTTATAAAAAAATCAACGATGTTAAATTATGGAGTGTAAAATAATTATTATGAAAAAGGCCATTTAAACATTATATGTATTTTTGGGTGAAGTACAAATATAAACATTATTTTGGATGCTTAATTAGTGTAATGAAATAAAACATTAACAGATTATTATATTAATGTTTTATTAGCCCAAAAATTTTATATTGTTGTTTAAATATATATTCAACGAGTTCAAAATCAAGAGTAAGTTATATAATTTCAACTTAAAATAACAAATAATGCGATTTTGATACCGCAATGACGAATTGGGTTAAGTTTATGGTACGTCACTGATTTTGGCGCGGACACTTAGCATTTCTTAAGCGTTTTCTTATTGGTAGATGAATGGTCGAGCGTGTCGTGCGTTGAAATTGCCCAAAAGACTGACTTTGTACACATACACACATGTATGTACACTTTCTAATTCACCACGAATTCTGTTAACTCGACTTGAATGAACCGCCGAATAGCCGAACGTGTGATATGAGAATACCCTAGAATAAGTTAATATGGTAGAATTTCGACCGTTTATTTTTCAAATTTTAAATTATTTTCGGAGATTTAACTGTTTTAGTGACACGGCATCTAAAATCGAAAATTTTCGAAACAGTTGACATATTTCAAGTTCTAATGAACCTAGTTAAGTTTTCAGTAGTGCCTGTTTGGAGTTTCATAGCCGGCATTCGGTATACTTCCGTAGTTTGCGCCTGATTTTGCGACGTTGCCATTTACAAGAAATCGAGGGATCAAATCCAACGGCTCTTACTAGAAATAATGCGGTTATTTTAGGCTTGACCCTGGTATTACCAAAATGTTTGTTTCGCAAGATTAAGGATTTTGTGGTTTATGTTTATTTTGTTCTGGTACTATTCATATTTTGATTATAAATAGTAGGCAGTAATGGATAGACCATCAATTTGTGACTATTGCTTAAAAAGTTTTTATAACTGTTTTAATCTGAAGATACATATAAGGGCATTCCGTCCAGGTACGTATCTATTAAATTTTTATTTTGATTTTGGAAATTAAAATTACCAAATTTTATTTGGTTTTGTGCATAGTTGACCCTGATAATGTAAAAGTACAGCTGTCCTTTATGTGAGCATACCTCATCAAAGTCACAGCTAATGTATGCTATGTATGCAACTAATGATCACGAATTCATAAGAGTGTATCAAAAGGTGATAGACTTTCAAAGCTCCAGGGAAGTGGTAAAATAAATTCTTACTGTCCGACTGATCTAAAATTGATAGAAAATGCAAAGGAATACGAAACAGAACACATTAAAACTCATGTAGGATAACAAAAATTATTTGAGTAAGATATTTCCACTAAGACTTATATAACATTCAAGCCATAAAAGTGACACTACAAATAAAGAATGGATAAATGAAGCCAAAACTACAGGATGTGGGATGTTATATAAGCCACGATCTGAGTTTCTGGATACCTACATCACTTTAAAGGATGATTTTATGCTAATCATAATGAATGAATGACAATATGAAATGTTAAAAGAATATAGCCATGATGATTGTACACACGGACTTTTTTGCACTTCTTATCTTGCATATTGGTTTATTTTGTTTTTTTATTAGTCATTTTAGTTTCAGTTATTTTTTTTTTTTTCATTAGAGTTTTTGTGAATTTAAGAATATATATTATACTTTTCAAATCTACAAATATTTTGCAGGAACTATAACTTTGATTTGTTATTTTAATATTTATATATTGAAAAACAATTACATATTGTTTTATATTCTATTTTTACCTCTCAAAATTATTTTGAAATTAAATGTGTTCATGATACATTTTTAACAAGACAAGAAAATATATCCTTGTGCGCTTGTCATGATTCTTCAGAATTAGACTCTTGTTAAGCCTTCTCTGTCTATTGCACAATAGATTGTGTTAGTTTTACCAGGTTTGATCCAAACTGTCTTGTTATTCCTTTATGACAATGTTATAAAAGAAACTGTTACGTTATTGTTGTTGTAGTCGATGGTCCGTAGTACTTTTCTAATGAAGTGATACTGATATCTCTCTAGGTGAGCAAAATTCAAATTAGTATTAGTGTTAAGTACTTCGAGAGAGTGTCAGTGCATCGCAATGGACTTTTTTTAATACCATACAATTGACACTTTTGATTTAGGATACATAGGCGATCAATTAGTGAAGTTGCACTCGTGCATGTTCTAATTATCATAAGACGTACTTATTGCACGTTGTTGAACCACTAAGAGTAACAACATTATATTATTTATTACACCTTTGTTATAGAACGTAGATGGTAAATTCAATGCTTGTTCATTCTCTATTTGTGTAATCAATAGTTCGATATACTAAATAAATTCAATTCATTCGTTAATATAGTTCATTTAATTGAATAATTCAGTATAGAATTATTACAATATATGTTGGAGAAATGATGTACTAATTCATTACGTACTTTATATATTTTTATTTTTTATTGTGCCAGTACCATCTTCTTTGATATTTCTCAATTTAACTTCAATATAATCTTATCTGATACAGTCGTTCAAGAAATGATAACCACTGTTTACATTGTGAACCTTTCTGCTTTATTGTTCAAAAATTAAAATATTGTTAGAGACAACAAATATCGTCGTTCTATCCTTAGATTACATTTAATTACACATTAAAACCCTATTGGTATCTCTTTTAAAGCAAAATGAATTGGTATGTTGTGATAGTTATGACCTCAAGAATAATCCAAAGAATACACCAAAAAAGGGCAAAGGAAATTTAGGAATTATTGCAAGTTTGTGGACCATTTAGAATAATTTTTGCGTACTTTATTTAAAAAGGCCTTGTTTCCAAAAGAAAATATAATTTTCCTAATGGAAATGCTATTTTAATGAATAGCATCAACTCAAAAAATAATCGGTAAAATTTAGTGGATTAAAAAACAGATTGTTTCATCATTCAGATTAGCAGTCACATTTAGCTAGTTCAAAAGATCAAACAGGTGGTACAGAGACATTTAGGAAAACCACCGTATGTACAAATTCGTTTTCGTTTATTTCAGTTTCCGGAAAATTCCGTTTCGTATCAATTCGACAATTTTAGCGCGTTATTTTGTTGTGTGGCATTCAATTTTTATAATTGTCATACATTACTATTCCGAAACGAGCTTAGACCTAGGTAAATTCGCAAGATTACGTAAACAAAATCTTATCGGGTCCAAAACCTCATGTTCATGTCTCTCAACGTAAATTATTCCGTGGTTTGCGGAAAATTTCAAGTAAGCACTGAATAAATGCAATATTATCCATTCCGCAAACGTAACACCTTTTGTAATCTTCAGCTAAGAGCGCTGGTAAATATTTATGGTGGGTTTCTTGTATTTTTCGTGATTCTGTTAACTTTGTGTCGACAGGAAGTAACATTCCTTAGAAGACATTGAATACATTAATGTTAATGTTGGATGTTAGGTACTCTTCTAACTGATAGGGTATATCGTTTTGCTATATTTAATTACGATATTAAATTTGTGTTGGTAAAAATGCGAATCTATCTGTTAACAATTTTGACATTTTTCTACATAAAAATGCAGTTTTCCATTTCGAATTATTGAGATGTTCGGTTTATACAGACACTAACCATGGAAGACTCAATATAGCATCGACGCTCATTACTTTCGTTCTTGGATTTGAATAAATATTCTGTCGAAGCTCATAAAAGCGTTTCATCATATCCTAATTATCGCTTTTGATTTTAACGATTTAAAAGTGATAGTTCTGATACCATTGACAGAGAAAATATGGGGGAGCAAAAAAAGTTTTAAAACATTCATACTCACCAGACATAGCGTCTACCGATTACTATTTGTTCAAATAGATATACAGCCAAAATGTGAAAAATAGTGGTAGAAAATCGAAACTATTTTAGTTAATATATATTGTAGTTAACAATTTTTCTCCCTGAGAGCTTATTGAAGTGAAAAAATGATCAGAATACATACAGATAGTTTGATGACTTTATTATATTTGCAATTTTTATCCAACTGCAATATTTATCCTAACTGGTCAGAAGATTCCCATTCATGTGCTTTATTGCCACTGAATAAGCTTCAAAAGTCTATTGGTTAGTCATCTAGCATATAATTTCTGTTCCCCTAATATTAGGACCAAAAAAAGTTAAAAAATATACTTAATTTAATAACGATATTTTATAAATATTATAATGTTTTAACCAATATGAATGACATATGCATTCTGTGTCATACAATCCGATGTGGAATAATAAATAGTTCCTGATTATGAACTGATATGGCGTACAGTTTGTTAATCTCATTGATGTAGACAATACTTCGACATTTTTTGCTAAAGCAGCCTGTAACAAAAGTCTGCGAAATAAAAATATAGCTTTCAGGGTAAAGTGCGATAATTTACTATACGAGATTCAGTATTTTTTCGATGTTAAACACAGACAAAACATGACGTTGACAGCGAAAGTTGTTCGTGATTATTTATAACAATCGAGTGTGAACCATGCCGAATCGATTAATCCGTTCAGTTCCTTTGTTTTGGGTACTGATACATGTTGCAATCGCATGTATTGAATTTTGGTCTTGGTAGTGAACTTAATTAGTATAAAGCGACCGTCGATTTTATTTTAAAATGTAGGTGATTTTATTCAACAAGTATAAATAACACTTGGATTGAAATGTTCCGAGTGAAACAAAGAAAACGCATTTTTTTGTTAAAAATTGGCTTTAGTCATGAACATAATCTACATCAAAAGCATTCTAGAGCCACTCTAACATTTCAATACCACTTTGGTAAAACGATGCCTCAAAATAGACCTGTTACCAGTTGCTGTCATTGTCACATATCGGCGTAAAAATTATGGTCTAATACATTTAAACATGGCCAAACACTACTCAGAATCATCAATACGTTCTTGTTTTTGGTCAACAGTGAGCAAACGCGGCATCCACTTTGAACAGAACTTTCTCATCGTCAAATGCTCATGCAATATAAAACCAACACGTTGTTTTGGCATCTTTACGATATTAGCTAACTCACACAACTTCATTTTTCGATCATTCAAAACAATTTTATGAATTTTTTTGATGTTTTCTGGTGTTGCCACCGTATTTAGACGTCCACTGGGTTCTGCATCATCGGTGTCTTTACAACCACGTTTCAAGTCAGCAAAGTAATGTTTTATTGTTGTTTCTGATGCAGCAGAGTCCTTATAACAATTTTCAAGTCATTGCTTTGCTTGAACTGTGTATTTCCCAACAAGAATCCGTGTAAAATTAAAATACGAAATTGTCTTTGGTTCATTGTTTTGAAAATAACAAAAGTAGTTTCACTCTTAGCACAATATCTCACAAACTTATGACTTGAATATCATGAAACTTTAACAGCTCTCTTTTAAAGTTTAGTGCTAAATAATACTAGTGCCATCTATGTGTTAAGCCCCGGACTTTTCAGTCCATGTAACACATCTATGTTTAATTTATATTTATACAATTAATACGATAACTATTATTTAAAATTTAGACAAGTCAACATCAATATGTTTTTATAATATAAATATATATAAATCAAAAAAATGTGACATTTAATCATGATAATGACAATATACAAGAGTTTGTCAATGTAAACCCATCAAACACTTATATGATACCAACTTTTGAGCTTTCTAGGCGCCATTGTTCTAAAATAAATCATAGAAAGTTTACTAGAAACCTTAGGAATATGTAAACAACCTACTTAATAGAAATTATAATGTTCTCCGACATGAGGGCAGCCTTGTTTTCAATACCAAATCAGGAGGACGATCTAGCCGGCGCTGGAATGAAATTTATACGCTAATTTTGCAATTATCAGCAAGAAAAATCAACGTACAGCCAGCCTAACCTTTTACATTATCAATATACAAATTTTCGTGTGATGGGTTACCTTGACGCGGACTCATCTGATGTTTAATTCCGTCTGATCATATGCATCGGGGGTCAAGTCAGTCGTAATGTTGGTGCTTAGGCGATTATGATGGCTGACTTTATGAGACTTCCATTTAACCTTTAAATATTATAAATAATTGACATTCTTGGTTTATGGTGTGTTATGCTTATTGTCTATTCCCTCTGTTTCCATTTATAAATCTGTAACGACCTTGAGGCATGTCGAATTTTACATCGTGGAATAACGGTCAACAAAGTACCCAGAAATATAATCCCAGATGTTGAACACGGGCGGGGTGCCAACAGCGACAACTAGAACACGATAACGAATAGCTGGCAACCCCGAGACGTTTATCTGGGATGTTATTGAAGGGTATTTCGATCATTCAGTACCCGACCATTGTTTGGTTTAGACGTACCACCATCGACTGCCCAAGCCTCGTCACCAGGTAACACCGCTGCCATCCGTTTTATCTATTTTGTATTTTTCACATTTTTATATAGCCAATAAATAACGGTCACATAATGTAAACACCACTGTTTCATTTCGTCTTACCTCCATTCATAGAAACCCTAAAAATCCTTTCCTTTCGATCTCTGCTCAGTCTTCTTGCTTCCGCTGGGATTTCTTCTCTATTCCGAACTACTTGTCTGTCTCTTCATCCCATCAAGTTGCTTGCTTCAAATATTCTGTTTACCTGTCTTGTGTCCTCCATGTGGAATCCTAACCAACTGAGCTATGCCCTTTCTCTGTACACTTTCGCCAATTTAAATTGAGTTTTTCTCTACTTCTTTAGTTCATCATTCATCGTCACTCATCGTGTTCATCTTCCTTCTATTCCTTCTTCTTTTATTTAAATTATTTTGTACACTTTCTTTTTAGTCTTGTTGATATTTTCTTTTTATTAATGAATTTATGTTCAAATCGATTTCGATTTATATAGGTTACATAGGTACTCATATTAATTACTTCTGGCTCTGCCATAACCACGATTTTAGTTTTGATTTTATTAATTATCATTTCATACACCATTAGTATCATATTTCATCAGTTTAATAATTTGTAATAGGTATTCTGACCAATCTATCGTTATTATTATCTCATCTGCAAAAGCTTCTAAACTAATTAGCGTTTAATAATTTTAATGTAATTAGTATTTGTATTTACAAATATTTCATAATGACAATCTACAAAGAAATTGCTAAACAATTATTTTTCTTTCAACTAATTCCTTTAATTTTCTCTTCATCTTTTAGTTTATTCTCTTTAAATATATAAACTCATATGTACTCCTAATATCAAGCTGAGAACCATAACTGTAGGACTGTCTTAAATAACTTTCTACAACGTTTTTTTTATCCAGTTACATCTTTAGAAACTTGATAGGTCATTGAAATATTTACTTGTAAGTCATAACATTGAATAAAGTAACATTTACAATATATTAGAGGCAGTCCATAGAAGAGACAATATTGAAAGCAAGAACGAGGCGAGCAAATATCAGAGGATGAAGGCAACAGGAGATATTGCAGATAAATCAGCAGAAACAAGAGGAGATAACCCTAAATTGTACATAGAGAATGAATCAGCAGATAAACACCACTTACTAGAACAAAAGTTGTTTTTGGTCATATATGGAATCAATGTCATGATATGTTTTAATAAAATAATCCCGACTGCGAAATACGTAATACTTTAAATTCTATTAAAATCATGAGTGCCGAGAAAGGAATCATTTGTTAGATCCTGATTAAAATATAAGTATCCACGTCATATTTTAATGGAAAATTTTCATCGCGACTAATTATTTAACATACGATTTGTCTATTCCTTTAAGTATTAACTGTTTCAAACCGCGAATAATATCATTAATGATATTGCAATAAGCACTAGGACAATGATTTAAACATATCCCTGATATACCACTTTCCAAGCAGGAAGCGTGGAATTATAAACGACCTGATGGCAATTAAAGCTAATTAGATGTTTTGATTGAGTTTTAAATGGTTATTTTAAGAGATCCTATTTTGAATTTGATACGCTTTATTAGAAATATTATGTTTGTTTTCTATTGCAAAATATGAACATATTAAAATATCCTACGCTTGTATACTGTCAGAAGTTTTATTGGTTACCAGCAAAAAAGTAAACTACATTGGATACAAATACACTTGAAATAAACATATTACCAATTACTTACATCAAGAGGCTTTATTACATATGCTGACGATACGACGATCCTATATCAGTAATAAAGAACCTCCAACTTCATCTAGACAAAATCGAATTGTGATTGAAAACATGGAGTATCAAGGCGAATGAGATAAAATTCACTCAGGTAACGTTCACCCTTCGTAGAACAACAACAAAAATTATTTATTGTTATTTTCGCCATCGGGAATCGAACCCACGACCTTCATTTGGGAGCTTAACGCTTGAACCACTACACCATACAAACAGTTATCTACAATATTTCTACGAGGTCTTATATGCTAGAGTTAGTGCTTAAAAAGCGAACTGAATAGGTTTTGAATTGAACGACTTCCGATTTTCCGTCACATATCTGAAAATTTTGTACGTGCCTTTGATTTTGATTTGAAATTTTAGTAAATCAAATATAATAAATAAAATAGTAAATTTTTCTAATAATATATAATAAATAATTTATTGTAGATTCGTAGGTTAATATTATATAGATTAGCAACCATTAACCAATGGTCAGTGTCTTTAATGATACATCGAAATTAGAGAGTAATTTGTATTGATTTATGAAAATCTATATTTCCACGCCTACTTATTTTTTATACATGCGGTTATAATAATCGATATCTCTATATCACAGCCCTGTAAAAATTATACGTATAATTTTAGATGTAAATACATTTTTATGATCTTCTCCTGATAAAGCCTGAGAAGAGCAGTCAATTTATAAATAGTGCAAATTACTATTTTACAAAAATTAAAAATAATTAAATATCGAGACTAAATAAAAGATTTGTTGTTCAAGTGTTAAAAAGTTAAAAATATACAGCTGTGAAGATGAAGATAAATAATTGATTCCGTTTGGTCTACCATATTTTAGATAATTCATATCAATTATTAGAAAAAGAGTCAAAGGGTTGATGAAATTTTCTAACAAGTGTTCGCACTAGAGAAGAACGTAGCAAAAAATATAAATAAAGCCAAATAAAAACAAAATAGGTGCTAATTTACACCATCATAATAACAGAATTTGATTTTACATATATCACACTTGATTTAGCATCTAGTGCTTATTTCTTATATTCGAATTCACTAAATTATTGTTAAAATATACGTGGAAAAACTAAGAAATATGTTTTATAAACTCATCAGTGAGAAAATTCATTATAATTTTCATATAATTCATATTATCATACAAATGTTATTTATAATATGTTATAAATATGCTATCTGTAATTAACATATATAATGTATTGTAATGTGTAGTGCTATTATAATAATATTCATACAAATTTGCTTGATATCAATATCATGATTATTTAGGATAGGGTAAACATCAATTTTTAGCACAGTGTTGTGTCTAATTAACTAAAAATTAAATAACATTTCATTGTTATATTTGAACAATGTAACTAGACATCAAACAATATCTACAACATATATTTTATATAAGACACGGTTAAATATTTTTATAAAAAATACGATAATTCACTTTATTCAATATAAAAGTATTATTTTAAAAATATAATTTTACAGTTAGATCAAATTATAAGTTATATAGGAATAATAATAGAATATATTCCTTCCTATTCTTATCGTAAAGCGAAAATATTTTCTCGCCAACTTAATAAATTTAATATCACATAGTTGGAAATTCCAACATTTACTAATATTACATATATATCAATACTTTTAGTTTTTCGTATTTTTTATGGTGTCCATCATTGATAGACTATTTCTAATTAACAATATTAACAAAAAAACAAATATAAAAATAAAACAAGTTGGCTTACCGTGGTGTCCGAACAGAAAAGCTCACGAAACATAGCCGAAAATAGAAGTACAATCTATAACTAACCCATGTCCGACACGAAAAAACCTACACACACACCTCTCCAGAGTGGGAAAAGGAAACAACAACGTCTGGATGGATGTTATCAATAAATTACGGCTATATCGAGAAATGTTGTATTTCTGTTGTCAACGGTGACGTAATGCGAAGAGGAATAGCTACGGTTTATAATGGAGATCGATTTTGCTACAATTAAATGTCATTGATTAGTATCTTGTCATCAGATGAATTTAAAAATATATGGTTCTAAAAACTTTAAATTGTGACGCTGATAATTAAAAAAAAGTAGAGAAATGTTCAAATATTATAAATGTATGTTATTAACTTAGTAGTATATCCTACAGAACAATTTGTTATAAGTATACGAAAGAGTTAGTGTGAAATAATTAACGAAGACATATTTTTAAAAAAATGTTTATTTTTTGACGAACTATTATTATACTGATATTTTGTTATGAAGTTTTTATTTTATAATATTTACATATATTCATTAGTTCTGATTTGTCTACCAAAAGTTCCTATTTATACGATAAGTTTTTATAGTCTTTTGAATATCAAAGTATATAACTATGACCAAAAAATACCCATAAAATATAAATATTACACTTAAACCTGTTTAGATTTAACCACAATTATTGTTATGTAATTTATAAGCTTGTTCATTGAAATGAGGGGTTTCTTGGTGGTTAAGTAGCATATAATTTCTATTCACATAATCACTATCAGTCAATCTAAGATAAAAAATATTAGTTTTCATTTATTAAGTCAACAGCAGACATGAACAAATTTTTAATTAAAAGTTCATTGATTTTCTTATGTTTGTCTTTATTTTTTGTTCAATGCTTCATGTTGCAGATGTTAACATTTTTTCTATATATTGTAATTTCTTAATATGCACTACATAATATACATCATTATAATATAAAAATATTTCGGTTCCCTATCCATTAATTTTTCTAATTATTCTGACCAAATTTGAATTTTACTTTACAAAAATGACACATTTAAATGGGTATCTGTTTCTCTAATCTTTCCCAAAATATTGATCATTAATTTTCACAGGTTTGATTCTTTTAGCAAGAGGTATTTGTTGAATATGTGTTTTTATTAATAACTTTGAAGTTGATGAAGACTATGAAATATTCCCTGTGAGTTATAGAACAATTTACTCTATTAAAAATACCGTTTACTCTATTACTTTAGTCGGTTACTCTATTATATATAGTTTTTTTGTTATGTAGAGATTTATTTTTATATATGCTAAACATATCCTACTCCTTTTTCTTTAATTTTAATAGTTTTAATTTTATATGAATCATTCAAAACAAAGTTACAACAAACTGTCAAGCAGTTTTCTAAAGTCAGATTTTCATGAGAATTTGGTCGGATTTTTAAAACCACAAAATTAAATAATGTTTGCTGTGTTATATTTCTTATACTGTCTTTATATTTTTTTAAAATCAATAATCTCTGAACTATTATTTCACCATATCACGAAAAGAAAAATGACTAATAATTGTAATTATCTCTAGAAGTCAAAATTATAAATACATTTTAGGTAACAGAAATAGCAATATTCTTTTGTTGGCTTTATTGTCTCGCGTTCATCAATCTTTTGAAATAAAATGAAAATGTGTCTTGTATCATAATATCAAAACTTGTATGTTTATGGTTCTAAACAACAAAAAACTTTTCAGTTGACTTAATTGGGCTTTTATCAGCTTTTTATAATTTTAAATGATAATGAAAATATTTACAGTGATCATTAAATATTAAAATAATCATAGATCGAAAGATTCAGAGTACGACATGAAGTTATAATATAATTATGTTTTGGTGATATAAATCAACAGTGTATCTACTAAAATCGAACAAAACTATGATTGCTAATTATTAGGAACGTCAAGTGAACAACTGGACTGAACAATTGTTTTAGTAAAATTCAGCAATTGTAAAGTCATTCACTCTTCTGAGGTATCAAAGTAGAATAATAACAAAATTTTATTACTCTTAGAAAATGAATAGGAAAAAAATTCGTTTCTTCGAACATTTGTTTGACTTTTTTAACTTTGATGCGATAGAAAAATATGTAGAAAAAAATTTCAAGTAAGTCTGCTCAGTAAAACTTGAGTTATCATTGTCAATGTCTCAAAAAAAATGGTTTCGTTTTTAGATACCACGGTTTGGATGACGTGTCACTAAAACAGCCGACAATAATTTAAATTTTGAAAAATCGTCTTAAGGGCATATAAAATTTAAAGTTTCTTTTACCAACCAGGGTTTATCTGTACTGGACCTATATATTAACGTGGGTTCCGAACCACGGTGATCCTCGGCATTAAGCCTACCGACTGGTGAGTAACCAACTTAGAAATCATCCCAGAGGACATGCGGTCTTACCCAGCCTGGTTACTGGTGTGACTGAGATAATTTTTCTTGTTGTATTTTGCACTCTTGCAAATCACACAAGGACAATTACAAATTTTAAACAGCTACAAACATAAATTTACGACCATGCCCCAGCAGGATTCGGACCAGCGACTATCGCAACAGTAGGAGGACCGCCCTGTCGCCTTTACCTCTGCGCCAACCGAGATAGCTGAAAAATGTTTTTATTGGAACTATCTAATTGTCCTATTTTTAATATCAATAAAACAATTTAATATATTTAGCTACTAAACAACACTTTTGTGTTTGAATTAAAAAATTAATAAAAATTGACGTCTATCAAAAACTAGGACATACTATTTTTACTTTCTAAAATATATAATTTTCGCCCTCAACATTGGAAATTGTTATTCGCCCGATTAAAAAACAGAAACGTGAATCGATGTTTTTTTTCTGTGTGTGTTTGTGGTGTGGTGGATATAAAAATGCTAATTTCGTAACCTTGCTATATTAACCTCATTTAGCAATATTTACATTGTGTACTATAACGTTTTTGATGGATATATTGCAAATTCGGCGTTGAATTATTTCACTTGGCAAACAGCAAACAATCAAAAACAGATTATTCTTTGTTTGAGTTCGTGATTAAGTTGTAATGCCAGTATCTGATTTCAACGTTTATAGTAATTCTTATCATCAACTGATAACTGAACGTCGTGTAAAATTTTCTGGTAATTGGCGTAATAAAATATTATAAGAACCTACGAGGTTCAATGACGATCTTTATCTCGCTAGTTTACGGTGCGTTTAAATGATATTCGGATGATTTGTTGACTCGGGATTTTGTCATTTACCTTTCTTTCTCATTGACATATGCCTGACATTACCTTAACCTCAATATAAATCAAAACATAATCATCATAATAATTTTGAGAAGTAATGTCAGGGTTAGATGATTGCGTCATCTAAGGTTATGGAATTTTATCTAGAAGAAGTTTTAAAGAAACTACATCTTTTATCGTATAATCATTGGCAACAAAACGGCTTTTTAAATGGGTTGAAGAAACAGCAATTTCTCCACACAACTATAATAAACCTTTTTTCTTCACTAAATAACGTCAAATAATATAAATAAGCATTTAATAAGAAGCAAAATAAAATTAATATCAGATATCATTCAATGCGCAATTATCAGGCATATTTCAATAACATCATCGATATATTCAATTGTGTATATTCATATATTGTCGACGCATTTCGTCTACATTTGGCTTTTTTACACCACATATCACCTCTAAAGGAATATTGTAAGTTTAAATTTGTCCCTTGTATGTAACTTGTAACTTTATATTTCATCTAATATTATTTATGTATATGCAAACTCAAAACATCTACAATACAGCCTGTAACAGTGTCAGTATTTATTTCTTACATATCAAATGTACATGCTTACAAATCAGATTTTTGTAATATTATAGAGAGAAAAAGAATGAATACTAATTTGGGTTTATTAACAAACATTCAAAAATTACCTGCCCAGGTGCATAGAGTAAAAGATGTAATTGATAAACCTATGAGGGTAAAAATATATATTGTGCAATATTCTTAGATATAGAATAAGCCTTTGATAAGGTCTTGGTTTTAATAAGGTCTTCGAGGATGCCATTGTTCGTAAACTACAGAAAATATTACCAAAACAATACACTCAACCAGAGAAATAAACCAGTAAATAAACCAGAGTTTTTAAGTCGATATGTGACAATAGATGAAACATGGCTCCATCATTTCACTCCGAAGTCCAATTGACAGTCATCTGAGTGGACTGCACACGATGAACCCGCTCCAAAGCGTGGGAAAACACAACAGTCGGCTGACAAGATTATGGCGTCTGTATTTTAGGATGCGTATGGAATAATTTTCATTGGCTACCTTGAAATTTAAAAAATTAAGAAAATTAAAAAATTAAAAAAATTGCCAAAAAATGTGTTTTAAACTCAAAAGAATCAAACCATATGATCTTGTGTAGTCCAGAGTAGCATAGGTGCATTTAATAGAAAAACAGTAGTGTTAATACACAACAAGTTACGACTTAAATTATTTAGCATTATGGGAGGATTATAAATGTGATGAAAATTTGATCTTCTCAAATTTAGAATATATTATAATTTTAGTTGTTTTCCAATGGATTTTAAGGCATTAATATGTATTATACTAACAGCACTTACTGAGATTAATATATATTCATAAACCCAATTTGTCATTTAAGCTTTGCTGTAATTATTTTCAACAAGTAAGTAAAAACATAACCATAACCATTGCTGCCTCCCCAACTTATATTATTATTATTATTGCAATATTTGGAACCAATTATGTCTGAAAAATCGTGAAAAAGTTCCGGATTATATAAGAAAATAATATTTACAACATTCAGCTTATTCTCCAGATTTAGCTCCGTCTGTTTTTTTTTACATTGACACAAATTCTTATGAATAAGATATGCCGTCTCACAGAGTAAAATTCAAGTGATTACTTAAACTCTATATTTGCTGTATTACTGTTGTAAGAAACTGTTAAATTGGTCTTGTATGTATGTTAACACCACAGTAATTACTAAGTTTTTTTTTTCGTTCAATTCTACGGGTTCTAGGAACTTATTAGCTATTACAAAACAATAATACACGCTTCTTAAAGCGTCTTATAACTTGTTGTGCCTTAATTTCGATCTAAAACTAATTTCATACGTTAATTTTTCAATATCGGCCGTTATTTTGATACAACAATAGAAAATCTGTATCTATTAATAGAAATCTCCGATACTTTTACTCGCTAATGTGGTTAATAATAGCAATTATTGGTTGCAAAAATAACGTGGCTTTCTAAAGGCTACATTAACAGCTGCTATGCAAAAAAATACGATTCTACGTTGACGTGAAACGGTTTTATTTCGTCTTGGTACGCAAAATAAGCCGAGAAATAGTCCGTCGCCGATCCGGAGACACCACTTTCCATACGGGAAGTTGAACAATTGCTTTTATTTCGTATGCAATTAAATGTTACACGATGCGAGATCGACATTTAATCGGCAGAAAACTAGTTTAATGTTAGGTACCTGGGTTTTTTTGAGGGGTTTACTACCTTGAAATATTTTTATTGGAATAAATAATTAGCTAATTACTACACAATTATGTTAAAAAGCTATTTTTGGAACCAAAATTCGATAAACAAGATATACAGCTTTATTTTAGAAACATTAAGCTCCTCCAGACATTTGTAAAAGATTTTAATTACCTATGAGCTCTAATGAATCTATATATGTATGTGTATATCTTTTACAACTATATATATATATATATATATATATATATATAAATAATATACTATGTACACCTCAAACATGTATGTACAATATTGTTTGAAACAATGTCAGAACCCATTCCTTGCATATTCTTATCAAATGTATAAGCTTATACATCATATTTTTAATAACCACTATGAACAATGACTAAACACTATTAAATAACTAGTTATTTTTGGGACCAAAATTCCATAAATAAGATTTACAGCTTTGTTTCTGAAATATTAACCTCCTCCAAGCATTTGAAAAGCATTTTAACCACCTACAAGTTCTAAATGTACCTTGAGTATCTGGATCATTCTCTTATAACTTTATATCTAAGTACTTTAAATATTCCAAAGATGAACAATATTGTCTAGAATAGTGTCAATATCCATTCTTGGCATACTTATCAAATACACATGCTTAAATTTTTTTTAAATAATTACCATGGATATTAACATTAACATTGATATATATATATATATATATATATATATATATATATATATATATATATATATATATATATATATACCTAGTCTTTTAACATAATCTAAATTGTATAAGATAACTACTTTCAGTTTACATTCTCTACAATTATGTGAACTTCGAAAATGACACTATCCTGGTAATGATGTCGATATTCTTATATCTAATATATATACAACAATTATTCATATACAGAGATATAGTTAACGTTATGTATTAGTGGTTTTATGAAAGAGTTATGCTAATTTGAAATTTTATTGGCTTAAATTAACTAATTATTCAAAAATTACATTCCAAAGTGATTTTGAGAAGAAAATTCGATAGAAACTGCTTATTTTCTGAGATATTTTACACATTTTAAATGTAATACATATTGATAGTTTTTCTTGCATAAATTCGCGATACAATGCAATAGGTTTAAAAATTTCTAGTGATTAACACACTGACGATGTTCCGCGCAACAGATTGTCTTATTCTCATTATCTATATTATAGAGATATATTATATTAACTTGTTTCAATCTTCCCAAATACCTATCACAACCTACTTACTAAGGAAATGTTAGAATCCTGAAGATGAATCAATAAATATTTCATGATGTCTATCACACAGAGTAACAATGTTAAAGATAAAAACAGACGTGATGAATTATATACAACAGATTTCGTAAGATGTTTTTCATATATTCGGCCTCCACCATATGAGATAGCAATCTTCCGTATATGAACACACCTGTTGCAAACGTACCTGATAATGTGCAAATCATTCAGTCAAGGTAGTTTTTAATAAAATTATTTCAGCTTATTAAATATATTTTCGCTAAAATTGCAGGTCTAAAATTTCGATTATAATTTATAATTTTTTGTATTGATTGATTGATTGATTGTATTGAAAACAAACACAAAATTCGTACCATAGGACCAAATCAGACGCTCGATAATGTAAACAATTTCTACGCTAGATGATTGAAGCAGTTCTTGGCGATTTAGTTTTGTGAGTTAAGTAGATTAGGTTTTTGAAATAACGCTAATATATTACACATATTTAGTATTTTTACGATTTTGTCATCCACATCCTATAAAAGAAAATGTTTAAAATGAATTGACAAAGAGAAAATCAAAGATTAAGTTACACTAGGTTTCTTACTCCCAAACACATTGGGCAAAAAAAAAGAAGAAACGAGCATAAACAAAAGAAAGAAGCTTTAGATTGGAATGAAAGAAAATACGTATCATACCCAAATATTTCAATTCTTCGTATTATGCCAATTACGCACAATAAAATTACAGACTTTTTTAGTTTATTATAAATATATGCATATACATGTAATTATTATTTATTTAAATAAACTTACTATTTATAAGTGAACTATACTTAGTTTGAATTAGTTTATATTAACTAGCGTTTACCGAATAATAGTAAAATATTGGAATTTACATTTTTCTGCATTTATTTCATAATCAAAATGATTATTTACTGAAAAGTTCAAACTCATGATCAAGTTTATTAGTTTTTCAAAAAATAGCCCCTTAAAGAAATTGATGCTAATTTAAAACTAACTCTAATCTCGATACAGTAACTTTTAAAATAAGTATTGGATAGAAATATATATAACATAATCAATTACAGAATTTGTTACAAGAATTATATAATGTACTTGTATCTTCTGCAAAGAAATTTAACCAAAACTGATAATAAAGATTTGTTCTTTATTTCTGACCGGTATCGTAAAAATATTATAGAAGGTCAGGATTACTTGCAAAATGATATCAGGCTTCAGGCTTACTTATAATAAAGTTCATCAGTTTTTCAAAAAATAGCCCCTTAAAGAAATTGATGCTAATTTAAAACTAACTCTAATCTCGATACAGTAACTTAAAATAAGTATTGGATAGAAATATATATATAACATAATCAATTAAAGAATTTGTTACAAGAATTATATAATGTACTTGTATCTTCTGCAAAGAAATTTAGCCAAAACTGATAATAAAGATTTGTTCTTTATTTCTGACCGGTATCGTAAAAATATTATAGAAGGTCAGGATTACTTGCAAAATGATATCAGGCTTCAGGCTTACTTATAATAAAGTTCGTCAGTTTTTCAAAAAATAGCCCCTTAAAGAAATTGATGCTAATTTAAAACTAACTCTAATCTCGATACAGTAACTTAAAATAAGTATTGGATAGAAATATATATAACATAATCAATTACAGAATTTGTTACAAGAATTATATAATGTACTTGTATCTTCTGCAAAGAAATTTAACCAAAACTGATAATAAAGATTTGTTCTTTATTTCTGACCGGTATCGTAAAAATATTATAGAAGGTCAGGATTACTTGCAAAATGATATCAGGCTTCAGGCTTACTTATAATAAAGTTCGTCAGTTTTTCAAAAAATAGCCCCTTAAAGGAATTGATGCTAATTTAAAACTAACTCTAATCTCGATACAGTAACTTAAAATAAGTATTGGATAGAAATATATATAACATAATCAATTACAGAATTTGTTACAAGAATTATATAATGTACTTGTATCTTCTGCAAAGAAATTTAACCAAAACTGATAATAAAGATTTGTTCTTTATTTCTGACCGGTATCGTAAAAATATTATAGAAGGTCAGGATTACTTGCAAAATGATATCAGGCTTCAGGCTTACTTATAATAAAGTTCGTCAGTTTTTCAAAAAATAGCCCCTTAAAGGAATTGATGCTAATTTAAAACTAACTCTAATCTCGATACAGTAACTTTTAAAATAAGTATTGGATAGAAATATATATAACATAATCAATTACAGAATTTGTTACAAGAATTATATAATGTACTTGTATCTTCTCCAAAGAAATTTAACCAAAACTGATAATAAAGATTTGTTCTTTATTTCTGACCGGTATCGTAAAAATATTATAGAAGGTCAGGATTACTTGCAAAATGATATCAGGCTTCAGGCTTACTTATAATAAAGTTCGTCAGTTTTTCAAAAAATAGCCCCTTAAAGAAATTGATGCTAATTTAAAACTAACTCTAATCTCGATACAGTAACTTAAAATAAGTATTGGATAGAAATATATATAACATAATCAATTACAGAATTTGTTACAAGAATTATATAATGTACTTGTATCTTCTGCAAAGAAATTTAACCAAAACTGATAATAAAGATTTGTTCTTTATTTCTGACCGGTATCGTAAAAATATTATAGAAGGTCAGGATTACTTGCAAAATGATATCAGGCTTCAGGCTTACTTATAATAAAGTTCGTCAGTTTTTCAAAAAATAGCCCCTTAAAGAAATTGATGCTAATTTAAAACTAACTCTAATCTCGATACAGTAACTTAAAATAAGTATTGGATAGAAATATATATAACATAATCAATTACAGAATTTGTTACAAGAATTATATAATGTACTTGTATCTTCTGCAAAGAAATTTAACCAAAACTGATAATAAAGATTTGTTCTTTATTTCTGACCGGTATCGTAAAAATATTATAGAAGGTCAGGATTACTTGCAAAATGATATCAGGCTTCAGGCTTACTTATAATAAAGTTCGTCAGTTTTTCAAAAAATAGCCCCTTAAAGAAATTGATGTTAATTTAAAACTAACTCTAATCTCGATACAGTAACTTAAAATAAGTATTGGATAGAAATATATATAACATAATCAATTACAGAATTTGTTACAAGAATTATATAATGTACTTGTATCTTCTGCAAAGAAATTTAACCAAAACTGATAATAAAGATTTGTTCTTTATTTCTGACCGGTATCGTAAAAATATTATAGAAGGTCAGGATTACTTGCAAAATGATATCAGGCTTCAGGCTTACTTATAATAAAGTTCGTCAGTTTTTCAAAAAATAGCCCCTTAAAGAAATTGATGCTAATTTAAAACTAACTCTAATCTCGATACAGTAACTTAAAATAAGTATTGGATAGAAATATATATAACATAATCAATTACAGAATTTGTTACAAGAATTATATAATGTACTTGTATCTTCTGCAAAGAAATTTAACCAAAACTGATAATAAAGATTTGTTCTTTATTTCTGACCGGTATCGTAAAAATATTATAGAAGGTCAGGATTACTTGCAAAATGATATCAGGCTTCAGGCTTACTTATAATAAAGTTCGTCAGTTTTTCAAAAAATAGCCCCTTAAAGGAATTGATGCTAATTTAAAACTAACTCTAATCTCGATACAGTAACTTAAAATAAGTATTGGATAGAAATATATATAACATAATCAATTACAGAATTTGTAACAAGAATTATATAATGTACTTGTATCTTCTGCAAAGAAATTTAACCAAAACTGATAATAAAGATTTGTTCTTTATTTCTGACCGGTATCGTAAAAATATTATAGAAGGTCAGGATTACTTGCAAAATGATATCAGGCTTCAGGCTTACTTATAATAAAGTTCGTCAGTTTTTCAAAAATAGCCCCTTAAAGAAATTGATGCTAATTTAAAACTAACTCTAATCTCGATACAGTAACTTAAAATAAGTATTGGATAGAAATATATATAACATAATCAATTACAGAATTTGTTACAAGAATTATATAATGTACTTGTATCTTCTGCAAAGAAATTTAGCCAAAACTGATAATAAAGATTTGTTCTTTATTTCTGACCGGTATCGTAAAAATATTATAGAAGGTCAGGATTACTTGCAAAATGATATCAGGCTTCAGGCTTACTTATAATAAAGTTCGTCAGTTTTTCAAAAAATAGCCCCTTAAAGAAATTGATGCTAATTTAAAACTAACTCTAATCTCGATACAGTAACTTAAAATAAGTATTGGATAGAAATATATATAACATAATCAATTACAGAATTTGTTACAAGAATTATATAATGTACTTGTATCTTCTGCAAAGAAATTTAACCAAAACTGATAATAAAGATTTGTTCTTTATTTATGAACGGTACTGTAAATATATTACAAAAGGTCAGGGTTAATTACAAAATGATATCAGGCTTCAGGCTTACTTATAATAAAGTTTATCAGTTTTTCAAAAAAATAGCCCCTTAAAGAAATTGATGCTAATTTAAAACAAACCCTAATTTTGATGAACTAAATTAAATATATATATATATATATATATATATATATATATATATATATATATATTGGATGGAAATGTATATAACATAACCTATTATGGAATTTGTTACAAGAATTATATTATGTACTTGTATATTCTGCAAAGAAATTTAGCCAAACAAGATTTTTTATTTATGACGGGTACTGTATATATATTACAGAAGGTCAGGGTCACCTACAAAGTGATATCGGGCTTTGTCAGCGTTAAAACGAAATGTCCAATTAAATTGTATAAAATTTTCAATTAAAATATCGATAATGTTAACATGAGCGCGTGTTTTATGGTATAATGATATGGACTGGGTGGTCATGCTGTCACATATGGCGTTCGATGCCCAAGTTGGCCATCGGATCACGTACCCTGCCCAACATGGCACGAATTCTCTAATGGTCGTCGTTCTACACATCTTATTCCAATAGTGACCGTATTAATATTAAAAATATAGCTAATAAAATATGTATGAGTTTATTAATACCTTACAATTTATGACAGCAATTTTTAAATAATATTCCAGGAATTTATATAAATTCGTAATGTGATACAAAGACTAATTAAAAAAGTATTCAGGTTTTGTTTCTATTATAATTTTTTAATTTTTTCCATTAAAAATATCAATACACTTGTTTGAAGAAAACAAATGAATGATAATGATGAAACAATCGCCAAGACTTTGCCTCCTAGATAATTTCGAACAATTGTTTGTAATCGTTAATCAAATTTAAGGACAATAACATTTAAAATCCATTTCTAAGCAAAGTGGTCTGAATCATATAGAGATTGAATACAAAACCTGAACGTACAACAGAAAAATGTCCACCGTTCATTTTCAAAACTGTTATTTCTGGAGACTGAGCAAGGAATCTGAAAAACAAGCCTACCGTGATATTTTATCTTAATTATTTCCTTAACTGGCAACTGGTTGAAATACTTTAAATACCGCTGAAATGGACTTTGCAAGGTATATGCGTAAAATAATTATAACAGATCGAAACAAGGAGCTCGCCAACAGAAATAGAAGACAAAGAAGAACGCCTGACGTCAAAAAATACAAGGATACATTTTTACCGATATTCATATCGGACAAACATATCTTGATATGGGAAAAGCAGTCGGAGCTCTGAATGTTAATAATGGTCTTGGTTTGTAACAATATCGATTTATTTCTTTATTATAGTTCGAATGTAGCCAGTATTTGAAACTAAATACAAAAGGTGTATGAAATAAAACCCTGATTAACGATTTTAAAATTGTATAAATTAAGACAAAAAAGAATTATAATCAACTAGCGACCCGCCCCGGCTTCGCACGGGTGCAATGCTGATACTAAATTAAATACACTACAGAAAAAATATGAACGTTGTATATAAAAACATAGCGGCCCGCTCCGACTTTGCACGGGCATAAAATATATATGCCTATGTCACTCAATGAAAACATGATGAAAATCGATCCAGTATTTTTGGTTCATTCATTACTGCCCTTGGCCTGCACGCATTAAATTTGGAGTAAAACAATTCCTCTTCCCCTATACTTACTATGAAGATTTCCTGCTATCTTTGGAATATCTAAATTCATACAATTTTTATTACATTACACATTTTTAAACGCAAATTTTAAATTTGTAATATCTCCGAAAATATTTGTTTAATTTACATGCTGTAAGGAACCATATTGATCTATATTAATTGCACACTGTATTTAAGGTACTTAATTGATAAGGATTAATGCCGTATTGCTTAAAATAGCTTCGTAAATAAGCCATTTTCTCACCTAAAAAGTAAACAATAAAAATGGTTAATGTGGGTTATCCCTAAAAGATAAACATATACCATCGCGGACTTTTTTGTAGACCTTTTTATGGTGTACAATACTGTAGTACATTAATTTGATCTAACTCGTAGGGTTAGGCAGCGTTTTTGCTAATTGCTAAATAAGCCTAAAAAAATAGGTTAATTTACGACATCACGTTAGAAACCTCTAAAATTAGCAATGTTGCCTTAGTATATTATGCCTGTATTATACATATAAACCTTCCTCTTAAACCGCATCAAAATCCGTTGCGTAGTTTTAAAGATTTAAGCGCACATAGGGATATAGGGACAGAAAATTGTTTTATACTATGTAGTGATATACTCTTCATTAAAATATTCAAATATTATTATTATTATAAGATTCATTATTAAATCAAATGATGAATGTATATGAAGAGCCTAAAAATAATAATTAAAGATAAAGTAGAATACAATGTAGAGTCAGAAGGATGATGCATGGTCTTCAAAATAATAAACAAAATTGGTTTAAAATTAACTAAAAGAACATTCTAACTTATTTTGTTGGTATATAATAATATAACATGATTTATCCCACTAATATCTTTGAATCTTTTGTTTTTTATGATTAATTATAACCTGTTAGTACATAAAATTGAAATTCAATAACCACTATCTCATATTATGTAAGGTAATCAAAGTCAAGAGTGACTAAAATATCGAACCATTTGTTTTCTAGTAAATATATACACTTGACATTGACTTTCTGCATCTTATAATTATATAATATAACAAAAAGTATTTCTTTTTTGTACAAGTACAAGTGCAAGTTTAATGCTGTATGTTACATGTGTAGGAATAAATCTATATTGCATGTATTTAAACTGTTCTAGTAGTGTTATATGTTTGTGGTTATAGATGTTTGTGATAATAAAATGTAACTAGATTAGTTTTGCGGTAATTGTGGTAACACATTAGAAGAGACTAGATTATTTGTGCAATATGTATATAAGTAATATGCATAAATGTTGCTACAACGAATTAATTTCATTTCAATTGATTAGTATTATGAAAAAATCATTATACTATAGAACAATGGAGTGGCAGAAAAATACAGCGTCATAAAATTGTTGGAAATAATATTTTAACAAATGTACAAACTTATTAACCATTAGAAATTATGGTTTATTTGATTCATTGTTGAATATTTTTTTATCACAAAATCTGTTAAAGTTATTTGATTTCATCAAAGACTTCAATTCTTTATTAAATTAAATTATTTCAAAGAATGTATATAATTTTATATTTTTTAGGTTTATTTTATATTCGCTTTTATTTATTATTTTTATTTTTAATTAATTTATTTGTTTTTGTTTATTATTAAGTGTTTTTTATTCTTAATTATTTTTAGACCAATTTTGTCGTTACTTTTACTTTTTATATCATATATGCAGTACTTGCTATTGGAGACAATAGCGAAGAAACAACCAGAAAACAGTAACACACAAGTAATATTATAAATAAGATCCAGACATGAAGCATAAAAATTAACTAGAGTGCATATTGAATTCACAGAAAATCGAATTTTTTGTTGAATTAGGATACAGACC
The DNA here is from genome assembly GCF_030347505.1 of Rhynchophorus ferrugineus. Lineage (NCBI taxonomy): Eukaryota > Metazoa > Arthropoda > Insecta > Coleoptera > Curculionidae > Rhynchophorus > Rhynchophorus ferrugineus. The sequence continues at coordinate 41,358,215 of NW_027472585.1, forward strand.
CAAGAGATCCAAACTCTGTAGGTACACTTGTGTAGTTTTGTAGCGAAGTATACTAAATGGTAAAACATTGAAAAGTTCTACTAAATGTTATTTTATTAGAGACTAAGTAAAGGCCAATAGAAATTCCTAAATAAATATTTAGTTATAGTCGGTCCATAATTGAACCTGAATGAAGTGAAATGAATCTGTTTAAAGGCCATATATAGGACCATGTTATTTATATAACAGGAATCAAACATGGTAAAAAAGCTGAAATATAGAAAACATATTTTGTCTTTATTCCGAATATATTGATCTAGAATCTATTGATCTAGAAAGAATGGTAATGCTTGTAGTAAATTGACTTTAAAAAAATAAAGAAAGAAATTATGTGATGTACTTATATATTGGATTAAAAATTGTCCTTATATAAACAGAAAAGCAACAAGGACAACGTTTTAAAAAGCTCCTGGTTTTGACCTAATAACTGAAATAATCTTAAAAGAGCTGTCAGGAAAGTGCATAAAATTAATAAGATTCATATTTAATGCCATTCTAAGACTTAGTTATCTTTCTAGTACTTGGGAAGCCTCCTCTTAGCCTGTTACCTGTGATCTCTAAACTATTCGAAAAATTATACATTAAGAGACTTAAAATAATCGCAGAGGAGAGAATATGATTCCAGGCCATCGATTTGGCTTCCGTAATAAATAATGTACAATAGAACAAATACATAGATTAGTCAACAAAATTAACAAAAAAATTAAACGATATAAAATATTGCTCCGTTGCATTTCTCGATATTTCTCAGGCCTTCGACAAGGTGTCGGACACTGGACTGCAGGTTAAATTGAAAAAGCTTTTGCCCATACGCACTTTCAATTGCTGAAATCATACCTCACAGACAGACATTTTATTGTCAAACAGGGTGACGAATACACTGAACTACGCCCAATATATTCGGGTGTTCCGCAGGGCAGTGTTCTTGGCCCATTGTTATATCTTATGCATACAGTTGACCTACCGACCTCAAGAAACACTACTGTTGCAACATATGATGACGATACAGCGGTTTTTTCATCACACGAGGATCCAATATCAGCCACAAGAAACCTCTAACTTCATCTTAACGAAGTCGAATTGTGGTTCAAATCGTGGCATATCAAAGCAAATGAGACAAAATCTACCATGTGATTCACCCTTTGTAGAAGAACATATCCCTCAGTAAAATTGAATAATCATGAACATCCGCAAGCAGACAACTTTAAATATCTGGGAATGCATTTTGATTGATGTTTAATATGGAAAAAAATTACAAAACGTAAAGAGCTTGGGCTTAAACTAAACCAAATGTATGGGCGGATAGGGCGTAAATTTAAATTATAGATATATAACTAGATAATAAGGTTTTGCTGTATAAGGCAATACTTAAGCCCATTTGAACCTATGATATAGAACTGTGGGACACTACTAGCAAATCTAACATAGATATCCTGCAGAAATTCCAGAATAAAGTGTTATCGTCGATGCCCCATATTACGTGTCCAATAAACTGATTCAGCGTGATATCCCCATAGAACCAATAATAACTGTGATTCGGAGTGTTAGTGCGAGGTACTGAAAGACTATTAGTGCATCACAATGCACTCGCCAAACAGTTAAATGTACGCGATGACAGTGAAGTGTGCAGGCTTAAACGCAAACTGCCATACGAACTGATTAATAGACACATTAATAATCTCTAGAATAAGCTAGAATAGTTGTTAGAATAAGTTAGGATAGACTTTAAAATAAGTCAGAATAGTATCTAGAATAAGATTTAGATTATAAGTGGCACAGTAGATCACTTACTGAAGTGATCTACTACATGTCAGGATAATTATATTATATAACTGAAATCATATAATAATACCTACTCCACCGGCAGATTGTTGACGTTTTTAGGATATATTTTTTTCAAATGCTCCTCTAGAGACCCTTATGATATTGAACCATATTAATTAAAAATTATTTTACATTATTTTAATACCTCAAACGTGACTATTCATGATTTTTAACCATATAATATTATGATATCGAATAGCTGAGTGAGTTTGATGACCTCTACTCTGTAATAGCTGACATTAAAAAACAAATCCCATCGATATTGATCAAATCCATGACGACGCAATATAGTACATTATAAAAACACCACATTTTTAGCCTCTAAAATTCGCTGTTTCGATTCTCACAAAGGCGTTCACGATGGACCAATATGAGAACTGTATTTTTCAAAGATATTTGAGACGGTAACGGTTTATTTTTTGTGTGTTTACCTCGAGCAAATTGACCAAAATGTAGCGCATATGTAGTTTCACTTTAAATAAGAAAGTGTCCGTTAGATGAATGTATCGACAAAGCCCAAGGATCTTTATTTCGTTAGTTTCCTCTTTGTTCGGTACACGTCTAGTTAATGTCGGAAATCTGGGAGGATCTTGGTTGAGACGAGTGGCGGAATATGTCAGGAAGGTCGATGATCTACGTATATACGTGTTTGCACAAGCGTGTATTAATAATTTTTAGAGATTTTTCAGCACATCTCTCTCATAAAACCGTCACAACTTTTTACAGGGCTTCTGATATCTATTGGAGACAGACCGAAGTTTATTTTGAAGCCATCTATACATCATTCATGATTTCACAGAAACCACATCATCCAGAGTCATCTTTTTTTTAATTACTTTTAGTAGTTCCACAATCTGCCTAGAGGGCAATAAGTATTTGTTATGTTTATATACATACATGTGGATATAAATGTACATACATGTTCATTTATATACATACAAAGTGGCGGAATATGTCAGGAAGGTCGATGATCTATGTATGTATGTGTTTGCATAAGCGTGTATTAATAATTTTTAGAGATTTTTCAGCACATCTTTCTCATAAAACTTTTTACAGGACTTCTGATATCTATTGGAGACAGACTGAAGTTTATTTTGAAGCCCTCTATATATCATTCATGATTTCATATAAACCAGATAATCCAGAGTGTATATATATATATATATATATATATATATATATATATATATACATTTAAAAGATATTAATTAATACGTCACGGGAAAAGGATTATGATTCAAATCGCATATACTTACTATTAATGAAAAGTGTAGATTGGCTAATGTAGACAGGAATTCTATACTTTCAATAATACTTCAATTAATACTATAATTTCTTCAATGTTTCTTCAATTAATACTCATTCAATTCTTTCTTCTTCATTCAATTCAATACTTTCTTTTCCTCGGTGATCATGCAAATTACTGTAAGAATATATTGTCATTATGGATGCATAGTGTTTTATCGCTGAAGCTCATCCTTCGGGTTCTTGGTGGTGGTGGGCAAAGCTGGTCCAAGAAACCCTTTTCTGTACCCCGATTCACCGAGAATATCGGGGTGGGAAACACTTGAGGAATTCCCGAAAATTCCACGATTTCGGGTCTTCTTCATATATTTATGGTTAGAAGCCATAAAGAGTCCTCTACCAGGTCTAACATCCGACACGTTGCGTCTAGCCTCGATACTTAAACCCTCGTTATCCTAAACACTCGACAAGGTGCTGATGGGAATCATGCTTGTTGAACACGTCTGTTCTTGGTATCTTTCTGTCTGTCTACATTTACCAGAAGTTCAATATACTGCGGACGTTATGTTTTTTACCAGGTGATAATTTTCTCCTTCACTACATAGTATAAAACAAAGTCGCCTTTTCTGTCCCTATATCCCTATGTGCGCTTAAATCTTTAAAACTACGCAACGGATTTTGATGCGGTTTTTTTCAATAGATAGAGTGATTCAAGAGGAAGGTTTATATGTATAATACATGCATAATATACTAAGGCAACATTGCTAATTTTAGAGGTTTCTAACGTGATGTCGTAAATTAACCTATTTTTTTAGGCTTATTTAGCAATTAGCAAAAACGCTGCCTAACCCTACGAGTTAGATCAAATTAATGTACTACAGTATTGTACACCATAAAAAGGTCTACAAAAAAGTCCGCGATGGTATATGTTTATCTTTTAGGGATAACCCACATTAACCATTTTTATTGTTTACTTTTTACGTGAGAAAATGGCTTGTTTACGAAGCTATTTTAAGCAATACGGCATTAATCCTTACGAATTAAGTACCTTAAATACAGTGTGCAATTAATATAGATCAATATGGTTCCTTACAGCATGTAAATTAAACAAATATTTTCGGAGATATTACAAATTTAAAATTTGCGTTTAAAAATGTGTAATGTAATAAAAATTGTATGAATTTAGATATTCCAAAGATAGCAGGAAATCTTCATAGTAAGTATAGGGGAAGAGGAATTGTTTTACTCCAAATTTAATGCGTGCAGGCCAAGGGCAGTAATGAATGAACCAAAAATACTGGATCGATTTTAATCATGTTTTCATTGAGTGACATAGGCATATATATTTTATGCCCGTGCAAAGTCGGAGCGGGCCGCTATGTTTTTATATACAACGTTCATATTTTTTCTGTAGTGTATTTAATTTAGTATCAGCATTGCACCCGTGCGAAGCCGGGGCGGGTCGCTAGTGTTATATATATTAAAAACTTCAGTTAAAAGGTCTAATAAATTAGACCCTCTAACAATAGAACCGAAAGAATTCTACAATTAGCTTAACTTACATTTTACAGCACTGTCCTAACCATTCATAGTAAATTTGCGTCGCAACAGTGCCGTTCAAGTTCCATTTGGCGAGTATGTGCTTCTTTCAAGTTAGACGTTTTTCTAGGTGCATACCAAGATTTTAACACAGGATCATTTTAAACATTGAAATTTCTAGAACGAAAGCGAGCTAACCAATTCTCACTCTAGTGATTACTTAATCACCCATCACCATAAACATCGATACATATTCGATGAGCCCGAGTTGCTTTTTTCCTTTCAATACTAAAAAAACAATATATGACGGAAATAACTTTCTAGAAAATAAGTAACTTTTGACTGGATGAGACTTTATATGTAGTATGTTCTAGAAATGATACCTTTCAAATATTTTAAGTATGGCTTCATTGCATAAGTATTACCCGAGATATTTCAATAAATGAGATTCACTTCATTTTTCAATAAATTTCACACACATTTCACAGATTTACAGTAGTCATAACGGTTGATGAAAAATGGATTTGTTTCAAAAATCACCTGTCGAAGAACACTGATTGCAAGCCAAAGAGATTTGCCTTCAGTCGCAAGACCACGCTCTGTATCAGTATTTTTAACTATGTAAATCTGGAGAAACAGTTAATAATGATTGCTACCGATAACAAACCCCCTTGTAGAGCAGCACTTCGTCGATTTCGAAGAAGTTCGATGAATGATTTACCAGAAAGAGGAAAGTGTTTTTTTGGAAAGACAATCAAAAATTGAGAGATGGCCAAAATGTGTAGAATCAAATGGCAAATGCTTTAAATAAATACATTGTACGAATTATCGACACATTTAGAAATTCTGAGAGAGAATGATGAGATAGGATATAATTAAATGAAATTAATTATTAACTATAACTATATTTTAATACCACAGGACTATGTCCTTCGCGACAATCACATACCACCAAAGGAATTCAGAGTAATTTAAATATCTGTATCATGATATTGATATTAGCGGATGATATTTACCACCATATACTGTTGCGAGGAACATAATCAAGTTTCTGTCGTATTTTTTTCGGAGTAATATGCCTGACCCATAAATGCCTTGATGGTTTTTTCATCAGTTGGGTTATTTTGGTACCATCCGTTAGACGATATTTAGATGGAAACCATCTAAATGTGTTTTGGGTGATTTCGACAACATTAAACCTGGCGCCATTGATAGCGGTGTTATCTGGGTCAGTTTCAACGTCGCTGTGATAGTAACACCATAACGAGAGAAACACCATTAACCACCTGATGATGATGACAAACTAGAGGAACTTTAAATAGTATTGTTACGTGACTCTTGTTATGTGTGCATATCTAGAAAAATAAAACTTTTGAATATTAAGGTGTCAGTGCTGTAAATACATTTGTTTAGCCACTTATTAATAACTTCCTTGTATATGTATTTCTTAACCACATAATTCCAAAACGAACTAACAAAAAACCAACAATATCACTTTTCATTATAGTTTATGTATAAAAAATACGTTTATAATAGGATATATCTTTAAAATCCTTAACCTCAAAAGTATCTTTAAAAATACATAAGATTTTGAAAGTTGTAATGCTTTGGAAAACGAAAATAAATTAAGTTCTTGAAGTTAATTAATTGTAAAAATGTAGCCTACTGCAGCTGAAATATAAAATTGCTAAAAATCTATTTGTTCCTTAAGAAACAGTAAGAAGAAAGAGAAGAAGTTCTACAAAATCAGTTCAAACACCAAGAGACATTATAAAATTATTGCTTAAAAATAATACGAAGATTACTTTTTCATATTCCTAATATTATCTTGTTGTTTCTTCTATGATTTCATTGGCTGAAAATAAGTTCATTTTTTAATAAGAAAGTTATAGATACTAAAAAGTGGTATTTTAAAACAAATATAAGATTCTATCTAATAGTAACAATGGCGATGTTCTTTGATCAATGTTAATTTAATTGAATTAACTTAAATAATAATAATAAATTATTTTGTTCATAAGTTGTCATTCATTCATTGTCAGCAAATGACCTTCAGTTGTACTTAATTCAATGATGATCCCAATATTCCATTATCCTAAGACATTGTTACAAAAAGGAAACCCCAGTGATTTCGGAATAATTTTCATTTATTAAACCGTGGAATATAAAAATTGTACTAAAATGTTTTCTTTTTAACAAAAATCAATCATCATAACATAAAAGAAAAACTAATATTACTAAATTGTCATTGATCCCACATTATATCAAACAAATATAATTGTTTGTAGTTTTATTATCTTAAACAAGTTAAAATAAGTCCAAAAACACGTTTAAAAAGCTCAATTATTTGAATTTATAGAAAATCAGAAACTGTTACAATACAAATGGTTTTTACCATAATAATTCTATTAATTTTAATTATTTTTGATTTATTTTATATAATATCTAAATATATTATGTAAGTTTATTAAATAATATTGTGGTATACTTATCATACCTTACAACCAAAGAGAAACAATATGTTTTGCAAAAATATATTGTTAAATAATCATCAGACGCATTATATATCGGTTTTTAGCCACATTTTACTAGCGTTTACGAAATAACTTCCTTTCCTTGAAGTTCTCTAGGCGTTCAATTGGTGAATGTTGAAATTTCACACGTTTATTAATACCTTTTTACATTACAGTATGGACCAACATAATTTTATTAAACATTTCTTTATATTTAGTTGAAATAAATAGTTTTAACTCAGTTATAACTGTTTAGAAGGTTATATTTTACGTAATAAGTTTTACCACGACCAAATGTAAACCAACGTGTTCATAATTAATGACATCTATAATTCGATCTCGTTGGTTTAAGGTAAAGATTATAAAAAAAATATTTTAAATATATGTTAATAGATAATTATTTAGAAATTGGTTAGAAAATTATATTTATATTGAAGTAAGACGTTGTTTTTGTTTAATTAATAGAGAAATATTGATGTACATACCTATAAAAATGTAAAATCAAATTATTAGCAGTTTTGATTGTTTGGTTTCGTGAAAACGGGTCTTTTTTCTACCGGGACACTTGGTGTTCGTGAACTTGTTGTGGTTAGACTCCAAGGGGATGTTGTTTAAGTCCTGCACACCACGCGCACAATCAAAAGCCGTCACGATTTCCAGACCTAGATCCACCTTGGGACCCAGTTTGCGAAACGTAAAGCGATGTACGATAAAAAAAGTACGTGCGCCTGCGACTGCTGCTACTCTAGGAGGGTACTCTTTGCCGCTGGTTGTCAGTGTGGTACTGTAGGTACGGGTTGGGACGTCGACATGCACCACGTACTATCGCCGCTGCATCGATACTGAGAGAATGTGCTGGTGTCCGGCCTGCAAGAGACGGTTTATAGGGGACTGTTTCACGGTTTCACGCGGTGCAGGAGTTGACGTACCTCACGGGGAAGCTCTCGGGGCTCTGATAAGACTGTGATGTTTTTCGGATTCGGTTTTATCGAACAAAGAGGTTTACGGTCTAAAACAAAGTCTTTGTGATTCGAACATTTTAAGTAAATCTAATTCTATCTACTATATGTTTTATAATTATAGAGTAAATTTTGTTTAATTTACTAAAAATGTTATATGCCGGCTTGGTTAGCGTAGTGGTAAGCGTAAAGGCGACAGGACCGTCCACCTACTTTTACGATAGTCGCTGGTTCGAATCCTGCTGGGTAATAGTCATACATTTATGTTTGCGAGTGTTTAATATTTGTGATTGTCCTGGCCTGTGATTGTATATATATATATATATATATATATATATATATATATATATATATATATATATGAAATGTTATATATTTAATTCAAAATTATCTAATAGATTAGTTTAAAAAGTACCAGTAAAAGAGTTGTGTAATTTTGTTCCATGGTAGAACAAAATTAGAGAAATGTAGTTAAATCTTGCAAGGCATGAACCAGCCAGTAATCACTTAAGATTATTTATACATGAGATCTAAAATGTCATCACAGATCTTAGAGAAATCTTAACGGGATCCAGCTAGAGCAAGTGTGAGAATGTATGTACAAGTGTAGGTGTCATATGATTGGGATCGATAATACTGAACAAGAAAGCGACATATATCGATTGAATAATAAACTGAATACGTCAAGCTACAGGAGCTTTTGTTTCTCTAAGCTTATTTTACCTATCCTTCTGTTGATTTCGACACTGTTACAACGTGATAGCTGTAAGCTTGATGTCTACCAAATGAAATGCTTAAAACAAACTCTATGTGTTTCTCTCATATATCATATTAAAAATGCAGTCATTTTTAATAGGTCTATTGAATGAAAGGTGTATCCAAATACAAACTTCTTCTGTGTTAAAAACAAAACACAAACAAAAACAACAAAACAACAAACTTCTGTGTTGAAATCGACGAAAAGTACATATATCAAGATTATAGAAAGGGCTCTAAACATGTAACTAGCCTTGTCATTATTGAACAAACTGTCTTAATTGTACTTACACAAAAAAAAGCAGCTAAAAAATAAGTTTAAACTTGGCTTCTATTACTAGAAAATCGCATTTCATTCTTCTGATATACGAATTATACAAATAAATTTAAAAGATGCACTTCACACTCAAATCTTGAAAAAAGGTAATCTTCGTATCTCAAAATTATCGAGCTAAAATCATATAGTACCGTTGATATAAAAATAAACATAATGCTCCGTAAACGATTTAAAATAAATTAAAAATTCTATGATTATTTTTTATGAGAAAAAATGTTACAAATTGCCTTAAAAAAATCGAATTAAGGTTAATATCTATCTAATTGATGCTACAAAGTATTTTATTAATAAGTTAAGTGAAATACTTTCTTCGCAGTTAAAATGTTTTTCAGTAATTTCCTACAAATCCATTAAAAATGTATCTGTGAGTGAATTAGAATTCAGATATTTCGTTTTGATGTATTTGAACAGAGGAATTTTACTTATTAATATTTCTGTATGGTTCTGAGCCTTAGGCATTGTCACAGTCTGGCTATTTGTTGAAATTGTGTTAGAAATTAAGTAAGTCAATTGAAATCGAGACTTAGTATCCCAAAGAGACCATAATTATACAAGGCTACTCTCAGTTATGGTTGTGAGTTCATATGTACTGGTCAACCGACATACTGGCCTTCTAACTTGAACAGATCTCCAGATTTAATTAACTTCTTTGTTGTCAAGAACATATCAAAAAACTATCTTAAAAATGAAAGATCAATCTGTCAATATATCTAACCAAGTGATAAAATAATCACGAAAGCTCAAAATCCAATTCTAGTTAATAAGCACGCAGATTGGCATTCTTTATTACCTATTACAGCAAAATATTTATCCAAATACATCCCATGAAACAACGAACCAACTGGAGGAGGAATAGTTACATTTACCACCGCTATTCAAGAAGCTGCTTGGAGAAGCACCCGTATTATTGAACGGAAACTGACAGGATTAAATGTTCCTTTCGAAATTCTCTGTGAGTACTATACCTCTTAAACATCCCATAGCTTAAGTACCTCCTATTAGAAAGCCTGATGGGAGATGGGCCTGAAATAATTTTGAAAAAGCAAATATATTTGCAGAATACTAAAAGAAAGATTCAATCCAACCCAAGGAGATAGTATTCCACCATGCTCCATCCCAATAACTTCTCAGAGGATTACAACGGTTACCTCTAGGAAAGTTTCGGAACAAATTAAGCAACACTTTATACTATATCATCAGTTTGGTTTCAGGAATGCCTACTAAATAATTGACCAAGTATATCGAATTACCGCGTCGTTTTTGACAGAGTATAGCATGAAGGCATTCTATATAAAATAAAGTGACTTATCACTATGCATTTCTACCTGATATTAAAACTTTATTTGATTAATCGATATTTTCATGTTAAACATGAGGAACATACTCTGATCTCAAACTGATAAGGGCTGGCTTGCCTCGAGGAAGTGTATTCAGTGCTTCATCTCCTTTACGTCAATGATCTCCTCACCACAAATATATAGCGCAACTGCTACATTTGCCGATGATACAGCAATATTAGCATGGTGTGGCCCTAGATTCCAAGTTCAGATGAAAAGAGCATATAGAAAACAAACACGAACCACGAAACACAACATCAAGTTCAGGAAAATATGCTTGTTGCTTGGTCGAAACTCCGAGCTATAAACTTACATCAAGCTTATGTTATATCAGCAGATACTGAGACGAGTGTGGAGCTATAAAACTCAGTTGTGACTCCAGCATCCAAGTGATCCAGAGGTTCCAAAGTAAGGTGATGAAGGGTATTGTGAATGTGCCTTGGTATGTACGCGTTTGTGACTCAGAAATTGATGTGGATACAGACACTATCAGAAGATTTGCCGATGCCCATCAAAGAATCACGTCAACCTAGAAGCCTCTAGACTTCTAAATATGAATAATGTCATTAGATGTTTCAGACGGAAGAAACCTTCTGATCTTGCAAATTTTTGAACACGAAGTTAGTAGGTTAAGTTGTTGGTTATATATTAGTTTTAATAAAAATAAATAGAAAATAAATAAATATAAATATAAATATATATATATATATATATATATATATATATATATATATATATATATATAAGCCATTAAAATAATAAAATATTCTTTGTTGTCTAGAGTCCAATAAATCCAGTTAGGTCTGGACAAAGATTGTTAATACCAATTTTCGATATCTTTTGACATCGTTTCGATTTCTTGGTATTATACCGCCACAAGAATATTTTCTATCCTATCCCTCCTTAGCGATTCGTTTATTTATCAACTTACATATGTAAATAATTAGGGACACGATTAACAAAGCTCAAGCGACCATTTCTCGTCAATCAATTTTCTCTTCCAACGTCGCCAACTAGATCGATCTAGTTTCGAACGGTTTCGAGCTTTCCACAAAACGATAAATATTTCGATTGTCGTGTCAGTACTGATTAACTGCTGGCTTCAGAGAAGATGTAGTGGCCTTGTAAATCAATTAAACCACCTACGTAAGACGCCCAATATGTTGATTTTTCCCACGCTGACAATTCGTAAGAAACACGTTTTCATTCCATCATTGTCCATTGGATGTTTCTTCCGTATATTCGAAAGGTTTTTCATTCGGGAGTAGAGTGTAATAGTTTGTACAATGTACCTGTTTATTAAACCGATATATCAATGGTATTTGTATACAGTCTAAGGCAGTAATGTGGATAATAATGTTTAGTTTTATTTTATTGTTAACTTAACAAAACACGCAACTAAAAATATAACCATAAATGTTAAATACCGCACCGTAATTTTATAAGTCAACATAATTTATGTATATAATATAGTGCGGTTAATACGACACTGATGCCGTGATGAATGATGCCTGGGCAATTGGTTTAATAAGTCGCAAATTCTTTTTCCTTCAAATAGAATGGTTTTAAAGAAAATTCTTGTTCTTGTTTTTAAACATTACGCGCTACATAAATGACGTAGTCGATATCATTACGGAAAGGTCATACTGTCAATTGATATTGAAACTATTTCGAAATTATTCTGGGTCTCCAATTAGGAGCTGGAGTTATTTGAGGATATGTCTTAATCCACAAAGAAAAGCAACTGTAAAATTCACCAACTTGATGCAGAACTTCGATTAAAACATGTACATCTTTGGAAAATAGCTGAAGTTAATGTAGGTTAATGAAGTAATACCTTATCGATCAATTTTCGGGTTACCAGTAAAATTCAAATTATTTAAAAAATTACTGAAGTCGAGACGAAAGAAGACGTCTCCTCTTATCGTCTTATAAACCTGTTATCTGTGATCTTTAAACTTTTTGAAAAACCATACCATAAGTTATTCAAAATAATCACAGAAGAGGGAAATATTATTCCAGACCCTCAATTTGGCTTCCGTAATAAACACAGAACAACAAAACAAAAATATAGATTAGTCAACCAAATTAACAAAAACTTAAACGATAAAAAATATTGCTCCGCTGCATTTCTCGATATATTTCAGGTCTTCGACAAGGTGTGGCACACTGGACAGCATGTTAAATTGAAAAATCTTTTGTCCCATACGCACTTTCAACTGCTGAAATCATACCTTCCAAATATACATCTTATTGTCAAACAGGGTGAGGACTACACTGACCTACACCCAATATAATCGGGTGTTCTTAGCCCATTGTTATATTTATTGGATACAGCTGACCTACGGACCTCAACAAACATATGCTGACGATACAGCGGTTTTATCATCACAAGAGTATCCAATATCAGCCACAAGAAACCTCCAGCTTCATCTTAATCAAGTTGAATTCTGGTTGAAAACGTGGCCTATCAAAGCAAATAATACAAAATCTACCCATGTAACGTTCACCCTTTGTAGAAGAATTTATCCCTCAGTAAAAATGAATAATTATGAATTTCTGGAAGCAGATAATGTTAAATATCTGAGAATGCATTTTGATCGACGTTTAACACCGAAAAAACATATAGTGACAGAACGCAAGCAGCTTGGGCTTAAACTTAATCAAATGTATTGGCTGATAGGGCGTAAATCTAAATTACCATTAGATAACGAATTAGCAAATCTAATATAGCTATCCTCCAGAGGTTCTAGAATAAAGTATCCCCTTAGAACCTAAGCTAATTAATCTTAGATAAGTACCTAGTTTAAATTACTGTGAAGACAAATTGTAAGTTAATTGGTAATGACTAGTAATAACATAATAAGTAATAAGCAAATCTATAAATAAGGGGAATCTTAGGTAGATCTTCAGTAGTTCAAAACAAAAAAAAACAATGAATAGTATTTTTAAGATTAAGTCAATTGTTATACATTTTTTATATTATTTGTTTCTTGAATAATTCGTGAAAATATTCCTATTCTCCTGAAATAACATACTAGAAAAATTAATTTCTTAAATAATATAATAAAACTCTTAGCATTCATAATTCACATAAAGGCAATATATTTTGTATTGTTAAAGCAATTATTATGTCGCTAAAGGAATTTCAGTCGCATAATTGCCCTTATAGATATTATAAAATGATAAATATCATGATTTAATATAATTCTGTTGTCTTTGAAGTGTCACTTATCTTAATTACAAGTTAGTTAATGTGCAATATACGTTTTATTGGCCGAAGTTTACTAAAAATAAGTCTTTATAATCAAACCGTTACATATTTATTATATACCAGACTTATCTATTTAATTGGTACATAACATCGTTTTATTACTAACTATAATTAAATTTTAATTTCTGCTTAATAAATCAACTGATATGAAACTAATGAAATTTTAGAATTATTAGCTTAATTTAATTAGTTTAGAATAGTTTGTTGAATCTTCCATCTCTTGCTGTTATTTTTCCCATGTTTTGCAGTGATTTTGTAGATCAAGACCAATAGTAGTGGTAGATTGGACGCCGATTTTCAATTGTATTTCTCAAGCAATATTACAAATACGTAAAATTTGCCATAAGCATCGCATTTGAAAGATGTCAATCTGAAGGAAGATATCAGCCGTAACACTGTATAACTATCAGAATTATACAGAAGAATTGTCAAGGTAAGGGTACGAGAGAGGATTTTAGTTTTGGCTGAAATATTTACTGCATTCAACATGCACCATCTTAGAGAAGCAAAAGTTCCTGCAGTTTGGAAAAATCTGGATCCCGTTAAGATTTACAATAGCATGCGATCTGTCAGTTATCACTTATCCATAGAGCCATATTTGAGCGCACGATAGGTGAGACTCTATAGAACATTCTGAATGTAAATGAAACGACATACTTATACTTAGTCTAAGAAGCTATTAGTTACTAACAATATGCGAAAAAGAATATGATCATTGCCTAGAAAAGTTCATAAACGGCCTAAAAGCCTATATGGACACCAACGAGTGTGATGTTAAAACAGAGACGCTTCTATCAGTCGTAGTATAAAAATTTATTGTATGCTTATTTCTTTTCAACGGTTTTTTACAGTTAACAGAATACAACTAGTCAGGTAGTCGTTGTGGACAAAGCCGCAAAATTGCCACAACATAAATATCATAACATTATTACTCATATGAAAGTTTGGTTTTAAAGCTTGTTTCCGTAAGTTTATAAAAAGTTTTGAAAGGAAACGATAAGTATTAATACAGATAATTGTTAAAGAACAAACCTAACTATTAAATGTGATTGATTCGACATCTCCTTACAAAAAATACCTGTGTTCCAATTAGTATTTTTGAGTTGAGCTTTGAGCATTTTCGATAATCATTGCTTTTGTTGTTTGATCTGAGGATTATTCAAGTGGTTTGTTTGAACTATTGTAGCTGGCGGCGAAAAGTTGAATCTAAAGTGACAATTCCAAGCTCAAAAAGTCATGGGTTACATATCCATGGTCAAAAAGTCTGTGTAACAGCTCAATTAAAAAGTCCCCGACCTGACACATAGATGGAGCTACTAGAATTAAATTCATATGTCTTTTAGTTAGCATCAAAACATGCGTGTACAAATTTGACAGCGGTTGGATCATTAGTTTGTAAATTATAGCATTTTGAGTGAAACAACTTTTGTTATTGTGAAAAAAATGGATAAAAAGGAATTTCGCGTGTTGATAAAATATTGCTTTTTGAAAGGAAAAAATACAGTTGAAGCAAAAACTTGGCTTGATGCCGAGTTTCCGGACACTGCTCCAGGAAAATCAAGCATCAAGGATTGTTATACTAAGTTTAGACGTGGTGAAATGAGCATCGAAGACGCTCAACGCAGTGGACGCCATAAAGTGGTTGTTACCGACGAAAACATTAAAAAAGTCCACAAAATGATTTTGAATGATCGTAAATTGAAATTGAATGAAATAGGAGACACTCTAAAGATATCAACTGAACATGTACATCATATCATTCACGAATATTTGGGAATGAGCAAAGTGGGTTCCGCGTGAGCTCACTTTTGACCAAAAACGACAACGAGTTTATGATTCGAAGCAGTGTTTGAAAATCATCAAGCATAATAAACCCGTTTTTGCATCGATATGTGACAATGGATGAAACATGGCTCCATCATTTCACTTTGAAGTCCAATCGACACTCATCCGAGTGGACTGCATGCGATGAACCCTTTCCAAAGCGTGGGAAAACGCAACAGTTGGCTGGCAAGGTTATGACGCCTATGTTTCGGGATGCGCATGGAATAATTTTCATTGACTACCTTAAAAAAGTAAGGACCATCAACAGCGACTATTACATAGCGTTATTGGACCGTTTTAAGGACGAAATCGCCGGAAATATGGCCGCATTTGAGGAAAAAGGAAGTGCTGCTTCAACAAGATAATGCACCGTGTCACAACTCAGTGAAAACGATGGTAAAATCTACTAATTGGCCTTCGAATTGCTTCCTCATCCACCGTGTTCTCCAGATCTGGCCCCCAGCGACTCTTTCCTGTTCTCAGATCTCAAAAGAATGAGAAGAAGAAGAAGAGGTGATCGACGAAACTGAGGCCTATTTTGAGGCGAATGACAACTCGTACTACAAAAATGGTATCGAAAAGTTGGAGCGTCGCTGTAATTAGTGTATCACCCTTGAAGGGAATTATGTTGAAGAAAAAAAATTATTTTGCCAAAAAAATGTGTTTTACTATGGTAGGTCGGGGACTTTTCAATTGATCTGTTAATATAGGAACACTAAAATGTAATATATTGCGAGCTACTTAAACTAAATGAAACAGTTACTGTGGATATTTACCCACGTTAAGTGAAAAAAACTTTAAGTAAAGGAAGTATCTATCAAATGTCTGTGGGATTTCCGGCCACTTTACTTCCCAGTTATGTCACCCAGCAATTATTACTTATTTTCCAAAAAAAAAATACGGTTTTAAAGAAAAATATTTGAATCAATTAAAGACGTTATACTAGAAACTAACAACTAATTTGAGAATAATTTCGAAAAAAGTGTTTTTAAGTTATACATATTGTGAGCTATACGTCAAAATTCAGTGGTCTTGCATAATTATCTTGTTTTCAGTTAATGATTAATGTATGATCGGCGATAGCCTCTTATTTAGCAAATGAATATTTATTTTGCGCCTGGATTAGTCACGTTTGGTAATTTATTCACGAAATAGTACAATTTGAATTGTTTATGGTGCTTTTTCTCTCGTAATTGAAATTCAGTCCCGGTCTCGCTTTTCTCGCCGATTTTACCAAGTGTGCAAATTAATTTTGTGATTGATTATCAATTACATCAACGCCCTTGCGTGTTCTTTGACGAACTGCATCTATCTCCCCCTTCCATAGCTACGATGTGAAAAATGACGTAGAATTTATGACCTATTTTACTAATATATTTATGGACTTATAATGTGGGCATTGTTTTTTATATTTCGGGATTTTAGTTCAATTACCATTATTTATCTTATGCTTTGTCATTTTTCAAAATATTCTTTACTATAATGGAGAAACATTTGCTCCTTATAGGTGACACGAGTGACTAAAGGACGCTGCAATTCGGTTATACATTGAAAAGGAGATGCTAGAGAAGAAAAACTGGATTATCATAATAGAGTTTTACTGATATCACTGATAACACTTCTCATTTACCAAACTCGGGTGTGTATGACGCCTGACGGGTTGTTTGTATGATTGTTATGTCTTTATACAGCTGGTTTGAAACAGCGGACGGAAGTAATACTTCAGCACCTTCAATATCCTCCACAATGAATGCCAAAGAGTAGTTAAAAAATTAATTAATCGATGGTATCAATCGAAGTCAAAAAGTCAGGATTAAAGAGGCAAGTGTTTTGTTTTATTTTGAAAATGCAATACTAAATTATCAAAAACATTTGAAGAAAAATGTCAGTTTTCACATAGGGATATTAGTTTAGAACAATCTCAGAATATAAAAGACAACCCTCGTATAACATGTTCATACTAACTGAATCATCATTATAATTTTATTTTGTATTTTTATATAACATCTTTATTAGATACGCTTAGTACAATCTTAATTTACAATTAATTTATTACTACTTTTCCCATATACTGGGATTAATTAACAAGCAAGACGAGTGCGAGAAAATACATCAATATGTATTCCTCAATTATAAAATTTTAATTATTTATTAATTATTAACTTGTAGCTATAGTTTACACTAAATGTATACACTTTATATAAGTTCGTATGGTTTTGTCCGCTTCAATCTCCTGACATCCCGCGAGCTGACCGGCAGTTGTGGTGTTTCAAGGCGAAATCTTGGATAACTTCGCAAATCCATTGGATTTCCAGGTCATCGTGTAGTTCTTCGTTGATTACATAGCGATAGGCATTGGTAATCAAACGAAGAACCTTGTTTTGACAGCTTTGTATGACTAGTTGATTTGAATTTTTAGTGCAACCCCATAGGTCCAAATTGGCTTTATAATTGTATTATAGATCAACCTGTTTGATTTTAGATCAAGTTGAGAGTATTTTTCCACTAACTAGTACAGTTGTTTTATTTTGGTTCTAATGTGTTCTGCTTTTTGTCTAACGTCATTATTTTGTAAAATGACGATAAATGTAACAGAAACAATCAAGTTTAATTCGAACAATTACATCGTATATAATTTATAATATGTCATAAATGTTCGTATATAAATAAACTTTAAGTTATTTTAACATGGTTCGCTGACTTACTGGGTTAATATAGTCTCATCAGGATGAAGCTATTAAATATTAAAATATATATTTGTTCAAAAACAAAAGTGTTTTTGTAATTTATTCATTCATTGAATTCAATTTATGATACAAACAAGTAATATATCTTAATATGTGTGACAATATGTAATTGTTTGTAAGAATATTTGTTCTACACTGGTGTTTAATTCTGAATAATTTACAAGAGCTTGTCGAATTTCTGTTGTTGCAATAAACATATGTATTGTTACTGTCTTTTATTATTTATTAAAACTGAATATTATTTTATACATTTTACAAATCTTATTGCCTAGTGAACGAATATCCAATGTGTATAAATAGCTTTAAACAAATAATGACTAATAAATATAGATATATTTTATAGACAGATATGAAAACGTTAACCTCAATTTTCATTCAATGACGATTTCTCACAAATTAAAAAAATAAAGGTTTCTAAATACTTAGATTAGGAATCATTGAACGACCATATTAATATAAAACATTGCGAAATATATTTAATATGTTAGGTTTTAAGTTTATATTACAGCAGCACTTATAATATTATAGCAATATGAATGAATAGTTTTGTATCGTCTTTACATATTATTTTATTTTCTACATTTTAGTCCAAGTAAGTTTGTTATACTGTAGCTTTGTTTCGTTTTTTAATTTCTATATTTTGAGTATTGACTATTTTTAGAAGCGTTATCATACTGATACATGTGAAATAAATTATCATGACTGATTACAGATGTTATAGTAGACGAAACATACCGAAAAGTGAGTGTACGAAAAGAAGGTATGAATTTTGCAATATTCATGAAAACTTGATACTTAAGTGGAAAAAATATACCGCAGGAGTTCCGCAAGGTAGTGTACTGGGTCTAGTACTGTATCTTCTGTATACGGCCGATCTGCCCACCACAAAAATAACTACTGTGGTAACATACGCAGACGTCCCAGCAATCTTGGCATCCCATGAAGATCCGGTCACAGCATCAATAAAATACACACCCACCTGGATCAAATACAATTATGGTTGAAGACATGGCGCATTAAAGTCAATGAAACAAAATCCACCCATGTAACATTTACCCTGCGTAGAAGAACATGTCCACCAGTGAATATCAATCATCGTCAACTCCCCCAAGCAGAGCAAGTTAAATATCTTGGTATGCACTTAGATCGACGCCTAACCTGAAAGAAGCACATACTCTATAAACGAAAACAACTTCGACTGAAATTTTATCAAATGTATTGGCTCATCGGGCGCAAATCCAAGTTATCATTAGATAACAAGGTGTTGCTGTATGAGTCTATACTCAAGCCTATTTGGTCATATGGAATCCAACTATGGGGTATCGCTATCATTCAACGGTTCCAAAATAAGGTGTTGCGTGCCATTGTTGATGCTCCGTATTATATTTAAAATAAAGTGATAACACGTGGTATTTCTCTAGAACCTATAACGAGTGTAATTCAACGTGTTTGTGTGAAGTACTTCGAAAGAGTGTCAGTGCATCCCAACGTACTCGCTAACCAACTAAATATGCTACGCGATAGTGAAGTGCGTAGACTAAAACGTTTAACACCACCTGATCTGATTACTGGACATATATTTTATACAGAAGATCACTTAATGAAGTGATTTTCTGTATGCCATGTAAATATAATATGGACATAAGAAAAACTTATTGCCTATAGGGCAGATTGTGGAATCACAAAGAGTATATATATATATATATATATATATATATATATATATATGTTGCCAATATTGTAAACAACATTAAAATATTTATTAGACTATAGTTATTATTGAAATCACATTCCGAAACATCCTTTGGTATAGTACCCGCATATTGCCAGAAGGGTAAGACAAATTGTGAACTAGTGATGGATAGTATAGTAGTAGAAAACATAAAGTTTAGTATTATAACAATAAATGCCCAATTAAGAGACTCACTGACTGAACTCAACTCATTAGTTGGTGAGTTTTTAGCCCCCATGTGGGACACAAGGCAAGATAGAAAGTAGTATATCAACGAAAGCCACAGAAAACAAATTAGAGATGAGATATTTCTAATGGTAAGTTTTCAGAATATTACATAAAATGATAGTTTGAAACAAATAAATTTAGTGGCAGTAAAAAATATGACAGCTAGTGATTCAAAGATTGAATAATGAAATAAGTAAAGAACGATGCAATTTTATCTAAAAATGTAGGTAAAGAAATTATTCCTTTATCAAATAAGCCTTGCTTTTTATGCAATTTTTGTTTCTCAAAAGATAAAAATTATATTAATACATAAACAAAATAATGAGTATATGTAGATAAATTGAAACAAACTACATAATTTGCCTAGATGAAGATTTTAACGATTAGTGAAACAAAATATGTAACCCTATGACCATTTATTTTTTTAACTTTTTATCAATTATTTTAGTTATTTACTTTATAGACCTAAATTCATTACATTAATACATTTCTATATTATTAAAAAGTTCCTTATTGTTCAAATTAATATACAAATATGTATTATGCTCATGTATTTTTCCATGTTTATAGTTATAATATAAAAGTCAATAAAAATCATGTATAGTTATGTTAGCGAGTGTTACTTCTTGATACACAAACATTTGTTGATGTAATTGATGTTATATATGAAATATATTACTGATCTTATATTGAAAATATTGTCAAAACAAGTTTTAATAATATTAACGTATGATTTCTAAATCATTCTCTTTACTATATTATGAGGGAACCATCATGACCTGAAGAAATTGTGGTCGAATATCGACCACAGGATGATCTAGCTAGTACTCATGAATAAAGTAAACATCGTTTAAATAATCAAACTTATAAATGAAACTATTATATAAAATAAAAATATAATTATTGTCAGAAATTAATTGGCGTTAGATTTATTTTTAGCAAATTATTATTTTCCTATGTTGTAAACAAATATTTCAGTTGTATTGAAAACATATAACTTACCTTTAAGATAAAGTAGGCGCTGTATCCTCAATAACACATACTTTTCGTTGACAGTTTCGATTTTTTCTCATACCCGAAATGGAGAACGTTCGATGAGTTACACGTAAAATACAATAATAATAAACGTGTATGGCCAAAGGTTCGGCCCGTACTAAATTGCAGTCGGTATATTAAAATAATCTATACGGCGGTAAGCAAACAATCGAGTCGAATTAAAAAAAAGTCGGATTGTTTTTACAGTGGCATCTTGGCATGGACATGTCGTTCGAATGTTGTTATTCGCTTTTTGGTTATAGCAACCGACAAACCGATATTTACTGTTGTTATTTATATTACTTCGTTTACGTCGTTCATTTATCATCGGCGATACATCGATTTTCAGTTAAAATGACGGCATGTTTGAGGTAAATATTATAAAACTTGTTAAAAGTCTTTAATATAACGGGTTAAGGAAAAAGTACTTTCGGTTCTTTTATATTTTAAGACAATCGTATTCGTGTGTGCCATAGGCACATAGTCAAAAGTATATAGGTGTGTCGCTAATTATTTTACAATTTTTAAAACAGATTTCACTAGCCCTAAATATCATTTTATGTCACTGATATTAGCCACATAGCGACCTTGAGGCATGTCGAATTTTACATAGTGGAATAACGGCCTACAAAATACCCAGAAATATAATCCCAGATGTTGAACACGGGTGGGGTGCCAGCAGCGTTCACTAGAACCCGATAACGAATAGCTGGCAACCCCGAGACGTTTATCTGGGATGTGATTGAAGGGTATTTCCATCCGACCATCGTTTGGTTTAAACGTGTCACCATCGACTACTCAAGCCTAGTCTCCAGGTAACACCGTTGCCATCCGTTTTATCTATTTTGTATTTTCTAAATTTTTTATATTCCCAATAAATAACGGTCACATAATGTAAACACCACTGCTTCATTTTGTTTTACCTCCATTCACCGAGCCATATCATTTGCCCTAAAGCCACAAAATCATAGAGTAGGATATAGAGTGTGAACTTAATATATGTAATTTCATGATTGTTTTGCCTGGTCTTCGCATCACGTGACCAATCCCTAACGTCACATTCTATTGGCCAATTAAATTTGAAATAAAACCCAAATGTAATATCTCAAAAAAAATATTAAAATAGTATTCTACATAAATACAAATATTGTCAATTGTTAAATACAAATATTATATATATAGTGTATATAATGAATATACCTATATAATGTATGTAAATAAGAAGTAATTAAATATAAGTATATGAATAAAATGTTATTAACTATATATATGTAAATAAAAAATAATTTAATGTAAATATAAAAGAAGCTGCAACCTAAATGAGAACACCACATATCTACTAGCAAATATAGTCAAAATTGTTATGGCGCCTTTTCCCTTTTTCATATATTTTTAGTACTATCAATTTAAATAAAATATGTAAAAGTTCCTTGATCTTTTTATTCCTTCAGACTGAAAGCAAATTAAGTCTGTCTGTTAATATTTTATTTACTTGTTTAACACATAAATATATTGAGGCAAATTATTGTTATTTTTACAATGTTATTAGAAAATTGAGGAAAATATAAGGTGGTACCAAAAACCAAAAAGTAATAGTTTAAAGACTAAAAACAAAAAATTTAAATGTGTGATGTATATCAAAATTACTGCTTTGCTCTTATTATGGTAAAATCAAGGATTTAGAGAGAACTTCAAAAACTATTAACAATATAATAAAACACTCATGATAACCTAACTTGTCTATAAAATCAGTCAACTTGTTGATCTACGAATTATATTGTTTTAATTTATATTAAAGTATTTTTTTAACATACTTGTCGAAGAAATAGTTTTACTGACTCCATGCGTAGAGCCAAAAAACCCCACCTATCTAGGTTAAGTAGACTTAAACCAAAATGAACTTATTGAATGTAAATGAATCCCTTCAATATAATTAAGTTTTTAATTGATGACACCATATAAAGAAACTTTAATAAATGGCATCAAAATTTGGCTCTATATATGCCCAATAGCTTCGTACTAAAACTTTTCATGTGGTATGAACACAATTATCCTCAATGTAATTTTGCCATCGTCGTATTTGAGGATATTTTGGTTTAAACTGTGGGTAATATTTCCATGGATTGGATTCCATGGATTTTCTTGGATTGCTGTTAAAAACAATATATAAATAATTAAAATATATTATAAGTAATTAAAAACAATAAAACAACACAATATATATATATATATATATATATATATATATATATATATATACATGTATATATTTCTTCCATTTCCTAGTACATTTGTAGACCTTGCTGGCTGCTACTTGTAGTGTTGCAGAGTTAGTGTTTTTATTTTCGCACATACACTGGATTTACAACACTTTTGGGACTGAAGATACATTATAATGAAATAATAGTGATTATAATTAAATTATAAAACTGCTGAACGTACTTTATACCAAGCACACAAAAATGTCATCCTAAATAAACTGAAACAAACCATAGAAACAAACAAATAAGAAGAACTGTTATTTCATGTTCGAAAATCGAATTTAAGAGTTGAATAATAATACTTCGCATTTTATACTAATATTTTATACACAATTTCAATAGAATAATATAATGATTTTATACAAAATCACAGGAACTCTGAATACGTTTTGACAAAATTTTATTAACAATTCATAACTTAAGATCACCTATCGTTTTATTGCCAATCCATCTTCTGCCTAGATCTATTTAATAACCAAGTGATTATTGATTAAGCAATATCGGTGGTAACCGCAGTATGCATGTATATTTATGATTTGAATAAATCCTAAGTAATAGACAAGGATGATAGATTAGTTTGTAAAAAATGTTAATAAATTACAATATTTTTCGGAATTATAACGTTGCGTGTTGTAAAGTTAAATATAATAAAAACCTAAATTAAATACATTATTTAATTATATTGTAATTAAGTAAAATCCGGAGTGAATGATGAATGACGAGGCATTTGCTGGTGTGGAGCAATAAAACCGATGTGTCAATTTGATCAGGCATATTATCGGAGCTTAAACGAAGAATAATTAATCTCTTGATCGTGTTGTTTATTAAACTTGGCCAACAAAGGATCCAAAGTTTCAGTACGGACTTCTAGTACAAAAATCACGTTGCCACAAGATGCACCAACGGTATTTGTATAATCAACAAAATTATGCTAGGTCACGTTAACGCTATTACGCTTGTCAGAATGTTCCCTTAGTTAATTAAGTTGCCTTTTTTTTAATAATAAATTCTCCTTTTTACTAGCTAGGGTTTATCTGGACTGGACCTACCGTTTAACGTGGGCTCCGAACCACGGTCCTCAGCATTAAGCCTACCGACTGGTCAGTAACCAACTTAGAAACCATCCCAAAAGGCATCCGGTCTTACCCAGCCTGGTTACTGGCGTGACTTATCATTTTCCTTGTAGGATATTGCACTTTTATCTAAGGACAATCACAGATGTTAAACAAATACAAACACAAAATTAGGACCATACCGCAGCAGGACTCGAACCCACGACAATCGCAACAGCAGGAGGACCGTTCTGTCGCCTTTACTACCGTGTCAATTTGCTTTATGGGCTTGCATTATCTTTCCAATTGTTATTGCAACTTGGATTAAATTCTATTCAATATATTTTGGGAATTGACGTTTAGGAAGTTTGAAGACTTTGAAGTGTGGGGAGATAATATAGATAGAACAACAAAATCCTCGTTTGTTAAAGTTACAAGTTCATATTTTGGAAAAAATATTACCACATCTAAATTTGACTGTATTCTATTAGATAAGAGTAAATCAAATGCTGAGATGCATTTTGAAACTCCAGGGAAATATTAAGATAAATTCCCATTCTCGGGCTAGTATACAACTGACACAAAAGGGAAAAGGCTGTGAAATAGAACAACAGAAAACACATGTATGATATGAAAATATCGGTAGCTAAAATAGGTCCAATCGTTGCTATATTAGATGAAATCCGTGAAAATTTACGTAGTTGTAATTTGAAAAGGTTAAATTTATTGACTCGTAAAGATGCATATAATATTTACCAAGCACCTCGATTGGATTTCACAGGTTGAAGACATGTACGAAGGACAGCATGAAATGTTAAAATAATATAAGCATGATTTTATATATGCAGATTCTTCAGAGAGTACTGAGAAAGAGTTGGTCATGCTATTTTTGCATCTATCGAAGAGTTTATCAAAAAAAGTACATTAGGTACACCTTAGTACATAAGGTATGCTTAGTTCAATCTTAATTCACAAATTGATTTATTACTACTGTTCTGTTGTACTTGCACTAATTCGCAAACAAGGCGTGTACGAGATTAATACATGAGTATGTATTTCCCAAATTAAAATAGAACTTAACTACTTAAGAAGCTAAAGTTAAGAATACACTTATACACTAAACAATTTCGTGTAGTCTAATTTGCAGTAGCTGCGTTTAGTAGCTATGTTGCT
Source organism: Rhynchophorus ferrugineus (assembly GCF_030347505.1). NCBI lineage: Eukaryota > Metazoa > Arthropoda > Insecta > Coleoptera > Curculionidae > Rhynchophorus > Rhynchophorus ferrugineus. The sequence continues at coordinate 41,384,090 of NW_027472585.1, forward strand.
TCCACGGTGCTGTGATTTCGGGATCATCGTGTAGCTCTTCGTTGGTTAGGTAACGATAAGCATTGGTAATTAATCGTAGAAGTTTATTTTGACTGTGTTGGATTACCAGTTGGTTTGATGTTTTGTTGCAACACCATATTTGCACCCCATAGGTCTAAATTGGCTGGCTGATTATGTTTGACTGATGAATCTCTTTGATTTTAGGGCAAGTTGGGAGTATATTCCCACTAACTGGTATAGTTGCTTGATTTTGAGTCTAATCTGCTCTGCTTTTTGTCTAACATGATGTTTCCAATTTAACCTACCATCGAGATATGTGCCGAGGTATTTAGTTGATTCTGTTTGAGGAACCAGGCACCTGTCAAGTGATACAACTAAGTTTTTTAATTTCACCGTAACACAAAGTTAACATGGAGACATTTGGAGTTCTTAAGCTGTATTTTCCATTCTTTAATACATTTGTAGACCTTGTTGGCTGCTACTTGTAGTGTTCATACAGTTTTAGGCAGAGTTAGTAAATTATAAGATTATCTATAGTGAAGGCAGTATAGTGACCAAATTTCAACTGAATTGATTGAGTAGAACTTGAGATGCTTTTTTCAACCGGCAAAAATTAATTTAAGGCCTTTCGTGTTTGGTTTCACTGAAACAGCTATATCCGAAAATAGTTTATATTTGAAAAAATCCCTTTATATATATATTTTTATAGTTGAACTTTCAGAATGCGGAGATTTTTAATTTCTAGATTAGAATACTTCCTTGAGGAAAATAAGAATGTAATGCTGCAATTAAAATATAACATAAACAATGGACAATAAATAAACTAACTAACTAAAACTAGAATACTCTGAGCTGCCAGACGAATATATATGTCTAATCCAGAGTCCTTAGCAATAATTAATATAATAAATGAAGCCCGCACAGACAAAAAATGAATGAACATGAATGTTACACCGTTAAAGGACACTGATATTTGAATGAAAAATAGTAAACTTGTCAAATTACTATGATTTCATTCGTAAAATGGAACGTTAAACAACATTAATACGTTAAAGCATATTGTATCAAGTCGCCAATTAACACCACGGGTGACAATTGGTCAAAGGATACCGCTACATCTGTTTAAAAATAGTCGCCAGAGTATGCGACATTAATTTTAATAGCTACGTAACTTTTTGATATTTTGACGTGATACATACGTCAACGATCCGGAGACAATTGAATCGGTGGGTTTGTACTTTATTGGCTCAAATGCTGTCTTTATGTTATTTGTGTTGTCTAAATAATATTGAAATTCCAATCTGTAAATATAAACATTCAATGTGTTTGTTTTAAATGATCCATGTATATTATTTAAGAAGGGCGATTATCACGTTTAACCCGTGTTAAATGATACATATTTCTTATTTATTTTACATATAAGAACGGAAAAATATCCAAGTTTTAAAAGCTACTTTGTAGAGTTTCATTTTTTATTCTTTACGTTATGTTTATGTTTAAGTTATGTTATACTAACAAAAAAATGAGACCACAAGATATTTCCTTTCTAATATTTTATGGCAATGAAATAAAATGATAAATAATTTTGACTATAACAAATAGGCTAAACGATTGTAACAAAGAATCATAAAAATATTGATTTATAATAATATATAACACGTCAATTAAAAAGTTCCCGGCCTGACACATAGATGGCGCTACCAGAATTAAATCCATTTTTTAGTTGGCCCTAACCTTCAAAAGATGCGTGTATAAATTTGACAGCTGTCGGATAATTATTTTGTGAGTTATAGCTTTTTAAGTGAAGCAACTTTTGTTATTGTGAAAAAATGGATAAAAAGGAATTTAGCCCGATATAATATTGCTATTTGAAGGGAAAAACTAGAGTTAAAGCAAAAACAAGGCTTGATGTCGAGGTTTCGGATACTACCCCAGGAAAATCAACCATCAAGAATTGATATGCTAAGTTTAGAGCTGGTGAGATGAGCACCGAAGACGCCCAAAAGAAGTTGTTACCGTCGAAAACATTTTAAAAATCCACAAAATTATTTTGAATGACCATAAATCGAAATTGAATGAAATAGCCGATACTAAATATATCAACTGAACGTGTACATCATATTATTCACGAATATTTGGGTATGAGAAAGCTCTGTGCAAAGTGGGTGCCACGCGAGCTCACTTTTGACCAAAAACAACGACGAGTTGATGATTTGGAGCAGTGTTTGAAGATGATAAATCGTAATAAACCCGAGTTTTTGCCCCGATATGTGACAATGGATGAAACGTGGCTCTATAATTTCACTCCGAAGTCCAATCGACAGTCATCCGAGTGGACTGCACATGATGAACCCGCTCCAAAACGTGGGAAAACGCAACGGTTGGCTGTCAAGTTTATGGCGTCTGTATTTTGAGATGCGCATTGAATAATTTCCATTCACTACTTTGAAAAACGAAGGACCATCAACAGCTACTATTACATAGCGTTATTGGGCCGTTCGAATGACGTAATCGCCGAAAATCCGGCCGCATTTGAAGAAAAAGAAAATGCTGCTTCTCCAAGATAATGCACCGTATCACAAGTCAGTGAAAACGATGACAAAAATCATCCATAAATTGGGTTTCGAATTGCTTCCTCATCCACCGTATTCTTCAGATATGGCCCCCGCGACTATTTCCTGTTCTCAGGTCTCGAAAAAATGTTCGCTGGGAAGAAATGTTCGTCGAATAAAGAGGTGATTGCCGAAACTGAGGCCTATTTTGAAGCAAAGAACAAATCGTACTACAAAAATGGTATCGAAAATTTTGGGGGTCGCTATAATCAGTGTATCACCCTTGAAAGGAATTATGTTTTTGAATAGTTGTGAATAAAAAAAAACTAATTTTGCCAAAAAAATGTGTCGGTAGGCCGGGGATTTTTCAATTAACCTGTCACTATAGAGAAATTAAAAAAAAAATCAAAATTGTATGGATGTAACTACTGAAAAATTTTGAGATGATAAGATGCAAATGCATTTGACTTGGCTACCAAAATATTATACAAAATAAAATTCTTAATAAATTAAAATGTATATATTTAATGATGGACGATTTTCTTAAACTTTTAGCAGCTCTGTAGAATGAAATCGTGTATTTGGTATTGTATTAAATTACCTTGTAATATTTGAATAAATAAAATATGTAAATTTTAATTTTAAAGTTCAATTTAATAACAGCCTTACGATTTTATAAGCATGTGTAACTACAGTACTTCATCAAATACTTCTTCTTCTTCTATGAAACTTATAATAAGGCTTAGTTTGCTTTGACTTTATTTGAATTCAGTGACAACATTTGGTATTCTGCTAACCTCTCCTTTTCCAGGCTGAAACGACCTCATCCGTCGCTGCACTCATAACTTTTGCTCTCATACCATGTCATCCAGTCGCGTGTTAATTCAAGTTCGCGCATCTATAGTTAGTTTCACTAGCTGTTTTTTCGCCGGGTCCTCGTGTAACAGCTATTGTCCTATTGTAACAGCTCCAATAACTCCTCCAATAGCTCCAATAACAGCTGCCCGGTAGGCGGATGGCATATCTTCAAATTTAATGCAGTAGCAATAGCGACCCACAGCGGTCAACTGTGAGGCGGTTGCGGTTTAATGTATTGGTAAGCCCAGAGGCAGTCCCACATAACCAGATCCAACTTGTCACTCCAGGTCAAGTCTCCGCGACCAGGTATGCGTCATGCGTTCCACCGCCTGGTTTTAGGCACGAACAAAAAAATCATTTGGGTTCATAGTTTGCATAGTTCAATCGAATATAAATAACCATATTAGTTAAACAAAGAAAGCAACAATAGATTTTTGGAATAGAAATGTACTAAAACGAATTATAATCTAGCTGGCTTTATTGGCGCAGCAGTAAAGGCGACAGGACGGTTTTCCTGATGTCGCGATAGTGGCGGGTTCGAGTCCTGCTGGGGCATGGTCGTAAATTTATGTTTGTGATTGTTTAACATTTGTAATTGCCTTAGGCCAGAGTGCAAAATGCGACAAGGAAGATTATCCCAGGCACGACAGTAACCAGGCTGGGTAAGTCCGGATATCTTCTATGATAATTTCTAAAGTTGTTCACTCGCCAATCGGTAGGGTATGCCGAGGACCGTGGTTCGGAGCATTCGTGAAACATTAGGTCCAGTCCAGATAAACCCTCGTTGGTAAAAAGGAGATTCTAAGATATGAGAAAAAAACTATAATTTTAAAAAAGGGCGGATTATAGATTTCCATACTTATAACAACTTAAAAAATATAAATATTGAAAATTGTATAAAAATAATTAAATTATTCAATTAAACTTGTAAACATTAATAGTGTAAAATATGTTAAACATTTTAAAGGTGTTACATTACTAAAATATTTTGTTCCAATTAGTTTACAAATGCCACGGAAATTTCACATTCTATTTACGGACCATAATGAAGTAATTTAATACTAAAAAGTTGCCCGTAACAAGCAATATCTACTATTTTTCGTTCTGAGTGTAGCAAATGCTTTTCGAGAATCCTACGTAAGCGTACATTTATTACTACGTTCGATTCTATTCGATCAGTAATCTGAGCAGTGTTGAAATGTAAAAGAGAAAGTATTTTATTAAAGATTCGGCATTAAAATAAATAAGAGAATGAGAGAATTTTAAAAATATTACGCAAGACAAATAATAATTTAAACAGATATTTGGGTAGTGGTAAATCGATTTTGATGAATAGTGTTTGAAATTAAGGGTGTATTATGGTTTAATAAAACAGTGAATCTGAGTTTTAGTACGTTTTGGCTTTGAGATTCAATAGTACAATTAATTATACAATTATAATAATTTTTAGATCAGGGCTGCGTTTTATTATATTTACATTGAACTCTTTTCCATATTGTTAAAGTAAATATTTCTTCTTTAGTTAAAAGAAAGAAACTGTGTTAAGTACAATAATGAAATATTAGTAGTTTCTTTCGGGACTTTCGGGATATGATATGTAGTTTTCATATATATAATCATGAATATATATAAATAATCATGAATATATATAAATCATGAAAATATTACCCACAGTTTAAACCCAAAATGTGTGCAAGTTTAGCGATGGCAAAATCACATTGAAAGTTAATCTGATTATACTATCTGATAAACTATTCAATATATATATATATATATATATATATATATATATATATATATATATATATATATATATATATGTATATATATATATACTATATATATATATATATATATATCTAATATATATATATATATATATTAGATTTCTAGGCGCGTTTTTTATGTACTTTTTGTATATATCGCAAAATTATATTATTGTTTTTGTATATTTCGACTTGGGCTGAGAATTCAAAAAATATCGGTTGAGTTTGAGAACCAAAGTGATCAGTTGGTGGTAGTTAAAATAATACTGTAAATAGATATATAGGTTTAGGTAGGTACTGAGCTAAATTGCGTGTATATAGTAAAATATAAAATACGTGAAGTAGATAGGTGAAATATGGCTTTTGTTTATTTATTTTTTTTTAGTTATTACGGCGATTATTATGTACATGAGAAATAATGTTTTTGTTTATTTATTTTTTTAGTTATAACGACGATTATTATGTACATATTTTATTCTAAAATTTTTTTTTTATATTAAAAACCTAAGTTTCAATATTTTTTAATTTTTAATGTGTTACCTATTTATTTTTTGAACTAAATTTAATTTTTTTGTTAAGAATATTTTATTCCACAAACTCTTGTTGTCATATCCGAAATATCAGGGAACTCACGTCATAAAAATTTATAACGCCACAACGTGCTGTCGCAAAACTCTATTTGTAGTAGTTAAAATAATACTGTAAATAGATAAATAGGTCTAGGTAGGTATTGAGCTAAATTGTATGTATATAGTAGAATGTAAAATACGTGAAGTAGATAGGTGAAATACGGTTTTTGTTTATTAATTTTTTTAGTTATTACATCGATTATTATGTACATATTTTGTTTTAAAAGCTTTCTTTTGTGTTCAAAACCTAAGTTTGATTATTTTTTAATTTTTAATGTCTTACCTATTTATTTTTTGAAGTAAGATCAATTTTTTTAATTTTATTAATTTTTTTGTTAAGAATATTTTATTCCATAAACTCTTGTTGTCATATCCGAAATATCAGTGAACTCACGTCATAAAAATTTATAATGCAACAGTGTGTTCTCGCAAAAACTGTGACTTTATTTTATTTCAGCTTCGACAAAACAAAATTCTAATGTAAATATAAAGATGGAACATAAATAATGTTAACGAATATAATTTCTTTTAATATTATAGTACATCCAGTGCATATATAGTTGTTTTATTATATTTACATTAAAATTTTGCCATACCTCTACGAAGTAAAGTTCTACAAAACATTGTCCACATTTGGCTTCTATTTTAAAAAAAATGGAGGTGTAATAATTTTAACAGAAATAGAGGGCATAGATTCAATATTGAAATCATGGCTTTTATTCTGACTTATCTATTCTATAATTAACATATCAACATTTGGAGGTATTACAAAATACAATAAAACATGTATTTAACAACGTGTTATAGCGCATTATCATTAATATACTAATACTCAGTTAATACATCGGTTGAAAACAATTTTAATGTTTTTTAAACTACATGCTAATTGTTTTTCGGTATCTACATATATGACATTGAATGGAACACATTTATTACTACTTTTATTTTTGAACCGATTTAAGCTTAACAATCATAAGCAAATATAAGAAAGAAACATTCCAAGAATTGCGTTACTATCTGTTGTACAATATTCCTTGAATAACAAGTCTTTGTTGGATGAATGTTTGTTAACAGCTGCCTAAGAAAACAAATAATTATTGTTTGGATTTTCGAAGTAATTACTTATCTAGCCCTTGACTCCTTTCGTTTTATTTTCGATTTCTAAAAAATTATTTCGACACCTGTCGTGGATGATATGAAAATAATCTATTTTCACCATGCAGAGATCAAAATAGTTTACCCTGGTTGAGATAAGAGCTTAACACCTTAACAAAACAGTCAAAATCAACAGAATTATGTATTTTTTTTGCAATGACCTATATTTTAAAGTTATTGTTATCATTGAGAAATTGGAACAAAATATTTATTATTCATATATGATTCCAAAGCCTTGTTTTGTTTGTTTTAAAAATTATCGTAAAATTAATTTGAAATAATATTGAGATATACTTTTCAATGACTATTTTTTTGGTCTACTGTTTTGCTTTAGACGACTTTTTAAATAATTTCTTTATGTTTTCTTATTTATTAATCTTATATTAAATATGATTAGTGGAATCTTAATTTACAAATTACTTTATAAGTGTTGTTCTGTAGCACTTGTATTAATAAAGAGGCTAAGGGAATACTGGATTAACAATATGTTAATTGAAAAGTCCCCGACCTACCATAATAAAACACATTGTTTTGACAAAATTAATTTTTTTTTTATTCAACATAATTGCCTTCAAGGATGATACACTACCATAGCGATCATCTCTTCATTCGAGGAAAATTTCTTCCAGGCGAGCATATTTTTGAGTTCTGAGAACAGGAAATAGTTGCTGGGAGCCAGATCTGGACAATACGGTGGATAAAGAAGCAATTCGAAGTCCAATTGATGGATTTTTGATACAGTGCATAGTCTTGGTGAAGCGGCACCTTCTTTTTCTTCAAATGCAGCCGTTTTTCGGCGATTTCGTTCTTCAAACGATCCAATAGCGCTATGTCATAGTCGTTGTTGATGATCCTTCCTTTTTCAAGGTAGTCAATGAAAATTATTTCATGCGCATCCCAAAATATGTGTTCATCGTGTGCAGTCCACTCTGATGACTGTCGATTGGACTTCAGAGTCAAATGATAGAGCCATGTTTCATCCATTGTCACATATCGATCCAAAAACTCGGGTTTATTACGCTTGATCATCTTTAAACTTTACACAGAGCTTTCTCATATCCAAATATTCGTGATTGATATGGTGCACACGTTCAGTTGATACCTTTAGAGTGTCTGCTATTTCATTCAATTTCAATTGACGGTCATTCAAAATCATTTTGTGGATTTTTTTAATGTTTTCGTCGGTAACAACCAGTTCTGGACGTCCACTGCGTTCACCGTCTTCAGTGCTCATTTCACCACGTCTAAACTTAGCATACCAATCCCTCATGGTTGATTTTTCTGAGGCAGTGTCCAAATTAATAATCCGACAGCTGTCAAATTTATACACGCATCTTTTGACGGATGTGGCTAACTCAACAACATATGTATTTAATTATAGTGGCGCCATATATGTGTCAGGCCGGGGACATTTCGATTCTTCAGATCTGGCCTCTAGCTACTATTTCTTGTTCTCAGATCCCAAAAGATGCTCGGTTTGAAGAAATTTTCGTCGAATGAAGAGGTGATCGCCGAAACTGAGGCCTATTTTGAAGCTAAGGACAAATCGTACTACAAAAATAGTATCACAAAGTTGGAGGGTCGCTATAGCCCTTGTATATCACCCTTGTAGCGAATTATGTTGAATAAAAAAAAACTAATTTTGCCAAAAATCTCCTTTACTATGGTAGGCCGAGGACTTTTTAATTGACGTGTTATAATAAATGAATAGCTGTAGTTTTATTTCAACCATATACTTTCGAACTTTCGGAAGATTTTATTCTACGGAAAAGTACGAGTTACACAAAAAAAGTTAAATGATTAATTGTTGGCCAATAGTCGTCTTTTTTCCATTTCCGCCAATGAGAATCGTCATTGTACCGTGACACATGTTAAAAATAATTGGGCGTGTAGTTTTTCATTCAGAACAGCGAAAAATACCAGACAATAACGCGTGCAAAAATACAAGGTTGTCAAATTTTCGGTACAGCCTCAGTCGAGACCTTTACCACATCATTATTACCTTTTTTAACATCATAATAATGATATGATCTTCAACATTTTAGCCAAAATCATAATTAGGACCACTTAGAATTAATTATCAGTTTATAAAGGACGTTTATGAAGTTTTGGCGAAAAAAATTATTGGAACTGTTTTTTTGCTAAAACTGTTCGGATCACCATTTTTTTAACTAAAACTTAAATTATATTTAATAGTTATTTTACGCTATTTATTATTAGTGATTATTTGAGTATTGCTGAATGACCTAATTTTAGAAATTTTATTACAATTGTATGTCAATAGGGACCAATAGGTCAAATTATATTCTCTCTTATTTATTTTTATTTCAATTGCCATATTTGTATAAACAGCAGCCATTATCATAGAGAAAAATTAGCAAAATGGCTTATTTTAGTGTCAATCGTAATATTTGAATGATTTTTTTCTAGCCTATATATCGTCAAATAGACATTGGACACTAATTGACACTAATATTAAGGGATTATGCTACCATAGCACTCGAAAAATAATCTATTTTTTTTGATTTTTCCACAAAGTTACATAAAGGATATTTCTTTAATTATTATTATTAGTCTTACCCAAGTTTGGATAATGGCGTGACTGGGATCATTTTCCTTGTCCGACACTCTTGCCTAGGATAATCACAAATTTTAAACAATCAGAAACATAAATTTACGACCATGCCCCGACAGGATTCGAACCCGCCACTATCGCAACAATAGGTGACCAGTCCTCTCGCTTTTAACACTGTGCCAACCAAGCCGGCTACTTAATTGATCTAAATAAAGTTTTTATGCTTTAATGTATGCCCGTGTATCATATAAAAAATATGTTTTGTGTAAATTGAGGATAAAAAATCATCACAGACATTGTTGAAGACATATTTTACGTATCTTAGCGTAAATCATTTTCCTGACTAATTACCTACGTTTAGGGACTTATTATGAAGTTATTTGATTGTTATAAAATTTTTGACAATTATTTTTGCAGATACCATCACTATCATCAATCCATAGCTCTCACTCAGAAGACTCTTTCACCAAAAAGGTCGATTTCGTCACAGAAGTGTATGAATTTGTTCCTCAATCTCAATCTCATTTCTAATATAATCTCGGAAAGAAAGATGTTTTATAGAGAATTTGCCTGTCTTTTTTAAAACACGGTTTTCAGATTTCCAGATATTGTCAGAAGCCTTCATATGAGCCGGAATTTTGTCTTGATCATACTATCTTAGAGAAACGAAAACCGTGTTTTCTTTATTATCTTATTCCGTTTATTCTTTTCCTGTGTTGTGGATTCGAAGTATTTAGACTTCTGCACTTACTCTTACTGACTGCTCTTCAGATTTACAACAGCAAAGTGATCCTTGCGATTTATTTGTGCTCATCGCAAAGGCCAGACGTACTGGAAATTGTAAACGTTTAAAATCGAATCGATGGAACCATCGGTATACGCGGGATCAAGACATCCTCTCCTTTGTATTTTCCCTTGTTGCCTCAATGACGTTATTCATCATCTTTTTCACAGCCAGTTTTGCACCATCGAGGTTGATTAATGTTACGCAGTATGATGACAATTGATCTTGTTTTTAACTGCAAATTGTGAGGTGGTAATCCAGGTAATTCCAGTGAATTTAAAAACTCCGTGGGACAGTTGACTATGTCGTCCTTGTTCATAACGGTGTCGACTGATTTGAAGGAAACCTCCGACATCTTTATTTTTCGCCGCCAATATTGCTCGTTCACTCAGCCAATTACAGTTATTGAACTGTTGCGCTATATTTGGGAAAACACGCTGAATAAGCTCCTCTTTTGAGTTTGTGATGTGACAGAAATTTGTGGGTAATGTGATGAATCCGGTCGAGGTGTCCACTGCGACTTTATTATTTCCAACAACTGCTTCGCAAACACATTTACAGTTTCATCTTATTGCAAAAATACTCGCATGTTAGTTGTTAATTGGAGTATTGTTACGTACCGCCACATATTCGATGATTTTTGGTGTGCGTTTAGTTCATCATCAGCAGTTGATCGGGGAATCACTGGAAGAGTCTGACGAAAATCACCTGAAAACAGAATCATGACCCCACCAAAAATATTTTGGTTATCACAAAGATTTTCTATTTTAATTATTACCTGTTACTTGATTTACCATTTTTATATTAAAACGGTATCCATCTTCCCCCTGCCAGAAGATCAAAGGATGTTGTAACGCATCAAAAGTCCTGTATGTTTCAGATATACGTTTTAAATCATTACTCCCACGATGAAGCCCAATATCTCTAGATCGTAAATTTTTTCCTACTATAACAACATCCACCTCGTCAATGGTGGGTGAATTAAACCTCCTTGTGTGTTCACAGGCAGGTGCTCTATCAGCTCGAATGGCAATATTATTGCTGTCAGATGGCATCCGATCCAATGTTATTTTGAACATGTTTACTAAATTGTTATTCTGATGAAGAAGCATTTGTAATTCTTGGACAATGGTTCTTTTCACTGTTAGATTATGAGCACAACGCTTATCAACTTCGGCATCTGAATTGCACATAAAATAAATTTCTAAAAATTGATGATCTGCATCTGGTAGTGTCTGGTAGTGCATCTAACAGCGCCCCCAGTAAGTGATAAATTTGTCCATGTATCTGTAATTTTTAAAGATTTGTCCAATAATTATTTCTGATATATATTTTAATAAAAATTGAATATTATAAAAAATTGTAACACTTTATTCTACATCAATAAGTAACAAAGATATGAAGATATATAGTAAATAAGATAAAATGTTATAGTATACCTTGAAAGTACGTATGAAATTGTCTTGTATAATATATGTAGCGCAAAATGATGTCATCTGGAAACAGCTGTTATATTTCTGAATATTGGCCAAGAAGTGCTTAGAATCATTTCGAATCCCAGTAACTGAAGAGCGTAAAGGATCTGGTGGTGGGATCAATTGTGGCAATTTTATTTTGCCTCCAGCACAACATAATCCAGTAGATTCACCACTGTATTTCAACGCCTTGCAATATTTACAAATTATTGTCATTCCTCCAATTGTTACTGATTTGTCGGCACAATAATCTATTGCCGCATCATAGTGAATGAAGTTCGTTCTAGGATCGCAGGAGCACTGTACCTGCGGAATAGCTCAATTTCATTATGTCGTGGTCGCTATTGTGTTTGATGTGCACGAACTCGTTGCATTCTAAGCCTATCTACTTCATTGTCACTCTCTAAAGAACGCAATTCTAACATAGCAATAAGACTATTTTCTTCATCTGTCTCTCTCTGGTTCGCACATTTGTTTGACTGCGACGACCTAAGTCGTCTTCTCCTCAGCATCGTAAATTGTAATTAATTAAAGTGAGAAAAGTTCTCGCACATTTAACAGTAAAGTGTCATTATCACAAAAAATCGACAATAAAAGAGCACATAATTTGAAATGTCACTACCACAAAGGATCACCGAAGTTAAGAAAGTTCTCGCGCACGTAGCGGTAATCGTCACTCGAAAAGATAGAAGGATGCACTATTTGTCTGAGATATCAATCGACATAGAAGATGGATCGACATATTAATTGGTTGTGAAATGTCAAATATTATGGTTGCGTTCAGAAATTTAATTTGTGACAAAACTTAAGATTTATCAATCAAAGAACTGTAGTTAATCTAAATAAAAATAATCTGATAGTGAACAACTGTAGTTAGCTAAAATTAAGTTTATTTTTTACCTCCTGAGAATAAAGATATAAAAATTCTAATTAGTTCTTCATTTAAAAATATCCTTCCCTGAACTTCTACAAATAATTCAGGACCAAAATTATCCAAATCGGTCCAGTCGTTCTCGAGTTTTAGCGAGACTAACAAAAGAAGATTCATATATATATATATATATATATATATATATATATATATATATATATATATATATATATATATATATATACATAAGACATAAGACATATATACATCATTAAGACCTAATATTTTTTCAATAAAGATCCACACATGACAGTCAGATCGACGGCACAAGTATGTACGCAAATCGGCATCAAAAATGGTTTAATGAAAAACGCGATCATCTCATCAGTGGAATGGAATAATATCAATTAGCCCATGTTTTTTTGGCGATTTAAATCGCGTGAGTCGCCACAAATAAGGTCAAATCATATGTGGGAATTTTGACTATTCAAAATCGTATCTATTATTTCTTTGTGTGTTACATTTGTTGTTCGTTTTTTTATTGCTATCAAGGAGAACATGCAACATGATAATTATTAGCTTTAATTCCGTCGTTGTCGAATATTCGAACGTTATAAATTAGGATTAATCGGAATTAATATTTATCACTGCCACCTATAGTCCTTTCGATGAAGCAGACAATGAACGTCATAGATGGCATCTAATATACTGCCAAATTTATTTGTAAATATTTAAAATTTATTTTAAACTCGAAGTGGATTTTTCCTTCTCATTTTGCCATAGTTAAAAAGAGACAGAATGCTGTCTGATAGATCGGAACATGTAACCGAATTAGTCTGTAATCGATCCAATAAAACAGCACGTCGTAAATAACGTAGAATATACTGCCAAATGCAGTTTGTAAACATGTAAAATTTATTTAAAAGTCGGATCGGATTTTTACTACTAGTTGAAAAAAGACAAAATGCTCTCTGATGCGTATAAAATTTCATTTGTGGTACTGGTCGACCCTATTGTTAAACATCTACAAAATTCTACAAAATATTAGTGACAATAATTAGAAGTTACAAACCGGCAAACGTTTTCAACGAAAATTCTAATTTAATACGGCAACATTGCAACGTGCTGATGTCATAATTTTTTATGACGTCCTTTGGCTGTTCTACTGGATAAACTATAGTCTATCGAAAGTTGGTGTGAAAATACGTCATCTCAATTTATGACGTTAAAATAATGTTGCCATATCAACTTTCAGTGTTAGTTTATTTTGTCTTTGACCTATAACAAGATTCTAATATAATTAAAAATTAAACAAAAACGTTATCAAATATAATTTATTTCAACATTATAGTACATCTAAAAACTACAGCTAATTATACAGCCGCAATAGCTTATAGGTTAGAGTTATAACCTCTTATCACTATTGTCTTCAAGAATTTTTCATACGTTTGACAACCGGACTACTTTGACAGGCTCGTTCATTTACGTATTCGACTAATCAGACAGCTTTGTGTCTGTTTTTAACGAGAATAAAATGAAAAGGAAAATATTGTCTGATTCTAAAACGAATTTGCAAATTGCGAAAGGCAACAGATTAAACATTTTGATGACGTATGTTCAGAGCAACTTTAGATAGACTATATATTATCTATATATATATATATATATATATATATATATATATATATATTATTTTATGGATATCTTGAGGCTCATCGGTAGAGTATAAGGGAATGAACAAGATATAGATTATGTAGATTGGTTATTTCTGATTCATATGATTATCTTTCTCTCTCTTACTCTCAATTTTTCAATATATCATATATCATTTGGTCAGTAGAGTGACAAATCAGATGCTGATCATCAATTCTGACAAATGCATCTGGAGCCAGAACTTGATACATACTGAGCTCACAATTCAACAGTGAAGTGAAATATCGTCTAAGATTGATAAAATAGCATTTAACGATTTAAAATGGCATTTGATCAGGTGTCATCTGACAGACGTAATGACGTCATGAAGGTGATATCCATAAGTTCACCGGATCATCTAGTATCTCATATATATTGTCATAATTTGCGGTCCACTAAAATTAATTTAAAAAAATATAATTTTATTTAGTTTTGTATAAATAATAAAATTTAGCTGAACAATCAGAATCACATATTTTCAAGAAGTTGTAAACCTTATCTTATAGTAACAATATTTATTCTTGAAAATTGTTTGGCTACTAATTACTTTAGGCCTCATTTCATTGACAGGAGAGTTGATTGATTGTATAACAGTTGGCATAGAAATGACAATACGTTTGAAAGGTATTGACCATATTGGAAGGCACTCCAATCATTACTTGCGTGGTTATTGGCTATAATGCAAAAATTAATTGTACTAAGGGAGCTGTTCCAATCATAGATAAGGGAAGAAAAATTATTTTGATAATAAAATACATTTAGTAGATGTTTATTATAAGTTATTGATAGTACTTTGACTGCAATGCTTATAAATTCAAAATGCGAATTATTGTACATATTAGTTTTTTTATACAATAAACATTATTTTGAAATTAAATACTTTCATAAAATTTCTTCATATTACTTTTTACAAATCTGTCTACGTTAATTTTGCATTGCGGCGATATAATAAAAACTTAATTATATCACTCAATGGATGTCCGATCCCTCAAGAGGAATCAGCTAAATACCTTAGAATCCATCTTGACAGTAGATTAAATTGGAAACATTATGTTAGAGAAAAAGCAAAATACATTAGAACCAAAATAAAACAATTTTTCTGGTTAGTCAAAGTTAAAATCAAAGAGGTTGATTTATAAGACAATCATAAAGCCAACATTCAAACCAACTAGCCATTATTTACTAATGCCTATCGCTATGTAACCAATGAAGAACTGCACGATGGCCTGGAAATCAAATGGTTTACGAAGTTATTCAAGATTTCGCCTTGAAACACGAAAGAAGATTACTGAATCATACTAACTAAATAAATACAACTGCTGGACAGCGCGCATGATGTCAGGAGATTGAAGCGAACCAAACCATACAAACTTATAAAAAGTGTATACCTTTAGGGTAAACTATAGCTATAGGTTATTATAATTTTATAATTGAGGAATACATATTGATGCATTTTCTCGCACCAGTCTTGCTTGTGAATTAATCTAAGTACAAATGAAATGTAATAATAAATTAATTTATAATTAAGATTATACTAAGCGTATCTAATAAAGATGTTATAAAAACAATATTGCTTTTAATATTGTTAGAAGATGACATTTGTACCACTAAACTTATTAAAATTTGAACTTGAATTTAAAGTGATATTTTAGGTTAGTATTTGGGACAAAGAAAATATATTTTATATATATTAATTCTTGAAATACACAAAAAAATGTACAAGAACTGGCAACGTAGCAAATTTTAGTTTATGTGTGCCCTAAATAACTCAATAACACTAATTGAAAAGAAATTATATGGGGAACTAAGTGTTAGGTTAAGGTGTTTCGTAGGTATTTAAAATGATTCTTCACATTTTCAACAACAGATATTGTTGATTAAAATATAAGCTTGCATCTAACAAAAGTTGATTTATTAACAATGTTCCGAGATGTATTATGAAACCTGATTTTTGTAATCCCTGCAAACAAAAAGATTTATTTAACATAATAAATTAATGCTGTTATAATATGCATCTCTAGCATCTTTGGTGATGATAAATGAGACGTGTAGATGAAGAACTGCATGTTATTATAATTTTATAATTGAGGAATACATATTGATGTATTTTCTCGCACCAGTCTTGCTTGTGAATTAATCCAAGTACAAATGAAATGTAGTAATAAATTAATTTATAATTAAGATTATACTAAGCGTATCTAATAAAGATGTTATAAAAACAATATTGCTTTTAATATTGTTAGAAGATGACATTTTTACCACTAAACTTATTAAAATTTGAACTTGAATTTGAAGTGATATTTTAGATTAGTACTTGAGACAAAGAAAATATATTTTATATATATTAATTCTTGAAATACACAAAAAAATGTACAAGAACTGGCAACGTAGCAAATTTCAGTTTATGTGTGCCCTAAATAACTCAATAACACTAATTGAAAAGAAATTATATGGGGAACTAAGTGTTAGGTTAAGGTGTTTCATAGGTGTTTAAAATGATTCTTTTCACATTTTCAACAACAGATATTGTTGATTAAAATATAAGCCTGCATCTAACAAAAGTTGATTTATTAACAATGTTCCGAGACGTATTATGAAACCTGATTTTTGTAATCCCCACAAACAAAAAGATTTATTTAACATAATAAATTAATGCTGTTATAATATGCATCTCTAGCATCTTCGGTGATTATAGATGAGACGTCTAGATGAAGAACTGCATGGTATAATCGATCTGCCGGCCTTGGTTTGCCAGTCAGGTATCGTCTGTGTTTACTTTTAACATCAGAAACAAAACATGATCGCAAGTACGATCGGTAACACGAAATGTGTATAAACAAATTAAGGAAAGCATTGATAGTGACGTAACTCAAACGCAATTAACTGCAATCGAAAAAATCCGATCCATCGTTGTGTGTGTGTTAGGTAAAAAGTTTCTTGAACCGTTGTAAATATTTGCCCTTTCCTGTTGTATCGGCCTTGCCGGGTATTAAAATTCTGCGTAGTTGATATTCTATAGGTAATGTGCAATTGTATAGAATGGTGAAATCTATATGAAAATTTAAATAATTGATTGATAAAACCTTGCTACGCTGCCATCTAGTCTTATGTGCCTCAACTAATCAAATTTATGACTATATAGAAAACTGTAATGGTAATGAAATATTTAATTTCTGAAAGCGTTTAAACATCTAGAGTAATTACAGTTTGAGACTAACAACGAATAAGTATAATACAGAATTGTTACGTAAATGTAATAATAAATGTTATAAATGAAACAATTTAGATAAGTATGTGCTATTATAAATAATATAGTGCATGTTCCGGATACCAAAAACCTATTCTCTCAATATCTTTAAGCTGCAGATCTTCTTTAAGGACAGAATGGCGACGTTAATTTTTAGTTTATATGAAAAATTTTTGGGTAATGTTATATTTTGTCAATTTTACTTATCATCCATCATTTCATTTAAACTTTGTTTGAATATATCTATTTGTAATATGTTTGCTATATCATATGTCATTTGAGTGGTTGATTTTTTACATAAAACAAACCACGGATGAGATAAGCAAACTACTGTGGAAACAACATTGAAACTATTTTTAGCCAGGCCGCAAAATTGCAGTTTTCTTTTGTTTTAATGAATTTTTGATGAACAACCTAGGTATTATTTGTCTTTTTTCTATTTCTGCTTGTTGTTTTAAATAAATGTTTTGTTACGACGTTATTATTAGTATTTAGGATAATAATGATTTGTTTATAACGAATGTTAATAATGAAGTGTTGTTTTCTAAGTTGGAATGATTCAAATAAAATTAATTCTTTTCCAAATGGCTTTTCTCAAAAAGATCTGTTATGGGTTCTTACATTAAGTTTTATAATTATTATTTATATTGTGCTATTATTATCTTATCTAAATATTATTTAACAATTCCAGGAACCTATTTTAATTCGTTTGTTGTTGAAGTTACTTCTAAACTTTTTTATTTATTGCCAAAAGTATGTATAAAACCAAATTTAATTAAAATTCTCAATAGATATTATACCAACGAGTGATTCCATTTTTTAAAATGATTGTGTATATTCTGAGCAACACAATGTAACCAGAAAAGTAATAATTAGGTGTTGCTTGTTCTGCTGAATGACAACAATCAACAGTATTTCAACGGGTAAGAATGAGACATAATTACATACCTATAAATATATATAAAAAGAAATGACTTCAGCATATTTAAACATCATATATTTAAATGTTAGTACATATAGAAGTAAAATTTATTGTATTGTGTTATCATATTTAAGGCAATAACAATGTACAATCACAAAAATAAGTTATCAATATGTTTCATGTTTCATTCAAATGTTAACTAGTATTGAAGAAAGATATTTGATTAAAAACCTACATTTTATTACCCCTCGCAATAAATAATTCTGATTGACATGCCCTCAAAGACGCAAAATTTGGGGACAACTTATAACTGTCTCCTTTTTATGGTCAGCTCCAGAATAATTGTTTTTTGACATACAATTTGTTTTAGTTGCGTTGTTATGGTAACTGACGTTTTAGAAGAGGTTAATTATAAACGTAGAGTAATATATACTATATGATTATAACAATTCCAATATATGAAAACTTTTATTTTTGATATATACGACTTGCGTATTTCTGTCATGTATAATTATTTATTTTTCAAATAAATATTTTTAGGTTACACTGATATCTTGGTAGCGATTGTAGAACTACGAAGGACTGTTGGCTATCCACTTACAGAATTCTTTATTCGGTGTCGTCTACTTTGATTAGTATACCTTGTGTCTTACAGATGGCGGGGCAGGCTAACTATTTAGCCAGATGTGTTTATGTACGATTCAAATCTCATCCGGCTCAGGATCCAGGAGTTTGATTTTGGCGTCGTGTTGGTACGGTCCTTTTTGAGTGAGGCAACGTCGAAAACACGTTTGTTTACCCTAACCTCACTTCGGGTCACCGAGGACCGATAATAGCGGTCGGACGGAGGGTAAACCGGTGATCGCAGCCAGCATTCGGTGGATCTGTGATCGTGCCGGTGGATTCTAGTTCACTTTGGCCAAACAGACGAAGAAAAGGTAACGAAAAAACCCCTCGAAACGGGACAATGGAACTGTTCTCGTGTAAACAACTTAAAACGAGTAAAGTATCCAGGTTTTTTTCGCGTGGTAATTTCGACGCTTTCGGATTTTTTTGTAGTTGTTAATAAAAGCGGAATACTTAAAGGCGCACACTATTTTTAAATTATTAGACCGGATTTTAGTATCGGGTTATATTCTTAGACGCTATGTATTTTTGTTGGAAGCGGATCTCGGAGGCACATGTGGCCGTGTGTGTCGTAATGTGTGCTTATGATAGGACGTACTGATGAAGTGGCTCGTTGGATATCCGACGTCGAACAAGGATATTAAGGAAGATTTATTTCTTCTTTGTTGAATCGGTTGATTATTTAATTCATCCGTGATGGAAGTGTAGGTTTTTATTCCAAATTCTAGCTTCAACTGAATAAAGCCTGGTTAAAAATATCCCTATTTTTGTTTCGTGTGTAAATCCTATAGTCTAAGGTAACAGTTTCGACTAGCGGTATTTAGTTTTTCTATGGGATATATAAATCATAAAATAAACCTTGTTTTTCATGTCTTGATATTTCGGTTTAGTTGCAAAAAATTTTTGTTGTTGAGTGAAGACACTTGTTGCGGATCAGGTTTTTGCATTTTGTTTCCGAACTGTCTAATATGTGGCGTTTGAATGTATTTTCATCAGCGATATCTATTTCTGAAAGTGCAAAATATCAAAGTCGACAAATGTTAAACAACCTATCATGTCAGTAAGAACTATTGTTAATTTCGACGATTTCGACGCTCAAATCAAATCATGAAACGCTTAAAACTGCATTTTCGACATACTCAGGTAATGGCCGGAAAGTCATGACCGTTCATTTTTCGAAAAAAAAACACTATATAGTTTTTATTCAAAGTATTGGCCATTTAATTCTACAATTCATCGAGCCACGTCTCTGAATTATTCTGAATTGTTGGAAGCGACGCTCTGCAAGCGCGTGTCCCATTGATGTCAAATTGATGGTCGGACAGGGGAAGGTCTGGGGAGTACAGCGGGTGCGATAATATGTCCCATCCAAAAGCTTTCTTGACCGTTTTATGAGACTACGTATTATTATGCTGGAAAATCACTTTACCGTATCTTCGGGTCTATTCTGGACATTTTTCATGGTTAAAACTGATCATTGATTGTCGGTAGCTATCACTATTAACTGTTTCATCGGGTTTAAACAGTTCATAATACACCACGCCACTTTGGTTCCAACAAACACAGAGCATGTCCTGTAATAAAAACGATTTGGCTTTGGAATCCTTTGGCCGGCTTCACCAGGTGATAGCCATGATTTTTTCGTCACCCGTCACTATTCGGTGCAGAAATTATTTCTGATCATACTTTTGAAGCATAATTTAACATACAATTTTTCTATTTTCCATCTTCCTGTTACTGAATTGATATGGCGCCCATCTTATCTCTTATCTTTTGTACCTTCCCCATTGCTATTAGTCGGTCGCTAATCGTTTCTTAGACAACATTTAACATTTCTATCAATTGTTTCTGAGTTTGGGTTGGGTCTTCATCCAATAACTCTTGGAGTTTCGCATCCTCCAGCTTTTTCAACCACTTTTGAATATTCGAAACCACTCCTCGCATGTTTTTAAGCATGCTTGACTACCCAGTTCAAAGTGTCAAAGAACCTTTAGACATCTTAGCAGTTGACGAACCAACTTTTTCTACTATCACACGACTACCAATTGATTACCACAAGCACTGATTGAAAATGCTATATTTCAAACTGTTTCAACGTTACGGTTTCACTGCTTGTCAGTTAAAAAAAAGAGTTTTCTGTAGCACAATGTAACTGCTATAAGTTCTGTTTTAAACCGTAACTAATGATTGTTCGTAATTCAATTTTGTGTATATGTCATAAAAATGTATAATTATTTTTGTATTGTTTGGGCTTAAAAAAACTTTAAAACTAATTTATAGATCTAATATTATAGATCGAAGCTCGTCTTTTTCTTTTGGTTTTTAATCTCAGATACAGTTTGCATCTGTATCTGTATTTCTTCTTCAAAACTATTTATGTTGAATATAGAAATTACAGCGGATATCATCCAAATTTTATTGGTTCTTGATGAATTATTCAGAATAATAATCTGTTTAAATCAATATCGTTCATACGTATTTTGACTAGTAGCTGTGAAATGTCAATATAGTTTCTATGTTTTTACAGGACATTAATGTCAACTGTTTAAAC
This sequence comes from Rhynchophorus ferrugineus, assembly GCF_030347505.1. Classification (NCBI taxonomy): domain Eukaryota; kingdom Metazoa; phylum Arthropoda; class Insecta; order Coleoptera; family Curculionidae; genus Rhynchophorus; species Rhynchophorus ferrugineus. The sequence goes on from NW_027472585.1 coordinate 41,405,794, forward strand.
ACGTAATTATTGGCTGTATAATTTGCGTTGTTTGTAGAATTTGGAGTACAAAATATACTTGTGTTTGTTTATCATAACTATGTACTAATGAATATAAATAACCACCTCATAAAAGTGTAACATTCTATGTTAATATCCATGTTTATATTCATAATTATTAATAAAATAAACATGTATATAATCACTTAATATGTTCATTAATTCTTTAGGCTTTACAATGCGAAGCCTCTATGTCTCTGTTATTCATTTAAGTAATATATCAAATCTATTTTTCTCTGCATATTATCAATATATATATATATATATATATATATATATATATATATATATATATATATATATATATATATATATATATGTTGCATACAAATAAAATTTAAAATACGTACAAACTCACACATTTTCCACAGAATAACAATGTATTGATGCAAAAAATCAAGCAAAACAAAATTCATTCAGACGAATATGTTAGCAATTATCTCAAGGTCGCCGTTAAGACTTTTGTTACTTCGGCTTAATTTAAAGGTACTTATTACTCGTCCTTGCTTATATACGTAAAAGCTATTTTAAATGCTGAAGCAAACCTCTAGATCGATGAGCTTATCCATTTTTATTTCAACGAATAGAATATTAATACATCTCTTCATCGCTGTTTCGTACTCAGTAGGAATATTTATCAGCAGTTTTCACGTCTTTAATACGTAGCGTTTCACGTTTTGCTTCTTGTGTCTGGTAGCTTTGTCAGTTAACCAATTATTAGAAGTACCATAGAAGTTTTAATCGAACTAAAAACACACTTTAGTAAGCTCATTTTGCTTTTGGCATGAATCTTGGTTGACTATTACAATAATACACTAATATAATATAATATAGTCTGTTTAAAGTTATTTTGTATATACGTCATTTAAATCTGTGACTTCAAAACGTCGCAATGTTTCCGCATGAACTCTGAATTTTAGTTCAGTTTGGCTTTGATATACAACAAAATTCTAATCTAAATAAAATAATTGAACAAATATGTTATCCAATATAATATATTTTAACATTATAGTTTATATAAAAACTGCAGTTAATTATACAGCCACAATAGTTTATAGGTTAGAGTTATAACCTCTTATCACTATTGCTTTCAAGAGATTTGCATAGGTGTGACAACCGGACGGCTTTGACAGGCTCATTCGTTTACGTGTTCGAACTAATCCGACAGCATTGTGTCTCTTTTTAACTAGAATAAAATGAGAAGGAAAATATTGTCTGATTCTAATACGAATTTACAAATTGCGACAGGCAATACATTAAACATCTTGATGACGTATCTACAAAAAAACTTTGGATAGGCTATTGTTATATTTCAATATATACGCTTTATTAAAACAAGTGATCAGTGAAATGTGCGATCACTCAGACTTTGAAAAAGGATGGATCCACAAAATATGTAAGCATATCTTAAATGGGTGTATGCGAAACACAGTTTTAGTTTTTTATTTTCGGCTAGGCTAGGTTTTTAACACATTTAGTTTTCAGAAATTTGTTCTAGAAAACAAGACATACAGTAGGGATGTTATATTTTGTAGAAATAATCAAGAAGTTACTGGATATTTTGGACAATTAGATACAAAGGCTTTCGATTTAATTTTTTTTTGATAAACCTAATTTTTGCGTAGTTTTTGCTTCACCAGAACTTTCCTTGTGATATAACAAAATAATTCTTTTATACTCCAAAAAATCCAATCAAAGTTTGAACTGTTTTTAAATGAAATATAATTTAATCAATATTTAAAATCGTAATATATTAAAAAATTTAGATAAATTCAAAAAATGTGAAGTATCATGGCGAGGTATAATCTGGTTTGTAACAGTTTCAGTTGTTTAGAGAGATCATGTAATCTGAAACATACTTTACAGTACTAATTATAGCGTTGATAGCTGAAACAGGCTTTTACAAGATTACGAAACTGGGAACAGAATAATGAAATGTTTTCATTAGTGTACATGCAGTTACACTGCACAAAATCTTACGCTTTATTTCTGGCGAACAAGAATGTATGAACACTTATTGAGAAGTAATTTTAATATAAAAACAAAATAATCTGTAATATCACGAATTATATATAGTTTTGACAATATTTATTATAAATGTCAACATTATAATTGTGGATTTATTCTATTATTCAAAGAATGTTGGCTTCAACAAAATATCTTTAACACTAAGTTTCAAACATTATGTCGATTGAAGAAGATTTGAAGATTATTAATAGCGGCAGTTAAAAGCAATGGCTAATTGTATTTTAAGAAAATATTTTTAACAAAAAAACTGAACCGACTTCAAAAAATAAATAAAGAACTCACCAAAAATTTAAAAAATAATCAAACTTAGATTTTTAACACACAAAAAATGTTTTAAAATAAAATATGTACATAATAATCGTTGTACTAACTAAATAAAAATAAATAAAAACCTTGTTTAACCTATCTACTACACGTATTTTATATTCTACTATATACACACAATTTAGCTTAATACCTACCTAAATCTATTTATCTATTTACAATGTTATTATACTACTAACAAGTGGTGAGTTTGAAGTCGGTACGAGCAACAAATTAGATTTGTTTGTTCGTAATTTAATTTTGTGTATATGTTACAAAATGTTATTATTTTTGTATTATTTTGGATCGGCACCGACTTCAAATTGATCAATTAGCAGTAGTTAATATGATATTTGACACGTTTTCCAACCAACCTAGGACAAAAAAGTTGCTGCCTCCGTTGAGAATCGATCCCACGACCTCTGCGTATGAGTTTAACGCTCTAACCATTACACCAGAGCCTATAATGTTTCTGCGACTTCTCATTTGATATGGTTAGTGCTTAAATAGCAGATTGAACGGCTTTAACACTGAACTACTTATGACTTTTCGTCACATCAGTTCAGCAATAACATTATGCACAAATATCTGATTATTTTAGATAAAAAAATATGTGAAAACTTTGTATGTGCCTTTGAAATTTGAGGGTTTTACTCTATTTCCCCCCCTTCACCCCATAAGATCCGGACTTGGTTCCAATGGGACCACCTCGGAAGTGCATTCTTTCGAATAAAAAAAGAATTTTGAAAATCGGTCCATAATTGATGGAGAAATCGGTGAACATCCATTAAACTATATATATACAGCCGAACATAGAACCTCCTCCTTTTTTGAAGTCGGTTAAAAATAAAACAGGTCTTAACTATAGTAATATTATGTATTCTGATCATGTTATATTTCAACTTGTTTTGACTATGTAATTTATTGATTTGATGATAAAAAAGTTGTCTATGTTTGGATCGAACATATAAAAAGTTGCCATATATATTTGAATACCTTTTTCTAATACATTTGCATAGAAATATGTTAAGTTGATATTTCTATATATTCTTCAAGTACTTTAAATTTGATATTGATACTTTATCTTTAAAATATTCTTAAGTATGTCATAATATATATCTATTTGTGAGAATGCGAACTATCAATGTAGTATAATGGTTTTGACATTTATCTGTTAAAAGTAACGATTTTAATGTCATTGTGGAAGAGTGGCCTGGAGAATCAAACAATTTCGAAAACAATAAATTGCGGATTTGTTATTTCCGCGCGATGTTTATATGTGATGGGAAAGATCCAAAAGGACGGAATATAGTCACCAGACGAACTCATTGAAAATATCATTTCCAAATGTTTTAATATCCGAGTTTCATTCCTTGACAGGTAAAAGAGTTTTCTGTCATTTAATTTTGAGTGGCGATGAAAAGTGTATATACTATGGCAATTACTAAAATGTCGAATTATCTATGACCAATAGGTTTTGCAGTGCTTATGGTGGGGTTAACAAGATCAGCAGATGTCTACCGACGTCAATTGATCAAGTTGAATGATGTATTGTTGTAAAAAAAACCACCAAGAGCTAATAACAGACCCAAATGCTTCTCACAAATAGCAGACACTCTAAAGATATCAACTGAACGTGCACATCATATCATTCACGAATATTTGGATATGAGAAAGCTCTGTGCGAAGTGGGTGCCGAGCGTGTAAAAGTGAGCTCTCTTTTGATCAAAAACAACGAGTTGATAATTCGGAGCAGTGTTTGAAGATGATGAAGCATAATAAACCTGAGTTTTTGCGTCGATATGTGACAATGGATGAAATATGGCTCCATCACTCCGAAGTCCAATCGACAGTTACCCGAGTGGACTGCACACGATGAACCTGCTCCAAAGCGTGGGAAAACCTAACAGTCGGCTGGCAAGATTATGGCGTCTATATTTTGAGATGCGCATGAAATTATTTTCATTGACTACCTTGAAAAAGAAAGGACCATCAACAGCGACTATTAAATGGCATTATTGGACTGTTTGAAGGACGAAGCTGCGGAAAAACACCAGCATTTGAAGAAAAAGAAAGTGCTGCTTCACCAGTATAATTCACCGTGTCACAAGTCAGTGAAAATGATAGCAAAAATGGCCCCCAGAAACTATTTCCTGTTCTCAGATCTGAAAGGAATGTTCGTCGAATGAAGAAGTGATGGCAAAAACTGAGGCCTATTTTGAAATAATGGACAAATCATATATCGTATAATATAATCAGTATATCACCCTTGAAGGGAATTATGTTAAATAAAAAAAATGCCAAAAAACGTATTTTACTATGGTAGGCCGGGGACTTTTCAATTGTCATGTTAAAATACCCCGTTCGGTCACGGAAAGGTTAAAGAGAAAAATTGATCAGAATATATGCAATCACCTAAGATATTTTCATTTTCTGAAACAGTTTTAAACTTTAATCAACCAAATATATCAAGACAGATGATCCTGACAAGAATATTTTCCAACCCTGTGTTTATCTAACTTCCGTATCAAAAGCTAATCGGCAAATGGATCAAATCCTGCAGCAGTAACAATGACGAAGATAAGAACGGAATAAAAACGAAACCGTTAGAGAAAATTATCCATGATTCCTGCGGGAAACATTTGCGCTAGGAAGCTGTTAGTGGAACCACAATTCTTCCACTAAAGATACCATTTATTTCTGTTCATTTCACGAAAGAACGAAAATTGGCAAATACAGATAATTCTCCTATATTTTCCTCCGCTTGTGTGTGCTTGAAGCCTGAATATTTAGGTTCCTTTTTAACTGGTGAGTGTTAAAATATTGCAAATTGGATGTCATAATAAATATATATAGATATACTTATATAGAAATAACAGCGATTTTTAAAATCGTTATTTCTTTCTCACTAAAACAGGTTACGTACTTGATATCGTAGGTGAAGTGGACTCTATATAGTGATGTAAGGAAGTATAAAAAAAGTTTTCTTATTATTTTTGGCTATGTTTACTAGAACAACTTTTAACGTAACATTTGGAGAAACTAATTAAACAATGGAAATTTAAATTGCACATTTCTTTTCTTTATAAACAAAATTGTTTCGAAAAATATGTAAGGGAATGAAGCCCGGAAGTAGAGATTAAAAATACCAATTATTAGAGTACCGCCTATCAAAAATCATCGAAATGAATGGGTTCGATGCAACGACGAAAATGCTGAATTATTCGCAGATCATTTATCTAACGTATTTCAACCGAATGATATAGAATCTACAATAGATATAAATCCTGTTTATCAGCCCGATGTACCTGTATCTCTGATTGCTGCAATGGAAGTAGCCGCAAAAATTTACAACAACTTCAATCATGAACAGGTTCCTGGAATTGATGATATTTCCGCTGAATTATTGAAAGAGCCGCTACGAAAAGCAAATATAATGTTGACATATATATTTAATGCCTGTTTAAGGCTGAAGCATGTCCCGGAATGCCTTAAGGTTGCTCGAATAATTATGCTTAAAAAACCCGATAAATCGGCAGAACAAATTGGAACTGTTATTAAAACATATTAAACCATTTATAGAAATACCAGATTTTCAGTTTGGATTTTGAAATCACCACACGACAATCGATCAAGTACACAAAGTAATAGATATAGCACAGAACTATGGTGCGGTGGTTGCACTAAAACATTAGACCAAACAAAGCTCTACGATTAATTACCAATTCTTATTGCAACGTATCTTAACCAACGAAGAGCTGCACTATAATTTCGAATGAATTAATAATAATTTCGATTGAATTATTATAGCTTAAACTGGCTGATTGCTTCCTGATCAATATAACATATTCCAAAATTGTTTATAATGTAAATTAAGTACGTTTTAGCCAAGCAGTTTCATTTATTATACACAGTTTTAAAACGTCGTTAATTTCGCTAAATTCTAAACATTCATAATTTTAATAGCCTTATTTCGTAGCCTGCTAGACATATTCACTATCCGTTATATCAATTAAATTTAGTTAGCATCATAAAATGGAAGCTAATCATAAAAAACGTAATAAATATATATTTCTTAGTATCTACTATGTTTAGTTTGATATTAGTCAGATTTTTGTATTATTATTTGTTCATAATTTATTTTTATTGAAAAATTATTGTACTAAATATTTGTAAAAGCAGTTTAATCGGCGAACAAACTTATTTTGGCCATTAATACAATAAAGTAGTATAAAAACATTTATATGAGCTAATAAAATAAAATATTGCACAAATTACTGAACTTGGATACTAAAGGAATGTATTTAGTCTATATTACAAAAATAAAATACGCAGAAAAATTTATTCTCCATACTATTTACATAACCATATATCTTTATGATCAATTTCTTAGGTTAGTGGCTGAATAGGCTAATAGATCAAATATACTGCTTCTGAGTAGGCTTGGGATGCTATAAATTATAACTATAAAAGATTTTAACATCTAAATTTAAATTTTAATTATAATGTTTCACTGTAAAAGCTGCAACTGGGATGATTTATATACTGACGCGTTTTGCAATATTGTGTATGAAATAAATTATTAGTACTATGTTAAATAATAACAGTTCTTGTATTTCCAATAAGTATTTAATTTTTCATCGGATTTTTTGTTGATATTGCGGTATAGTCTAATTTTTTTTTCTGGAAAATACAGAAATTCATATTAATCACTTGTAGGTTATGCATGTGGCCCAATAACCCTGTTTTTTCAGAAATTTGTATTTTCAATAAATTTTTATGTATTTTATATAGTGAGAATGAAAATAATATGAAAAAAGGCATCAGAATCTTTTAAAAAACGCAAGATTATTATAAATATAAGAGATTTTTTATTTTTTTTCGTTTCTTTTTGTGTTAGTGGGATAGTAGATATCGAGAAAATCACTGTACCAAGTCATTGACCAAAGAGTTGGCCGCTGAGGGTCTTAATGTTGTTTAAAAAACGTTCTCCAAGAAACATTGGTACCTCTACATAGAATTCTTTTACTACTACAACATATAAATTTCAGATTGATGAATTAATTTGAAAAGTCACTTCTCAAGGATGGAGGTTTCAATGCCTCTCAGAAGCGTTAGGTTATGGAAGGTGTTTTCACTGGACTAGACATTAGACTCCTTATGACTGGCTCACAATTCATCATGATCATGACGAATCCTTAAAAAGAAGGGTGGATTGCTTTTAAGCAGGTTATGGAGAGATGTTTAAGCAATCATATAAACCTTAACTATAAACAAATCTTCAACGTAATGCTGAAAACATTTCAATATTTATATTGCCTAATGAATAAAAAAGTATATTATTTTTATTTAAGAGATCTAAACGAAAAGGTAGGTGAACGATTTCACCAGAACATTAAAAGATACTAAGGAAAACGTCAAAGTGATATCAACACACCGTTGGACGCTTCAGAGGTACCTGCCAGTTTCCCTTTGTTTTAATATATATAGGAGAGATGGAAATATGGTATTGTTTAATATGGGTAATATTTTTTTAATTTTCAGAGTATGAATTATTTATGATTACGTTTTATTTAATATTATAATCAAAATGCCTTTTTGATAAATTATATTACAATTGTTTGTGCGAAATACTTTTGTGATCAGCAAGTACGTTGTATTAAATAATTACTCTAAAATAATTTTTTTTATAACATCTTTATTAGATACGCTTAGTACAATCTTAATTTACAATTAATTTATTACTACTTTTCCTATGTACTTGGATTAATTAACAAGCAAGACGAGTGCGAGAAAATACATCAGTATGTATTCCTCAATTATAAAATTATAATTATTTATTAATTATTAACTTATAGCTATAGTTTACACTAATAGTACACACTAAATGTTCACACAAGTTCGTATGGTTTTGTTCGATTCAATCTCCTGACATCCTGCGCGCTGTCCAGCAGTTGTATTGCTTCCACGTTAGTATGATTTAGTAATCTTCTTTCGTGTTTCAAGGCGAAATCTTGCCCAACTTCGCAAATCCATTTGATTTCCAAGTCATCGTGCAGTTCTTCATTGGTTACATAGCGATAGGCATTGGTAATCAATCGAAGAACCTTGTTTTGACAGCGCTGTATGACTAACTGATTTGAATTTTTAGTGCAACCCCATATTTGCACCCCATAGGTCCAAATTGGCTTTATAATTGTATTATAGATCAACCTCTTTGATTTTAGATCAAGTTAAGAGTATCTTCCGACTAACCAGTATAGTTGTTTTATTTTGGTTCTAATGTGTTTTGCTTTTTGTCTAACGTGATGCTTCTAAAATAATAAATATAAATATTTGTAAATTTGTTTAGTGGCATAACTAAGACTATAACTGATTAAACAAGAATATAATTAAACTTATACATATTTATATACAAGATACACTTTTATGTTTCTTGTTATAACTAGTTGGAATATTAAGTAGTATTCAAATACATATATCCGTTTGATTATCTGCAAATAGTGGAATTCTATTAAACAATCACAAATATAACAATTTATAAATATTACTTCTCGCTATAAGTAATCATCACAATATCTGGGTGTATCTACAATATTTTTCAGAACTTTTATTATACGTGAACTTGCATATCCACACTTTAATGCTAATTTGTATTTTCCAGGCTTGGGTCCAATTATTTTTATTGTAACTTGATTATTTTCAAGATAATAAACCTATAATTTTATGTTACCTTTATTATATTAGATCATAAATCTGTTATCTAATAAAAGAACAATATAATCGCAAAGTGGTAAAGACGACATCCTCTTGCTGTTGTGATAGTCGCGGGTTCGAATATGGCTGGGGCATGGTCTTAAAATCTATGTGTTTCATTATTTAATACTTGTGATTATCCCAGGAAAAAGTCTAAAATCCGACAAGGAAAATGATCCCAGTCACGCCAGTAACCAGGCTGGGTAAGACCGGATGTCTTCTGGGATGATTTCCAAAATTGGTCACTCGCCAGTCTTAAGTCGGTAGGCTTAATGCCGAGGACCGTGGTTCGGAGCCCACCCACGCTCAGCTGTAGGTCGAGTCACTAAAAATCCAACAAATTGACGTCCTAATTAAACTTGTTAAGTCATTCTCTGGCTTTAGCAGGACTTCTCACCTTTAAAAACATTCTTTAATTAACCCAGGAATTTCTTGAAATAATGTGTACATAATTTATCCTTTTTTTGTTTTATACCCATTGTAAAATTCAGTCAATAGCCCATAAGTAAAACCACAATGGAAAAACTTTCCCGTGTACGATGATTCCTAGGGGAGTTATTTTTCAGCGTGGATCGGTCTGTTCTCCAGAGGTTGCGTTAATCTTTCTTTGCTGCTCTTGTTCTTTTGGTCATTTATTTTGTACAAAACCATCGGAAATGTTTTAAAAACTTTGATAAAATGGATTTTACGTTTATATATCTGCTTTTCTTTTAGTGGAAATATAATACATTATAAAATATATCATATAGTATTTCTTACTTAGTTCGTTAGATTGGATGCATGAAGTGAAGACATTTCATGGTCTATTTCAGGTTCTATTTTTCTTTGTATATTGTTCTGTGATGGAGAAATTTAGCCCTATGAAATTAAAAAGCTGTTTTAAATCATATGTTACGATACTAAGATTGTAAAGGATGGTAAAGAAAGTAACAAAAGTAGTAATATGGCAAGTTATCATTACATTTTATGAAATATTTTAAATTAAATACTATCGCTCAGAACTCTACCATATGAGAATAAAGGTAATATTTAACCATCGAATTATATGCACATTTTAATAACTGCAAGTATTGTAATTGTATTTAGAAAATAAATATAAATTATAAAATAAAAGTTTATTTTATGACAATATGTTATTGCAAACAGCTGAAAAAAATCTGAGTGGAAAACATCATGTATATATAGAGATTATATTGAAATATATTGACAAGTCCATAGACCATATTTACATAACAACATCATATTGACACACTTTTACAGAAAGTCCATGCACTATAACATAATTACATAAAGACTAAAATTAAAATTAAAATTATTCCAGAAAACATTATTCCATGAAAGAAGTTCCCAGTCAATACATTATTTTTACAAAACAGTAACATATTTAGCTATGTTTTTGTAAAAAATATATTCTTTAATCGTTTATTTCACTCTTCCATCTTCAGAGTAGTAGTCATTAGGTCATTAGGATGTTGTTGATGGGTAATATTATATGTTTTTGTTAATTTGATTAATGTTAACTCTTATTCGTACATTTGATCTTTTCAAAGTATCGTTCTACACTATTCTTCGATCCGATATCTCAGACCTTGGACAAGATATGGCACACTGGACTGCATGTTACATTGAAAAAGCGTTTGGCCCATACGCATTTTCAACTGCTGGAATCACACTTGACAGACAGACATTTTATTGTCAACCAGGGTGACGAATACACTGACCTACACCCAATATATTTGGGTGTTCCGCAGGACAGTGTTCTTAACTCTTATATATGTATACCCTTATGTTATATTTATTGTATACAACTTACCTACTGACCTCAAGAAAAACTACTGTTGCAAAATATGCTGACAATACAGTGGTCCAATTGTGGTTGAAAACGTGGTGTATCAAAGCAAATAAGACAAAATCTACCCATGTGATATACATCCCTTGTAAAAGAATTTGTGATTCAGTAAAGTTAAATAATCATTAACTTCTTCAAGCAGACACCATTAAATATCTTCATAATATAAATCACCATAATATAAATTCTTGTAAGCCAATGTGTGTTGCAAAACTGACAATAACACTACAATTTAATTATTATTTTATAATTATAGAGACATTATTGTACTGAGAAAGAGTGCAATATAGTCGATAGTGCTCATGTGCTAAACCAACCATTGTTTTCTAAATATTATATACGAAATGATGTAGCGTGCTCAAAAATTCATATTAGTTTATTAGTTTCTAATAGATGAAATAACAGCAACAGTATTACAACTTTAGCTTTACAAAAACTACTTCAACTTCATTATATTATAAAACTAAAATTTTGTATCAGTTTCATTTAACATGCTAGGATAGTACTGCATATTATTTCATAAAAATTATATTGTATTCGGAATGAACAATTAATAAATACGATTTTCATTAGAACTATGTTAGAAAATAATACTAATACAATTGAAATCGGTCCAAATCTTATGTCAAAACTGAACCCACCGCCTGGTAGGCGGTAAATCAACTTCGTTGTTGACTGAAACACCTGACTGGTTTTCATTATTAATCTAGCTGACCTGACAAGTTCAGGAGCAACGCACTGTATTATGTTGCAGTGTGCATCAAGATCGGTTTTATCTTCATAGGCCAGTTTTTATAATTAGCGTAGCATCAATCTGAGCTAAATATAGAATAAAGATTGCGACCGCTTCTTGGAGCTTTCTTTTTTATACTTTATATTAAAGCCTACACTGAGGTGGTATAGTGGAGGTTGTAATTTTAAAAATAGGACTGCTATTTTTTCTAAATGAAATATTGTGAACGATAAAGATTATGCGTGGAGATAAAATAAAATAAAACGGGATGCAAAATATGTTGTTATGCCTCTGGACCGGCATCTAACCTGGAAGAAATATATACTTGCTAAAAGAAAACGACTACAACTTGAACTATATCAAATATATTGGCTTATGAGGCGCACAATCTAAATTATTATTAGTAACAAAGGTGTTATTGTCTATTTGATCATATTAAATCCTATCCATGAAGTACTGCATCATAGAAAATATACCAAACCGTGACATTGTCAATAAAGTGCGATATCCCTCTAGAACCCATGACTCTTGTAATTCAAAATGTTTGTGTTAAGTACTAAATGAGTCTTTATGCTCTCTAATGAGTCTTTATGTACGGCGTGATGGTGAAGTAGGTACTAAAACGTTTAACATCATCTCATCTGGTTGTAAGATATATAAGTCAGTTCAAAGTTATTTTATACATACGTTATTTAAATTTGTGACATCAAAACTTCGTAATGTTGACGGATCAACTCTGAATTTTAGTTCAGTTTGGCTTCGACATACAACAAAATTATAATCTAAAAAAGTAATTGAACAAAAATGTTATCAAATATAATTTATTTTTACATTATAGTACTTCTAAAAACTACAGTTAAGTATACAGCCACAATAGTTTATAGGTTAGAGTTATAACCTCTTATCACTATTGCTTTCAAGAATTTTGCATACATCTGACAACCGGACGACTTTGACAGGCCTGTTCGTTTACGTGTTCGAACTAATCGGACAGCATTGTGTCTCTTTTTAACTGGAATAAAATGGGAAGGAAAATATTGTCTGATTCTGAAGAGAATCTGCAAATTTTGGCAGGCAATACTTTAAACATCTTGATGACATATGTACACAACAACTATATAGACACTTATACACTTTATATATACACTTTATAATAATATTCAGAATAGGACTAACTAATTAAGATAATATTTTACTCATCATTTGATATGGTATATATTTGTTTTAAGTATATAGTATATTTATTATTCCCTGTGCAGATTGATGAATTACTAAAAGTAATAATTAAAAAAAAGTATTTTATATTGCTTGCTTTCTTATACTTACTTATACTATACTATCTTATACTGTGTGGATTTCTGATGAAAATAACAACCCACTTATGAACTGATTTCTTAACCATCCATTTTCTATCCGATATTTTAAAATTTTCAAGATCTTATTTATCTTTAAATTATAAACTTATTTAAGAAAACAGCTATTTTTTGGAGGTCGAAATATATTCCTTGTATATAGTCGCAATAGTATATAGGTTAGATTTATAACCTCTTATCACTATTGCTTTCAAGAATTTTGCATACATCTGACAACCGGACGACTTTGACAGGCCTGTTCGTTTACGTGTTCGAACTAAACAGACAGCATTGTGTCTTTCTTTAACTAGAATAAAATGGGAAGGAAAATATTGTCTGATTCTGAAAAGAATCTACAATTTGGGGCAGGCAATACATTAAACATCTTGATGACGTATGTACACAACAACTATATATACGCTTATACACTTTATAATAATATTCAAAATAGGACTAACTAATTATGATCATATTTTACTCATAATTTAATATGGTATATATTTGTTTTAAGTATATAGTATATTTATTATTCCCTGGGCAGATTAATGAATTACTAAAAGTAATAATTAAAAAAAAATATTTTTTATTGCTTGCTTTCTTATACTTACTTATACTATACTATCTTATACTATATGGATTTCTGATGAAAATAACAACCCACTTATGAACTGATTTCTTACCCATCCATTTTCTATCCGATATTTTAAAATTTTCAAGAACTTATTTATCTTTAAATTATAAACTTATTTAAGAAAACAGCTATTTTTTGGAGGTCGAAATATATTCCTTGTATATAATGTTATTTTTTGTTTGAATTAATAGGTATTTTAAAACCGGGTTCAATAGCTTCTTGCTTGTCGACATGGACGGTTGAAAATTTGAATTTGGAACAACAAATATGGCTTAAATTTGAAATTCTATTTAATCCATTGTGTCAGCGATGTCACTGATAACACTGAATAAATGTCGAACATTTACACATTCGTCGTTGTCTGATCCGAACCCGTGCTCTATTGAAAATCAGATAGGACACGAATGCATAATTTATGGTTACTGTACTGATTTTTTGAATTTGTCAATGTTAAACCGTCGAATTTGTTGTTATCGTGGTATGAAATCGATTAAATTAATATACAGGATTTGGACAAAATAATAATACCCTGTACTAGTGATCACCCTGTGGTCGAAATTCGATCACAATTTATTATGTGAATCATGTTTCTTTCATAACAGAGTAAAGGGAATAATTTAAAAATGACATGTTACTAAAACTTGTTTAGAACTCAGTAACCTTTTTAAATGATATTTTATTTGTACATGTTTGTATATTACGACAGAGATTATGTGAATAAAATAATTTTGAGATTGATATTTGACTTTAGAATGTATATTAAAACAATAATGAAGATAATTAAATAATTTAATTTTTATAATTTAGAAATCTATGTTAAATGATGTATTTTCAATCATTAAATGAACTATTGATTTTTCAAAACTTAGGTCTATATATATGGTTACATCTATTATTGGTTTAGTCGTTAGACATTTTAACATTTGTCAATGCTTTAAAATGTCTACAAAATTACTATTAATAATTCATAATTTCTTCTATTTGTCCTATGTGTTCCATCTATGCAAATTATGTAGTTAGTTTCATTTTAACTGATACATATTTTCAGTACTTCATTTATGTATTCATATGGTCTTTATCGCTTATCCATATTTTTGCCCTAAAATATATATTGCAAAGAAATAGTTCCAATACAGTTCCTTGTGGTACATCTGTTTACCTTGTTTTAATGTAGACTTCCTGTTGTTGTACCCTAAATATTCTGGCTGTAATACAAGATTTTAATAGTTCAGTGTGTTGTTTCGGTAGCATTTTCTAAAGCTTATCAAGAACGATGCCAGGCTATACCTTATCAAATGCTTGTGCTACGTTTAACAATATAGTTGAACATACGTTTTTACTCTCATAGGATTTTCAAACCTCATCTGTTATTCTATGAACCCAGTAAATTGTTGAAGTTTGTTAGTAAACCCGAACTGATATGTCGGTATTAATACATAGGTGTTTTCACTCTAATGAGACGAAAGATGAGAATGTATTCCGTACTTTTTGCTCTAAAACTTCTTCGATTCAATTATGTTGAGGTCTGGTGATTATGTTGGCCAGCAAGGATGTTTGATGATATTGAAATGATCCTCAAACCAAAATTAAACCTTTTTGGTTTACTTAAGTAGTGAGTGTTGAGTCCTGGTGTCATTTTGGCTGCAGTTTTATATTGTCTGGCAACAATTCTTTTTAATTTTCATCGATCTTTGTCGCTTAACTGTATGTTAGCGTATAATACACATAAACATAACCAAAGTGACTCGTAATATTGCAAACATACAACAAGTTGTGCTATATTTCATTGCTCATATTACTTCACCTTCTGTTGTATTAAAACCTAATCAAAAGATCCTATCTACATGTTATCTTTTTATCTTTCAAGATATAGACTTTAAATAATTTTGTCTAGTTTCTGGTTGTCTTGTCATATGATTAAAATTTAATTTATAATAGATTTATTATGTGATATTAACACAGTTTTGTGTACAACAATGTTATTCACATTTTAACATTTCTTTAAGATTTCTCAGATTTTTTTATTATAGAAAAATATCTCAGCAAGAATTACTGCTTTATATTTATATGGGGAGTACAAAAGAAAAATTTAAAAATAAATAGCAGGCAATAAACTAAAGGGAAACAAAGCAATTTCCACAAATCTCGGTGTGAAACAAATGGGCGAATATATAAGATCCCTTTGTCGGATACATGGAGGAAAGTACAACGACCGAGGAAAGGATCGATGGGAGAAAGTTATCCACGAATCTTGATGGGAGGACGTAGTTTTACTACGAGACGGTCAGTGTTTGATTGACAGCCCTGATTATATTTTTCAGTCGCAGGAATGTAGTGCGACCATTTATTCCGGCCAGTTGAGAGACTAACAGGTTGATTAAAAAGTCCCCGGCCTACTATAGAAAAACACATTTTTTTGCAAAGTTAGTTTTTTTTATTCAACATAATTCCCTTTAAGGATGATACACTGATTATAGCGACCCTCCAACTTTTCGATACTATTTTTGTGGCTAAATAGGCCTCAGTTTCGTCGATCACCTCTTCATTCGACGAAAGTTTCTTCCCAGCGAGCATTTTTTTGAGATCTGAGAACAGAAAATAGTCGCTGGGGGCCAGATCTGGAGAATACGGTGGATGAGGGAGCAATTCGAAGCCCAATTCATGGATTTTCGACACGGTGCTTTTTTCGGCGATTTCGCCCTTCAAACGGTCTAATAACGCTATGTAATAGTCGCTGTTGATGGTCCTTCCTTTTTCAAGGAAGCTAATGTAAATTATTCCATGCGCATCCCAAAATACAGGCGCCATAATCTTGCCAGCCGACTGTTGCGTCTTCCCACGCTTTGGAGCGGATTCATCGTGTGCAGTCCACTCGGATAACTTTCCATTGGACTTCGGAGTGAAATGATGGAGCCATATTTCATCCATTGTTACATATCGACGCAAAAGCTAGGTTTTATGACGCTTGATCATCTTCAAACACTGCTCCGAATCATCGTCGTTGTTTTTGGTCAAAACTGAGGTCGCGCGGCACCCACTTTACACAGAGCTTTCTCATACCCAAATATTCGTGAATGATATGATGTACACATTCAGTTGATATCTTTGGAGTGTCTGCTTTTTCATTCAGTTTCAATTTATGGTCATTCAAAATTATTTTGTGGATTTTTAAAATATTTTCATCGGTAATAACCTCTTCTGGGCGTTCGCTGCGTTCACCGTCTTCGGTGCTCATTTCACCACGTCTAAACATAGCATATCAATCCTTGATGGTTGATTTTTCTGGGGCAGTACCTGGAAACTCGGCATCAATCCAAGTTTCTGCTTCAACTATATTTTTTCCCTTCAAAAAGCAGTATTTTATTAACACGCAAAATTCCTTCTTATCCATTTTTCACAATAAGAAAAGTTGCTTCACTCAAAATTATATAATTCACAAATTAATTGTGAATTGCTGTCAAATTTGTATACGCATCTTCTAAGGGTTAGGGCTAATTAGAAAACATATGAATTTAATTCCAGTAGTGCCATCTATGTGCCAGGCCGAGAATTTTTTAATTGACCTGTTATATTAATTCTAATACCGTATTTTTCATCCTTCGTGTTTTAAATAGTATTAGAAATTTGACAACAATTTATTAAGTTCATTTCATAACAGAGTAAAGGGAATAATTTAATAATGACATGTTACTAAAACTTGTTCAACGCACAGTAACCTTTTTAAATGATATTTTATTTGTACATGTTTTTATATTAAGACAGAGATTATTTGAATAAAATAATTTTGAGATTAATATTCATCTTTACCTTGTGTATTATATTTACCATGTATTACTGGTTTAATCGTTAAACATCTTAATATTTATCAATGCTTTAAAATGTCTACAAATTTACTGGTAATAATTCATAATTTCTT
This sequence comes from Rhynchophorus ferrugineus, assembly GCF_030347505.1. Classification (NCBI taxonomy): domain Eukaryota; kingdom Metazoa; phylum Arthropoda; class Insecta; order Coleoptera; family Curculionidae; genus Rhynchophorus; species Rhynchophorus ferrugineus. Next base: position 41,423,401 of record NW_027472585.1, read on the forward strand.
CTATTTTTCCTATGTGTTCCATCTATGCAGATTTTGTAGTTAGTTTCATTTTAACTGCTACATATTTTCAATACTTCATTTATGTATTCTTATCCATATTTATGCCCCAAAATATATATTGCAAAAACAATAAATATACCAGACATTAAAAGAATATTTCTTCTTAGAATACTTCTTTATATACATTTTTAAATAGAATTGCATTGTTCTTTAGATATTCTTTCCAGATTTCGATCTTTAAAATAGTACCTGTTTTTTCTTCCTGTCACTAGATGTATTTATTTCTATTCAGAATATTATTTTATGTATTTTATGTAAATCTCTTGTAGATAGCTCGTCTTTAATTTGCCTTCTATGGCTTTTATTGGTCTACTGCTTGGAAATTAAGTCACCTACAAATGTGAAATTAAAATTTGATGAAGATATTTTATAATTGTTAATATTATTTGCAATATTTATTTTAACTGTTAATGCACACATTAACTTGTTTATTATTTGCAATATTCGGTTAGTGCTTTGTTAAGAAATGCATTTACTAATGAAACTAACTAAAAATGTACTAATGATCCATCTGATTTAGAAGTTAACATGCGATAAACATTGATAATTAATCAAAGAACATTGTTTTGATCGCCTTAGACTACTAGTCGGCTTGACGACTTGTAACCACGTATCTGCACCCTATTTTTGCAAATAGGATTTGATCTTAGATCAAGTTTTTCAAGTCTCAACTTTTTGCTAACGTGATGTTTCCAATTTAATCTATCATTGAGATGGATGCCGAGGTATCTCGTTGATTCCGTTTGAGGAAGTAGGTATCCATGAAGTAATATAATTAGGTTTCTGTTTTTTCACTGCAATACAGGATTGATATGGACAGATCTCGAGCTATTAAGTTGCATTTACCAGTCAGTAGAACTTTTGTGGATCTTGTCGACTGTCACTGGTAGTTTTGCTAGAACTTTAGACAGAGGTATATTGTTATATTGAATATTGAGTATCATTCTTGTATAATCTAAGGCTCTTTGAACATTTCCGTTTGAGATCTAAATATTAAACTGTTTTATATGTTAAAAATAATTAGGTTTACAGTTTTCAGCTCAGTGGATTGTGACTTGTCACCTACATTTTTACTACGTGGGCGTCAGTATTCCAATAATTGTTTAATTGACTAAACAATTAATAAACGTCTCATATAATTGATCATTATGAATGCGTTATATCCAGAAACGGAGTTTTTATTGATTAATCAGCCGAGTTCGTTGATGTAATATCTATTTGTCGCGCTGTGAAGTAACACGTTGATTGTTTTATTATTTAGGCCTATCACTACCGTACCGAATATATTTAAAAATGTTGGTCCTGCATCTAGCATAATAATGATTCGTGTGGCAGGAAACGCGGAGTTTCCTGTAACTTGATCACGATGCATACATTACAATGGCCAAGTAAATGACCCGTTAATGTCTGTTTTAATACCATCAGAGCGCGAAGTGCGTTGGAACGGTTCGTCGGTGATTATTTCCGCGATTTTAGGAACAGTTTTAATATTTCTGCACCTATTGATTACACGATTTTAAGAAAATATTTTCGTTCTTTGTCCTAAAGTTTATTTTATGATTTTCCGCTTGGTTATGAACAAAAACTGAAAGAAAATACCTTTTTGTTGGTATAAAATTTACTTTTGTAATAGTCTTAGTAATAATACTCATATTTCGATTGTTTATAAATTTTAATTATTTTTAATACATTTAAAAATACCGCGCGGTCAGAGTGGGGTTTAAACGTTCATACTGCGCTGATAGATGGCACTAGAGTGATAAACAACTATCAGGTGTTTTGTACAAATCTAGAATACCTTAAAATGTCGTCACGAAAGTGTAAATATGATGCTGATGCATTTTGTTATATGACAATTTATTAAAGTTTGAGACGTAAAATACGAATTAAATACATCTCGCGATGTCTGTGAAGCCTACGAGGCATATTTTAATTGCCCTGTTCGGAATCAAGACAAGACATGGGCTCCACATGTAGCTTGTAATAATTGTAAAAGATGTTTGAAAGATAATCAGCAAATTTTAATTAAATAGTGAATTCTATTTCTATATTTTAGTTTGGTATCAAGGTGAGAAAAGGTCACTTAAATTTGCAACACCAAGAATCTGGTGTGAACCAAAAGATCACGTTAACGACTGCTACTTTTGCATTATGAATCGAAGTAAAGATGCAAAATCTATCGAATATCCTCTTCTGCTCCAGTCGCAAAATGATCTGACATGCCCAGTACCTGAGCCACCGAAAAAATTGTAACGGAAAAGTAGCTCATCTCTCAGTTCTCATAAAAGTAATTCCGGTAAGGAGTTTTTACCTACACAAGAACAACCAAAACACAATCTTATTACTACAGAAGATTTTAATGATTTAATTCGATATTTAAATTTGCCAAAAGTCAAGCAGAGCTTTTAGGCTTTCGCTTAAAACAGTGGAATTTGCATATATTTGCAATAGTGGAATATATATATATATATATATATATATATATATATAATATAATATAAGATGGGAAAAAATAGTAGCTATTAAGCTTTAAATAAAAAAAAAAATTATTATTATTGATACATGACGTAACGATGTACCTATTTCAGAAGAACTTTTTCTTACTATTTCATCACAGACCATTATTGATTTCAAATAATAATCCAACATTATTATGTGCCAATATCGAGTCGGACACATCACACCAAAAAAAACATTCTTCAACCGGTCATAAATAATTTGATTTAATTTTGCAATTGCTTTAATAGTTTATTCAGCCCAAAATATTTTCGCCGCTCGGACGAGAGATAACAATCCGTATTTTTTCAGGTCAGTGGTGATGCCGGCACCGAAATGAATTGTGCAATATATATCTGTTTAGTGAATCAATAAAAGTTTGTCTTTTATTTCCGTCATCGTTTGTGTTTTTCTTTGTCGCGTTTGAATATCGTTCATAAATGTTGAATGATGCTAGGGGTCGCTGTTTTTTCCCGTCGATATAAAACCCGCTTGCCCTTTTACTTTTATGTTTTCGCCTATAGGAGGTTCTTGAGTTAAATTGGGACCTCTCTGACAATGAAACGACACTGCTCTTTTAAAAGGGCATTTTTCTCATCCAGGCCGCTTTCTTTATCCAAAGACGTACTAGTTAATATGAATAGGCACTCATTTAAGCGTTCGTATCTTATAAATGTGAGTTCAAAGATAAGGTTTTCTTAATAAAAATTTCTTTTGTACTTTTTATTCGATTTTTTTTAATATGGTATATTATAAAGCCCTTTATAACTCTTCATCAAAATGATTTATGATATAATATAATATAATATATTATACTTCACTTTGCATGCTATATTCACATGTCTTTAAAATAAAAGACCTAAAATAAAATTGTCGAGCTTCTTCAAAGAAAAATCCTAATAAACATAACTTAACGTAGATCATCTTCAAGTCTTTGATTGGACGATGAACTGGTTATCTACATAGTAGTGTGGATGAATAATGCGAAAAGTTTTTTTAAAACGACAGTTTGATATTACAAACTCTTTGACCCATGTTGTATTCGCTGATTCAGACGTTGAGGCCTCTAGCATTCCTCATGATATAGTTCGCAATGTTAAGCTATATGGCTTGAGAATTAATTGAGAAAAGATTAAAGTATTGGCAACTAACGAATCATCTGCTTTTGTATCTATTGTAGGCAACTGCTTCTATGTTGTAACGGATAGAGCTTTCAGACCACACGCGGAGGTCCCGAGTTCGATTCTCGGCGGGGGTAACGATTTCTGGTTGTTGTTGCAGTTTGGTTATAATATTTGTCAAATCACCTAGCTCAGGTAGGGTCTGAAGCGATCCTTAGTTTCAATCACTGTTTCTTTATTTCTATTTTTCTTCATGCGAGCTGCATCTTTACTTCGCCTAGCCATTGTAATACTTAATAAAATAACTGCATGATTTATTGAGTAAATATTTAGCACATAAAAAAAAGAAAAAATTCAAGCAACTTCAAAAAACTTAGATTTTTAACATATAAAAAATGTATAAAAATAATTTTGATAATTTTGTGACATACAAAAAATTAAATTAGAAGCTAGATATATCTAATTTGTTACTACTATATGTGTATACATACAAACACTTGGAATTGATTCTTCGCAGTTATAATATGAAGACCATGGTTTATAAAGACTCTACCTATAAAAAATCTTTCTTTTCTTTTGGTAAAAAGCATTTAAGGCAAGTTTTAGGCTGCCTAATGAGTCTAAAGGTATATTTTCTTCATTTCCACCTCGATTACATTCCGGTAAATGTTGGAGATGTTAGTAAAGAGGCAGGATATTAAAGGACTAGAGGAAAGATATCAAGGAAAATAGAGAGGAGGAAAAAAAACATACTGGCAAAAAAGAAAAAGCATGTCCTAGTGAACGTATATTAGGTAAAAATAGAGTCTGTTCAAAGTTATTTTGTACATACGTCATTTAATCATCAATCAGTCAATCGTCAGTTTGGCTTTGACATATAACAAAATTCTAATCTAAATATAATAATTGAATTTTTTTTATCAAATATAATTTATTTTAACATTATAGTACATCTAAAAACTTCAGTTAATTATACAGCCACAACAGTTTATAGGTTAGAGTATTAACCTCTTATTACTATTGCTTTCAAGAATTTTGCATACGTCTGACAACCAGACGACTTTGACAGGCTCATTCGTTTATGTGTCGGAACATATCAGACTGCATTGGGTCTCTTTTTAACTGGAATAAAATGAGAAGGAAAATATTGTCTGATTCTAAAACGAATTTATAAATTGCGACAGGCAATACCTTAAACATCTTGATGACGTAAAAAAATTTGAACAGATTATATATAATGATAATTATTTGTAAACGAAATAATATTTATGGAATATATTATTTTACCTTATCTTATCTATTACATTAAAATAGTAATAGCTAGTTTAACATTGTTAAACAATATGAAATGCCATGTGTTGTCTTACTACAAAAAGGAAGTAATTTTCAGATTTAGCATGTCCAGAAACAATATTACGTCACCAAACCTAAACCTAACTTAAAATAATAATTTTTTTAAACACCTCTGTAATTAAAATTGAAATGGGTTTTATATATCAAACTGAATTAATTATTTCTTTAATTTTTATAAATTATTTCCCATATGGAAAATTGCTGGTGTCTGAAAATAGACCGCGGCAGTTTATTTCGGAAAACTGATTTTTATTTAGTTTTTCAGCAAGTTTGATTGCTTATCAGTCACCGCAATCATCGCGAACGGAGTTTGGCACTCCAAATATTTTAAATAACACGTTTTTTAAGTATCTAAAAATACGCTTTTAATGAGAATATTGACAGTGTTTTTGGAAATAATTTTATCTATATAGGCACGTGATTTTGGTTAATGAAAGTAAACAGGAATAATAGTTGAATAATTAATTATTCATAGGTAACGTGACTATTTTCCCCTATCAGAGAATGGTGTAGAATATCATTATATATTTTTGTAAATACATCTCTCTTGTAAATTTATATATTACTACATATTTTATTGGTATTAAGATTAATTAACAAGCAAAATGAGTCAAAATTAAGTAATTAGACTAATTTAAGCTAAGCTTATTTTATAAAAGTTCGTGTGGTTTGGTTTGGTCTGATTTCGTGCGAGTTGTTACGTTTATGTTTAATGATGTCAAAATGATGATTGCTTCTTATATCAACTCTTTTAATAATAATGGATAGAAATTGTTGTTAGTTTTCATGGTGATTATCACCTGAGAAATAAATAAACACTGTGTAACATTGTAACGTTGAAATACAATATCTGGATGTAGTACGGTTCTGTACTCTATTCACCATTTTGTTATTGCATCTAACCTATTCATTTCGATGGTTTCTGACTATTATGGTGAATAATCTTTGCCTCTTATAGTTCTGTTCATAATTGCTAATATTGTGATTCGTCTATTCAATTTTCTTTTGTCTCACATTTCTGGTTCTGTGCAATATTTTTCTGTATCATATCTTTTTTAGGGTAAATGATGTGGCTCGGTGAACGGAGGTAAAACGAAAGGAAACAGTGGTGTTGACATTATGTGACCGTTATTTATTGGCAATATAAAAAAATGTGAAAAATACAAATAATAAAACGGATGGCAGCGGTGCTACCTGGTGACGAGGCTTGGGCAGTCGATGGTGGCAGGTCTAAACCAAACGAGGGTTGAGCACTGAATGAATCGCAATACCCTTCAATAACATCCCAGATAAACGTCACGGGGTTGCCGCCAGCTATTCGTTATCGGGTTCTAGTTGGCGCTGCTGGCACCCCGCCCGTGTTCAACATCTGGGATTATATTTATGGGTATTTTGCAGATCGTTATTCCACGATGTATAATTCGACATGCCTCAAGGTCGCTACACTTTCATTTCGATGTAGTTAATTTACTTGGTGATTCGATTTCTCTTGTTGATAGACTTTGGTGTTGTTGGTCGGTGGCTGTTGCTTCAAAAGAAGCTAACCGAATCTGTTCTGTACTCTATTCAAAAGTTTTTTTACATACGTCATCAAGATGATTAAGGTATTGCCCGTCGCAATTTGTAAATTCAATTCAGAATCAGATAATATTTTCCTTCTAATTTTATTCTAGTTAAAAAGAGACACAATGCTGTATGATAAGTTCAAACATGTAACCAAATCAGCCTGTTAAAGACGTCCGGTTGTCCAACGTATGCAAAATTCTTGAAAAAAAATAGTAATAAGGGGTTATAACTCTAACCTGTGAAGTATTGTGGCTGTGGAATTGACTATAGTTTTTAGACGTACTATAATATTAAAATAAGTTATATTTGATAACATTGTTGTTTCATTATTTTATTTAGATTAGAATTTTGTTATAGATCAAATACAAATAAAACTCCGAGTTGTAAAAAAAAGTTGTTACAGTTGTTAAAGATATATAGCGTTCATAATTTGGGTCTTGTTACGTTTAAACTGATTTGTTCCTCCTTTACCAACCTGAAGATGCCATAATGTTAGAAGGAATGTGTTTGGATGAACCATCGAAGGGTTTCCAGTGCTAATATCCACATTTCTGCGAATGATTTAGCTTTATTTATTCAGTAATTATTTTTATTTATTTTCTAGAGAACTTACCAGTTTTGTAATAATATATAATTAATAAAAATATTAATAAATCATTTTTTTAAAATATTGTGTAACGAAACTCAAAGCCTGCAAGAGTCAATTAATAATAAACCTAACCTCTCCACCCTTCTAAGGGTCTTTTTTTTTGAAGGAAAGAAAAATACACCCTTCTTTTTGAAAGACGACTATACTAAAGACTTGACAAATTTATTAATAGCTATGACAAATTACCGGACGAGCCTTCATCTTACATTTTTACAAGACCTTATTGGTAGCGTTGAATCTTTTTGAAGATATGAATATAATGGAAAAAATATACCGGGTTTTTGGAGATAATGAGTTTTTGATGCTTGTATGCTGATATTATAGATTAGTGATACTTCTGTTACCTCAAAAGTTTGTTTGATATTTTTTGATATATTTAGAAATGCGGAAAATAGATTTTTGCTTGGGATATATGGGGCGTGCGCTATTAGATTGGTTTATTTTATATATATATATATATATATATATATATATATATATAATATAGGACTTAAGTGGTGTAAAGATAACGAAACTTCCAGAGATTGCTTTTAAAAGAATATAATTTTTAAAAACATATAACAAAATCAAGGAAGAAATATATCGATTTATATATTTAAATGAGACATGAATATTTCAGAATGGTACATTGGGTTGCTCATGGCAAGATAATAATAAATATTTTAAAGACAACGAAACCTGATGGAAAAGGTCATAAAAATGCGTAACATTTATTTATTGCAGACTTATATTTCTTCATGCTGTTACTTCACTACATAGTATAAAACAAAGTCGCCTTTTCTGTCCCTATATCCCTATGTGCGCTTAAATCTTTAAAACTACGCAACGGATTTTGATGCGGTTTTTTTCAATAGATAGAGTGATTCAAGAGGAAGGTTTATATGTATAATACATGCATAATATACTAAGGCAACATTGCTAATTTTAGAGGTTTCTAACGCGATGTCGTAAATTAACCTATTTTTTTAGGCTTATTTAGCAATTAGCAAAAACGCTGCCTAACCCTACGAGTTAGATCAAATTAATGTACTACAGTATTGTACACCATAACAAGGTCTACAAAAAAGTCCGCGATGGTATATGTTTATCTTTTAGGGATAACCCACATTAACCATTTTTATTGTTTACTTTTTACGTGAGAAAATGGCTTATTTACGAAGCTATTTTAAGCAATACGACATTAATCCTTATCGAATTAAGTACCTTAAATACAGTGTGCAATTAATATAGATCAATATGGTTCCTTACAGCATGTAAATTAAACAAATATTTTCGGAGATATTACAAATTTAAAATTTGCGTTTAAAAATGTGTAATGTAATAAAAATTGTATGAATTTAGATATTGTAAAGATAGCAGGAAATCTTCATAGTAATTATAGGGGAAGAGGAATTGTTTTACTTCAAATTTAATGCGTGCAGGCCAAGGGCATTAATGAATGAACCAAAAATACTGGATCGATTTTAATCATGTTTTCATTGAGTGACATAGGCATATATATTTTATACCCGTGCAAAGTCGGAGCGGGCCGCTATGTTTTTATATACAACGTTCATATTTTTTCTGTAGTGTATTTAATTTAGTATCAGCATTGCACCCGTGCGAATCCGGGGCGGGTCGCTAGTGGTAAATATAAATGAAATATTTAATTGCATTTTATGTAATTTACTTTTTTATCAATAAGACTGAGAAAAGATACATAGTAGATAAGATTATTGAATGCTATGGTCACAGAGTATTACGTCTTCCTCCCTATCACTGCATTTTTAATCCAATTGAGTTGATATGGGGTATTGCAAAAAATTGTTACAATAGATATTGAGGTCGAGGAGGATATTCAAACCAGAACTGTCTGGATTTATGGAAAGATGCATTGTTGAAAATAGTACCTTCGGTTTGTGTGAGAGCGATCAGACACATTGAAGAAGAAATTGACAAATGGTAGAATCTTGAGCAAGTTCTTGATTGATTGGAAATAAACAGCTTAGTTATTAGCCAAAATGTACTGAAACTCAGAGTAGCTGCGGCAACATTGCGACGTTTCCCATACCATTGCTATTTTGATTTGACTATATATTTTAATTGTTGTATTGTGTTATGTTTGACTGTTTATTTATTTGCTGCCTTCTACTCTAATATGCCGTTTCCATCTTAATTAGGCATTGAGGTTGGAAACAATAAAACAATTTAACTATTAAGTGTTGGACAGTCCCAGCTATTCATCCACAAATAATTTCTATTCAGATTTGTTCATGTCACAAATACAGTAAGAATAAGACGATAATAATGTAAAGCCATGTCCATATTACCCATACTAATGGATGTTTGGTGCGTTATTGTTTCTATTTTAACGGGATGTTCCTATTGAATTTACTTCTTTGTCTCGGAAGTTTGTTTTGTCTTCGTGCACGTGTAAAGTCCGAACGGAAAATGTATTGGCTCCGTAACTACCTGTTTTTATATTTTGTGCGTTACGCTGTTCAGAGATGAACAATCGTTCTAGTGCCGTGAAAGCACTGAATGAAATAATAGAAATATACGGTATCAAATGGAGCTTATCGGTTACCATTGTATTTAATGTCGCTCATAATGTTCATACACGTAACTCATACGTTTTTGTTAATACAACGTGGGGCGAAAGTCCCTCTACCTTTTTGATTGCCTATAACTTTTCTCAAAGAAGAGATAAGTAAGTTTGGTTTTCATAAAAAGTTTATATGGTCTTTACGTTTTCTTTTTGTTATAATTGAAAGATTATATCGGCTAAATGGTGACCGCGATTCGCTATCCAACTTTCGGCTGTTTTTAAGGCATTTTTTATGACAGCCCGCAACGTCTTTTGGGGCTTATTCATATACATTTTTTATTTAAAAAACCCCATAAGTAGAGGTCTGGTGCTGTTAAATCCGGCGATCTGGCTGGCCATGTTAAATCGCCACTTCGCGAAATTAGTCTTCGTGGAAAAACGTCTTTCTATAATTGAATTGTTGATCTTGCCCATCTTGCTGAAACCACATATCCTCTGGTGCTTGCTCTTCCATTTCAGGCACAAGAAAATTTCGAATCATGTCTTGGTGCCGTTCAGCAGTAACAGTAACTGTAACAGCTTGGTGAGTTTCAAAAAAATAAGTCCAATGATATTTCCAGCATGAATACCACACCACACAGTTGTTTTTAGTGTATACAATGGTGTTTCATGAATTAATTGAGGATTCTGTGTTCCTCAAAACCGACTGTTCTGTTTATTGACGTGGCCACTGAGAAGAAAATGGGCTTCATCGCTCATTATCAATTTAGACGAAAAATCTTCAATTTCACCAGACGGTCTTAGGATTGCAATTTTAGGACTAATTGAATTTTGTACGGGAACATTTTGAAATTAGTTTTGAAAATTCGCATTAAACTGCGTGCAGAAATGTGTAACTGGGGACCACGTCTCCGTCTCCGTGGAGACTCTGCAACGCTATCGCGCACCAGAGCCAGATTTTCAGTGTTACAAGACTCCCGTTGTCTTCCAGAACTAGGCCTGTCTGCTGTTGTACCGTGCTGTCGAAAATTCGCAAGTAAACGATAAATTGTGCTTTTGTGAGACACTGAACGATTAGGATATTTTCGATAAATATTGTTCCCATTTTAACTCGTTCTTGTGACGTATATTTATCCATAATAAAATTTGGACGTCTGCACAACACAGTGGTCAAACTGAGCTAAACGTCACATAACCAAAATGGCGCGCAATCAAAATGGTAGCGGAACCTGTTACTATACCTGTTATTTTCCTGTTGTTTATGATATTTTATTTATTCAATTTATTGTTAATTGTTGAGTTAATACTGTTTTTTTTCAGTTTTCAGGTATATGAGGTGTATGAAAGTAATTAACGGAAATCCAAAATTAAGGAGACGTAAGTAAAACATAATGGGTTTTTCAAAAGTATTTTCGTTCCACATGATTATCCCTATTAGAAAAAATTTCAACTACATCACAAATTTTTTAGAGTTTTTATGGTACAATTCTATTAATAAATAGAATTTGAAGGTTTAAGAACTTTTAGAAGAATTTTGGAGGTTGTAACATGCATACATTGTCTTGCATTACTGCGATATTGTAATCGAAATTAATTATAACCGGAAAGAGCCATGTCTGGTAAATATGGCGGGTGGGGCAGATTTGATTTATGTATCCTGGGCATTTTAATATCTTCTTGATGCTATATTTCCATGAAAATTTCTTGCCGTAGCTCTTCACTGATATTTATTGATACACAAGCACTCTAACTAACAGGAATTAAGTTACCGCAAATGGATTTTTGGAACTGACAAAATATGTTTTATTTGTGTCTCGCCTAAGAATATAACGGGTATCAGGAACGTCTTGTTTGTTTAACAAAGTGCCACCAGCTAAATAACACAAAATTGTCATATCCTAACCTTGTACATCTGTTGAAAATATAACCTTAAAGTTTTAAGTCGTTTAAGGGTATATTTATTTTAACAACTTTATTTTTTTACTACGTATTTACCGCACATTGGTCCTTTCGACTACCACATGCTCTACGACCAAACCAAAAAAAAAAAAACACCAGTAATACTGTAAGTGAAGTAAACGCTTTTGTTATTTTAAACCCATCACAATTCATAATTTATATGGAGTTATTGTAAATCACGTCATCTATTCTAGAACCGTCCACATTAATTCATGGCTTTAATATAGAGTTAATTTTAATAAAACCTTAATTAAACAAAATACCAATATTTTACTGAAATATTGAATAATTGAACTAAAATAATTAGTGTTACCCCTTAAATTATCAGAGAAAGATAATTTCAAAAACGTTTATTGTCTATACAGAGTCTCTTTCATATTCTATTATCTACAATTATAATTTCCGGAGACATTTTAATATTAAAAAAAAACGCAGCTGTTGAACTAATTCCAAGAATTATAAAACTCTGAATATTTTAAATTAAAAATACGACTTTTAGATGATCACCTGGTTTTTTTAAGGAATAAAAGTGATAGTAATACTGTAATTAGCATTAGAGAATCATAAATGGAAATTTTGATGTATTTTTAATAAATATATTGCCAATAATTAATTAAACTATTAATAGTTAAGTTCCCTAACTATGTTTTTACAGAGTTTTATTATCACTCGAGGTCATTTCCTTTTTTTTAAGTTAGATTCAAAAATGTTATTCACTTTGCAAATCTACAGTGGTTTATGACTAAAACATTTGAGATATTAGATATGTACAAAAGTTATCCACGTTTATATCATTTATATGTGTATTCGATACATGTATAATTTCTATTCACGAGTTTCTTTCTTTTGTTTCTCAAGACAACAAAATATTTGATAGCTGTTGATAGTCGTAGGTTCGAATCCTGTTGGGACATGCTTGTAAATTTATGTTTTTGATTTTCAAAAGGCAACAGTGCAAAATTCAACAATAAGAGTCAAGCAGAAGACCGTGGTTAGTCGCCCACATTAGTTGTATGTGTTATTAGTACTTTATTATTACTTTAAGAGGGAAACTGTTGAAAAACGAAGAAGTCCATCGCATTCTTGATGATTTTTTGGAGAACATGCCCCACTGGAACGATATGTAGAAATAGGTCTCAATGTTTCAAATGTTGAGTGGACAGGAAATATAAAATGTAAAAAATATTGAAACCCATCGATCCCAAACCCGGTTACTAAATATTTTAATTATATATATATATATATATATATATATATATATATATATATATATATATATATACAAAATATTTACTTTGTCAACAATGACTAATTACCAATGACTGGATATGAAAGCGAAAATAGTATCTAACTTTCAATAGAAATGGTTAAAATTGGAATGGTCGATCCTGCCAAACCAAACAAATCATTTGTCGACAGTTTGGATCCTGCTATCCACCTTGCTGTCAGTCAGGTCTAAGTTATTAGGCTATATGTTGAATTGCAATAATTGGCATACCAATGGAAGCAATAAGGTTTAGTATGATGCAGCGATTTTTATTTTTTAGAATAAAAATAGCCCATTATTGGTTTTTACGTATTTGGATTAGGACGTATTAATTATAATTATAATATTTTTTAGTTAATCTATATGTTATAAATTTATATGTATGGTTCAATTATCTGGCATTATAATGATATATACAAAAATGGCTCACTTTCACTATCAGAATCACTATTCATGTCAATTATATCGAGCACTTGTTCTCGATTCCATCGTTTGTTTTTTCATTTGTTCTTCCTCAATGTTACTATTCTTTCTCTCGTTGCACATTTTAACCAATTGCCCATGTATATTCTGAACAACTACACACATATCTATGTATATAAATTTTTTAACACTCTACAATAACATTTTCTACATCTATCGTATATTAGTTATATACTCACCTTTTCTTGTTTCCTCTCTCATCATCCTGTCTTAGAAATTAGCAGCATTGAATTATATCATATTGAGATAGTTTGATTCAAGTATAGTATAGTATGAAAAACAATATATCTGCAATGAATTATTTTAAAATGTTTTGACTAATACAATCTAATCAATTATTATTTCAACGTTGACCTTTTTTCAACAACTTTTGTTGTCTTAACACTATTTTTATTATCATTTAGCCATGAGTGATTGTTGGGTATATTATATATGTATAATCCAACTCTGAAATAACAATATTTGGAAGTTCCATTATCTCTTCGATAGTCTTCAGATTAATAGTTTCCTCTGAAATAATTGTATTAAATTATGTTTATATTGAAAAAACTACTCAGTGTTTTTATACGTTTCGTATATTTGATCTCTGATAACATCAAGCTGAACTCCATTATCTCGTTCCTGTTCTAAGTAACTGATTAGAGACATAGTCTGTTTTGTCTGGCTTCGACATTTTCAGTCAGAGTAATAATAGAAGCGATTAAAGAAGTATCAAAACAAACGAAGCGTTAAAATAACATTTGCCGGTTTATAAGTTGTAGTTATCATAATTAATATTTTGAAGAATTTTACAGACGTTTGACAACAGGGCGATTTTTGCAGGCTGGTTCGGTTACATGGTCGAACTTATCAGATAGCATTTTGTCTCTTTTTAACTAGGATAAAATGAATGATAATACATCATGAAAACGTGTTTACTGTTATTTTGTATAGACTATATCTGTATATAAACCAGCGTCGTCATGATATGAGTTTAGTTATTTTGGATGGAGTATAACCTTGAAATAATTTAACATTAATGAAAAACTATGTCACTTTAACAACAGTTATCAATGAATTTTTTGTATCACTTTGTTTACTAACCTGTGCATAATTTTAGCATTAATTGAAACAAACTTAAAATACGTATGGAAATAATTTAAAAAATGTCATGTTATTTTCGTGCGTAACTGATTTTATTGACAGTCAATAGCCGGAAATCGGCGTGGAAACCAGCGGTCTGTAATAACAAAAAATAAAAGAGAAGCAGCATTTTTTTCATTATGCGAATATTTTCGATTGGTTCTGCGTCAGAGCATGTTAAAGTCTCATCACGCATATTAAAAGTTCTTTACTATTATATAAAAAATATATTCACTGCCCATTACTCATAAATATAATTTCGAATGAAGGTTTATTTTTTAAACTTTAATATACTGCCTCTGCGTGAGGGAACACATTATATACTAAGATATAGGCACCCAATCTATTAATTTATTTTATTAGATATTAGCAAATATACATCTATGAAAATATATTATGGTGAAATTAATATGTGGATTCAGACTTTTGTATTATATTGGGCCATAAATTAGAATTAAATAAATTTTTTTATTTGAAATTTTATTGTAAAAAATCGGTACAATGTATTTTATTCAAAGTATTTTTTTATACTTTCCAAAGGCTACTATATTTCAGTTAATTTCTAACTCTACCTCGAAAGAAGGATATATCTTTTGACGCTATTTACGATTTGTCTCATTTTTTGATATCTTCATAAGAACTAAAACGCTGCTCACACAAATCACAACTCATAATTGAAAAGTTCCCGGCCTGACACATAGATGGCGCTACAAGTATTAAATCCATAATTTTTTTAGTTAACCGTCAAAATATGCGTGTATAAATTTGACTACTGTCGGATCATTAGTTTGTGTATTATAGCATTTTGAGTGAAGCAACTTTTGTTATTGTGAAAAAAAATGTTTTAAAAAACAGTTGAAGCAAAAACTTGACTTGATGCCGAGTTTCCGGACACTGCCCCGGGAAAATCAACCATCAAGGATTGGTATGCTAAGTTTAGACGTGGTGGTAGAAGAGGTTGTTACCGACGAAAACATTAAAGAAATCGACAAAATGATTTTGAATGACCGTAAATTGAATCTGAATAAAATAGCGGATATTTCACGAATATTTGGGTATGAGGAAGCTCTATGCAAAGTGGGTGCCGCGTGAGCTCACTTTTGACCAAAAACAACGACGACATTGTTTTCAGGTGATCAAGCGTAATAAACCCGGGTTTTTGCGTCGATATGTGACAATGGATGAAACATGGCTCCAACATTTCACTCCGAAGTCTAATCGACAGTCATCCGAGTGGAATGCACACGATGAACTCCCTCCAGGTTATGGCGGCTGTATTTTGGAATGCGCATGGAAAAATTTTCATTGACTACCTTGAAAAAGGAAGAACCATCAACAGTGACTATTACATAGCGTTATTGGACCGTTTGAAGGACGATATAGCGGAAAAACGGCCGCATTTGAAGAAAAAGAAAGTGCTGCTTCGCCAAGACAATGCACCGTGTCACAAGTCAGTGAAAACGATGGCAAAAATCTATGAATTGGGCTTCGAATTGCTTCCTCATCCACCGTATTCTCCAGATCTGGCCCCCAGCGGCTATTTCCTGTTCTCAAATCTCAAAAGAATGCTCGCTGAGAAGAAATTTTCGTCGAATGAAGAGGTGATCGACGAAACTGAAGCCTATTTTGAAGCAAAGGAAAATTGTACTACCAAAATGGTATCGAAAATTTGGAGGGTCGCTATAATTAGTGTATCACCCTTGAAGGAAATTATGTTGAATAAAAAAAACTAATTATGCCAAAAAAATGTGTTTTACTATGTTAGGCCGGGCACTTTTCAATCGACCTGTTATGTCGGAACAAGTGATAATCAGAAGAAGCAAGGTCTGGAGAATACGTGGGTGGAGTAACACTTCCATTCATTTTAATATTTCCAAGTATGTTTTCCCCGATTTTACAATATGTGATGGAGCATTGTTATGCTGAAGAATAGCATTGTTGTGCATGATAATAAACACAACAATTGTAGTCGATAACGATCCCATTGACGGTTTCATCAGGTGATGTTTTCGAGTACTCGTCTTGCATTTTTCTGGCTGCCCGAAAGGTTTTTTAGTTCCGGTATCAAAATCACCACTTTTAAAGCGTCGAAACCAGAATTTACATGTTGATATCGAAGACTTGATGACCTCCTATCTCTCAAATGTCTTATTCGTACAAATAGAGACATTTGAAAAAAGCACCGATTTTGTTACTGAAAAGCTTCAATGATGTTGCTTACAAATGTACCCGATGCGTAATATACAGTAACACCATCTGTTGTAAATCCTTTCAAATTAATTTATAGATTAATCATTTCTGGAAATCAATATTTTAGAGTAATTTTTTTATCCTAATTGCTACGATCTTTATTACAGTTTATTACAGTTTATTATATGAATTTACAGTTTATTATATGAGTACTGAATATCTACCCAATAACTAGCACATGTATTTGTACTTTGAAGAAAAGTAAAGCACCAAAAGGGAAAGGTAAAAGTATTAATGAAAAAAAATTATCGTCCCAAAAATGAATCAATTACCACAATATATGCGTGGTGATGGGAGTGACTACGTCAATGAAGATTATGCCATATGCATGTTTTTAATATGTGAAGGAGTTTTGTTGAACGGTGATGCAAAGCGACACTGAGAGTAAAAATAGACCAACCCTCACTCGTTCACTACTCAGGTAGTAAAAAAAACAGATCACTGTGTAGTCTGGGCCATTTTACATAACACCTCCCTCATACACAATACTTACACAGGGATGTATGTGGTCGATATTCCGTCTGAACATTTCATAATTGTTGTAAAATTATATTTGAGTATCGCCTGTAACTTCGTTCGCCAGTTTTCTTTTATATATCTTCGAAATACAGATTCCAATAGTCTACGACCAACAAACTAAGCTACTCTAATTCGCATATGGTGACCGTCCACCTTTAACTGCAAGCCTCTGTTCTAATTCCACTAAACTATGTTAATTTACAGCAACTTCAGTCCGCTTTTGGTAGCCTTATGCTTTGAATTGTGATGCATGTGCCGATAATCCAAGGACTAGTGGTGTTTTTCAAAACCTGAGTGTTTTTTACTCGGAATATTTTATGGTTAGTGGTCGATCTGGATTATGTGGTATGCGTCTGTTAAGTCGTTTAAATCGTGTAATATGGCTTTTTCGGCAATTTTGGAGGGAAAAAAACTATTAATTAATCTGAAAATATTATTTTATTTAATGGAAAGAAGAGGCGACTTGTTGAACGGTTATACAAAGTAACAGGAAGAGACCGACCCGTCTCACTTAGTCACCATTCAGGTAGTTAAAAAAATATTGCCGGATAATCTGGGCCGTATTACATAACAAAGGTATACGATCGATGCCCAGAAAGTGATTATGTCTGAATATTTTGTCCGATATTTTAAAAAATTTATATCGAAGCCGATATATCGATAGTTTTTAATATCGACATATTGATATTTTTCTACTCGGACGACATCCCTAGTGTGCTCTGCTTTGTTGCCATTTTTTTTTTGCTTCATACTCATCTTATCCAATTCTTCCGTACTCCCCTAACGCATTTACTGAAAAATCCGTACAAATTTCATTCGTACGCCTAATGGGTAAAACTGCAAATATCGATTTTGAGCATTTCCGTTGTCGTCGGCGCTTCCCGAAATCCCCTCAAACAAAAGATAATTTTGGTGATCCGTACTCCAAAGTTAAATCATTAATCTTTATCGGGCATTATTTTAGTTACAGGTTTCGGAATTATGACAGGCATTCTGGCCCGTTCGACCCCCATTTGGGGCGGATGATGATAAATTTCGACGTAATTAAAACCAGATTTTCTAAAGGTGAGCTAAACGATGACAGGTAATAGAAAGGTCGTTCTGAACGATTTCGCCGGCCGAAGCCAGATAACCGGCACCATGATTTTTCATATGCTCGACTGGATATTCATTAAAACGTTTCGATATTTTTTTAATATTCATGAAAGAGACGAAGAATAGCCTAAAGGTCCATTAATTATAACACCGAACAGTGGACGAACAATAGTTTGAAGATTCTTCAAACACAATTGGAAAACGGACTTTACTGCTCTGCTACCTTTTTGGACATATGTCACCTTTGACAAGTTTGACATTACTAAAACTATATTTATTTTAAAATTAAGTGGAATGGAAAGTAATCCGAAGCGCCACGAACATTGACGTCACTTACCGTTTCCTAATCATCATTTCCGCAATGCAACATTTGACAATTTTAGCTTCGATTTTATTTGGATCATTTATTTTATATTTCACAGTTAAAAAAATGGCTTTGTACAACCAACAGAAAGAAAATATATTTTTTATGAATATCTTACAACTGCAATAATCTGCCCGTGGACAATAAGTATTATTATATGATTTCCGTTATATAATATAATTTTTCTGACATGTAGAAGATGGCTTCAGTAAGTCATCTGCTGTACAACGTATAAACTAAATCATATTATTGATACAATTCTAACTTATTTTAAAGCCTATCCTAACTTATTCTAAAGACTATTCTAACTTATTCCAGATATTATTAAATATCACTCTATGTATCTATTAATCAGTTCGTAAGGTAGTATGGCACTTCGCACTAACACTTCGAAACACACTTTTTATGGATTCTAAGGGGATATTGCGCTGAATCAGTTTCTTGGAGATGTAATATGACGATAACTAACGCAAAACTATATTCTTGAACCTCTGGAGGATAGCTATATTAGATTTGCTAGTTGTATCCCACAGTTCAATACCATATGTCCAAATGGGCCCAAGTATTGACTTATACAGCAAAACCTTGTTATCTAGTGATAATTTAGATTTATTTTTTATCAGCCAATGCATTTGTTTTCGTTTAAGTCCAAGCTGTTTGCGTTTTGTCACTATATGTTTCTTTCATGTCAAACGTCGATCAAAATGCATTCCCAAATATTTAACGTTGTGTGCTTGCGGAAATTCATGATTGTTCAATTTTACTGAGGGAAATATTCTTCCACAAAGGGTAGATTTTCTCTCATTTGCTTTGATACGCCACGTTTTCAACCACAATTCGACTTTGTTAATATGAAGTTGGAGTTTTTTTGTGACTGATATTGGATCCTCGTGTACTGATAAAACCGCTGTATCGTCAGAATATGTTATGCAACACTAGATATAACAATTGGTCAAGAACACTACCCTGCGGAAAACCCGAATATGTTAGGTTTAGGAGGGTATTCGTCACCCTATTTGACAATAAAATGCCTGACTATGTAGTATGATTTTAGCACTTGAAAGTGCGTATGGTAAGATTTTTTAACTTAACATGCAGAACAGGGACTTATCAAGGCAAATAACCTAAATTTACCCAAAATCGATTAATATCGACGAATCGACTGTGACGATAACTAAAATGAAGATTGGTTTGTCATAACACACAAACCAACCTATAACAACTTGATAAAATCATATTGTTCAATCAAATATGTATAACTTACCCTCAACTTAGTGAAGTATAACCCATCGAAATATTTTATGTACAAGAAACCAAATATATGATATTGGCCTTTTGTAATCTAACAATAACTCTTTTTGAAGGCTTGTAATTAATTAACATTTTTCTTTGTATTTTGAGAATATATGACCAATAGTCAACAACAGTGAGTTCAATTAGAAGCCTTCTGTCTAGTTGGTATTCATATCTGGTAGATAATATATATGACTAAGGAAACAACTCATTCTCTTGGTAAATTAGCCAGAGTGTAGTATTCTTGATATTCTTTAAAATTATCATTCCGAAAGGTCATGAAATTCCATGGTGTGATCCATGGGAATTGACAGTTTTTATAATGAGTATCTCTGCTTACAAAATAATTCTAGGATTCTGTAATTTATTTATAAACTAAGAATACACTACGTGATTACAAGTATTGACCACGAATTATAATGAAAAACAGTGTATTGTTTTATAACTTTCTGCAGAGTTGCATTGGGTTGCCACAATACAGTTTTTTTACCAAGAGAATTAAACATTAAAACTGACTGTTCTTTTTCTTCTTCTTAAAATTTAACCTTGTAATATAATATAAATATGTGTCATTAAAACAGTTTCATAATTTCAACTAATTGTTATTTAAATTAGAATCTGAATTAACAAAACATAGTAGAAGTGTGCAAGCATGTGCTAATAACGAAGAAGGGCCAAATTCCTCTGATCATCCCACGCATATCATAATATTGTCGGACTAATATACAAGTATAATAAAGATATTTTCGTAAATTACAGAATTATTCAAATTACAACAGGGAAGATATGGAAATGTTACAGATGTATATAAAGAGTAATTGAAAAAAATGAGGGTTGCCTCCTTGAGGATAATACAGAGTGAATAGTGTCTTATATTATACGAGAAATGGGTTTAAAATATGTTTCTTGACAAAAATCTTAAATTAGTTCGATATATTCGATACTTAATATGAAATTTTTTAAAATAAACTCATATTATGGTTTTGAATTCACGTTAGTTTATAAACTGACTTTCAATTCAGCAAATAGTCTTCTCAAATAAAGAAATCTAATTTGCTTTTTTTGTGTTATCGTTTTTTGAATAAACGTATGGCCTATATTTTAGACATTATTTCTTCGGATTTTAAATATTGGTTCAACAACGCCACAAAATGCTTAAATAAGTCAACTACTTGCACTAGATACTTTCTGGTGACTAGTTCTTTAGCACCAATTCCATTCATATGAATATAAATGATCCTTTCAACTGATAACAGAGTTGATTCTTTGGTAGTTTAAAAAATTGTTAGTGTAACAGAGAGAAAAAGTGGTCATTAGTTGAAATATGATAATGTTAATAATTTTTCAATGATTTTAACTAACTCCATGTAACACTTCAGTATAAAAACAAGTTCAAAATGTGAGTAACATAATTGAAATGCTTATTCCTCACTGTTAGATGTGCCTGTGAAGAAAATTTTTCAAAATCTTAATATAATTTTACATAACATTAATTGCATAGCACAAAAATAGATATTATGTAGATATTAAAAAATCTCAATGCTTCTCGGTGAAGAAAAATAATTAACATAGCAATAACTTCCTTGTCTTGTATGTGAATGGGACAGTAGAACAATAAATTTTGTATGACATTTGGAAATGTATTTCCTAAAGCTAGTGATAAGTTTTTAAGTAAATTATTTAATAATTTATTTTTATTTAAATTTAACGAAAATATATCTGTGCATGTACAATTTACATATAATCAATCAATCTACAATAAGTAAATCCCTCATTCCCTTAGCAACAGTCTAAGTATCTCGGAATGAACCTTTATGCAAAACTACTGCTAGAAGAAACACCTAGAAAAGAAAAGAAAATAATTGAAGTAAAAATGTAGGAAAATATATTGGTTCATTGGAAGAAAATCACAATGATCAGTACATAATAAATTGCTGTTATTCAAGTTATTGAAACCAATTTGCACATACAGAATTCAATATGGGGATACTTTGCGAACAGTAATATAAATACAATGAAAATTTTATAGAACAAAGTCTTAATAACTGTTGTAGCTGCAATCAGTTACGAACCTTCAGATACTGACTATGGAGGGACTCCGTTCTCATGTCAATATCGAAACATTATGGCTCTTGGGATTTTTAAATACAATCAAATTTCGAAGTAATAATGATTGCAAAGGAAGCTTGAATATGACTTAAAACAGTTACAGTCAGATTTTTGGGCAATTTAACAGCTTCTAACTAGAAACTTATCATACGATAGACAAGTTCAAAACGTGGTAAGATATTTACTGTAAAATCAGATGATCTGATTCCAGGGAAGATAGATTATCAGTAGGATGGGTGAGGATCAATAAAATACATCATATCGAAGAAAAACTATACAGGAAAGGTGGTAATAAATACAAACAAGTATCACCATTAATTTGCCAATTTTTATTTATCTTTCTTAGTTTTCTTTATTTTTTATAATATATTAAAACATAAGCATTATGATTTTTTGTAATATATTTTAGAGTCCCCTTTTACCAACTATGGGTTTATCTGGACTGGACCTACAGTTGAACGTTGGCTCCGAATCACGGTCCTCAGCATTAAGCCTACGGATTGGCGAGTGACCTACTTTAAAAATCATTAATCAATTTTAAACAATCACAAACACAAATTTACGACCATGCCACAGCAGGATTCGAACCCGCGGCTATCGCAATAATAGGAGGACCGTCCCATCGCCTTTATCACTGAGCCACCAAGCCGGAAAATGATTATGATTGAATGTTTGGGTGATAAAACTGATATCAGTTATAATTAAATAGGTTTAAAAAGTTTGTGCAAGTCCGGGAACAATCTGATATCATAAAATCCCCGTTTCTACCAAAACCAACAAATCGATTAAATAGTTCTTGCTAGATAGATAGCATTAAATCCGAGACCGTTAAGCCTGCAGCATCGTGTTTCGCTTTTGCTTTCGACTCCGTTCGGTTATGACCATTAGAACAAGCTCGCAACGACTACCCATTGCTGTTTTCTTCTCGATTTTGCATAACGACATAATAATAACAATCGCAATGGAAGCAGAAGTAGAAAACACTTTCTCTTTCCAAGTAGCTCTGAGCAGTACCGATTTATTTGTTTAACATCTTTCATTGTGATAACTTTCTAATATTATCTGCCGTTGTTATCGATATTGATAAATGGTTATTTAATGGCCGTTATTATCGCTAGATTTTACTGCGTTTTGTAAACTGTGATCATATTTATACACTACAAAAATTTTCTGCTTTCTGTAAATTAATGATAGTTGTAGATATAAAGGTAGAAATTTCAATAGGGTTAATTATCATTCGATGAATAGCGGAAGCTATTTGTCTATATATTCATGTTTTATAATTATTGATGGAACACTGTGGGTTATAAAACAAAGACTAAAAATAAACTGTAAGAATAATTCAAGAAATGTACAGGATTATTTCAACTATCGTCATTGCAGACAACAAAACTTGCAGAACCCAATCACGACTAAGAAAATACGAAATTTTATCCAAAACATGGCTAAAATATTAAGAAGAAATGTCCAATAGACAAAGCTATGCTAAGGTATAAAAATTGAGATAAAAATGATTGTTATAAAAGCGTATTGGGCCAGAACACCTGCAGGAAATTTTGGATCACATATACAGTTGATATATGGTACTAAGAGGATATAGAATGATAATAAATGAAAACAAAACGTCAGTCGCGTTGATGAGGGTATCTCATATAGCGTAAGTATATCTCATAAGTATTTGGGTATAGAAATTGAAAGAAATGGAAGACAAGGACAGGAAAAACCATGAATGTAGATCGTTATAAATAGCATATTCATTAACAAAAAGTAAATACACTGTACAAAATAGCTTACATATATATCAAATTGTGAAAGAGATATAAAATTAAGATACTAGCAACAGAAATTAAATACTACAGGAGAGTTAAGGGAGAGTTTATATCTCATAAGTA
Organism: Rhynchophorus ferrugineus; assembly: GCF_030347505.1. Classification (NCBI taxonomy): domain Eukaryota; kingdom Metazoa; phylum Arthropoda; class Insecta; order Coleoptera; family Curculionidae; genus Rhynchophorus; species Rhynchophorus ferrugineus. The sequence continues at coordinate 41,447,526 of NW_027472585.1, forward strand.
TTTGGGTATAGAAATTGAAAGAAATGGAAGACAAGGACAGGAAAAACCATAAATTTGTAGAATTGTTATAAATAGCATATTCATTAACAAAAAGTAAATACACTGTACAAAATAGTTTATAGATATATCAAATTGTGAAAGAGATATAAAATTAAGATACAAGCAACATAAATTAAATACTACAGGAGAGTTAATGGTGTAAGGAAGATGGACTAAACGTTCATTCGTATATATGTTTCCTTTCTCATAACATGACATTTCTTATGACAAGTTACATTTATTATTATTTTGGCACAAGTTATAACATAATACAATAAATATGTATTTCCAATAATGGCTTCATTCTATGCGACTTTCTAAATTTCCATCTTTAAATTTGATTATTCTATGCAGTTTTGTTAACTTTGTAACATAACATTTATATATTAATGCAATAGCAGCTAACCTTTTTACATATTTCTTTGATTTAAAAGGGAAATAAAAAGCTTAAAGCTTTAAGTAAAATTAAGGCTTTTTCTAGGGATTATTTCCTTTTGTCTTTCTGATAATTTGACGCTAATCCGCTATTTTTAAATAAGTCAGGATGACATTCATCAGCATTTTGTTGCAAAAGAGAACAGAAGAAGTGAAACTTCCTGTAAAAGGCGGTTTGTTGGCTGGCTGTTCGATCTTCAGAATACAAAAAATATTTTTTTTACACTTTAATAACATATTATACAATGGTAAATAAAAGTACCGCTACAATTTTATTTATCGAAGTCCTTGATTTCAAAGGAAAATAGATTGTCCTCCTAGCAATATATTGACTAGACATCATTCCTCGGTATGCTACATTTCAACCATCAGAAATATGACAAACAATAATATTCTCGTGATAAATTATCAGCTTCCTTTTGGATTTGGTGTTTTTGTTATCAGGCAATTCAAGTAGGTATAATTTTGAAAATCAATTTCTGAAAGCTTGTGAGATGTTTATATATCTAGTGATAAAAAACTATATACCATATATATAATATATTCATTTACATTATCATCATGTTTCTTTTAATCTAATGTTTTAGCTCCAAAAAACTGTTGTTGTAGTTAAGGTGATTCAGTGCAGCACTTTTTTTTACAGTAATGCTGTTTTACAATTCTTTTCATGATAATTTTGATGACGTTGTAATAACACTAACCTCAAAAAAACCCAATAGATATCCCACTCTATACTTCTTGGTGTTAAATAACCCAAAACATCGCACCTCTTAATAATCCCAAATTTTCTTTCAGTCTTTTTAACTGTACTATTAGACATCATCTTGACCTAGTTCATATCCAGAGCGTTATAATATTCACGTTTCAGTAGCAGTTTCGAACTTTTGTGACTAATTCTGACCATAAACTGATTATTAAGTTTATTTATGTCTTTTGTCCTACGGGACATTAACATGGAAATGGTTTAAAACGCGTTTAGTGTCAATGAAATTGGAGATGTAATTTTGCGGCTACTTAATTTTCGAGACTTTATTGGCGAACATGTCGTTTTATGTTTTATATTATTCGGATCACTTGAGATTAACACTTATAAAAAGTTTAATAGAAGAATATAAGAAATGAAAAGGTATAACGAAGGTAAAATTATTATACTTATGTATATAATAACTTTAATTACTTTTCGGTGAAATACTTTATTCTTATGGTACTACAATCTATTATTGGTATCTATATTATGTATATAAATTATTCGATAAAACAGTGCATATGAATCAAAATTTATGAATTCAAAACTTGGCAGTGTTGCCGTATCAACTTTGACTTTGGCTTTGCTTATAATAAACATTTAATATAAATAAAATAATGAACCAAAAATAATGTTATAAAATATATATATTTTTTTAAGATTATAGTACATCTAATGTATATATTATTGAAAGACTTAAACTACAGTTAATTATACAGAAATAATAGTTTGTAGCTAAGAGTTGTTTTATTATCACAAATTAAACAAAACGGTCGAACCGTGCATTTGACTGAAAATAGCTAGTTTTTTTTTACTATTGATGCTTTTGACTGTTTTGCGACTATAGACTGTTTCGACTGCCTTCAGTCGATAGTTCCCAATGCTTGCCGAAACTGTTTTGATAGGAAAGACATATAGTCCAAAAAAAAAGTTATCGAAGAACTTGAGGAATATTTCAAACTTTAAGGAGACTTTATTCACGAATACTGCCGAATTAGGTCGGACATTTCTTGATATAATAATCCTATAACTGAATGTTGTTAATTCAACTAAATTTTATTAAGCATTATTCTTCATTTTACGATATATTTAGAGCTAGTGGAAACTAATATCAGCGATATTCTATACCAAACAGTAATAATATCCACTCTACGTGCTAAAGTTCAAGGCAGTTGCATCAACTGTTCCAACAATTGTCACGTTCCCCAGGGAAACGTTATGACTACGACGTTTCCTTACAGTTCCCTGCTTATATGCAAAACAAGAATGGGGCCACCGGCGACGTGGCATTTCTGATAACATTAACGACCCGCAGGAAATATCATTTCAGATTTTAGTGCACTGTAAAAAAGCAATTTCTAGTGCAACCGTTAGTTTTCTCAGATAAAATTAACTTACATAAGTGTGGTTAAAGTTTTATTTAAGAAAACTGCTTGTTATAAAAGTTAAATAATTTTTTTTTCTAAAATAAATCTCCACCTCTTTGAAGAAATATTGATTTTATTTTTGTTACCTTTTTAACACACCTCGAAATTGTAATACTAAATAAAATAACTGCGAAAGATTGGGTAAATATCTAACACTAAAAAGAGAAAAACAAAATATTTGGAACTCACTAAAAATGAAAAAATAATTAAACTTAGATTAAAGATAAAAAACATTTTAAAATAAAATATGTACATAATAATAGTTGTGATACCTATTTTATATTCTACTATATACACACAGTTTAGCTTAATACCTACTTAAATCTATTTATCTATTTACAATATTATTTTATCTACTACCTACTGACACTTTGAAGTCGATGCGACACACAAATCTAAATTAATGGTACTATTTGGGTTCGGCACCATCTTGAAAAAGATCAGGTGGTAGTAATTTAAAATAATATTGTAAATAAATAAATAGGTTCAGGTATGTATTAAGCTAAATTGTGTGTATATAGTAGAATATAAAATAAGTGTAGTATATAGGTTAAATAAGGCTTTTGTTTATTTTTATTTAGTTATTACATCGATTATTATGTACATATTTTATTTTAAAATGTGTTTTTTTTGTGTTAAAAGTCTAATTTTGATTATTTCTAAATTTTTTGATAATCTTTTGAAGTCGGCTCAATTTTTTTGTTAATATTATTTGATTTACGCTCTGTAAAAGAGCAATTTCTAGTGCATCTGTTAGTTTTCTCCGATAAAATTGGTTCCGAAGATGACTTACGTAAATTTGGTTAAAGCTTAATTTTAAAAAAAACTGGTCGTTATAGAAGTTATAAATAAAGTTTTTTTTCCAAAATAAATCTCCATACCTTTGAAGTAGTATTGATTTACTTTTTGTTGGTTTAGATTTTAATGGGTCGCTGATATTGTGTACTTTTTATATCATGTGCTCTGTTAGTGATGGAAACGCTTTGATCTTATGTAATATTAATTTTGATGGACTCTGATTTAATTTTGAGACTTTTTTTACATTTGACGTGGGATACGTTGATAAAATGACTATTACTGTTATCGAGGTTCCCAAATTTGTTTTGCCTGGTCCAAACTAACTATATTGGTGTACAGGTTAGTTTTCGAGATATTTCTTTCAAATCTAGTGATTTTCGCAAATTAAAGGCAAATTGGACTAAAGTTACTAACTAAACTAAAGTTAAGATATATACTTATATACTATACAAGTTCCCTTGCTTTGGAGCGGGTTCATCTTTTGCAGTCCCATCGGATGACTGTCGATTGGATTTCGGAGTGAAATCATGGAGCCGTGTTTCATCCATTGTCACATATCCACGTCTAAACCACGTCTAAACCTAGCATACCAATCCTTGATGGTTGATTTTCCTGGGGCAGTGTCCGGAAACTCGACATTAAGCCAAGATTTTGCTTCCACTGTATTTTTTCCCCTCAAAAAGTAATATTTTATCAACACGCGAAATTCTTTTTGATCCATTTTTTTCGCAATTACAAAAGTTGCCTCACTTAAAATGCTATAATTCAAAAACTAATGATGCGACAGCTGTCAAATTTATACACGCATCTTTTGAGGGTTAGGGCTAACTAAAAAACATATGGATTTAATTCTAGTAGTGCCATCTATATACCAGAGCGGGGACTTTTAAATTGACCTGTTATGTGGTTAGGGTACTCTCGAATTTTCAAAAGATGTGTTGTCAGTCATTTATGATCCAACTATCACTATCGTTTTGGAGCCTTATCATCAAATTTGGCATACATAGAATTGGGTGTCAGCTTTTTAATGGTCCTTTTTTCGGTTAACAGATCATACAATATTTTGAATTTTGTATATATCTCTCTGTATCTCAGAAAATTAACCAAAATATTGTTCAAACTACCTGATGAGATGCTTAAGGGCTTCTTCTTTATATATTAACAACTCGTCACAAAACTTATTCGACTTATTTTGATTTGAAAAATGAGAAAACTCTTGATAATAACTGAAGCCTGTCGAAAGACAGTTGATAAACAAACAAACTTTATATTCTTGTCCTAAAATATCTGTACAACATGTAAACAGACATCTGACCGTATTCTCTGATATATCTAAATATAAAAATTCATCGATGATAATTTAAAGCCCGAATATATAATAAGTTTATGGCGGCGAAATAAAATGAATAGAGACTATTACGTAGCATTACGTTGTAAACATTTTTAACGGTCCATAAACTAAATATGACAGAATTTTGAGACTCCACAAAACAGGAGGACGCATTCTAGAAATGTTGGAAAACTGGCACGTTGTCAAGGAATGAACATTTATCAAAAGTGAATTAATAGACAGTTCAAGATTACATACATTTTATATTGGATGTTTGGAAATTTATTTTCCTTCTTTATTTATTGTTATGAATTTGTTTCGCTCGACTTGTTTCTCGGTTTCAGATTTTTGATTAATTCCTTAAAGTTTATTAAGCTATAATGAGAACCATAATAAAATATACTTTTCGAAGAGCTTATTTTTTATTTTACTAATTTTTTTTGGGACATCAAAATTATTGGTGTTTGAATTACAATTGAAATACTGGAGACAACTTTTCTTTGTTTTATTATTTAAATGCAGATTAACAGGTTATTTGAAAAGTTCCCGGCCTACCATAGTAAAACTAATTTTTTTGGGCAAAATTAGTTTTTTTATTCAACATTATTCCCTTCAACGGTACTACACTGATCATAACGACCCTCCAACTTTTCGATACCATTTTTGTAGTACGATTTGTTTTTGCTTCAAAACAGGCCTCAGTTTCGGCGATCACCTCTTCATTCAACGAAAATTTGTTCTCAGCGAGAATACTTTTGAGATCTGAGAACAGGAAATAGTCTCTAGGGGCCAGATCTGGAGAAGACGGTGGGTTAGGAAATAATTAGAAGCTCAATTCATGGATTTTTGCCATCGTTTTCACTGACTTGTGACTTTCTTTTTCTTCAAATGCGGCCGTTTTTCTGCGATTTTGTCCTTCAAACGGCCCAATAACGCTATGTAATAGTCGCTGTTGACGGTCCTTCCTTTTCTAAGATAGTCAATGAAAATTATTCCATGCGCATACTAAAATACACACGCCACAACCTTGCCCGCCGACTGTTGCGTTTTCCCTTGCTTTGGAGCGGGTTCATCATGTGCAGTCTATTCGGACGACTGTCGATTGGACTTCGAAGTGAAATGATGGAGCCATTCATTGCCGCATATCGACGCAAAAACTCGGGTTTATTACACTTTATCTTGCGCGGCACCCACTTTGCACAGAGCTTTCTCATACCTAAATATTCGTGAATGATATGATGTACACATTCAGTTGATATCTTTAGAGTGTCTGCTATTTCTTTCTATTTCAGTTTAGGGTCATTCAAAATCATTTTGTGGATTTTTTATATGTTTTCGTCGATAACAGCCTCTTTTGGGCATCCACGGCATTCACCGTCTTTGGTGCTCATTTCACCACGTCTAAACTTAGCATACAAATCCTTGATGGTTGATTTGTCTGGGGCAGTGTCCGGAAACTCAAGCCAAGTTTTTGTTTCAAATGTATTTTTCCCTTCAAAAAGCAATATTTTATCAACCCGCGAAGTTTATTCTTTTTATCCATTTTTATCTGGCCTGGGCCTACTGTTTGACGTGGGTTCTGAACAACGGTCCACGGAATTAAGCCTACTGATTGCTGAGTGACCTGCTCAGAAGTAATTCCAGAAGACATCCAGTCTTATCCAAGCTGGTTACTGGCGTGGCTGAGATCATTTTCCTTGTTGGATATTACACTCTTGCCTAAGGACAATCACAAATGTTATACAATCATGAATGCAAATGTACGACCATGCCATGCATGACGGAATTAAAAAAATGATAGGCCTCAAAATGCCAGAAAACCTTAATAAAACATACTTTTCTTAAAGCTTATTTTTTATTTTACTAATTATTTGCTGATACACAAAATTATTGGTAGTTGAGTTGCCGTTGAACTATTTGAACTATTCTCTCTATTTTTATTATTTTAAATGCAGAATATATATTTTAAAGTCAACTTCTAATTAACTAAAGTTGATCTGGACTGGGTCTACTGTTTAACGTTGACTCTGAACTACGGTCCTCGGAAATAAGCCTACCGACTGTCGATTGACCAACTTCAAAAATCATCCCAGAAGACATCCGGTCCTACCCAGCCTGGTTACTGGCGTAACTGGGATCATTTTACAAATTTACGGCCATGCCCCACCAGGATTCGAACCCGCGCCTATCGCAACAGCAGGAGGAACGTCCTGTCGCTGTACTTTTCTTTGAATCTTTTTCAAAGAAAGGGCAAATTATGTCATTCCCCAACTACCAATTTTGCTCTGTTGAACTTCTGGCTATTTTACCGAACTCAAAAAAATAGCTTCGAAAAAGATCTGCATCAAGATAATAGAAAACGAACTGAAGGCTGCAAGTGGTTGCGATTATCATATGTATGGAGATTTTTTCAATAATGTCCGAAATTTTGGAAATTTATTTTCCTTCTTTATTTATTGTTATGAATTTGTTTCGCTCGACTTGTTTCTCGGTTTCAGATTTTTGATTAATTCCTTAAAGTTTATTAAGCTATAATGAGAACCATAATAAAATATACTTTTCGAAGAGCTTATTTTTTATTTTACTAATTTTTTTTGGGACATCAAAATTATTGGTGTTTGAATTACAATTGAAATACTGGAGACAACTTTTCTTTGTTTTATTATTTAAATGCAGATTAACAGGTTATTTGAAAAGTTCCCGGCCTACCATAGTAAAACTAATTTTTTTGGGCAAAATTAGTTTTTTTATTCAACATTATTCCCTTCAACGGTACTACACTGATCATAACGACCCTCCAACTTTTCGATACCATTTTTGTAGTACGATTTGTTTTTGCTTTCATTCAACGAAAATTTGTTCTCAGCGAGAATACTTTTGAGATCTGAGAACAGGAAATAGTCTCTAGGGGCCAGATCTGGAGAAGACGGTGGGTTAGGAAATAATTAGAAGCTCAATTCATGGATTTTTGCCATCGTTTTCACTGACTTGTGACTTTCTTTTTCTTCAAATGCGGCCGTTTTTCTGCGATTTTGTCCTTCAAACGGCCCAATAACGCTATGTAATAGTCGCTGTTGACGGTCCTTCCTTTTCTAAGATAGTCAATGAAAATTATTCCATGCGCATACTAAAATACACACGCCACAACCTTGCCCGCCGACTGTTGCGTTTTCCCTTGCTTTGGAGCGGGTTCATCATGTGCAGTCTATTCGGACGACTGTCGATTGGACTTCGAAGTGAAATGATGGAGCCATTCATTGCCGCATATCGACGCAAAAACTCGGGTTTATTACACTTTATCTTGCGCGGCACCCACTTTGCACAGAGCTTTCTCATACCTAAATATTCGTGAATGATATGATGTACACATTCAGTTGATATCTTTAGAGTGTCTGCTATTTCTTTCTATTTCAGTTTAGGGTCATTCAAAATCATTTTGTGGATTTTTTATATGTTTTCGTCGATAACAGCCTCTTTTGGGCATCCACGGCATTCACCGTCTTTGGTGCTCATTTCACCACGTCTAAACTTAGCATACAAATCCTTGATGGTTGATTTGTCTGGGGCAGTGTCCGGAAACTCAAGCCAAGTTTTTGTTTCAAATGTATTTTTCCCTTCAAAAAGCAATATTTTATCAACCCGCGAAGTTTATTCTTTTTATCCATTTTTATCTGGCCTGGGCCTACTGTTTGACGTGGGTTCTGAACAACGGTCCACGGAATTAAGCCTACTGATTGCTGAGTGACCTGCTCAGAAGTAATTCCAGAAGACATCCAGTCTTATCCAAGCTGGTTACTGGCGTGGCTGAGATCATTTTCCTTGTTGGATATTACACTCTTGCCTAAGGACAATCACAAATGTTATACAATCATGAATGCAAATGTACGACCATGCCATGCATGACGGAATTAAAAAAATGATAGGCCTCAAAATGCCAGAAAACCTTAATAAAACATACTTTTCTTAAAGCTTATTTTTTATTTTACTAATTATTTGCTGATACACAAAATTATTGGTAGTTGAGTTGCCGTTGAACTATTTGAACTATTCTCTCTATTTTTATTATTTTAAATGCAGAATATATATTTTAAAGTCAACTTCTAATTAACTAAAGTTGATCTGGACTGGGTCTACTGTTTAACGTTGACTCTGAACTACGGTCCTCGGAAATAAGCCTACCGACTGTCGATTGACCAACTTCAAAAATCATCCCAGAAGACATCCGGTCCTACCCAGCCTGGTTACTGGCGTAACTGGGATCATTTTACAAATTTACGGCCATGCCCCACCAGGATTCGAACCCGCGCCTATCGCAACAGCAGGAGGAACGTCCTGTCGCTGTACTTTTCTTTGAATCTTTTTCAAAGAAAGGGCAAATTATGTCATTCCCCAACTACCAATTTTGCTCTGTTGAACTTCTGGCTATTTTACCGAACTCAAAAAAATAGCTTCGAAAAAGATCTGCATCAAGATAATAGAAAACGAACTGAAGGCTGCAAGTGGTTGCGATTATCATATGTATGGAGATTTTTTCAATAATGTCCGAAATTTTGGGGTACCAACGGTGCCTGAGAATTGATTGAGATGTAGACACTTTCCTTAAGTACCGGCTATAGATGATGATCAATAATCACCTTGAAAATCAATAGTTTATCCTTTCTTCATCAAAGAAGAATATTCCCACCCACACAACTCTGTCGTAATAAAATTATTTAAGCACTGGAAACAGTATTAATCGAAAGCTTTAAATGAATGGCCATTTTTCATGGGAGCGTCGTTTGACGCCCACAGAACCTTATTTCCTATCTAACTGTAAATACCGACCGACAGATAATAAAAGGCCGTATAATCGTAAAGGCCTGACGAGCCTACAGATGTACGTCTTACACGGGCATTAAGACCGTGTAATAATCCACTGATATCCTGCGATAAATGAAAAGCTTCGCGCTTCTTTCATCCAGTTCGTTTCAATTTAAAAAAGCTATTTTTAAGTCCGTCATCTGGGGGTTGGGGTGACGGAACCTCATCTTGTCTACCCCCGATGTTCGAGGAAATGGTTATCTCGAGTTTCTTTTTTGTTTCGTTTATAACTGGGATAGAAATGGATTAAAATGACGCGTTAAAATAAGAAGATAAATTGTTATTTCTTCTTTAAACATCATTTTCTATTTTAGCGGTAATTGGATAAAATAAACCTGATAAAACGCTAATTGAATGTCATAAATTTATGACCGTTCAATTATTTTTCTATCGAAATATATTATTCTATCCAAAAGAAAATTAAATTTTAGCATTTTTTCATTAAAAAAATGATAAGAACGAAAAGTTTTTGATTCCTAAATTTAAACAAAATCAGAAAATACCTTTTTGAAATTGTAATGCAGCATTACCTACCGTGTCCAACTGTGAATCTTGAGTTATTCTTGGACTTACTCAAATAGACACCAATGAGGGGACCATCTGTTAAGAATGGTGTTAACGCCGGCGCTGGGTTACCTGTTTTTACCCTCAGTGCCGTTTTATATCGCCATTCAAGAAGTCGTCTCTTTTTTCTGTAAAATAAAACCGTTTTTCTTTACCGTTTTAAGTTGAGGTCAGCTGCTAAAAGTATAGCAGCTGAGAAAGGCCTCAAAAGGTGGATTGAAGGTGCTCAAGACTATTGGCCATATATCCTAGCCTAGTCCGTATATTCTCAGCACATGCATCACAGTTCAATGTGTAAGACCATCAAAGGTGGACAGAAGTTCCTGTGAATTAACCTAATCTACTGGGATTTGAACAGAAGCTTGCAATTAAGGCTGAAAGGCCACCAAAAGCCTATTGGAGTAGCTTACTTTCTTAGTCGTAGATTATTGGAATCTAGAGCCACCAAAACTTGTAAAACCATTTCACCATTTGATTAAATTACAGGTCAATTGAAAAGTCCCCGACCTGACACATAGATGGCGCTACTAGAATTAAATCCATATGTTTTTTAGTTAGCACTAACACTCAAAAGGTGCGTTTACAAATTTGACAGTTGTCGGATCATTAGTTTGTGAATTAGAGCATTTTGAGTGAAGCAACTTTTGTTATTATGAAAGAATTTCGCGTGTTGATAAAATATTGCTTTTTCAAAGGAAAAATACAGTTGAAGCAAATACTTGGCTTGATGCCGAGTTTTCTTAGACTCTCTTAGACTGGCTTAGGAAAATCAACTATCAAGGATTAGTATGCTAAGTTTAGACGTGATGAAATGATCCCCGAAGACGGTGAATTCAGTGGACGCCCAAAAGAGGTTATTATCGACAAAAATATTTAAAAAATCCACAAAATGATTTTGAAAAACCATAAATTGAAATTGAATGAAATAGCAGTCACTATAAAGATATCAATTGAAACTGTACATCATATCATTTACGAATATTTGAGTATGAGAAAGCTCTGTGCAAAGTGGGTGCCGCGAGAGCTCACTTTTGACCAAAACAACGACGAGTTGATGATTTGGAGCAGTGTTTGAATGATGTGTTTGATCAAGCATAATTTTTTTTGTTTCAAGAGTTCTTGCATCAGGAGTTTTTGCATCAATATGTGACAATTAATGAAACATAGCCCCATTATACAGTCCTATCGACAGTCATCTGAGTGGACTGCACACGATGAACCCGCTCCAAAGCGTGAGAAAACTCAACAGCCGGCTGGCAAGGTTATGGAGTCTGTATTTTAGGATGCGCATGGAATAATTTTCATTGACTACCTTGAAATAGAAAGGACCATCAACAGCGACTATTACATAGCTTTATTGGACCGTTTGAAGGACAAAATCGCCGAGAAACGGCCGCATTTGAAAAAAAAAGAATGTGCTGCTTCACCAAGACAATACACTGTGTCACAAGTCAGGAAAGGTTGGGGAGTCGCTATAATCAATGTACTACTCTTGAAGGGAATTATGTTGAATAGAAAAAACTAATTTTGTCCATGGTAGGTCTGGGACTTTTATATTGACCTGTTGTTAATACACTGGTATCACTGCAATAGTTACACTAATCAATGTTACTCAGCTACTGTAATATTAATATGAAAATTTCGAGATGTTTTCTTTTCCTAAAATATGATATACAACTATTTATTTAATATTATATAAACTCTGAAGAATTTAAACTTGGTCAGGGAACACTCGTTTATATATTTCACTGGCAAACGGCACGCGCTTAATATTTTATTCCGTTTTATCTTGCTATTCCGTCGCTATATAACAAAAACAATATTACTTTTACGTTCCCCAAAGTGGCATTAACCCAATATTAGGACATATGCGTACATTTTTTCAATGGAAACGAGACACCTACGCGGATTGGGCGGCCGAAGGCCCTGTTTCCTATCTAACCGTAAATATAAGCCGACAGAACATAATCATAAAGCCACAAAGAAGAGTACAGAGAATATTCTCGGAATCCGTTTGTTCACAAAAACCGACGTTGTAATTCCTCCGTGTCAGGATAGACGATGAAAGTGTTCATCATAGAGTATTATAGTGTTAACTTAATACATAAAATTGGAGGATTGTTTTGTGTGGTCTTTCTGCATCTCTGAAAGATATTTAGATCGCCATTATTTTAAATTACTATAAGAACATCTGTAAAGAAAATATTTCCTCATAAAGGCCTTTCATTGGTTGATGATTTTATTCAATATCACATGATCTATAGCCTATCCGAAATAGCAGTCAACTCACGTCAATATCGGTGCAAGTTTGATATTTTTCTCATTTTTGTTTATTCTTTGATATATAACAACATTCTAATCTAAATAAAATATTGAAATAACAATAATGTTTTCAAATATAATTTATTTTAACATTATAGTACATGTAATGAATATATTATGGAAGGGCTTAAACTACAATTAATTAAACAGCTACAATAGTTTGTTAGTTGGAGTTATTTTATTATGTTTACATTGAAATCTTAATCAGCTATGGTATCATCTGATCCACTTACTAAGTATTATATTTTAGTTTTATTAGAGATGACCTTTTTATGTTTATTTCTTATTTATTTTGTTGTTGTATTTTCTTGTCATATCATTCTTATATCACTGTATTTCTCTGTTCTCTGTATGTTCTCAGATCATTGTATCACTCTTTCTTCTGTTACAACTTGTGTAAGTTTTTCTTTATAAAATTATATTTAATCACTGCGTTCTGCCTAATGTACTTGCCATATCAGCAAAACAATTAGTATTTATTCTCCTCTCCTAAATTTTAACCAAATGCCGATGTATAATCTAAATAATTACACACATATCTATGCATATAAATCTTTCATACTCTAGCCCACTTCACCTGTAGTTGTTTCCACTGTGATGACCCTGTCTTATATTGTCAGCATTGTATATTAATAGTCGTACAATAACTACCAGATCCTTTTTAAATAAAAGTTTTATTTATTTTTGAACGGAAATATGTTTAAATTACTCAGGAATATTATCATGTTCAACATTTCTCCTGTGAGCCGATTTCTTCGATCATTAATTATTCGCCCAGAAAAAACTCGTTCCTAGGGGACATATGTTGTGGGTATAGATGAATATTTTACATGTAAGTGATATAATTGATTTGTGTCGTTTTATGGGCTTGCCAAAAATCCAATGGGTTTTCTAAACGCCCAATAAATGGCATTTCCAAATACTGATTAATCTGTGATGTTGCTGCAGTACTTGGAATAATGACTTCTTTCATTCTAGCTATTTTTTTTAATCAAAATATCTTCAGATATCAATACATTCTTGGTCAGTAGTTGGGTCTTGAATTTCGAGTTGTGGAACTATATTTGTATTTTTTCAAGTTAGAATGGAAGACACCTCTTTTGTGATAAGTTCTCGTATCGCCTCAGAATTATTTGCAATACCAAATCCTGCTTTTTAAAATCTAGGATCTAAAAATGTGGATTTCTCGCATATCGTATTCATTTCTAAAATTGCCAGGCTTTTATTGATGACATCTAATAGGCAATTTTGAAATTTTTTCCCTATTCACTGGTTAAAATCCTGGATTTGATGGAATGTTGCAGGCCTCTTATTAACGGTATAATTAAAGACATCGTGGGATATGTTTCACCAGATAACTCGGTGGTCATTATTTCAAGAGGCTTTAAAAGTTGAACACATTCTGTTAGATAGTCCATTCGTCAACAAATAAAAACTGTGTTGCTCTTCTTAATGGCTATCAAATTAAACAGTTGTTGAACATTAAAGTAGAGTTTTCCTATCAGAAAATGTATTTATTACAAATATTTAATATACTTTATTCGCCTCTTTACCGTTAATATTTGTAAAAGAAATTTAACAACTGTTACTGCAAAAACTTCTTCAAATCTTTTGGAATCGATGCAATTTCTGAAACATTTGGAACCTAATTTTAGTTTTCAAGAGTTTAGGAAAAAGGTTTTGACAAACAAAAGGCTTGGACAAAAAATCGTGAAAGTTTATTAAAAAAGTATTACCTATTATATCAGCCAAAAGTACTACCTATTGTGCCAGTCAAAAGTATCTTACTATTTATTATTTACAATTTTATTTTTTGCCCTCGAAAATTAGCTTTCCAAAATGCTGCTATATTAATTTACAATATATAGTAATTCACAAGCAAACAACGAAAAAACATAAAACCACATATATTACATATAAATCTATATAAGCATAAATTCGGCGCAGTACTTTCAAGCTCGCGGCTAAGACTACACAGCCACATTGTTAAAAATCAGGCGTAGTAGAACCGAAAATAGTAACTAAAGTAAACAACTGAAATAGTTGATAATAAAAAGTAATAAAATCAGTCGGACCGAAAATAGCGACTGAAAACAGTCACTAGTAAAAACAGTCGAACCAAAAATAGCGACTGAAACATTCGATAGTAAAAAGTAGCCAATTACTAAACAGTCGATAGTCGATTTCAGTCGATTCTTCCCAACACTAGTGATAATATTTCCTAACGGCAATATAAGCGAGACGGAGATGTATATACATATTTCTTTACCTACTAGTATCAAAATAGAAAAGGAAAAAACTATATAATTACAGAATACTATTAGTTTCCAATTAATAATTTCATTTTAAACCAAGTGGAAATACTTTTATATTTGAATGTTCTGTGGATCTGTAAAAAGGAATGGAATTTTTCGATCTAAGTGCTATCTAAATAATTTCTTTCTAAATGGTATCATACTCCACAAATGCTTTATCGTATTTTAATATGTTAATCGCTATTTTTAAATAATAAACTATAAGAAATATAGACAATACAAAACAACTTAAACAAAACCTAAAAACTAAAGAAGTACAATAACCATAAATACTAAATAAAAATTAAACATATACTTAATTATATAAAAAAAACTAATTCATTAAATAATTAAAAATGATCGCACAATAACTACTAGAGCTTTTTTAAATAAAATATATGCTTTATTTATTAACGAACGGTAATACTTTTTAACAAAAATCGATAGAATAGTCGAAATATTACCTATTATTGCCTTAAAAATAGTCAAAACTATTTTACTACTTATCGTTTTAATCTTTTTACCCTATTACATTAAAAATCTTGAAAAATATCGTTCCAAAATGCTGTTATTTTAATATACAATATATTGTTATTTACAAACTACTAAAAAACTTGGACTACTAAAAAAATCATAAAACTATATATACAAGATATAAATCTATGTAAGCATAAATTGGGTACATTTTTGTCAAGGTCACGACTAGAAGGACAAAGCCAGAACGTTAAAAATCAGTCGAATGAAACTAGTAGAACAAAAAATAGTAACTAAAAGTACACGACTGAAACAGTCGATAGTAAATAGTAACAAAATCAGTCGGACCGAAAGTAGCGACTGAAACAGTCGATAGTAAAAAGTAGTCAATTACTAAACAGTCGGTAGTCGATTTCAGTCGATAGTTCCCAATACTAGAAATTATTATTATCAGTCGCTAGTTTTTTGACCATCAATTAGTTCGACTGTTTTGCGATTATCATCGATTATCAGTCGATATGTTGTATGTTTTCGGTCGATAGTTCCCACGCTAATCATAATCATAAACCTACAAAGAAGTGTACAAATAATATCCTCAGAACCGTGTGCTGACAAAAACCGACGATTAAATGCCTCGTCGTCAGGACAAACGATGAAAATGTTCATTTCTCTTTCATCTCGAGCTGAGTTATGTTCCTTTCAATTTAAAAAGTAATTTCTAAGTTGATCGCCGCGGAATAGACTTTCGTTTTATCGCCCAGAAACATTGTTACCATTCAATTGGGATGTAAAGATCGTGTTCCGATTGAGAAACGAGGAATTTAAAAAGGCTTTAAAAGAAGAATGGTCGATGGAAAAATTAGAAATATAATTTTATGAAAGGAGATTTAAAGAATGGATATTATACAATGGCATACAAAATAACAGTCATGTCAATTTAAGATAAGTCAAAATTAGAATTATGATGACGTAACTTCTGAAGAATCCTGGCATACAAGGCGCGTAAGGATTTGAATATCCAACGTTGCCAGTTGTTGAAGTTAACCTAATATTTTTGTTGAGACTCATGTTAAAATGTTTTGATAATTTTCGTCCCAAATATAATTTAATATAAAAAATATATATTTTAATATAAAAAATTTAATATGAAGAACTTTTTATAATAATTTTGAAAAGAAAAACAGAAAATAGAACAATATGTAATTATTTATCACTACACTAAATATATAAACACTACAATAACAAACTAAAGTTATAGGTCTTGTAAATTATTCGAATACTGAAAGAAATAAATTAATACTCAAAATTTCATTGTCGGTATTTATTACTTTTGTTGTTTGATTTTAAGAAATCTACTACTGAAACCCATTAAAAATGTTTAGAAACTTGTGGTGATACTGCTCTGTCAGATATAAACCAAAATTTGGTAGATGTGACAACTGTTCTTCGCCCAATTCCCAAAATGTATTTTATTTTATTATTAGGTAAACTGTTAATTTCAACGAAGTATTCAGTTACTGTTAATTAATTCCAAAGATGGAATTTCTAAATTGTGGTTGGGGCTTTGTGGTAAGCAACATTAATTTTGTAAAATAATAGCTTAATTGAATGTGAAATTTGATATAGTTTCAGCTTCTAACAATTTTGGTATAATGTATATATGAATAATAAGCAAAATAACAATTTTGATGTCTGTTTTTGATTTCTATGAAACTAAAATTTAACGATTTTGAGTCAAGTGGTCCAACGTCCAACTATAACGACTGTTTTTAAATTGGACTGTAACTAAAAGCAAATTTGTCTCATATCTCAGTACATTATTATATAAAAGACTGAAGTACTGTAGGAAAAAAATAATAGAACGATGATAAATAAGGCCGAAATACAAAGAATTCCAATGTCTTTTCATCAAAAAATAAAAAGAAGTCCTTACTGTAACGAGATTATATGAAATATATTGGATATTCAATAAAATGAAGCAAATAAACTAAGAAAAACATTCCAAATATAGAAAATAAAATATACCTTTATGCCAAATGTAGTTTTATATTCAATTCTTTTGTCTTACATTCAATTTCGTATACTGGTCATGCATATATGTTTAGTTGTAAGTATCGTTTGATAGTTAGTTTAAGTTATCGTTGATATCTGATCAAAATTTTTTTGAATTGATAATTTGATAATTCTATTATTTTATATTAGGGGGTTTCATGTATTCTGCATATATTTTAACTTAAGAAATGCCTTTATTGAGAAAAATTGGTACAACGTGGGGCAAAATGGTCCCGCTACCATTTTAATTACCTATAACTTTGCTCAAAGAAAAGATATATGTTTGGTTTTCATAGAAAGTTCATTTGGTCTTTACATTTTTTGTTCGTTATGACTGAAAAATTATATGGGCTAAATACTGCGATTCGCTATGCAACTTTCGGCTCTTTTTAAGACATTTTTCATGACATCTTGCAACATCTGAGGCTGAATTTCTTCAATTTCGTAACTAATATTGTCTTTAAGACGTTGAATCGTTTGGGTCTTATTCACACTTTTGATTTTACAAAACCCTATAAGAAAAAGTCTGGTGCTGTTTAATCTGGAGACTTGGCTGGTCATGCTAAATCGCCACTTCGATTAGTCTTCTTGGTACGATAATTCAATAAATGAATTGTTGAACGAGCTGTGTGTGCAGTGGCCCCATCTTGCTGAAACCACATGTCCTCTAGTCTTTGCTTTTCCATTTCAGGTACAAGAAAACTTCGAATCATGACTTGGTAGCGTTCAGCAGTAACAGTAAGCAACACCTTGGTCATTTAAAAAAAAAGGAACTAATGATGTTTCCAGCATGAATACCACACCATACAGTTATTTTTAGTGGATGCAATGATGTTTCTTGAATTAATTGAGGATTCTGTGTTCCCCAAAATCGCTGTTCTGTTTATTGACAGTATCCACGATAAGAAAGTGGGCTTCATCGCTTATTATCAATTTAGACGAAAAATCTTCAATTTCACCAGATAGCCTTATTATCACTGTACTCAGTTCGTAGATCATCATGATCATTTTCAAATCAGTATTTAAAATTCGCCTTACACTGCGTGCAGAAATGTGTAACTGGGAACCACGTATTATTTTCGATATATCGATAATTTTCGGCATCTCTATCTTGCATTATCCGTTCCGTGATGTTTTGAACAGTTACCTTTTCCACTTCCTCAGTCGAGTGATTATGCCGCCACCGGTTTTTAATTCTCTCGCGGTCGTTCCTGCGTTTTTTCCTTCACATTCCGCTGCACTTCGGGCATCACTGCTCGTATAGCAGGGCCGCGATTCGATTTGGCCTCTTCTGGTGCCCGCGACCGAGCAGGTGTAATCTCGAAAAAAGAACGGGTCTTTTTTAACCAATTTGCGTGACATAACAGGATGTGTACGTTTTAATGGGCGGTACTAATTAAGAGAGAATTCAATCTTCACTTATTACTATCTAAAACAATCACAATATTACTATCTAAACAAACGAGCGTTCGATCAAGAGTGTCTACTACAATAAAGTTCGTTACCATCGAACGGACTGACGGACGGAATCGCCGAAAAACGGCCACATTTGAAGAAAAAGTGTGTTGCTTCACCAGGACAATGCACCGTGTCAAAAATTCAATCAAAAAATCAAAGGAAAGGACCAATCGTACTACAAAAATGGTATCAAAAAGTTGGAGGGTCGCTATAATCAGTGTTGAAGTTGAAGGGAATTATGTTGAATAAAAAAAACTAATTTTGCCAAAAAAATATGTTTTACTATGGTAGGCCGGGGACTTTTCAGTTGAACTGTTATACTATAGTTGCCTTATTTAATTCTGTGCAATATATTACGCTCAGTAAAGGTGAGCATGCGCAGGGGCCAAAATAATTTTTCTAAATAACATATCTTGGATAAGGCATGGAACGGATACAAAACTGACACTTTCCTTCGGAGATGCAACGGATGCGACTGCATCGGTTTCGAAAATCGAAAGCGGCCGCGTCTAATGGTACCTAGTAGTAGATCTCGATCGATCTTGACAGACGAGATTCGTCCTTGACCACCATTTTTAAACAACCTCGGTTTTTATCCCGGAGTTGAACGAACTGGCCGACGACTAAATATATCTAGAGATAACGAGTTTGTGTACTAAAATAACGAGCCTTTGTTTTGGTTCCCAATAGAATTCGAAAAATGTTTTATTGTGATTTTTTCTTGTTGCTGTTGTGATTACATATTACATGACCAAAGATGCTTAAAAACTTTTTAATTTTTCTTATAAAAAATAAATATCCAGAAAATAAAATGTAATATTAATTATTTGTTAAATATTCTATATATAATGCGTGAATTATTTATGTTAGTTATATGCGCTTAGTATAATTTTTTAATCATCCACATAGATTGTGCCAATCTAATTTCTTTTCTTAAGATCTTGATTTATTACGTAAATCTTTTAGAAAATGATGTTTGGATCCCTTATGTGTGAAAAGCTAATCAATTAAAGAACCAATCAAGAACAATCTTATAAGCCAATTCTGATTGATTGATTATTTGTGGATTCAACCATGTGCTAACTATTATATCAACAATTTAAAACATAAATATCATTATAAAAGACTTTCATAGAAAACTTTCATGTGCCGTATGTTATAAAAATTTATGCTAAGAAATATTATTCTTTGCCATGTTCGTTTGTCTTAATGGTTAGTTCAGTATAGAAATTTGAAAATCAATTATATTCATACTTTCAAGTCCTTTAAGAATAAGAGGATTTTTCCAAGTCTTAATTATTTTCGAAGATTTAGTTATTCTCTGACACTGCATCTCAATTGAAGCATCTAAAAGAGAAAGTTTAAATGTTTTTTTGAAGAATTGAGTAAAATACAGTGATATAAGCCTTTAATCTTTTATTGGTCAGTGTAATATTTAAAAAAATGAAAATGTTAATAAATAACAAGAGGAAGCAAAGTCTAGTTGTTAAGGACAATCATGTTAAAATCATTAAAATCAATCATTAAAATTTAATCAGGTAAATTTATAAACAAATCTTTGACGTACATATTGGTACAAGTCGCTTAAAATTATTTCATATTATATTCAATAACTTCATATCTCATGATCACATATAATACTATGCTGTATTGATGACGACAGTAATTCTCTTAATATCACATTTCATATAATTCGCGTACCTCAAAACATTCATCTTCTACATTGATCAAAAAATTGTAAGATTTTTGAATTAAAAATTGGATTAATGTTAATAATCATTTCTAATATCATGTTTGTATTTCCTTTTGCAAAATTTTGACGCATTAAAGAGCAACCTAGAATCATCCTGTTTGCAGGAACTGGTTAAATTAAGGTAACATGTCATTCAGAATGCGCGAATTTTTTTAACAAAGAGGTTGTTCATGTTTTGTTGCAAATGTCGTGACAATTTTGATTATTATAAACAAGAACGATGACCTATGAAGGGTAAAAGGTGTTCAAAGGGGCCCAAGCATACCTTTTTATACCAAACATACCAAGCCGCTGAAATTTCTTCATATAATTTCGCGTCAAAGGCGGTAAAAAATATGTTCCCAACAAACATTATTTCTACTTAGGTGCAATAACATGCGACTGTTGATCTCACACATTATCACACACTTTGTTCCAAAACCTTTCCAACATTTAATGCTATAATACAACAAATCACATGGATCTTATCTTTTGAGTATACTTGGTTTTAAATGTTTTTTTTTAATAATGATTTTTATGAGAGTAGAGGGCTGAAATTAATAAGAATAATGAAATTTATTTCACATAATGAAATGAATATTATTTTTTCGTCAAGGCATTAGTGGAGTTACCTTTTTTGTCGAAACAACCACTTTATTTTTTTCAGAAATCTCAAGCAGATGTTAATACTGCATTTTCATGGAAAAGGCTTTCTAGGAATCTCAATTGCGGTTAAAAGTAATCTTTGTGTGTTGGACGAGCCTGTTGTTGTACTTTTAAAATATTATGTTATTATCACACAGTACAACTATTTACATATTCCTTGATATTACTAATGCATTCTACGAAAAATATTGGTAAAAGATACTCGCGATTTAGAGAACCAAACTGATCTCACGGTATACACAGTGAACAAACGTCATTTGTCCAATTAAACCATTAGTTTCGAAAAATGTTAACAATTAACTATAAAATAAGCTTCATGGAATTTTTATATAGTTAATAAAGTTAACAATCCTGCAACAATTGTAACTGACAACGTACCAAACATAACGACATTAAAGGATAATAGAAATTACATACGAAGAAAAGGTATGTTCCAGATTTAACTCCTTTTTCAAAAGCAATTTCAGAATTCCAGAATAGGCAATTCAACATTTTTAATTATTCGATAAGTATTTAAACTGGTGTTGGGAACTATCGACTATTTTTTACTGTCGACTGTTTCAGTCGCCAGTTTTGGTTCGACTGATTTTACTATTTTTTACCAGTGACTGTTTCAGTCAACTGTTTTCAGTCGCTATTTTTGGTCAGCCTGATTTAGTTAATATTTACTATCGACTGTTCCAGTCGTGTACTTTTAGTTAGTATTTTTGGTTCTACTAGTTTCATTCGACTGATTTTTAACGTTCTGGCTCTGTTATCCTAGCCGCGACCTTGATAAAAATGTACCCAATTTAGGCTTACATAGATTTATATGTAATACATATAGTTATATGATTTTTTTTGGTAGTTTCCTTGTAAATAACAATATCTTTTATATTAATATAGCAGCATTTTGGAAAGATATTTTTCAACATTTTTAATGTAATAGGGTAAAAAGATTAAAATTGTGAATGATAAATAGTAAAATACTTTTGACTGTTTTTATAGCAATAATAGGTAATATTTCGATTACTTCTCGATTATTGTTTAAAAAATATTTTCGTTCTATAATAGATAAAGCATTTACTTTATTTAAAAAAGCTCTAGTAGTTATTGTACGATCTTTTTTAATTATGTCATAAATTAGTTTTTATTTTCTATGATTAGGCATATGTTTAATTTTTATTTATATTTGTATATATGGTTATTGTATATCTTTGGTTTTTTTAAGTTCTGTTGTATTGTCTATATATATTATAGTATATTATTTGAAAATAGCATATAACATATTAAAATACGATAAAATATTTGTGGGGTATTATTCTATTCCATAGAAAAATTCCATTCCTTTTTACAGGTCCATAGAACATTCAAATATAACAATAAAAAAATCAATATAACCAATTTTGTGATTATTATTGTGATAATTTATTGTTTAATTTTTTCTTTTTGGTTAACTAATGTAGAACCTATTTGCCCTCTTTAACGACTTTAATGTGTTTTAATGCAGAAGTAGTAGGGATGCAGAAAAAATATCGATATTTTACCAATAGTAACCATTTAATAATTTTTGAAAGTTTAGTAATTTTTTTAATATATCGATATTCTTCTCGATCGTCAACACCCTTATATCAGACTATATATTTATAGATACTCTGATATTATTGATATATTTGCATTTATATTATTTTTTATACATAAATATTATTTTACCAACGAGGGTTTATCTAGATTGGACCAACAGTTTAATGTGAGCTCCGAACCAAGGTACTCCGCATTAAGCTTACCGACTGGCGAGTCACCAACTTTAGAAATCATCCTAGAAGACATCCGGTCTTACCCAGCCTGATTACTAGCGTTACTGGGATCATTTGTCGGATTTTGCACTCTTGCCTAAGGACCATCGCAAGTGTTAAACTATCATAAACATAAATTTACGACCATGCCCCAGCAGGATTCGAACTCGCGACTATCGTAACAGTAGGTGAACCGTACTGTTGCCTTTACCACTGCACTAATCAAGCCAGCATTTGTATTATTTATGTATTACATTTGATATAAGCATACTTGCGCCATTTTGAGGCATTAAGTATATAATGTAACCTATAATATAAAGGCATATTATTAAAAGCATTATACATATGTACTATTCCGTTGTAAATAAGAGCTAATTAGTAATTTTGAAGATATTTTTATTGAATAAAACTGTTTAACCTTATAATTAATAAACTTATTACAATTAATTAAACAAAACTTATCATTTTGTCCATATTTATTTCTTGTATATATATCTATTATGGACTATTAATTACAATAAATCAGTTATAAAATAGACAATTAACAATTTATCAGTGTATTTCTTATGTAAAAGCGTAAATCCGATCGAAATCTCCATTGATAAATTGAATAATTAAATTGTGACCTAATTTTATTCCTTTTTTCAGCGTTAATAACAACACTGAAACTGACAAGTTCTGCGATTTGGCGGTTAATTATAAAATAATAAATTAGATCAGTGTAATTAATATTAGATAACACTTTTTGCACAGTAGTAACAAAGAGGGTAATTACGAATTCTCATTAGTCTGTATAATTGATGGGTGTTTTTGACTGTGGAGTTTTTTGTATATAATTTTCCTCTTTCGACGAGAAAAAATTTAATTTTCTGTAACTCATTTACTGTGACGAGCACTGTTGTTTACGCAACAAGCATCCAGTCGAAAAACTTGTTTCCAATCGGGATAAAGTAATAGTTTTTGCTCCGTAATATAAAAGAGGGCTTTTCATTGATTTTGAGTATGTTTTTGTCGCTTGTAGAATATGAGTTTCACTAATGAAACTTTCTTATTTCAGTCAGAAAATATAATAGTTGGTATACGAGGGTCTAGCTATAATTATTGAGATTTTTGTATTAATTACATCTTACATTAGGTATGATTAGTATAATCTGAATTTGCAAATTAATTAAATGCTAATGTTCTATGGGAGTACATCAGTATGTATTTCTCATTTTCTTTTTATTTTTATTTAATTATTACATTGTTACTAGTC
The DNA here is from genome assembly GCF_030347505.1 of Rhynchophorus ferrugineus. Classification (NCBI taxonomy): domain Eukaryota; kingdom Metazoa; phylum Arthropoda; class Insecta; order Coleoptera; family Curculionidae; genus Rhynchophorus; species Rhynchophorus ferrugineus. The sequence continues at coordinate 41,471,752 of NW_027472585.1, forward strand.
GTTTACGACTAATCTACAATTTGTCTTTATGATAACTTAAATCTAGGTATGTAACTAGGAGGACCCATGGGCCCTATCTCACTCTCTGATGAAATAATGTTTATACATGTCACTGATGTATTTTTTATTATATGCACCTCACTACACAACACTACACAAGATAAGATGGTTTGAATTTTTTGAGTATGTGTCTTGTTCTGGTGGTATCCAAAAGCTGCAATATTTCAATATTCTCATGAGAATGGAGTCTTTTCTCATGCCCCCTTGCAATTCTCTTGATTTCTTGACTGACTGTGAGTATCTGAAGGTCTCGATGTTGATAATCAGTCCTATAGTGTTTGGGCGCGCCCACAATATATTACTCTTTGCAGAACATTCCCAAAATTGAACACCGTATGTCCATATAGGTTTCAGTATTTTTTATATAATAGCAATTTATTATGTACTGATAATTGTGATTTTCTTCCATTATAATGTATACTGGCTAATACATTTTTCTATGTTTCAATTCCAATTCTTTTTTTTTCTTCTTTATATGTTCCTTCCAGCGAAGTTTTGCATCAAGATTCATTCCAGGATATTTAGCGTTGTTGCTACATGGAATGATAGTATTATTTAATGTTATTGGAGCTTATACGGTCTGATATGTGTTTGATGGTAGATGAACTGCACATGCACAGATTTACTTTCCTTAATTTTTATTTTCCAAGCTTGTGTCCATTTATTTGTATTGTCACTTGCCTGTTGAAATTTTCGTGAGGCTTCTTCACTATTGTCTCCGACAGCTATAATCACAGTATCATCAGCAAATTTAATATTTTTCGTTTTGGTATATCACAAGTGTAGGTTAAATAAAGCATTGACCCCAGTACACTTCGTTGTGGTACACCTGGTTTCGTTTCTTTTATTGTAGAGTAAGTTTCTTGTTTGACTCTAAACATTCTGGTTGTAATATATGATTTTAACAGTTCGGTTTTCTTTTTTTACTTTTTAACATGTGTTATTCTGTCTTGGTGCCTGTTAATGAACCCAAACTGGTGTGTTGGTATCAGGTTTTTTCTCTCTTTGAACGGTTTTATTCTATTTCTCAAACTAAAATAAAATAAATCTACTTAAGATAAAGTTAAGGGTAACACTTTTACACCATACAAGCTCGTGTGGTTTAGTTGGCTTCAATTTTCTGGTTTCCTGCGTGTCTTCCACGTTTCTATAATTTAGTAACCTTATTTCATGCTTTAAAGTGAAATCTTGGATACGTTCGTAAATCTATTTGATTTAGAGGTTATCGTGCACTCGTTCATTAGTTACGTAGCGATAAACAATGGTAATTTGTCATAGAACTTGGTTTTATCAGAGCTGGATTACTAGGTGGCTTGATGTTTTAGTGTAACCCCATATTTTTGCCCCATAGGCCCAAATTGGTTTTATGATTTATTGATAAAAGTTGAGAGTTTCTTGTTACTAACCAGTACAATTTCTTGATTTTGAATCTGATCTGTTCTGCTTTTTGGCTAACATAATGTTTTCTGTTTAACCTACCATCAAGATAGATGCCAATATATTTAGCTAATTTGGTTGTGGAATTAAGTATGCGTCTAGAGATATAATTAGGTTTTTGTTGTAATGCAAAATTAACATGAACATATTTGCAGCTATTATAATATATTTTCCAATTTCTAGTCCATTTGTGGATCTTGTTAGTAGCCACTCGTACGTTTTCTACAGCCTTAGGCAGGATATATCTTTTCGTACAATAACTGTGCCATTGGAAAATGTTCCAAGTACCCTTTCATGCCAGACCATACATTATTCTATAATACAAAACTAAAACATAGAAACAGTTCTCCGAAAATAATCTAAATTTGGAAAAATTTTCCTAAAAGTATATTTTTGAAGAGTTAAGCTAGGAAAATACGAAAAAAAAATAGAAAAATCAAATAAAATATCTAATATAATAAGTTATGAACCTATTTTTTATATAATAAATATTTTCAGTTGTTTTATTTTCTTATTTCTTTTAGTATTTCTGTCTGTACTACTAAAAAACAAAAACTATTTACAGCTCGAGATGATTGTAAATCATAATTTAATCAATCGATTATTTAATTAAATCTTTAAACTGCACTATATTGAGCTATTTGTAACACTTAGAATGTCTGGGAAGTTGAAATACTGGGGAGTTAATTTGTATATAGCTTTGTTAATCGCGCCCTTCTTGGCATAACAATATGTGTTGAAAACATTCCTCATTTTTTCATTGTGTCATTGTTCATTGTGAAGTTCTGATTATTCACAGAAAATTCTTATCTTCCCTATTAAAGTAAAAAAGTATAATTCCCCATTTGTGAGGTGGCAACACAGTATCCGGGCGTCATTTGTCAATTGTGTGACGTGAATGAATGGTTCTCTGACCATGAGAATTACATTTTTAGGCATGATTCGGCACATTGTCACAATGCTAGTGTTACTGCATACTTGATGGAAAAAATCACTGCTTTGCTTTGGCCAGAGAAATCACCAGTCATGAATCCTATATAAAACATACGAGAACACACCAAACGGACGATAGCAGCAGATGTGATTACCATCAAGTACCAGTTAATCGAAACTCTCATAAGAGAATGGAATCACAACTCCAGGAAGTTTCAAAAACATGTATAGATAGAGGCATAGATGCTCTTATATTAAAAATAATTATTTTATTATTTAATAATATTAAAATTACTGAAACGAATATTAAAGTAAATACAAATAGATGAGAGGACCCCAAATAATCATTTGTTACAAAAATCCAATTAAACTTGGTTTCACCGTAAGTATTATACATCTGCCTTTATTTGAATTGGATATAACTGCCATTGTTCACTAAAAACAACTCTGATTTATTTCCAGCACTAGTAACATAATTTATTAAATTCTTTAAGATTAATTAATTAAGTTCCACTACCGATATACTCTAAAACAAACGAAATAAGAAAAGTTCCTTTCGTAAAACTGATTTTCTTAATGCCGAAGACATAAGACTAATTAACGAAACAACCCCTTTCGCATTGAAGGCAAAGAAATACAGTTTCGCGATAATTAGAAACAACTTTTTCAAGTGGATGTTTGTTATGGAAACAACGGAGCTTGTGGGAATGAATGAGTTAACGAAAACATTTACTTTGGACGAAAGTTATAAAGAAAGTTGGTTTAAAAAAAACCCTTAATTACATAATGGGTTCTTGGAAATGCTCTCGACGTTATTATTTTATAGAAGAATCGTTTGCGATTAAGTTTGTTTAATTCACTATGTTGTCGTTGATTGTTCAAGTGAATTATGCAATATCCGTAAGGATTTCTGGTTTTTTCTTCTATTCTTTAAACTTTCTTATACATATTAACAATAACCTTGACCAGATTAAGTAGTTTTGGAAATAAATGTACAAGTTGTGAGCAGATATCCCGAAAATTCTTTTTAAATTGATATTTCGTATCTGATTAGTCACGTAATATTATTTATCATTAACGTAACCCAATAATACTAAAATACAGATACAGGGAAACAAAGAAGATGCAGTGTATCACTGTTTAATTGTGTCCAGTACACCGGAAGGTTTTGTTCGATTCCTGTATCTAGGATGAGAGCCAATATAGAAATATAATGTTTGAAATGGTGAGTTATGTCTCAAACAGTTGCATATCCATAAGTTTTCTATGGATACTTATTTTAATTATTTTTATATATAACAAACTACTCTCCGTTCTTATACTTTTCATAAATTTAATATTAAATAGATCTAACATCAAGGTATGTAGATACGCATTTTACTGGTAAGAATGGGCCCCCATTACTTCGATACATAACAACGATTTGAAATTGATCAAAACAAGCAAAGCACCAAAACAACGTTTGCCGGTTTATAACCTCTTACTAATGTTTTGAAGAATTTTACAGACATTTGACAGTCGAACCGACTTTTACAGGTTGATTCGGTTAATGTAATGGAATAAAAGGAGAAGGAAAATAATTTCTGTTATTAAAACGAATTTACAAAATGCAATAAGCAATACATCTCATACATAATACATCTTGGTGACGTGAATTCACTGCTTCTTCGATAGACTATATAATAGTCTTAAAATGAATGGGCAGGTAATATTTAAAAAATACGCACTCTAGACGACCGAGCTCGCTGATTGACGCACACCAGTTCCATCGGAATTCCTGTTTTAAGAGTTGGTTCGATGATCCGTTCGAATGCAATTACGCCACAAGTGGTACTGTGGTACTGCCTGTTTTATGTTTAATGCATAATCTGATGAAATCGCATCGCTGTCGGCCCGAGGGCGCCCTAGAAAATTGTAGCGCTCAATGGACGGACGGACTGGATTGATACCGCGGGCCTTTATAGAAACAGAGGAGATAAACGGATCGGAGGAATCAGCGATGCGATTTAATTCAACTGGTCCGGCGTCGAAAGGAGAAGTGCGTAAATAATAATAATGACGGCGTAGATATGTGGGAAAGTGATTCCGGTTGTTTTACGGATCTTTTGCGACTGACAAAGGAGCGCTTCAGCTGTCGATGGAAACGGCGTCAAAGACATTGAACTTCTATGTTATAGACATGAAGGTTTTCTTTGCGATGGATAAAATAAGTATATATATAATAAGTAGCATTGGGAACTATCGACTGAAAATAGTCGAAACAGTCGATAGTCGCAAGACTGAAAATAATAATTAATTTTACAGTCAAATTCAGGCTTCGACTGTTTTTCCATTCGCTAAAATAGAGAGGAGAAATACGAATTATTTTCCGTACTCATTTTAAGAGAAGAAAGGATGGAGATAATTGTTTGATTCCCTCTGCTGAGAGGAAAGAAGAAAAGGAAGGAAGAAGAGGAAAAGAAAAGAGAGAATTGCTATTTATCAATATAACAGCTTCATTTTAAATGACGTACATTTTTATATTTTACCTATTTGACTTTCTTGTAAAGAAGAATGGAGTAATGACCACTAAATATATGTATCCTATATTCTTAATCAATCTTTATCAACTATTTAACTATCGCACCTTTTTTAAATAAAATAATATTTTCGTTTATCGTTAATCCACTAGAAACCCCCAACTTCATCTTAACAAAGTCGAATTGTGGTTGAAAACGTGGCGTATCAAAGCAAATGAGACAAAATCTACCCATGTGATATTCACCCTTTGTAGAAAAGCATGTCCCTCAGTAAAATTGAATAATTATAAACTTCCGCAAGCAGGCAACGTTAAATATCTGGGAATGAATTTCGATCGACGTTTGACATGGAGAAAACATATAGTTACAAAACGCAAACAGCTTAGGATTAAACTAAACCATATGTACTGGCTGATAGGGCGTAAATCTAAATTATCATTATATAACAGGGTTTTGCTGTATAAGTCAATACTTAGACCCATTTGGACCTATGGTATTAAATTGTATGATACCACTAGCAAATCTAACATAGATATCCGTTAGAGGTTCCAGAATAAACTGTTGCGAGTCATCGTCGATGCCCCGTGCGACGTGTCCAACAATCTGATTCAGCGCGATATCCTCATAGAACCCATAACGAGTGTGATTCCTTTATTGCATCTTATCTTCTTTTCTGTACCAGATCATACTCATTAACAGAAGTACGTCATCACTTAAACTAGTGGCACTTGAAATATTTCATGAATCTTTTAAGATATTTGCAACTGAGACATTTTATTAAACTTCCACAAAGACCATGAATATAGTTTTATGTCTTTACTATTGATATAATCATCAAATATTTATATATATTTTTTTACCTCGATCTTAATGATCATACCTGACATATTTATGACATTTTAGTTCGTTAATTGACCTAATTTTTATTTTAACTTACTTTTGTTCTTCTGTAGTTTTTTAACACTTTAGCTTTTATTACCAAAGTAAACGCTGCTTTTTCATAAATAAAAAACGAGTATAAATATGGATAATTATGATATGCTCTCTGAGAATGGGATAATCACAAGGTTCTAAATCTGGTGAATACGCAGAGTACATGAGAACTTCTCATTCCAATTGCAACAATGTATTTTTCACATATTTTGCATAATATGGGCGAGTGTTGCCATGCGAGAAGATAATTGCCGTTGGTAAACGACAGCTGTGATGGTTGATTTCGATTTTAAAAATTCGCAATACAGCTAAAAACACACTAACAACGGTAGATGCATAAACGAGTGGTAATCTTTTTGCTTGTTATTACTGAAACTATCGAATTTGACCGTATAGATCATTGCTTGATCTTGTAACTTTAAAATTATGACCAATACACTGCACACTAATTTCTGGTCTTTAATAACAATAAAGAAAACTTTGTGAGCTCCAAACTTCATAACGATATTTTCAAGCAATATTCCATATTGGAATACAGAATTGGACCAAAAATAATTAAACATTTTTACTTTATATTTTTCTGTTTACCTTACTTTTAATATTTTCGATATACGTTTATAATTACTGGAAAAAATATAAAATTTCGGTTATCTTAGTAACATTATTCCATCAAGGCCAAATTGGTCCCCGAATATAACGGAAAACCTCTTCGAGTATGCAACACGTGAATAGAAAACCTGTTTTGGTAAGTGAGGATGAAGATTTGGAAGCGATGGTCGGTATTTATGACCTATATTAACGGTAAATATTGCTGAGAATTGTGTCATATATGTATTAATATTAAATAAAATTATTTACGAATAACCAAATTAAAAAAAAGATTAATTTAGTGATCGATAAAAAAATATATTTAATTTTAGAAAAAAGATTTTTTATTATATATATATATATATATATATATATATATATATATATATATATATATATACTAAATATGAACTGTTATGTTATTTAGTAATAGTAATAGTGATTCTGAGACGCTATCATTCAAAAGGACAATAGTAACTACATTAAAAAGAGATATAGTCAATCCAATGCAGGTCATAAAAATGTATCACGTCAGCACTTTGCAATGTTGCCGCATTTACTTAAAATTTTGGTTACAATGCTTATCGGTTTACAACCTCTATTTATTATCATTATATTATATTATCATTATCATATTTTGAATATTTTTGTAGATGTATTTCTGTCTCATTTTAACTAAAGTAAAATAAAAAAGAAACATTACTACAATGACTACTATGACGTGCATTGGCTGTTTTATTGGAAGGACTATAACTAATGCTCTATCATAGTTATTAGAGAATTTAGTTGACACCAGATCACGGTGAATTTACGCTCAAGTTAGTTAATGTTGCCATATATGAGAAAATAATTTATTGAGAGAGGAATAACTTTTTGTTTTCCAGCATTTTTTCGTGTAATAATAAGGTTATGTTAGAAGGGTTGACTATTGGACACATAAAAGTGACATTTTCTTGAAGTAATACTTATGCAAATTTGATATATGGAATGATACTACTTCCAACAACGGTATTAAACAATTTAAATGTTTTTGGCACCTTAAGGGTGAACTGGTGATTCATTAGATAATTTACTACAGAAAATTATGTCGTAAATCTGTAGACACTGTAGTTAAATTTTCGGTATATATAATGGAGCCCAAACAATACAAAAATAATATTGACATTTTATGACATATACACAAAATTAAATTACGATCAATCATTTCATTTGTTGCTCGGCACCGACTTCAAAGTAATTAGTTGGTAGTAGTTAAAATATTATTGTAAATAGATAAATAGGTTTAGGTAGGTATTAAGCTAAATTGTATGTATATAGTAGAATATAAAATAGGTGTAATAGATATGTTAACTAATAAGTTTTTGTTTATTTTTATTTAGTCATTACAACGATTATTATGTACATATTTTATTTTAAAACGTTTTTTTATATAATATAATTTAATATGTCTATTATATTTAATTTACCGTTTAATTAAAATTTGTTGATTACCTTCTAAACATCTTGTACAAGCAATATGTGGAGCCCATGTCTTGTCTTGATTTTGTATCTGTAACTATTACAAACGCAAACTTTATACCAAAAAAGGTATTTTCTTTTCGTTTTTATTCATAACTAAGCGGAAAATCATAAAATAAACTTTGAGACAAAGAACGAAAATTTTTTCGTAGAGTCGTGTTATTTATCGCAAAAAACATTTTTATATTTTATTTCATCATCGAAATAACACGTCTCTATCTTATAACAAAACGTGTCGCTGTCATGTCTTTGTTGTCGTTTTATCATAAAATATCTTTTTCCATATCGATTCAATTGAGTCACGCAATTAGCCAAAACAGAAAGCAGAATGCTTTATACTAAACAACGGGCATATTCGTTACGCAATGGCCGATTAGTTATTTGTTAGTCATTTAATAAACGGCAGCTGCATTTGTTCATTTTCATTATTTTCGCTAATTGTCTCCCACGCTATATGAAATCCCTTGGTTGTAGTTACACACGCTTCTTTGTTCGTCGTTATCAACCCAGGTGGTCAGAGCTGTAGACCCATTTTAGGGGGATGATTAAACATGATGCAGTACGATACAAACAGAGAAATGTGGCGAAATCTACAGGGTGATTCATTGTATGTTGTAGAGAGTGAATATATTACACTATCCTAATTGTAACCATAGAGAAAATGGATATTGAATTTTGAACTTTATAGGCAATTTTGGAGAAATGTCTCGCGACTTGCAATATCTAGATGTTTCTTAAGATGACTATCTTGAATGTATTACTTATTTTAGAGCCATTTTCTGAGTACAAAAGAGTTAAAACCAAACTGAATTAAAACACAGGGTTAAAGCGGCAGCATTGCGACGTTTTGATGTCATAAATTTAAATGACGTATTTACGAAATAACTTTGAATAGACTATATGTATTATTATAGTTAATTTATATTTATATATTTTATATAAGTACTGAAAATTTAAAGAAAAGTTTCTAATTATAAAAGAAAATAATTAATTTTTGTGAACAATATACAATTACCATTTCATCACAGTTAAACCTTTTACAAAATTCAAACAAAAATATATATAAAGACTGAGCAATTTTACAACTTGACAATGTTTGGTAATATGTCGCAAAACGCAGTAAAAACCTACATAAAAACCATTAAATGGGAAATTCTCCATAGTTACTACATATTGCCTCCTGAAATTACCATTTGTTTCTTCCAGGCCTTGACAAACTTGCTTTTTCATAAAGAAAGAATAATTTTTCCAAAAAAATAGTCATAAAATGATAAGAAATATAGTTTTTAAATATATGATATTGGAATGGGGTTTTATTGAAATAAATTTCAAAGTTAACCAATGAGATATGTTACTGTTCCTTTTCCAGTTTTCGGTTAAAATCACTACACCGTCTTTACAAGCCTTGTTTTGCTCTTAGCCCACTAGATTTCTCAGTGTTGATTTCTGTGCAATCCAATGATCAAGCTTATGTATTTAGTTGTTATTATGATTATTTCATGGTTGATATTTAGTTCTGTGACCATGTTTGAGATGAAATAATTCGGTCTAACTTGTTCTATATGGTACGTTCTAGAATTTCAACGATTTGTCTGTTAGGACGAAGTTAAAAATTAGTTAAAAAAACTCTCACACTGACGTTCACCATAAGTACTCATCACCATAAATAACACATAGTTTTCGATGCGCTTGGACTGCGGTTTGCCGTTTTTGGATGTAAAATAGGCGGTGGAATGCATGACGCGAACCTGGTTGCGGAGACTTGCCTTGTAGTGACAAGTTGGATCGGGTTATGTGGGACTGCCTCTGGGCTTACCAATACACTAAACCGAAACTCCCTTAAAGTTGACCCCTTCGTCAGGAATGATATTGTTTTCCTTTGTGAAAGAGTTGGGAGCGTAGAGTATTGCCCTCTCGACAAGCTTCGAAATGGCGCTGAAATGGTTGATGGGCCTGTGGTCAGATGGGGATAATTTTGCTCCCTTCTTGCTACCCCTATCGCTATATGGGCGTGTTTCCAAGACGCCGGGAAATACTGCAGCCTCATGATGGAGTTAATTATGTTTTCCAGTACCGCGAACTGCTGTAAAATCACAGGATATGTCGAAAATGATCTTGGAATTTATATATAACTTTGTCACTGTATAAATAAAAGTGTTGCCAAATCATCTGAAATTTATTTTCTTTATATTTAAAATTTTTCAATTACAAAAATACCATAAATAGTTCATCATAATTCTAATTAAGTGTGTTCATTATCCGTCTTAAGCAGACTTCGCGATTTAGGCCACTGGGAACGGTAATGCGTGTAATTGAAACCACTAAATCGGGAAAGCCTCTCGTTTTCTAACGTTGCTCATTTGATGTCTGTCCTTTAATGAGCTTTCTCTTGACTGGTTCCGATTGATTGACATGTCAATTCGATATCGCGTTTGCCCGCGACAGGTAAGTCATACGGAGCTAACAAGGTGTCGATCTAGAGTGGAAACCTGAATTCAACTTCGCGAAGTATGTTGAAATGTTACAACTTTAATTAATGGCGAACCAGTTCATCCGTAGCTCAGTGCTTTTATTTAGTTATATCAGTTGGTTAATTATCCATAATAAAGATTTGATAGTTACAATATACAATTTATTAATTAATAAAATGTGTTAAATTGGAAAAAGGAAAACGGAGATTTTCGAATAAAAGGAAAATATTTGGACAAAATTTAAATAAATTAATTCCTTTTATAAGCTGCTTTGTTAATACTAAGAAAAATTCCATAATAATATATCTAATCCGAAGCTGTATTATGAAATGTGAATCTTTTTTAAGCTTGGTTCTAAAAAAGAAGTAAATACATAAAACACAAATATTTGTATTTATTAGTTAAACAATTAACTAAACTGCCTGATTGTACGTGAACTGCATATGCTCAGATTTATTTTTGTTAATTTTAATTTTCTAGGTTTAGATATAATTATTTATATTGTTAATTGCCTATTGTAATTTTTGTGTGGCTTCTTCGCTATTGTCTCCGACAGCAATAACCGCAGTGTCATCAGCAAATCTAGGAATATATTGAATATTGATATCGTGCTTTTTATATATATATTTTAAAGTCTCCTTTTTACAAACGAGGGTTTGTAACGAGGATCAACTTAGAAATCATCCCAGAAGACATCCGGTCGTACTGGCTTGACTGGGATCATTTTCCTTGTCGGATTTTATACTTTTTCGTAGGACAATCACAAATATTAAATAATCAAAAACAAAATTTTACGACCATGCCCCAGCAGGCTTCGAACCCGCGATGATCGCAACAGTAGGTGGACCATCCTGCCTCCTTTACCACTGCGCCAACCAAGCCGGCTGATATCGTATTTTGTAAGATCAAGTCTCTAAAACCTGAATAAATTCGACACCTACAATTATATTGAATATATAAAATCAAAAATCAAGTTTTCATGCTTTTAGAGTCTTCTAAGACGTTTTGAAGAATCATAATAGCTATGTTATGTAACAGGTCAATTGAAAAGTCCCCGGCCTGACACATAGATGGCGCTACTAGAAATAAATCCATATGTTTCTTAGTTAGCCCTAACCCTCAGAAGGACAAACAAAAACTTGGCTTGATGCCGAGTTTCCGGGACACGATGAACCCGCTCCAAAGCGTGGCAAAACGCAACAGTCGGCTGGCAAGGTTATGGCGTCTGTATTTTGGTATGCGCATGGAATAATTTTCATTGACTACCCCGAAAAAGGAAATACCGCCAACAGCGACTATTACATAGCGTTATTGGACCGTTTGAAGGACGAGATCGTTGAAAACGGCCGCATTTGAAGAAAAAGAAGGTTCTGCTTCATCAAGATAATGCACTGTGTCACAAGTCAGTGAAAACGATGGCAAAAATCCATGAATTGGGCCTTTAATCCACCGTCTTCCCCAGATCTGGCCCCCAGCGACTATTTTCTGTTCTCAGATGTCAAAAGAATGCTCACTGGGAAGAAATTTTCGTCGAATGAAGAGGTGCTCGCCGAAACTGAGGCCTATTTTGAAACAAAGGACAAAACGTAGTAGAAAAATGGTATAGAAAAGTTAGAGGGTTGCTATAATCAGTTTATCACCATTGAAGCCAATTATGTTGAATAGAAAAAACCAATTTTTTCAGAAAAATGTATTTTATTGTGGTAGGCCCGGGACTTTTCAATTCACCTGTTATGGTCATGCGATTGCTCTTTAAAATTTCACCAGTGTTGTCTGTTCTTTTGTTTAATAGTTCATTCATCTTCGGCTGTTTTCTACAACTGTTTTATAATCATTGATGCGTATTAAACCTGTATGTATTTAATGCTTGTCACATATGAAATACATTGGTGAATGTTTCTGTATAACAACAGACAATCTATTCCTGCAAGATATGCACACTTTCAACATTTACTCGAGGAATTTCTATATGTCTGATGATAATCAATGAATAAGTCATCAGAAACCTATCAGAAATAATAATGAATGTAATGTAATGAATTTAATTGTTATTTCATTGATGGCTTCCATAAAACAAGCATTTACGTTTGTTCTCAACCGTGTACCCATTAAATTTAACTATATCCGTTTGGCAGGTACAGTTTTTAATTAATTTTCTCTAATTATCTCATTGTACGTTCCAAATTGCTGTACGAACGAATGTAGTATTTGTTGTAGTCGATTCAGAAAAGAAAATTAAAATCTATCGTTTGAAAACTTGCCAGGATTATATTAAATAGAAATATTTTATGGTTTGAGTTTTCGTAGCAGGAACAAAACAGGGTCGTTATTGTGTTCCTTGGAAATGTTGGGGCCTAAAATACTCTCGATTATTATTGCTTAATCACCGGTATTGTGAATTAGTTTCGATGGATTTACTGTATGGATTTGCTTATGCTTTCAGGTGGTTGTATGTTGATTTTTTCATTACAACTGGTATTCTATATATTAATCAAAATATTTTCCTACGTGGAAGTAAATTTCCAACTTTCTGGTAATAAATATCGACCGTGTGCCAGTCGATAAATATATGATTGATATGAAATTGATATCGTGTTTTTTATATATATATATATATATATATATATGTATATATATATATATATATATATATATATATATATATATATATATATATATATATATATATACCTTTTTTTTACTTACCTCCTTTTTACCAACGGGGATTTATCTGGACTGGACCTACTGTTTAACATGGGCTCCGAACCACAGTCCTCGGCATTAAGCCTACCGACTGGCGAATGTTGCCGATCAATTAAATCGATTTCGCAATTTGTGTGGTAGCCATTTTCCATCATTTCTATATTTCTTATGGACTTCAAAGGTTTGGAAACAGTTAATTAACGAACTTCAAACCGGCCTCATAGTGATTTGAAAGTGTTGGCAGTTTTTTTGGTGGTGCCATATTTGGTGACTGAACAACTCTCAGTGTATTCTTTGCAACTTTTGAGTTTTGTCATGCGAAATGATGTCTTTATGTCTGTTAATTATTCCTGGTATATTATGCAATAATACGCACATGTATAGTGCACATATGTAGCAATATCTTTGACAAGTTCTAATACAGTACGCCTTGCTGATACCATCATATGCACAGCAAGACTTTATAATCATGCATATTCCATTTCAGTGTCGATATAGATGATTCTTATGACTATCCCATGATTTTTGGTGATTCGAATTATCGTAGTAGACCCAGTTTTTATTACTGGTCACAATACGCCACAGAAAATCATTCTTTTTGGCTCGCCGAGCAATGAAATCGATTTCGCAATTTGTGTGATAGCCATTTTTCCTAATTTGGATATTTCTTATGGACTACATAGGTTTGGAAATAGTTAATTAACGAACTTCAAACCTGCCTCATAGTGATTTGAGAGTGTTGGCAGTATTTTTGCTCAATAAGCATTGCAATTCATTGAATTCTGGTCATCCATGTCGCTTTTACATTCTTGAAACCAAAATCGACATTTCACATATAATGGAGTGATATCGTAAGTTTCTTAAAATGTTTGATGTTCTTCAGTAGCAGATTTCTTCGAATCAAACAACAAAAGTAACGATTCTATATTGAGATGCATTTTCTATCTCTTAAGATATATTACTCCTCTAGAATAGAAGGGTTTTAAGAAAAAGAAAACGCATTAAACAAAGAAATGTATCAAAATCAATATTTTTGCGTATTAATCATAAATTCTAAAGTACAATAAATTGAAATGGAATATCAGTATATTTATATTTCTATATCTATCGATTTTAATATGAAATCAAATGGGTCTTTGTTTCTTTCATTAGTTAACATAGTTTTTCTGTCAATATAGAAATTCTAATATCCTTATATACAAATGTCCACTCTCTTCTATAATAGGTAGTAGAAAAAACCCCAAATATAGTTTTTAGCATATTCATAAATCCTATAAAGCTGATCAAAGTTCTATAATCATAAAACTAAATAAATGCAGAAAAACAATACACCTATTCGTAAAGATAAAGCAACATCACTAAAATATCTGATGTAAAATACGAATTATTTTAATATTCAGTTTATACGCGAGGTTTAACCGATTTTAACTGTGCTCTTCTCACACTATAATAGATTCTTTAAGAGGTAAATATCAGAGAAGAAGGAGGAAAACACAATTAGAGAAATTGTGGAATTGACAACTGGAAAGTATAGTCATTTTTCTATTAGGTACTTTTTTTCCACAAATTAATTTTTAATTTCTGCGAGCTTATTCATAACTTTCCAGGATATTATTAACATTTATTGGCAAATAAAATATTATAATTATTAGTGTTCATAATCCATTGTTACTCATTTTTTATTGATAATAAAACTGATATATATATATATATATATGATATATATATATATATATATATATATATATATATATATATATATATATATATATATATATATATATATATATATATATATATATATATATATATATATATATACTATTATTAATATAGATGAATAGATTTACCTACTTAACCTTAAGCTAAATTGTGTGTAATTAGTAGAATATAAAATACTATACGTAGATAGTTTAAATAAGGTTTTTGTTTATTTTTATTGAGTTATTATAACGATTACGATGTACATATTTTATTTTAAAACGTTTTTTTGTGTTAAAAATCTGAGTTTGATTATTTTTTACTTTTTATTGACTTTTTTTATTTATTTTTTGAAGTCGGTTCAATTTATTTATGACTTCAAAAAATTTTATATTTGGTGACTATCAACAAAAGGTTACAATTTTTTATATTATTTCATTTTAAGGTCAATAATTCGAATAAAAATGTCTTGTCGCTCTGTAACAGACAACAGTGATCTAATAATGCATTATTTCAGGTTCCAGGTGTCCCAAAGGCAACGTGATAGCCCCCACCATCGAGGTAGATAAGTAAACAGACAATGGACGGGGCATTGCAGTGGACTCTGTAGCGTTTTGTCGACGAGACGGTACCGATCTAACAGTCGATGGTACCTGAGTCCGGTAGTCTCGACGGAAGAAGCCGTTGTATTCGTTTTCAATCGGGTACGGTGTGCGCGCGACTGGTGATCCATTAGTGATTAGACGACCGTAAATCTTCAGTGATCTGTGCTTATATTCTTTTGTTCGGTGGTTGTTGTGCTATAGTGGAGTTCGAATATGTAATAGATCAAGACCCGTGGGAGTTTTACGATTAGTTAAAAAATGCCTTCGAAGAAACAGTATGACTTGGTGCAGAATGACGAGTACGATACGAGAATACCCCTACATCCCGAAGAAGCCTTCCATCACGGTATTACCTTCCAAGCTAAGGTAATTTCATTACTGACAACTATTAATTAATATAAATATATTTACCTGTGATGAAACAAAACTTTTTCTTGTATTATCCTTGGCCTTACAGCATAGTTCATACGAAACCTGATGACCTTGTAAAAAATCGTCACTCTATGATAATACATCTACCTGAGCGAAAATGTAGTGGTACAATACGACTTAAGTAGTTCTCTATTTTAAATGTGTCTGTTAAATCTTCTTCTGTCCTACGAAACTAATTTATTCTCAGTTTACGCTGTGTTTTAGTAGTCAATATTTTTAATGATGGTGTTTATTCTTTGTGTCATAATTAACTAGAAATAAAAACAAGGGAACATTATTTAAAATTTAAGTCAGTATATTAATAATAATAAATTATTAGTTTTTTTATTTGTTATTTATAGCCATCATCTGAAGAATATACGTTAACAATTAAATATAACATTTTAATGGAATGAAGCCAATAAATATTAATTAAAGAAAATTAATACAAATACAAATTTAAAAAAAATATCTGCATATCTAAACTCCAGCACTCAATATCAAACAGTCAATACTAATACTAATAATAAAAAATTAAGAAAAAGTAAATGTTATTTCTGTATTTAATATTAAAATGCTCCAAAATTCTATTTTGTTTTTAATAAAGATGGACACTAATAATACATAATAAATAAATCAATATGAAATTGTATTAAACAGCTCTAGTTTTAATATTTCAAGTTCGTTAGCATATATAAAATGTTGCCCTTTTTTAGTGTTAAGTAATAGTAGAGCAGCTTTTTCTGTCATATTATGGATAATCTAGAAAAATATGTAATTTTTATTTTAAAAAAATCTTAATATTATATTTATATTTTGTTACCAAATATCTAGAAAATTGTCAATAAAATGAAGAAATATGGTCACTATCTGGTATATGGATAGTGCTTAATTTTAATATTAATCCATAACAATATAACATTTTTGTGAATTTATATTTAATTTTTTTTTTAATGACAAATATAGATTTTATTGTAAAGTCTAAAATTATTCAAGCAATATTTTAATATATATAGTTATTAATCTTTATATTTTATATTATTTTATTAAAATTTAGTAATAACAATAGTAATATAGTCTAAAATTATGATTATTATATTAATATAAATATTATTATAATTCATTATAGAACACATTTGATTAACATTTTAACGGATAGTATGTTTGTAAAAGGGAGCTATATTTCTATAACCATTACTCCCACATTGTCCATTCATAAAGTGGATGTTATCTTTTATAATACTGTTCTAAAATAATACCAAATTTTTTATGAAGGTTAGAAATAAAAATTATTTTATTATATTGTAGTTTTCAACCAACATAATAACCAATAAACATTTTATCAAAATATATAACGTTTTTAGTGACTGTGCACATTATTAATTTTGAAGCTATATGGTACTTATTAAAGGTTACCAAGGTTCTTCGTGTTTAAGAATATCTTCTTAAAAATTGAATATTGGCCATAGTTTGTGTTCATCGTTCTTTGCTAGCTGTATCATACCATATATCATTTACATAGTTTTAATTGATATACAACATTCAGTGAACACCAAATTAATAAGGAAAAGTACTTGATGTTAATTAGTAATCTGACCAGAAAGTGAAGAAAATGTGTAATCTGTGAAATTGGATTAGATTAGATTTATTTATTAAAGGCCTATCAGCCTCGAGGGCTATTTAGGACCTATATACATTTTAATATTAATAAACAAACAATATAAAGAACAAAATTAAAAGAGCTTATAGTTAATTTAATATAAGTATGGGAACAATATGGAGTGAACAGTTTAAAAGTCATAAGTTAACAGCCATATAGTTCATCAGTTGTTCAAGGTTCTTCAATTATAGAAGTTATTCCATGGATCCTTTCAGGAGAGAGTCGTATTCTCAGAGCGCGCCCTTGGCATTCAACTAGAATGTGTTTGATGCTCAGGATATCTATCACAGATAGGCGGACTTTCTCTTTTGTGTAGAAACTCGTGAGTCAGTCGACAATGGCCTATTCTGAGTCTGGAAAAAATACCCAATTTACGCCTGCTAAAGATACAGAAGTTGGTACCTTGGGAAACTCCTCTTTTACCTCGCACAATTTGTTATTGTTCATTAAATCCTAGTTTAGTTGATCCAGTTTTTTATAAAGTGCGGTATGATATGCGTTCAGATCCCTTCTACAGTACAGATGGTTTTCCAAAAATGATCCTTCCCTTTCCCCAGCAAGATGATTGGCTCTTTCGTTACCTTCGATTCTATTGTGGGATGGTACCCACATGTAGGTAATATTCTTGCCGCTATTACGAGAGGCAGTGTTTAATTCTCGAATGTGCATTGTCAGTAGATGATGAGTCTTGTCTTGAACGCATTTCAGAGCTTTGTATATGGTCAGCAATTCAGAGGTAAAAAAACTCGTCAAAGCGGGCAATTTGTAATGTTCTTCCTTTAGTGTATATGCAGCTCCTATATGTTCATCGTTTTTAGATCCATCAGTGTAAATCTGATGATGTTTAAGGTATTTTTCATAGATCAACTGTTTTAAAAAAGGACCGTGCACTATAAGAGTTAAGAGCATCCTTAAGAGGAAATCTCATTGAGTGATCAATGGCAATAGGTACGTACTGCCAGCGAGGTATTTTATACGTAAATTTACAGATGGTAGGTATTTCCAATGACAAGCGATAGCAGATTTTCTGGAAGCAATAACCAGACCACTTGTATGTTTGCCCTTTTATTTTAATACTGCGGTTGTTGGGAAAAAATGCCCATACTGAGATGGCCCCGGCTTGAGTTTTAATGAGTCCGCGTACCTTAGTAGCAAAAGTTCTAGTCGAGAGTCTAGGGAAGAAATCTCTGCCTCACAATCAATCAATCAATCTCTGCGAATAGAATTTGTATGATATGCTCCTAGAGCAATCCTTAGTACTGTGTTCTGGATTGGATTTAGTCTCTTTATGTATGATGGAGCCGCAGAAATGAAATGCTGGTAGCCATAGTCCAGTTTACTCAACATCAGTGCTCTATAGATGTTCAGAAGAGTGGTTTTATGAGCATCCCAGTGAAAGTTGGTGAGGGATCAAATATTAGACTAAAAAAATGTGGAACTCTGCACGATTCTGCGTGTAATCCTTGCTCAGGGGCTATGGTAATCTTCTCTATATCGTTCCCATCGAGCGAGTACTGTAATATATCTTCTAGAGATCATCCGATCAATTTTCAAAATATCAATTTTATTACGACAATAATTATAAAAATTTAAACAAATGCTACAAATATTTCCATAACGGATATTAACGGGCGTTAAATAATTAAGCAGGTAGTGGCAATTAAATCCACAACTAAATGATCTTTACTGTTACCAAGTAAAATATCCCTGATATAGTTTTAAGGTAGACAATAGAACTTTGGCAATTGTTTCAGTGTTTTTCCTCGGAAATTTGCATAGAGTGCGTCCAAATTAAACTACTTAACCGAAAATTACGTCAAAAATTATATTTAACTATGAGTTTACCCGAACGAAGAAAATAATGACCTGCTTTACTAATTTTCTATTAATACTATATATATCGCGTCTGCTATATCACAATAAATAAAGCGAGTTAAATTTCAGGTACACTATATTTTATTGGACCGTATTTCGACTGCCAAGAATATTTCTTCATCATAAATTGTCTAATTTATTATGAATGGTGTATCAGAAACATTTCTGGATAATTTGTGGACAGCCTGGAAAAATATTTTGCATTTATAGTGGATTATTATAATAGAATTATGTTACATCGTTTATTTAGTAAGTATTATTGGCATATAACAAGATTTAAACTAATTTTCTATGATTTTCATGAAGCCAAATATATATTAGATTGAAACTATTAATTAACTAGTGTTAAAAATATGTAAAATAGTTGCTGTACATTTTTCGTTAACTATTATTTTGTCAGAAATATTACAAAAATATTAGTTTTCTGAAATAACCATTTTAGTATCAAATATTGAAAAACAAAAAGCCAATAGTTGATGACAAAGTTATAAAAACAGTCGGCTGGCAAGTTTATAGCGTCTGTATTCTGGGATGCGTATGGAATAATTTTCATTGACTACCTTGGAAAAGGAAGGACCATCAACAGCGACTATTACATAGCGTTGTTGGACCGTTTGAAGGACGAAATCGCCGAAAAAACGGCCGTATCTGAAGAAAAACAAAGTGCTGCTTCACCAAGACAATGCATCGTGTCACAAGTCAGTAAAAGCGATGGCAAGAATCTATGACTTGGGCTTTGAATTGCTTCTTCATCCACCGTATTCTCTAAAGAATGCTCGCTGCGAAGAAATTTTCGTCGAATGAAGAGGTGATCGCCGAAACTGAGACCTATTTTGAAGCAAAGGAGAAATCGTACTACAAAAATGGTAAAAATTAAAAAGTTGGAGGGTCGCTATAATCAGTGTATCACCCTTGAAGAGAATTATGTTGAATAAAAACAGTGGTTCCCTGCCTTTGTAAACTTTATGTTGATTATTTGTATTTATTCTTCCTGCCGTACAATTTTGTATTGATTTTTATTCTATTTATAACAATGCTCCACATCTTAATCTTTTTTGTGTTTTCATGTCATTATTACTAGATTAAAAATATATTTTAATTCTTATAATTTAAAAAGGAATTAAAAGTCTTTTATCAAATAAATTATTTATTAAACACTAAGTAATTTAATGAAATAAAGGAAATTTTAAAATAACCTTGTAAAATAAAATAAGACTCGGCGCCATAACGGAAGTTAAACCCACATTGGCATCTGTATATACCAATACAACGCCTCTCACAGCTGCCATGATATCTCTAAAAACATAAACAAAGAATATCGGTTATAATATATATCTATATCTATTATATAATTATAATTATCTATTATATATCTATTTTATAGTTATAATATATAACATTAACTATTTTACAAGGTTGTTCAGTAAGTTTTATCGCTTAATTGAATTTTAACTTTAACTTAATATGCAGTCTTAATTTATAAATTAATATATTACTATTGTTCTGTTGTATTTGCATCAATATACAACCAAGACAAATGTGGGACAACATGAAAATGCCTTTTTCAAATTAAAATTCAATTAAACTACTTAATCTAAAGTTACAAGTAACATTTATACACTGTACAAGCTCATATGGCGTGGTTATATTCAATCTTCTGATTTCCTGCGTGTTGTCCAGTAGTTGTATTGATTCCACGCTGCTGTGATTTAGTAACCTTATTTCATTTTTTAAGAACGAAATTTTGATTCACTTCGTAAATCGATTTAACGTGGACGTCATCGTGTAGCTCTTCATTGGTTACTTAGCGATGCACATTGGTAATTAATCGTAGACCTTTATTTTGATAGCGTTGGACTACTAGTTGGTTTGATGAGTTAAGCACTGTTGTAGAAGATACAATTAGATTGTCGATATATATTTCCATAGCAAATGAGCTTAATGTTAATTTAGTGATTATATTTCTTAATTTAGTTAGTTTTACTAGGATATCTTGTGACTAATATTGTTTCAATGAATAATAAGAGTTTCTTGTTTTACCAGTTTGGTGGTAATCCAGAGATAAATTCCCTTTGTATTCTAAAAAACTGATATTAATAACTTCTTGGATGAACAAATGTGGTACCCATTGTGTTTATTTCATATTTTATCTTCAGATATTTTATATTTGGTGAATCTCTAGCATAAAATGAAACATATATTATTGTATCACTATGATTAATATATTGTGGTGGAGACTGTTTTTAGATAGGGTTTTTGTTTTGTTTAATGAATCGTATACGAATATCTTCCGACAACGGAAGTCAATCCCACACCATTGACCACAACAACTATAAATTCAGTGGTTCACTGCTCATGACTAACAGTCTTTTTTCCATTGAAATTATATTTCTTGTGTTTGGTTTTAACCTAAGAATGAGTATGTGATAAGTTCAACAAATTCTTGGAATTTGATTTAAAACATATTTCCTTATTTATAATACATATAATGATATCACATTGATTAATTTAGGTTGACCATTAGAGATGAACTATTATGATAATCTAATATTGGGTTTAACATTTTTAGACTAATTATCTATATAATTATAAATGTTTTTTTTTTCGTTTGTTATTGAAACTACACAATTTTTAACAGCAAGCTTTTATTTCTCAAAATAGCACTTTTGATTATGTTTGAGGAATTGTATATATTTTGTAATTATTTAATTATTACATTGTTACTAGTCATTTCCGATTAACCTACAATTTGTCTTTATGATAATTTAAATCTAAGTATATAACTAGGAGGACCCATCAGCCGTATCTCAGTCTCTGGTGAAATAATGTTTATATATGTCACTGCTGTATTTTTTATTACGTGCACGTCACTACACAACGCTACACAAGATCAGATGGTTTTATTCTTTTGAATCTGTGTCCTGCTTTAATGGTATCCAAAAGTTGCAATACTTCAATATTCTCATGAGAATGGGGTCTTTCCTCATGCCCCCTTACAATCCCCAAATTTCTTGATTGACTGCAGATATCTGAAGGTATCGATGTAGGTAGTCAGTCCCGTAGTATTTGGTTGCGCCCATAATACTTCCCAGGACTTCGTTCTGAAAAAATCGTATTTAGTTTATGTTACTCTTTGCAGAACATCCCCATAATTGAACTCCGTATGTCCATATAGATTTCAGTATTTGCTTATATAATGGCAATTTATTATGTAGTGATAATTGTGATTTTCTTCCAATTAACCAATACATTTTCATATATTTCAATTTCAGTTCTTTTATTTTCTTCTTTATATGTTCCTTCCAGTGAAGTTTTGCATCAAGATTCCTTCGAAGATATTTAGCGTTGTTGCTATATGGAATGATAGTATTATTTAATGTT
The DNA here is from genome assembly GCF_030347505.1 of Rhynchophorus ferrugineus. Taxonomy (NCBI): domain Eukaryota; kingdom Metazoa; phylum Arthropoda; class Insecta; order Coleoptera; family Curculionidae; genus Rhynchophorus; species Rhynchophorus ferrugineus. The sequence continues at coordinate 41,494,547 of NW_027472585.1, forward strand.
ATTGGTGCTTGTACAGTCTGATTGTAGGTGAACTGTACGTACACAGATTTATTTTCGTTAATTTTTATTTTCCAAGCTTGTGTCCAATTATTTATATTGTCACTTGCCTGTTTGTAATTTTCGTGTGGCTTCTTCACTATTGTCTCCATTTGTGGTATATCACAAGTGTAAAGTAGATAAAGCATTGGCCCCAGTACCCTTCCTTGTGGTTTACCTGTTTTAGCTTATTTTATTGTAGAGTAAGCTTCTTGTTTAACTCTAAACATTCTGGCTGTAATGTAGGTTTTTAATAGTTCAGTGTGTTGTTTTGGTAACATCTGTAGTTTATGAGCCTTCATTCCAAACCTTATCGAAGGCTTGTGCTACATCTAAAGATATAGCTGAGCATACCTTTTTTACTTTCGTAAGTTTTTTAATAAAATTATGTTATTCTGTGGACCTGGTCAATTGTTGAATGCTTGTTAATAAACCCAAACTGGTATGCTGGTATTCGTTTTTTTCTCTCTATGATATAGTATAAGATAATACATGAACTTATGGATTGTTAATATAGTAATAGTTCTTAACGTATGTCACCAAAAGGAGTCTAAGGGCATCAAATCAAAATCACATTGCCAATTGTACAAATAGTTGATGAAGATGAACTCTTTTGTGTTAGAATGAAGTGATTTGGAATAGAACACATAGAGAAATTAAATGAAACAGTTAAACCAATTTTTATAGCCTTACTGTACATTCATGGCAACAATGGTTATTCTTGAAAACTTCTGCCAACTTAATGTCTGCAAAAACTAGATTAGTAAATAAGGGCTCAGAGAGATCTGCATGTATATCCCTAGCTCTACTCTACGTTTTCTTCAGTATTACTATTACATCATAAGACTATTTCACCTGTTGCTTTTTTGATTCCAGAATAGTTTTATGGTTGAAATGTTTTTCTAAACAAGTATATCACATGGTTTTGAACGATTATTTTTGACAAAAAATGCTTGTTTCGGACTGTAAAATACCAAAACTGGTTTTGTCATTGTTTACAGTAAAATACTACAACAAATACGTATATATTTTTTATTAATATATATATAATCTAAAGTACTAATGTATAACACATGTTATTTAAAAGTTGTCAAACTTAAAACGTAAATATTTTGACAAGACTATTTAGTACAGTTAAATTTAGGAACTTAATCGAACTTTCAGTTTCAATATTGCAACAAATATTTATTCACCATCGTTGATGTTACCGTTAACCAACAGGAGGTCCGCTCATTGAGATTTTCGTTTACACTATCGTAGAAATGTTTTTATATCTTAATGAAGATTTTTAAATAGTATTTGTGATTTTCTTAATATTCTTGATTTTAATGTCATTGCTATTAGTTAAGAACATGATAGTTCAGTGGTACAGTGTGGGAGTTATAGACACTCTATTATTTATTCGTCCTTGGTGTGATTAACACTCGGTATCAATTAAACGACCGAAATTTGACGTAGATCCTTTCAACCTCACGAAACTTTTGGCCATATATCGTAAAATCTATTATAAAATCTAATCTAACCAGGACACTGCTTTCTAGTTATCTCTGACTGATGTCACGTGGTCTGGTTAAGCAATTCTAACCAAATTATTAACAATGAATTTGAGGAACTATTGGTCTCAAGAGATATGAATAACTCTATTTTATCACCACAATGATGCGCTTGTCATATTATGGTGCCTCCATATTATGTTTAGAATTAATACCTTAGCTGAGGCAATGTGTCCATATAACAACAATTGACAACATCTGATAATATTGAAGTGGAGTATGTCGATTTTGACATGATTTAATGAATACAATTACAGTAGAAAACTAACCCCATACAATGACTTTAAAATGACCCTAAAATAATAGTCATTATTCTATATAATACGGGTATAACATGGGTATATTTAACTTAATTATGTTTCATAGGAAATTATAGATGCTGTATATAAACACCAAAACAATTGCCAAAATTAACATCATAGAAATAGAAATTATAAACAAATCGGTTGTCTAACTTGAAAAGGTATTTTTTCCTTAGCAACGGTCAGAAATATTTTCTATCGTAGTTTGATTTTTCGCATTGTCTATTAAGTTTTCAACTGCAAGTACTTGCTGCCGTTGTGTTGAAATTGCTCTTGGATTTTCATCCTGGAAATCATCTCATTCGTTTCCTTTTATCCATATTAAAATAAATACATTTGATTATCCTAAATCATTAGTTAGATACAATTCAGGAAGTACGCAGAAACGTCTTTCTTATAAAAGTTTTGTTTTGTTATTTATGTTATTAAATTTCAATGTGCCGGCTTGGTTGGCGCACTGGTAATGGCAACAGGACGGTCTTCCTACTGTGATTGTTTAACATTTGTGACTGTCTTTAGGCAAGAGTGCAAAATCCGACAAGGAAAATAATTCCAGTCACGCTGGTAATCAGGCTGGGTAAGACCGGATGTCTTCTGTGATGATTTCTGAGTTGGTCACTCGTCAGTCGGTAGGCTTAATACCGAGGACTGTAGGTCCAGTCCAGATAAACCCATAGTTGGTAAAAGTAGACTTTAAAATATATATTAAAAAAACTGAAAAAAAGTCCATATGTGTTTCCATGAAAAATTCTGTATTTGTATATTTTAATGCAGTTTAGAAAGGATAACTCAACATATTTAAAATATGACATATTTGCAGGTAAAATGATTTTTTTGAATTCAGGAAAGCCACTCCCTTGCTGATAGCTCTCTTTCTCTCTTAGTTTGAACTATTTAACGAAGCTAATCGTGCTTTATAGACAGGCTTTAGTCCTACTTATATTAATTATAACGTGACCATAGTGCCAACATTAATTTTAAATGTTGTAATTAATGACTTGTTGTCTATGTATTAGAAGGCACAAAAAGAGAATGGTATGTTAAATATATTATATATATATATATATATATATATATATATATATATATATATATATATATATATATATATAATTATTGATGAACTTCTTCAAGGATCAGTTCTAGTTATTATAGTTTATTTTGACATATAGGATATGACTTGGTTGAATTAAACAAATGGATATTTCAGTATGCCAACGATATTACAATTAAATATCAGAGCGCCAACTAAGAGGATGGTCTTATATTTCTTTAATTGTGTGTAAAAAACCGTTAATATGGTATATAGGGGATGACATAAACACAATATATATTTTTATTAACAAGGTCACCATTTGCTTTTGAAACAGCTGCAGTTCTTCGCAGAATATATTTGTAGAGTGTATGAATAGTTTCCATTCTTGCACCAAAACATCCGTCAGTGCTTCAGTGTTGTTGGAGACGGAAATTTATTTCTCACTGTACTCTAAAATTCCCCTTACGGTTCACTTATTTTGAGGCGATTGGCCGATTTTGCTGGTTATTGAAGATTTTTGGTGATATTGTGGTACCTCTCAATTCGAAACTGAACCTTTTTGGCTGTGTGTATCAACGCATTATTATCTGGAAATTTGGCAGTGTTTGACAGCAATATGCTAGCCATAGTAAAAATTTTATAATTAAGAAGGTCGCCATGTTCGTTTGCAGTAATTCGGTCTTTGATGTGAATGAGACATGTAGCTGAATACAACGATATTGCCACCCAAATCATAACTAAATTTCTGTCATGCTTGGCTGTAGGAATTAGGCGGTCCATATTCTAGGCTTCTGTTGTAATTCTCTATGCACAAACTTGACCATTTATAGAAAATAACCCAAACGATGATTCAACCAGCCATACCGCAATCATCAAGAGTTCGGGTTTTTTATTGTTGCACCACTTTTGAAGCTCAGCATTGGTTTCTGTCATGAATTTCCGTACAATTCCGTACAGCTCCCGCAGTTAGAACATTTGTCAAATTACCTAGACTAAATGGCGGACCCCGGGGCCTGAAGCGTTATATCTAATGTAATACCTAATAAAATAACTGCGTATTTAATCTATATAAAATCTTACATTGAAAAGAGAAAATAAAATATTTTTAACAAAAAAATTGAATCGACTTCATAAAATAAATAAGGAACTCACCAAAAACTAAAAAATAATCAAACTTAGATTTTTAACACACGAAAAATCGTTTTAGAATAAAATATGTACATAATAATCGTTGTAATAACTAAATAGAAATAAGCAAAACCCTTATTTAACCTATCTACTACACGTATATTATTTTCTACTATATACACAGAATTTAGCTTAATACCTACCTAAACCTATTTATATAATCACAATATGAATTTAACTACTACCAACTGATTGTTTGTTTGTTGTTTGAACAATCATTGTTGAACAGTTTGAAGTCGGTACCAAGCCCAAACAATACAAAAATAATAACATAATTTTGTGTCATATACACAAAATTAAATTACGAACAAAACAAATCTAATTTGTTGCTTGTGTAAAAAATCTAAGTTTGATTGTTTTCATTATTTTTTGAAATCGGTTCAATTTTGTAAAAATATTTTGTTGAAATAACATTACTCAAGTGAGTGTAAAGTTCGGCTCTCAGTTTTGCTACGGTAGCGATAGCATTCTTCATGTTACCAGACTACAACCCTTTTAATGTTTATGGGTCTCTGTCAGTTAACCTTGAGTTTGGCCCATTATTCCTCTGCTTCGCAGTACATATGCGCTGCATTGTTTACTCGAAAGCATTCTTGCCAAAATGCAAAAAGATTTATGTTAATATTCATTACATCAGGAGTTCAAACTAATCAAGACTCATAACTAACAAAGCACAACTTCACACCAAAATAGCTATGAATAAAGTTGTAGTACGCTTATATATAGATCGACATATATCGATCGTACGCTTATTTTCAAGAAATATCTGAATAACATTGGAAATAAATAACGATCGCACAACTAAGTGTTCATGTAAAATCGCATATATGCTGGTGGAAATAATGCTTAGGGATGCCTCAATATCGCAATAGGTGACATGACGATCTTGCTTAATCATTTCGTACACAGCATCGATGTTTTCTGGCACAACAGCCGATTTTGGACGACTTCCACGAAACTCGTCGGACAGCGAACTACGACCACTATTGAATTCACTAAACAAGCGATACACGGTGATTTTTGATGGAGATTCATCGCCAAAAGTAAAATTAAGTTGATTGGTGCACTCTTGTTGTGATAATCCACGTCGAAAATCGTAAAAAATCGTCGCACGAAAATGTTCACGATTCAGTTCCATTTTTTTCCGAGACGAAACTTTCAACTAAATATAAAATGAACAAGTAGCGCCCGTGCGACAAAATGTTCTAAGTACGTTATAGTCAAAAATGTCAAACTTTACGATGGAACCGTAACATGAGAACGGTGTTGCCAATTCTCGAAATATAAATATTGATCCTTGTCACTATGTGATACTTGTCACTTAATATTTTTAGTATGACTATATATTTCATAAATTTCAATTCATTTGTTGATTCAGTAAAGCAAAAAGATATTCGCATATACCTTATAGTGTGTTTAAAAATATTCTAGAATAACAACTCTTATTCGACACGATCTAGCAATAATAAGAACTTTGATCTTCGGGAACATATAAATGATGAAAAATATTTAGACTATGTGGCAGAGCCTCCCGTCTAATTGTTTTAACTTCATTAAAAATTATCTAATGATTCCCAACATACTGTTTAAACTTACCAATTAATACATATTTACATTTTTAACAATTTTTTTATGGACTGCTGGTCATGGGATTCACAATTTTAAGACGTATTTTTTGTTTCCTTCAGCTAATTGGTGCGGTACCCAATTTTCCAAGCATTTAAAATAAATTTCGCTGATTTAAAATGTTCAATACAAATTTCCGAAGATGTTTGATGAATATTGTCAAGGTGTTGTCATTTCCTTCTTAATTACCACTTTTGAATTAAAATTTGATGAAAATTAAGCGACTTTTGTTGCTTTAAGCAAATTTCTAAACTAGTAAAGCAATGTGGATTGAATAATAAAATTTTTATACAGTCAGTTTAGTTTAAGAAAACGAAAAAAAAAATCATTTAATTCTTTAAACTGTATAAAAAAAAGGATAAGTTTTTCCCGCACCTAATGATATCATTAATCCAAGCTCTGGTATTATTTATTTATAGCCGGTGAATCACAAAGAAAATTTCTATGAGGCGATCTGCATTTTGGCTTATATTATTATATGCACGCTGCTTAATCATATTTTACAATTACCTTTCTGAATATTCGAACTACTGTTGCTTCTTTATAATACGACTGTCACTAAAATGATTGTAGGATGACTCATTACTCTTTATTAGAATCGATACGTTATTAATAAATTCCTAGGTTTGGTAATACGGCGATTTCTTGTCTAATTTCGCACCCACTCTTCCCGTCAGTATAATTTGCGAGATATTAAGTGAAACTACACACAAATATTCGTCGAGCTACTTCGAAATTGGAATATCCGCTTCGTCAACTAATGTTTTTTTTGCTAATTTCTATCTTTCTTCATATGCGTCTAAAATCTTCACGATAGTATACGAATTTTATATTTTAAAATGGTAAATAAATTTTTAACATACACACATAGGGTGAGATTTAATGATCTCTAGAATAAGCTAGAATAGTTTTTAGAATAAGTTAGGATAGACTTTAAAATAAGTTAGAATAGTATCTAGAATAAGAATTAGATTATAAGTTGTACAGCAGATCACTTACTGAATCGATCTTCTAAATGTTAGTATAGTTTTATTGTATAACGGAAATCATATACTTATTTATAATACTTAATAATATTTATTGCCCACGGGCAAATTGTCGAAGTTCTAAGAGATTAATTAAAAAAATATATAAATATTTTATCTTTAATTTAGTATTAATTTCTTATCTATTTAATTATTTTTATTTTAGTAAAAACTTTTAAGAATATCGCAGGAAATAATGGTCCAAGCTTTTTTTAATATCAGATGTTATTCTATAATATTAAGTACACTATTATGGTGTATCTCTTGTCCTCCAAGGTTGATTATTTTAAATATTTATAGTATATAATAAATAGTTTTACTGAAGCAGGATATGTTATTTATGCTATCCCATATAAGTTTTTAGTCTATATATTTAACAAAAAAGATACATCCTATTGTTACTCAAGTGATTTATTATAGAAGCCATCCATTATAAATATTAGGTGCTTGCATGTATTCTGAGCATGTTTTCTTTCACCTCAAAAAGGCACTTATTGGGAAATTTTGAGTTTTTTTTGAAATTTTGAAAACGATGTGGGATTTGGCATCAATTAACCCATTTTCACACTCCTGCAGCATTTTGAGACCCTTATTGCCTCTAACCAATCTATGCTGCATTGATTTTAACAGGTGAGCACTGTGTCTGGTGAGTATGCAGGGCAGTGGCGCATCTTTATAATACTTTTTACAAAAAAAACTATTTTATATAAATAAAATTCATCCTACGCTCTTTTCTGTTGGAAAATTTAGCATTCACATTGTCTTTAAAATTGTCTACTTCGGATGTTCAATAGATAGCATGGAAAGATCTGTTAAACGATATTCGACCTTTGAATTTCTGAGGAACGTTGTGATGTGTGTTGTCTAGTCTCCTTCAACGTGTCTCTTAGATTGTTTGCTACTAAACATTTAAGAAGAGGTAGTGCACCATTTAATGTTCTGAAATCATTTCTTTAATAAATTACTGACTGAATAATTAATTTTTATATACATTGAATAACTCAATAATACTAAGTGAAATTTTTTTATTATTTAGGATGGTCATGTCATATACCATCGAATTTAACAGTTAGGTTAGGTTACTGTTTAACATATAGTTCTCATTTTGGCCAATAGAAGTCGCTGAGTAATATACATGACTAATACAGCTAGAAAGTAATTAAATTAGGACTCGTGCATAATAGACAAGAAAAAATCATAAAACTCATAGAAGTACCATAATGTATATTCCTCGAAATCCTAACAAAGAAACTAACAAGTCTTATTAACAGGTAATATTATTTATTCATAGCGTATCTGTCATAATTAAAGAGTTTAAGAAACATCTTGCATTCTTTATTTGTCATTTGTATATGCATGCCGTTTGATGATGGCTGACAATTGGTTTCATAAATATTTAAGTTACTGTTAGTTATGTATTACAGCATTCAATTACGTCGACGCTAACCAAGCAAGCTATTTTAAAACGTAGGTTCTCTAAAACTGTGACGTTTCCTTTAATGTGCGATTGTTTAGTATATGAGGTGTGGTATTTAATTTTAAAGTATTGTAGAAACTATTTTCTATATACATTTTATCAGTTTTGAGTCCTTTTGACTTTAGTGATCGATAATGCGTAAGGTACTTTCTGTGATGACATTTCTTCAATATATCATCTGTTCTCTCTCTTAATTCTTGAAGGAACAGAACAAATGCTAGAGAAAGTTTTTAGTCTTATTTTTTCGTTTTTTATTCGTGCTTTGGGTTTTTATGGATCTTATTGTCTCTTAAGCCATATCTATTTAGTGAAGGAGGATACGTCTGAAATGACTTAAATGAATTTTACAGCCAATATTTCTTATATTTCACTAATTTTCTGATATCTGTTATTGCAGTTTGATTTTGAATTACTAGAAGCCCATTTAACTGTAGTATATCCAAAGTAGCAGTGAACTCACGTCATCTCAATGTATGACGTCAAAACGGTGCGATGTTGTCACATTTAGCTTTGATATTTTATGTATTTTAGTTTATTTTAGCTTCAATAGTATCATTTTAGATCGACAATTTACTTTAACATTAAAGTACATCTAATTATATATTAAGAAGGGCTACAGTTAATTAAAACAATTATTGTGGCGCTTAGGTTAGTGTTATTTTATTATATTTATATTAAACTCTTTTCTAAACCACCTATGGTATTCTTTGGGAGCTTAATCACAATTTACCTTTTTATGTTTAGGTCTTATTTCTTTCGTTCTTATGTTTTCTTGTCAAATCAGTCATTTATTTGGCCTCGGCGTTGGCAACCTAAAGATCCAGCCAGCAGAATCAAAATTTCACTAATTTGACAACCGAACGTTTTACATGTTCAAGCTTATCAGACAGCATTGTATCTCTTTCTAACTGGAATAAAATGAGAAGAAAAATATTGACTGGCATTAAAATGAATTTACAATCTGCCATAGTCAGATTATACATCTTGAAGACGCAAGTTTACTGGTGCTACATAGTACAGTTAAGCTGCTAAAGTAGATCGATTATACAGAAAAAAGCCTTAAAAGTCTTCCTCTGCAAGTAAAATTTTACCTCTCTAGCCATAGAATGACTTCAAAACAGAACTAAAAAGAATAGAACTAAAAATGAACTACCTGCAAGGGCGAAATTTTAGAACATAAACCATAACAATGATAGTTGTAAAGACCAAGAGGGAAATAAATAAGCAACAAAAAATGTAATTTTATTTTAAAACTTTAGATCCAAAAATTGTTCTTTTATCAAATAATCCTGATATATTTAATGTTTTTAAATGTGTAGTTTTGGTTAGAAATATGGACTAAAAGGTAAAGATTATATGAGCACATGAATTAAGTAATTAAAAATGGACAGATAAGACAAATAGAAGAAATTATGAAATATTCAGAGTAATTTGGTAAACATTTTAATGCATTGATAAATATTAAGGTATTCAACGTTTTAATATATCAATACAATGAAATATACAGCTATTTTATGTGTGCCGTTTTATTTTTTAAGCTTTTATCCATTATTCATCAATCAATAAGTATTAATAATTTTAATCTTCAAAACTGTGAAAAAATATGGTATGATCTTATATTAAAAATATTGTCGTAACAAATTTCAGCAGCATCGTTTTTAAATTATTCTCTTTACTCTATTAAGACAGAATCATGCTTAGCGATGTTCATGATTACGAATTTTGATAAATTGTGTGTATTAAAATAGTACTTTCAGCTGTACCTACCAAACTTTATTAGAATAATTGCATTATTAATTTAAGCCTCATGAGGGTATCGCAAATGGCTTTTCCGTTAGGCCCGTTATGTATCATAATTTCATTGATCTTTGTCTACCATTACCTTCGAGAAAGTTTAATATGGAGTCATGCTAATTTAACAGCCTTTTTCACATCTACGGCTGGTGATTTTCTCTTTTTTGCGAGGAGCTCTCTTCCATTTACAACTTGAAATTAAAAAAGCTAATATAGCTAAACATTTGCATTGATAGTATTAAATTTACGACGCAAGAAAAATGACTAGTTTCTAATAGGTTTTCTTGAAAGCCCTGAGAAGTATTATTTGTTGCTAACGGACGTAAAATGGATGTAATATCGCATTGGGATTAGATCGGTGATACCTTGGAATAACGGATGATACCAAAATTCGATAAAATCCATAAAAGATATTCTTTATAAGGGCTATCGAGGAAATATAATAGAAATATCCTATAGGACTTGATGTGGCTTTATTGATATTTTATGCCAGACTTTGATGGATGTCCTTTTGAGTGTGATTCAATGGATTTAATATCTTTCCGTATATTATAAACATTTTCAGTGATAATATATCATAGATGAATGATATAGCTTTCTTCTATGTTTTTTTTTGTAATATTATACTTTTTCGTTACATATTAGATGACCCGATGAACTTTATGTCACCTACATCTATCATGGAAATTTTCTTCGTCAATAACAATAGCTACGGCGGCAACGGCTAGTGTTTTGTCAGATCTGATGACGATATTATGGCTGTTATGTAACATCTGATCAAATGCTATTATATATTTTGACTAAATCGTTGTTTGGATGAAAAAACATGTGTAGTAAATGTCTTGAACAATAAATTCACTTCACTGTCGGAATGAAAGCAAAACACCTATCAATCCCCGCACCCAGATCCACATTTTAACTTATAATATTATCAAACGATTTTTTATTTCACTATGAATCCTACTGATATTAGTTAAATAGTCTAATAAATAAATGTGTTTTTTTATAAAAATCAGTCACTAGCAAGACATTTTTCTTCATCCAAGGTTTATAAAGGATACTTACAAGATAAAATAGGAAAGTGAAAGGAAATCATGAATAAAACATGACGAAGAAGGGTCCTGAGGGCTGCTGAAGGGCGAATTATAAATCTAGCACTGTCAGCGAAATCTGGTTAAGATTCTTAATAATTTAGCACCTATTAATCCGTACGAGCCTTGATGAATCATGAGCATATTTCGAAACACAAAGAAAACCGTTCACAAGATAAATGCAGCAAAATACAGAATGATAAATCCAAGTCATAAAGTCACCCAAGGAATTAAAATATTTTAGTTTAATTTAACTTACTGGTGACTAAGTTAACATTATCGTAATTATGTTTCGTGACTAACTCATACAATGCTTAATTAATATTGATTGAGCATAGGGCATTTTTAAGCAAATATTTAGTTGTACTTCAACGGATTTGTTTTAATAATTTTGCAAATGTATTTTTTTTACCGCATCTTGTAATCAAAGGAAACTGAATCTGTGTATTTAGGTTGGAATCTGGTTGTTGCTTACTCAGATATTTCTTTCTTAGTCAATGACCGTCACTTAAATGTAAATTAAAATAATTTTTGATGTTTTTACCGCTAATTTTTCGATATATGATCTATTAGTCAGAGGAAACTAAATATGAGAAATAAGGTGGTTGTTGCTTGGTCGTATATCTTTTTCTTAGTCAGTAGTAGGGACTTCTGTGAATTAAAATATTTTTTCAAGTAAAATAAAAGTTTTTGTAAAATGTTTTGCAATAATGCAGAAGCAGTTGCGTTGATGTTCGTATTTTTCATTGACAGATGCATTTTGTTCAATCAAATTAGCATTACTCTACGAAAATAAAATGTATAATTATGAAATAGCATTAGCTAAACAGTGCTAATAAATATATATTTACAAAACAAACAACTATTTTAATTACAATAACTAATTTAACCGAATATGCATCACTATATGGTAATAATCCTCTTAGAATGTTTTTTCTATGATAAATCACATAAACTTACGTCAATACTTTCTAATAGTTGGGACATTTCGATACAAATGTCTCGTGACCAGACGTCAATGTTTGGTGGCATTATTAACACAGTGCCTTTCTAAGATCCCCAAAAAGCCATATTTTTGTTACGTAGCGGTTTTTTTTCATTTATTTATAGGTCCCAACAATAATAGAACAACACATCAGACGTATAATGTGTATTTCCTGTACACTATGCATTGCACAAAACGACGCCATTTGGAATCATTTCTCATCTGGCGTTGGAACCAATTACTGCAATTTTGCTTTTTCGTTGGCACAACAAACTACAGAAAATTCATCGCTGTACTTTGATGCCTTATTATATTCATAATACTTTTCATTCGGTTATTGATGTTATTTAAATAGCCGAATAAATAATTGTGTTTTCTTATAAAAATTAGTCAGTAACAAGACATTTTTCTTCTTCTAAGTTTTTTTTTTAAGATACTCTACAAGATAAAATAGGAAAGCAAAAGGAAATCTTGAATAAAACATGACGAAGAAGGGTCTGGAGGGCTGCTGATGGGCGAATTATAAATCTAGCACTGTCAGCGAAATCGGGTTAAGATTCTTAATAATTTAGCACCTAATAATCCGTACGGAGAGACCTTTTAAAGCTCTGATGAATCATGGGCATATTTCGAAACACAAAGAAAACCGTCCACAATATAAATACAGAAAAATACAGAATAATAAATCCAAGTCACAAAGTCACCCAAGGCATTAAAATATTTTAGTTTAATTTAACTTACTGGTGACTAAGTTAACATTCTTGTAATTATGTTTGGTGACAAAGATGCCAAGATATGCGACTAAATCATACAATGCTTCATTAATACTGATTGAACATAAGGCATTTTTAAGAAAATTTATAGTTATACTTCAATGGATTTAATAATTTTGTGAAAAATGTTTATATATTTGCCGCATCTTGTAGTCAACGGAAACTAAATCCGGGGAATAAGATTAGAATTTGGTTGTTTCTTAGTCAGATATTTCCGCCCTAGTCAATAGTCATCACTTCTTTCTGTAAATTAGAATCATATTGAAGCAAAATAGAAGTTTTTTTTGTTTTAAACTCTTTACATTTCATAACTAGTGCAGTCAGTAAGATAAGGTATTTATTCAATTAATCGGAATCAAACTAATTATCAAGAAAAGTAGAGATTAATTGACGTTGGATTTGTAGTGCTTCCGCAGTTACTCGAAGCATTCCTTGGTGTACTTAAGTGGAATTGGGGCAAAAGCATTACACTTAAAGCTGTAGTGTCATAAAAGTTAGATTGAAGGTGCTCAAAGACCTACAGTTATAAACTATTCCAATTAGGAATTCAAGCTTAGAAAACCACCTCTAGTTTGTGGATCCAGGGCACAAATGTAACTGTTCAATGTACTAGAATTTGGATAGAAGCTTGCGGTTCAGGGTATACTGCCATCAAAGGCACATTACAATATTTTATTTTCTTAACCGCTGACTATTAGAATTTGGAGTTATCTAAACTTGGGAACATGGGAAATCATTCCGTATAGGGAATAAGTGTAAAAACAATATTATTAAGATCATCGAAGGAAAACAGGTGATCAAAGATATAGGCACATTACAGTAGTTTATTCTCTTAACCGCTGACTATTAGAATTTGGAGTTATCTAAACTTGGGAGCATGGGAAATCATTCCGTATAGGGAATAAGTGTAAAAACAATATTATTAAGATCATCGAAAGAAAACTGGTGACCCAAGATATAGGCACATTACAGTAGTTTATTCTCTTAACCGCTGACTATTAGAATTTGGAGTTATCTAAACTTGGGAGCATGGGAAATCATTCCGTATAGGGAATAAGTGTAAAAACAATATTATTAAGATCATCGAAGGAAAACTGGTGACCCAAGATATAGGCACATTACAGTAGTTTATTCTCTTAACCGCTGACTATTAGAATTTGGAGTTGTCTAAACTTGGGAGCATGGGAAATCATTCCGTATAGGGAATAAGTGTAAAAACAATATTATTAAGATCATCGAAGGAAAACTGGTGACCCAAGATATAGGCACATTACAGTAGTTTATTCTCTTAACCGCTGACTATTAGAATTTGGAGTTATCTAAACTTGGGAGCATGGGAAATCATTCCGTATAGGGAATAAGTGTAAAAACAATATTATTAAGATCATCGAAGGAAAACTGGTGACCCAAGATATAGGCACATTACAGTAGTTTATTCTCTTAACCGCTGACTATTAGAATTTGGAGTTGTATAAACTTGGGAACATGGGAAATCATTCCGTATAGGAGATAAGTGTAAAAACAATGTTATTAAGATCACCCAAGATATAGGCACATTACAGTAGGTTATTCTCTTAACCGCTGACTATTAGAATTTGGAGTTATATAAACTTGGAAACATGAGGAATCATTCCGTATAGGAGATAAGTGTAAAAACAATGTTATTAATATCATCCAAGGAAAACTGGTCACCCAAGATATAGGCTTTCGAATCAAAGATCTGGGATTATACCACTCAGTAGTTTCTTATATTGATTTAGAATTGTGGTGATAGAGGCAATACTCAATTATGATGATTTAATATTGTTTAGATTCCTTTTTATTATTATTAAAGTTGCATTTGAATTTGGTTTACTTTAACGTTAAAACAAATGCTGAATAAACGTATTCTTTATATTATTCTTTAAAACATTCCTAGTAGTATTTATGTCAGTATATGAAAATAGACTTAAGATGGATAATATTAATGTTTCGCACGATTTAATCATGATTTTCCTCGTGCCAACGTCCTTGACGTTCTCTGTTTAATGAACGTTTCTTGCTACGTAATAATATTCATAGATTTTAAAGAATGAACGAGGCTGGATACCATATAATTGATTTATTTTTCCTTAAACACCCATACTGTGATCGTTACATTAAGAGATCGTATTTACGCGCATATTTATTTATTTGGTTAGTTATTTATTGAGAGTAGAAGGAATAAAATGCATCAATATTGATGACATAGAATGCATAAGAATGCTGTAACACTTTTCGATGAATACATAGGTAGGATTATAGTATCAAGAAACAATTTTCTCATGACCACATTCGATATTCAAAGGTTATCTTGCTGATTAATTATGTGCAAATGTTCGGTTGCTGAGGAATGGTTTTACGTCTTATATGAATGGGACATTCCTAGAATGACTCCTTAACAACATTAGTAGTGTATTTTGTATATACGACATTCGAAACATAATAAATTATTTTCTTGATAATACACGATTTTCGATTTTCTCTTTATTGTCTGTTTTAATCACATTTACCCTATTCTATTTGTCAATGGATCATAATCCCACATCTTGTAAGTTTAATTCAGTCACTGTTACCTACACAATCACACTATCACAATCAATCAACACCAATTTCTTCTTCAGTGCGTTATCTATATAGACAAAGATGTTATCGTAGACAATGCTTCTTTTTTTTAAGGTATCCAAACAGTTCTAGCTTTTACATCATTCGTGAGCTGCACGTCTATTGTAGTATTTATTTCGATTGGATTGATATGCAGTGATAGGGACGAATACGTAATACTTTGTGGCCATATTTTTATCTGTATATACTGTAGGTATCTTTTTAAAAGTGAATCACATAAAACTCATTTAAAAATCTCATTTATGTTTACCCAGTAATAGTTTGATATATTTCACTCTTTAACATTATAATTTCAAAATTTTCATTTATCATTTATGTTTTGCATGGCATTCTACAACCTTCACCGATCCACTTGTTGGGATATTTTTCACCAGTGTGCAATAATACACCGTATTGTCCATATCATATAACTTATAGTTTCTCTAGATTCTTCAACAGATAATTTTCAAACCATTTTAAAATATGTTATGGCTAATTTCTCCGTGGTAGTGGCCCTTGGAATTTCAGGAAAACATCAGCTCTGCACCAGGAATGAAACCATTCCTGTTTCGAATATCAATAACAATGTATGACTAATAAAACCCAATCAAATATTATTCTAATTTCTAATATTTCATTAATTGAAACATCTGAAAAAGCGCCGGCTTGGTTGGCGCAGTGGTAGAGGCGACAGATTGGTCCTCCTACTGTTGCGATAATCGCGAGTTCGAATCTTGTTGAGGCATGTTCGTAAATTTTGTTTGTTATTGTTTTATATTTGTGATTGTCCCTGACGAGAGTGTAAAATCCGATAACGGAAATGACCCCAGTCACGCCAGTAACATTCAAGAGACAATACATTCGGCATCTTGATGACATGGTTTGTGGTTATTTTGGATAGACTATACATACTTGCTGGGTTATGTTATCGATATTATGTTCAAATGCGAAAAACAAATACCAAACTTATAATGGATAAATAAATAATTAATAATTAACAGAAATAATAAACGGTTCTGTATTGCCCTCAAAAAACTATTGTGTAGTTTATAGGTTACCATTTCTATTCCACTCTAGCATTCTCTATATTTTGTTGGTGTGTGTGCTTTGTCACGTCGTAGAGGCGGTCCTAACGGAGTTACCTAAACTCCCCCAAGTAATTTTATGCTATACACGCCTTAAATTAAAAGACAAATACTTGACAACCACTTCCGCGATAAATAACTAAATTCGTGTAACAATAACATCGTTTTGTTGTATAAGGTAACTTGTTTGTAAGTTTTTGAAGGGTGTTTTGTGTCGATTTAGCTTCATGTATAAGGAATTGATTGTTTTAATCTTGACTTTGAACTGTATTGAAAACTATCGAAATACGTGGCCGAAAAATCAACCTATTACTAAATAACTGCAGCTATATTATCACTTTATTATGTGACATTATCATTAATTTTAAATACATCAAACAAACTGTGTTAGAACTTCTGACTTCCTGCAAAATTGCATTGATGTTTGTATTTTTCATTGTCAGGCGAATTTTGTTCAATTAAATTCGCATTACTTTACGAAAATCATCATGTCATGGGATTTCAGAATTTGATTTGGGATAAAAATAATATTTAAAATAGGATTAAACAATAATGCTTCGAAGCATTATAACATTCAGTTATTTCCTCTAATTATAAAATATCTTTAGCTACGTGAGGAAAGACTCCATTCTTACATGAATATTGAAATATTACAACTATTCGATACCACCAGAACAGGACACAGGCTCAAAAGAATCACACCATCTGATCTTGTGTAGTGTTGTGTAGTGAGGTGCATATATTAAAAAATTCAACAGTGTATAAACATTATTTCACCAGAGACTGAGATATGGCCGATGGGTCCTCCTAGTTATATACCTAGATTTAAGTTATCATAAAGACAAATTGTAGGTTAGACGGAAACGACTAGTAACAATATATTAATTAAATAATTTTAAAAAATCTGTATGTAAATAGTCCTAATAAATATATATTTACAAAACAAACAACTATTGTAATTACAATAACTAATTTAGCAGAATCTGCGTCAATATATGGTAATAATGCTCTTAAAATGTTTGTTCAATGATAAATCACATAAACACACGTCAATACTTTCTAATAGTTAGGAAATTTCGATGCCAATGTCTCGTGACCAAACGTCAATGTTTGGACAATCACTTCGGATGTAACAAAGAGTGGCATTATGAACGAAGTGCCTTTCTAAGATTCCCAAAAAGCCATATTTTTATTGTGCATAATACCGCTATTTTCATCTGCTAATAGGTCACAATTATAATAAAACAACACATCAGACGAATATTGCATTCTGTGACCGGTAGGTGGCGGAAATATCGGTATGATAATCCCAAAATATTATTTTACAGATAATTTATTATCGCAAACTAAGTAAACTTGCAAACTCTTGGTCTCTTGATCAAATAAACCATTGTTATCTTCCAAAGTTCGTGGTGAATCCATATTAAGATACTGGAGCGACCTAAAATCTTTTTACTAACAGTTATTGTAATATAAATTGAAATACCACAAGATAATAAAATCAAACACGCTTGCGATTTGTTCCTAATCATATTTACATATTGATCTATTTCGTAAGGTTTAACATAAGCATACGCCCTCCAACACAATTTTGCAATGTGAATTATTGAGTACAATTTGCATTAATATACAACGCGTAGCAATTAAGGACATTATTTTGTACGTTATTCGTTGGTATTTACTATTTTGCGTATTTTATATTATATATAAATTATTAAATAAAGCCAGGGATTATTTTATAGTTGTGCTGATTTATTTAATAAAATAACAACAAGACTGTGATATAATTTTGGGGATTAACAAAAAATTACGTAATTATGTGTAACTCTCTTGTCCATTCTCAAATATTTCTGAATTTGCTGTACTCCTACAAGACTAACATGATGTAGTATATGACAGCCTAGTTTAATACATATACACTTAAATAATATTAAAATATTTCATTTAGTTTGGTTAAGTAGTACGATTTGATTGTTTGCAGACTCATATTTCATTATGAACTAAATTAAACGATATTGTTTCTCACTGAAAAACATTCAATAACAATCAATCACAATGTGATTACAGTTATCAATATTTAAGGACAGTTAGTAGAATTGACTTTAGTAGTAGTTAGTATTTTTTTAGCTTTTAACTAAGGTGTTTAAGACATGAATGGAAACGTATGAAACAAAATAATAGTGATGTCAAATTTGGGATGTTTCAATATGCTTGAAGTAACAGCATAGATATATTCAATTATATATATATTAGTTTTCTTATACCACCAATACTTGTAATTTTATTTTCATCCGGTAGCATCAATGTACTTTTCATATTCCAAAAAGTACAATATTGTGTGCAACAGTATCACTTCCTATTCCTTACATACTCTTCTCAAATGTAGTTGACAAACTGCTGTTAAAACGTAGTAAACCATTTATAGAAATACCAGATTTCCATCTCGGATTTCGAAATCACCACTCGAGTAAAAGAAATACTGCTCTGCAATATTCCTAGACGTCTCACAAGCTTTTGACCCGGTATGGAATTTGGGATTGATATACAAAATCGTCAAATTGCTACCGCTGAATTACTACTGGAATCATATCTTTTTGAAAGAAAATTTAGAGTTCGCATGAAGGAGCATTCTAAACAATTAACCCTATTTCGACTGGAGATACCCAGAGGTTAGCGTCGTGGAACCACCCTTATATCTGCTCTATACTGCTGATATCCCAACAAAAAGAAACTGTACTTAGAATATTTGCCGACGACATAGTTTTAATGGCAAAAGATCTCTGTTTAAAGCTGTAGAAATAGTACAAGTAGCAATCGACAATATCTACAAATGGCTCTAAATCTGTCCATATTAATTTTGCGTTGCAACGAAATGATGAAAACCTAATTATATCACTTGACGGATGCTCGATTCCTCATGTAGAATCAGCTAACTATCTCGGAATACATCTCAATAATTGGTTAAATTGGAAACAACATGTTAAACAAAAAGCAGAGTAGGATTAGACTCAAAGTTAAGGAACTGTACTGGTGAGCTGGAAAATACTCTCAACTTGACGTAAAGCCAATGTGGATCTATACGGTGCAAATATGGGGTTGCACTAAAACATCAAACCATCTAGTAATCGAACGCGCCCAAAACAAAGTTCTACGATTAATTACCAATGCTTATCGTTACGTAACCAACGAAGAGCTGTACGATTACCTCGAAATCAAATGGATATACGAACTGATCCAAGATTTCGCCTTCAAAACATGAAATAAGGTTGCTAAGCCACAGCAACGTGGAATCAGTACTGCCAGCTACTGGACAGCACGTTTACTGTGTACTGTGGAATGGGAATGAATCGACATTGTGAAGGAAGTTGTAACTCCATTATGTTAAAGTAAGATAATATAATAAATTAAAAGTGTTTGCATCTAAACCCGACAGTTTTCATAATTAACATAGCGCATGAAAGGGACTAAAACGCATAACTAAAATTATTTGAACACGTTAAACCTCGAACTATAACAGGAACAGTATTACCTGATCTTTTATCAACACCAATTAACGTTAAACCGCTTTGTTTTACCCGTTGGGGAACCGCTAATGTATCGCATGGTTGACGGCAATAAATTGGCGCAATCCGTCAGCTGCGTACATATATTCTATTTCCGAACAATTAGACCGATTCCAGCATGCGATATATACGGATGGAAACGGCGGCCGCCTCGGTCAAATTGCACCCGTTCGCCCAGAGAAACACGATTGGTCAGTACCACGCCTTCCAGTTTTCGGATTCCTGACGTTCGGGCGCCCGGGTGGGCCGTGACGTGACGCTCTCGCTGCTGTCCGACGAAGAATGCGCCGATTTCGGCAAACGGGCGCTCTAAACCATTTCCGATAGGTCTTGGCGGTTGTCGGCCCCTAAACTCGGCCAGTCTTCGTATCTGGAACATTATCGGCATGTGTCAGCAGGAACTCGCGGTGACTTCCACGAAATGAAACCCTCGTTAGTGCATCAACGGTTTTTTATTTCCCCTTTTACATCATCATGTAATTAAAGAAACGAGCTAAGATACAAATAGACACTCGTAGGTTCTTATATATTAGCAAGCAGACCCATTTCAGGCCATTCAGTTTGTTTTGCCGGATAGTCAGGGCCGTATTATATAACATATATTCATAGTTTTATTATTAAAATATTGATATGCAAAAAGCTTTAAAAATATGGGCTGGTACATGTATATAATAATATATTATTGTAGGGATAAAATTGAAAGGATTTAACAATTTTAAATTTACTGTAACATCCATTTTTTAATAAAACGCTGACATGAATACGTTAACGAACTGTATATTGTATCAACAACAAACTAGCCGTATAAAAATAGATTCTTGGTTTATCTTATCAGATTTTTAAAATAATTTTGTTCTAAGATAACAAACGTAGACTTATTTAAAGTAACTTGTATAATTGAACCGATAAATGTTTAGTCTTGTGTACGAGCACTGAATATTGCATTGGACCAATCCAATTTAATGAAACATGAGCTGAGTAAGAGCTGATCTAATTGCAATGATTTGCAAATTAGAGCTTAAGAGCTTAAGAGCACAACATTATTGTTATATTTGTGGAAAAGAGTTTATTCGGTCTGTATTGAGTGTTGGCAAATTGTGAGAAATTCTCTAATCTGATTGGCGTCGATCTAACAGGTCAATTGAAAAGTCCCCGGCCTGACACATAGATGGCGCTACTAGAATTAAATCCATACGTTTTTTAGTTAGCCCTAACCCTCAAAAGATGCGTGTATAAATTAGAAGCAACTTTTGTTATTGTGAAAAAAAGAAGGAAAAAAAAAAGAAATAAAAAGGAATTGCTCGTGCTTTTTGAAGGGAAAAATACATTTGAAGCAAAAAATTGGCTTGATGCTGAGTTTCTGGACATTTTCCCAGGAAAATCAACCATCAAGGATTGGTATGCTAAGTTTAGACGTGGTGAAATGAGCACCGAATATGGTGAACGCAGTGGACGGCAAAAAGAGGTTGCTACTGACGAAACATTAAAAAATCCACAATATGATTTTAAATGACCGTAAGTTTAAACTGAATGAAATATCAGACACTCTAAAGATATCAACTGAACGTGTGCATCATATCATTCACGAATATTTGGGTATGAGAAAGCTCTGTGCAAAGTGGGTGCCGCGCGAGCTAACTTTTGACCAAAAACAACGACTAGCTAATGATTCGAAGCAGTGTTTGAAGATAATCAAGCGTAATAAACCCGAGTTTTTGCATCGATATGTGGCAATGGCAAGGTTATGGTGTCTATATTTTGGGATGCGCATGGAATAATTTTCATTTACTACATTGAAAAAGGAAGGACCATCAACAGCGACTATAACATAGCGTGATTAGACTGTTTGAAGGACGAAATCGCCAAAAAACGGCCGCATTTGAAGGAAAAGAAAGTGCTGCTTCACCAAAACAATGCATCGTGTCAAAAATTCATGAATTGGGCTTCAAAGTGCTTCCTCATTCACTGTAATCTCCAGATCTGACCCCTAGCGACTATTTCGTGTTCTCAGATCTCAAAAGAATGCTCGTTGGGAAGAAATGTTTCTCGAGTGAAGAGGTGATCTTTGAAACTGAGGCATATTTTGAAACAAAGGACAAATCATACTACAAAAATGGTATCGAAAAGTTGGAGGATCGCTATAATCAGTGTATCACCCCTTAAGGGAATTATGTTGAATAAAAAAACTAATTTTGCTAAAAAAATTTGTTTACTATGGTAGGACGAGGACTGTTCAATTGATCTGTTAGATATCGACAGTAAAATGAGAAAAATTTAAAAGAAAAATCAGATTTTCCAAAACCAATCCTTTTGAAAATGCTGTCTACTGACTCCATGTCATGCGGCTACACTACGTGCACAAATTAAATGACTAGTGAAGTAACTTCATGAGGATAACATTGATGGTAAAAGCTCCTAGGGTAAAGTGTTTCGCCTAATACTTGTTCCCCGAGAATTCTTGTTTCCAAACTTAAGAATTGTGATGTCTTTACTGCTGATATGCTACAAATTTAGGGAAAAATTTAAATAGAGAAGAAACTAGTGAAGGGAATAAGAAATTGGGCGGCAGTGTCAAGTTTGACCCATCATTATTCTGTAGTATGAAAAGATAAAGAATATTAAATGGTTGAGGCTTGCTTCATATCTTAAAATAATTTTGAGGGGATTTGGTTGGGAATTAGTAAATTTTCCCCTTATTTTGGGCTTTTTGACTTGGATTATCAGGGAATTTAATAAATGAACATTTGCAATTAAACGTTATATCACCCTATATTTATTTTAGTTGAATTTCTCTATAATGCACTTTTAGTAACACGTTCAGAATGTATAAAACGTTCGAGTTGGAAAATTAACAGCTCTTGACCTGCTTTGTATTTCAGGTAATTATTAATAACTAATAAAATCACGTTAGTTAATGTACGTATTGTCCGTTATGAACGTTTATCCGTTTAATGATCCGTTAGTAAAAAACACGAAAAGTATTACATCGTTCATAAACATATGTGATCAGTAACAGTAACGCGAGAAAAACAAATAATAAAAAGCATAAGATTATTAAACTATTTTAGCTTGAATAATGTTAATGATACACTCGATATAAGAGACATAAAAGAAGCAAGAGAAGAATTGTAACATTGTTGTTAAATATTATAATATATTGTTATTGGTTATTTTACTTACTTATTAGTTATACAGTTTCCGCTAGTATTTTATATAATATAATACAAAAAAAACAGCCGTAATTAAGAATTTTGAATTTTGATAATAAAATCGCCTTTAAAATTGCTCTAATATTTACTAAAAAAGTGAGAAATAATCTAGTTGCAAAATATGAACAATATTCAAACACATTAAACTAATAATGAAGATATATTTAAAATATGAATATACTGATAAAGTACAAAGTCGGGCAAAAGTCCCGCTACAATTTTGATTGTCTATAATTTTGCTCAAGTAAGTGTGGTTTTCATATAAAGTCTATTTGGTCTTTACATTTTTTTTCGTTGTAACTGAAAAATTATATCGGCTAAATGGTGGCCGCGATTCGCTATGCAACTTTCAGCTCTTTTTAAGGTATTTTTCATGATATCCTGCAACATATGGGGCTGCATTTCATCAATTTCGTGACGAATTTTATCTTTGAGATGTTGAATCGTTTGGTGCTTATTCACATAAACTTTTGATTTTAAAAAACCCCATAAAAAAAATTCTGGTGCTGTTAAATCTGGAGATCTGGCTGGTCATGCTAAATCGCTACTTCGCGAAATTAGTCTTCGTGGAAAAACGTCATGCAATAATTGATTTGTTGAATGAGCTGTGTGTGCTGAAAATTTCGAGTCGTGCCTTGGTACCGTTCAACAGTAACAGTAACTGCAACATCTTGGTCATTCTCAAAAAAAAAGGGACCAATAATGTTTCCAGCATGAATACCACATCGTACAGTTGTTTATAGTTGATGCATTGATGCTTTTTGAATTAACTGAGGATTCTGTGTTGCCCAAAATCGACTGTTTTTGACGTGGCTACTGAGAAGAAAATGGGCTTCATCGCTCATTATCAATTTAGACGAATACTCTTCAATTTCACCAGAAAGCCTTAGGATTACATCACAGTATTCAACTCGTTGATCAGGATATCTCTGTAGAAATTTTTGAACATTTTCAAATCAGTTTTCAAAATTCGCCTTAAACTGCGTGCAGAAATGTGTAACTGGGAACCACATCTCCGAATTGATGTTTCTGGAGACTCTGCAATGCTATCACGCACCAAAGTCACATTTTCGGCGATACGAGACGTCCGTTGTCTTCCAGAACGAGGCCTGTCTGCTGTGGTATCGTACTGTCGAAAATTCGCATGTAAACGACAAATTGTGGTTACGTGAACCACTAGACCATTAGGATATTTTTGACGCAATTTTCACGGAGTGGCAATAATGGAATGATTATTTTCAATAAATATTCTCACTATATTGATGTAAACCAATCTAAAAGATGTCAATCTGTCAACAGTCTTCTGTGCCACTAGTTTAATGTACAATGGATATTGATAAAATTCGTGAATCTGTTGAAGCATTTTTTTCTCAGCCACAAAAGAAAGATATGATATGAAAGATATGATAGATGTTACAGTATCAGGTGATGGTACTTGGAATAAACGTGGATTTTCATCGTTATAAAGCGTGTCTACGTTACTTGGTTACTATTCCAGAAATAATTTTGATCTGTTTACAGTATGCTTGTCTCGTAAATTTTATGAAGCCGAGCACAGCATAATTTGAAGAATGATAAAAACCCCTTAGAATTAATTCACATTTCTTAGATATTATTCAATATAGAAGAGACGTTTCAAATAACTGACTGTCTACTTCATTTCTCTTTCTTAAAAATTAACTATATTTTAAAAAACGATGATAATTATCTTGTTACATGCTAAAAAATATATTTGCCTTGATAACATAGTCGAGTATTAATATGACCTTGATTTAAAGTTCGTTTATCTAGTAGAGACAATAACCTTCTTGAATATAAATGTTAAAGTATCACATAAATCGTTTTAATTCATTGACTCGGAAAAGTCTGTTGCTTTAAGTAAAGCTATTCTTCATTTATAACTAATAACTCTATTACTATATTAATATACCGTGGGATTTTCGCTTTTTTTATTAATTAAATAAAATAGCAGCCCAAATATGGTCACATCAATCTAATTTTAATCTTACAACTAACTATATGATGATCTTCATGACCTTATTGGTGATAGTAACTTCCGACAGCATCATTTATAGAATTTACACCCTAATTTCCTATCTTAATTCTATTCAATCAATTTTAATCTAATTAACATGTTATATTAGGTTGGTTTCAATAAGCGTTGTCGTGCAATGAGGGAATAACGAGTTCTGGATTCGAAATACGTTTTAAAAGTATTCTTATATTTGAACTGTTCGAGGAGATAACCTAAATCTGGCGAATATTATACTTTTTCTTTATCAACCAAGAACTATTCTCATCTTTTTACTTAGCTGAAGATTGTTATACCGGTCACAGATTATTGTTTTTCTAAGATAGATAACATTCACGAACTAAATTCCTTTTGTATTAGAAAACTTTATAATTTCTGGCCCCAATTGGCTTTGTAGATAAAATATAATGTTCACACCACTATTTGACATTTCACAATAATTTGGGATGTTAGTGGGAGATCCAGATCTCACTCATGATTGTTTGAATGTATTTTTGTTCTATAGCTATTGCATACCAGTAGCTTTCATTGTGTAAAAGGCTTTCTGAAATCCAAAACTTGATCCAAAATATTATGTACACTAGCTGTTGATATGCCTACGAATTAATGAATGGTTTAACAACTTATCGCCGCTTCTGAAGAAGATATATAAGTAAATAAAATAAAAATAATACCATAACTTATATGTTTTTGGTTTTAAAAACATTAATTATAAGATGTGAATTAAACCACTCTCATCCATGCAAATTACTAATATAACTTCCTTAAATCTAAAGAACTGAACTTATTAACATTAAATTTTCACTATTCTAATAAAACTTCTTGGCGCTGTAAATAATTTCAACTTTTTTAAAGCCATTACAGCGCTCCGGAAAAGTTAAATGGCTACTTATCTTTATTGCAGACTAATAATGAAGTTTTATTCCGTTTAATTATGCAAAACATTTGTTTATTTTTTAATATCAAAGTCCTTTCGTATTACTGAAAATTAAAAATAATTCTGCAATTATTTTATATCATATAGCATTCACGTTAATAAAACGGAATATCGCCAAACACAGCATGGACGAGGTGGCCGAGTGGTTAAGGCGTTGGACTGCTAATCCAATGGGCTCTGCCCGCGTGGGTTCGAATCCCATCCTCGTCGGCGTCACTTTTTCTTTTTTATTTTCGTTATTTAACATGCCATATTAATTATAACAGTGGAATAAAAGTCGAGCTATTATTTTGATCGTATTAAGTGAATGCAGACGGAAAATTACACACACGTGTGAAATTTATTTTAGAGTAGGAACGTGCCAAAGTAAAGTTTATGGTTCGAAATAAATTAGAAACAACACAAGAAACGTCTGGAATCTAATTTTAATCGATCTTGGCTTCCATTCTCCACGACGACAAGAAATTAATGTTCTCCAATGAATAAAGTGAATGAACAATTAGTCTGGGTCGTTCGCTATTTTTAAGAATCGGATTCTCGATTGATAATTTTTTTTGGTTCAGTGAATAATTTTTGTTTAATAAATGTGATTGTATCATAATATAACAAATTCGTTGAACTTCGTGGAAAACTTCTTCGGCATTTTAGGCCAATGTGCTATCAGGGTTTTTACTGTTATAATATAATTTATTTTATTACATGCACAATATTGCGGGAATTATTCATTCAAGGAATTCCTTAGCTTCGTTTCCCGATTTAGTAGTTGCAGTGGTTAAGGCTAGAGATGTGGATATCCGAGAAAATATCGATATTTCTATATATCGAAATTTAAAAAAATGCATTTTTAAAAATAAAAATGTAGTCTATCCAAAGTATCAGTGAACACTGAACTATAATGTTTAAATAATTAATATTTTATTAGAAAAAATGCATTATTTTATTTGCACTAGAATGTTATAATATATAAAGCTAAAATAAACTAAAGGTGAATATTAAATGCGACAACATTGCGACGTTTTGACATCTTAAATTGAGATGATTAGAGTTCACTGCTTTGGATATACTATAATTACCAATTTTTTAATTAATTATCAAAGGTTTATTAAAAGTAATTAGGGTTTTAGCTAAAAGGGTAGGTATTAAGCTAATTTGTGTGTATATAGTAGTATATAAAATACGTGTAGTAGATATGTTAAACAAGGTTCTGTTTTAATTATTGCAACGATTATTATTTGCATATATTATTTGAATACGTTTTTTTTTGTTAACAATCTAAGTTTGATTATTTTTTAAATTATAGTGAGTTCCTGGTTTATTATTTGAAGTCGGTTCGGTTTTTTTTGTTATTCTAAGGGTTTATTAAGATCTGAGTGTTGTCAATCATAACCTATTGGTTTCATTGTTGTTTATTTTTGTAAATACCTTATTATTTCCAACCTTTTGAACGGTAGTGTATTAGTGGCGTCTTCTTTTGTCGATCATTGAAAACTTATTATGATAGACAAACAATGTGTACCCATTGTGGGTTGTTTTTATTTATAGTTAATTACATGAAAGTAAAATGGTCTAGTTTGGTTTTGGTGAAGCTTCTTATTGGTGCCAACACTTTTTTTTATAGATATTTTCATTGGCGCGTAATAGATGGCGCTCACGGTCGGTTTGTGTTGATAGTCCGGCCGAGAGATCGCAATGGACAGACATGAGTGGACGGCCGGTGGTATCCTGAAGCGGAGCCAAATCGTACCGGCTTCGCCGACACGCCAAAGGTCGTTTCGGTTCTATTTCGGTATCGGCGCACCAGTGGCGTCACATCTATTTCGGCGGCATCATGTGTTTGGCTTCATGACGTCACCTGGAGACCAGGTGAGGCGTCGCGATATTTTTACGCGCCGGTGTCGATTTATTGGAAACAGATTTTCGCGTTTTGGTGATACTGTCGGCTGGATGCAGCGTCTCGAAAATAGCCGCGGTCGCCCACCAGACCGTCAAAAGGACGGTGTCCGAAATAAAACGGCCATTTTAAAAATACATGTCTGGATATGAACATTCGTACCCGGCGTAAATACGTTAGCGACCATGTTCTCACTACAGTTTGCGATATCGAGAGTCGTGTTAAACGCGTTAGGAAACAACCGCTTCATCATGCAGGACGCTAGGTTCTAAATAGAATCGGAATTTATCGGTCCATGTAGTCTAATTGCATTGTTTTTCTGTAATATTTGATTTTTACTTGTTCCATTGATTTACGACTTTAACTAGAACTTTTTTCTGCTTTTACAGTGTTCATAGTGCTGTCATATTTTCTCATTACAGGTTTTTATTGATAAAATCGCTAAAACTCGAGTCCTTTCAATATCCAACACTATATAGTTCCCAACCTGATTTAAGACAATGGTTTTCAGTCAATTATAAAGCTTGGACTTACAGGATGCAAATATGGATTTCCACTAAAACATCAAACCTACTAGTTATCTCACGCTACCAAAACAAAGTTCTCCAATGGGATACCAATGCTTATTACCACGTAACCAACGAATAAATGTACCATGATCTCAAAATAAAGTCTCTATCAGACTAGCTTGCAAGCAACACGGCTATTGGATAACACGTAGGAAATCAAAGATTGAAGCCAACCAAACCACATGAACTTATATAGTGTATATATGTTATGTAATACGGCTCAGACTATCCAGCCATCTGTGTCTAAAACTACCTGGATGGTGAACGAATGAGACTGGTTAGATCTGTTTTCTAATAGGTCCTTAGTATCGTTATATATCGCCGTTCAACCAGTTGCCTCTTCCTTCCGTAAAAGAAAACAATTTTGTCAACCAAATTAACTTTTGATTTAAAATAATTTTTCATAAGTCATATTTTAACTTATGTATTGTAAAATTTAATTTTAATTTTAATGTGGTAAAAACGTGCTGATTTATTTGTCGTTTTGCTTGTTTATTGATCAAGGTACTACAGAACAACAGTATTAAATAATTTAATTAAGATTATACTAAGCACACATACTAAGTATTGTAATATATAGTAGAAAAAGCTATAAGGCGGTAGAAAAATAATTTATTTTAGTTCTCCTTAATAGATTACTTTAAAATCGTATATCTCCAGTAATGCAAATTCGATAAATCTATAGTATAGCGCGTTTGAATAGTAACAGTCCATATAATATTCTAAATATAAAGGTAAATGAATGTCCACGAGGTAATCTTTGTCATATTTGGATTTTCTACTTCTGAAAGGGGGAAAATGCTCAGGAAATCGATATTAAGAATGAACATCGTCACATCGAGATAGATTAACATTTATAGGCGCGTTTTTTAAGTAGTGTTATCTCCCTAATCCACCTAATCAACAATGGTATCCAAGAAACGTATTTTACTATCATTCGAGAGCATATTTACTTTTTATGTTTAGTTCTTGTTTCCTTCGATGATGTGTTTACTTGGCAAGTCATCTTGGTACCACTGTATTTTTATTTCTTCTGCTACTACCTGTGTACACCATGCTTGATAAAATTAATCACTGAATTCTGTCTAATTCCTTTACCATATCTACAAAACAGTTAGTATTCATTCTCTCCTTATACGTTCTAACCTAATGCTTATGTTTAATTTTGAACAATTACAATCATATCTGTGCACACAAATCCTCAGCGCCCTACAATATCATTTTCTACAGTTATATTCAATTAATTATGTGCATAACTTTAGTTGTTTCCACTCTCATCACTCTGTCTCAGGAATTTCCAGCATTGCACAGCATTATCACATATCCTGAAAGTTTCCTTCAGTCACTTTCACTTTACGACTCACTGTCCAATTCAATCACTAAACTGTTAATTTCTAATCTGTCTAAAACATGTTCAAGATTCCACCATTTATCAATTACTTCCATTGTATGTCTTATCGAGTCCATCCAAACCGAAGGTGCTATGGTTGACGATGCTTCCTCCCACATCTCCAAACAGTTTCTGATGAAATATCCTTCTCAACCATCAGTATATTTGCAAATAACTATTAATAAATATAATGACCAAGAAAATCCAATTGAATGCTATTTTAACTTTTACCTTTTTCCGTCAGTTTTTGTTGTCTTTACTTTTTTTTTATTATTGTCTTGCCAACAGGGCCACAATGAACCATTTCGGAATATTCAAGTTTCTTATATTATTTTATGCCTTTAATTGAATTCTTTTTAAGGTAATGTCTGGAAGTTCCATTAAACCTCTCCGAAGGTTACCTTTACGCCATTTAATCCCTAGGCCCTGTCAGAGTGTATGAAAGGATGTCTTACATCTCTCAAAAAGCTGCACGTCCCTAATTCTTTCATGTATACTTTCCAGAGAGACAATTTTCTCTAAAATAATTTTGTTAAATTATTACTTACTGTTCCTATACATTTTGTATATTTGGTCTCGAATAGAGCCAATATCAAGATGGTCAAGATTCGTTGCCCACTTTGTATGTAGGCGGGTTTTCTTTGGTGAATCTAACGTATTATTCTTCATTTTGTAAGCGATGTTATTCACAGTACCCATAGTAATATTTAGCACGGCAGGAACCCGCTAATTCTAAAAGATTTTCAATAAAATTGTAGGGACTATATTATTTAATATCATCAATAATCATCTCTCTATTTACCTCTCGAATTTACCGGCAAAAGGGGGCCTCCGTTGTTTGGTTCCTTTTCGAAATAATTTAATATCAATAAACATAGTGAAAGACGTTGGGGCCAAATGAAAGAAAACTAATTAACTTCAATTCATACTTATTGAAACGTAAATTCTGTGGACATGAAACATGAAAGACTCCCTCATGGAACGGGCTCATAATCAGCCTTCATTAATAATCAAATTATAGACCGTTTTCTTTAAAAAGCTCAATAGATCATTTGTGGCGGAGGCTCCTACGTGCGAGCAATTAATCGATTCCGAGCATTTACAAAAGCTATCCCGATTATTTTCCGGAGATTTATCGCGGCGTCCCGCGTTATTTATAAATTAACTCGGGCCCGATCATCAATCAAAGCCGAATAAAATTAAGATTTAATAACAAACAGAATTTGTTGTTATAGCCGGAAAATCGGATCGCCCGCTATATAAATATTAACGATATTAATTGTTTCGCTTTTGTTTCAGTTTATCGGCTCGCTGGACGTACCCAGACCGACTAGCCGTGTGGAAATTGTGGCGGCCATGCGCAGAATCCGGGTAAGTTTATTTTTTATCATGAACATCAATGCGATATTATATGATTTCCTATTCCACCTATTTATTTATTCCTATATTTCCTATTCCTTCATTCCTATGAGGATTTATAAAAAATCATCGTGGTCCGGTACATCGAATGTACCGTACCGGCGCGCGCGTCCCCACGGTTAGACATATTTCAATATTCTCAGTGTTGCCGTAGAAAAAGTGTTGCTTGGGACGTCGTGGATGAATTTCTGTTTATTATAACCAGGGGTGTGCAACTCCAATGGTTAGTAGTGGGGTAAAGTTTTGCTTAGTTCAATAATTGGCGCCGCTGACAACGTGAATTTGATTGGTTAGTTTAAAATAGTTATGTAGAAACCTGTAAGGAAAATACCTTGCTTTGATTGGTCTGCCATTTCGCCTGATTACTTTGTGACGTCACATTTATTGGCCAATAGTATCTAAATGAAAATCAAATTTAATTTTTAAAATTAATTTATTAAAATAAAATCCTATACAAATATACATAAGTGTAAATAATATAAATATATATAAACAAAAAGCAAAAAAAACAATTATGAACTCTATTCTAGGCAAAATTAAAATATCTATAATTCTTCTATAACGCCTTTCCATATTTGTTTAGTGCCATCAATTTTATGGGATCTATTAGAGTTCTAACTTATCTTGATATATTGAAGGTAAACTTTAAATCCTTCCCTGTTGATATTGCATTAACTTCATTAAACCAAAAATACAATCACACCTCATAATAACTTTTAAAATTTGGTCTTGAAAATCATTATGGATTGGACAGTTGAAACACTAAAAATGTATGTGTTTTTTAAAGATATTTAGATTTTAGAGTATTTAATCTGTGGAACTATTTAATATAGAATGTATTAAGTTTTTCACAGAAGTATTGTTAAATATCCTGAATTAAGACTAAAATACAATATTAGACTCTTGTTATTCTCAGAGCAAAGTTCTCTGGAACTGAAAATATAGACTCAACTGATGATTTAACAACCTCAAGTAGTACTAGATCTCCCGTTAAAAAAGAATATAAGTTATCTAACATGTTCATCTTCTTCACAATTTTCTCCGGGAGAATGATGTGAAAAAATTGAATTTTAATCTATGTTCCGCTGTCTCTCCATGTGAATCAAATAAAATCATAAAAAAATCAATCAAAATGTATTAATAAAAGTCGTGAACAAAAAATTAAGTAAATTAATAATCATATGTTAACAAGAATATATATACTCTGTGGTCGTCTAAAATTAAATCTATTCCACTTTTTAACAGCCAAAGATAAACTAGAACAACTACAAAGTAGTTCTCCTCTCGTCCGTCTCGAATATCAGTTAATAATTCATAAAAACAGATACACCACAAAGCGAACTCTATCTTTTCCTCTAAGTAGTCCGTAGCCCGTATCCTTAATTCAAACAACGCATTACACCACTCATTGTGTTAAAATTAATGGTGCGAAATTAATTTTTATTAGCCTTCTTCGATTCGAACA
Organism: Rhynchophorus ferrugineus; assembly: GCF_030347505.1. Classification (NCBI taxonomy): domain Eukaryota; kingdom Metazoa; phylum Arthropoda; class Insecta; order Coleoptera; family Curculionidae; genus Rhynchophorus; species Rhynchophorus ferrugineus. The sequence continues at coordinate 41,527,615 of NW_027472585.1, forward strand.
TTCGATCACCTTTGATCTCGCAAAATACATAAACGATGTTGCAGGATTCGTATTTTTATCGTTAGGAAAACCGATTTTTTTTCACTCTACAAATGCTTGAGTTGATTGTTTTTAAAAGAAGGTACTTCTAAGGAGGTATTAGTATAGAACGAATCATTTTGAAATATTCAAGTTTCTTATATTATTTTATGCCTTTATTTGTATTATTATATTTTTAAGGTAATGTCTGGAAGTTCCCTTAAACCTCTCCGAAGGTTATCTTTACGCCATAGTGTATGAAAGGATGTTTTACATCCCTCAATAAGCTGCATGTCCCTAATTCTTTTATGTATATTTTCCAGAGAGACAATTTTCTCTAAAATAATTGTATAAAGTTATGTTTATATCGATAAAATAGTTTGTGTTCTTACTGTTCTTATACATTTTGTATATTTGGTCTCGAATAGAGCCAATATCAAGATGGTCAAGATTCGCCACCCACTTTGTATGTAGACGGGTGAATCTAACGTATTATTCTTCATTTTGTAACCGATGTTATTCACAGTACCCACAATAATATTTAGCACTGCAGGAACCCGTTAATTATAAAACATTTTCAAAAAAATTGTAGGGACTATATTATTTAATATCATCAATAATCACATCTCTAATTACCTCTCGAATTTACTGGCAAAAGGGGGCTTCCGTTGTCTGGTTCCTTTTAGAAATATTCAGTTAAAGCCGCAATCAATTTGTGACCCTGAATATCGTTTGTTTTTGGCATTTTGAAACAAATTAATATGATGTATTAGCGAGCGACTTGAAATTTATTACTAATCAAAAAATGTTTTGTTCGTGCTTCGACGAACTGACATATACTGAAAAGTGTAGTCTCTCAATGAGACTTCAATACAAGGTTATAAATTTACCCAATGCGATTTAACACACAGTAACACCGTCTGTTGTAAATCTTTTACACTTAATTTACTAGCCTGATATATTTTGCTATTCTAATCTTCAAATTTTTTTATTTAATTTAAATTAAAAATATTTCATTACCAAATAACAATTTTGGTCAAATTCTAGTAACTTTTCCCATCCACCAAAATAAACAATACTTGGTTATAACAACATATAACATATATTCCTAACTGCCTTCGTATTTGTCTGAAGCTTAAGGCGCAGATTCGTCAGTTTCAATAGTTATAATTTTCAGTTTTCAAATCTTTTTACCTGGTTTAACTGAATATATGTACTTTCTTTTAATTCTTGTTCTTTTAATTCTTTAATTGTGAAGGTTCTATTATGAACAACTTCTGCTGATCTCACTAAAAATATATAGCCATTTTTTCTTTCTTAATAGGTTAACGTAAAGGATTTGCGTATAATCACTTTGTATATCAAGCATAATGAAAGATTCACTATTTAGATTCTAATCAGGAATAGCATTTTGAATATGTAATAATCTTCACTTTTGGTTCTATCAACCGGTCTAAAATGCAAAGAACAAACTTTCCTGTGCGTTATATATATAAATTCTCACAAAAGATTCCCTTTAAGTTTATCACATCATTTAGTCAAAGGGTTAAAATAATGTTCGTCGTTTCATAACCTGTAATAATATTTTGAATAATTCAGCGTATATCTGACAACCGAACGGCGACAAAATTATTGGAATATCGTTTATTATCTTTTTTGTGTTAAAGTAGCTGTTGTTAAATATTCTCTGTTTATATATTTAATTTCATAATGGCCGTCTTTTACTATCATTATCGATACAAACAGAGTTAGGCAGTATTTGAGTTACTTTACAAAAAAAATTAACCGACTTCAAAAAATAAATAGGGAACTCCTAATAATTAAAAAATAATGAAAATTAGATTTTTATCACAAAAAAAGCATTTTAAAATAAAATATGTACTGTATAAACCAAAAACCTTATTTAACCTATCTACTACACGTATTTTATATTCTGCTATGTACATACAATTTAGCTTAATACCTACCTAATCCTGTTTATATAACGACTACCAACTGATCACTTTCAAGTCAGTACCGAGCCTTTTTATTTAGTTTTTACGTTATTATATACATATTTTATTTTAAAACTTTTTTTTTCGTGTTAAAAATCTAACGATTATGTTTTACTTTTCAGGGGGTTCCTTATTTATTTAAACATTACAATGGATAGCCCAAGTAGAAGTACAGTTGGTATGAGGAAAAATAGGAATAATCGAATAATCGAATCGAAGAATAGAACCCCCGACTTCCTCGTGAGAGCTTAACGTTCTAACAATTTGTTGAAACAGTTGCTTGCAACGTTTCTACGACTTCTCATATAGTTAGTGCTCAAAAAGATAACTGAATGGCTTTTACACTGAACTATGTAATTCGTAGTTAATACTCCAAATAATTATGGCTTGAATATATATTTAAACTTAAATATACCGCACCTATACTCTACGACAAATTGTCAAATAGGTTGTCAATTGTTATTTTTAAACATTTTATTCGTATTATTTTCCCAAAAATTATGTGTATTAATTTTGTATACAGTTTTCATTAGTAAGAATGTCACGTTAGATGATCAAATTCACAGTAATCAGTGGCATCTATGATAACATCTGTATTGCATCCACTACAGGCCTGAATATTTTCATCAGATATTCTCGTGTTAGCAGGGTTACTATTCAGCCATATCTGAATATAATGTACTGTATTATGGAATATGCCCAGAAGGTCCAAATCGGCTGAAGTAATAAAATACTGTCTTGGATATCGGTTAATATATCCCTTCCACAAAGTGTATTTGCCATTCTATTGATAACTTGGATAAGAGTACCACTCTCTCGATTATAGAGATAGAACACTTGCTACAACTTTAGATTATATTCAGGGCAACAATTGTAATTATGACAATATTTTTCCTACTATAATGTCTTATGTGTAATGCATTTTAGAAATTATATTCTTAGAAAGCGAATATGATAATATTCTTAAACTAACACCTAAAATAAGTGGAAACATATGGGCGTCATGCTACCACCCTAGCTGAAAGAATTCATAATCTTGCAGTTCTTGCATATATAATACTTAGACGTAACAGGAGTAGCAATACTAGTGGTGATGAAGATGGTGATTTTATTGTATTTGCGAACAGCGACAGTGATTTGGTTTGAATAGTTTGTAGTTAAACATCAAAAATAGAGTTAGAGCTAGTCAGCTTCTTAAACGATAAAAGCAAAAAGCTTACAATACAACGCTAACCGAATATAAAAAATGTGTTCATAAAATACAACACGAGTTTATGATTATCAGGACTTGTCAGGAGCAGTATGAACTTCCAACAAGAGATTAACAACCAGTATTGGATCTATTTACTCCTGACTGTATTTTGTAATTTTTATTTGGTATTTCAAATCAAAATAACCCCAGAGTCCCAGAACATTACACGATGTACAGCAGTAACACTTTTTTTTAATTCAATACTATACCTTGAAATATTTCATATAGTGTTTTAACAGCAGAGCTGTTGGTAAATCGACCCTTGCTGTGATTTGATTCCCTATCTCTATGAACATATTACCGAGATCCTAAATTTGATATGAATAAAATTCGGTTTTTTTCCTCTTGTTTTTATCGAACAGCATTAAGCATGACTACGGTAAGTGAATCATATAATTACGAAACAATAAAATTTTGACTCAAAATTAGTTACCATTTAACATTAATAAGATCTGACTAAATCTGAATCATATACGTCATGTTTACTACCAAGAGAAAACATCAAACATTAAGTAATTTACTCATAGTATTGAACGATGCTGAATAATGATGCATATCTTGATTAATGCACATCGATAATAGATTGATGGATTTTAGTATACAAACTATAATTAATCATGATTGTAAATCTTGATATTTTCACCTATCACCTATTACAGTAATGTTTGTTTAATGTTTGACTAATAATAACCGGTGGGATATTGTCGTATATTGTATTGTAATTCCGTAGTAACCTTTTATATTTTGGGATTTTATTATTTTTGATAATCTTTTTAAAAAAATAATTTTTATCTCAAAATTTCAAAGACACTTTGTTATGTTGTATGATACATTGCTAATACTCTTTTTATTAGTTCCTTTATAAATATTACACTATCAGATATAAAGTCAGCGCTAATGTATAAAAACTAGTAGAAATGATTAGCTTTGCTGAATCAGCAATACAAAAACTTCTGCTTTATTTGTAATATATTCGAACTGTAGATAAATACTAATCGTGTCAAAAAACCAAAGGATTAGTAAATTATCGATATTACACCCAAATTCAACAGGTAAAATTAATAAAGTACGGTTGCAGATACGTCATTCCATGAGCTTGGCCGATTTGACTAATAAAACCAAATTATATAATCACTGATATGAAGGATAATAAATAGAAATGATTAAAATAATAATTTTATGTGCCATATATTACAGCAAGTGTAACAGATTACAAGTCGAAATGTGGAGCCTATAGTGATTGTACGGTACCGAGACATGCACTGAAATTTTCTTGTGCCTGAAATGGAAGAGCAAGGACTAAAGCACAGGCATAGAGTATAAAGATGCAATTCAATAGGGGACTCTGGCGCAAAGTTTTGCTTTGCCCAACATCCAGAGGGGGCCATAATGGACCATTTAATTAATTTGATTAGTCAATTTAAATCTCCATTATAAGCACCTGTAAGAAAAATATTTTAATAATTAATTGGCTCATTAGTAATGTTTGGCACGTGACAGTGTTGACGTCACGTTTAATTTACCAATGAAATTTAAATAAAAAACAATTTTTTTCTGAACTAAATTTATTAAATTAAATTCAATTAAATATACATATAAATATAATATTTAAAAATAAATAAATATAAATATAATCTGTAAAAATAAATAAATATAAGTTTATAATGTAAATTTATCTACAAAATATAAATATAATATAAATTAAATATCTCTATAAAATATAAATATTATATACATATATATAAAACCATAAGCAAAAAACTTTGGTGCATTGCAAATCAAAATTATCTCTTTCCATCTCTCCGTCAGTACTTTTAATATTTTATCGGAAAGATCAAAAAATCCCTTAAAAAGAGCCGAAAGTTGCATAGCGAATGGCGGTCACCTTTTACCCGTTAAAACTTGTTATGAAAACGAAACTTACTTATCTTTACTATCAAGATGGTAGTGGAACTTTTGCTCCATCTGTTATATGAAAATATAAATCGATTTGGATTGGATTTATAATAGTTTTTCTCAATATGTAATCATTCAAGGGAAAAAATTAATTAATTAATTTTTAGTTCTAATACATCACTAGTATATAGCAATTAAATAATATCTATTTTTTTTTAATTTCAGTATGAATTTAAAGCGAAAGGAATCAAAAAGAAAAAGGTGACAATTGAAGTATCCACTGAAGGCGTAAAAGTAACATTAAGGAAAAAGAAGAAGGTAAGTTTCCCGCTAATTTTATCTACCCCATAGTTCTTTTTAACAGGACAATATATGTTTTATTTTGACAGCGAAGACATTGGAACGACGATAAATCATTGTTGCTCCAACACCCCATCTATCGAATATTCTACGTGTCGCACGATTCGCAGGACTTGAAAATATTCAGTTACATAGCCAGGGATGGGAACTCGAACCTCTTCAAATGTGCTGTGTTCAAAGCAAATAAAAAGGTAAGACTATTGTAGATTTCTCATGTATCTAAATCATTTAAATCAATAAAAGTCGAGTGGCGCAAAGTGGTTAAGAGGACTGAACGGTCTTCCTACTGTTGCGATAATCGTGGGTTCGAATCCTGCTAAGGCATGGATGTACTTTATGTTTGTGACTGTAATTGTAAATGTCTTTATAGGCAACAGTGTCCGACAAAATCCGACAAGGAATAATCATCCCAGTAAATATTAGCTGTGTTTTTATATTAAAACTTACAAAGTGTTTTTCATAAAACACCAGTGAAATGTATGATAAAATATATTAACTATCTCTTCTTAAAACCACAGGTTCATTTAATTTCAGGAAAAGTTTCTTAATATATAACAGGTCAATTGAAAAGTCCCCGGCCTACCATAATAACAGTAAACATATTTTTTGGCAAAATTATTTTTTTTATTCAACATAATTCCCTTTTTTTCCCTTCCTTTTTCGATACCATTTTTGTAGTACGATCAGTCCTTTGCTTCAAAATAGGCCTCAGTTTCGGCGATCACCTCTTCATTCGACGAAAATTTCTTCCCAGCGACAATCCTTTTGAGATCTGAGAACAGGAATTAGTCGCTGGGAGCCAAATCTGGAGAATACCGTGGGTGAGGAAGCAATTCGAAGCCCAATTCATGGATTTTTGCCATCGTTTTCACTGACTTGTGACACGGTGTACTTTCTTGGTGACGCAGTACTTTACTTTTCTTCAAATGCGATCGTTTTTCGGCGATTTCGTCATTCAAACGTCCAATAACGCTATGTAATAGTGGCTATTGATGGTCCTTCTTTTTTCAAGGTAGTCAATGAAAATTATTCCATGCGTATTCCAAAATACAGACCCCATAATCTTGCCAGCTGACTGTTGCGTTTTTCTACGCTTTGTCGATTGGACTTCGGAAGGAAATGGTGGAGCTATGTTTCACCCATTGTCACATCTCGACGCAAAAACACCGGTTTATTACGCTTGACCATCTTCAAACACTGCTCCGAATCATCAACTCGTTGTTGTTTTTGGTCAAATGTGATCTCGCGCGGCACCCACTTTGTACAGAGCTTTCTCATACCCAAATATTCGTGAATGATATGACGTAGACGTTCAGTTGATATCTTTAGAGTGTCTGCTATTTCATTCAGTTTCAATTTACGGTCATTCAAAATCATTTCGTGGATTTTTTTAATGTTTTCGTCGGTAGCAACCTCTTTTAGGCGTACACTGCGTTCACCGTCTTCGGTGCTCATTTCACCACGTCTAAACTTAGCATATCAATCCTTGATAGTTGATTCTCCTGGGGCAGTGTCTGTAAACTCGGCATCAAGCCAAGTTTTTGCTTCAACCTTATTTTTTCCCTTCAAAAAGCAATATTTATCAACACGCGAAATTCCTTTTTATCCATTTTATTGCATCAGGATAAACGTGCTCTACTTTCGGAAACATGTGTGTACTGGTCTCGAATTTTTGATCATTTCAATATTGTTGATAAAGAACATATTATTCAGTCAAAACAAAGAAAAATTCACATATATTTCTTTCTAAATTATAGTTGATTGCATTGCTTTTTAAGAGTATAATAAAAAATGAGTTACAATGAATTGAAAGAATCCCCATAATTGACTATAAGCCAACCATAAAGACCTTAAAATCTTCTTAATCTAGATAGGAGAATCTTTTGTAAATATTTTGTTGCTTAAGTTGCAACCTGAATTCCATAATAATTAACCCCCATTTCAACTTTCCAGTAATTTTCGCAAAAATATATTTTTCAAGGCCAATGTTTAACGTTGATTACCTTAACATATAAACCACAGGAAGCAACGACTGTTTAAACAAAACCCGATGATTATTGACGTAAATATTAAGGTAAAGATACAAAGGTGTCGGTACATGATGCTTCGTGGAAAAAATAGCTGAAAATTGGCCATGTCTCATGAAAATTTATCGATATTTCGGCTTCGTAAACATCTCGACCCTAGTTGAATTATCACCGATTCGGTTTCTTGCGTTTTTATATCAGTTAGGAGACTATCAAAATATTTACTTTCCGGATAATCCAGATTTTCTATACTTTCGATAATCATTATTAATTATCATACTTTGTATTTTCAGTAATAAACGATAATATTTAATGCAATTTATATAATTTTTAATGCATATTAATGTGTTTTTTTAAATACTGGATATATCATGGGCCATTTTTTATTTTAAAATGGAATTTATTTAGCAAAATTGGTACAACATATCAAGTATATAAATTATGGTTATATAAAACAGATGGTTTTAGTGTGTTTTCATCACATCGGGTATGGTGTTGTAGCCTCACTGTTAGGCTTAATTTTTTAGTATGTGTTATTTCGTCGCAGGATGAATAAAATATTCTTTTAGTCCGTTGAAAATGTTGGTAAGTTCCAAATCACAGTCCTCGCAACTAAGCCTACCAACGACAGACGAGTGACCAACTTTAGAAATCATTCCAGAAGATATCCGGCCTTATCCAGCCTGGTTACTCTCTTGGCTGGGATCATTTTCTTGTCGGATTTTGCACTCTTGCTTCTTGAACATGCAATAAAAAATCACAAACATACATTTACGACCAACAGGATTCGAACTTGACACTATCGCAACAATAGGAGAACAGTCCTGTCGCCTTGACCACCACTACTCCAACCAAACCGGCAAATGCGTATCTTTAATAGTCCTGAATAGTCAGTTGACACACTTTTTTTTTCTAATTTGTAAAATTTTAATGCACAGATGGTGCGGAAACTATATCTTGAATGTCGCACGAATTTCGAGGCACCCAGTATATTTCTAGAAATTTTTCAGAGCTGGCTGATGGCCATAATTTCACCAACAATTTTAATATGAGCGAGGTCGTTAATTTTTAATTATTTTCGGTACACATTTGTTTCTGTCACATGGGGGATTATTTCCGCCACTTTCGGTCGCCAGGACCATCGGTATTTCTATCATTTAGATCCGTATTTCAACGATTTTAATTCGAGCTTTATATATATATATATATGTATATATATATATATATATATATATATATATATATATATATATATATATATGAGTTTGAAGATGAATAGTACCGCTTGCCTTACATATAATCAGCATTTTTGTTCATTGTTCTCGATATTATTGCCTTTACATCAAAATGTCATTATAGGAAACTGTAAAATTTTTGCATTATTGTTTATTACAATATATATCTTCATTTGAGGTGGGCAACCAAAAGCTGCTAAAGTTGTTCATAAGGTAAACTGTAAAAAAATCGGTATTGACTTTCCGGTACACCTGATGAAATCTGTTAATTAATCTGTTAATTGAAGGGACTGAAACCATTTAAAAGAAGGTTAAAAACACTATTATAGAGAAAGTGAATTCTACAAGTGTTTCGACAAAACAACTAAAAATAATTTTTTTTATTTTTATTTTAAATTTGTTTTAAAATTTTACTGTTTTTTATATTTAGGTAAATCTATTTTGTATTTATATTTGATTAATAGTTACTTTTTAAAATAGTGTACTATGAAATTACTGACACCAAATAGCAGAAACCAATTATATGTTTCTTATATTTCGATTTCGTGTTCATCAACTTGTTCTTACCTGTGCGAAGACTATGAGTTGTTAAAAGTATTTTTAGAATTTCTTCCAGGAAATCCATTCTCTTCTGAATGGAATACTGATTAACATATTCATTCGAATTCTTGGAACCACCTAGCAATGATCTGTTTATGATTATTTTGTGTCAGTTTATTCATTGGCTATAACCAATTAACTCATTCGAAACGTTTCATTTTTCTGACATAATTGCCGACAAATTAAATTAAAATATTCATTGTTGAAATTATCTTATTATTATATGAACGTTTGCTTATGTTTTTTAATTTTATTTTTGGTTTTACGATATTCTGATGCATCAAGAATTTTAAAATTGTTTCTATAAAATGTATCCGTTTTTTAATGGAAAACTGTTTCCGTGAAATGACTGTTATGATTGTGTTTTCAGTTCTATTTCACGAATTCTACTTGTAATTACATTATAATTGCCTCAGATTAAACTAAAGTGGAATTTTTATGACTATATCTGATCGGTTATCTGCAAACTGAGCAACTGTATTAAACATACTTACACGTGTAACTATTTAAAATCTATACGATTTTTATAATTATCTACTATTTTGTATATTGATTCCACATGCCGTTAAATATAATGATTTATTTCTAACAGATACGTTTGTAGAATTTTTTAATAAATCACATAGGTCTGTAGAATAAATTTACTTTTTGATTTTTTCTGCTGATAAGCGTGTTGTATTAGGATATTTAGTTCCTAATAAAATAATAATATGAATGAAAATATAAATAAATCTAGTTGAGAACATTATAACTATGAGTAATATCATATGAATTCTGATCACAATTAATGCAGTATCTTAATACATTTCCATAAAATGAAGACATTCACCAGATAAATCTTAAGCACAGAGCCGGAAAATGTATAGAGGCAAATTAAAAAAGGATTTTAATAATAAATATTTATAATTCTTGATGAATGACAAAACACACCATCAAAAACAGTATTTTATTTGACAATATTTATGTCTGACGAACTTAAAACATTTTTCCGGTCACCATTATATAACATTTAGGTGACAACATAATAACAGTAACAGAATAATAAAAAGATTGTTTGATGTATTGTCACATATAAATTCAGACTTTGTTTTTTGGTATTACACCGCCTAGTTCCTACCTCACTGAAGTTCAAGCTATATAATCGTCGGTTTCAAAACAATGTGCATAGAGTCAGCTTCGTTGGCTAGTGGTCTTCCTACTGTTGCGATAGTCGCGGGTTCGAATGCTGCTGGGGCATGGATGTACTTTATATTTTTGAATGTAAATGTAAATGTCCCTACAGACAAATCCGACGAGGAATAACTATCCCAGTCACGCCAGTAACCAGGCTGGGTAAGACTGGATGTTTTCTGGGATGGTCACTAAGTTTGTCACTAGCCAGGCGGTAGGCTTAATACCGACGACCGTGGTTCGGAGCCCACGTTAGACTGTAGGTTCAGTTACGATAAACGCTCGTTGGTGAAAAGGAGGCTATAATTTTATTTTTAATTTGCGTAGGCATAGATGTTATAATTTTTACTTTTACAATTTACTTCACACGCACTACTTCACTCCCCAAAAAATATTCTATTTCTACATACTTCTAATTCTTTTTGGAAGTCCTACTGTGGGCTGATTAAATTCTGCTGATCTCACTATTGAACTTGTACCCATATTATTCTTTTCAGTAGGTCTGCGTGAATGAATAAATACATGTTCTGCTCAATTCACTTAAGTACAGTAACTATAATGAAGGACCTATTTAGATTATAATTTTGAACTGCATCTTGGTTAAGCAATACTCGTCCGCTTTTCTATCTATAACTATTTGGTCTGAAATGCAAATAACAGACCTTCTTGTCTGCTCATTAGAGGAGATTTCTTTTAGTTTACCTTTGTTTATTTACAAAAATTATTTCTAGGATAGAGCAGAATCTTTTAAAAAAGAATGAATTATATTTGTTTGAAGGTTTGTTTCATTTTTAGTTTTTAACAAAGCATTTAAATACTATAGAAATGACATTTTAAAAACAAAATTCGTTAAAATAAAACATAAAAATAGGGAAAACAACAAATATAACCGAAGATGACCTACAAAACTGTATATCAAATTATAAATACAATAACAGTAAATCTGTCAATTGTTCTGGCTTCTTGTACAGAGAAATTGTACATTGTTACGACTCTATCTATTTAACTTCCTTTTCTATAACTATGTTTTATATACATAAGTTATAAAATAGAAAATTCTTTTAAACACAGAGATACTATGAACCATTGGAAGTCGATACACAACGACGCTGAGGATATTTATCTATTAGAAAACAGATCAGACCCATGTCTGATAGATAGTATTAAGACAGTTTGCCCTTGCACATGGCTGCGATAGTCATATCCGCAACGCTTGAATTATATCACACATATCCACACTATTTCAAGATATGGGCGTATCTGTATATCTGTTATGAATGCATTGTGCTTGCCGTTAAACAAATATCAAAAAAAGTTTATTTATGCGAATCAAAACGGAAAGGATTCCATAAAATCGAGCCGAAAGCTTGTTTGTTATCGCAGCGAGACATCTTGGACGTTTCGTTGGCGTTAACACAAATGCGCGCCAATCATTTATTCCTTCGCCGTTAGGACCGGTTCCATTCTATAATTATTTTAATTGTCGGGTACATGTGTTGCCACATCATTTCGATTCTGGCGGACTTCAAACGAAAATGGCCCGACGCTTCTTGGTTCTCCGATAAAAATTTTCGAGGAAAATGCTAACAATCGATGTAACACGTCGTTAATATCGATGGATTAATTGGAGGGCGCGTCAAGAATAAGAAAAAACCGAGATTTCTTAATCTTCTTCCAAATATTTTGAGAGATTGTTACCGTAAACAAAGTTTTGGAGAGTTTTTGCACGGGCGCAGTCGTTTTGTTTAAAAATAAACATTAGAATAGGGGAAACTAGTGTAATTATGTGTCCAACGACAGAAAGAATTCTATGAAGGCATATTATAACTCTAAAGCATAGGCAGTGTGCCTGTAGGGTCAAACTATCTACAAGACATATTATTTTATTATTTCTTCCTTTCAGGAGGCTGAAATCTGTTATTTTTGACTGCCTTCTCACCCAGCAGTGATTCTTTCCAGCATTTTCGTCAAAAAATCGACTATCACACTACCCTACAACCGTCCTGCTTGCCCGATTAAGCTCGGGTGGACTTTATATTATTTCCTAGACTTCAACTAATGCTTCCAAAATATCGTTGTGTCATTATGCATAAATATATTGTATCCAAGGTATGGTATCCAAGTTATATTCATTAATAATAAAGGAGAATTCATATATTTTGAAGAAATTAATAGTATTTACAGTAAGATTGATTGAGTTATTCAGTTTTTACTTATCAAAGATTTCACTAAGATCTAATGGACGTTCCTTGGTCTGATCTGATATAGAAGAGAAACTGAAGGCATGATCTGACTATATCTTTAACTGTTAGAAATAAAAGATTATTGATGTCGATGTGACTAATAAATAAGAAATACTGATTCTTACTTTTTTTTGATGTGAGTTCCTTATAATTTAATTCAAGACTAATAAAATTGTTTAAATATAAAATGTGAAAATTTTGAAAATAGTTAAATATTGATGATTATGTTGCCTACTATCTACCTGTTTATTGATTTTATCATATTAGATACATTATAAAATTAGCTTGGCAGCAAAGTTTGGCTAATAGAGTAGATTCTGCGTTAATATTACATGTTTTGAGTTTTGTGAGTGTTAGTTTGTTTTAAGATTTTTCAAAAATAATAATTTTCTTACAGCAGTATGTTCAGTGTCTAATATACCTTAGAGGCGATATCAAGCTGAAGAAATTGCACCAAAATAATTTGATTGACTGCTAATTAAGTTTTATATGTGAAGACATTGATTACTAGATGTTGAAATTATATATCAGCACTTCATCGTTTGTCTTTCATCAGAAGTTCAACTCATATCATTAATGCTGGACTTCTGACATGCTTTCGGTAATTTGGGGCTAATCCACAAGATGAGCAAATTGTTACAGAGAAACTGTTGTCAATTACTGATGTACTGGTATCTTTTCGACGGAAATTTTTGAGTTTCGAATGAAGGGGCATTCCCAATATTTAAAACTAGTTCGGCTGGTTCTCCGCAGGGTAGTGACTTGAGACCTGTATCTACTCGAAACTGCTGATATTCCAACAACAAAATCAAAAAACTATACAGGTTAGTCGGAAGATACCAACTTGAGCTAAGTTCAAAGATTATACTAAGCGTATATATATATATATAAATATATATATCGCAACAATGGCATTCTTTTGATTCTATAAAAGAGACCAAAAAGATTAGCAAAATCTTAACAGATTGTATTCAGAAATAATTATCTTCAAGAGGCAAAGTTGAGTCAAAACAATTAATATATTTAATCACATTAATATGAACTAGTCAATGAAAGATTTAACTTCATATCTATGAGTTTACGTCTAAATTTCTAATTTATCGCATAAAACGAAATACATGTAATAATACCAAAGCTTCACTCCCTGATTGTCTATTGTTCTACATATGATTTACTGAAAAATAAATGTTTACACGGCATAATTTATTATCCCGAATAGCTAAACGATTTTCATACATATATTTACGCTAAAGATCTGTTATTAACCGAGAAACACACCTTTAGTATTCCGCGGCATGTGTATCGCGTTATAAATAAACTGATAAAACCGATGTCGACCACTACTCCGCCTTCCCCTACTCGGAGGCAATTTCGGCGATCGCCCGCCGTTCGTTTGTTTCTAACTCGATTCCGCGATTCGATGTCTCAATCGTCGCGGTTCATCCGCTGATTCTCATCGAAAGGGCCGATTTTCGTGGACAAACGCGCCGTACAGTGTCAGTGAACGGACCCCATCTTCATGGACAATTATTTTCTCCTCGATCTCCGCATCTCTTGACGGGATGAAGTTATTTTCGTCAGTCTCGTTGGACATCATGATTAATTGTGCGGTTCAACTCATTAAATTTTTGGCAGAGGTCGTCGATAAATCATCCTGGGTGGTGTTCTAGAAATCCACCGTCAAAAAACCGTGTGTTTTTTTACTGAATCGCGTAAACACGGGAAAAGTATGTGATTGGACACGATGAGTAACAAAAGGGGACAGTTAAAGATGACTAAACTGAGACATTCCAGCTTGGATCTGGCCGACGTCGAGATCAAGAAGAAACAACATCAGGACGTGTTGACGAGAGCGAGGAATAAGATTCTGATGTTGGGCGATGCCCTGAAATACAGGAAACCCGACGACAACAAAGCGTTGGCCAAGAGCATGACACAGTGCACGCTGGATTATCTGTTTAAACATTCTCAAGCCAAAGAAAAGACTGATCATATTTGTAATAACGGTAAGAGATTGAGAATAGATAAAATGAGGCGTTGACTTTTATATATCATCACCGAAATCCGACCACAATTTATTAAATGAAACATGTTTGTCCCATAATAGAGTAAAATAAGTAATTTCTTGTGTTTACAATATTTTTTAACAATACATAATCAGAAATTTATTTGATAAATATCTGTATATTAAAATACATTAAAATATATGCAAACTATCTCAAGAGCTAACACACATTAATCTTTTTTAAATGGTATTTAATTACTTGTAATTTCCATTAAGTCTCATTAGAATCTCTCATTAAAATTATTCCATTCCCATCCCATAATACAGACCACTTTTGCGTTTTCCCACGCTTTGGAGCGGGTTCATCGTGTGCAGTTCACTCGAATGACTGTCGATTGAACTTCGGAGTGAAATAATGGAGCCATGTTTTATCCATTGTCACATGTCGATGCAAAAACTCGGGTTTATTAGGCTTGATCATCTTCAAACACTGCTCCGAATCATCAACTCGTCGTTGTTTTTGGTCAAAAGTGAGCTCGCGCGGCATACACTTTGCACAGAGCTTTCTCATAGCCAAATATTCGTGAATGATACGATGTACACGTTCAATTAATATCTTTAGAGTGTCTGCCATTTAACAACCTCTTTTGGGCGTCTACTGCATTCACCATCTTCAGTGCTCGTTTCACCACGTCTAAACTTAGCATACCAATCCTTGATGGTTGATTTTCCTGTGGCAGTGTCCGGAAACTCGACATCAAGCCAAGTTTTTGCTTCAACTGCATTTTTTGCTTTCAAAAAGCAATATTTTATCAATACGTGAAATTCATTTTTATCCATTTTTTTTTCACAATAACAAAAGTTGCTTCACTCAAAATGCTATAATTCACAAACTAGTGATCCGACAGTTCTCAAATTTGTACACGCATCTTTTGAGGGTTAGGGCTAACTAAAAAATAGATGACTTATATTAGCGTCATCTACGTCTCAAGCCGAGGACTTTTCAATAAGAAAAGGGGAAAGTTACATATGATATGGAAAAGCAAGAGTTATTTGGTTAGTTCTAATTGATTCAATATCATTCCCTCCATAGTAGAAGCCTAATCTGTTCTAGAGGTATATAAAGAGGTTCTAGAAGTATTGTATCAAATATCAAGCTTCATTGGAAAACTTGCTTTACTAGTGAAATATACAATAACAGTTATTTATTAAAAGAATTTCAACAACTATGTTTGAACATAATGAAACAATATTTATAATACAATATTTTTTACAATGAATCCTTTTTAGCATTATTTAATTAATCAGGCTACTAATGACAAGCAACTAATTATTTTAAAGCAATTCACACAGTCACCAATATTTTTTTCTCCCAGCATATTTACTTTTTGCTCCTATAACACACTAATTTTAACACTATTTTTTTGTAAGAACAAATGACGCATTATTTATTTTTCTTTTGCCTAAATTATAAAGTTTTTCCAGATTTTTTTTTATTATATTGTGAAAATCTCTTCAAAATCGGAGCTTCACCCAAGACTTGACCAAATTTATGCTGAATAGTTTTTAAAATTGCTTGTCTCTTTTCAAGAGTGTTCTGTAGACTATAGCTATTGCCAGTCAATTATTTTTGAAACCGCAAGTTACCGAGGAACACAATAACTTTAATGTTCTGTTGATTTCTTTGATTGACACAGAATTTACAGAGTTCTTAAATTATTCAGGAATTTCTTTATTTGATGTAGTAATACCAAATAAAGCCAACTTATATGTAGCTGTAAGTTTTCTTTTTTGGCCGAAGCCTTAATAACAAACGCACCATTACCAAACAGTTTTTTGATTCCTACCTCGACTACTTCTGAGAATAAAAGAACAGCAATAGCGTTATCTATCATCAACATTTCAAAATCGATTTACAATGTTAGAGTAATTAAAAACTTTCAATCCACGAATGCCATGCTATAAAACTAATGATAATTAAAATTAAATAAAACATACAGATATAAAACGATCGTTATATCTTAATGTCGTATTACATAAACTTGAGACTTCAAGATCGGGATACTATGTTAGAGGCGTAATTTATAGACTCATTAAAAATGTTTGTTATTATTCATATCCGGTAACCAAGTGCAATGAAAACTAATTGCTCGAGTGTTTCTTTTTATTAACGTCTTTTGTAAAATCAGTTTTATAACATTATTTCATTATTACAACCGATTTTACAACTGTTTTTCTTCGGTAATGTAACGGTACGTTATATTAACATAGTTTCTTTAATAAAAAACAATTGGTTTTGCTATATAACATTTATTTGCAGTTGTTCATGTTGCAAAAAACTAATAGTAATTGTTCAGATAGTTTTTTTATATCAATTTTATATCAAATTATAGTATATTCTTCGGCCATTTAGTACTTCTTCATTTTAATTTTCATGGATTCAGCAAATCTGAATAAAATTTAATTAAAAAATATATTTTAGGTTGAATATTCCGTCTTCGATAGGACTTTTTAGACATTTTTGGGATTTTAGAGTTTTTTCTTCTTTTAAACTGCTGAAATTAATATTCACAGGTTTCTGTTGTTATGTCATGTTCATCATTAAGTCTTCAAAAGCAGACAATGACGACCAGAAATAAGTTCCTTTGAATCAAACATGAATAGTAAAATTTCCCGTAAATGTTGTTTTGTTCGGTGGGTAATTTGACATCTTTGGGGCTGAGTAAAATATTTTGTTTACATTTCAGCAAAATGATACATTATTATAAGTATGTTAAGTCCTACCATCACATTTAAATGTTAAAATTATCATGTCAAAATGCATTAATTGTTGAGTAATAAATAGAAATAGGAAAATAAATAATCTTAGAGCAAGTTAGAAAAATGATTATGTAGAAGGATCATTTAAAATAAATATACTTGCTGATATTTGTTAACATTGTAATTTCAGTTTTTATGTTTTTCAAAACGAATTTATTCTTATAAGGTTCAGAGAACAATGAATGATATATGTTTCTGGTTGTACGCTTTTCTGTTTTTCTGCTAAAACTGTGAAAATATCTGATGCTGTTAAATCCGGAGATCTGACTGGCCATGCTAAATCGCCACTTTAGTCTCGCGAAATTAGTCTTCGTGGAAAAACGTCATTCAATAATTGAATTGTTGAACGAGCTGTGTGTGCTGTGGCCCCATCTTGCTGAAACCACATATCCTGTAGTCCTTGCTCTTGGTACCATTCAGCAGTAACAATAATTGCAACATCTTGGTCATTTTCAAAAAAATGATGTTTCCAGCATGTATACCACACCATACAGTTGTTTTTAGTGGATGCAATGGTGTTTCAAGAATTAGTTGAGTATTCTGTGTTCCCCAAAACCGACTGTTCTGTTTATTGGCGTGGCCTCTGAGAAGAAAATGGGCTTCATCGCTCATTATCAATTTAGACGAATACTCTTCAATTTCACCAGAAAGCCTTAGGATTTTGACGCAATTTCTGCTGAGTGGCGATAATGGAACGATTATTTTGAATAAATATTATCACTCTTTCTGTTCGTTCTTTTGGCGTATATTTATCCACAATAAAATCTGGATGTCTACAAAACACAATGGTTAGAGTAAAGCTGAGCTGAAAGTCACTTAACCCAGATAGCGCGCAATCAAAATGGTAGCATGACTTTTGCCCCACCTATTATTTCTATGATAATTGTAGATATATAACATATATAACTATAGGAGTAACTAAGAAATTATTTGTTTGTAACTAAGAATTAACTTTGTGCAAAGGAAATAAATCGCTATAGCTTAGGATTTCTGTATATCCTTTGTAAAAGTAATTAACATTATTTCAGCGTACATTAAGGTGTGCTATACATGACTTTACAACTATTGTATTTCTCAAGAGTGGAAAACAATATTTGCTTAACAAGGAATTATTAACTAGATGGATAATTGTTCAAGGTGTTGATTGTTAAAATAACCATTAATATCAACCTTTTGTTTAACTCGTTTGAATTGCAAAAATGCTCACTAAAATTGGATTTTTCTGAAATTCATGTATTCTTATATTATTGTTTTCTAACATTTTTATCTTAGTTTTGTTTGTAAAGTATTTACTAAATATCACAAACAATATTAATTAATATAAGTGTTGAATTAAAAAATTATATCATTTATTAATCTAAAGCTATTAAACCCTTTTATTTTAACAATTTCATTAATGTATGTATGGTACTTTATATTAAACTGTACAGATTTCAAGGTTTTCGTTGTAACAGTGTTTTTCAGACTAATATTCCTTCGATTCGCAGCGCCTCACTCCTTATGAAAATACCAAAAAATGGACAGATTCGTGAATATCCTCAAAAGATACATCGTTCTTTCGAGACGGATTTCGCACAATGAAGCTGCAACTTAAGACAAAATCCTTTAAATCTAATGGGATGATGAAATGTTACACTCAATAAATTGTTTTTTTTTGCAAATCACAATAACTAATATCTAAAAATTAACTAGCCCCGGATTTATACGTAAAATAGAATAATATTTGTTCGATCATTAATAAATTAAAGGCTTTCCTTGTTTTAATGCCGCCGCTTTTCGTTGGAAAAACAAATCATAATCAATACTACGTCATTTGATTCTGTGAATTTCCTTAAAGTTAATTAACAGCAATCTGGTTTCATGCGAATACCAGACACTGCAATTATAAATGTGCCGCCATATTTTAGCCGAGAAACAAATGCTTGCAAAATCCCTTGTAATGAACGTCTGGATATATATTCCGAACTGTACCGATGATTAATTAAGCTGCTTGATGTATTTACAGCTCCGCTTCTAAAAAGCATCAATACGTTTCCTAAACTAATTGGAGTATGACGAATTATTTATTAGGAGTATCGTTACTGGCTTGAATGTTGTTTGTGTTGTGCAGTTTCTACAATATATTGCGTTGGAGATGAAGATATTTCGATTTTGTTCTACCAGGTGTACTGGAAAATCATTATCGCTAAAAAAACACATAGTTTTCAAAAAAAATGGAAAGATGTATTGGTCATTAGGTTTTACATCCACGCTTTCCCATCTTTCAGGCAATTTATGGATACCATCCCAAAAAAACTATTTGTCCTTTGAGCTAAGCCTTTCATCGAGCCATTTTCTAATTTCTTCTAAATTGGCGAAGTGCTGCTCTGCAAGCGCCTGTCCCATTGATGCGAAAAGTTGATAGTCGGACGAGGGTAGGTCTGGAGAGTACGGTGGGTGCGATAATATGTCCCATCCAAGTACTTTTAACGCTTCTTTGGTCGGTTTTGCTTTATGAGACGACAGGATATCGTGCTGTTAAGCGTTTTTACCGCGTCTTCGGGTCCAATCTTGACGTTTTTCGATCAATGCATGGTTCAAATTGTAATCGCCTGTTGTTGGTGGCGATCATACATACGTCGGTAATACACCATACCACTCTGGTCCGACCAAACACAAGAGTATTGTTTTGCGACCAAAACTAATTGGCCTTGGGGTCGATCGGTCGGCTTCGACAGGTGATAACCATGAATAATAAATCCGTCTTTCATCATCCGTCACTATTCGATGCAGAAATGATTTCCGATCACACCTCTGAAGCGGCGTTTCACTGAAGATTTTTCGATTTTCCTCTTGTCTTTCTTTCAATTGATGTGGTACCCATCTTCACATCTTTGGGATTTTTCTTAACCTTTCTGCCAATTGTTTCTGACTTTGGGTTGGGTTTTCCTCCAATATCTCTTTCGTTTCGTATCTGCCAGAACATTCTTTGCCTTGCACGTAGAAATCGGCTCTTTTGTAATTTAGAAACCACAACTCACATGTTTTTAACGTTAGAGTAAGTTCAACGTAAATTTCCGCCAGCAAACTATGACTTTCAGTGAGCTTTTTCCTTCAATTAAATTAGAATTAAATAAGAAGTAATACGTGCCGCAAATGCACGTTTCTAAGCATGGAAATTAATATTTTCAAGGAGGTATAAATCTATGATGATGTTACTTTCGCTCAATATATAGCATTATATATGTATAGCTTTGAAGCTTGATGTTAGTAGAATAAAATGACATATATGCCAAAACATAACATTGCATACTTAAGGCTAGCTACATCTGTTGATATCTGTAGAAAAACCGGTTACGAATTTACGTTATACATTTATTTGTAGTGTTAAAATTGTTAAGAACCATTATATTAGTAGAACATCCATATATTGAATACGGTTCTTTGACTTTAGGGAAGTCTGGTACATTTAGTAATGCTTAGTTCTGTTTTCTTAAATATAATCCATTTATAATGTGAATATAATGTTCCGTAGGCAGTGAATACAACAATTGTTGGTTGGTCTATGGAACTATACAAGTGCTGCTTTTATCTAATTTTATCTAATCAGTGCCGCATTGATGACTAATTGGTGCCGCTCTCTTAGGTCTTTAAAAATTCTTTTTGGTGCTCTTCCCCAAGACGTGATGCCCTAAACAATTGATTAATTTGCTTATAGGTTAATCTAGCACTGAATTCAACAAGAAAAGGAGAAATATAAAACAAACTAAGACGTGTAGTATCGGTAGAATATAGATAAATTCAGAAATTGATCAACATATATCAGTATTAGTTGAAATTTTTAAAAATGTATTTATTACAGTGCCCTTAGTTGTTGCCAGCTAACGTACAATTTGTCTTTACAATAACTTAAATCTAAGTAAATATTCAGGGTGATCCATCTCAGATGTAATAATATTTATGTATTAAATACAATACACAAGATCAAAGGGTTTGATTTTTTAGAGTTTGTGTCCTGTTCTGGTATTATCCAAGACTTGTATTACTTCCATATTGACATGTGAATGGAGTCCTTACGATTATCTTGATATCCTGAATGACACTCAGTAATACCAAGGTCTTGGTGTCAGTAATCAATCCGACTTGTAGTATCGGTACAATATAGATAAATTCAGGAATTGATCAAAATTTATCAGTATTAGTTGAATTATATATATTAGTTGAATAAGTATATGTTCAGGGTGACCCATCTCAGGTGTAATAATATTTATGTATTAAATACAATACACAAGATCAAAGGGTTTGATTTTTTAGAGTTTGTGTCCTGTTCTGGTATTATCCAAGACTTGTATTACTTCCATATTGACATGTGAATGGAGTCCTTACGATTATCTTGATATCCTGAATGACACTCAGTAATACCAAGGTCTTGGTGTCAGTAATCAATCCGACTTGTAGTATCGGTACAATATAGATAAATTCAGGAATTGATCAAAATTTATCAGTATTAGTTGAATTATATATATTAGTTGAATAAGTATATGTTCAGGGTGACCCATCTCAGGTGTAATAATATTTATGTATTAAATACAATACACAAGATCAAAGGGTTTGATTTTTTAGAGTTTGTGTCCTGTTCTGGTATTATCCAAGACTTGTATTACTTCCATATTGACATGTGAATGGAGTCCTTACGATTATCTTGATATCCTGAATGACACTCAGTAATACCAAGGTCTTGGTGTCAGTAATCAATCCGACTTGTAGTATCGGTACAATATAGATAAATTCAGGAATTGATCAAAATTTATCAGTATTAGTTGAATTATATATATTAGTTGAATAAGTATATGTTCAGGGTGACCCATCTCAGGTGTAATAATATTTATGTAATAAATACAATACACAAGATCAAAGGGTTTGATTTTTTAGAGTTTGTGTCCTGTTCTGGTATTATCCAAGACTTGTATTACTTCCATATTGACATGTGAATGGAGTCCTTACGATTATCTTGATATCCTGAATGACACTCAGTAATACCAAGGTCTTGGTGTCAGTAATCAATCCGACTTGTAGTATCGGTACAATATAGATAAATTCAGGAATTGATCAAAATTTATCAGTATTAGTTGAATTATATATATTAGTTGAATAAGTATATGTTCAGGGTGACCCATCTCAGGTGTAATAATATTTATGTATTAAATACAATACACAAGATCAAAGGGTTTGATTTTTTAGAGTTTGTGTCCTGTTCTGGTATTATCCAAGACTTGTATTACTTCCATATTGACATGTGAATGGAGTCCTTACGATTATCTTGATATCCTGAATGACACTCAGTAATACCAAGGTCTTGGTGTCAGTAATCAATCCGACTTGTAGTATCGGTACAATATAGATAAATTCAGGAATTGATCAAAATTTATCAGTATTAGTTGAATTATATATATTAGTTGAATAAGTATATGTTCAGGGTGACCCATCTCAGGTGTAATAATATTTATGTATTAAATACAATACACAAGATCAAAGGGTTTGATTTTTTAGAGTTTGTGTCCTGTTCTGGTATTATCCAAGACTTGTATTACTTCCATATTGACATGTGAATGGAGTCCTTACGATTATCTTGATATCCTGAATGACACTCAGTAATACCAAGGTCTTGGTGTCAGTAATCAATCCGACTTGTAGTATCGGTACAATATAGATAAATTCAGGAATTGATCAAAATTTATCAGTATTAGTTGAATTATATATATTAGTTGAATAAGTATATGTTCAGGGTGACCCATCTCAGGTGTAATAATATTTATGTATTAAATACAATACACAAGATCAAAGGGTTTGATTTTTTAGAGTTTGTGTCCTGTTCTGGTATTATCCAAGACTTGTATTACTTCCATATTGACATGTGAATGGAGTCCTTACGATTATCTTGATATCCTGAATGACACTCAGTAATACCAAGGTCTTGGTGTCAGTAATCAATCCGACTTGTAGTATCGGTACAATATAGATAAATTCAGGAATTGATCAAAATTTATCAGTATTAGTTGAATTATATATATTAGTTGAATAAGTATATGTTCAGGGTGACCCATCTCAGATGTAATAATATTTATGTATTAAATACAATACACAAGATCAAAGGGTTTGATTTTTTAGAGTTTGTGTCCTGTTCTGGTATTATCCAAGACTTGTATTACTTCCATATTGACATGTGAATGGAGTCCTTACGATTATCTTGATATCCTGAATGACACTCAGTAATACCAAGGTCTTGGTGTCAGTAATCAATCCGACTTGTAGTATCGGTACAATATAGATAAATTCAGGAATTGATCAAAATTTATCAGTATTAGTTGAATTATATATATTAGTTGAATAAGTATATGTTCAGGGTGACCCATCTCAGATGTAATAATATTTATGTATTAAATACAATACACAAGATCAAAGGGTTTGATTTTTTAGAGTTTGTGTCCTGTTCTGGTATTATCCAAGACTTGTATTACTTCCATATTGACATGTGAATGGAGTCCTTACGATTATCTTGATATCCTGAATGACACTCAGTAATACCAAGGTCTTGGTGTCAGTAATCAATCCGACTTGTAGTATCGGTACAATATAGATAAATTCAGGAATTGATCAAAATTTATCAGTATTAGTTGAATTATATATATTAGTTGAATAAGTATATGTTCAGGGTGACCCATCTCAGGTGTAATAATATTTATGTATTAAATACAATACACAAGATCAAAGGGTTTGATTTTTTAGAGTTTGTGTCCTGTTCTGGTATTATCCAAGACTTGTATTACTTCCATATTGACATGTGAATGGAGTCCTTACGATTATCTTGATATCCTGAATGACACTCAGTAATACCAAGGTCTTGGTGTCAGTAATCAATCCGACTTGTAGTATCGGTACAATATAGATAAATTCAGGAATTGATCAAAATTTATCAGTATTAGTTGAATTATATATATTAGTTGAATAAGTATATGTTCAGGGTGACCCATCTCAGATGTAATAATATTTATGTATTAAATACAATACACAAGATCAAAGGGTTTGATTTTTTAGAGTTTGTGTCCTGTTCTGGTATTATCCAAGACTTGTATTACTTCCATATTGACATGTGAATGGAGTCCTTACGATTATCTTGATATCCTGAATGACACTCAGTAATACCAAGGTCTTGGTGTCAGTAATCAATCCGACTTGTAGTATCGGTACAATATAGATAAATTCAGGAATTGATCAAAATTTATCAGTATTAGTTGAATTATATATATTAGTTGAATAAGTATATGTTCAGGGTGACCCATCTCAGGTGTAATAATATTTATGTATTAAATACAATACACAAGATCAAAGGGTTTGATTTTTTAGAGTTTGTGTCCTGTTCTGGTATTATCCAAGACTTGTATTACTTCCATATTGACATGTGAATGGAGTCCTTACGATTATCTTGATATCCTGAATGACACTCAGTAATACCAAGGTCTTGGTGTCAGTAATCAATCCGACTTGTAGTATCGGTACAATATAGATAAATTCAGGAATTGATCAAAATTTATCAGTATTAGTTGAATTATATATATTAGTTGAATAAGTATATGTTCAGGGTGACCCATCTCAGATGTAATAATATTTATGTATTAAATACAATACACAAGATCAAAGGGTTTGATTTTTTAGAGTTTGTGTCCTGTTCTGGTATTATCCAAGACTTGTATTACTTCCATATTGACATGTGAATGGAGTCCTTACGATTATCTTGATATCCTGAATGACACTCAGTAATACCAAGGTCTTGGTGTCAGTAATCAATCCGACTTGTAGTATCGGTACAATATAGATAAATTCAGGAATTGATCAAAATTTATCAGTATTAGTTGAATTATATATATTAGTTGAATAAGTATATGTTCAGGGTGACCCATCTCAGGTGTAATAATATTTATGTATTAAATACAATACACAAGATCAAAGGGTTTGATTTTTTAGAGTTTGTGTCCTGTTCTGGTATTATCCAAGACTTGTATTACTTCCATATTGACATGTGAATGGAGTCCTTACAATTATCTTGATATCCTGAATGACACTCAGTAATACCAAGGTCTTGGTGTCAGTAATCAATCCGACTTGTAGTATCGGTACAATATAGATAAATTCAGGAATTGATCAAAATTTATCAGTATTAGTTGAATTATATATATTAGTTGAATAAGTATATGTTCAGGGTGACCCATCTCAGATGTAATAATATTTATGTATTAAATACAATACACAAGATCAAAGGGTTTGATTTTTTAGAGTTTGTGTCCTGTTCTGGTATTATCCAAGACTTGTATTACTTCCATATTGACATGTGAATGGAGTCCTTACGATTATCTTGATATCCTGAATGACACTCAGTAATACCAAGGTCTTGGTGTCAGTAATCAATCCGACTTGTAGTATCGGTACAATATAGATAAATTCAGGAATTGATCAAAATTTATCAGTATTAGTTGAATTATATATATTAGTTGAATAAGTATATGTTCAGGGTGACCCATCTCAGGTGTAATAATATTTATGTATTAAATACAATACACAAGATCAAAGGGTTTGATTTTTTAGAGTTTGTGTCCTGTTCTGGTATTATCCAAGACTTGTATTACTTCCATATTGACATGTGAATGGAGTCCTTACGATTATCTTGATATCCTGAATGACACTCAGTAATACCAAGGTCTTGGTGTCAGTAATCAATCCGACTTGTAGTATCGGTACAATATAGATAAATTCAGGAATTGATCAAAATTTATCAGTATTAGTTGAATTATATATATTAGTTGAATAAGTATATGTTCAGGGTGACCCATCTCAGGTGTAATAATATTTATGTATTAAATACAATACACAAGATCAAAGGGTTTGATTTTTTAGAGTTTGTGTCCTGTTCTGGTATTATCCAAGACTTGTATTACTTCCATATTGACATGTGAATGGAGTCCTTACGATTATCTTGATATCCTGAATGACACTCAGTAATACCAAGGTCTTGGTGTCAGTAATCAATCCGACTTGTAGTATCGGTACAATATAGATAAATTCAGGAATTGATCAAAATTTATCAGTATTAGTTGAATTATATATATTAGTTGAATAAGTATATGTTCAGGGTGACCCATCTCAGATGTAATAATATTTATGTATTAAATACAATACACAAGATCAAAGGGTTTGATTTTTTAGAGTTTGTGTCCTGTTCTGGTATTATCCAAGACTTGTATTACTTCCATATTGACATGTGAATGGAGTCCTTACGATTATCTTGATATCCTGAATGACACTCAGTAATACCAAGGTCTTGGTGTCAGTAATCAATCCGACTTGTAGTATCGGTACAATATAGATAAATTCAGGAATTGATCAAAATTTATCAGTATTAGTTGAATTATATATATTAGTTGAATAAGTATATGTTCAGGGTGACCCATCTCAGATGTAATAATATTTATGTATTAAATACAATACACAAGATCAAAGGGTTTGATTTTTTAGAGTTTGTGTCCTGTTCTGGTATTATCCAAGACTTGTATTACTTCCATATTGACATGTGAATGGAGTCCTTACGATTATCTTGATATCCTGAATGACACTCAGTAATACCAAGGTCTTGGTGTCAGTAATCAATCCGACTTGTAGTATCGGTACAATATAGATAAATTCAGGAATTGATCAAAATTTATCAGTATTAGTTGAATTATATATATTAGTTGAATAAGTATATGTTCAGGGTGACCCATCTCAGGTGTAATAATATTTATGTATTAAATACAATACACAAGATCAAAGGGTTTGATTTTTTAGAGTTTGTGTCCTGTTCTGGTATTATCCAAGACTTGTATTACTTCCATATTGACATGTGAATGGAGTCCTTACGATTATCTTGATATCCTGAATGACACTCAGTAATACCAAGGTCTTGGTGTCAGTAATCAATCCGACTTGTAGTATCGGTACAATATAGATAAATTCAGGAATTGATCAAAATTTATCAGTATTAGTTGAATTATATATATTAGTTGAATAAGTATATGTTCAGGGTGACCCATCTCAGGTGTAATAATATTTATGTATTAAATACAATACACAAGATCAAAGGGTTTGATTTTTTAGAGTTTGTGTCCTGTTCTGGTATTATCCAAGACTTGTATTACTTCCATATTGACATGTGAATGGAGTCCTTACGATTATCTTGATATCCTGAATGACACTCAGTAATACCAAGGTCTTGGTGTCAGTAATCAATCCCACTTGTAGTATCGGTACAATATAGATAAATTCAGGAATTGATCAAAATTTATCAGTATTAGTTGAATTATATATATTAGTTGAATAAGTATATGTTCAGGGTGACCCATCTCAGGTGTAATAATATTTATGTATTAAATACAATACACAAGATCAAAGGGTTTGATTTTTTAGAGTTTGTGTCCTGTTCTGGTATTATCCAAGACTTGTATTACTTCCATATTGACATGTGAATGGAGTCCTTACGATTATCTTGATATCCTGAATGACACTCAGTAATACCAAGGTCTTGGTGTCAGTAATCAATCCGACTTGTAGTATCGGTACAATATAGATAAATTCAGGAATTGATCAAAATTTATCAGTATTAGTTGAATTATATATATTAGTTGAATTATATATATTAGTTGAATAAGTATATGTTCAGGGTGACCCATCACAGGTGTAATAATATTTATGTATTAAATACAATATACAAGATCAAAGGGTTTGATTTTTTAGACTTTGTATCCTGTTCTGGTATTATCCAAGACTTGTTTTACTTCCATATTGACATGTGAATGGAGTTCTTGCGATTATCTTGATTTCCTGAATGACACTCGGTAATACCAAGATCTTGGTGTCAGTAATCAATCTTGTAGTATCTGAGTGCAATCAAAGTACCTCTCAGGACTTACACAGTACTTCACACAAACACACTGAATTACACTCGTTATCGGTTGTAGAGGAATATCGCGTTGTATCACTTCATTTGAAACATAATATGGAGCATCGACAATGGCACGCAACACTTTATTTTGGAGCCATTGTATGATTGATGTGTTATACTTGCTAGCGGTTCTCCATAGGTGGATTACATTTGAGTAACATACTGTAAAATAGCAATTTATTATGTACTGACTAGCGACCTGCCCCGGATTCGCACGGGTGCAATGCTGATACTAAATTAAATACACTACAGAAAAAATATGAACGTTGTATATAAAAACATAGCGGCCCGCTCCGACTTTGCACGGGCATAAAATATATATGCCTATGTCACTCAATGAAAACATGATTAAAATCGATCCAGTATTTTTGGTTCATTCATTACTGCCCTTGGCCTGCACGCATTAAATTTGGAGTAAAACAATTCCTCTTCCCCTATACTTACTATGAAGATTTCCTGCTATCTTTGGAATATCTAAATTCATACAATTTATATTACATTACACATTTTTAAACGCAAATTTTAAATTTGTAATATCTCCGAAAATATTTGTTTAATTTACATGCTGTAAGGAACCATATTGATCTATATTAATTGCACACTGTATTTAAGGTACTTAATTCGATAAGGATTAATGCCGTATTGCTTAAAATAGCTTCGTAAATAAGCCATTTTCTCACGTAAAAAGTAAACAATAAAAATGGTTAATGTGGGTTATCCCTAAAAGATAAACATATACCATCGCGGACTTTTTTATAGACCTTTTTATGGTGTACAATACTGTAGTACATTAATTTGATCTAACTCGTAGGGTTAGGCAGCGTTTTTGCTAATTGCTAAATAAGCCTAAAAAAATAGGTTAATTTACGACATCACGTTAGAAACCTCTAAAATTAGCAATGTTGCCTTAGTATATTATGCATGTATTATACATATAAACCTTCGTCTTGAATCACTCTATCTATTGAAAAAACCGCATCAAAATCCGTTGCGTAGTTTTAAAGATTTAAGCGCACATAGGGATATAGGGATAGAAAAGGCGACTTTGTTTTATACTATGTAGTGATAATTGTGATTTTGTACTAATTAACTGATACATTTTCCAATATTTGAAAAAGTTTTTGAATAACAAAATACTGTGAGGTTGTGAAAACCGAAATAAGTTAGAAATATATTAGAATTTATTTCAATTAGATGTCATATCTTGTGAGAGATCGATAACTTATGCAATATATTTATACACTCACTAAAATATCCTTCAAAATTCAATACCATACCTAAACAAAACAACATTGTTGGTTTATTTACGAGCAACATTTACTTGTTAACCGAACTGAGGCGTCAGATGTACTGTTGTAGTTAGTGTAACATAATACGGACTAATTAATATTAAAATTATACGGAAAGGCATCCATGTTGCATTGTTTATTTAAATTTATTTTAAACAACGAACGGGAAAAAATTAATTACCTTCTCTAAAATAACCGGGACTGACGTAAAGAGCTTCAGATTTACGTTGTTTGTGTAATTAAAATAGCGCTAGATTGGGTGTGAGTTATCACTGCATTGTTAGGCTGTCAATGTTGACAGAAACCGCAGATGCGATAAATAAAAGTAACATAAAATCAACGACATATTTATGACCAGCGTAAAAATATTTAGATTTTGAAATCTAAGTATACATAGTCCGTTCAGTAAAACAGTGAGCGCACGTTACCTGAATTGATGGCGTCAACTTTGAGTTTTAGCTCATTTTTGCTCAATTAAACAAAAATACTGTTACGAAATATAATTTATTTTAATATTATAGTACACCTAATGCATACATTATCGAAGGACTTAAAAGTACAATCAATTATAATCCGTTGTAGTTTGTAGGTTAGGGTTTTGTTTTATTATATTTACATTGAACTCTTTTTCAGACCTCCTATGAGTTAGAGTTCTAGGCGCGTTTTTTTATGTAGTGGTATCCTTTGGAGGCCTAATCGACTTACTTATCCATGTAATATATTTTACTTTAATTAGAGAGCCTATTTACCTTTTACGTTTAGTTCTTGTTTCCTTCGGTACAATGTTTCCTTGTAAGGTCATTTTGATATTACTCTATTTCTCCTTTTGTTTGTTCTGTTACTACCTGCATATATCTTTCTTGATAAAACTAGATTTAATCACTGCATTATCCCTAATGCATTTCCCATGCCTGCAAAACAGTACTATACTTTCCAACAAAATGCTCATATATATTCTGAACAATTACACACATATCTCTGCACATAAATCTTTCACACTCTATAATAAGATTTCCTGCAGTTATCGTATATTAATTATATACCCACCTTTAGTTATTTCCACTCTCGTTACCCTATATTAGAAATTGTCAACTTTGAGTCAGTTTGCAATCTATCTAACGTTCGTTCACAATATCATCATTTATCAATTTCTTCTTCAATGTTTTTGATCGAGTTCATCCAAACAGAAGGTGTTGTTAACCATTCCTGTTGCCAGCATGAAGAACAGTATATTTAAAATAAATCATTAATAATAGTTATGACTAATAAAACTTTTCAATGGTTATTCTAGCGTTTACCTTTTTCCATCAACTTTTGTTATCTTAACACTATTTTGATTAGTTGGGATATTGGTTCTATTCTGAAATATCCATGTCTCATCTAAATGCACAAATTGTGTGGAAATTCCATTCGTGTTCTATCTTTACACAATTTAAATCAGAATTTTAGAATAATTGACAAGGAATATATTGTCTGATTCGAAAACGAAATTAGAAATTGCGATAGGCAATACATTAGATATCTTGATGGCGTGAGTTAGCTGTTATTTTAAATATACTATATATATTATCTATTGGTAGTGTTCTATAAGCCTTTAGATGATTACTGAATGTTACATCTAGCAAATATAGTGAATGGAAATGAAATGCTATTTTTTTACCCCATTGTTTACCTTCTTTTCCAAAAACAATTTTGTTGTCAAAATTATAAGTTGTTATATATAAATGGTTTAATATAAAAGTATATAAATTCTTTGATTCTGCTCAATATTCTTGGTTGGTGGGATTTTTCATTTTTATAACATCAACTTAAATATGTGCACTTGAACTGCAAATTTCTAGAGGAAGATCATATATAATACGTGTTTATTCCTCTGTTACCATCATAAATTACGTTACACTTCAACGGTTTAGGTACAATATGTTCAATATCCCCAGAAATATTATAACACTAAACGCGCTTTTAAAATGTTGCTGTATAATTATAAATATATTTATAAAGAAGTAATTACTACATTTGAAACATTATTCAAGTAATTTGGCCTATTAATAAATATAGATGAACTAATTAAACGACAGCAAGAAGACATATATTGAGTTATGAGCTAAGAAATTAATTTTAGAACAAAAAGAAGGAAACAATATATCGACTATTTAAATTGATTTTCAATTACGTATTATAAAAAGGGGAGAAAGGTCGCAGGAAGACGTCATTTGGCAGAAAGTTTGTTATTTAAGAACTAAGATCGTACCCAAAATAAAATAAATATCAGGCAAAAAATTTTTTTTTCGAATGCTTACCCGTCGCTTAAAATGATATCACTGAAAGATATATTACTTGGGGATCTTAATAAAATTAGCCGTTATGATTCATTTAGTAAACTATTCCCAAACCTCTCTCTCTCATTTTTTAATAAATAATTAATGATAGCCCGATATTCCGTGTAAAATTAGAACTAAGAATGATTGGCTATTATAACTAGTCAATCAAAGTAAAACACATTTTTTTTGGCAAAATTGTTTTTTTTTATTCAACATAATTCCTTTCAAGGGTGACACACTGATCATAGCGACCCTCCAACTTTTCGGTACCCTTTTTGCAGTACGATTTGTCCTTTGCTTCAAAATAGGGCTCATCACCTCGTCATTTGAAGAAAATTTCTTCCCAGCGAGCATACTTTTGAGATCTGAGAACAAGAAATAGTCGCTGGAGGCCAGATCTGAGAAATACGGTCGATGAGGAATCAATTCGAAGCCCTATTTATGGATTTTTGTCATCGTTTTCACTGCCCTTGTGATATGATGTATTGTCTTGGTGAAGCAGCACTTTCTTTTTCTTCAAATGCGGCCATTTTTCGGCGATTTCGTCCTTCAAACGGTCCAATAACACTATGTAATAGTCACTGTTGATGGTCTTTTCTTTTTCAAGGTTGTCAGTGAAAATTATTCTATGTGCATCCCAATATACAGTCGCCATAACCTTGCCAGCCGACTGTATTTTCCCACGCTTTGGAGTGGGTTCATAGTGTGCATTCCACTTGGATAAGTGTCGATTGGATTTCGGAGTGAAATGATGGGGCCATGTTTCCTCCAGTGTCACATATCGACGCAAAAACTCGGGTTTATTAGTTGTGCAGTATAAAACACTGTATAATCGACATAATTGAAAAACGTAGTTACCTTGACAGTCACGGCTGCATAAATAAAATTTCATAGAGCTTGAAAAGCCCTTGGGTATGTTAAGTTATCACATTTGGCAACTGCAGTTCGAGAAGGGGCCAAACATGTTACCAGAATCAGATCCGAATCAAGCAGAAGTGACAACCTCGCTCTTTTAGTTTCTTTACTATTATCTTAATTTTCCCAGAAACAAAAACGTATCAATAAAATGTCAAATTAGCCTTAAAATATGTTCGATGTTTTACCGCTAACGTAAACTTTCTAACCATCGAATCTGTCTAAAAAATTATATTAAAAAATAATTCGCTTTTACAAGTATTATTAGAAGCAAGGAGCTCTATTATGTCTATACCATTTTTCATATAAAAATGTAATGGTAAAAAGATTCTTTCTATCTTGTATATACTGTTGCATAGTAGTAAATCGATAACCATTTAACATTATGTAACATTCACGTCAATAATTAAATATATCAGTGGATAAGTTAATAGAATTATCACTAATTACTGATTCAAAAATTGACAGTTTTACAAGTATGTTAATTTCATACCTACAGCCTCTGCACATATACCGTTACAAATACTGCTGGGACCCAACCAAAAAAAAATAAATTGAAACGATTATAAAATTCTTTTCGTAGTTGACCGTTCGAAGAAGATATCCCGGTCATATATTCATTACAGTTCACGTCAAAGGCTTTAACAGGATATGGAAATGTTCAGAGAATATAACGGCAGGTCACAGACCTAGCCTGCTAACACTTAATTGGAAAATGTTGAAAGAAAACGACCATATCTATTTCACTGCTCGTGTTGCATTTAACTGTAAAAGTGTCGTTTTAATTAGAAACTGTTTTTGGTTCGCTGGGTTAGAAAATATGGATGATGTGTGAATTAATTTTACGGGATTTTTTTGTCAAATCTAACAATGGTGGCCTTCGTTCTGGAGTCATTCATCTTAACGTTTATTATCGTGATACATACATACTACCCTTTAGGTACTATAGATAAAGAAGCTGTTTATTATACATGAATAACTCGAACTTGAAATTCGATTTTCCATATTCCATTTTATCGACCTTTCTACATATTAAAAATGATTTTAATAGGGTTGGTCTCCAGTTGATGACAAAAGCTTGGAGTTTGTCCGGAATACAAATATTAGTTATGTGCTGCATAATATAGATAAATGTAACAGTTTGAATGTATCAAATAGTTTCTAGAGATCTTTCAAAGAAAGTGTTCACAAAATATGGAGGAGGAATATATAGGAGTGATATTCGAATTTTCGTCAAAGTTATATGCAAGAAGTTAGAGAATATCCATAATAAAAAGAATTTTAACCACTAATAAATTCATTTCATTATTTTGAAGAAACATTTCAATAATATTTGAATGAACAACATGGGTGTATTCTTTTTGGAGGAATATTATTCATTGGCTTTAAAATGTTTCATTTGTCTTGATCGTTTATTCTCATTGACTTGAAATATTCTAATATTTCAGTGATAATACTAAAAAAACGAAACCTTTTCGCATAACATATCTTAAGTTTTATCAGCTCTTTGTTTACACTAATATTAACATGCACATTAACACGGTCTTTGCTCTTGTACTAACATCATACTACCTAAACTGCAAAGATTAGTTTTCTTGAGACTTGTCGTACTGCCTCAACATTAACATGATGAAAGAAGTCCTTTGTTCGTGATTCTGGATTAATTTTGAACAGTCTGGTTAATGGTGTTGATTTATGTACTTCAGGGCATTAACCACACTCAATACTTGGTACCTACTCATATCGGGATATCATATTTAAGAATTTGCTTATACAGCAGTTATTTTTTTGTATGTTGACAGGGCAGAAATTCTTCCAAATACTATACCAATATGGTCTTCTAAATTTAATATATTTTAATTTTCTATAATATGATGCCAGATTATTGAACTACTATGTTTAAACTATATTTAAAGGAGAAAAAGTGTTAAAATAACGTATTGATTGAAAATGAAACTCAACTGCCTCATTTTTGTCATATTATGTCTTATAAACAGACACCTTTAGAAACGTAAAAAAAAACATTATAGGCTCATATCCAATCGAAATTCGTATTTCTTCGTACGAGAACGACCTAGACGACAATGAACATGAGGTCTTCTATCCGATCAGCAGAATGCGCCCAGCCACTGTATGTGTGGACAGTCCCAGTGTGAACAGACGCAGCGACGCCGAAGCTCTGGCGTTGGAGAGACCGCGTAAGAAGCTGAGTTTTAAAGAACCGGAAGCGGATATTTTTAAGAAAGACAAAACGCTGAAGAGGTCGACAAATCACAAACCAGAGGAAAACGTGTCCAAACCTAAAAATGGAACGGTGTTTAATGGGAAATTCGGTCTTAAACATAAAGTCGGTGCAAGTGTCGGTGGTGCGTTCTTGGGTCATAAAGGTGGGAAGCATCACGAGAATGGAGACAGTGAGTTCACGGTGGGGAAGGGGATCAAAAGCATGGCTGGGCTGGGGCTGACCGTGGTTACTAATGGAGTTCACCGACAACCCAGTTTTGAAGATACGGACCTAGAGGTAGGTTTATTGTTTATCAAAACAGAGTAATAGCGTCTGCAAATATTATCATATATATCATATATACCATATATATCATATATATTATATATATATCATATATATCATATACATCATATATATCATATATATCATATATATCATATATATCATATATATCATATATATCATATATATCATATATATCATATATATCATATATATCATATATATCATATATATCATATATATCATATATATCATATATATCATATATATCATATATATCATATATATCATATATATCATATCACATATATCGGTCGCTACAATATATATCGTATATAACAGTATACTGAAAAATAATTGAAGATGGAATATTGGAAGGTTACGGAGTTAGTTACCATGCTTGAACCCTTCTGACTACTACTTGTTTTTGTTAAATCTTAATTATCAGACCAATAAATGTACGTTAATAAACGTACGTTATATGTAATAAAGTTACGTTCATGATCTGTCAGAGAGGGCGCTTACTTTAAATAAACCACTTGTCATATTTCTTTAAAATTAAATGATTTAAACGAAAAAAAATTAAATTACAATTTAAATCCTCCACGCCTGGTAAATATAACATAAATTCACCTAATTGACTGACTATATAGTATTATAATGGTGTTAGTATAAGATATAATATGCCTGTAAAACAGTGTGTATATTTATATAATAGTTTATTTTACAAATTTTAGCTTGTTTATTTATCGATGGATAAAGTGAGTATTTAAAATATGAATAGATTTTAGCATAATTTTAAAATTATAACATTTGTTATTCATGTTAACAGGTAATTTCAATTAATTAACAAACAATTAATTAATAACATATGTGGTACATAAATGAATTATGTACAATTAATGAAACAGGATACTAGAAGCATTTTAGAACCATTGCCAACTTGTCATATATAGTTAGATTAAATCTAGTAATAAATGATTTTATTTGTCTTATCTGTTCCATCTATGTAAATTATGTACTTAGATTCGTTTTAACTACTGCATATTTTCATGGCATGATATCATATATATCATATATATCATATATATCATATATCATATATATCATATATATCATATATATCATATATATCATATATATCATCTGCTTTCTATTTCGTCTCATCAAGTTGAGAGTATCTTGATTTATTTTGGTTCTAATATGTTTTGCTTTTTGTCTAACGTGATGTTTCCAATTTAATCTACCCTCAAGATGGATTCCAAGGTATTTAGCTGATTCTGCTTGAGGAATCGGTGAGGAATCCATTGAGTGACATAATTATGTTTTTATTATTTCGCCGCAATGCAAAATTAACGTGGACAGATTTGGAGCTATTAAGTTGAATTTTCCAATCTACCGTCCATCTGTAGATTTTGTAGATTTTGCTACCTTGTGGAACTCCTGCCGAAATAGTTTTGAAAGTCGAGAACGCCATTTCGTGCGATACTCTAATTTTTTTCCGAAAAGATATGACTCCAGCAATTAACAATAGTTACGCGGTAACAAATTTTTCATCTTCAGATTAATCCCAAATGCCAAACCCGATCAAAAGCATGTGAGACATCCAGGAATATTGCAGAGCAATATTTCTTTTCCACAAACGCTTTTTCAATAACCACAGTTACTCTGTGCACTTGATCGATTGTTGAATGGTGATTTAGAAAACTGGTAATCTGGTATGATTACAACATTTTTAACATGTTTAAATAATTGTTTCTCAAATAGCTTTGACGTTGCGGGTAGTAGCGAAATAAGCCTGTAAGTTTTCCATTCATTCACCATTCTGGAACATGCTTCAGTCTTAAATAAACATGAAATATATATGTCAACATGATGATTGCTTTTCATGGCAGATCTTTTAATAATCCAGGTGGACTGTCATCTATAGCAGGTGCCTTTTTAGGATTGAGGTTATCAATTTCAGTAGCAACTTCCAATAGAGAAATTAGATTCTAGAGAAAATAGATCTATATCCGATTCAAAATTGCAAAATTAATTTCAATACTTAATAACAAAACTTATGTCTGATTGAAATTGCCTAAAATTAAATCATAATCCCAATATATTAAACACTCTGTCTAATCTCAGAGGTAATTACCAATGTTTTATCAATATTCTTAACATATTTGCCAATTATTTATTAGTCGAATAAAAAAGTATTGGGACCGGTCCAATAAAACGTACACTATGAATTTTGCGAGCTGAAATTTATTCGGTTGACTCAAAAATAAACTGCAATGCGCACGTGCTCAGTTATGTTCTAATGCCATTTGTATGAAATCACTATTATTGGACAGAGTTCGTGTATTTGTCGTTGAACATAATAAACGTATATCGATATTAATATTGTGTATAAACTGCCGACTGAAAAATACGTATTTTTAAATCGAAACTTGTCATGTATTCATAACATTCAGACAGGGCAACATAATACTGACGCGAATGTTTGTGAATAATATTGGAAATATATTATTGGTTTATATATAAACTAGCAGACCCAACAGACGTCCTGTTCAAACGTCAACAAGTTTATCAACAATTTTAAATTTTATTTGAACGCACGTGCAGTGATATCATGGCGATGCATTGATCTTTGACTTAGCGACAACCATTCATCCGACAAGCGATCATTCCAGTGCCGCTCTAACATTTCAATGCCACTTTTGCAGAACGACTTATCTTTTACCTCAAAATAGTGAAGTGATGGATCCATGTTTCATTCATTGTCACATATCGACGTAAAATTTCAGATTGCTACGTTTAAACATGGCCAAATACTGCTCAGAATCATCAACACGTTCTTGTTTTTGGTCAACAGTGGGCTAACACGGCACTCACGTTGAACAGAGTTTTCTCTCGGTCAAATGATGCTGCAATATAAAACCAATACATTCTTTTGATATCTTTACAAGACTAGCTAACTCATACAACTTTACTTTTCGACCATTAAAAGCGATTTTGTGTTTTTTGGTGTTACCATCTCATTTGGACATCCAATAACTTCTGCATCATCAGTGTCTCTAGGACCACGTTTGAAGTCAGCAAACCAACGTTTTATTGTTGTTTCTGATAAAGCGGAGACCTTATAATACGTGTCAAGGCAGAAGCGAAGCATAGAAAAGTACCCCATTAAGAAGCAGTGTAAAATTAAAACACGAAACGTGTTTTTGATCCATTGTTTTGAAAATTACAAAAGTAGTGCCACTCTTAACACAATAACTCACAAAGTCATGAGTAGAATATCATAAAGTTTTAACACATTTCTTTTGAAAGTTAATACTAACTGAAAAGCGGCCAATGAAATAAAACTAGCACCATCGATGTGTTAGACCCGGGACATTTCAGCCTATATGTTACGTAATTGTATTGAACAAGATCCGATAAGGATGGTAGCATCAGGAAAATGTGTGCATACATATCAACAACGTGTTGATGAGATAGCTCAGATAGCGAACAATGTTATTATCTTGATTGGTACGGTCATCATATACTCAATCGGTATGCGTAAAAGTTCGTCGCTCCAACTTTATTGTTAATTTCTACGCTTGAAGAATAAAAGGATAAGTACGATACAAATAGATTAATTGTACAAAAAGCATATATCGTAATTATCACTGAATATATTTGTTTAGTGGTTAAATGATATCCATCTTCTCCTTTCCAAAATATCCATGGATGTTGGAAACCATCGTAAGAATGATTATTATCTTGAATCATGTACATCGTGTTATCTCTGCGTTGTATACGTGGATCTCGACATTTTATTTGCTATATAGGTCGCCAACTATAATAATTGCAACTTCATTAACAATTGATGTCTTGTATCTTCGTCTCTGTATGATATTTGGAATTGTTTTATGATAATGGAAAAGTATCCGTTTTGTAATCTGTTAGTAACGGTATCAAACAACTGGACTAATTGGTTATCATTTTGCAAAAATGTTCTCATACTTGCTAAAAAATCTTTTGTGACAATTTTTGTTACTCGTCATCCATAACCTAGATTTTCAAACATTTTGGATTGGTATCAGGCATCAGGCATAGAAAATGGAGATTATGATGGTAAATTTGTCCCTGATTCAAAATTACAACCATCCTCATTCTGAACGATTTTTGTTACTCAAAATGATGCCATTTAGATGTGTAATATTTTACACATTAAAATTTCGATTAAGATGCGGTTTCAGCTAAAGGTCATCTCACTGATTCTGGTTGGAAGTTAACAATGGTAGTGATATTTTCTTGACCAACATATCTGCCAAAAATATAGTCTAAGATTTACTCAATATTTATCATTAATTATACAATTAAAAATATATAATTAATGATAAATATTGAGTAAATCTTAAACGTTTTAGTCATTGTTTTTATTAGATGTTATTTTTTTTCCAGAGTCAAGCATTACGCATAGTTCGGACAGTCGGTCAAGCCTTCGAAGTGTGCCATAAGTTGTCCATAAAAGCTCCGGAGGATAATCTGGACGACGAGCAGGAGACCACGGTGACTCAGGACCTGCTCAGTGATCGTTTGAGTGATGTACCTAGCGATAAACCTAAAAAAGGTAAGTCTGCCAGTTAAATCTAGTAATATAGATTATTTTTCAGTGTTTTCTTCACTTCTATGTGGTCAAATCATATTAAGAATATCTAGTATAAGATTGCATATAAGTGTTGATCTGTATGTAGAAGAAAACACTCTTTTATTTTACTTAAATAGTTTTATTTTACGAATAAGAAGTGGTCACATGTTGTATGTTAAGCTAAACTTAAGAGCGAACACTTTTATATTATACAAGTTCATGTCAAATCTCTTCCTTACGTATATTGGTTTCCTGCGTGTTCTCTTGTAGCTGTATTGGTTCCATCGAGGTCATCATGTAGCTCTTCGTTAGTTACGTAGTGATTGGTAGATTAGTAACTTATCGAGGAATTTTATTTTGGCAGCGTTGGATTACTAACTGGTTC
Organism: Rhynchophorus ferrugineus; assembly: GCF_030347505.1. Lineage (NCBI taxonomy): Eukaryota > Metazoa > Arthropoda > Insecta > Coleoptera > Curculionidae > Rhynchophorus > Rhynchophorus ferrugineus. The sequence goes on from NW_027472585.1 coordinate 41,568,283, forward strand.
GATGCTTTAGTGCAACCCCATATTTGCACCTCATAAATCCAATTAGGTTTAATTATTGCCTGATACCTAGAAGTGCTTCACAAAATTCACACCAATGTACCAAAGGAATTTCTAGTATCTTCCCGAGAAGGGTGCTGAAGACCTGGGTCCTGAATTTCTACTTTTCATCATATAAAATTTATTTTGGCTTTAAACACTTGACCTTACAATCAGGATCATAGTATGTGGGAGGCTTGTTGTACTTTTCTTCTATATTTTATTAAAATTTCTAATTTTAGCAAAAAATAAAAGCTATAGTCTATCTAAATAAAAGGAACTGCCTCAAAGTCATGTGGTATTTGAAATTAAAATCAACTATTGTCTAAATAAATTGAAGATTATTTGTTGTAGATTAAAGGTACATTTTATTGTGGACTAAAAAGCCATAAGGTTTTTTATCGACCCAATACTCCTACATTTTCAAAGCATTTATTTAAATATCATTTTATTAAATTTTTAAATTGATATTTTAGACACACGTGAATTATATTATTCAAAGTACTCAAAATAGGTGTCTTTAGAGTATAATCACCTAACATCATGTTTATTTAAATTATTTTAATCTCTTGAAATATAATAATCGATATTTTAATAGAAAAAATCATTGCTTCTCTAAGAAAATGGTAAAATGTCTTAATACCTTCTAGAATCCTTCGAATAGTTGATGTATCAATGAGTTATATTCTCCAATGATGTACATATGGACTCACTTAGAAAAAACAGTCGCGTGCGTGGTTTTTAGAAGCCAGGATATTTTAAATTGTTTGTTTTATAGGTATTATAACACATATATCTCGTAATTTTTATGATGGGTGGGTTTATACATCCGAAGTTTTTCTCACAACATAAGTAAATCGAATTAACTGAATTCACGTTAGTTGAAGTTGACTTGATGTTAGTTCAATATTCCTCAAGTTTTCTAATATCAATAAATCAATTATCAGAGATATTTGTGGAAATTTAGATGAGGACACTTGATAATTAATACATTACTGTTCGTTACAAAGAAAGTCTCAAAATATCCAAATATGCCGATGAAAATTCGGAGACAATGATTTCCAAGCTTTACTGAAGGTAGAATGAAATCGTTAGATTATCAATATCCTTTACCTGATTTGGGCCCCTTATGAATGGGACAGTTTGCAACGCCCATTGTACTTTCCAAACTTAGCAGCTTCTGATTATTAATTGTTCAGATAGATGTAGCATGATTTGATTGATAAGTCTGTCGAGTACTTAAGAAGTGTAAATATGAAAAATCTCAAAATTGATATATTTGTGTTGTTTATGCTACCAGTAACATGGGGATAAAAACGTAGGATATATGTTTCTTTTATGTTGATTCTCTTTATTTTTAGGTTATGTTTCAAGATATTTTGACGTCCTTAACCATTTTCCAATATATCTCATAAATCATAAAATCATTCTTAAATAGTTATCCAACTGACTCATTTTTTTTAATGTTTAAAGTTGATTTTCCTGTTCGTAGTGTAACGCTCAAATCGATTTAACATTAATTTTCTGATGCAATAACCTCAGGTTCGAATCCAGCTAGGATATTGATGTTGTAGGAATGTTCGTCGGGTCGGTCGGTCAGTCGGAATATGTGGCTGTCGATGCGACTATTTGTCCGAACACTCACTACTATTTTGTGGAAGAAATTGCCAACCTTCGAACTTGATGTAGGTGAATGTATGGTGGCCTAAAGGGTCGTAGAGGTCTCTACAATGTTTTAAACTTATGTTTATATACAGTAAAATCCCATAGGAATTAACCATCTCAGTTAGTCAATAAGAGTCGTGAGCTGGTACCTCTTAAGTGGTTTAGAACTTATGTTAAAAAGTGATAAAACCTTAGTTGAAGATAAAAACTAATTTCTCCATATTGAAAGCAGCGTTTTAAAAATAAAACAAAATCTGGAAAGCTGAAATCAAAGGATCGTAAATTCCCATCACCTTCATAATAAAATTACATAATCGCAGTTCGTACAACTTTTTTCTAAATATCCGAAATCTTGAAAACATTATTCCCAAGTTATTTCTTGTCATAAACAAAAGCTCCCCCCACGGGCCACTGGAACTGGAGGCAAATTTCTTATGTAAACTCGCTGAAGCGTAATACCACTTTGATACAGCAATTAATAACGTTTTAATGATTTGTTTGATGGAAGTACGATCATAAAAGCGTTCGATACGAGTTGCTACCGTAAAAATCATCATTTAATTATTTTTTAACTCTTTACGGGTTTATGTTACGTCTTTACGAGCGCAAACAAAAACTGGAATGGCGTAAGGGGTTAGACTAAAAGGTTCTTTACATCGGCCGTAAAATATCGAGATTTATAAATCGTAACTTTGCCGCTGAAAAGATGACGATAGAGGAAAAAACGAAGATTTGTAGTGTCTTATAAAGGATGCCTTGAACGATAAAATTATATACGAATTAATAAATAATATATCATGTTAGGTTCTTGCATGTATTGTCATTTTTCCTTTTAAAGAGGTGGTTGAGTTGTTAACAAAATATAAAACATTTTTAACAAAAATATTTAACCGACTTCAAAAAATCAATAAGGAACTCACTAAAAAGTAAAAAGTAATCAAACTTAAATTTTTAACATAAAAAAACGTTTTAAAATAAAATGTGTACGTAATAATCGTTGTAATAACTAAGTAAATATAAACAAAAAACTTATTTAACCTATCTACTACACATATTTTATATTCTACTATATACACACAATTTAGCTTAATACCTACCTAAACTTATTTATCTATTTACAATATTATTTTAACTGCTACCAACTGATCATTTTCCAGTCAGCGGCGAGCAACCAATGAGGTTTGTTTTGTTCGTAATTTAATATCGTGTATATGTCACAAAATTATATTATTAGAACTTATTTTATATATATTTTGATCCACTGTATATTTGAATAAAGATCACTTCAATGCTGAAGCATAGTTTTAGATTATCTTCAATGTTCAGCTAACATCTAAGTCGTTCTGAACTGTCAGCCTCTCATCACATCTTGAGGAGGTTCTCCTTTTAAAAAGTATTTAAGGGTCAGAGTTCAGCTTGCAATATCACAGTCTCAAGATAATAAACAACAATAATTTTAGTTTTGAGATTCTCACCGGGATTAAATATTAGTTTGACTCTGCAAATTTTTGATTAAAATATCGTTGATATATAGCTGTTGAGATCATCGTTCTAAAAAGATATTGGTTTTACTATAGATTTAATCCTAATGCTTGCCAAAGTATCCACCTAGTCATTTTGGCATTTTGGCGTATCTAGAAGATGTGAAAGCTGATTTGCTTCAATATATCTATTGAATCCGTTTGCGATGATAAAATATCCGTTTTTTACTTGTTAATGTAAAATCCAATGCAGTCCAATAATTGTATAAATAAATATAGGGATTTATAAAATTAACAAATGTGTCTGCTCCAAATGAACAGCTTCTGCTCCATAAAAGACTGGTTGTAGCACAACAGTTGGAGGCACCATTAAGTCAAAACTGGTACATATAACAGGTCAATTAAATACTGTTCCGAATCATCAATTCGTCGTTGTTTGTGGTCAAAAGTGAGCCCGCGCGGCACCCACTTTGCACATAGCTTTCCCATACCCAAATATTCTATATTCAAATATATGAATTATATAATGTACACGTTCAATTGATATCTTTAGAGTATCTGCTATTTCATTCAGTTTCAATTTACGGTCATTCAAAATCATTTTGTGGATTTTTTAATTGTTTCCGTCGGTAACAACTTCTTTTGGGCGTCCACTGCGTTCACCGTCTTCGGTGCTCAATTCACCACGTTTAAACTTAACATACCAATCCTTGATGGCTGATTTTCCTTGGGCAGTATCCGGAAACTCGGCATCAAGCCAAGTTTTTGCTTCAACTGTATTTCTTCCCTTCAAAAAGCAATATATTATTAACAGGCGAAATTCCTTTTTATCCATTTTTTTCACAATAATAAATGTTGCTTCACTCAAAATGCTATAATTCACAAACTAATAATCCGACAGCTGTCAAATTTTTACGCGTCTTTTGAGGGTTAGTGATAACTAAAAAACATATGGATTTAATTCTAGTAGGGTCATCTATGTGTCAAGCCGGGGACTTTTCATTTGACCTGTTAGCAGTGGAATCAGCAAAAATAGTCACTAACATGTCAGTGTCATTTTTATCGAAATTTATCTTCCTTGAAGCAGATCCAGTCCCAGTCATTCAATATGATAGGCTGACTAAAACCAGCCCATCTATATTTAAGATGTGTTAAATTTAGAAGAAGATAAGCAAAAATATGAACGATTCTCGTATTATCGAATCGAATATGTGCTCCAGATTAATCCCATAAATAACAGCGAAATATCTGACGAACGCGGCAAGAGCGGCAAACCTTTAACCCGTCGTTGTCGAAGATGCGATCTCGTTTTTCACGAAAAACCATCGCCGCGGCAATTTTCGGTCGTCGAGGAAAACTATTTACATAAATTTTTCATCGACTATCGCTGGTGAAAGCCGGGCGAAAATAGTTTTACGTTGAACGACACCGATTATTTGTATTTTGACGCGATCGATTCAGAAAATATATTTATCCCCAACGCCCCATCGACATTTTTCACGAATATGGTGGGCTGTTGTTGATAGATGCACTGAAACTTGTATATTATTCGACGGTACATTCGACTGGTGTGGATATAGTGAAGGTAAATGAACCTGTTATTTGGGTAACCTTCTTTCTGTCTTTTATTTTTACGACTTTGGAAAATATTTGGTCGGGCATACCAAAGTTATAGGTATGTATTGCATTGTTCACATATCATTAAGTCATAATTGACCAAACCAAACCAAACTATTGAGATACATGAGTATAATCAAATATGAATATACGATTCTTTATACACTTAAAACATTAAGTTAATTAGTGTTGGAGTTAATTCATAGTGTTTCTTTTATTATTATTATATACTATAGCTTAGTAAAATTTCACTAAGCCGATAGTGTTGTCAGTACATATAGTTGGCTTTTTTATTTCTTTTTTGTATTTTTGATAATTTAAGTCAAATAAATCCACTATCATTTATAATATTTCGTTTAAACAATTTCTCGTATAAGATAGTGTAATTTTTTTTCTGAATCAGTCTCGTAGTTGAAAATGACATATTTTGAAGAATGTTTTGTAGTTTTTCAACCATGAGTATCTAGAAGTAAGAAATTGTGCTTGGCGTTACAATTTTTTAATTCTTATGTAAATTTATTTATAAAGTAAGTCCATCTGCAAGTAACTATTCACTATCTACTATAATTTCTTTAATATTGTTCTTAAATTACAAATATTTCAGTCGTAAACTTAGCGTGTAATGGATGTACTCCCATTGATGCACTACAAATATGTTAAGAACACGCCATAGTTTTCACAAATTGTTTAATTATATTGTGATAGTTCAAAGAGGTTTTGTCTCTTCTACCGTATCTACCGCGTCTGTTCCAGTACCAACTTGTATGTCCATTATTGTCGAATAGTTGTAGTATTTCAATGTTTTTATGGTCACATAATCTCACTTGTTTTTTTACCATTATGTCTCTATTGTAATATGTCTTTGATGTTTAGCAATGCTCCGAAGGACTTTGCTTGGTTACAAATAAGTTTGTGTTATATTGTTATTGGGGTTTTTTTTACATAACTCTGTAGCTCGGGTAAGTCCACACTGGTTTTAAAATGTCTTTATATTTTAACAAGTCGTTGTGAAGTGATAACGTGGATTATCCACTAGAGCATAACGTGAATTATCAGCAAATAGTCTCTTTTTTTGTATGTAAAATAGTTCAATGAAATTTGTATGACTATAAAAAACATTACTGCTGTTTTTGGTTATAATTGTTTTGTTTCAGATTAATATGAATGACAAAAATAAATGCTTTAATGCTAACTTAGTCTTGGCCACGATTCTTTGTTTGTGCAGTGAGTAAGATTTTTTGGGATTATTATTTTCAAACGTACATATCATATTTTTCTCTGTATTATATTTGAACATCAAAAACATACAGATTATAATTAACTTTTTACTACATTCGAACAATATCGCGACATAATGTTTTCTCTAGATCGAAAAAAAAAAACATTTTATGTCCGAAAACTTTCTTCAGCTGGCGAAGTTTACAAAATCGGCGTTGACGTCAATTGGTCGCGAGGCATTGTTGCCAAAATGTGACAAATATATTTCCAACAATTTCGCGTAGTATGGCTTAGAACAATTTATCAAGACGACAGGAGAAAACAGTGAGACTCATATCTGCAACTGTGTTTTGATTGTAGGACGAAAAATCACGTTGATCGCCATGTGCCCGATCTATTATTAAAAACATAATAGTAGTTGGCAAGATACCGCATGTCATTTTGTAGGCAGCGTAAAAACGTTCGGAGCGCCGACCATTTTATTTAGTTTTACGCTCACGGGAAACTATAAAATTATTACAATGGCAAGAACGATAAATTCAAATAATTCAGACTCTTTGACATGTTCGAAACGCCTTATTTCTCAGTCGAGATAAAAAAAATACGGTTCATTTTACCCAAACGGTTAATGATGGTTTTGTACAGGGATTGTGCGTGCTAGGATTGGCCAGAAATGGTCATGCATATTTATTCCACACTAGCTTGACAGATGATAAGTGTATCATCTGTTGTTATTTATGAAAGTTGTGGTTAGGATATTTGTGGCCACATCTCTGTCGATTTCAGTGTTTTTTAACCGACTTCGAAAAAGAAGGAGAAGGAGTGGGCCGATTTTCAAAATTTCTGTTTTATTCGAAAGAGGTGGTCCTATTGGAACCAAATCAATCCAACAACTCAAATTTCAAAGGCATGTACAAAGTTTTCACATAGTTTTTATCTAAAATAATCATATATTTGGGTATAATGTTAGAAGTCGTTCAGTGCAAAAACTACTCAGTTTGTTTTTTAAGCACCTACTGTAGCATATAAGACCTCGTAGAAATGTAGTAGACAACTGCTTCTATGGTGTAATGGTTAAAGCGTTTAGCTCCCAAACGGAGGTTGCAGGTTCGATTCCCAGTTGTGACAATATTCAAGCATTATCAACTATCTTAATTTCAAGCATTGTTTCATTATTCCTATTTCTCCTCATACGCGCTGCTCCTTTACTAGGCCTACCCACTGTAATATTAAATAAAATAACTGAGTAATTTATTGAATGAACATCTAACAGTAAAAATCGAAAAATAAAATATTTTTAACAAAGAAATTGAATCAACTTCAAAAGATAAATAAGGAACTCCCTAAAAATTAAAAAATAATCAAACTTAGATTTTAACAAAAAAAAAAACATTTTAAAACAAAATATGTATACAATAATCGTTGTAATAACTAAATAAATATAAACAAAAATCTTGATAAAACTATATAGTATACGTATTTCATATTTTACTATATACACAGAATTTAGCTTAATACCTACCTGAACCTATTTATCTATTTACAATATTATTTTAACTACTACCAACTGATCAGTTTGATGTCGGTATCGAGCTCAAACAATACAAAAATAATAATATATTTTTTTGACCTATACAAAAAATTTAATTACCAACAAAACAAATCTAAACTAATATAACTGTTTGGGTTTACTTATCAGTGGTAGTTTCATTAATTTCCAGTAACCTATAGTATTGTAACTCTATATATATACCAAGCAAATGCAAGGGATTCTGCTTATTATTCCATTTTTGTAGTGATGTTAATCATTTTCCTGTACTAATGCGTGTATTTTAATAGGTACTTGCATACCTTTTAATCAACGATAACTATTGGCGAAAATGCTATATATCAATGTATCAATAGTTGTTAAACAAGTTAATATAACTGTTAAATTCGATAGTTTTAATATTTATCTATACAAAATAACAAATTTTCTTTATTGTTGAATTGTTTGGTTTGTTGATTTGAAAAATTCAAACGATTTTGTTGTCGTTGACAAAGTAAAACCTAGGGGACCAAAAAATTCTTAAGACAATGAAAGCTAAAGTTAACATACATCAACTGTCATAATAAATGTGTTATATGTCCACCTATTAAATTTTTTAATTTTAAATTAAATATTATTCATACATAAACATAATAAATACTAAATTAACTAGGTTACATATTACAACTTCAAAAATTATTTTACATATTTTAATTAATTGCTTACAAAAAAAAAGACGAACAGATCTCAATAAAATATATTTTGGCATTCTCGTTTTATAGTTCCAAATAATGTTATGAAACGAAAATCATTAAATGGATAATACAATAAAACTTAACTTTGATGAAAAGAAAACAATAAAAAAAGAACATCTGTGTTTAAATAATTATGGTAAGAATGTTTATATCTGCATATAGCCTAAGTTTTTTTTAAATTTTACTATTTTACATGCAAATTTTTAGTATTTTCAGTATTGGTTAACGTTTCTATCAAAGTCGTAAGAATCTCGATTGCGTTCTATTTTTGAAACTTTTACAATTCTTTGAACAGTTTAAGTATAATTCACGTTTTAGAAAAATTACATTTTTTTGTATTTTGTTCTCATAAACTAGTAAAAGTATTGTGACTTAAACTTTCAAGTTTTTAGGTACACAAAAATATTTTCAACATAAATTCATGATACAAAATGTCATCTGGACATTTCGTAACTTTTTCAGTTCCTCTTACCTTAGTTATGCTTATTAAAATCTTAATTTACAAGTTAGTTTGCTATTGTTCGTTTAATTTAGTTCGCTTATTTATTTCAATGATCTGGCATGCTTCACGTTCTTCAGTAACTTGTATTACTTCCATATTGCTATTATTTAGTAACCTTCTCTAATTCTTTAAGACGTCTTCTTGGATAAGTTCTTAGATCCATTTGATTTTGAGGTTATTGTGCAGTTCTTCTTTGGTTACATAACGATAAGCATTTGGTAATTAATCGTATAAATTTGTTTTGGCAACGTTGGATTAATAGTCGGTTTCATGTTTTATAGTGCAACCCCATATTTCCGATTCATTATATATATATATATATATATATATATATATATATATATATATATATATATATATATATATATATATATATATATATATATATATAATAGGTAGGTAGGTAGGTATAGTTCATTCTTTTTTCGAGAAAATAACGTATTAAAAACAAAGTTTTAAATTTGTAACTATAAAAGTTACAACTCGTAAAGTAAAAAGAAATTTTAATTCGTTAAGTAACAAAAGTCAACAAATCGGTCGTTAAATCTTTACTTATAGAGTATATGTGCGAAAATACGAAAATATCCTCACTATATTTCGGATAAAAATACACTACATATTAAACTGTGTTGTTAATTTTAAACGACATTGTACTAGTTATTTTGTTTCATTATTTGACATATTGTGGTGACACCAGTGTGGTTATTAGGATTGAAAACATTGATATATGACCTTCCGGACATCTAAAATGTTCCACATTTTGACGTTGATGATATAGCAACGAAACCTCAGACAAGAAGACCATCAATAACATCTGTAAATCCGTGTCAATTTATATTAAATCTTATAATCAAGGAGAAATATTGCGTGTTATTGAAAATTGCATTATATATAATTAACGGGACATGTGTCTAATTATTATTTGGCACAGATTTCAGACATTAAATAACAAATATTTCTTTTTGGATCTTTAAGAAAAGGGTTCATTTCGTTCGTTAATACAACAACAAATATAGATTTTAAATAACTTTAAATATAAATATACTTAATTAAAATAAAAAAGAAATAAATGTGTTTGGTTTTGAATAGTTTTCTTTTTCGGTAAAGGTGAAATACTTAGTTATGTATCTTTTACAAATAAACAAATATTATTGAATAATAAATATTTGTAATACGGAATGTTTTGACTGTTTTTGTGAATATTTTTATTATATTTTACATTAGATATGTCCAGTACAATTTTAGTTTGTAAATTAATTTGTTCAATTATTACTGTTCTGTTGTCTCTGCTTTTTGTCTAACGTCTGCCGAGGTATTTTATTAACCGGCTTCAACAAATGAGCAGGATTTCTCCGTTATTTTTAGATCGATTTTCATAATTCTTTTTTTATTCGAAAGAGTGCTCTTCCGAGGTGGTCCCATTGGAACCAAGTCATGATCTGTTGGGGGGAGTGGACCAAATCGAGGTAAACCTTTAAATTTAAAAAGCACGCGTATAGTTTTCACATATTTTTTATCTAAAATAATTAGTTATTTGTGTATAATGCTATTCCTGAATTGATGTAACAGTCCAGTCCAAAAGCCGTTCAGCTTGCCTAACCATTATCATATGAGAAGCCATAGAAATATTTCAGGCAATATCTTGTATGGTGTAGTGGTTAGAGCGTTCAGTTCAAACACGGAGATCCAAAGCGTTCCTCATTTTCAATCATTGTTTCTTTATTCCTATTTTTCCTCATACAGACCGCACCGTTACTTGGCCATTGTAATAGTTAATAAAATAACTGTGTAATTTATTGAGTAAATATTTAACACCAAAAAGAGAAAAATAAAGGTTTATTTAACAAAAAAATTGAAGTCAGTGCCGAGTCCAAACAATACAAAAAGAATCGAAGAAAACAAATCTAATTTGTTGCTCTTACCGACTTCAAAGTAGTTAGTTGGCAGTAGTTAAAATAATATTGTAAATAGATAAAAAGATTTAGGTAGGTATTAAGCTAAATTGTGTGTATATAGTAGACTATAAAATACCTGGAGTAGATAGGTTAATAATGTTTTTGATACTTAGTTATTACAACGATTGTACATAATTTATTTTAAAACGTTTTTCTTTTGTGTTAAAAATCTAAGTTTGAATATTTTTTAATTTTTAGTGAGTTCCTTATTTATTTTTCGAAATCGGTTCAACTTTTTGTTAAAAATAATTTTAGTTATAAAATTTTCATGATATATAGTTAGTGAAATTATAAATATAAGGTTGTTATATTTGATTTATGTGGATCTCATCAACATTCTTCAAAGTTCTTAAATTAACGCAAAATTATAAGTCTTGTTAAACTGCTTCTGAACATCTAAAACTAGTAATTTCTTTAAAAGCTTTCGGGAGATGTTTTATTCTTCATTAAACTTGACGCCAAATGAAACAAATACAAGAAAAAGCATTAGTGAGACCTATGTTAGATATCACAAAAAATGGAATCATACAAGGTGTTTTCAAAAAACAACTTTGACGGCTGTGTTACTCTAACTAGCACGATTTTATCGTTGCTATAATGTCAAGAATGTTTCAAAATTATCTAAAATTAAAATTTCAGCCATAGTGATTGCTTGTTTCGTTGTAAGAGTTGAAAGACTAATACGTAACTTTAGTATAGTTGATGATCACCGCTAAAAAGAGTATAAAGTTAAACAAAATATTAATTTTTTTATAATTATTTGAGAGTTTGAGGAACTTTTTATTTCGGTTCCTGAATGTGTTGATTATAATGGGACTTGAAAAATATTAAATTTAATATTTTCAATAATGCTTCTGCTCGTACTTCATTGTATTATAATCATTCTTCAGTCTTTATATTCCCTAGGTATGGCCCCGTGTGACTTTTTTATGAAGGGCCTTTGGTTTGCAAGCATTAAGAGTGAAACACTGAAAGAGTTCGAGGTTATACAAAAAAAAAGACCAGGTATAGACGAAACCAGGTAGAAGAAGCGGTGAAATTATGTTTCATTATTTGATGGTTTCTTTTTTCACATTCCCCGTTTTTTTTTGTAAATTATAACATACTCCATTATATTGTACTCTTTATGAATTTAAATACGAAATATTAGTTAATATTTACTTGAACTACTATTGTTGACAATACAAAGATTTCTCCATTGTCTTTTTTCAAGAAATCAACATGTTTTATGACAAAACTGAACCTACTACAATTAGTTACAGACATTAGCCTGTGTTCCTAATAAAATAAATCTAAAAAAAATAAATTTGGATATTTTTTTTTTCGTTTACTAGAATAACCAGATGGAACCAAATGGTCTTCGGCTGATGTCGCTTCAGGTTCGGGATATGATTGTTTTGCGGGCGACAGAGACCCTGGGTTACGACTGGGACTGTCGTAGTTTGTTTACTATCGGGATTTGTGTTATCGTGTACTAAGGTTCCTATGGAAAACCTCACACTGAGCACGGACTTTTTTGGATTGGAACACTTGGTTCAAGTTGTCTGTCCGAGACATACTTGTACCACACCTGTGCTCCATTGAGGCAGATTGGACGAACTAGCATTTTATAAAGAGTCGCTTTCTGTGGGATTGAGAATTCGCTTTTTCTGCAGAGTAGAGGAAATAATAGGCTGTATGTGTCATATCAAATGCGCCATTTCTTTTGAAAATGGTGTGCTGGATTTGGGCAGACCATTGGAATCTGCGGTCGAACTGGAGACCGAGGTAAGAGACTTTCTGGAGCCATGGGATAGGGACTTTGTCGATTTTGAGGCGAGTGTACTAATAGGCTGATAGTCAGAAGGGTTAGACTTGGAATTTTTTTTTAGGAATAACAGCAACAAGCGCATGTTTCCAGGACTTTGGGAAATGCTTTAAGCTCAGGATGGAGTTGATGATGTTGGCAACTTCAGATAGTTGCGTGCTAGTGAGGTTTTTTAGATGGTTTATTGTTATACCATCTGGGCCTGGAGCTTTTTTGGAGGACAGACTTTTTATGGAGAGCTCAAGGTCTCAAGGGTGAGATTGTGCTCTTCAGAAGATGAACTGACTGGAAATCTTTCCTGTTTAGAGAGGGGATAGTGTCACTTATGATTTATAATATCTGTTGGGGTGGGCCCAGAGATGGATTGCATTTCATTTGATTCTCGAACGCGTTTGCGATGAGCTCGGTTTTTTCTGGATTTGTGAAGGCGATAATATAGATTATTAAACTTTATTATTTGACATATTGATGTATCACGCAACATAACACTTCAAGGAACATTTGCTACGTATATTTTTCAACTTTAACGCAACAGCTGCCGTCCGATTTGAGGATATATGTCACCATAACTTTTAAAAATACAACATATTACTACAAAACCCGCCATTACGTTAAAATGTAAACCAACACTCGCACGTTCCGTATTATTCGTCTTGAACTAATCGCGCAAAATAATATATGCATCCATTAAACAGAAATGGTGGGCGGTTTTTTGGATGAAATATATTTAGGTCGATATTTTCGTTAAACGAAATGATTCGAAGATTGAGAAAAATCGAAACAGTGAATGTTTACGTTCAACACTGTCACGATGTTTAAAATTATCCTGTGTTGGCGCCAAAATGCCGAATCTTCCGCCTCTGTCGTTTTGACCAGTTTGTTTGTCCGCAGACGGGAAGGGTGATGGAGAAAAAAGTCTGTTGATTTAAACGTTATAAAAATTTGATGGTGAAGGGTCAGCGTTTTGAGTGTTTGCAAAACAAATTAGTTGCGGAAGTATTTGCGTTCAGTGTACGGAGTTTGTTGCCTTTTGCCATGTTACTTTTACATTTTTAATATATTGTTAATGATGTGATTAGACATGTATGAAATCCTCTTTCTGCTATTTATCCAGGCTTAATAACATAAATAAATAAGTTTAAATAGTTTTTTTCTGCTTTTCTAAAACTCAAAATATAAAGATTATCATTCATGACATTTTTATAAATTATTTCATGACAGAGATAGTATAGTCTCATGAAAGGTATTTTGTACATACGTCATTTAAATTTGTGACATCAAAACGTCGCAATATTGCCGAATCAACTCTGAGTTTTAGTTCAGTTTGTTGTTTTGTTTAATATTTGTGATTGTACTACGCAAGAGTGCAAAATCCGACAAGAAAAATTATCCCAGTCACGCCAGTAACCAGGTTGTGTAAGACCGGATGTTTCCTGGGATAATTTCTAAGTTGGTCATTCGTCAGTCGGTAGGCTTATTGCCAAGGATCGTGGTTTGCAGCCAACGTTAGACTGTAGGTCCAGTCCAGATAAGCCCTTAGTCGGTAAAAGGAGGCTTTAAAATATATATCTCACATTTTCAGTTTGTTTGATATTTCATCACTTTTCGTGGGACTTGGTTTCGTACCCATGATTCTGGAAAAAGGGTGGAGGAGTAATTCGAAGCGAGTCCATATTCAAAAATCGATCAAGAACAACAAATTTTAAAGCTTTCTGATCTCGATTTATAGAAGACAAAAATGATTTTCTATCAAGATAATACATCTGCTCAAATGGCTCAAAAGCTATTGGTAAAAATCAGTTCTATTTATTTCAATAGACAATTTATTCACCAGAACTAACTCTTTCTGAGTTCACCCTCTTATTGTAAAATTCACAATTTTAATATAATTTAGAATAAGCTTTTAAAACATCCTCCAATTCATTTTATATACGTTAATATCATTGATGACTATGATGTTTGCAGAATGGTGTGCTAAAATGATATTATGTTAATATTATTCAGCTGGCTATCTTGTTCAGTGATTTATAATGAACACTCACGCGGGCAAACCCTAAGAATGTCTTGTAATTTCTTTAATTAGTTGCGCCTGATACTTTTGCCAAGTCCAATTTGTCATTAAATACATTTATCATTCACTTTTCAGCTCTAAGATAATAGGTTAAACATTTTATTTACGTATTTGTTTGTCGAGGCATCTTCAGGTAATTTTTAGAACTTTCGTAATGTACTAGAAGTTTTTATATAAATATTATTAGTGATAAAAATTGACTGGAATCAAAAACTATTTTAATTCGTATATTTGAAATATAAAATACAACAGAGTCAAGTGTTAGATTATGTAAATGGAATAGAACTAATCTAGAACAACCTCCTAAGACCAATTTGTTGATAAATTTTCTTCAAATTATTTGGCAACATTTTGATTCAATATAGAAAATATCTTCAGAGATATCAGAAAGTTGCCTTGTATTTGAACATTTTTGGTAGAAATATGATATGAATGAATAGATCGGATTTCCAGTGAATATAACCGGTAAACCAGCTTAGTTTCTATACAGATAATTTCTGGTAATTCGATCAATCGTAATCGATCTGGCTTTACTTGTCACTGGCACCAAAATCACCAATTTTAAACTGTTGAAACCAAAGTTTTTAGCTCAAATTGGATGAAGAAATGTCACGATAGAATTTACTATAGTTTTATGGGCACCAACAATAAGTTTCTTCATATTAAACAGCCAAAATAGCAAATTCAAGTGAAATTAGGGTCTCTTAATCATCATCACGCATCATAGTACGAATTAATTCTTGGGCTAGATATATAATTGAGTTATCATAGTTTCAAGCAGTAAATATCGTTACTGATACGTTAAAATAAATGGTTCTAACCATTGTAATTCGGGAGATACCGGAGGAGCGCCCGCAGAGACCGTCCCTATCCAGAGTTCGCGCTCCACGTCTCTTTTCGCTTGAAAAAAACTCTAATTTATGCGACCAGGTCTGCGCTCGTGGAGTATAAATTCGCTCGCTTGCAGTCAGCATCCCGTGAACTATGTGGTGGAAATGCATCCAGGGTCAGCCCTGCAAAAGATGGGATGTTGCCCTTTTCGGTTTGCGTAGGTCTGATGCTATAGCGCCCACGTCATTTTTTGAGTCGTAAGGTTCACACGAGCTTATATTGCTGCGAAATATTAGTTGTTTTCCCACATAACGTCCATGTTTATAACATTTATGTGTAAATTATTTCAAGTTTCTTCAAGATAAATAGAAAAAAAAAAAGGCTTATTGACCCAAAATTTTAAATATAATTATACTGGATTATATTTTTCCCGAAAATCAAAGAATTAATTAATTAATGTTAATGTTACTCTTAATTTATTTTTCAGAATTTAATTAGTTATATATTTAAAAAAATATATATAAATAAAGATTTAGGAATAATTTATAAATTTGAAAAAAAAAACATTGATATTTCCAAAGCTTTCGAGAATATGACCTTAAGAGGATTTTTCAAAATTTAAATTCTTTTTAGAGATAATGCTATTTAGGTGACGCGCCGTCTAAACTGCCACGTTATATACAATATATATATATATATATATATATATATATATATATATATTTATATATACGTTATATATATTTATATATATATCTATATATATATATATCTATATATATCTATATATATATATATATATATATATATATATATATATATATATACGTTATATATATATATATATATATATCTATACAAAATTAGCGGATATTCTAGTCTAGAAATTTGGAAACTTTTTTTGTCGTATTTTCAAGGCTTAACCCTCTTACAACATGTCATTAAGAGTATTTTTATAGATTTATTAGCTGTACCGGAAAGTCATTACAGGTTTTTCTAACAGATATCGTTAGGCTTAAACATGCAATGTTATGATTTGACACATATCTCATTTTATTCTACTGACATCAAGCTTCAAACTATGCATTTTATATTTCGCCAAAGTAACACCATGACAGATTGATACCTCTTCGAAAATGACGTACATGAAAACGTGTATTAGCGGCATGCATTATTTTTTTATTTAATGAAAAATGCTGTAGAAAGTCGTCGTTTGGTCTTTAGTCGGTTTCAAGAATTCAAAAGTGGTGATTTTGATACACACGACAAAGAGCGTCCTGGTAGACCGAAAAAGTTTGAAGATACGAAACTGCAAGTATTATTTGATGAAGGCCCAACCGAAACTCAAAAACAAATGATAGAAACTTTAGGATGTGACCCAAGAAACGATTAGTGACCGATTACTAGCGATAGGTCCAGAAGATGGTAAGATGGGTGCCCCATCAATTGAATGACCGGCAAGTGGAAAATCGATAGAATATATATCGAAATATATGATCAAAAGTCATTTCTGTATCAAATAGTGAGTGATTAAAAGTGGATTTATTTTGAAACCCCTAAGTGCAAAAAAATAAGATTATCACCTGATGAAGACGGCCGATTGACTCCAAGATGAATTCGTTTTGGTCGCAAAAAAATACTCTATGCTTAGTGAGCCCAGAGCGGTGTAGTATGTAACATATTATGTGTATTATACAGTTTAAGCATGCTAAAACCGGGCATGGAAGGGTTGCAAGCACTTGAATGGGACATATTATCGCACCCGCCATACTCCCCAGACCTTTTCCCGTCCTATTGCCAACTTGTTGCATTAATGGGACACGCGCTTGCAAAGCAAGACTTCGCCAATATCGAACAAGTTAGAATGATTTTTCTCAAACAACAAATAGTTTTTTTGTCCAATCCATAAACTGCCTAAAAGATGGACAAGATGTATAGAATCAATTGCTCAATACTTTGAATAAATAAAATTTTCCGTTTTCTTGGAAAAAAAAACTGACACACCTGATACATGTAATATTTCGTTTATTTATCAATAAACAGACATTTTTGGTAAAAGTTACATGTAAACAAATGATGGATTGAAAAACATTAAAATATTTCAAGCATCAATTGTAAGCAATTTAATTGTATACGTGTTGTTCGTACAGTAATTAAAGAGCAATTACTAAAACAATGTTGTAATCTATTTGCAAGCTTAGAGGGTCATAAAAGTTATCCAAAAGCGTAAATCACTATACAACGTTTTATCAGTTTACATCTACGCGCCACGCCAGAAAATCTCCGGTCCTAACAAAAAGCTTAAAAAAAATACCGGAGAAAAATTGAAATTTTCACGATTCGAAGACGACCCATAACTAAACTTGTTTTTTTTCCCTTTCTTTGTTTCAGACACGGAGGTGAACAGCGAGAGGAACTCGCTGGTACTGGAGGAAGCTAGTCTTAAGGATTCATATTTGGAAAACAGTATTAAAAATAATAAAAATTCTCCTAATTTAGAGTTACTACCGCCTCCGCCATCCAGTAATAATAATTCTCGAAGACAGTCGCCGTTGGTAAGTACATCTAAAATTGTTTTTTATCAATACTGAAGAAGATGTTGTAACAAACAATGATCCAAATTTTGAGTTGTCACATTAATGAGGAATATTATTCTGTCAGCTATTTAGTTAATAATAAAATGTTTCTGTTTACAGTTCATTGTATTTATTTGGTTAAATTCTTTATATAAACCTCTTTGCTGTTATAATCCACCAGGTGTGTTATTGGCAGAAACATTTATATATTTATTAAATACTCATGTCTCAGTTCTATATTCCAAGATAAAGTTAATTATTACCTCGGTTATCTTTAATATACATTCTATGTGAGCGGTTATTCCATTTTAATATAGGAATTAACTTTAGTACAAGGGTATTTTAATTTTAATATGTTCTTAGAAAGGGACTAATGATATACATTTTTTAAATACAGCGGACGCTCGTTAATATTAACGAATTCAAACCAAGGGTAGGTTGCATTATCTGTTTACAGCTCATTGTATTTTTTTGATTAAACTCTTTATATAAACCTCTTTTATAATTCACCAGGTGTGTTATTGACAGAAACATTTATATATTTATTGAACACTCATGTCTCAGTTCTATATTCCAAGATAAAGTTAATTATTATAAAGTTTTTTCTCATTGGTGATGGTATTTCACCAGATATAGTTTGTTTCGTAGTAAATAATTATAAATTAAGTTTAATCTGGTGTGCTTTATGTTTAATATCGCTTGTACAAACATATTCGGAATAAGGGTGTCGAATGTAAACAGAAGTTTGTTGCACGTATATAAAGCTTGATATGAGGCACCTCGGTTATCTTTAATATACATTCTATGTGAGCGGTTATTCCATTTTAATATAGGAATTAACTTTAGTACAAGGGTATTTTAATTTTAATATGTTCTTAGAAAGGGACTAATGATATAGATTTTTTAAATACAGCGGACGTTCGTTAATATTAACGAATTCAAACCAAGAGTAGGTTGCATTATCTGTTTACAGCTCATTGTATTTTTTTGGTTAAACTCTTTATATAAACCTCTTTTATAATTCACCAGGTGTGTTATTGACGGAAACATTTATATATTTATTGAACACTCATGTCTTAGTTCCATATTCCAAAATAAAGTTAATTATTATAAAGCTTTGCCTCATTGATGATGGTATTCAACCAGATATAGTTTGTTTCGTACTAATTAATTATAAATTAAGTCTAATCTGGGGTGCTTTATGTTTAATATTGCTTGTACAAACATATTCGGAATAAGGGTGTCGAATGTAAACAGAAGTTTGTTGCACGTATATAAGCTTGACATGAGGCACCTCGGTTATCTTTAATATACATTCTAAGTGAGCGGTTATTCCATTTTAATATAGGAATTAACTTTAGTACAAGGGTATTTTAATTTTAATATGTTCTTAGAAAGGGACTAATGATATACATTTTTTAAATACAGCGGACGCTCGTTAATATTAACGAATTCAAACCAAGGGTAGGTTGCATTATCTGTTTACAGCTCATTGTATTTTTTTGATTAAACTCTTTATATAAACCTCTTTTATAATTCACCAGGTGTGTTATTGACGGAAACATTTATATATTTATTGAACACTCATGTCTTAGTTCCATATTCCAAAATAAAGTTAATTATTATAAAGCTTTGCCTCATTGATGATGGTATTCAACCAGATATAGTTTGTTTCGTACTAATTAATTATAAATTAAATCTAATCTGGGGTGCTTTATGTTTAATATTGCTTGTACAAACATATTCGGAATAAGGGTGTCGAATGTAAACAGAAGTTTGTTGCACGTATATAAAGCTAGACATGAGGCACCTCGGTTATCTTTAATATACATTCTATGTGAGCGGTTATTCCATTTTAATATAGGAATTAACTTTAGTACAAGGGTATTTTAATTTTAATATGTTCGTAGAAAGGGACTAATGATATAGATTTTTTAAATACAGCAGACGCTCGTTAATATTAACGAATTCAAACCAATAGTAGGTTATATTATCTGTCAATTTACATTAGCGAGTTAGAAATAAACAATTATATGATATTACAAGATATAATTATATAATTATGAATATAACATTTGCGAGTACAAATAAATTATACGGTCATAATAGTTTGGATTAGGCTTATTTTAATTATTATCTTGCCATGAGTGACCCAATGTCCCATTCTGAAATATACATGTCTCGTCCAAATACACAAATTAAAAATAATAAGTTTTCCTTGATTTTATCATATGCTTTTAAAAATTATATTCTCTTAAAATCAATGTCCGGAAGTTCCATTAAACTCCTTCGTGGGTCATCTTTACACCATTTAAATCCTGTATTGCCCAAGAGAGTATGAAGGAATTTCTACATCCCTCTAATAGCCACATATCTCTAAGCTTTGAATGGGTACATTCCAGACTAACATTTTACTCTGAAGTAATTGTATTTGATCTCCGGTAGAGCTTACATCAAGCTGATCTTGATTCGTCACCCCGTTCGTTTGAAGACGGTTTCGTTTTGGTGAATCCAAGATTACATTTTTCATTTTTTGAGGTATTTTAGTGACTGTGCCCATTCAAATATTCATTGCAGCTACAACACTCTAAAAACTATTATTAATAAAAGCCATAGCAACGTTATCAAAACAAGCAAAGCGTTAAAATAACGTTTGCCGGTTTATAACCTGTAGTTATTATAACTAATATGTTGAAGAATTTTGTTACATGTTCGAACGTATCAAACAGCATTGTATCTCTTTTTAAACAGAATAAAATGAGAAGAAAAATATTGTCTGATTCTAAAACGAATTTACAAATTGCGACAGGCAATGCATTAAACATCTTGATGACGTCAGTTCACTGTTATTTTGAATGGTCCGAACATTGTTTCCAAGATTTTACATAAATGAATACCTTATAAAATAAATGAACATAATCTATTTTAATTAACTCATTATTTCATTGCGTTTGTAGTAATAAAAACTAAATAGTTCAGTCTAAGACGCAAAATTCTAATTAGTAATACCGAATCGATACTAGACGCTCCATTCCAAACATGATTAACTGACCAAAACGAATTAAGCGTTTTCAATTTCGAACTTGTTTGTCTGCCCGTGTGGATCTGGCCGGAATAATACAATTAAATCTTCAACCAAAACTAAATCGATCTCTTGCCAGATTTCCAATTAAAATTGATCGATCGGCCACAAGTAACACCTTCGTAGTTTCGTTTACTTATTTTTCATTCGCGTGATTCATTCTCCCGCGATTTCTTCAGTATCTGGAACGGCGCCAGAACAACTAGCTTTCCATCCACTAAAATAAATGTAATTAGCGATTATTTACGGTTTTTTAACGACTTTGATGTTTGTAGCAAGCGGAGACCTACGCGTCGCCCAACAGTGATGGATTTGGAACTAGTTCGAATGCCGGAGGAAGTAACAGCTCGACAGTACCCGTTCATGGTGGTTTGTCGTCACAGCACGAGTTCCAGCTGCTAAAGGAGCAACTGGATCAGCAGAAACAACAAACTCAAGCCACATTAGCCCAGTTACAGTTAGCAAGGGAACAACTCCAAGCTGAACAGGTTAGTTGGTGTTTTTGAAGTATTATTAATAAGTTCCACCACTGTCATTTATTATATCCTAAACTAAGTTTGATTATTTTTGACTTTTTAGTGAGTTCCTTATTTATTTTTTGAAGTCGGTTCAATTTTTTTGTTAAAATTATTTTATTTTGCTCTTTTTGGTGTTAGATATTTACTCAATAAATTACGCAGTTATTTTGTAAAGTATTACAATGGATAGCCCAAGTAAAAGTACAGCCCGCATGAGGAAAAATAGGAATAAAGAAACAATGATTGAAAATAAGGAACGTTTCAGAACCTGGGGTCCGCTACCTAGTCTAGGTGATTTAATAAATGTTCCAACCAAACAAAAACAAAAAAATTGCTGTCATATGATGTGGTTAGTGCTTAAAATGCAAAGTGAATGGCTTTTACACTGAACTACTTCCGATTTTCCGTCATATTAGTTCAGCAATAACATTATACACAAGTATCTGATTATTTTAGATAAAAATATGTGAAAACATTGTACGTGCCTTTGATATTTGAGGTTTCCATCGATTTCTCTCCCTTTCCCCCATCAGATCCTAACTTTGTTCAAATGGAACCACCTCGGAAGTACACTATTTCGAATAAAAAAGGGATTTTAAAAATCGGTTCATAATTGACGGAGAAATCGGCGAACATACATTTAAAAGATATACAGCCGAACATACAAACATCTTAAAATCGGTTAAAACAAAAAGAAATACGGGCGATTATGTGAATTCAATTTTAAATCAATATACCATCAAGTGATAATATGAAAATCATTACTGAAACTGTAGAGAATCATAGAAAATATTTTCAACATACACATCGGTACCAAATTAAAGAAAAGGTGACATAAATATTATGAATACGGTTGAAACTTGTTATGATGTTATTGATGTTTAGAGAAAAGTAGTTGATTTTACTTTACCAATCATTTAATATTAAGTATCAAAATAAACAGTTTATTAAAAATAATTAAATAATTTTTTATAATGTTAAAATATCGATATATCGATCAAAAGAATATCGGTCAAAAATATCGATATATCAATATATATTTTTTCGGCATCGCCAGCCTATATATACATTATATAGCTTCAGAAGAAAAGATACAGAAAGAGGACATATCTAGGTCACGCTTAATCTATAATGAAGGATTTACTAGCGATTAAATTGAAAAAACAAAGACAGTTATAAATGGTATGCTGAAAATTATGAAACCATTTTTTATCAAAATGGTAAGAAAGGGGCGGAGCTGACTCGGGCTTCAGACACAGCTTCAAAAAAATATGGATCAAGATGATAGAATGATATTTGAAAAATTAGTTAATGAAGAGAATAAGTTTACATCGTAATAACATATCGTCCTCTATCACCAAAAATAACTCTTCAGTCTCTAGATAAAATCGAATATTACGGCTATAGAACATCCCCCTTGCTCATCATTTTTGGTAATGTGTGACTTTTGTTGGACATATTTTGTAACAAAAAAAACATCTACGAGAAAAAGAGTCTTCAAACACTTCACTTTTGATTCATTTCGACAGTATTGCTAAAGACAGCTGGATGAGTACTTTTTAATTATAAAATAAAAGAATGGTTTTGAAAATCTGTATCAAATATTATAACTTGATGCTCATGTTACTGTTTTTATATTATTTTTTCTTATCTTCAATATTTTATAGACGGCTAGAATGGAAGCTCAAGCAAGAACCCATCAACTTCTTGTTCACAATCGAGAACTATTAGACCACATAGCTGCTCTAGTAGCTCATCTACAAGGCGGCGATAAACCCGGACAACAATTAAATCCACCGCATATGACCATGCCTCAGGTAAGTCATCAAAAAGCACGATTTCTCTAATATAAACCTACCATTTCCAATTTGATGTTGTTTGTTGCTTACCGATAATAATAATACAAGCAAACGAAAGGCAATTTTACAGATTTACAGCCCATATTTAACCCCGTGCGATTAGCTTGCTCAGTGACGCTTTCGTTGGTGACTTAACACAAAGTACTTGCGATGTTGAATTGGTCGATATTACTTACCCTGACAACCAGAAAGGAAAAACAACGATGTCTGCAACACGTCAATTTTGCATGTATGCTTATTTTCAACTGCAAACCGTATATTTTTCACGAAACCGACGCCGCATCATATAAATAAATGTTCGGGTACTTCCTGATGACGTCGATCATTCGAGAGCTTCCCTCTTCACCGGAAAAACGATGAAACGTTCAAGGCGTCTTCCGTGACAGTGAAAAATATACCATCTCGTTAAATTAAGTATAAGAAAAAGTATTCCACGTCTTTATAGTTATAAATATAAAACACAAGTTCATTCAAAATAACTTTTGTTTAATGCCATCACCATTGGAAAAACTAATCAAGTGGAGACTATGTAGCATCTTTATATAATCTTACATTAATATTTCATACAGAATGATGGTGGTCTAAATGTAATAATGCTATGAATCTACAGAGAGTTTCTTGAACACATTTCAAATAATTTCTATAAATTTATCATCTGTTAATTGTTAAAGCTTGTTGTTAAATTGTCTTAGCGTCTAGGTGATCCCATCTGTTTAATATCCAGGTTTCTGTTTTATATAAAAATCTTATTCCTAATAATGCTACATAACAGGTCAATTGAGAAGTCCCCGGCCTACCATAGTAAAAGACATTTTTTGACAAAATTATTATTTTTTAATTCAACATAAGGGTGATACACTGATTATAGCGACTCTCCAACTTTTCAATACCATTTTTGTAATACGATTTGTCCTTTGCTTCAAAATAGGCCTCAGTTTCGGCGAGCACCTATTCATTCGACGAAAATTTCGACCCAGCGAGCATTCTTTTGAGATCTGAGAAAGGAAATAGTCGTTGAGGGCCAGATCTGGAGAATACGGTAGATGAGGAAGCAATTCGAAGCCCAATTCATAGACTTTTGCCATCGTTTTCACGGACGTGCGACGCGATGCATTGTCTTGGTAAAGCAGCACGGTCCAATAACGCTATGTAATAGTCGATGTTGATGCTCCTTCCATTTTCAAGGTAGTCAATGAAAATTATTCCATGCGCATCCCAAAATACAGACGCCATAACCTTGCCAGACGACTGTTGCGTTTTCCCACGCTTTAGAGCGGGTCCATCGTGTGTCCATCGTCCACTCGGATGACTGTCGATTGGACTTCGGAGTGAAATGATGGAGCCATGTTTCATCCATTGTCACATATTGACGCAAAAACATTGATGCATCTTCAAACACTGCTTCGAATCATCAACTCGTCTTTGTTTTTGGTCAAAAGTGAGCTCGCGCGGTATCCACTTTGCACAGAGCTTTCTCATATCCAAATATTTGTGAATGATATGATGTACACGTTCCGTTGATATCTTTAGTGTCTGCTATTTCATTAATTTTCAATTTACGGTCATTCAAAATCATTTTGTGGATTTTTTAAATGTTTTCGTCGGTAACAAACTCTTTTGGGCGTCCACTGCGGAGCTCATTTTACCACGTCTAAACTTAGCATACCAATCTTTCATGGTATTTTCCTGGAGCAGTGTCCGGAAATTCGGCACCAAGCCAAGTTTTTGATTCAACTGTATTTTTTCTCTTC
The DNA here is from genome assembly GCF_030347505.1 of Rhynchophorus ferrugineus. Classification (NCBI taxonomy): domain Eukaryota; kingdom Metazoa; phylum Arthropoda; class Insecta; order Coleoptera; family Curculionidae; genus Rhynchophorus; species Rhynchophorus ferrugineus. The sequence continues at coordinate 41,593,535 of NW_027472585.1, forward strand.
AAAAAGCAATGTTTTATTAACACGCGAAATTCCTTTTTATCCATTTTTTTTCACAATAACAAAAGTTCCTTCACTCAAAATGATATAATTCACAAACTAATGATCCGGCAGCTGTCAAATTTATACAGGCATCTTTTGAAGGTTAGGGTTAACTAAAAAACATATAGATTTAATTCTAGTAGCGCCATCTATGTGTTAGGCCGGGAACTTTTCAGTTGACCTGTTATCTTATCTCACTTAAGTAGTTTGAGACAGAATAATATGAACACTATACAATATAATACATCTTGTTGTATGTTGGCAATACAAGTTGGTGTAAATACGGTTACGGTTAAAACAAGCGATCGGTCAAATATGCAATCTCTCAGATGTTGTTTAATGTTTCACAGCATACACAAAAACATCAGCCACGAGAAAAAAGGACGAAACCCGAAGTTAACTGACAGAGATAGATAAACACTAAAAACGATTATGTCCAGACATAAGAACATAAGTGACTGTGTCCAGAACATAAAACTATCGCGGCAAAAGTGACAGCAGAAACACACTTCAGTATTCGCTACACACTGTTTCGACAAGCTCCACAAAGCTAACATTCATGAAAAGCCTGCAATTGCGGAACCCTATACAACAGACACTAACACTAAACTGCGAAAGATATAATGCATATGACTACCATATTGCTGACAAACACTGCCACAATCCAAGATGATAATACGCCCACACATACACTAAGAAAGTTTCAAAACTTTTGTTTGAGAGGCATCAAGATATCATCATATCATCAGCAGTTTTAAAAGCAATATATGATAGTTCTTAGTGCCAAAACTTAATAAATTAATGTTGTCTATTAATCAGGTGTACATATTATTCCGTCCATCCTCTGTAGACGCATTTTCTGCATTCTCCTTTATAGATTATTCTTCTTCTAACAGTTTTCTGTTCGAGTTTTGTACTGATGCAGGAGTATCATAGAGAGAATCTAGATTAAAACATGATTTAATGCATATAACATGTTGTATGCTTATTTTATTTTTTTGTCTCATTACATTTAAGTAAGAAAAGGAAATCAGATTTCTTAATTGCTTATTACCAATTTGAAATATATACTTCTAAACTCATTATGAAACAAGATACAATATCTCTGTTGAATAATACTTCAAAATGTGTCTGTTGTAAACATTGTTTTATTCAACTACGTACTCAAAATTTTTGTGTTGCAGATTTATTTTAAATAAATTCTCATGTTCATGAAACCAATTTAAAAATCAAAAGCTAATGTCTAATATATTTGTCATATATACTATTTACCAATAATTACCACGAAGTATTAAACCAATAATTTGATGTGATGGGACAATGAAGCTATAAAGAAGTATTTCAGCAGCTTAAAAAATGGTAATTGAAATGACACCTATTGAACTAACATAATCAGCACTGTCAAATTACAAAATATCAGTAATTAATATATACCTTGATCTACAAAAATTGTCATCTTTTTCAATCTTTACCACAGAATTTCAGAATTCCTTTTCCTTTCAGAATTTCTGTCATTCTCTTTATGAATCCACTTTACCACTCACGGGAATTATTTATAATAATAAAAATATTTATTCTTAAAGGTAAAGAAAGTATCTGACCCGTTCTAACTTTTTTATAAATAAGAAAAATCCTGGAAAAGCATATAATAATATTTTGACTATATGGTGGATGCGCAATAATTTCCTAGCCACATTTTAACTATAATGGTTGTACTTTAAATTTAAATACATAACATTACATATTTATATGCGAGCTTTGATTCAAATTTCTCCATACTGAAACAGAAACCTGATGATTATAACTATACATTCTGACCACCAGATATTAAATCCATCTCTCGGGAAATCAACAAAATACATTTTCAAAAACATGGATTACTTTTTCACGTACTTAATATCCTAGGTATCTAGAAAATCGACGACAGTAACACTCTGTTGTTTTTTTTTGTTTCTCTGTAGCAACATCCTGCAGAACATCCTCCACAAGAACCGCAAGTGGATACTAATCTGATTCTTCAAGCGCTCGGCATTGTTCCGCCCGGTATATTGGAGAACCGGGCGGCTACCACCTCGTGTCAGTCTCCGTTGAGAACGACTTTCAATCCTGGAGGCGGTAACATCTTCTCGTACCCCTACCAACAGTCACCTATACCGATCGAGACCTCATACGAGAACCAGCTCTTGCAAAGATTGCAAGCGATGGGCGGATATGCCCCCCTGCCAGGGTACCCTCCGTTGAATTTACCCCAAACTTTACCGATATTAACGCAAGGCTACTACGGTCAGAACCTGGTGAATAGTAGTTTCCCTGCTTCGGCTTACTCGACGTTACCCAGATACCCGCCGAATTTGCAGGATAGAATAAGCCCGTCAAGGAACAGCGAGCCCAGGCAAATCCCACTCAATCAAAATCAGAACAGTCGGTCTGACGTGAACTTAAGTGGAGCTGGACAAACCATAGACATCAATACAAGCAAAGCCAGTGGGCAAGGCGCTGGGACTTTTCAACTAACCGTCCCTGAGCTACAACGACGTCAGATCAACATAAGCCAGGAATCACCAGCAACCCATTTCCAATACAACTCCATGCCAATGGACAAGAGAGACCAAAACGTCAAGCCACAAGTCTCAGAGAACCAACCTAACGATGATTATTTGATCAAACCGTTATCTCAGTTGGGTACGCTGACCACAACAGACTCCGAAGGACGCGTAAGAGTGATAGTACCGGTACCATCGACATCCAACGAAGAACGAGGCGATCTGCTCTCGAATCTAAGGATCAGTGACGACTTACGGTTGATAAATGGGCCAGGAGTGTCGAGGTCTGCCAGTGAAAGAGTACCGAATCGCAGTGAGTTGATGTCGCAAGTTCAGAGAACCATGTGGGCGAGACACACTACCAAATAAAGTTCCTAAACAAACTCAAACTAGTGAAAATTATGTGCGATTTATTAGGACAATCAAATTGTTTGATATCGATTGGGTTTTAGGTAGCAAATTTTTACAGTCATTCACTGAATTATTCAATATAGTACCGTCAGTCACCATTTGGAGGAATAAAAAGTTAAACTCAAGTAAAATTCCATCATAATAAAAATAATATTCAAAGAAACCTGATTGTATATTATAATTTATTGTCAGTTTAATATAGTCTATTCAAAGTTTTTTTAGTAATGCGTCATGGATATTTGTGACGTCGAAATATTACAATGTTGCCGCATCAACTCTGAGATTTAGTTCAATTTGGTTTTGACATACAAGAAAATTGCAATCTAAATAAAGTAATTGAACAAAAATGTTATCAAATATAATTTGTTTTAATATTATAGTACGTCCAAAAACTACAGTTAACTATACATCCACAATAATTTGTCACTATTGCTTTCAAGAATTTTTCATACATCTGGCAACCGGTCGCCGTCTGGTTGTCAAAATATTAAAATTACTTGGAAGTTAATTCTTCGTAAACAGCTGTCATTTATATCTAATTTTTTATTGCGAATTGACAGTTTCGATGGTTAAATTTACGAAAAATATGATATTTATGAATGATAAATGCTAAAAGTGTGACTTACATATTAAGCTGACTGTATTTAAACATCAACAGTATATTATATTATATATTCCGGTAGTTAATATTGAAATATACAGTGAATGTCATCATATATAATGAATATTAAACAAATCCTAAAATATCTGTATAAAGAAAAAAATACTACAGACGCCAAATTCGAATAAATCAATGCTTTAGTGTGTTCCTTTAACCAAATTTGATTGTATGTAAAATAGGTAAAAACCAATTCACAAAACGAAAACTAAGTTAACAACGTATTTTGTAAATCTCTGTTGTCTAGCTGTTTATATTTCTACATCAAATCAAGGTATAATCCTGAAGGTTAATGTTAGGTTCATCATATTTATATATGATGCCAGTATTTTTTAATATGAGTGTTTATGAAAATCAACGATTTCAACCTCTTATAGAACAGTGTTTTAGTTTATCTGAATATTTTTATAGGCACGATATATAAGTGATTAAAATAATTTATAATTATTGTTGAACTAAATGGCTATTAGTTATTTTTTACTTTCTACATTCCCTCTTCCTAAATATTGTTTTTATTTTTATTGTCCCCCTACTAGATTGTTCAATAAGTCTGTGTATATTCGTGTAATTAAAAAAAAACATTGTTATTATGCGTTGACGACTAACCTACAATTTGTTTTTACATTAACTAAAAAACTAGATATATATCTAGGAGAATCCCAGAATATTGTTTTTGTTTTTGTTAAGCACACTTCATTACATTATGCAAAACTAAATGGATTTTCTTTTGTTTAATTAATTGATCTGGGTCTTACTCCAGTATTATTCAAATATGCCAGTATCATTAGTGCTGTATGTGTAATTTGTTTTATTCTCATTGTCTCACTGCTACTTACTTATAATGCTCTAATTGCTTCCTCGTTATTGCCTCCAATGGCAAGCATCGCAGTATCATCAGCAAATATAGTTATTGTTGTGTTTCCATTTGTTGCCTACCACATGTATATGTAAAGAACGTAGGGAATGACTCCAATACACTGCCTTGTTGTTTAGTTTCATATTTAAATTTATTTTATTGTTTCTTTGTCTCTAAAAATTCTGACAGGAATGTAAAGAGTTTAAAAGTTCAGTGCATTGTTTTAGTGACACTCTGAATGTAAGAATATAGCTGAGTAGACTTTTCTCATCATAGGCTTTTTCAGTGTGGTATTTGAGATTCTATACATCTGGGCAATTAATGAATAATCAGTTGTTTATGAAACTAAACCAAGAGAAGCCTTTGCTGTTACCAATAAGGTTTTTCTTCATTTGTCGCTTTCCAGGTTTTTGGGTATTTCTTGGTAGATTTTACAACATTTGTCTGATTATTAAATGATAACCCAGTTCTTGTTTTGTTTTGGTTTTTTTTAAAGACGACTTCTTCTGGAATGATCCCATTTGGTTTGAAAATCATCAAGTTTTGTCGACTGTTGCTTGCCCAATAATAAATATAATTACTTTAGGCTTTTTGACTTTCCAGAGTGAATAGCCTTGTTATCACTCAGAACTCACAGATGTTCCCCTTTTCAACCGTTGTAGGGGAAGAGCCAGGAATCAAAGGGGTCTAAATCTCACGAATAAACTGGATGTTAAAACATTTTTATTTTAATTCATTAATTTTATAACCCATTGAACACAAAGCTCGTTGTAGATGAGTCTAACGTCTATTTTTTAGTACGAACTTATTGAACTATCTATTATATTTGAATTATTCATGATAAAATGGTGCATGCGCCCTTTCCTACAATTTTTAGTAAGTATGAATCGAATTCCCATTGTCAAAACTATTCGATTAAAAATAAAATAAAGAAAATGTGATCAAGAAATGTCAAGTAAACGTATCTATTATTATTGGTAAGCAACGAATACTAAACTGGAGTAATTTAAATATCAACTAATAATGATATTTTCCTCTTAGCTCTCTTCGACAGCTAAAGTGGAACGATGGTTTGAACTACTCGAACCCCTTTCGATATCCAGACCGGAGAGTGGTTTCGTATCGTGTCAGGACAACGAACAGGAAGACTACGATGACGAGAAAGAAATCCTGGAGGGCACCAGGAACCTGCTGTCGAAATTGAGCGCCAGAAAACAGCGGAAACTGTTGGGTCTGAAGTTAGGAAAAGTGACGACCTTCTGACGAATAGGGAACACGCTAGGACGATTATTTAGTAGATTTAAACGACGGAAGTAGTTTTTAGAAACATTTTATAATTGATAGTGTTAATTATAATCATGTTTCGACTTATTATCTTGTACATATCTAGAGAAGTTGTAGATACTGATATGCCATATCAATATTTTTAAAACTACAAAATAACTGATAAGTCTAACAGTCATGTAACTATTCAGTGGTGCCAAAATGGTTAAATATCGACATAAAATCCTAATTGTTTAAAAAAAAATAATTAAAAATCATTAATTTTATGGTATTTTAGATATTAGAATGTTCAACATGCACTATAATCATTGATGAAGTTGAAGACATTTTCAACCTTTATGGCTTTAATGGTTTAAACATATATAAACAGGCAACTTTACAGATTATTTCAAGTGATTCCAATTGATATAGAATATTTCATGTGATACATTTAATTGAGCTAAATTATATAGTTTAATTTTTTGTATATTGTGTATTGCTTGTCTTTAAAATGTTACGTGAAATGAAACTTATTTAAGCAAAATACAAAATTCTTGATATCTTTCTCTTTGGGCATTATTTCTAAACATCTTGTTTTTGGTATGAAATTAGTTAAATAAATTGAACATTTTTTGAATTTGACATTTATTTAATATTATATTTTTCAAATACTAAATATTTTTTAAGTTTACTTTAGCAATATCCCTAATTTTATAACACCCTTCTCTTAATATTTAATTATATGTTTACTATCTTTTCAAATGATCATTTGCATTTTTTGCTATTTCAACATTTTTAGAATTGTAGAGCATTAATTTTTGATGTATTATATTCTGTATTTAACATGCTCAATAACAGACCCAACATTTTTAAAGTTATTTTAGTGCTCATATTAAAATTTTTACACCAGACTGTGTCCTGATTATCTCAAATATCATTGCTTGTTTATGTGTGTTTGTATGTAATAAATGATAATTTAATTAATCCATAATTATTCGTCAGTATTCGAAAATAACTTAGAATGGCCGAACAAATTAGAAGCCAATTAGATATTTAATAAAAATATTATTTTTCTAGGCTATATATATATGAATAAATATTTATATGTTTAGGTAATATTTATATATTTTAGATAGAAAATGTAACTGACTGACTACACTGTGTCATGTAAATGGTATTAAATTCTATTATATATAAACATTAGCAATGTTTTATTCCCTTTATTACAAATTCATTTTTTGTTCCAAAATGTTTACTGAATTATAAGTTATAGTATAGTAAAGTGATATTGACCAAGTGACCCAATTCAACCAGTGTAATTTTTTAACAAATAAGGGATCTACATAGAGCATCTTTTAAGATTCATTGGTGACTGGAGACTATATTATGTTCATGAGATTTAACACTCTTGAGCTGTCTTGTCTTTTTTTTAATATTTTAAAGTCTCCTTTTACCAACTACGGGTTTATCTGGACTGGGCATACATTTTAACGTGGGCTCCGAACCACGGTCCTCAGCATTAAGCCTACCGACGTGAGTGAGCTTATTGGCGTGAGTGGGATCATTTTCCTTGTCGGATTTTACACTCTTGCCTAGAGCATTCACAAATATTAAACAATTATAAACATAAATGTACGACCATGCACCAGCAGGATTCGAACCCGCGGCTATCGCAAGAATAGGAGGACCGTCCAATCGCCTTTACCACTGCGCCACAGCTGTCTTGTCTGATCTAAAATATTATCTGAAAAATTATTTGTTCGTGATTCTTTAAATTGGCATTGGTTTTTTAATGACCTGGTTAAGGATGTCCATTTCCAAGTTTCTGTGGTGATTATTATTTCTGGAGTTAAACAAGGACATTAACAGCATTTTTCATTACTTTGTTCTGAATCTGGGCATCCGCGTATACAACACTTTCTAGATCGATAATTCATTCTACTTGTTGTACTACCGGCTTATATATACAAATGAACCAATAAATTAATAACTAAACGGTATACAAATCTAAACGCACTATTCTTTACGTCAGGTATACTGAAAATAGCGCTCAAAATAATTAAACAATAAACGAACCATAGAAACGAAGTGAGCCAATCAGATGCCGTCGCGGCTCTTGGCATAGCGATTAGTAAGTAATATGTTCAAAGTAGCGTCATCTAGATGTTGGACGTCGCGAAACACTTCCCCATAATTTCCTATAAAGTTAAGTCTTTATTTCTCCGTGACAATGACTGAATGAGAAAAAATATCAGACAATTAACAAACGACGCGCGTATACTGTGTTGCTACTCCACAAAAATAATTTTAATGATACCAGTACCTATTTAAGATAAAATAACCCTTTAAAAACATAATTTTTTCAATCAAATATAATGAACTGTAAATTATAAAAATACGAGTACTGTCCCTACGAATTTGGCCACTTACTATAATAACAGGTCAATTGAGAAGTCCTAGGCCTGATACATAGATGGCGCTATTAGAAGAAGTTAGATTTTTTAGTTAGCCCTAACCCTCAAAAGATGCCGGTATAAAATTGACAGCTGTCGGATCATTAGTTTGTGAATTATAACATTTTGAGTGAAGCAATTTTTGTTATTGTGAAAAAATGGATATAAAGGAATTTCGCGTGTTGATAGAATATTGCAACAGAAAAAATACAGTTGATGCAAAAACTTGGCTTGATGCCGAGTTTCCGGACACCGCCCGAGGAAAATCAACCATCAAGGATTGGTGTGCTAAGATTTGGACGCCCAAAACAGGTTGTTACCGACGAAAATATTTAAAAAATCCACAAAATGATTTCGATTGAAATAGCAGACACTAAAGATATCAATTGAACGTGTGCATCATATCATTCACGAATATTTGGGTATGAGAAAGCTCTGTGCAAAGTGGGTGCCGCGCGAACTTACTTTTGACCAAAAACAACGACGAGTTGATGATTTGGAGCAGTGTTTGAAGATGATCAAGCGTAATAAATCCGAGTTTTGCTTCGACATGTGACAATAGATGAAATATGGCTCCATCATTTCACTCCGAAGGCCAATCGACAGTCATCCGAGTTGAGTGTATACGATGAACCCGCTCCAAAGCGTGGGTAAACGCAACAGTCGGCTCGCAAAGTTATGGCATCTGTACTTTGGGATGCGCATGGAATAATTTTCATTGTCTACCTTGAAAACGGAAGGACCATCAACAGCGACTATTACATAGCGTTATTAAACCGTTTTCAGGACGAAATCGCCGAAAAGCGGCCATATTTGAAGAAAAAGAAAGTGCTGCTTCACCAAGACAATGCACCGTGTTAAAAATCCATGAATTGGGCTTCGAATTGCTTCCTCATCCACCGTATTCTCCAGATCTGGCCTTCAGCGACTATTTCCTGCTCTCAGATCTCAAAAGAATGCTCGCTGGTAAGACATTTTCGTCGAATGAAGAATTGATCGCCGAAATTGGGGCCTATTTTGAAGCAAAGGACAAATCGTACAACAAAAATGGTATCGGAAATATGTTGAATAAAAAAAAATTGCCAAAAGAATGTGTTTTACTATGGTAGGCCGGGGACTTTTCAATTGACCTGTTATCATTCTGAATGTGTTTTACTCAGATATAGCTGGATATTACGACAAATTGCTTTAAAAGGAAACTTAAGCAGTAAGGACATAACAATTGACCATAAAGTAGGATATAAGGCGAAACAAAATATAAGTGACTGTACGATAAGTAAAATTAAATAGTTTTTAAAAACGAAAATTCAATTTTACCAAACCTTTCCTTAATTATAATTAATGCCAGTTCCTAAAAACACAGATTCCAGAATAGGTTGCACGTTGGTAAATCAAGGCCGGCAAACAAACTGACACAAAAAATGACTTATTACGGGTATTATCCTGCCAAGGCACATCACATTAATAAAAGCACCACACTATGCACAATAGTAATGGGCGCGGTTCATTATAACCATCGCGCTAATCCAGTTAACGATTTGCATGCCTTTTAATCTTGCTGATTTTTACTTTGTCTCCGGCTCTAGTCGGAAAAAAACATCGCTAATTACAGTCACGTGAAAGGAAAATCGTCGTAAGGGGGACGATTTTAACAGTGCAAGTTTAACAACGACCAAAGGCATACAGCATAAAGCCCGTTAATACCGATATCTAAGCTTTGAAAGTGCCGAGAATGGATATTGATATTGAGGAGCAGTATCTCGAGAGAAATCCAGAATTTATTACACGCCATTTCAACGAAATCCCGGTGGGAATACTACGATTGGAATCAGGGAAACCCAAGATGCTCTCTCCCGACTTCAGGATGACCCAGGTAATTCATATTAATATTAGAATCGTTGTCTCTTTGTTTAACGTGATTAGTTTTGATCAGTTTTGTTAAAGAAAAATGTATTACATCATAACAGGTAAATTAAAAAGTCGCCGGCTTAACACATATATTACTACTAGAATTAAATCCATATGTTTCTTAGTTAGCCCTAACTCCCAAAAGATTCTAGTATAAATTTGACAGCTGTCGGATCATTAGTTTGTGAATTATAGCATTTTGAGTGAAGCAACTTTTGTTATTGTGAAAAAGAAATGGATAAAAAGGAATTTCGCCTGTTGATAAAATATTGATTTTTGAACGGATGAGACACAGTTGAAGCAAAAACTTGGCTTGATACCGAGTTTCCGGACACCGCCCGAGAAAAATGAACCATCAAGGATTGGTATGCTAAGTTTAGACGTGGTGAAATGAGCACCGAAGACGGTGAACGCAGTGGACGCCCAAAAGAGGTTGTTACAGAAGAAAACATTTTAAAAATCCACAAAATGATTTTGAATGACCGTAAATTGAAATTGAATGAAATAGCAGACACTCTAAAGATATCAACTGAACGTGTACATCAAATCATTCACAAATATTTGGTTATGAGAAAGCTCTGTGCAAAGTGGGTGAGGCGCGAGCTCACTTTTGACCAAAAACAACGAGTAGTTGATGATTCGGAGCATCAAGCGTAATAAACCCGAATTTTTGCATCGATATGTGATAATGGATGAAACATGGCTCCATCATTTCACTCCAAAGTTCAATCGACAGACATCCGAGTGGACTGGACACGATGAACCCGCTCCAAAGCGTGGAAAAGATTATTATGAAGAATAAACACTTGTGCTTCTATCGTCCCTTCAAATCAAGTGACAAAACAGTGAACTCACGCCATGTAAATTGATTACGTTAACACGACACAATGTTCCCACATTTACTCTAAGTTTGAGATCATTTTGGCTTTAACATACAACAAAATTCTAATATAAATAAACTAATTAAACAACAATACTGTTAGCAAATATTGTTAATTTATTTTAACATTGTAGTACATCTAATGCATATATTATCGAAGGACTATTATCGAATTTAAAAATATTATTCATTATACAGTTCAAATAGTTTGTAGGTTAGGATTGTATTTTATTATATTTACATTGAACACTTTTCCATATCATATATGAGTTCTAGCCGTATATTTTATGCAGTGGTATCCCCTGGAGGTTTAATCCACGTAATTAACAATTTTATATCCAAGTAATATATTTTATTTTTATTAGAGACGATATTTACTTTTTACGCTTAGTTCTTGTTTCCTTCGGTACATTGTTTCGTTGTAAAGTAATTTTGATTGGTAGTTCTCCTTAGCTTATTCTGTTACTACCTGTATACATCTTTCTTGATAAAACTATATTTAATCACTACATTCTCCTTAATGCATTTGCCATATCTGCAAAACAGTTGGTATTCTTTCTCTCCTCACACATTTTAACCAGATGCTCATGTATATTTTTTATAACATGTTTATTAGATACGCTTAGTACAATCTTAATTTAAAATTAATTTATGACTACTTACAAGACGACATTTACAGCAAGACGAGTGCGAGAAAATACATTAATATGTATTCCTCAATTATTAAATTATAATAACTTATAGCTATAGTTACTTACACTAACTGTATACACTTTATATAAGTTCGTATGGTTTTGTTCTCTTCAATCTCCTGACATCTTGCGCGCTAGCCAGCAGTTGTATTGCTTCCACGTTAGTATGATTTAGTAATCTTCTTTCGTGTTTCAAAGCGAAATCTTGGATAACTTCGCAAATCCATTTGATTTCCAGGTCATCGTGGAGTTCTTCGTTGGTTACATAGCGATAGGCATTGGTAAACAATCGAAGAAATTTGTTTTGACAGCATTGTATGACTAGTTGTTTTGAATTTTTAGTGCAACCCCGTATTTGCACCCCATAGGTCCAAATTGGCTTCATAATTGTATTTTAGATCAACCTCTGTGATTTTAGATCAAGTTGAGAGTATCTTCCGGCTAACCAGTATAGTTGTTTTATTTTGGGTTCTAATGTGTTTTGCTTTTTGTCTAACTATGTTTGATATTTCCAATTTAATCTACCGTCAAGATGGATTCCAAGGTATTTAGCTGATTCTGCTTGAGGAATCGGGCATGCATCCATTGAGTAATATAATTAAGTTTTTATTATATCGCCTTAATGCAAAATTAACGTGGACAGATTTGGAGCTATTAAGTTGAATTTTCCAATCTTTCGTCCATTTGTAGATTTTGTTGACTGCCACTTGCACTTTTTCTATTGCCCTAGGCAGAGATATATCTTTTGCCATAATAATTGGGTCGTCAGCAAAGGTTCCAAGTAGTGTTTTTTTTTGTTGTTGGGATGTCAGCAGTGTAGAGCAGATACAGGAGAGGTACTAAGACGCTACCTTGTATAACTCTTGTGGAGCCTAAATTATTTTAAATATCGAGAACGCCATTTCGTGCGATGCTTTAAAATTTCTTCCGAATAAATATGACTCCAGCAAATAACAATAGTTACGCGGTAACAATTTGCTCATCTTAGAGATTAATCCCAAATGCCAAACCCGATCAAAAGACATCTAGGAATATTGTAGGGCAGTATTTATTTTCCTCAAACGCTCTTTCAATAGCCGCAGTTACTCTGTGCACTTGATCTATTGTTGAATGGTGATTTCGAGAACCAAACTGGAAATCAGGTATTGTTACCAAATGCTTAACACGTTTAAATATTAGTTTTTCATATAGCTTTGATATTGCAGGTAATAGCGAAATTGGCCTGTAATTTCTGCAGGTTTGTCAGGTTTTTTGAGCATAATTATTTGTGCCACCTTAAAGCATTCCGGAACATACTTCAGCCTTAAACAGGCATTAAATATATATGTCAACATGATGATTGCTTTTCGTGGCAGTTCTTTCAATAATCCAGGTGAAATGTCATCTATACCAGGTGCCTTTGTAGGATTGAGGTTATCAATTTCAGTGGCAACTTCCAGTGGAGAAATTAGATTTAGATCTACATCGGGTTGATGCTCATGTATATGCGGAACAATTACACGCATTCATCCAAGTGAATAGTTAACTGTCAATTTCTAATATATCTAACATTTGTTCACAATTCCATCATTTGTCAATTTCTTTTTCAATGTTCAAAGATTTTTTTATAGCATGAAGAGCAATATATCTACAATGAATTATTGATAAATGTTATAACTAATAAATCCTAATTAATTATTATTCCAACGTTTTCCTTTTTCCATCAACTTTTGTTGTATTAACACTATTTCTGAAGTGACCATTAGGTATATAGGTTCCATCGTGAAATATCCATCATAACCACATTTAAATAAACAAAATGAAATAATGAATTTTTCTTATTTTAGTATGTGCTTTTAAAAGTTGTATTCACTATAAAATTACCTCCGTATATTTGATTGATTTATTTTCAAAATTGGTACTCAATATCAAAGGTTTGGTTTCTTTTAGTACTTTTGAAAATGTTTAGAGAATATCGTTGATTTTAACAAACAGAAATATAACAGTAGTTATATTACTGATCATATTTTTAATTATTAAACTGTATGCTAATGGTAAATATGTCCAGATACCTATAAAATATATTCGAGCATCATTTTCAATTTAATTCAACCTATTTCTAATACCTTCATCGTATCAATTATAATCTCTATGATAGGGGCGTGTCATAAATGAGGCAGCGTTTGCAATTTGTCCTTATTTATGACCCTTTTTGTCTTACCTATGAGTCCGGAGAGAAATTATCGAAGCCACATTGAATTTTTCCGTGGATTGTCTGGTTCAGTTCTTTAGTTCAATAGAAGAGAAAAGGCGTCATGCCTTGGGTGTAGCGACGTCGAGAATATTAAATTAGTTAAATGTCGATTTTGTCACAAAAATTATCAGTGAAGAAGAACTCAAACATCTGTATTAATAGGATTGATGCCGCAGTAAGTTTTGTTATTTTTAATGTTTTAATGTTTGATATATTTTTGGTTTCGTAATCTTTTTTAATTACAAAGTATATTATATTCTTAGTACAGTCTTGTATAATTTCAACCTAACAAACCGGCAGAACAACTTGCTCTTATAGGCCTATTTTACTGCTACCTGATACATCAAAATTATCTGAGAAACTGCTGTTAAAGGTATTAAACCATTTCGAGTTTGGATGTCGATATCACTACTCGACACCCGACCAAATACACAGAGTAGATTGTTAAAAAGGCATTCGAAGAAAAGAAATATTGCCCTGCAATATTCATGGACGTTTCACAAGATTTTCATCGGGCATGGTATTCGGGGATCAATTTACAAAATGAGCAAATTGCCACCGCGAAATTACTGTCGATTGCTGGAATCATATCTTTTTGAAAAGTCGTTTCCTCCACCGGTAACCGAACTGCTAACCTCCGCTTGTGAGCTGGACGCTCTAAATTCCCATATGATATGGCTAGTGCTTAAAAAGCAAACTCTTACAAAAAACTCATCAAAAACCCCTGACGGGTATAGGTCCGGTTCCTGCTTTCATCATCAGTTTACTTAAATAACTTGAAAGTATATAATTAGGTGTCTGTACGTCCCCATAATATTTAACTAAATATCCTCTAACTCCAAACGGTTGACAAGTTCTGTCATCAATCACAACAGCTCAGTATAACTCAGCTCAGTAAATTTGAAGGTTTCCCTCGATTTCCCCAGATTCCGCCGATCCTGACTTGGTCCTAATTGAAAATCGATCCACAACTGACGCAGAAATATAGTGAACATAACAAGTCAATTGAAAAGTCCCCGGCCTACCACAGTAAAACACATTTTTTTGGCAAAATTAATTTTTTTATTCAACATTATTCCCTTCAAGGGCTATTCACTGATTATAGCGACCTTCCAACTTTTCGATATCATTTTTGTAGTACGATTTGTCCTTTGCTTCAAAATAGGCCTCAGTTTCGGCGATCACCTCTTCATTCGACGAAAATTTATACCCAGCGAGCGTTCTTTTGAGATCTCTGAACATGAAATAGTCGCTGGGGGCCACATCTGCAGAATACGGTGGATTAAGAAGCAGTTCGAAGCCCACTTCGATTCTTCTCGCCCCCGATTTCTTCTTTCAAACGATCCAATAACGCTATATAATAGTCGCTGTTGATGGTCCTTCGTTTTCCAAGGTAGGCAAAATTATTCCATGCGCATCCCAAAATACAGACGCTATAACCTTGCCAGCCGACTGTTGCGTTTTCCCACCCTTGGGAGCGGGTTCATCGTGTGCAGTCCACTTGAATTACTGTTGATTGGACTTCGGAGTGAAATGATGGAACGAATGATATGATATACACATTCAGTTGATATCTTTAGAGAGTCTGCTATTTCATTCAATTTCAATTTACGGTCATTCAAAATTATTTTGTGGATTTTTTAAATGTTTTCTTCTGTAACAACCTCTTTTGGGCGTCCACTGCGTTCACCGTCTTCGGTACTCATTTCACCACGTCTAAACTTAGCATACCAATCCTTGATGGTTAATTTTCCTGGGTCAGTATCCGGAAACTCGGCATCAAGCCAAGTTTTTTCTTCAACTGTATTTTTTCCCTTCAAAACCCGAATTTATTTTTTATCCATTTTTTTCACAACAAAAGTTGCTTCACTCAAAATGCTATAATTTACAAACTAATGATCCGACAGCAGTCAAATTTATACACGCATCTTTTGGGGGTTAGGGATAACTAAAAAATGTATGGATTTAATTCTAGTAGCACCATCTATGTGTCAAGCCGATGACTTTTCAATTGATCTGTTACATAAAAAGATATATACAATCGAACTGATCGCGAAAAATGCTATCTTAAAAATAATTATTAATCTGCATCTTGAAAACTATTTGATTTCACCTGGTAAAATAAGAAATCTACCAGACAAAACAGGTCAATAGACCGACCATTTACAAAACTAGATCGCAGACAGAACGAAACCTAAACACACACACAAACCATTTTAATAAAATAATAATAAATTCGGGATTCTCGCCAATCAATTTCTCGCTGTAACAAAGAAACTTTCAAGAATATGGAAGGCGCGGCCCCAAGATGCGTGCCAAACAACTCTCTGGCTCGCTGATTAAATTATAACCCTTAATTTACGCCCTGTCGTGATCAAAGTTATATGTGTAAATGTTTAGTTTGGTTCTGTGTTGCTGCTTACGATTCCCGTTGATTTCTTCGCTCTGATCGCATCGTGTGTGTCGTTACAGAAGGAAACGGTGTCGCCTGAGGCTTCAGCGGATCGTTTATCCGTAACTTTTGCTGAGGAAGCGTTGACATCTACCAACAGCAGGATGCAGCAAGAGCAAAATCAACGTTCAGACATAGTGTCTGGTAAGTAGATTGTGTAGTTTATATTTGTTCAAAGCCATCATTCAAAGAGGGATAACAAAACTAATAAGTACAGTATAGTGTTACTAATTTAGCACTAAACACGAACCAGCTATAGGAGTACTAAACACTTCTTTGTGACATTCGAATGATTTGAAGAATAATTATGTCCTCGCATTTCTTCTGATCATTTTCTTATTGTAGCGACCTTGAGGCATGTCAAATATTACATCGTGAAATAACTGTCTACAAGATACCCAGAAATATAAAATCAGATGTTTAAAATGGGCGGGATGTTAGCAGCACCAACTATGAAATGATAACGATTATCTGACAACCCGAGACGTGTATCTGGGATGTTATTGAAGGGTACTTCCATCATTCAGTAACCGACCATCATTTGGTTTAGACGTGCCACCATCGACTGCCCAAGCCTCGCGGAGTGCACCCGCAATTACGCAATGAATCGCCTAGGAACTGCTTGTGATATGGGGATCTCAATCTGAGCGAAGAGTTTTACGGGATCAACTGCCATCGAACTTATAGCAGGATGTCGTTCATCTTGGGGCGTTCCGATTTGTCTGACTGTACCTATAAGCGTGTCAAGTGTGCGGTGCCTTACGTCTCCCGTCTCGAGAAGCAAGGGTGTTCATGTGTTGATGTTATGAATGGTAGGCTTCTGTGGTTTTCGTCCATCGCGTTAGCCTCGTGGGATAACGTCGACCATGTGATGTTGATGGGTTCCGTTCCTCATGCTATCCTTCCATGCACCTGTCAAGTATTTGTCGAGTGGCTTATGTTGAGCTGGTTTATCTATTAGGCACTTTGACTACGTCGGGGTCATCAATTGTAGGAATGTTCGTCTGGTCGGTCGGTCGGAATGTGTTGCTGTCAATATGATTGTTTGTCCGAACATTGACTACTATTTTGTGGAAGCAATTCACACGAAAACTGAAAACACTGGTTAAATATATATTTGTTTATTTCGATATTGAATGATACATGTGGTCGACGTAAGAATGGACAGGATATTAGGTTATGTACAGGAAGTACGGTAGCGCTGTGGAAGTGGTACTGCTACAAGGGGGCAGAGAAAAGAAAAGAGAGCGAGACGTCGTCGTGGTGGTCTTTTATAGCTGAGAACCGCATGGTGCCAATACACGTACAGCGTTACCAACCTTTGAACTTGGTGTAGATGAATACGTGGTGGCCTAAAGGATTGTAGCGGTGTAAAGTTATTTTTGGTAGTTTAACATTTTTATATAACATTTTATTATAACATCTTTATTAGATACATGTTTTGCATGACAACTGTGTCGTCGACAAATGCTTCAATTATTTTTTCTTTTGTTGTTAAGATATCAGCAGTATAGAGCAGATATAGAAGTGATCTCTAGACACATTAATCCGAGACTTTACATTTTCTTTCGAAAATATATGATTCCAGTAGTGGAAAGTAATTCCGCGGTAAAAACTTGCTATGTCTGGATAGTGGGCTGGGCGAGGATAGTGGTCCAGAGTTGTCACTCATTTTGTGACTGGTTCATAAAATTTTTAAAATATATATATATATATATATATATATATATATATATATATATATATTATTGATAGATGTTTAATGATGATATATGTAGTTGTGAACAATATATTCAAATCTTCATAACATTTTACTACTTATGGCCTCGAAAGTATGTTACGATAGAAAAATTCCTCATTCAAGTACTAGATAATGATATTTTGATCGATTGAAATGAATTCGAGACTTCAAAATCTTTTATGTTGAAATAAGATAATAACATTTTTTTAAAATATAGAACCTACTGTAGTGGCAATATCCAGAGCAGACAGCAAGAACAGAGCATCCTTTTGCTCTTGCTTGTGATGAATTCTTGCCTCTCGGGAACCAGCATCAGCTTTTTTCCGCTATAAACAGACGGCCATTCTCTTTGTCGACACACTCACAGCTCTTTTGGCCAAGCTTAAAATCCATACCGTGTATAAAAAATCAACAAAGCTAAAATTCCTTGGTTGAAGGCCCGTCAGCAGCGACAAATACAACAAGCTCGATTATTTTTCAACCAGCAAGGTAATTTTCAAAATTAACTTGTTCAATGTTCATTATTATTCAACTTAAACAACAACGTATTCAACCAAATGACCGTCCTAAAAACTCTTCTTTGTTAAATTCTTGATAAATAGGCTTGATAGCTGATGAAAGGTTACTTGGTAATAGATAGTAATCGTATTTTAATGACAAATAAACCATAAATGATGACCATTTTGACTTAAATCGTGCTATGGATATTTGTCTGTGGAGTTTATAGTCATTCATGGTGTGATAGGCGCAACTTAGAAGAGGCTCTCTGTTAGAATTGTTCTTTAATCAACTTAAAATTTTGTGAGATTAGTTTAAACATATTATACATATTCTATGAAAATAATAAATAATACAATAATAGGTTAATGCGATATTTTCAACTCCCTGTGGGGCTTTTCTGCACTCTTTTTGCACACTCTGTATGTTTGTGTCTATATGTTTTGTTGGATAATATGTATGTATATATTCTTTGGAATACATTTCACGGAGCTTCTTCATGTTTAGGTATATAGTGTTAAAAATAAAACAAATATTCTTGATATTCCGTGGATAACTTGTTAGAAACTAGGTTTTTGTTTTGCTTTTTTTATAGAGCTTTTCGATGAACTTTGGAATGAGGGGTTAACGCATAAGATTAATATTATAAAGTCATATATAACTAACCGATACTTAGAGTCAAACAAGAAGATGCCTATTCTAAGATGCATATTCTAACTCTAAAAATACAAACAGGTGGGTGTTCACAGGGAAGTGTACTGTGGGACCAGTCCTTTATCCGCTATACATTCGGGACTTTATTCAGTAGAAATGTTATTTTATTGTATTATTTGGTGTTTATTGTATTATTATTAGTGTCATATTAATATTAGTGTTACAGTATTATTATTAGTGGTATTGCTTTTTAGTGCTATTGTTTATTAGTGTTAATTTACTAGATTGCTATAATAAATAATCATATTTTTCTAGAACCTGTCGATTCAGATGATGAAGACTACTCAGTTAGCGTAAACGCCATCATCCAACGCAGAGCATCCACTAAACGTTCCATGAAGAGAAACCGACGAGCTAGTTCACCGTTTACTCCAGAGACCCCACTGCCCGAGAGAAGACGATCATCAGTATTCACTACCAGTTCCGGAGAGTAAAACAACAATCAATCGTAGTTGAAATACTATTTTTGATGCACTCATATTACAGCACCGCTATTACCGTCGACGAGAACCAAATTAATGAAGTCACGCAAGATGAAATCTTTGAAAACATTAAACTGCATAAGGAAGTGTTGAGCAACGTGAAGATGCAGCCATGGAACATGAGGAAGAAGTTAAAGTTGGTTCTACAGGCAAAAGCGTATATCAAAAAACACGAAGGACAGCTTCAGGAAAGATTAGCTCAAAGTCATTCAACCAAGGACATGTTAGCGAGATATAACATAGTTTTAATTAAGGTACTCACTCATGGCACCATTCGGTCTTACAAAAACACACTGTCTCTTTCATCTTAATGTTTATCAGTAACTATATAACACCTACCTCTTAAAGGAACGACCAAAGGGATGTACATGGGCCTATTTGGACATTCTAGAATTTGCCTTTAATGATCTTCTAAACAGCTATCTGAGCTTGAGCCTTTGATGGCTGTAGTCGACAGTAATTCCCGGGTTACAGATGTTTTTCAAAGTGTGGATCTTTTCTAATTGTAATAGTTTATGGCTAGATTTTTGTCTCAACTCCCCTTAACTATACCAAGGAATAATTCGAGTAACTGTGGAACGATGACCAATCCAACGTCAATCTGTCCTCTATTCTGTTCTGTTCTGTTCTGTCTTCTGTTTTCTGTTGATTGATTGAATTTGAAACAGAAGGAAAGAGAGCCTTGCGATGTTTTTAGAATCTTACCAACTGCGTCAGTTATGATTAAAGTGTTTAGGACATTTTAATTTTATTTAAAACTATTTTATTTTATAGAAATAAGTGACGCATTTTGAACGTAATCCTATTTTCTAGACAAGTCACTCTCAGTCTTCGTAACCAGAAGGTATTGTGTCGCACGATATAACTATATATGCATGTATTTTAATCCTTTGAGCATATTCTTTTATTGAACAGCACATTCTTTTATTATGTAATCGATATCTTTTCATTGTTAATGGTCCATAGCCTTCTCTGGGTTTGTTTTTTGTTCCTTTCCTTCTTGCTTTAGCATACAAAACTATTCCGATATATGGGGTTTCAGGCCAGTTCCTTATTAAACTAATTTAAATAATCACAGGACTCTTAACTATATTAATAAGAAAAGCAGATATAAATATAGCAAACATGTACCAAAATAAACACAATATTAAGTTTAGTTGACATTAACTTTTTCTACTCTACCTACCTAAACCTTTACAGATTTACCTGTTAAACCTTTAAAATTAATTTACAGGCCTAATATGATCTTTTAATTTGTAAGGCCTTTTAAACAGTATTCAAATTTTAGACTAGTTCAAGTTTAGTTAGCATTAAATTTTCGGTTTTAGGTATATCTACTCAAACCCTTACAGATGACACAAAGAAATAACCCAATATAATTTTGTTTTCTTTTTCAGAAATGGCAAAAATGGAAAAGAGAACTAACGAACATATCCATGTGGTTCATACCGTGGGAATTAAAAATTAAAGAGATCGAATCTCACTTCGGTTCAGTGGTGGCATCGTATTTCATTTTTCTGCGTTGGTTATTCTGGGTTAACATTGTTATCGCCGTCGTCATCATTTCCTTCGTTACGATACCAGAGGTAAAATATATAATGTGGAATTAAATTTAACTCGACGTTGTTGGTGTATAAAAATGTACGAGATCTATGTGATTATTTCATAATGTTTAATGTTGTTTTTAATTTTTTAAACAATATAACCTACAAAACTAAAAGTTAATTAAAACAGTTTAAATGCTTAAAATTTACAGAATCGGTTCAACTTTTGGATTCGAGCAGACGAGAACGATTGTTAACGTTATTTGATGCCCTGAACTCAGATCTTCAAGCCCTGTGTGGTGATGGTTCTAGTTTTCTAATAAAAGCTGACGACGTTAATGTCTGTGTGAATAACACATATCTGCAAGAAAAAATCTAGATACTGTTTGTCAATATCTATACTTTTGGATATTCTGAATCCAAAACTCATTTCACATGGCTGTATTCTGAAAAAAATTGGGGTTGGAATTAGTTCGTAGCATCTTGCAAGTAAATTCGCTTCCTTGTAAATAGAAATTCGGGCATATTGAGAGGTGTTTGATAATTTAAGACCAGCCAATGACTACAATGACCAAGAGGGAAAGTATTTCCATACTAGGTTATAAACCAAGACCAATTTACCACAACAATGCGAATTGTTGATATTCATTGGTTTCTTGAATGAAGTTTAGTGTTTTTTAAAGACTTTTGAGATTATCAGTTATTATGTCAGTTAAATTTACTCACTTGCCACCGCTACTGACCTCTACCATTAGATAACCTAAAATAGATTTACAGTCATATTAATTACATTTTTTTGTTAATAAAATTGTCATTGTTATATAAATTGTCACTTCTCCGTTATTCCTTTGATTTTGAACTAGAAGATC
The DNA here is from genome assembly GCF_030347505.1 of Rhynchophorus ferrugineus. NCBI lineage: Eukaryota > Metazoa > Arthropoda > Insecta > Coleoptera > Curculionidae > Rhynchophorus > Rhynchophorus ferrugineus. The sequence continues at coordinate 41,615,771 of NW_027472585.1, forward strand.
ATTGTATGAGATCCTAGATTATTTTTCTTCTACTACTTATGGGATGGACTAAGGTATGTCCTAAAAACTAAACTGTATGATAGGCCTTATTGCGTTAACAGTTTAAAAACAATACGAATAATATCCCTATTAAATTATCTAATAACAATATGACTGATGATGACAATTAACTCATTGATGAAAGTTATGCATTACTTTTTTGCAAGTCTATGAGTCTGTATAAAAGAGTTAAGGCGTTTAGCTTTTCCTGGCTTAAAGTAAATTGCACTCAGCCAAACTATTTGCATTAACATTATCTAAAATACTGTGAACTCTATAGTACTAAAATATTGTTATTTTTATTATACTTTCAATGACACACACATCACTCAATGATACATGACTGAGTACTGAAAATTAATTAATAAAATTGATTTGTTTTTTTTTAATTAAAGATATACTACGAATTACTTCAAACACCTAGTAAATACCCCAAAATCAAGTAAAAATTTTGTTAGTAAATATAAAACTGTGACAATATGTTTAACTAGAACAGTATTCAGATCATTACAGCTGACCCTGAGGCAGTCAAAGAACGGAAATTCGTGCTTCCCGAAGAAAAATACAACTCCACCAACTTCCTTACCTTGTGGGATTTCGAAGGCGTTTTTAAATATTCTCCATTGTTCTACGGTTGGTATACGAACAGGGATTACAACGACTCCGCAGCACTGAACAGCATCGATAAGAAGAACAATCAGAGTCACGGTTACAGACTTCCGTTTGCCTACTTCGTGACTGGTCTGGTGGTCTACGCATACAGTTTTTTTGCAACTTTGAGAAAGTGAGTATAACAAAAATCGTATCACCACTGGGCTTTGAGAACCTCACTAATTACGTTTTAGAATGGCGGAGAACTCGAGGATGTCAAAACTGTCAGAAAAAGATGACGAATGCATATTTTCCTGGAAGTTATTCACTGCATGGGATTATATGATCGGGAATGCGGAGACTGCTCATAACAGAGTTGCTTCGATTATCACTGGGTTCAAGGAAGCACTGCTCGAGGAAACAGAAAAGAAACGAGAATCTAGAAAGTAATATATATATATATATATATATATATATATATATATATATATATATATATATATATATATATATAATTTTTACCGTTGGGGACTATCGACTGAAAATAGTCGATAGTCGCAAAACAGTCGAAACAGTCCATTGTCAAAAAACAAGCGACTCGAAATAGTAATTACCATTTTCAATCAAATGCACGTTTCGACTGTTATGTTCAGATCGTGATGTCAGACGAAGGTGTACGAATTCTTTGCTGTGTAAATTGTGAGAGAGGAAAGGACGGAGATAATTGCTTGGAGCAGTTAAAATCGTGGTTTTACCCTATTTTAATATGTTAATTGCTATTTTCAAATAATATACTATAATAAATGTAGACAAAACAATAGAATTTAAACAAAACCTGAACACTAAAGATGACAAAACTAAAAAAACTAATTCATGACAAAATTAAAAATGATCGCAGAATAACTACTAGAGCTTTTTAAATAAAGTAAATGCTTTATTTATTATTGAACGGAAATATTTTTTAACAAAAATAGAGAGAGTAATCGAAATATTACCTATTATTGCCATAAAAACAGTCTTTTTACCCTAATACATTAACAATCTTGAAAAATATCGTTCAAAATGCTACTATATTAGTATACAATATATTATTATTTACAAGCAAACTACCAAAAAAATCATAAAACTATATATATTACATATAAATCTATGTAAGCATAAATAAACATTTATGCCATGGTCGCGGCTAGGGCGACAGAGCCAGAACGTTAAAAATCAGTCGAATGAAACTAGTAGAACCAAAAATAATAACTAAAAGTACATAATAATACTAACAGACGATAATAGTAACAAAATCAATCGGACCAAAAATAGTGACTGAAACAGTCGATAGTAAAAAGTAGTCAATTACTAAACAGTCGATAGTCGATTTCAGTCGATAGTTCCCAACACTAATAATTTTATTACATCTTACAATAGAGATGCTTAGTGCAACCTTAATTTATACATCAATATATATTTCACAAGCCGGCTTGGTTAGTGCAGTGGTAGAAGCGACAGGGCAGTCCACCTACTGTTGCAATAGTCAAGGGTTCGAATCCTGCTAGGGCATGGTCGTGAATTTATATTTGTGATTGTTTAATAATTCCTAGGCAAGAGTGCAAAATCCAACAATTAAACAACAAGCGACAAGACAATTTGAGATTATTGAGATTACAACGTAGTCCAGCATGTGACAATAGTTCTACGATAATAATTTTCTCATCTTATGAATTAATTCCAAATGCCATTCATCCCGGTCAAAAACTAGTGAGAAGTCCAAGAAAATTTCAGGGATGGTATATAATTTTAAAGAATGTTTATTAGAAATATTCTTGGTCTACATTTTTGTTTTCGTTGGTATAATTGTTATAATCAAGAAGATTATGTTAATAAATAAAGTTGAATTCATTATTTTTATGTTAGGCCGTCAACTCAGTTTCACAATAGATGTTATTTTTAATTATTATTGATCATTAACCGACTTCAAAAAAGAAGGTTCTATGTTCGACTGTGTGTATTTTTTAATGTATGTTCGCCGATTTCTCCGTCAATTATGGACCGATTTTCAAAATTCTCTTTTATTCGAAAGAGTGCACTTCCGAGGTGGTGCCATTGGAACCTAATCGGGATCTGTTGGTGGAAAGGGGGAAATTGAGGGAAACCCTCAAATTCAAAAGGCATGTACAGTTTTCAAATTTTTTATCTAAAATTATCAAATATTTGTGTATATATTATTGCTGAACTGATGTCATGAAAATCGGAAGTAGTTCAGTGTAAAAGCTACTCAATTTGCTTTTTAAGTACCAACCATATCATATGAGAAATCGTAGAAATATTGCAGGCAAGTGCTTTTATGTTGTAATGGTTAGAACGTTCAGCTCTTACGCGGAGGTCACGAGTTCGATTCCCGATGGGGAAAACAACGTTTTTTTTTTCTAGTTTGCTTAGAACAGTTGTCAAATCACCTAGACTAGGTAGCGGGCCCGGGGTCTGAAGCGTTCCTTATTTTCAATCATTTTTTCTTTATTCCTATTTTTCCTTATACAGTACATTCTTTTCTTGCTAAAAATCCAAGTCTAAGTCGATTTAAATTTTTTGTTAAAAATATTTTTTATTTTATTTGTATTACAGTTTTATAAGATTTTTAAATGCATAGTCAAATTATTTACAATTATTCGTGTAACCTTTTCGTATATATTTTTTTTAGTTGGAAAGTTATATGCTTTCGTGTCTTGGTGAATACGCTGGTAGCAGGATTATTATCATTTTCCGCGTTTGCCGTCATCATAGTTGTAAAAAGGTCGACAGAATCCGATGCGAACACTACCGTTTGGAGAAGAAACGAAATTACCGTTGTTATGTCGTCGATAACGATTTTATTTCCAATGCTATTCGAAGTGTTGGGATTTCTCGAACAATATCATCCCAGAAAACAGTTGCGGCTCCAATTAGCAAGGTACGTTTTCGATGTAATTATTTCAGATATGCGTTAAGAAACAATTTCTTTGCAGAATAATGGTACTGAATCTTCTTAATTTATACTCATTAATTTTCGCACTGTTTGATAAGATAACAGATATGGTAAGTATTCACAGATATTTTTCAGTTATTTATGATGATTTTTGTATTTTTTGTCTCGTGTTATGCGAGGGTCACTATTTATATTTCGGGAATTGGGAATTGACGATTCCATCGTAAAGTTTGATATTTTTGACGATATACGTAGTCAGAACATTTTGTAGCACGGAGTCTATTTGTTTAATTTATATTTAGTTGAAAGTTTCGTCTCGGCAAAACATTTTGTCATGAACATTTTCGTGCGATGATTTTTTACGATTTTGGACGTGGATTATCACAACAAACACTTAGCTGAAAACCAATATTTCTGCAACCTATATTTCTGAACAATTTTGCTGCTTTTGTCAGAACTAACTTGATTTTAATTTAATTTTCAGACAATTCTCTTACAGCAATTCAAGACAAACCTCACCAAGAATCAAATAACCGACATGATAGTTTACAATGTGCCAGTTGTCAACGACTTGCTTTCTACAGTAGACAATTTGACCATCCACTGTCTATGCCCCAATACAAACATAGCGGCTTCAAATCCACTAGTTTCTTTGGACATGGTATCCAGTGTAGCGGAGAATTTATCGGTTTTAGTTCTTCCAAAATTGAGAGATATTGCCGATACTATTTATAACACTACGACAAACGTTGCTTCAAGTTATTTGAATTTTACGGATGCTGACAATTTTACCAGTAGTACCTATGGATATAATGAAGATAATGTCACGTTTATTTATGCAGATTCGATGTATTCCAATTGTTCTAACTGTACAGACTATAACAGCACGTTAGTTAACACAACTATGGATTTTTCGATAGATGATTTGAAATATCTCTTTATGGATTATTTACTTTATATTCTGTCTCCATTCAAGTACGTCAATGTCACAGATTTCGATGTTTCTTCTTATAATATCACCAATGCTTCATATTACGTTGAAAATAGTACCTTTATCAACAACACGTTTAACTATACAGATTACGAATATTTTAAAACCACTCTGTTACCAATATTCAACAATACGTGGCCTGACGAAGACGAGAGATTCGACAATCAACTCACCACCGTGTTCGAAGAAGTCAGTACCACGCTGGAGACGTTTTACGGGACGGTTCCGTCGTCGACCACCGCCGAGACCGATAAAATTGAGGAATTTCTTAACGAGACCGACAGCTATTATTGTCAAATTCATTGTAAAAACTTGGTAGACATCAAGGCGAAGGAGAACGAGCCTACCACGACGCTATCGACGAATTTGGTCGATTTAGAGAACAAGAAGGCGTTGAATTACTCGATGAGCGCCAAACTGAGGAGTCTGTGTTGGGAGACGATGTTCGGGCAGGAATTGATTAAGTTGACCGTGATGGATCTGATTATGACAGGCATGTCAACATTGGCTATGGATTTCGTTAGGTAAATTCTATATTGCAATGTTATACTTTTTAAATGTATTTTAACGTTTTTAATACATTGTTACTAATCGTTACCGACTGACCTTCAATTTACCTTTATAATAACTTAAATCTAGATATAAATCTAAGAGGACCGATCGGCCCTACCTTAGTATTTGGTAAGAATGTCCAAAAAAAAACGATAATTTTCGATATTTTTCTTAAATTAAACCAATATAAAATTGATACTTAGTTTTAAATGTTTAGTGTATTTTGGTACTTAATTCCAAAGTTTTTTTTATATCGATATATCGAACCAGTGATATTTTTCTCGCCGCCCGACACCCCTAGTAATGTAATGTGTGTAATGTTTGTTTTAACTACTTATATACTAATTCACTACACCTCACTACTCAAGATCAAATGGTTTGGTTCCCTTGAGTCTGTATCCTCTTCTGGTGTTATCCATGAAATTTTTTGAGCAAGAGTCGATAGCTGAAGGTCTCAGTCCATATAACAGGTCAATTGAAAAGTCACCGACCTACCATAGTAAAACAAAATTTTTGGTAAAATTAGTTTTTTTATTCAACATAATTCCTTTCAAGGGTGATACACTGATTATAGCGACCCTCCAACTTTTCGATACCATTTTTGTAGTACGATTTGTCCAGTGCTTCGAAATAGGCCTCAGTTTCATCGATCACCTCTTCATTCGACGAAAATTTCTTCCCAGCGAGCATTCTTTTGTGATCTGAGAACAGGAAATAGTCGCAGGGGGCCAGATCTGGAGAATAAGGTGGATGAGGAAGCAATTTGAAACACAATTCATGGATTTTGTACGATTTCGTCCTTGAAACTATCCAATAACGCTACGCAATAGTCACTGTTGATGGCCCTTCCTTTTCCAAGGTAGTCAATGGAAATTATTACATTCGCATCCCAAAATAGAGATGCCATAACCTTGCAAGCCGACTGTTGCGTTTTCCCACGCTTTGGAGCGGGTTCATCGACTGGACTTCGGAGTGAAATGATGGAACCATGTTTCATCCATGTACCAACATGTATATGCTTTCTCTTTAAAATCACAATGAATAAACAACAAAATAAGAATAAGAAGGAAATAATATAAATATAACAATTGTTTTTTTTTTCTAGGGGAATATTTGTTCGAGTAATGAATCGCTGCTGGTGTTGGGATCTTGAGAAGAGGTTCCCACAATATGGCGACTTTAAAGTGGCTGAAAATATTCTGCATCTCGGTAATTATTGTTGAGGGTTACATTCGTATTTAGCTTAAGTCATAGGATGATAGTATTTGAATCATTAATATTATTAAGATTTTATTACATATATGCTTGAAGTCTTTTTAAAATTTAATTATATACGAGGGTAGTTTGATAATTAACTTTTTTTAATCAATAGTATATTTTTGACAAAAAGAATCTATCGTTTTTCCTAATAACTTGTTTTCTACATACCCACAAAAGTGGTGTTTGATTTAGTGATGACCTCTTCATACGATTCATATCTCTTACCATTCAGGTATTTCTTCAGGTTTGAAAACAGAAAATAATCGCAGGGTGCTAAATCTGGAGAACAATATTTAAGATTAATTCTTATTGTCATCTTTGTTTCTCAATGGCGTGTTGTCATTGTTTTAATATATAGCAATTGCTGACAGGCAACTAAAGATGGGTAGTACCTGCTCATTCTTGTCGGGCAGCACTTGGAAAACCTTGGAAACCGTGTCTCTTCCAGTTTATTACTATTTTCAAAGCATTATCCTTAACGTCCCCAGCGTTCATCTATTAATTTAGTTTTTTTAAGCCCACGTTAGGTTTAAAATCAAAACAATAAAAAATAACTAAATAACTCTGCTACCATTTTGATTGCGGGCCATCTTGGTTATGTGACTTTTAGCTCAGTTTCACTTTAACTACTGTGTAGTGTAGACTTCCAAATTTTATGGTGCATAAATATACGCCACAAGAACGAGCAGGAATAGTGACAATATTTATTGAAAACAATCGTTTCATTATTACCGCTCAGCGGAAATTGCGTCAAAAATATCCTAATCGACCAGTGCCTCACAAAACCACAATTAATTGTCTACATACGATTTTTAGACAGTTTGTAACGACAGCAGACAGGTCTCGTTCTGGAAGACAACGGAGGTCTGTTGGAGCTGGTCTGTGGATGTTGATGTGGTGCGGGATAGTGTTGCAGAGTCTCCAGAACTGCTGCTGAACAGTACCAAGACAAGATTCGAAATTTTCTTGTGCCTGAAATGGAAGAGCAAGGACTAGAGAACAATTCAATTATTAAATGACGTTTTTCCACGAAAACTAATTCGTGAAGTAGCTATTTAGTATGGCCAGCCAGATCTCCAGATTTAACAGCACCAGATGTTTTCTTATGGGGCTTTTTGAAATCAAAAGTTTATTTGAATAAGCCCCAAACGATTCAACATCTTAAAGACAATATTCGTCACGAAATCGAAGAAATTCAGCCTCAGATGTGGCAGGATGTCATGAAAAAGGCCTTAAAAAGAGCCGAAAGTTGCATAGCGAATCGCGGTGACCACTTAGCCGATATAATTTTTCAAGGATTAGGAAAAAATTTAATCTTACATTGAAATCTGAATAAATTTTAATAAAAAATTCTAAATTTCAGTTAACAATCAGGGTATGGTCTGGATGGGAATGTTCTTTTCACCAGGCCTGGTGGTTCTTAACGTATTCAAATTATATGTCATGATGTATTTGAGAGCTTGGGCGGTACTAACCTGCAACGTTCCACATGAAATAATCTTCAGGGCATCCAGGTAAAATATTTTAAAGTATTTTGCGATGGGCAAATTAATAATATTAATGTTTTTTAGATCAAATAATTTTTACTATGCTCTGTTGTTGATGATGCTGTTCCTTTGTGTTCTTCCCGTGGGATATGCCATCGTTTGGATCGAGCCCTCCTGGCATTGCGGTCCGTTTTCAGGTTACGAGAGGATTTTTCATATTTTTACGAAAACTATACGAGCAAACGTGCCACAGTCAATGCATAGGTAACATTAGACTAGTTCGAGTTAGCATTCGGTACTAACATATCTTTAAACCCAGGGCATTGGATTATATAGCTTCCCCAGGCATAGTGATTCCGCTATTACTTTTACTGGTATTGATCATATATTACTTGGTATCACTAACCGGAGCTCTAAGAGAAGCCAACAACGATTTGAAAGTAAAATATGATGAGTATTAATAACATTAGTTGCGTGAAAAAGTAAACCACCATTTTAATATTTAAATTAAATTAACCTAGTAGTATCTAGGAACTCATTATGAAATACTGGTATTACATTTATTAATTCTCCTCGTTTATATTTTTTAACAATTATCTCAGGAAATTTAGCCATAGTGAGATTATAGTAACATATCAATTGTAAATCTCCGGCCTACCATAGTAAAACACATTTTTTTGACAAAATTGGTTTTTTATATTCAACATAATTCCCTTCAAGAGTTATACACTGATTGTAGCGTACTATTTGTAGTACGATTTGTCCTTTGCTTCAAAATAGGGCTCAATTTCGGCGATCAACTCTTCATTCGACGAACATTTTTTCCCAGCGATCATTCTTTCTAGATCTGAGAATAGGAAATAGTCGCTGGTGGCCAGATCCGGATGAGGAAGCAATTCGAAGCCCAATTCATGGACTTTTGCCATCGTTTTCACTGACTTTTGACTCGTTGCATTGTCTTGGTGAAGCTGCATTTTCTTTTTCTTCAAATGCTGCCGTTTTTCGGCGATTTCGTCCTTCAAACGGTCCATTAACGATATGTAATAGTCGCTGTTGATGGTCCTACTTTTTTCAAAGTGGTTAATGGAAATTATTCCATGCACATCCCAAAATATAGATGCCATAACCTTGCCAGCCTACTTTTACGTTTTCCCACGATTTGGAGCGGGTTCATCGTGTGCAATCCTCTCGGATGACTGTCGATTGGACTTCGGAGTGAAACGATGAAGCCATGTTTCATCCACTGTCACATATCGATGCAAATACTCTGGTATATTATGCTTGATAATCTTGAAACACTGCGCCGAATCATCAACTCGTCATTTTTGGTCAAAAGTGAGATCGCACGGCAGCCACTTTGCACAGAGCTTTCTCATACCGAAATATTCATGAATGATATGATGTAAACGTTCAGTTGATATCTTTAGAGTTTCTGCTATTTCATCCAATTTCAATTTACTGTCATTCATAATAATTTTGTGGATTTTTGTAATGTTTTCGTCGGTAACAAGCTCTTTTGGGGCGTCCACTGCGTTCACCGTCTTCGGTGTTCATTTCACCACGTCTAAACTTAGTATACCAACCCTTTATGGTTCACTTTTCTTGGACAGTCATTGTCCAGAAATTCGGCATCAAGCCAAGTTTTTGTTTCAATTGTATTTTTTCTCCTCAAAAAGTAATATTTTATCAACACGCGAAATTCCTTTTTATCCATTTTTTTCACGATAACAAAAGTTGCTTCACTCAAAATGCTATAATTCACAAACTAATAATCCGACAGCCGTTAAATTTATACGTGCATCTTTTGAGGGTTCGGGCTAACTAAAAAACATATGGATTTAATTCTAATAGCGCCATCTATGTGTCAGAACGGGAACTTTTTCAATTGACCTGTTATGTATAGAGTTTCAAAGTACCTGCTATAATTTCTTTAATTACAGAAGAGGCTTGATTGTTTGATTGTTGATTGATTCTAAACATTCTGACTAATGTTTCATGACCAGTTTAAAAGTAGATTGGTGTTCGATACCAAACTTTGTAGCTCAATCTTTTTCTTTTCGTAGATAAATATAAGAATCAAAAACTATACTGGATATTAAATGTTCCTATACAGTTTCCCTTTTTCTTTCTTCATTTGAGTAAATTGAGTGTTTTGTTTCTCTCGTATCATCAATTTCGACTCAATATATACATGAATTAATAGTTTGGACACAAAGTAAAAGCAACAAGCAATTTGCAAAACCACCATTGCTTATATTTCAGGTACTCGTTTTAGGTACTTTTTCAGGCAATTGGTTTAGTACATACTTTCTGGTATTACCAAAATGAATAGAAACTTTACAACAAGTAACATTTTATTTAATTTATATGTCAATTTTAAATTATAAACAATCTATTAACTAATTATAAACACATCGTTTTCCGGCTTCGTTGGCGTAGTGGTTAAGGCGACAGGACGGTCCTCTACTGTTGCGATAGTCGCGGGTTCGAATCTTACTGGGGCATGGATGTTTGTGATTGTAATTGTAAATGCCTTTATGACAACAGTGGAAAATCCGACAAGGAATAACCATCACAGTGACGCCAGTAACCAGGCTAGGTAAGACCAGATGTCTTCTGGGATGGCCTCTAAGTGGGTTACTGGCTAGTCGGTATACTTACTGCCGAGGACCGTGGTTTGGAATCCACGTTAAACTGTAGGTCCAGTCCAGATACACATTCGTTGGTAAAAAGGAGACTTTAAAATATTTAAAAAAAAAACACATCGTTTTATTTTCTTGACCTGGTACTCATTGACTTATTATTCCAAGTTCATTACATCATTAATTCATAGCAAATGTGTTTCCATAACTGATGTCGTGGTAATATCAATGCGAATAATTCAAAAGGTCTTGAACGATTAATTTCCGAGAAGATGTTATCTTACTTGATTGTTGAAACAAACCTTACTATCTTGTAGACATGACTTATTTTCCAGGCTCTTTTTCCATCGTTTCATCAAACAACGCCAAAATATCAAACTGAATTTCTAGATACGTGGATTACTCTTTCACTCATCCAATATGTAACAGTAAGAACTAAATATCGCAAGAGCTCTCTTGTAGATCCAACTACGTCGTGAACGTACGGAAGAAAGAAGAAAAATGTTCCAAATGGTGGACCGACGAAGACGTTGTGGTTCTGGAGAATCCAATGACCAAACACCGTTCTCCCGTTGGAAGAAACTAATCGGAAACCTGCCAAATACGAGAAGTTGTGACGAAACACCACGTCAGGAATCTGATGAGTTTGCTGTCAGTCAAAAGGACGAAGATGAAGAGGAAAAAATAGAAAGTAAAAGTAAAGGTAAAGTTCATCTACAAGTAAAAATTATTTCATTGATTCGACTGATCCTTGAAATTTTCATGGAGAAATTTCTCTTATTTTCCATCAAAAATTTGCTGAGAAACGCTACGAATTAATTCCAACAATTTTTAGGACTTCATTTATTTTTCCCTTCTATTGTCCTATTTGTCATCTTTATCACATTCTCCCTTAAAATGCATTCACAACCCAAAACATTTTAGTTTAGGTAAAATAGTTCCTGAATCTCTTCAACTTATCGCGTTAATTTTTAAATGCTTTACCTGAAATGATAATCGAAATGATTTCTGACCAGTTGCCCCCTTTATAAATAAGTTCCCTTCGAAGAAAAATTTGAAACCTTTAAGTAGAATTATATTTACAAGGTTATCTACCCTTTACAGTACGAAAGTGCAAGAAAATACCATTATAGTTAAATACCAGATAACACTATTTTTATTCATCACAGAAAAGGACCTTTTGTACTTTTATTTAAAAGTGTGTAATTTTTGTACAGATTAAACCGATTTCCATTTCGTTCCATTCATTCGTGTTCTTGTCTAGAAATGAACCAAGAAAAAATAAAAGTAAGTTTAAATATATTAAATATATAAACGCCAGTAATATTGTTAATACCATAATATGTTTTATAAGGAAGTTTAAAACAATATTGGGTCTCTAGATTTGCTTTTTTTGAATTATTTCCAAGTTAGTAAAACAATAAACTATTATTATCCATTATTATTCTTTTATTAACTGAATGTTGAATGTTGAAAATTGGCTTGATTTACAGAATGATCCAAAATAACGACAGAACTTACTGAACAGCCTACTAATAGCACGTCAATGCAGATTGTTATTTAGATTTTTTTTATTTTAAAATCATTAACTATTTTGCAGTTTTCTTTTCTAAACTTATCAAGAAAGCTTTAAGAAAACCATCAACTTCCGAGGAGGATGAGCAAGATGGTACCGATGCTGATCAACATGACTCGCTACCTTACGATGTAAACAAGGAAGATCATCGTAACAAAAAAGATGGCCGAGGTGGAAGCGTGGAACTTCAGTCGATTCAACAAATGGTCAGTAAAGCTTGGCCACTGCGGAAACACGAACCAAAAGGTAAATATACATCTCCATAACGAGATTGGAAATATTGAAAAGTTGTTTTTTAGACGAGAAGAAACATGAAGGGAAGAAGAAGAAGGTTTCGGTACATGAGAGTCCTTTAAAGGAACCACCTCGTGCTCCAGTGAAGCCCAAAGCAGAAACGAACGATTTTCTGAAGAGACTATTACAAGCAAAAAGGTCTGGACTCCTTGACGACAAGGAGCGTACTCCATTACCGGATTTAGAAACTAAAGACTCTAAACCTGAAATAATTAAAACACACAAACCGACGAAATCGTCATCGAAACACTCGAAAAACGACGGAAATCATCGAACATCATCGAAGAAAATAAAAATAGTCGAGAACATTGAGGAGGAGGCTCAAGACCGTCGAGATTCAACTGCATCCACATGGTCAGAGAATATACCAGTCATAACAATTAGCAAGACACAAAGTAATGAAAATATACTCGAAAAGGAGGATTCTTGCGAAAAGCCAAGTTTGGTGGAACAACCGACATTAAAACGAAAATTCGTTTTCAAAGAGAACGATTTAGAAGATGAAGCGTGCAAGAAAACTGCACCAAAAATCAAATATCTTCTAAAAAAATCGACGGCTATTGATGAGGACGTCATCATACACTTCAGCGATGACCTAAAGAAATCTGAAGCCGAAAAGAACTTCATTTTAAGCCTCTCCGAGAATCAGCTCCCAGATAACAGTCAATTTAAACAAGAAGAAGCTACATCATCCGATAAATCAACATCAGACGAAACTGAGAACAAAGATGACAGTAGCGTGGACACTATCCTCAACTCGCCCTTTGGTTTAATAGATGAGGATAATTGTCCAAGCGAACAAGCTGAAGACAACAACGCTGGTAAGGAAAGCGTCGAAGAAGAAACGGAGGCAGAATTTGGTGACAATGAAGAAAGTACCGAGGAAGAAAACGTTAAGAGCATTTTGATGCTTAAAACAGATTCTCAAACAGAATCCAGTAGTTTTTGTGATGACTAAATAAATATATATTAATATCATGCATAGAATGAAGCAACTAGTAACATCATATATATGTATATGATGTTAAGATCAAGATGTCATAAAATCGCTAAGTAGTTATAGAAAAAATGAGGCAGTATTTGAAAATTATGATAAATAATCTTATTTAATATTAAATAAATATCCATGTGTAGGTTAGTCTAACATATGGTAATATAATTATTTTACCGAGCTATAAAATATATAACTGTGTTTATGTTTTTAATATACTCTTTACAAATAAATATATGTTTGTATTTTTTTAAGTAAAACTAAAACTAATTTCTTTTAGTTATCGAAAGAATATTTAATGCTTTTTTACGGCATTATTGAAACTGTATATGAATTGATTTTTGATGTAGATGAATTGACCATGGACAATTTCAAGTTTCCATAACTGTTGAAAGTCTTCAAAGCAATAGTTTGGTTTGGTTTAACACCAGCTTGGATATATTCCCATTTATTTATAAACCGAAAACGTTTCAATATAGATTTACCAAAGCCATATTTGGAAAAAAGTTTAATAAACAATTTTTATAGGTTGTTCTTAGAAACCTCCTTAATTATATTGTTAGAATTAACTAGTATATCTTTTCAGTAAATTACATCTTATATTAGAAATGCTTGGTACAATCTCAATTAATAAAAATAATGTATTACTGTTGTTGTATTGGTATTAATATACAAATAAAACAAATGTGGAATAATATATATTTCCTATATTAATTTTAAATTATACTACTAAAACTAAACTTAAACTTATACATTATACAAGTGCATATAGTCTGTCCAAAGTTATTTTGAACATACTTCATTTAAATTTGTGACACCAAAACGTCGTAATGTTGCCGCATCAACTCTGAGTTTTAGTTCAGTTTGGATTGACATACAACAAAATTCTAATCTAATCTAAAAAAGAATAATTGAACAAAAATGTTATCAAATATAATATATTTTAAAATAATAGTACATCTAAAAACTACAGTTAATTATACAGCCACAATAGTTTTACATGTTCGAACAAATCAGACAGCATTGTGTCTCTTTTTAAGTAGAATAAAATGCGAAGGAAAATATTGTCTGGTTCTATAACAAATTTACAAATTGCAACAGGCAATACATTAACCATCTTGATGAAATATGTACAAAAAAAAACTTTGAATATACTATATGATTTCTTTGACTTTATTGTTTCTAGTTTGGTGTGATCTAGTAACTATTTCATGTTGTAAGACGAGATCTTGGATAACTTCGTAAATAAATTTGACTTCGAAATCATCAGGTACTTTTTCGTTGGTTATGTAGCGATATAACCTGGTAAATGTTCAAAGAAGTTTATTTTGGCAGAGTTGAATGATTAGTTGGTTGACGTGGTATTTATATCTAAGACATTTTTTATAAAAGGTGAAAACTATACCCAAATACTAATCAAAAACAGGTTATTGAGTTGTATGTATGTCTTTATTATATTTAGAATGAACTTTTCTCCACATCACCTATTAGTTAAGTTCTAGCCGCGTTTTTTTTATTTTGTGTTACTTGTAAGCCTAATCCACCTTTTGTAAACTAAAATCGATGAGAAAATATATTGCGCTTTTGGTAAAACAAGCATTTCTATATTTGTTTATTGGAAAGAATTGTTTTGTCTACATCTTACGTTTTCCTTTAGGTTATTTCTTTTTACGAATCTTGATCTATTGATTTAAAAATTTTATGTATATTGTATATTTTATTACCAACATCATTCTACTGATTTGCTTCTTCTGCTACTTCCTGTGTATATGTTATGTTGTGTATATGTGTGTGTAAATTTTTGTTCGAATACTCTAATAATTTCTAACCTATCTTGTGATTTCTTCACCGCATTTTCTCCTAGAGCTCCTTGCTACTTCAACCTCATCTACAAAAAAATTAGAGCCCATTGTCTCCTCATGCATATATGCTAAAGGCACATGCTTACATAATACAACTATAACTGGACTATACTAAACTATACACTGGACAACTACAAGCGCAGAAATCTAATATACTCTGCAATATAGTATTTTACCACTGTTCTCACAAATTTGATTGACATTTAAATTATATCATCAAACAGATCATCTAATGACTGTTAAGTATTCAAACATTTGTAAACATAAAATTAATGTAAAAAATACCCCCTTAACTAGCCCAATTCTCGTCTTTAACGAACAACCATTGAAAAATAACAAGGCGTAGCTGCAAAATCTGCCAATAAAATAATAATATAATGTCAATCTTAAATAACTAGATTCAACAACAAAATTCTAACATATATGTTGTGCCGTTTTTCTTAACAAGCGATTAACTCTTAACTTAAGCATAAATGATCTTGAATAACCCATAAATATGTGTATGTATGTATTTGTTTCTTTTAATAAACCGAAATTATTAAATAAATCACTTAAATAGTGTTTATTAAAGTAAACATTTTAATAATTTCAACCACACATGGTTTAAATTAATTCACATTAACGAGTGTCAGTGAGTCTCAATGATTTATAATGTATATCTTTTTCCTCTAACATAAAATATTATTTTTTATCATAAAAATCTGATACTGGCCGAAAACACATAATTAAACTCATTATACATATATTTATCTAACCAAAATGGTAATCCAAACAAAAACAAAGTGGTTTTACTCGATGCAGTTTTACTCTCCGGTATCAATTTTCGACCAGACGGCATTGTAAACCGACCGATAACAAATTTAAATAACACTGACCTTAAAACGTGGAATAACTAAACCGTCAATTATCAAAACACTGTGCCCGAAGAGGACCTCGTGAGCCGTTGAACTTAAAAAACTGAATCACAGTAATAAAAGCGCCGTCGAAAGTTAATAAACGGTGTCGACAGACCAAAACGACGGCATCAACAGGTGTACGAGCCTAGGAAAGTTTTCTTGGGTCAAGTTAATGGGCCACAATTCGATGATGAACACCCTGACCGGTCTTGCGAATAACCCTGAATGTTTACGATCATTAATAGGACGTCTGAAGATTGGGGACCGAGCGGCGGTAGCCGAAATTGTTTCTTGGTATTTGAGGGCCTGGAAGACCCGAAAGATCGGACGAAATGACGGCTATGTGGCAGATGTTGAAAGATGCAAATCAGAGGCGTGTGCAGAAAGGGTATTCAGTATTTGTTATTTTATATTATATATACATGGGATGTAGAAAATCACTTCATTAAATGATCTCCTGTACAAAATACTATTTTAATTAATTAGTCTTATTTTAAAGCTCATTCTAAAGTCTATATATGTCTAATAATCAGATCAGATGATGTTAGACGAGTACATTGGGATGCTCTGACACTTCGAAGTACTTCACATAAACTCATTGAATTATACTCGTTATTGCTACTAGAGGAATATCACGTTGTATCAGTTCATTTGAAACATAGTACGGAGCATCGACAATGGCACACAAGACTTATTTTGAGGTTATTGATAATAAATTTAATTTAGTAAAATTGGTGTTAATAGTTCTTAACGTAATAATTATACTGTAACGGTATTTTGTTTCCTTTTTTTAACTAGGCATGATGGCTAATGATGCATATAACAGACATATATTTTTAATTATATTATTAAATTACAAGAACTGCTCAACACCCAAACTTTAACGAATTATTTGTACATACATACATGAACACGTAAAATTTTAAAAGTTTTAATAAATTAAAGCATTAGAAGTAAATAAAGACATGAAAATTTCAAATCATATTTTTTTACTATTAATTTTATTAGAAAATAGTAATATATATTTACAAATAGACAATGAATCAAAATAGCTCAGCTTTAAGTAACTACTTAAAGGAAATATTAATACTTCGTCGATTTCTTTCAGAATATTTAGCTCATTTTTGACTAATTTAAAAAATGTAAAAAATATATTCTGAAAGAAAATGACGAAATATTAATTTTTCCTCTTGTGAAGAGTTGAATCCTTTTTCATTACAAATCAACAGTATTCTGCTGACATTGTAGCGTTCCATCTACCTTGATAACCTCGTCCATCGGTTTTATATCCTGGTCAAAACGCTCACCGCGTTCGTCAATTCGAAAAAATCGAAATAGGAATGCCAGAAATGTATTTTTACAGACATTCTGCACCTCATCGTTTTGCATTCTTGTAACAAGTCATTCATAGCATTTTTCATATTTAAGATTGTCTAAAGATAAGTGAATTACTTCCATTAGAGACAACCAAGCTACTAACTTTCTCACAGTAAGATTTTCATCACATTCGTTCAAGTTTTCTAATTTTTAGGCCGACAAAAATACATTATTTTAATTTAGTCACTTAATTTAGAAATATCGGTTTTCAAATACAAAAGTACTGTATCATTTTTATCTATGGCCTTGACAATATTTTTCATTAAACAAAATTTTATATGTAAGCGTTGAAGAATCACATTTTCTTGTAGAATAAAAGATTCATACTTAACGATTGATTTACCACAAACAAAGTTACTTCTTTTTGGCCAATCTTTAACTTCATAGTGGTTTTGCTATCTACCAAAACTATCAAAACTGAAATAATAATTTTAAAAATAATACTAAAGTTCTTATAAAATTGAAATGAGTGAATATTCCAGACATACTAGTTATGAAATACAATAAAGAAAATTAATGAATGCAAATAATAATTTTAATTAAATGTGACTTCGGGTCAAAGTCGTATAATGACGTTTAAACTGACCAATCAAAGTACTTGAATGACCATTTTTTCGAGAGACCCTCTATTGAGTTTTATCTCTATTACTCTATGACTATACCATATTTGTTGACAGTTTCACATACCACATGCACAAAATTATACGTCTTTTTAGTAGACTTTATGTAAGTTCGGTTGGAAAATGTTTAATTTGTTAAGTCAAGATAATATATTCAAAACTAGCGTTGGGAACTATCGACTGAAAACAGTCGAAACAGTCTATAGTCAAAAAAATAGCGACTGAAAATAGTAATTACATGTAATTAATTAAATTACGGTTCGACTGTTTTTTTTTTCAATTCATGATGTCAGACGAAGATGTACGAATCCTTACCTGTATAAATTGTGAGAGAGGAAAGGACGGAGATAATTGTCTAGGTAGTTAATTTTATATGTGGTTATATTTTCCAACGGTAGTATAAGAGAGACGGAGTTGTATAAATTACTTCGCGAATTAACTTTAAAAAAGAGAAGGAAAAAAATAATTACTGAATACTGTTATAATAATTATAGATAACATGCAATTTATAATTTAATTTTAAACGAAGTAAATTACTTTTATATTTGAATGTTCTGTGGATCTGTAAAAATATATGGAATTTTTCTATGGAATGGAATACTGCATCACAAAAGCTTTATTGTATTTTAATGTGTTAATTGCTATTTTTAAATAATATACTTTAATAAATATAGACAATACAATAGAACTTAAACAAGACCTAAAAACTAAAGATGTACAATAACTGGTAGAAAGTAATAAAATCGAACCGAAAAATAGTCGATAGTAAAAAGTAGTTAGTTACTAAACAGTCGATAGTCAATTTCAGTCGATAGTTCCCAACACTATTCAAAACATTTTATATTCTTCAAAAATACGTAAAATTCACAAGAACTGGCAACGTCGAAAATTCAGTAAACTACTATATACAATTAGTGAAACACTGATTTTGGCAAAATAATAATGTTATTGATCACATAAAAGGTTATAATAAAATAACAATGCAATCCATGAGACTGGAGACTTGTTCTTCGACGCCACTGGGTCCGATATCCTATCTCGCAGAAAGGTCCAGCGGCAGTCGCCGAAGACGCTCATCTCGATCCGATCTTTATGCGTCCGTTCCCGCTCGCCCGGCATCTGGATTTCACGTTGCTCTCGAGTGCGACATGTGACGCAGGACGACATCCTCTAGGTACACTTCAGAGTACGACAACGCGCTGCGTACGCCAGATCGTACGTACGACATCGATTCTCGCGACGAAAATAGACCACAAAAGGTCGGCGGAGTGCCGAGAGGTTTCGGTGAAGTTTTCACTATCGGAGGTCAGTGCTTGAGGAACTAGGATAGGTAAATTTATTACAATCAGTTATATTTTTGAGTTATGTGGGCGGAAAGGGCTCCAGAAACGTTATGTCGCTCATGATGTTTCTATAAACGTGCTTCGAATTGTATTCCTGATGTTTATTTTTAAATAACTTCTATTTATAAAATTGTTTGGTTACATATTACTACTAAAAAACTACTGTATTATGTCTGTTTATTTTTTAATACTCTTAATCTTTCCGCTACCTAATATTAAAGTCTGTTGTTTTAAACCACAAACCTATTTATAATTTAATAACTTTGCAGTGTGATTAATAAATATTTTCAGTCAATATTTAGAGTGAAGTTTCCACTAATGGAGGTCGGTGCTTGAGAAACTAGGATACGTAAATGTATTCCAATCAGTCATATTTGTGAGTTAACAGGTCAACTGAAAAGTCCCCGGCCTACCACAGTAAAACACATTTTTTGGCAAAATTAGTTTTTTTTATTCAAAATAATTCCATTCAAGGACCGCCCAACTTTTCGATACCATTTTTGTAGTATGATTTGTCCTTTGCTTCAAAATAGGCTTCAGTTTCGGCGATCACTTCATTCGATGAAAATTTCTTCGCAGCGAACATCCTTTGGAGATCTGAGAACAGGAAATAGTCGCTGAGGGCCAGATCTAGAGAATACGGTGGATGAGGAAACAATTCGAAGCCCAATTCATGGATTTTTGCCATCGTTTCAACTGACTTGTGACACGGTGCATTGTCTTGATGAAGCAGCACTTTCTTTTTCTTCAAATGCGGTCCTTTTTCGAAATTTAGTCCTTCAAACAGTCCAGTAACGCTATGTAATAGTCGCTGTTGATGGTTTTTCCTTTTTCACGGTAGTCAATGAAAATTATTCCATTATGCGCATCCCAAAATATGCCATAACTATGCCAGCGTTTGCATTATTCCATGCTTTGGAGTGGGTTAATCGTGTACAGTCCACTCGAATGACTGTCGATTGGACTTCGGAGTGAAATGATGGAGTCATGTTTCATCCATTGTGATATATCGATGCAAAAACTCGGGTTTATGTGTGAGCTTGCGCGGCACCCACTTTACCCAGATCTTTCTCGTACCCAAATATTCGTGAATGATATGATGTACACGTTCAGTTTTCGTCGGTAACAACGTCTTTTGGGGGTCCACCCTGTTCACCGTCTTCGGTGCTCATTTCACCACGTCTAAACTTAGCATACCAACCCTTGATGGTTGATTTTCCTGGGGCAGTGTCCGAAAACTCGGCATCAAGCCAAGTTTTTGCATCAACTGTATTTTTTCTATTCAAAAAGCAATATTCTATAAACAAGCAAAATTCCTTTTTATCCATGTTTTTCACATAACAAAAGCTGCTTCACTCAAAATGGTATAATTCACAATCTAATGATCGGACAGATGTCAAATTTATACACGTATCTTTTGAAGGTTAGAGCTAACAAAAAATCATATGGATTTAATTCTAGTAGCGCCATCTATGTGTTAGGCCGGGGACTTTTCAATTGATCTGTTACGTGGGCGGAAAGGGCTCCAGAAGCCTTATACCTTTCATCAAATGTCAATAAACACGCTTCAAATTGGATACCCGATTTTTATTTTTAAATAACGTCTGTTTATAATTGGTTACTGACATATTAGTACTAAAAAACTACCGTATTATATGTGTTTATTTTTTAATACTTTTAATCTTTCCGCTTCCTAATATTTACGTCTGTTGTCTTAAACCATAAATCTATTAATAATTTAATGACCTTCCACTGTTAATTTAAAGTTTCAAGGATTAAGTTCATGAAAATAAATATAAATTTAATGCAGTAAGTGTGACTGTAGTTCAGAAAATACAAACGTAAATAATAATTAATATATTTTGCTGATTCTTGATGCTATATATAGCAATAATAAAGAAACAATAAAAGTATTTATACCCATTATTTAATTATGATTAAGATTTTAAGAAAATACATTTTACACTTTATTAAAATTAACAAACATTTTTTTATTAATTACATCTTACATATATATACATATATATATATATATATATATATATATATATATATATATATATATATATATATATATATATATATAATATACACTATACAGGTTCGTGTAGTTTGGTTCCCTTCATTCTAACTTCAAACAGACAGTTCTTCATCATAACAGGTGAATCCTAATAATGGCGCAAATATATTTGAAGCTGTTTAACAATTTATGTCAGTCAGTATTTTAAACTTTTCAAAATCGACTCACCATTCTACTAAATTTCATTGCGGTTTACTTTTTAAAGGTCTGGACAATATTTATAAATATTTAATTGAAAATTGTGGCTTAATAAGTAAAATATGATTAATCTCTAAATATTGTATAACTGAAACTACAATATGCTATTTTTAGCATATCGTTATGTAGATTTACAGTCGAATTTTATAGCCATGAGCGCTATTATTTTGTGTTTGTGGAAATATAATAAAAATTATCGAAATCTAGGAACATTTTCAATATTCCTTTATGCGTAAAAATACCTTTGCTTAATTTATGTTCTCTAAAATGGATAAAAATTACCTGGAACTACTATTAGTATTTACTAATTTTAAAAAATCGTGACTATTACTGTATTACGGTGATTAGTTTCGGTGAATTAACGACAGATGATTCTGAGTGGTGTAAGGACTTATAGTGCCTTGGGATTTTTCCTCTTTTTGTTCACTTAAATCGTTTATACACTATTGAAGAATGACGATAAAAATCATTTTAAAGAAAACATTATTTATTTTTGAAAACAGCTTTACTGCAGATTACAGATGCGTTACAGATTACTGCAGCTCTCTATGTAATTTTTGCGTAGATTTGTAATAAATATGACGTTCATAAATATTAAATAAGTGAACGACCTAGTAACTCTTTGATATGTCGACAAAAATGGAGTATATGTTACAGTATCTCTGTGTGATTCTGAGTTAGTGTTATTAGCCGACCCGTTTAATTTAGTGTTTTTCTAATAATTTTTCTAATTAATATAAATGAGAATATATAGAATCCGAAGAAATGATCCTATAAATTCTAAATATATAACCATTTATTTATATGAATTACGAATTATAAAGGGTTTATGACAACAAAACTACTATTTTCCTTCAAAAACTATTTTATTTCACAGAAAAAAGTGACGATTTGTTGAATTACGATCATTCTTCAATTCATTCTTAAGATAAACATACCTACAGTTCCTTTACTATATTCTTCTACAGACAGTAACTCCAGTAAAGAGTACAATATGTCTGCAATGAATTATTAATAAATATTATGACTAATAAAACTTAATTGTGAAATCTCAAAGTCTCATCTAAATACTTAAATTGAAATCTTCCTTCATTTTATTATATGTTTTAATTAAAATTTTATTCTTTTAAAAGCAATATCTGGAAGTTCCATTTAACCTCTTCGATACTTTTCAGACTAACAGTTTCCTTAGAAATAATTATATTAAATTATGTTTGTATTGAGAAACTACTCCCTGTTTTTATACATTTCATATATTTAAGCTGATCTTGATATGTCACCCGATTCCTATGAGAATGGCTTTTTTTTTGGTGAATTCAAGATCATATTTTTCATTTTTTGAGATATTTCACTGACTGTTTCCATATTCATATTCAGTGCAGCTGCAACACGCTAAAAAACATTTTCAATAGAGATCGCAGCAAATTTAATATATAATAGTAAAAATGTGTATCTTTGTAACTAATTTTACTAGCAAGAGGGGACCTCCATGATCTCGTTGCTGTTCTCTCTAGCTTCGGAATTTTCCATCAGAGTAATACTAGCAGCGATTTGCAATTTATCAAAACAAGAAAAGTGTTAAAATAACGTTTGTCGGTTTATAACCTATTGTCACTATTGTTTTAAATAACATTGCATACGTTTGACAACCAGGCGACTTTGACAGGCTAGTTTGGTTACACGTTCGAACTCAGACAGCATTCTCTCTTTTTAACTATAATAATAGGAGAAGAATATACAAATTGCGGCAGGCAATGTATTGAGCATCTTGATGACGTATATACAAAAAACTTTGTATAGACTATAGATAATTGGTGAACAGAATAGCTATTATTTATATAAATACAGAATAGTTAATAAATTAAAAGCGTTATGCATTAAAATCTGTTGAAACTTTATATAAAACTATTAGAGATATAAACTCCCAAGAAAGGTTCACTTTTCAAAGAATTTCAACAATATTATAAAATTATATATCACTACATAGTATAAAACAAAGTCGCCTTCTCTGTCCCTATATCCCTATGTGCGCTTAAATCTTTAAAACTACGCAACGGATTTTGATGCGGTTTTTTTCAATAGATAGAGTGATTCAAGAGGGAGGTTTATATGTATAATACATGCATAATATACTAAGGCAACATTGCTAATTTTAGAGGTTTCTAACGTGATGTCGTAAATTAACCTATTTTTTTAGACTTATTTAGCAATTAGCAAAAACGCTGTCTAACCCTACAAGTTAGATCAAATTAATGTACTACAGTATTGTACACCATAAAAAGGTCTACAAAAAAGTCCGCGATGGTATATGTTTATCTTTTAGGGATAACCCACATTAACCATTTTTATTGTTTACTTTTTACGTGAGAAAATGGCTTATTTACGAAGCTATTTTAAGCAATACGGCATTAATCCTTATCGAATTAAGTACCTTAAATACAGTGTGCAATTAATATAGATCAATATGGTTCCTTACAGCATCTAAATTAAACAAATATTTTCGGAGATATTACAAATTTAAAATTTGCGTTTAAAAATGTGTAATGTAATAAAAATTGTATGAATTTAGATACTCCAAAGATAGCAGGAAATCTTCATAGTAAGTATAGGGGAAGAGGAATTGTTTTACTCCAAATTTAATGCGTGCAGGCCAAGGGCAGTAATGAATGAACCAAAAATACTGGATCGATTTTAATCATGTTTTCATTGAGTGACATAGGCATATATATTTTATGCCCGTGCAAAGTCGGAGCGGGCCGCTATGTTTTTATATACAACGTTCATATTTTTTCTGTAGTGTATTTAATTTAATATCAGCATTGCACCCGTGCGAAGCCGGGGCGGGTCGCTAGTTAAATATAATTTATGGTTTTATTTCCATACTAGGCCTTGTAGTAAAGCAATTGCAAGTTCCAAAATTGTCGTTTTATCAATCGTCATCGTCAAACATTGTACCATTATTTGTTCGTCCGTTTCGAGATACACAGAACGGTAACAAGCCTACCAATAACAATACATCTAAATAAATATATTTGCGAAAGACTTATCATGAGCCTTTTCCGTTCAGCTACTCCCTCCTGACTGATAAAACATTCTGAACGACCGCAAGATAACCGAAGAGACTTTTTCAGGCTTACAACACGCTAGCCGGCCGTCACTAATTCTTAGTTCTGTCGAGTACTCGTTCATCTGCAACCGACGTCGGTCAAATCACGCGCTGTTATGCCGATATTCCTCGATCTTCACTGACTCGGAGGCAGGCGCGACGTAAAAGTGTCCCGAAATAACGATGTGGAAGTGTTTGAACTTTTATTTGGTGCTTTCGTGCGGATGGGCGATCGCTTCAAGTCAGCACGAGTACGACCATACGCCGGCGATCGGTACGAAAAAGGAAAGCCGCTGTTACGATGATTTCAGCAGACCTCAGGTGAGATAATGATGGTATTAACGTAAAATAAGACAGGGGAAAGTTAAAAGCACTTAACACTATCTGAAAATGTTATGTATAGCTCTAAAATAGTCCATTAATTGAAATGAAGCGCCTTTAAATTTTATATCTTAGTTTTTCTTTAAATAAAATTAATTCTCTACTATTTAAAATTTGATGAATCAGTTAAAAATGGTATTTAATTTTTGATTTATTATAGTATTTAATGAAATATATAATGATAATATATAATAATATGAATACAATGAAATACACCAATAACAAATAAATTAGGAGTTAATTTAATTTTATTTGCTTTTTTTTCATACCATTAATGATGCTCTAGATGTTGTATGTATTCTTCTGCTGTAACATTATTTTCTATCTAGTATTATCTATGTACTTTTCATACTCCAAATATGTACAATATAGTATCAGTATAGTATAGTACAGTTATATGTTCTTATAAAGTGTACACACGTCATATTAAATAACATATTAATATCATGCATCCTTATGGTTACTAAATTGTGGCCCTAAAAGTTATGAAAATGTTGTTATGACTGATCACTGTTATGATGACTACAGCGGACCTCAGATGAGATAATGATGGTATTAACATAAAATAAAACAAGGGAAAGAAAAACTATCACAAAATGTTCCATATAACTCTAAAAGTCCACTGACAGTCTTTAAATTAAGAGATCTATTTTTTATATTTTGATAGCTATTGTTTTTCTTTAACTAAAATTGATTTTCTGCTAATTAAAATATAATGGACCAGTTTATTATTTTAATCACAATTTATTAATTGATTGAAGTTACCAGTTCTTATACTCTCTTAAAAACACTTCATTTTTAAATAATAGGCTTATAATGGAATAAATCATTAACAAATAAATTAGCACTGATATAAATTCGTTAGTATTCATTATAATGTTTGTACTAGATTATTTGTTTTTCGCGTTTTTTTCTATATTTATACTTTTCTGTCACGGCATGATAACAATTAAATCAATAACACATTAAAATTACCTATCTAAAGCTTGATAAATTATATAAAATATATATTTGAATATATTCTATTCATTGAAAGAGACATAACACTTTTTAGCCTTAGGTATCAAGATATTAAGTAGTAGAAACTATACACATAGCATTATATATTTTAACTTTTCTTGTTATGAATATTAAACATTTTGACACAAAGACAATTTGTCTAAAAGGCTCTTTAATTAAAAGTTTTAAAATGTTGAGATATTAATTAGCATATATTAAGTTATATTCCATTTTTCTTAATTTATATTTAAATTTAATGGTTGTTAATTATGTCTATATCACCACCTACATATAATACATTTTGTGGTGCAATAGTGATAGCTCTTCCCTATGTTTCTGTTGAGTCTTTTTGCTTGGTCGGGATTATGCTCTTTCTGAAATATTTCCCTGACACTTTCATCGCAGATTCGCTTAGGCCGCCCTCTTATTTTTCTCCTGTCCATTCTTGCTTGTTGCAACACGTTTCAGGTCTCATATATGGTATATATCTTCAGAGAGAAAAAAAATAAAGGAAAAATTAATAAATGTAAAAAAAACTATTAAATAACTATTAATAAGACTATATAATAAATTGTTTAACTTAACTGTTAATTTTAATCACCCTATGACTCTAATTGCATGCAATACATGCATAATATCTAATTAATTATGATAATAATATGCAAGATATTTTAGTAGGTGTAACTTGTTATGGAATTATTTTCTCTACAATGATTTAAATCAAAAACACACATATGAGCATTACATCAAACCAGCGTGTCTTCATTTAAAATACGGTCATGAGTCATATAGGTTCACTAACTCATATACGCTAAAATAGAATTTACATAATAAACAGAGTCAATATTTAGCGCATCCATTATAACTATATATATATGTCGTATTCTCGTTAGTCGATTTAAACGTTTAATGAACTCCAATAATAATAACAATGAGAATGAAGTATTTCAAAGAAATTGAATTAGATTACGAAATAATTAAAGTTAATTGAAACCAAAACTATAGCTGTTCATGCGACTTTCTGCTCTGTCTATCCGATATATTTTGTAATACATTTGAATGTATTTTAGAATTATTTTAAATAATCTGGAGATAAAGTGTCTTCACCGCAGGTGTCATTTTATTAGTTGTGCATCGGCTCTTTTTATGGATCTATTTATCAACTGTAATATATTGCTGGTAAAACCGTATTTAAAATAAGAGTCGTAGTAACATTATGAACATCTTTTGAACGGTATAAAATAATTATCAAGTATTATTTACATATAGATTCGAACTATAAAGCATTTAATGCTAATATGGCTGTGAGGTTTAGATTTCAGTTTGATAAAAGATTGATTTTTATAAGTGTTATTATGCTCTTGTGGAAGTAGATAAAGCTTGTCCTTACATAAGATTAATTTAGTGTTTAGTCGATGAGTTTCCAATAATGTTAATTGATGGGAATCAACAAATAATAATTTGGGATGTAGCTGTAGTTGTCGAATAAATAGAAATATATTTGACACATGTTACTGGCTATGACATGATCATTCTAGCATTCCACATTGTTCAAAAAAGGTAACAGATCAATTGAAAAGCGCCCGGCCTGACACATAGATGGCGCTACTAGAATAAAATCCATATGTTTTTTAGTTAGCCTTAACCCTCAAAAGACAACTGTCGAATCATTAGTTTGTGAATTATAGAATCTTGAGTGAAGCAACTTTTGTTATTGTGAAAAAAATTGATAAAAAAATTTCGCGTGTTGATGAAATATTTGCTTTTTGAGGAGAAAAATACAATTGAAGCAAAAACTTGACTTGATGCCGACTATTCGGACACTGTCCCAGGAAAATCAACCATCAAGGATTGGTATGCTAAGTTTAGACGTGGTGAAATGAGCACCGAAGATGGTTAACGCAGCCAAAAAGGAGTTGGCGCCGACAAAATAACAGGCACTCTACAGATATCAACTGAACGTGTATATCATATCATTCACGAATTATTATCGCGAATTAATATCTGTATTTTGGGATGCGCATGGAATAATTTTCATTGACTATCTTGAAAAAGGAAGGACTACCAACAGCAACTATTACATAGCGTTATTGGACTGTTTTAAGGACGAAATCGCCGAAATACGGCCGCATTTGAAGAATAAGAAAGTGCTGCTTCACCAAGACAATGCACCATGTCACAAGTCAGCGAAAACAATGGCAAATATTCATGAATTCGGCTTCGAATTGCTTCCTTATCCAACTTATTCTCCAGATCTGGCCGCCATGATCTATTTCCTGTTCTCGGATCTTACAAGAATGCTCGCTGGAAAGAAATGTTCGTTGAATTAAGAGGTGATTGCCGAAACTGAGGCCTATTTTGAAGCAAATGGCAAATCGTACTACAAAAATGGTTTCGAAAAGTTGGAGGGTCGCTACAATCAGTGTATCACCCTTGAAGGGAATAATGTTGAATAATAAAATTTAATTTTGGCAGAAAAATGTGTTTTACGATGGTAATCTGGGACTTTTCAATTGACCTGTTATATATTAGGTATATATCTAGGTGGACCTATCGGCCCTATTTTAGTCTCTAGTGTAATAACGTTTATGTATTAGCATTGCTGTTTTTCTGTTAAATACACCTCACTACACTACACTATACAATATCAAATGGTTTGTTCTGATATTATCCAAGAGTTATATTACTTCGATATTAACAGGTAATATTTCTGGATATTTTGTAGACCATTATTCCACAATGTAAAATTCGACATACTTAAGATAATTCTATGAACACATGAACATTTATTAACTAATTTAAAACATAAACTCACTAATCCCCACGAAATAAATTATATTGACCAACATTTACTTAATGCCTCAAGTATTTTTTCATTATGGACTCTCTCACATCTCTAATCGACCGGCAACAGAACGTGACGCCCCTGTCTAATGAAAAGGAAAACCTCTTAAATCAAACAACACACTGCCCATAGTCGAACCGCTGTCGTTCTGCAGTTCAACATTCCCGCGCCATGCGGTCTGCTTTTACGGAACGCGAAAGGCAAAGAAACTCGACTTACTAAATAAGGAACGTCGATTCCTCTTCGACCACTCGAGTAAATCACTCTGAAAAATCATTATGTGCCGTTCAACGTTTGATTGGTCAGATGAGAAAGTAAAGCGACCGGTGATATTCTTTTTTT
Source organism: Rhynchophorus ferrugineus (assembly GCF_030347505.1). NCBI lineage: Eukaryota > Metazoa > Arthropoda > Insecta > Coleoptera > Curculionidae > Rhynchophorus > Rhynchophorus ferrugineus. The sequence continues at coordinate 41,645,196 of NW_027472585.1, forward strand.
TTATGGGTATATATTAGAAAAGTAGGTTGATTTTACAGTGTAATATAATACGATTTTATGTACATAAATAATACATATTTCTAACAAACAGCTCGTGTAACAAAAAGTAGAAACGGAAAAACCGAGACCTGAAAGTGGCAGATCAAATTCTGCCGAAATATTGTCACCTTTTGTAGCTGATATATTATGGTTAGTGTCTACTAGGTATATCGCAACGTCATTACATTTTTTCTTTCCAGAAAAAAATACGGGTCCATTCCGGATAACCATGATACTTTGCACTTAGAGCTTTCAAAATAAATCCATTTTTCGTCACTCGTCACTATTCTATTCACTATTCATTCTCGACACTCATCTTTTTTATTTCCCCCATTGCTCGTAATCGGTCGCTAATCGTTTCTTAAGCCACATTCTGATAATTATTTTTGAGTTTTAGTTGAATCTTCATACAATAACACATGCAGTTTAGCAGAACGTTTTTCAGAACGTTTTTGGTCTTTAATTATCGAAATACCCTTCCCATGTATTTAAGATTAGAGCAGCTTCACCACAAGCGTCTACCAGTAAATGATCCACTCATACTTAGAAGATAGATGCTTTCAAGTAAAGGTCGGCGATACAGTCTCCTCTCTGAGACAATGGTCCGTCCAGTCTGTCTCTACGGAGCACAGGTGTGGTACAGGTACGTCTCCGAGAGACATCTTGCCTTACTCCAAGTGTTCCAATCCAAAAAAGTCCGCGCGTTGCTCAATGCCTTATGATTTATGAGGAACGCGAATACACACCTAGAATCAGGCATCCCGTTCGTAAAAAGCATCACGAAGATGCTCAGCTCTTAGAACACGACGACAATCTGATCAAATCCCTACCCATCCATAAACCCCGGTAGTTAAACCAAATACGACAATCCCTATCGTAGCCCAGGGTCTGTGTCTAGCTGGTCATCTTGGTAACAGAAAAAAAAACGGCAATGATTTCAGCTGCTTTTTCTTTTGACTAAATGAGATATGTAATACATACAGCAAAAGCACGTTTTCAGGCACCAAACTTTATATTTTTAGACGTATATGACGGTGTTACTTTCGCAAAATATAACTTCTATAGCTTTGAAGCTTGATGTCGGAAGAATAAAATGACATATTTGTCAATTCATAACATTGCATAATTAAGCTTAGCGACATCTGTTTGAAGAACCTGTAATTTTGGCTCCACATAAAAATTCCAAATTTATTTCTGTCTCTGCTCATTTATCTTATTTCAGTCTTAGTTTTTCCTCTCTTTTTCAACTCTGTTTATAATATTAATGGATGAAATGATAAATAAGTATTATGTATAAAAATATTTAAAAAGGATGGAAATGTAGCTAGGACCTTTTGCAGATACTGAAATGATAACAACTGATCTCACAAGGAAAACCCACAGAAAATCGTAAGCAGATGGAGTATGATACAAATAGAATATGAAATGACAATGAATAAATTAAAATGAAAACCATAGGATAGCCACAAGTAACAAATACCCAAATTCAGGCTGTAGAGCAACCAAACTGAACTTGTGTAAGCAACCAAATATCAAGCAAAACTAAAATAGCAATGCACAAAACAATTTACTGATCAAACGTAATATTTTATTTACCATAGTAAAATACATTTTTTTGGCAAAATTAGTTTTTTTATCAACATAATTCCCTTCAAGGGTGATACACTAATTATAGCGACCCTCCAACTTTTCGATAACATTTTTCTCAGTTTCGGCGATCACCTCTTCATTCGACGAAAATTTCTTCCCAGCGGGCATTATTTTGAAATCTAAGAACAGGAAATAGTCGCTGGGGGCCAGATCTGGAGAATACGGTGGATGAGGAAGCAATTTGAGGTCCAATTCATGGATATTTACCATCATTTTCACTGACTTGTGATACGGTACATTGTCTTGGTGAAGCAGCAGTTTCTTTTTCTTCAAATGCGGCCATGTTTCGGCGATATCGTCCTTCAAACAGTACAATAACGCTATGTAGTAGTCGCTGTTGATGGTCCTTCCTTTTTCAAGATAGTCAATGAAAATTATTCCATGCGCATCCCAAAATATAGACGCCATAACCTTGCCAGCCTACTGTTGCGTTTTTCCACGCTTTGGAGCGGGTTCATCGTCTGCAGTCCACTCGGATGTCAATCACTGTCGATTGGATTTCGGAATGAAATGAGGAGCCATGTTTCATCCATTGTTACATATCAAAGAAAAAACTCGGGTTTATTACACTTGATCATCTTCAAATATTGTTCAAAATCATCAACTCGTTGTTTTTTTTGGTCAAAACTGAGCTCGAGCGGCACCCACTTTACACAGAGCTTTCTCATACCCAAATATTCGTGAATGATATAATGTATACGTTCAGTTGATATCTTTAGAGTGTCTGCTATTTCATTCAGTTTCAATTTACGGTCATTCAAAATTATATTGTGGATTTTTTTAATGTTATCGTCGGTAACAACCTCTTTTGGGCGTTCACTGCGTTCACCGCCTTCGGTGCTCATTTCACCACGTTTAAACTTATGGTTGATTTTCCTGGGGCAGTGTCCGGAAACTCGGCATCAAGCCAAGTTTTTGCTTCAACTGTATTTCTATCCATTTTTTTCACAATAACAAAAGTTGCTTCACTCAAAATGCTATAATTCATAAACTAGTGATTCGACGGCTGTCAAAATTTTACACGCATCTTTTGAGGGCTAGGGTTAACTAAAAAACATATGGATTTAATTTAGGTAGCGCCATCTATGTGTCAGGCCGGGAATTCTTCAATTGACCTGTTATTATCAAGGAGAGTTAAAAATAAATTAGAAGCAGCATAAATGGAACAGAAGAGTCCGGGGCGGGACAAAGTTGGACAGGATGATATGTAAAGAAATAAGAAAAGACCTCAATATTCAATCAGTGAACATACCATACAAATTATATTTTAATTTGATATATTTGACCAATGGCACGTCATTATGTTATTATTTGTTTACTACTGTGTACATAAACATTACCAAAATTAAAGACAAAACGCAATTAAAATATCAAATATAAAAATAAATATTTACACTTTTAGAAAACATTTTAAACTCGACAAGAACAGTTCTAAATTAACTACTTTTAGGGAACTAGGTAGCTATTTAACCATCATAAATCACTGTTTAAATACTCCCCAGAAAATATTTTAGTTTACCTGGAGATTTGTTTGATTTTTGACTAAAAGTTATGACGTTTACAACCACTAATCCATCTCGATGTCGAGTCCCATTTAAAACTTTTTCCATTTATCTGATGGTAATAAAAATACGACAAAGTTTGAATGTAAGTTTCATTCACGAATGGACCGAAGTAAGTTTATTTTTCATTTTAGTAAATACCTGTTAAATGGTCACTAAAAGTACATGTGCGTAAACACTTCCTAAGTAAGCTTTTTTTAGGCATAAAGCTAGGTTTAATGTATTTTTAACAAAACTGTTACAGATATGAACTCTAACAATATTTTCAATAGTCTTTAACCATGCATCATTCGGAATTTTGGAAAGTTGCGTCCGTTTTTGAGTCTTCATAAGAACATCTGCTTCATAATCAGTATCTGTTTTTTCTGTAAATAATATTAAGGCCTAGGCCTTGGTACATTGATTTTTTTTACTCTATCAACAACCAAATGTTCAATAAAACGTCTGTCTTTGGAAAGAAACAAGGGGCGATGTGAAACAAGGAAACAATATGGGCCTTTTCTTCTTTCGATGTATATTTTTACGATACTTACGGCATGTAACCCAGCATTATCATGTATTCATTCCATTTTAACGTCAGTTTCCTCATTTTCCACTAACTCCCCCATAAAAACAAAATTATATTAGGTATATTTGTCAATGTAGAGGACTTGCTGCAATTTTTGTAATCTTGTTATTAGGTCTTACAATATTGGAAGCGGGATTGTTGTAACAAACTCAAAAGAATATGCTGCCGACACTTAATTTATTAAAAAAAAAATTAAGGATAATTTATCTCGAATGGTATTTTGAGGAAATAACAAGAGTTTACTTATGGGGACACATAACATACGTAATAAAATTTGATTTTGCCACGTTGTCAGCTCTTGTATATTATAGGAATATTTCAAGAATACGATATATTTCCTTGTATTCACAAACTAGATTTCAATTAATTCTTATCATGAGGATAACCGTAAAATGTAAAATAAATCAATATACTAATGTAATATAACCCTATGTGTACACAATACAGAAACTAAAGTATCAGATATAGATAGGGATGTGATATGAGAGATCTCACCAGCTAATGGTAACGTTGCACAATGGTGCGAAAAATACCAACTTTAACCGAATACCGAAAATGCGGCAGTAAGTAGCTACTTATTGGTTATTGGACCGTTTGAAGCACGAAATCGCCGAAAAACAGCCGCATTTGAAGAGAAAGAAAGTGCTGCTTCACCAAGACAATGCACCGTGTCAAGTCAGTGAAAACGATGGCAACAATCTATAAATTGGGCTTCGAATCCTCCGTATTCTCCAGATCTGGCCCCCCAGCGACTATATCCTGTTCTCAGATCTCAAAATGACAAATGGTACTACAAAAATGGCACTGAAAAGTTGGAGTGTCGCTATAATCAGTGTATCACCTTTGACGGGAATTATGTTGATTAAAAATAAATAATTTTAGCAAAAAAATGTGTTTTACTATGGTAGGCCGGGGACTTTTCAATTGACCTATTATAACATAAATTATCCTGTTAGAAACCATCCAAAACTAATTCTAAAATAATAAAATTACGTAAAAATCCATATAAAACAAATATCCTTTAGTATTTCATTTTAAGCACTAAAATACTCCTTTTTTCTTCGTGTTAGGCTTATTATTGTAACTGTAACTCAGTGGGTGTGAGAACCAAGTTGGTAATCATTTAAGCGCCGCAATATTTATAGATGAAGCAGGTGCATGGGAAATAGAAATGAATATTTAACACCTTCACAAAATTGGAAAGCTTTTTAATATATTTTTTCATATTACTCCATTATTTTTAATATTCAGGCTTTCTTATAGTTACTATTAAATATTATGTATTTGTAAATATATTAAACGTTGAAATTAATTCGTAGCATTTCTCAAAAGATGTGTAAAGATGATTAAACTTTAATTAAAGTGGAAACCTGAACTATTAATATCAAATGTAACCATTGCGTATATTGAAACAAAATTATGTATTGAAAGAAAATAGTCTAAAATACTCCAAAAGGCACGATAAAATAAAGTTTGATGCTTCAGTATTGGCCTTATTATACAAATATTGCTCCGTTCTATTACCAGTTGTCTCGATCAAAATTTCATGACCAAATAGGTGTTATAATTAATTCATAAACCAATTTCTTTGATCTTAGATCAGGTTGAGAGTATCTTCCGACTAACCTGAACAGTTATCTGAGTTTGATTCTGATCTTCTCTACTTATTGGCAACCGACTTCAAAAAAGGAAGAGCTGTTGGTAGTAGTTAAAATAATATTACAAATAGAAAAATAGATTGATGTAGGTATTAAGCTAGATTGCGTATATTTAGTAGAATATAAAATAGGTGTAATGGATTGGTTAAATAAGTTTTTTGTTTATTTTTATTTAGTTATTATAACGACTATTATGTATATATTTTTATTTCAAGACTTTGTTTTTTGGGTTAAATATCTAAGTTTTATAAGATTATTGTTTACTTTTTAGTGAGTTTCTTATTTATTTTTTGAAGTCGGTTACATTTTTTTGTTAAAAATATTTTATCTAAGATGATATGAACGGTACAAGTGATAACATAAACTCAAACTGATAATATTGATATAACTAAATATTATTAGCAACAATCGCAATTTAGATACCCAACAAAACTCTTCAATGTTTAAATATTTAATGATGATTGATTGCTATTACCAAACACAATTAATTGAATTTAAATCTGACCATATATTTAAACAACCTCTTCAGAAACAACGTCGAGTGGGCTTAATTGTTCAGAAGTGGTTAATATTACAATTGAAGATAAACATACACAGATTCATAAAAAAAATAGATGTCTACTCCGCGTCAAGACGAACACATTAATATTCCATTTAATACTGCTTGTTGAACCAACTAAAAAAATTAAAATTTTAAAATTGTTTTATATCTCTGCATTTTATTATTAAATAAAATTGGGTTTAATTTTTCCTGTAGTTTACGTAATCAACGGAATATTATTAGTAGTATGAATTAATACTGAAGGCTTTATAGTATATTACGTAATTTGTACTATATATAGATCATTATGCAATTAGTTTACTTTTTTTATAAGTTTTCTAGTAACACATTTAAATGGAATAAGACGTTGCCGAAAGATATGTATTGATTTGAATGGCTTATGAAAAATATACTTCATGAACAAAAATGAAAGTACCCAGATCTTATTCAAAGACCTCGGCATCCATATTGAAAGATAGGTAAAATTAGTGGATTAAATTGGAAACATCATGTTAGACAAAAAGCAAAACATATTAGAACCAAAATAAAACAACCATTCTGGGTAGCCGGAAGATACTCTCAACTTAATCTAATATCAAAGAGATTGGTTTATCAGACAATCAAAAGCCAATTTAGACCCATGGGGTGCAAATTTGGGGTTGCACTATACTTTGCCAATTCAAATCAACTAGTCATCTAACGCTGCCAAAACAAAATTATTCGATAAATTACTAATGCTTATCGCTACGTAACCAACAAAGAGCTGCACAATGACCTGGAAATCAAATGAATTTGCGAAGTTATCCAAGATTTGGCCTTAAAACACGAAAAAAGATTACTAAATGATACTAACGAGGAATCCATACAACTAATAGACAACGCGGAGGATATCAGAAGATTGAAGCGAACCAAACCATACGAACTTATATAAAGTGTATACTATTAGTGCAAACTATAGCTTAAGTTAATATAATTTTATAATTAATGAATACATGTTAATGTATTTATCTCGCTCTAGTCTTGCTTGTGAATGAATCCAAGTACAAATGAAATTTAGTAATAAATTAATTTATAATTAAAATTGAACTAAGTATATCTAATAAAGATTTTATCAAAAAACTATTAAAATAGGGGGTTAGTATAAGTGAGGGAGAGTGAAAATGCAAGGCTAGGGAGGAACTGAGAGACTAAACAACGATATTAGAGTTATTAAGATAGATGTAAGGCAAATGACAAATAGAAATGATTATATGGATGAAAAGAAAATGAGATTCTGAGATAGATCATGGAAACCAATTGGAACATAAAATTTAGGCTTTTGTAAAACGCGTCCTACGGATAGAAATATCATTGTAATAGATCAGAAAATTTAGTGTTAGGACCCCTTTAGGTGAAATGGAAAATACCAAAAATAAACAAGTGATCATGGAGAATAGAAATAAACTAAGTTAATAGAAATAATATATATTGAAGAAAACTTGTCTAAAGGACCGACGCAAACAAGAAGTGGATGGGTTGGAGAGAGACAACGACAGCGTACAAGAGAGATATTCGAAAATAATTAATTGGGATAATTGGTGTATGTGATAGTGTCTAGGCGAAGACGACAAAAGAAAAGGACTAGGCGAATAAAAATGGGGAAAGAACGAAGAAATGAAAGTAAATTCTAGAAGTTAAAATTGGAAGAGATAAAAAAAATCATAGACCAACAAGATGGGGGAAGTGAAGAAGATCGAAACGTAGAACACACGGGGACTGTCGAGTAAAGACGAGGAACTGGAGGAATAACTTGAACTGGAGGAAAATAGATATACTAATGATAAACGAACTGAAAGAAAGGATCTGGAATTTCTAAAATGTATAATTGGTATATGTTTATTTATAATGGAACTGATAAAAGTAAACGAGCATCGGCAGGAATATGCTACCTCACAAATAAAAGGTTGGAACCAGACACAGAACAATAATTCAAAAAGGATATTAACAGTAAGAGTGAGAGGCAGTTCAAAAGACTTAAAACACTACCTTCAAAAGAAGGTAGTGTACTGAGTTCAGTAGTATATCTTCTGTACACAGCTGATTTACCAGCAACAATAAAAAACACTGGCAACATACGCAGACGACACTATTAATTAACTTACAAACACGTCTAAATCAAATACAAATATGGCTGAAAAGGTATCAAATAAAAGCCAACGAAATAATATCCACTCAAATCAAACTCAGCCAAAAGGAAACAACTTGGATTTAAAATCTACCAAATATATTGGCTTATCGGGCATAAATCCAAGTTATTATTAGATAGCAAGATATTATTGTATAAATCTATACTCAAGCCTATTTAGTCATATGGTATCCTACTGTGGGGAACCTAATATATCCATCATACAACGGCTCCAAAATAAAGTGATACGTGCCATTGTCGATGCTCCGTACTATGTTTCAAGTGAAGTGATACTGATTAGTCTAGAACTAATAACGAGTGTAATTCAGTACTTCGAAAGAGTATCAATGCAATCCAATATACTCCCTTGTTTGCTAAATATTTGAAGGGACAATAAAATATATAGACTAAAATCTCTAAAACCATCCGATCTGATATTCTTCTTAATGAAGTAAATTTCTACATGCCATGTATACAGAATTTAAACATAAATACTCATTGTCCTCTAGGCAGATTGCTCTAGACGGTACAATAGTATGTAATTGAACATCACTAAATACAAATTACGATTTTATTTCCAGAGATGCATCCCCGAATTCGAAAATGCCGCCTTCAACGTGGAAATGGAAGCTACCAACACCTGCGGCGAAGAAGGCGACCAGGAGTACTGCGTGCAAACGGGCGTAACGGGCATCCGCAAGTCCTGCGAGATATGCAGGGCGGGCGAGCACCACGCCCGTTTCCTCACCGACATCCATAATGTCGACAGCCCCACCTGGTGGCAATCGGAGACCATGCTCGAGCAAATTCAATGGCCCAACCAGGTCAACCTGACACTAAAGTTTGGTAAGCATCTCGGTTTTTGATTTATCGTAAACTGTTAAAGATTTATTAAATATAAATTATAATGATAACATACATAACATACCAGGGCGGTCTAAATATTTGTCGCATAAAGTTGAGGTACGGTTTTTCCTAATAGATGATTTTAAAACCGCATTTCTCTAGGAATTATGATTGAATGAAACCATACTGTAGGCTTGGAAGATAACAGTCCATGGAACATTCTGTTAACAAAAGTAACATTATTTACTCTTGTAAAAGTTATTGCTCATTAAGAATAAAAAGATTCCTGAAGATAATTTTCGTCATATGTTGCTTTTTCACATCCAGAAAGGGAAAAGTACAATGCATGGTGTAGAAAACTATATGGTGTTTAAAGAGAAACCTATGAGTCTTTAAGTGATAACCAGTACCATAACTAATTTGCCTGTTTTAGTTCAGGAAATATCATCGATCTTAACGATTGAAACAAGGTAACATACTCCCATTCGATCTGGTATCTCTATAATCGACAAATTTATTTTAATGGCTTAACGCTTCAACAGAATATTGTAGCTAAATAATCTCGGAAATCTTGTGTGGCAAAGTGATAATTTTACCAACAAGAAGGTTTCTTCAATAGATTCCATAACATAATTCCAGAACAGGATATAGAATCAAACAAATCAAAACATTTCATCTTGTGTAGTGTGATGTAGAGAGATGCATCTAATAGAAAAGCGGCAGTGTTAATACATAATCATTATTATAACAGAGACTAAGATATAAATTATGAACACAAGAATTTAAAACACAACAACACAATTTTAAAATATCCTTTTACCAACGAGGGTTTATCTGGACTGGACCTACTGTTTAACGTGGGCTCCGAACCACGGTCCTAGGCATTAAGCCTACCGACTGGCGAGTGACTAACTTAGAAATCATCCCAGAAGAGATCCGGTCTTACCCAGCCCGGTTACTGGCGTGACTGGGATCATTTTCCTTGTCGGATTTTACACTCTTGCCTAGGACAATCACAAACATAAATTTACGACCATGCCCTAGCAGAATTCGAACCCACGACTATTGCAACAGTAGCTGGACCATCCTGTCGCCTTTACCACTGCGCCAACCAAGCCGGGTGTATTTTATTTGACAAGCTTTTATTTTATGGAAAGACGATATAGAACGACACTGTGTGTCTAAATACATAGCAACATAAACCAAGTCCCAAAGCAATATTATAATGATATGACAAATATGAATATCTTCGTATATCTTGAAGATATCTGCCTTTCAATTTATTGATGGGAATATAAACGAATCGAGGAACTCTTCTAGCCACTCAAACATCTAATCCATTCTTGTTGCCTCGAAGACTAGACGGTTGGCAAAAACGTATACATCAATTTGTTTGTAGATAGATTGTTGGAATTATGATAAATTTAAATAGTAATATACAAACAGTATTTTGAAATACAAATTATGAATTGTGATGGATTTAGAAAACAAAGAGCTTTTATTTTTTGGAAAAATGTGAGGACTGTCAAACGGCTAGCACAAAATGAGATTGAGAGTTTAACAATTACAAGTAATAATATTACCTTTGTTTTATAAACTCCTTTTCGTTTCTCTAACATAATTTATTAGTGGTAAAATTTTTTAAATTCTTAATATTTTCAGACCCTCATGAGAAAAATTGAACAAATAAAAACAGAAGATGATTAAACACCTAATTAGCTAGTTACCATTTTACTTATTGATGAATTGATAATCATATCACTTAATTCAATAAATTATTGAATATGTTATACTAAAATAAGGATTTTATTTTGATGTTATTAAGCTGGACTAAATAAATAATTCAGTATAATAAATTGTTTCAGTACTGGACACTGTATGGTAAAATATACAGTTATTATTCGATTTCTCATGAGAATATTGTAAACAAAAACACTAGAATATGTTGATGTTCAACATTTTTGATATTTCAAAGAATTCATAGAAAAAATAATTAATTTTTCAATATTCAATGGCTGGTGATAATTCAGTATATCTGAAGAAAAGTGACGTGTAGAAAATACTTTACTATTAAAGGATGCACAGTAAGCATTAGATAACAAAATAAAACCCGCTGGTAGGTCAGAGAACAAACAACAAACGATGTCATTAGGATGGAAGAGCGTAAATACCACTGAACTCCCACGAAGGTGATGATTACCATAGATAAATTAAAATATTTCGATAGATATAAGCAGGTCTAAAACAATCTAACAAACTAACGAAATTATTGTACTTAAATATTCTAATTGTATATCAATTAGAACTATTTTAAACAAATATTCAATATTATCAGAATAAAGACAAGAATACCATTAACATTGTAAATAAAAGAATGAAGATTGTGGTCAACTATTTTAATCCCCATATTAGTCTAGAAAGCGTCAGAAAAAATCGGCGTCTAAAAATGAAGTTTTAAACACATTTTTCTTGAAACTACTCTACTCTTTCGAATCTGACGTTCAACATGATCCAATTTACTTGAAACTTAGCATGAACCTTCTCTAAATATTCTTCTATCGCATCAATGTAAACGATATAAGATAATTAATAAAATTTGTCATTAAAATAACAATTGTCATCAAAAATCAACGACTGCATTAAAAAAATGTGTAAGATAACAGTGATTTATAGAAATACCACTTTTTATCAAAATCCAAGAAAATGTCGCGTCATTCGAAAGATAAGAAACGCATTTGTTCGGGAATCATCGGTAAGGACAATAATTATTATGGAAATGCCGTGTATCGTAAATAGAGTCACTGCACAACGGTCCACTAGAGGTCATTAACACCCACAAAGATAGGTTTCCAGATCTATAAATATTATCTGAATAAAATAGAATTAGGTCTCAGTACCAGACAACTGTCATAATTTTAAAAATATTACGAGAATATATTTTTGAAATGGTCCTTTCTTCGTCCTCTATAATATATGAATAAAACTCAGTTTGGGTTTATCTAGGTTTATTCCTATTAAAACGAAGAAAAAGTTCTACTTTAATATATTCAATCCATTAAAGACGATATTTTGGAAAAAAATTCCGTCGGAGATAAATCAGGTAAAAAAAATGGTTGCAGTTTTTCTCTCATGAAGAAGATATCTCATGATTTCTTGGTAATACTAGTTTTTGATCAAAGGATTATACACTTTATAAATATGGAGTCGTTAAGGCATGGTTTTAATTAACATTTTCTTTTATTTTTTTAATATGTTGTCATTTATTTTCACGTCAACCTTTCGAATTATTTGAACAAAATTTGTTTTGTGTCTTAAATATGTAAAAAAACATCATTTCAAACAATCAATCAATCATCATCAAGGACATAAAAACATTCATAGAGCATTTTGTTTAAATAATGTCTTCCTCCACACGGTCTTCAATTTTTACTGTCAACTGACATGTCTGAAGAATAAATTGAACAGCTGATGTGAGATACAAAATTATAGCTATTAAGATTAGAGTATACAATATAGCTGGCAAGATTATGTTATGTATAAATAAACAGTAAGTTTTTCCTATAATCATTAAATTGTTTTAACAAAAAAAAAGTTTTTAAAATAAAGTCTTTACAAGAAGTGTCAAATGTCATTTCTAACCGCAAATTTGAACGCCCCTGAAGATATCATACACCAATTCCATTGATGGCGCAGTGGTAAAGGCGTCAGGACGGTCCACCTACTCTTGCGATAGTCGCGTGTTCGAATCCTGCTGAGGCATGATCGTAAATTTGTTTTTGTGATTGTTTAATATTTGTGATTGTCCTAGGTCAGAGTGCAAAATCCGACAAGGAAAATGATCCCAGTCACGATATATACAGTAGTATATATATATATAACCTTTTTGATCCAACGATTTTTTTGAGTGTACCTATAATAAGTGTGGTGCCTTACATATCCCGTTACGTGATGCAAGGGTGTTCACGCGTTGATGTCATGCATGATGGGCTTCTGTGGTCTTCGTCTCCCGCGTTAGATTCGTGGGATAACGTCGACCATATGATGTTGATGGGTTCCACGTGCTATCCTTCCATGCACGTGTCGAGCACCTGTCGAGTGGCTTCTGTTGAGCAGGTTTATCTATTAGGCGCTCCAATCACTTCGGGGTCACCAATTATAGGAATGTTCTTCCGATTAGTCGGAATGTGTGGCTGTCGATGCAATTGTTCTTCCGAACCCTCACTACTATTTTGTAGAAGGAATTCCCATTCGAACTGCAAACACTGGTTGAACAAAAACTTGTTTATTTCGATGTTAAATGATACATGTGGTCGAGGGGAGAATGGACAGGATATTAGGTTAAGTAAAGGAAGTACGGCAGCGTTAGGAAGTGGTACTATTACAAGGGAGTAGAGAAAAGAAAAGAGAGCGAGACGTTATCGTGATGGTTTTTTAAAGCCGGTAACCACATGGCACCAATCCATCAGCGTTGTCAACCTTTGAACTTGATGTAGGTGAATTTGTGGTGGCCTAAAGGGTTGTAGCGGTCGCTACTCTACTCTTTGATAACATTCAAAAATGACACAGAAGGAGAATCAAACTATATGACCATTTAATCGTACAGTGCAGTGAACTCTTTACCATAATAACTGCAGTTTTAATTAATATATGAACAGTATTAGTCCCGACATCAATTAAAGGATCATTGGTCCTAGATACCTAGTTTTCAAATGATTGCAAAAACCAATAAAATCTAATAAAAAAAGTAACTAAAGAACGCTCAAATTGAAGGAAAATATGATCATTGCTTATTTTATTCTTAAAACAAAGCCCCGCATTAATTTGTAAATAAAATCAACAAACCCACATATTTGAACTAACCAAGACAAACGGCCAACAAATAAAGTTCACAGTTATACATAAGTAACCCGATAACTAACCGTTGAACTTCTTTATCGCCGAACTATTATCAAAAATCCCGTCACAGGGTCCGATAAGTTCGGCTGGATTCCTACGCATTGTCTCCCATACACAACAACGCGCCAAACGAACAATCTTATTTATGTCTTCCGTCGGTTGTTTGGCCGAATTCCGTTCGTAAACTTCATATCGGCCAATAAATTTATCTTAATTGAGATTTAGTATCGAATAATAGAGCTGTATTGGTATTGGGATAAAATATTTTACCAGGTGACCCAAGCAAATAGGGTATTCGGATGAAGACAATCACAAAAATAGAATTAGTGGATTTATTAAAATGTACTTATTTTCGTATTTAAGTCGAGATAACTTATTTGATTGAGATATAATGACAAGCAAAAGCACTGCGTCATGACAATCAGAAAATATCGCTTTATCTATTGGTTATTTATTTAAAAATATATATTATGGATATACATACTACTCCAACGACCAAGAAAAGAATGCATTTTATTGAAAAAATAACATTTTTGATACTTTTTCAACATTTGGAAATAAATTACGTACTAGATTATTACTAGTTTCCGACTAACCTACAATTTATGTTCATAATAACCTAAATCTAGGTATATATCTAGGAGGACCCATTGGCCCTATTTTAGTCTCCAATAGCGTTGGGAACAATCGACTGACAACAGTCAAAACAGTCGAAACAATCGACTAGTAGAACCGAAAATAATAACTAAAAGTACACGACTGAAACGGTCGATACTAAATAGTAATAAAATCAGTCGGACCGAAAATAGTGATTGAAAACTATCGACTAAAATAGTCATTGGTAAAAAGTAGTAAAATCATTCGAACCAAAAATAGCGGCTGAAACAGTCGATAGTAAAAAGTAGTCAATTACTAAACAGTCGATAGTCAATTTCAGTCGATAGTTCCCAGCACTAGTCTCTAATAATGTTTATGTTTACACTAATGTTTTTCTATTAAATGCACCTTACTACACTCAACTACACTAGATCAAATAGTTTGGTTTTCTTCAGTCTGTGTCCAGTTCTGGTATTATCCAAGAGTCGTATTACGTAGATATTGAAATGGGAATGGAGTATCTCGTCATGTCTCCTTGCGATTCTCTTAATTTCCAGAGTAACAGTCAGTATCTGAAGGTCATCATGTAAGTAGTATTTCGCTGCACCTACAATACTCCTCAAGATTTTGTTCTGGAAAATTTTATTGTATTTATATTATTTTGACGGAATATCCCCAGAACTGAAATGTGTATGTCCATATAGATTTCAATTATTGTTTGTATAATAGTATTTATTATACACTTCCTTGTGGGACAGCTTTTTTAGCTTCTTTATTGCAGAGTAGACTTCCTCTTGTTTGACTCTATATATTCTAGCTGCAATGTAACATTTTAATAGTTCAGTGTATTTCTTCGATAACATTTTCTGTACCTTATGAACTTATCATACAAATAACTTGTTGAGTGTTTGTTAATAAACCCAAACTCATGTGTAGCCTTTTAAGTTTTTTCGTTTTATAATGGCACTAGAGAAACGTAGAACGATGAATTCTGAATGATACACAACCACTGGTTTACCAAAAGTGCTTCTTGAAATACGAAGAAGAAAGCTGCTACTAAGGATTGTTCTTCATCATGACAATGTCAGCTCTCACACATTGGCTGAAACAACCACCTATTCCATTAAACAGTCCTGATTTGGCACCAAATGGATTTTTATTCTTGTATATCAAGTATAAATTGCGGAGACGCCTGAAGAAGCTGTAGAGACATTCAAAAACCATGTTTAGAGTGAAAAAGTTATTACGAAGATTGGTTCAAGTGCACAAAAAGAGAATAGATCATCATGGCAAATACTTCGAGAAATAATGAAGCCATTTTCGTTAATAAATCGCTGACTTTTCATTATTAGGCTCAAACACTACTTCGACTACTAACAAAAAAAAGCTACAACATATCGAAAAAACTTATCATTTTATATACGTTTGTATAGGAGCACAAACTTCTTGTGTGCCTTAAAATTCACAATTATTCCATATTAATAAAATCATATTGATCATTTCGCGTCCAATATCATTTATTTACTGACTGTTTACTGACATCATATGTCACCAGCAAGAATTTTAGAAAATTTCTTATAGAAATAATATGTTTCTATGAACATCAATCATCATACATATCATGATTTACTCTCAATATTGCGGTACAATGTAAATATGATTTATATTCAAATAAATTTCTATATTAAATCCTAAATCCTTAATGTTGTTGGAAACGATTGTTTTGCGAACTGAAGAACAACAAAAATGAAAGGAAACCGAACTCATGATTAGAAATGTATTTCTTGGGAATATTGTGGCTGATGATTTAACTCTATTGTGACTCCCTTAATTTCATGGAATATAATCCAAGTTTTTGACGTATATTAATATACTATACATTTTATAAACATTTTGAAAAAACATTTTGAGTATCACACAAATTACAGAAGTGTCCAAACTTCAAAAAATTCAATCGCGGTGCTTGATTATATGCTTGATGATTATATGAATGATTGCTTGGATATATTTGTATGCGCCCGAAAGTAAGCAGCAGTCGAGTGTATGGGTGTTTGAAGATGAACCAAATCCAACAAAAGTTGTTGGCGCACGAAGCACTTCAAAGAATATGGTGACCTGTTTCTTTGGGAAAACTGGTCATATTGCAACATTGTCTCTAGAGGATCGTAGGACAGTAAATTTTTATTGGTACACAACTATTTGGTTGCAAGAAGTCTTCGGTGAAATAAGGAAAACAAACAAGAGACGCCGGATTGTTCTTTATCATGACAATGCAAACTCTCACACATCGGCTCAAACAAGAGATTATTTCAGCACTCAAACCATAGAATTGATGGGTTATCCGTCGTGCGGCCCTAATTTTTCAACCAATGATTTTTTTTGTTCCCATCCGTGAAGAATAAAATATATGGTCAACTATTTTTATTGCCCGAAGAAGTGATTGAAGCGTTCAAAAATCATATTTTGAAGATACATCATTCGGAATGGAATAAATGCTTTGAAAATTGGTTTAAGCTCATGCAAAAGTGTATCAATCATCGTGGCGAGTACTTTGACAAACAATAAAAATATATTCGCAGCTTAACTATTTGTTTTTTTTCCTATTCCCGAGATATAAATAGTGACGCTCGTATGTAGAAAGTTGTCAAAACCCTTAAACTGGCCAGTTTGAAACATGTTCTTTATGCATTTCGCCAATAGATATCGCTGTTCACAATCATTGCTGAATTTGACCCAGCAGAAGGAATTCATAATGAATAATATGTACCTAAAATATAATTTTAAACATCTAAATTAAAAAATCTCTTGCAATATGGCGGAGGAACCTAAATGTATTTAGAAAACAAATTGTACACGCTTAATCGTTACCTCGCTATCAAATGGAACCTAACACGGCCAACGAGCGTCAAAGCCACAACAACCGTAAAAAAATAATCGTAAATCGACATAAAACAACGATTGTTTAAACGATTTAATCAGATTGAGCCATCGAGAAACGAATAAATCAAATCTGACAGACAACAGTTCGAAATGGTTCGACGGATAAGCGAGCCATATTTTATTCATGACGGGATAAGATATCGGGTTTTTTTTGAAACGCTATTCGGAATTACTTTAATTCCTTTCTTTTTTATTGTTTTCAGGAAAGGCTTTCGACATCACTTACGTAAGGCTGTGGTTCATGTCACCCCGCCCAGAGAGTTTCTATCTGTCGAAGAAGACGTACGAAGGTGGTCCATGGATACCATATCAATATTACAGGTAAAATTAGTCGTTTATTAGTAATTTTGTAGTATAATAAGATGTTGTTTCATTATCAATTAGAAACATTCAACTTATTAGTCCCATTTTTTTAGTACTCTTGGTCTTAGTTCCACAATCTGCCCAGATGGCAATAAGTATTTGTTCTGTTATTTTAAGCTTTACTGTGAAAAATTGGTACAATGTATTTTATTTAAAATATTATTCATCGATAGTCGCTACTTTTTCATAATCTTCTCAGGCAATTTACAGATTCCATCTCGAAAGAACGATGATTCTCATTCCCATTTTAATATTCCCAAGTATGTTTTCTCCGGTTTTTCAACATATTCAAATGAATGCTGAACAATAACAATGTTGCGTCTTTGCTGTTATTCCGACCGTTTTTCGTACGGTTCTCGGCTCAGACGCATCAGTTGCAGTGTAATAACCAAACTGATCCCACTAAATCCAGAACATTAGCTTGGATCCATAGATATTCGGCTCTGCCGTTGATGTTGATGCATAACCCGGAATCTTCAATGCTTTTTTTTGTTTTGGATTGTTATAAAGGACTCACTTTTCATCACCTATAATCATGCGATAGAAAATACCTTTAGGGTAAATGATATGGCTCGGTGGATGGAGGTAAAACGAAATGAAACAGTGGTGTTTACATTATGTGACCGTTATTTATTGGCAATATAAAAAATGTAGAAAGTACAAAATAGATAAAACGGATGGCAGCGGTGTTACCTGGTGAGGAGGCTCGGGCAGTCGATGGTGGCACGTCTAAACCAAACAATGGTCGGATACTGAATGATCGGAAATACCCATATAAACGTCTCGGGGCTGCCAGCTATTCGTTATCGGGTTCTAGTTGGCGCTGCTGGCACCCCGCCCGTGTTCAACATCTAGGATTATATTTCTGGATATTTTGTAGACCGTTCTGTATATTCTTCTTGCGTTTTACATGGATCATCACCGAATACAAATTTGTTTAGTTGTCCAGATATGTCCAAATGTCCGGTATCAAAATCACCACTTTTAAGACGATTAAACCAGCATTTATATGTTGAAATCGATGAAGTATGGTTGAAATAAGCTTCAAACAGCAATCGATGATGTTCAGCAGTCTTTTTCGTTAAATTAGCGTAAAAATACTTAAATTTCTTTGGAACTTCATTTTTAAGACATGTGAATGAAAAAACAACAGAAATTCGATTGTCTCTTGAAAATAACAAATTCATTATAAAACATATGTTAAAAACTTAAGATTGCATAAAAACTTAACAATCTAAGGTTGATTGTCATTATTTAAGACGAAATAGAGCCTCAGCGAGGAGTTCAGCATAAGTTAGTGAATCTGAAGAGAAGAATCAGGTTTAGCACATTTTCAAATTGGTTTAATAGTGCAGTAAGTAAAGTTGGTCAAGCTTGCTTCGTCAGTTCTAATTAGTTACATTCAGCTAGTTCCAATGCCACTGGGACTTGAATCCAGTTGGTCTATGTTTATTTATTATAGTTAATACTAGTAATGTGACAATCCTCTCTATCACGCCAGTAATAATACTGGATGATTTATTACAAATCTTACCGATTTAGTCACTTTGCAGTTGGTAAGATTCACAAATTATTAATTATTAATGGTCAAGGGAGAATATCCAGTGATAAAGGCTTCAGTGATCAATGAGTTTGATTGTTCAACTGTGAATTTTAATTAGTAAAAAGATAAATTAATGAAATATTTGCACAAATTCTTGTTCTACATTTGGTATCTCATATTTATTTGTTATAATATCACTTATAATGTATATGTATACCAGTACATAAAAAACATCGAATTTTATTTAATTAATGTTATAAAAAGCAAATCCTATATTTTCAACAATTTTTTCAACAACTACGGTATATGTTTAGTATGAAAGTATCCGGTACTTTAACAACATCGAATTTTTTAAGTTTAAAAGCCAATTGAATTTAATTAATGTAAGTAGAATATATTTTCGACATTTTTTTATATATAATTTATGTTTAATATCAAAATATATACTCTAAAAAGATTCTAAGAAGATTAACTATATATCTATACATCTATATATTAGAGATATCCAAGAATACGCATACAATATTTTATTAAAATTTGTTCTGGGATCTTTTAAAATTGTTGTTTTTCGTTTACAGCGCCACCTGTCGAGATACATACGGATTACCTGACTGGACGCATACCAAACGCGGAGAGGAAACTCGCGCGCTCTGTACATCTGAGTACTCGGACATATCGCCGCTACGTGGTGGTAATGTCGCCTTTGGAACCCTAGAGGGCCGTCCATCCGCCTATAATTTCGATACAAGCCCGGAGCTGCAGGTAATTGGTGCTTACATGTCATTATATAAATCAAAATAATTTCGCAACGCTAAATTATATGTAATAATAAAAAGCGATTGCCTAAATTATGATAATAAAGCACGTTGTATGTAGGACATAACCGCTCAAATTCTGGTATATCCATAGAATAACAGTGTCGAAACGATTTTGGTTAAGTACAATTATATATATTTAACTATATATTGTTTTACAATCACATTGTATGTTAATTTTTGATTATTTTGGGCCCCGTATTTTAATCAGCGACATCTGTTAGTCAAAATGCCCAGTATAAATGAAAAAAAATTTAAATAACCGAACCTAACTATTAAACTATTATATTATCCACATAAAATATCAGTTTTCCTTTTAATACCAATGATTTATTAAATGTATACATCGGCACTCACTTTTTGTTGCCCGATCTGAAGAAATCTTAGTTTTTAAAAAGTTTAAAAGCCACAATTTATAGATACAGCCTGGAGAACCAAAAAGTTCGAATATTGATATTTAGAGTTTCTCTAATACATGAGCATTTTTTGGAGAATGCCAATAACACTAATCAAGAAATATTAATAAAAACTGAAAGTCTAAAATCCTCCAACCTGTTGGGCGTTCCAATGAAACCCAAAACAATAAGGCGGCAGTTAAAATGTTTTGAATTTAAAAAATAAATAAATGAAATCAATAACATATTAAAAACCGATTTCATTAAAGAAAAAACATCCCTTAATGAATCAGGCTTCTCAATGATTTCTATTAGTTAATATGGGAAACTAAATCTAACAAATGAGACACAGAGGTTCCTTAGTTCGATCCACTAGGAAGGTATCGATTAAATGTTAATGACCAATAGCATTTTGAGTGAAGCAACTTTCGCTATTGTGAAAAAATTGATAGAAAGTAATTTCACGTGTTGATAAAATATTGCTTTTTGAAGGAAAAAATACAGTTGAAGCAAAAACTTGGCACTGCCCAGGAAAATCAACCATCAAGGATTAGTATGCTAAGTTTAGACGTGGTGAAATGAGCACCGAAGACGATGAACGCAGTGAACGTCCAAAAGAAGTTGTTACCCAAGAAAATATTTAAAAAATCCACAAAATGATTTTGAATGACCATAAATTGAAGTTAAATGAAACAGCAGACACTCTAAAGATATCAACTGAACGTGTACATCATATCATTTACGAATATTTGGGTATGAGAAAGCTCTGTACAAAGTGGGTACAGCGCGAGCTCACTTTTGACCAAAAACAACGACGAGTTAATGATTCGGATCAGTGTTTGAGGATGATCAAGCGTAATAAACTCGAGTTTTTGCATCGGTATGTGACAATGGATGAAACATGGTTCGATCATTTCACTCCGAAGTCCAATCGACAGTTATCCGAATTGACTGCACACGAAGAACCCGCTCCAAAGCACGTGAAAACGCAACCGTTGGCTGGCAAGATTATGGCGTCTGTATTTTAGGATGCGCATGGAATAATTTTCAAAAAAAGGAAGGACCATCAACACCGACTATTATATAGCGTTATCGGACCAGTTGAAGAACGAAATTTCGAAAAAACGGCAGCATTTGAAGAAAAAGAAAGTGCTGCTTCACTACAAGACAATACACCGTATCCCAAATCAGTGACAACGATGGCAAAAATCCATGAATTGGGCTTCGAATTGCTTCCTCATCCACCGTATTCATCAGATCTGACCCCCAGCAACTGTTTCCTGTTCTCAGATTTCAATATAATGCTCGCTGGGAAGAAATTTTCGTCGAATGAAGAAGTGATCGCCGAAATTGAGGACTATTTTGAAGCAAAGGACAAATCGTACTACAATAATTGTATTGAAAAGTTCTTATACATAAAAATATGTGAAAACTTATTATACCCACTAACTTATATTAACGTACATGCCTTTGAAATTTGAGGGTTTCTTTCGATTTTCCCGGATTCCGCCATCAGATCGGAAATGCGCTCTATCGAATAAAAAAGAATTTGGGAAATTGGTCCACAATTGACGGAGAAGTCGACGAACATACATTAAAAAAATATACAGTCGAACATAGAATCTGCTCCTTTTTTAAATCGGTTAAAAATACTAGTAGACTAGACTAGACTAGACTAAGTATTTATTATTAGACACAACGTCACCCTCTTGCAATTCGAATATATCGAAGTTAAAATAACAAGCACAAAACTAAGTCATTTTATAATTCATTCTATATTCATATTCTTTTTTGCATACCAGCACATCATATACATAATTGTAATTACTGTTAGATCAAGTACCGATACTTCAGATGTGGCTGCACATTCCTACTACAACATTCATTAAACAATCATTACATTGTTGAAACCCATTAATATTCCAATTTGGTTAACATTTCAAACATCATACGTTGGTCTTGTAAAACGTACTGAAAAAGACACTTCAACAGATTTTAAAATAATTGCCATCCGATCAATAACAACGTCGTAATCGTGTTATACTATTCCACGGAGTATCTACCACATTCTTCATGAATAATTAATGAGATCGAATCAATTGACTGCTGAACAGTCAATTTATCGAATTGCCATCGAAGATTCAGCTTCATATTAAAGCTATACACCTTTTATTCTTTAACAGCACGATACAAAACAATATTTTACAATTCAAATAATTAATTTATTTTCAACCAAGGATCACTAGCGTCGTATAGATAAAAAAGGATTTAAAAAAGGTCGTCTGGAGACTATTAATTTCTGTCAAATAAATTTGTATCTATCGAGAAAAGGGTTGGGAGGATTTGTTTTATAAGTTTTGTTGAATTAGAAAAGGGTCTTTAATGACTTCTTCATTAGTAATGATGTATTTATTTGGTATTAATTACAGTGTACAATGTTATGATGAAAAAATTAACATTTTATAATTCGTACGCTATCAATAATTTAATTTACATATGTTAATGATACCTAATTACTTGATGGTTACCCAATTTCCTAAAAAGATTCAGCGGAATACCTATATTAATAGACTAGACAAAATGCTCAGTAAAAATGAAAAAAATATTAAATACTCGAATCTAACTATTAATTTGGATGATGTTGACATTTATCCACATAAAATATCAGTTTTGCTTTTAATACTAATGATTTATTGAATGTACACATCGATACTCATTACTTTTTGTTGTCCGATCTGAAGAAATCTGCTCCCAAAGCCCATCAAACACTTTTGAGTTGAGAAACACTTTGTTGATTGAGTTTCTCTAATGCATGAGTAGTTTCTGGACACTGCCTCAGGAAAATCAACCATCAACGATTTGTGTGCAAGTTTAGATGTGGTGAAATGAGCACCGAAGACGGTGAACGCCCAAAAGAGGTTGTTACCGATGAAAACATTAAAAAAGGCTACAAATTATTTTGAATTAACGTAAATTGAAATTGAATGATGATGATGATTATTGATCTCCAAAGAAATTGTTGTATTGTTGCAAGTATGACGTTATAATAAGTCATCAATTCGACTAGTAATCCAAAAGTGAGAAAGCAACGCTCTTCAAAGAAATTCACGATGACTTCGAAATCCAATGGAGCTTCACGATAATGCATGATTTCGTTCTAAAACATAAAAAAGTAACACCAACGTTGAAGCAATACAACCACTGGATAACGAACAGATAATCACAAGATTGAAGCGAACCAAACCACACGAATTTGTGTAGTGTATAAATGTTACTATTAACCATGGTTAATCCAAGTCAAATTCGCTAAATAGACGAGAAGGAATTGCTAATTTACCACAAAATCCCCTCAACATTATTTTAAGTAATGAAACAAGTCTTAACGTTTAAATAACATTTATTTATTTATCTCTTCATAATATGGAATAAAGTGTTATGAATTATAACGTTACACTTCTTTCCATATTTTTAATTTTTTTTTACTTTTTTTCCACCTTACTCCTTACTATTAAAAACTCCACTATATCTGCATTAAGTCGATTGCAGTTCCTTGTTTTTAAATTTTTAGGGGCAGATATTTTCACTGCTTAATACGAATCCCCAATAAGTCTCCATTCAACATAATATTTCCCGCAGATTAGGGAATTCCCAGCAAGTTGGCAACGCTGCTACTAACTTTAAATTAAACTGGTCTCGTTTCATTTTAATTTAGTTAATGCAAACTGATATATTTATCTAGTATTCGTCTTATTTGGAATTATTTGATATCAATCCAATTAATTAATTGCAAAAATTTAAGTAAAAAGAAAAATACAATACATAAAACAAATTAATTTATAAATTAACAATGTACTAAGCGTTTGAAATAAAATATGCCCTATTGAATAAATTCCATCTGTTATTATAATTTAGATTATTTCTGATCGAAACTCTGATTAGGGTTGTTGGCCACCGAAAAAAATATCGATATTTTAAAAAATATCGACTTTTCGATATAATGAAGGAAAAAAATATTCATATATTTTTTTGCATCAAGTATAAAAAATATCGATAATTTACAAAAAAGATATATATTTTTAAGAAAGATTAAAAATAGTATATTTGACTATTAAAGCAATATAAAAAATTTATATTTTAGAAAGTTATGATATTTTTTATGGGAATTTAAAATTAAGTACCAATTTTAAAAGACTACCATATTTCTAGGAATGGGTAACAGCAACGGAGATTATGATCACACTAGATCGGATCAACACCTTTGGTGACGAGGTGTTCGGCGATCAGCAGGTGTTGAGGTCGTATTTTTACGCCATAGCCGATGTAGCTGTTGGCGCTCGTTGCAAATGTAACGGGCATGCTTCCGAATGCGTGGCCAGTACAGGAGAAAAGGGCCTACAAAGTCGAGTGTGTAGATGTGAGCACAACACCGCCGGGCCAGATTGTGCCGAGTGTTTACCATTCTTCAACGATGCTCCATGGGCCAGAGCTACGGCTTCCAACGCCAATGAATGTAAACGTAAGTACTTTGTATATTTTTTTATTATGGTAGAATTGTTAATATACCTACTAGAGCTGAATTAATGAGCAGATAATTTCAGACAAATTTCTTGGTAATTTTGTTAATTATTACATTAAAATAAAAGACTTCAAAAATATTATTTTATTCACAAACTATTAACGATAAATATTTTTTATCTGATACTAGCGACCCGCCCCGGCTTCGCATGGGTGCAATGCTGATACTAAATTAAATACACTACAGAAAAAATATGAACGTTGTATACAAAAACATAGCGGCCCGCTCCGACTTTGCACGGGCATAAAATATATATGCCTATGTCACTCAATGAAAACATGATTAAAATCGATCCAGTATTTTTGGTTCATTCATTACTGCCCTTGGCCTGCACGCATTAAATTTGGAGTAAAACAATTCCTCTTCCCCTATACTTACTATGAAGATTTCCTGCTATCTTTGGAATATCTAAATTCATACAATTTTTATTACATTACACATTTTTAAACGCAAATTTTAAATTTGTAATATCTCCGAAAATATTTGTTTAATTTACATGCTGTAAGGAACCATATTGATCTATATTAATTGCACACTGTATTTAAGGTACTTAATTCGATAAGGATTAATGCCGTATTGCTTAAAATAGCTTCGTAAATAAGCCATTTTCTCACGTAAAAAGTAAACAATAAAAATGGTTAATGTGGGTTATCCCTAAAAGTTAAACATATACCATCGCGGACTTTTTTGTAGACCTTTTTATGGTGTACAATACTGTAGTACATTAATTTGATCTAACTCGTAGGGTTAGGCAGCGTTTTTGCTAATTGCTAAATAAGCCTAAAAAAATAGGTTAATTTACGACATCACGTTAGAAACCTCTAAAATTAGCAATGTTGCCTTAGTATATTATGCATGTATTATACATATAAACCTTCCTCTTGAATCACTCTATCTATTGAAAAAAACCGCATCAAAATCCATTGCGTAGTTTTAAAGGTTTAAGCGCACATAGGGATATAGGGACAGAAAAGGCGACTTTGTTTTATACTATGTAGTGATACGTTCACTAGCACGGACTAAAATATTTTCTCCTAGTGACATTCGTTGTACATTTTCACTTGTCGGAAGAATATGAAGTAAGTCTGAAGCAGTTAACAGTAGCCTGATATCACCGGAATGCTCCATTTTTCGATGTGAGTTAATCGTAAGCCATCTAAGGCCTGATCGGGATACAATCCTTCCATCCATTTGCTTCTGATAGGCTTAGAAACTTTGGAACCATGATTTGAGATATGATTTTACTAATTCCTTTGAAATATCCTACAGAGATATATCCTATAGAGATGTCCTTAAGTATGCATTGTTATGATTTTATACATATATCATTTCACATGACATCAAGCTTCAAAACTATAGGTATTATATTTTGCGAAAGTAACACCGTCATAGATTTATACCTCTTTGAAAATGTCAAGTTTCGTACCTGAAAACGTAAGTCATCATTTGCTGATAGAAATTTATAGTGACCATGCTCTAACTTCATAGACATGTGAGCCGTGGTTTCGTAAATTCTAAAGCGGTTTTTTTGATGTGTAAGACAAACAATGTTCTGATAGGCCGAAAAAGATCGAAGATACGAATCTGAAAGAGTTATTGGAAGAAGATCCAACCCAAACTCAGAAACAATTTGCAGAAGGGTGAAGGAAATCCCCAAGGATGTAAAGATAGGTGCCACATCGATTGTATTACAGGCATATAGAAAATCGAAAAATCGTCAGTGAAATTTTGCTTCAAAAGTTTGATCGGAAGTCATTTCTGTATCGAATAGTGACGGCGGATGAAAAGTGAATTTAATTTGAAAACCCTATCGACTCTAAGGCCAAATTGTTTTGTCCGCAAGACAATGTGCTCTCTTTGGTGGATCTAGAGTGCCGTGTTGTACTACGCACTATTGAAACCTGGTGAATCAGTTAATAGTGATCGCTACCGACAGCAAATAATCAGTTTAGACCATACATTGATCGAAAAAAGCTCCAGAATGGGCCCGAAGACACGGTAAAGTCAAGGCATCGTTTAAATCACTTGAAAGGGACGTATTATCGCATCCACCGTTCTTTCCAGACCTTGCACCGTCCGACTATCAACATTTCGCATCAATGGAACCATCAACACTTACCGAGCAGCACTTCGCCAATTTCGAAGAAGTTAGAAAATGGCTCAATGAATGGCTTTGCCTTAGAGATGGGAAAGACGTATAGAATCAAATGGCCTATACTTTAATTAAATAAATTTTTCCGTTTTCTGGAAAATTATCTTTTTTTGTCGAAAAAAAAACGATACACTTGGTATATTTGATGTGATTTAAATGATCAAAGAAAAAATAATGGACAATCCAGACTGGTTCCTGACAAAACCCAAATCAAAAACAAATATGAGCTTCATTCTCTATCTAATTATAATCTTTATATTATATTAAGTTATATCAGAACCCCGCATTACCACGTTCAAAAAGAACCATCGCTATACCTACTACGTAGAATCCAGGCCGTAAAATGAAACGCGAGCGCGCTCTAAATGGTACTGACGGCGTTGTCTCTGTAAAAGGCGAGGCGGTACCGCTGCTAATTGCCCGCTTTATCCACCGCGACCATAAATCAGGCCGGTTTCTCGGTCCTAATTGACGTGGGCTTTTGTTTCGTACCGTAAAAGGCTCTACCTATCCCGGATAATTTATTCTAAACCGTATCGATTATTCCTTCAAAAATTTCGTCACCGTTAAGCCTGCCTGTGTCGGTCCGTGTCGATGACGAAACAAGAACAAAAGTTTGGGTGTTTTTTTTGAAGTTTTAGCGATCGTTCGAATGGTCATAAAACCGAATTTCGTTACGGGACAGTATAATGAACGGGTACTTGCGTAGTTGCCTTTACGGCTTTATATTCTTCATGATTATCTCGACGAAGAATAAAACAAATATAATATACTCTTACCGGTAAATAATTATAGATAACGAGCCTACTATATCTACTGTAATCCTTAAAATCGTATTTTCGTTTAAAGATCTACAGGACTTTGATGATTTATGTTGAAGATGGTAGCATAAGACTAAAAATATTCTTGTAACTTATGGGCCTATAAATTAATTTTAAAGAATTTACAACAGAAAGATTGTAACTGTGTACTAAATCGTATCAAGTACTTTGATAACCAACTTTATTTTAAAGCCTAGCTTTTCAGTATGTGTTATTCCGTCGAGGTGTGAACAAATGTTTTTCAAAGCGTTGAGAATGTCTGAAATTGTATCGCATTTGCGGAAAGTTTTATTTTTTTACTTAATTTTCAAGAAAAAAGCGACTAATGGTCATCGAATGCTGTGTGAAGCCTATGGCAACTATGCTCGATCCATTTTAATGCGTAAATACATATTTCTACGTTTTAAAAGTCGATATTTTGACACCGAAGACAAAGAGCATTCTAAAGAGCCGAAACAATTTCAAACATTATTCCATGATGATTTGTGTACGACGCAAGAAGAATATGCAGAATGTGTAACACGGAAAACCATTTCCAACCGCTTACTACTTATTCCGACATATGAGTCGTGACCTGTCTGAGAAGCAGGAGAATGAAATATTTTAAAAATAATTTGTATGCCTATTCTATAAATATATATATGATCTAATAACAAAAATCGTACAAGACCTATGAGGAAAGGGTTTAAAATTTTTAACATTCATATTTAATGCTATATTACGAGTGAATTATTTTCATTTTAAATTTTAAATAGATACAATTGAAAATCAGCTAAAATAATCACGATTCTCAAACCAACCAAAACTTTTAATAAATTATATATAAAGAGGTTTGAGGGAATAGTATTCGAGAACATCAATTTGGATTTTTAAATAAGCATGACACTATAGAACAAGTTCATAGACTGGTAGACAAATTAAATATAGAGTTAATTGCTAAAATATATTGTATTCCTGAACATATCTCAACACAGAACCCTCATTCTCACTTTCACTTCATTTTTCTCACCACTAAGGGTAATAACAAAAAATATATTTTAAAATGCCATAAAGTCTTCACTAAGATCATGCAAACCAATATTTTCAAAGCAAAAGCCACAAGCAGAAGATATGTAACTGATTTCGGACAGACAAGAAGCTTTGTCTCGTCGTAGAGATGAAAACGTACTTTTATTTTATTTACACAATTTTAGTTCAAGAATAAGAAGTGGTAACTTGTTGGACCCGTTGTAGTACTACAATACCTTAGACCTGTTTGTATTTTAATATAAATGAAAGTTTATAGTATAAACACTTGTGAGTACTTAGAACATCGCCCTAAGGGTATGATGGAATTATCAGCGGCGTACTAGCTTCATAACACTTCTCTCCTAAAGAAAACAACCAAGGAGTTATCCGTACCTCTAACTCGCTACAGGTAGCTCATAATTGTTGGAAGATTGTGAATACCTTCGCCCGTCAGTTAATCTTCTGAGTAGCAATGTCTTTACCCCAAATTTCCGTGGTATTCAGATTATGGAATCTTTGCTTTGGTTTGGTATTTCCACATTCTGATAATCCACGGCTGAGCTACTTCTGGAGCTACCTTAGAGTTTTCTTTTTAAATGTCTGTAGATTTGGTTAAGATATGTTTCTGCAACTGTCATACTTTCAGCCACCTCAGTTTATTTTTCTTTCAAACTTCAGGAATTTGTTCAGGAATAGTTCACTGCTGAGCAACTGAGACCTTCGACAACTGTATACTCTGAACTGTAAACCTCTGTCTAAGCCACAGTAAATTATGTTAAGGCCATATTTTGAGTAACTTCAGAATTTTTCTCTTTTCTCTTAATAATTTATTAAATTAATTCAAAAGAGAACAACTTTATGATATCTTCTGAATAATCCTAGCAACTTCGCTAGTTTAAATTTGTGTCAAGATGGTACACAAACCAACTTTTTTAACACAAAAAACGTTTTAATATAAAATATGTACATTATAATCATAATAACTAAATAAATATAAACAAAAACCTTATTTAACCAATCTACTACACGTATATTATATTCTACTATATACACAAAATTTAGCTTAATACCTACTAAACCTATTTATCTATTTACAATATTATTTTACCTACGTATGGTATAACTGAAGTATAAGTATGGTAAGTATGGTAGAATAAGTATGGTAGAATCATCTGGATATTGAAAATGTCAAACTAGTTTTGTGAAGTGTTGATGGACAATGTCATGCTGATAAATGTGCAGTGTTTGTCAACCATTTTTCTTTTATGTACAATTTAAGCTCAACAAGAGCTGCTTTTAAAGTAGATGGTTGAAGAAGACAACAAGAATGCTTAATCGCGTATGCTATGAGTTCTTGTTCATCATCATTTTAATTCTCAACCAATACGCTGCTCTTGGTGCTGCTGTATGGTAGAATAAATTTGGTAGAATCATCTGGATATTGAAAATGTTAAACTAGTTTTGTGAAGTGTTGATGGACAATGTCATGCTGATAAATGTGCAGTGTTTGTCAACCATTTTTCTTTCATGTACAATTTAAGCTCAACAAGAGCTGCTTTTAAAGTAGATGGTTGAGGAAGACAACAAGAATGCTTAATCGCGTATGCTATGAGTTCTTGTTCATCATCATTTTAATTCTCAACCAATACGCTGCTCTTGGTGCTGCTGTATGGTAGAATAAATATGGTAGAATCATCTGGATATTGAAAATGTCAAACTAGTTTTCTGAAGTGTTGATGGACAATGTCATGCTGATAAATGTGCAGTGTTTGTCAACTATTTTTCTTTTATGTACAATTTAAGCTCAACAAGAGCTGCTTTTAAAGTAGATGGTTGAAGAAGACAACAAGAATGCTTAATCGCGTATGCTATGAGTTCTTGTTCATCATCATTTTAATTCTCAACCAATACGCTGCTCTTGGTGCTGCTGTATGGTAGAATAAATTTGGTAGAATCATCTGGATATTGAAAATGTTAAACTAGTTTTGTGAAGTGTTGATGGACAATGTCATGCTAATAAATGTGCAGTGTTTGTCAACTATTTTTCTTTTATGTACAATTTAAGCTCAACAAGAGCTGCTTTTAAAATAAATGGTTGAAGAAGACAACAAGAATGCTTAATCGCGTATGCTATGAGTTTTTGTTCATCATAAGTTTAATTCTCAACCAATACGCTGCTCTTGGTGCTTCTGGACTTGAAATATTCTTAACTAAGTCTCACCATAGTTGGTGATCAGCTACAACTGTTCTGGCCTCGGACACTATTAGTTTCGAATTTTTAAAATCGCTTTCTACGATCTTGATCCATGTCTTTACAAAAGGTAGATTTCATCGAGTCCGTGATGAATTCGTTCAGCTTTCATTCGATCATCGATCAGCGACATGTCCAAACCATTGTAATCTGCGTCTCTGAATTTGTTTCTCAACGGTGTACTGTTTGTCATAGCTTTGCCGATTTGGCTTGTTGCTTCGGTGGTAAATGGCACTTTTTTTCTGTCTTACTGATCCCAACTACCTGAACTCATTGTAACGGGACCTCATTGAGGTTTCCAATATGTGTTTTAGCGAATATATCATGAGCGAAGATCAAATTGGCCCAATTTCTGGGAAATACGCATTAATGTATTAATCTCGTACTCCCCTTGCTTGGGTACTAATTCACGTACAACAGAGCAGTAGTAGACTGTACTTAGTATATGTAATGTAAGATGTAATTAATTAAAAATATAACTGCCTCCATTACTCTACAACTAATGGAACCATCAAGATGCCTCAAGAAGTTTAACAAATTTAGGGGAACATATTTAACTTCTAAAGGTCCCCAAGTTAGGGTCGACGTATATGGAATTTTTGTTATTTTGTTTCTTGTATTTTGTTGTGTCATAAATGAATCCTAACACCTAATAAACCAAAAAGTACCTCGTGTTCGACATTGAACCACCTTTAGTAACATCAATATTCCACAAATTATATTTTAATGTCAATATTTGTTTATAAATGGTCGCTCTTTCAGAGTTATATAATTTTATGTATACCATTTCCTGTTAGTACCTTAACACCACCCATACCCGACACGCAGACCGCCCCGTTGTTATTTTTACGGCGAGTTCCATCGGTGGTACCTGGGTGACGGTACCACCGCCAGTGATTCAGTTCTTATCGCGCTTACGGTCACATCGTCTTCGTTTATTTAGCGGGTATCCTCTCGGCATCGCGCGTTTTTTTCTTCCTCCGATCTGTTCCGGCCGGTACCGTCTACTAATTACTACTAATTCGTCAATAAACACGCACCGGAAAGGGTTCGACTTATTGGTCGAGTGAAGATCCATATCTAATTGACCATTTAGGATAATGTATGGTGGTGGATCATCGGAATATTAATGATGTTAGAGATTTGGTGCGAGAAAGCTGAGTTTCCATTCGCTTTGTATCATTGATATGTGTTTATGTAATGAAATAATGTGCGGGTACGACTGAAGTACTTCGTGTACGGGATAAGCTTCAATAATGATCTATTTGGCAAGAGTTGTTTTGATTTTTTGTGTTTTGTTGATAAGACAATGTTCCTCTTTGGATTGGGATGGTATAACACCGTGGTTCTCAGGAACACGTAAGTACCAACTTATATATCAACAACCAAAACATCCTTATTTTACCTTTGGCCAGAAGTGATTAATTATATTTTAAATAATTATTCCAGAAAAACAACATTTTTTTTTGGGAAATGTATTTTTTATCATATCCTTCATATTTTCTGACAGTATTTGTATTGGTTATCCAAAAGTGCAAATGATAATCGAGAGAAGCAATGTTTAGTCATTACGGAGGGTAGATTTTTTATGTGACCGACCATTCTAACACTGCAAAATAATTCTATATCATGTATAACGACATTTTTCTCCATTTTTAGCTCTAACTCAACAACTGATACTGATGGCCAACTCTCATGGTGATCTCGTTCGATGTTAGTTTCTCACTATTAGACTGGCCAAAGTATTCTTTGTCAATTATATCAAAAGCATCATTTCTAAAATATCGAACTAATGCTTTAAGAGTACTTTTCTTTGAGCTAAAACAGGAAAAGTGAAGGTTTCCATAAATGGTGTTTTATTGACAGTTTAACGTTTTCAGCATCAAGAAAAATATGTGGTTTACTACCATTTAGTCACAGAAATGTTTCATGCTGTAAGTTCAAATAGATAAATTATAAATCCTTTGAAATTCTCACTTTCAGTTCTAGTAGATAACATTGTGAATTAATTAATTAATTAATTAATTAAATGTCCAAGAGGCACACAATTGAATACAAACTAAAAATGGATAGTCCTGTAGACATGAGTGGTAAATGATTTCCTATATGAATTAATAAACATGTTTTATGATATAGGCTGGGCCAACATTCATTTCGTATTTTAGATTGTCTAAAATCTAAATTATAATATTGATTTATTTGGATAATGTATTACGGCCAAAGATACAATAACAAATATAGTTTTAGAAACTCAATTAGTCCAAGAAAACTATTTATTTGTACGTAGAATTATCAAATAATTAATGATAATTAACATATTTTGAAACACAAGGGTAAAATTTTTTTTAATTCTATAAAAAAGTTTAAAATTATGAATAAAATTAACTGGAATTACTCCACTTATTTTTTTTGTTAGCATGGCTGTGTATTACCAATAAAAAAATATGTATTCAGCGAGATTGAGCAGTAAGTTTCGAAAATATGGATTCTAATGGAATACATATAGATATTATCATAATAGTTCTGTAACATAAAAAGAACTTTTCTGATTTTTGCCCTTTTATCAAATTTATATTGGGTCATTTAAATTATTTCCAAATCAAGCAACTTTTAAACAAAAATACAGGCTGATCTTTTAATTAGTACTTAATACTCATATTTAGATGCTCTGCGATTTCCAATCCACAAATAGTGCCTTTTCCAATTTCAAAATATATATTTTGTGGGGTTAAGGCTGTTCTAGCTTCTTTTAAATGATCAACTAATTTGAACAAATGTTTTGAATATATATAGAATTTAGTATATCTGAGCTAAGTATATATATGGTAGAAATAATATGAAGAGATTCATCTTCAAATAGTTGAGTAAGATCTATCTAATATTGTACGTCACAAAACTCGACAAACAAACTATTCTTGGAAACATATTGTTAAGTATTTAAAATGATAATAAAAGATATTTATTTCAAATTTATAATCTATAACACTCCCTCAAAAGATCCATTGCGAAAATAATAAAATTAAAATACGAATTAATACTAAAATTGAACAGATAGCTTTTGCTGACTTCAAGCTGTTCTTGATCACTGATGACGAAGTATCACTGAATATCGTCATTGATATTAACATTCTATTATGATATTTTTGACGTAATTATTTCGATTTTTGAAGATTTAATGTAATCACTTTTTCAGCAATTTTCTCAGACTGAAAGTGCTGTTTAGTCAGACCTAAGATATTTTTTTTATAACATCTTTATTAGATACGCTTAGTACAATCTTAATTATTATTATTATTACAATTAATTTATTACTACTTTTCCTATGTGCTTGGATTAATTCACAAGCAAGACGAGTACGAGAAAATACATCAGTATGTATTCCTCAATTATAAAATTACAATTATTTATTAATTATTAACTTATAGCTATAGTTTAAACTAATAATACACACTAAATGTTCACACAAGTTCGTATGGTTTTGTTCGTTTCAATCTCCTGACATCCTGTGCGCTGTCCAGCAGTTGTATTGCTTCCACGTTAGAATGATTTAGTAATCTTCTTTCGTGTTTCAAGGCGAAATCCTGCACAACTTCGCAAATCCATTTGATTTCCAGGTCATCATGCAGTTCATTGGTTACATAGCGATAGGCATTGGTAATCAATCGAAGAATCTTGTTTTGACAGCGCTGTATGACTAACTGATTTGAATTTTTAGTGCAACCCCATATTTGCACCCCATAGGTCCAAATTGGCTTTATAATTGTATTATAGATCAACCTCTTTGATTTTAGATCAAGTTGAGAGTATCTTCCGACTAACCAGTATAGTTGTTTTATTTTGGTTCTAATGTGTTTTGCTTTTTGTCTAACGTGATGCTTCCAATTTAATCTACCGTCAAGGTGGATTCCAAGGTATTTTGCTGATTCTGCTTGAGGAATCGGGCATCCATTGAGTGATATAATTAAGTTTTTATTATTTCGCCTTAATGCAAAATTAACGTGGAAAGATTTGGAGCTATTAAGTTGAATTTTCCAATCTTTTGTCTATTTGTAGATTTTTTTGACTGCCACTTGCACTTTTTCTATTGCCCTAGGCAGAGATATATCTTTTGCCATTATAACTGTGTCATCAGCAAAGGTAGACCTAAGATATAAGAGTTTATATTTCATCACTAACTGTTTTGTTAAGTAGTGATATCAGGGATTTTTAATAAATGTATTTCAAATGCCAATATTGGCGTCGTTTTTTTTAAAATATTTTATTGAACTTTTAAAATTTAAAAACTTATACTTGTACATAAATATATAAACAAAATTTACTGTGTTTCAAGGACATTAGTAAATAATGAAATGAACTGCAAACCAGAAAATCATGTTTCTGTTATCAAAAACAACTTGAATATATATATATATATATATATATATATATATATATATATATATATATATATATATACATACAATTCACGTCCCGCGATTACTAGTCGTTTTGATTAGAACGATCTTTGTGTGGTAACTTTTCCTCGTTCAGTTCATAATGATCATAATAATGCATCTGGTGGTCCTGATTCGGTCGAGTTTCACCACATCAATCAGGATTAGTGTCGAGAAAGTCCCACTACTAGGCCGGTAGTTTTAATAATCAATGAGACATTAATCTTCATTCCAACAAACTGTTGAAATATTTTTCAATTTTTTCCGGATGATTAATTATCGGTCTGGCCTGTGTGAACTGGCGAAGAAATAAGGCGAATAATGAAGGATTAACGCTGCCGTTGGTACTGAATTACTGGTTTGTGGTGCCGTCACGGGTTAGCCGCGCGTAAAAATGGTACCGGGGAGGAATGTTGTTCAAGTATGGGTGGTGCGGTTCTAACGGAAATAAGTCCACGGATAAAATATTGGTACAGAGATGTTTCTTATTGGGATATTCGAGATGCTGATGTAGATATTTAATGTGTGGGTATGTCTCAATGCAGTCAAGGAACGAGCTCGTACGAAATTTACATCAATTTACATTTGGTTTAGTGTTTTAATTTATTTATCGCGTCTCAGACATCAAATTTAAATAATAAATGTTAAAAAACAAACACGAATATTGTGATAAAAGTGTATGTTATTTATACCAATATGTAATTTTGCGTCAGCACATGTATTTTTAATCTATTTTATATTACTTTTAGTCGAATAATCATCATTTGTAAAATTTTGAATGAATCCGAAAGAAATTATCGTGAGTAATTTCAAAATAATGGCAAGTCATGACCCAAATTTAAATCCAGTTTGAATATAATATAGCTCACAAAATGTATGTTACTTATACCAAAATATCATATATATCATTATATATTTTGAGGTAATAATTTTTATAATTTATCATTTATTATTAATAAAATTATTACAACCTATTATTATATATTAAATATGATATATATATATATATATATATATATATATATATATATATATATATATCATATTGGCTCTTCAGTTCAACTTCTAAATGACACTTACAAACATAGTATATCACTAAAAGAAGTAACATAATACTGGAATAATATTATCATTAAAAATGATATCTTATAATAAAATTAATACATCAACAGCACTATTTCGCAATAAAGATAAACAAAACTAAAAAAATAAAGGATATTCATATACATAAAATAAACATAATGCTTGAAGATAGAAAGGAAACTATCATTAAAAGAAATCCTTATATCTAGCATAATTTGTCATTTTATTTGTATCTGTCTTACTACAACTAACCTAAAACTTGAATGGTCATGGATTTTCTTTTTTTTTTTAATATTTGAGGTCTTACCCAGCCTGGATACTGACGTGACTGGGATCATTTTCCTTGTCGGATTTTACACTCTTGCCTAGGACAATCATAAACATAAATTTACGACCATGTCCCAACAGGATTCGAACCCGTGACTATCGCAACAGTAGGTGAACCATCCTGTCGCCTTTACCCTTGCGCCAACCAAGCCGGCTCATTAATTTTCTGTCTAATAGCTTATGTAATAACAAATGATATTATACTATTTTGAACTTTTCTCTGCATAATTTTTGTTAATTACATTATTTAATACTTGTATAAATCTGAATTGGTTATTTTTGAACAAAGTAAGATGCTTATTAACCAGTTTCTTCAAAATAAGCTTCATTTGAAGCCGTAACCAAACCAAACTACTAGGGCTTGCATTTATTCTGATAATGTTGTCACTTTAAAAGTAAAAATATAATCAAAATATTTTCTACAACTATTTCTCGTCTTTCTAACAACTTGACAATACCGTCACATGTAGCATATAAAGAAAAGTCTTCCTTTTTTCCTGATAAGCAGTAAAACGACTATCGTCCGGTAGCTATCTCCCCTTCTTCGAGATTTTTTCATTACGTATAAACATCTGGAAACAGCCTTTACTTTTATCCTTCATATATGAACATAAATTCGTCTATATGGTTCTAGTTGGCTTAAAATCTTATACGAAAAGGTATAATGAAACTATTCAAGCGCATATTTTTTAATTTTTCTCCAAATTCCTGTTCTGATCATAAAATATAATATCTCTACATATACGTAGGTACTCGATTAACAGTTACACTTTAATGCACTACATTTATATATCACACACTATATATGGGAACAGCTTAAGTGATTCCCATTACGAGATAAAACAGAAATGCAATTAAAACCCTTAAGCTCTTGTCTATATCCGTTATTAATTGAAAATTTAACCTATATATCCAATTCAGAAATGCCCTAACCAGAAGGCAACTAATTTATCTCAACCGAGTGTTGCGTAATATTAAGAACTGTTAAGAAAATACGTTTTGGTTTTCTCAAATATTTGCAAACAATAAATTAATGTTAATTAAATCTAGCTACCAGTCACCTTGTATAACAAATAGATGTGATCTTTTTGGAATAAAAACTACTTTAAATGTCAGTTACATAGTCATTCGAACATAAAACATTATTGTTTAATGTGACTGGAATAAATTAACACCAAAAATCTATAAAATATTGAGTTTGGTATACTAGTACTGATGAACAAGGAAATATACAATACTATACTATTTAAATATTAATTAACACTATATGTCTAAATATAATTTTGTTTTTCTCGAGTTAGTATTACTTTGTTTACCTGAATATTGTTGCTTTCAAAAAAGTGAATGAATGATAATCTGAAGTTGCTAGATGAAGATGTTAGAAACTTACTTAAGGGTTGACAAATATATTCATTTTCATTTTACAAATTCGAAGAAAATAAAGTCGAAAGTTCGGTGTTGTACTGCAAAATTACATTTTTTTATTGATATTTGGTCCTTTGTAGGCCATTTCGATCACGCCAGTAGTTTCTAGACATTATTATTCACTGCTAGATATTTTTATTTCATTATATTACCTTAAAACTATAGATATAATATATTTTTAAAAAATATTTTTAAGGAATAGTATACAGACAGAATTTTTTTCACTCTTCACAATAGATGTTCTTTGTTGCTTGATATGAATCAAATCTGTAAATATTGTGAAAAATGCTAATGAGTAACATTTAACGCAATAGTCTAGTCTGATCTTTGTGTTATATCTTCATTGGGTAATGTTTTCCTTGCTTTTTACCAAAATTGTTACAGCGCCAAAACTATACTTGTAATATGATGGAAATCAGTATTTACCTGAACTCGAATTACAGTCCAAATTTGGTAAGATGTGAGTTTTGGCTTTGGACGAAACATTCAATCAGGAGAGATTGATCAGTATTAATTTAAATTAACACGCATAAGCTTAAACATAGATTAATTATTGTTGGACAAGAGATTGCTGATTGAGAAAAAAGTTGCAAATGATGTATTATAAGTCCCTCAAAAGAATGGTACGTTTCTACGTTCATTATAAATAATAGAACGACCATGGAAATATTTTGGTAGGTCAAATATAAAGGAGAAAGTTTTAATAGAACAGTTACGGTTCATGAGACAACCTAGAGTTTTGAACTTTTCTATCATATTAACTACAATAAATTTACCAATTATCCTTTTCAATAATCAGTAATCAATTTACAAATGTCAGGCCCTACAAAAATACGTTCTTTCTATTTATGTTCTTATAAATAAAAAATATATTTTCTAAACAAATATTTAAAGTCTTTAGGCAAATCATTTACAAATTGTTTCATTAAGCCCGTCTTTTTATGTAGTGATAGAAGAATATATAATTTTTTATTAATATATAATAAGTTAATTGATTTAAGAATATATAACTGAATAATTTTTGGAGTTTGTGTCATTTTCTCGTCTTTACAGCAATATCCAATCTTGAATTGTATATTTGAGGAATCGACCATCCATCAACTGATATAATTAGGTTTTTGTCACTTTGCCGCAACGTAAAATTAACATGGACAGATTCAAAACTATTAAACTGTATTTCCAGTCATTAGTCCATTTGTAGATCTTGTTGACTGCTACTTGTTCTTAGCTTCTAGCTTCAGGCAGAAATATATCTTTTGCCATCATAACTGTGTCGTTGAAAAATGTTCCAAGTACTGTTTGTTGTTAAGATATCAACAGTGTAGAGCAGATACAGGAGTAGTCCCAAGACATTACCTTGGGGAACTCCAGCCGAAATATGTTTAAGTGCTGAGAATACCCCTTCATGCGAGAGTTTAAATTTTCTTTCGAGAATATATGATTCCAGTAGTCACCTTCAGGCGACACGCCTCAAGTGCCCATTAATATGGAAAGCTTATTTAAAAATAAATTAACTACTACCAAAAAAATTAAAATTGAAACAACGAAAACAACAACGATAAACTGAGGTTGCAGTGTTAAATAATTAGTGAAGGGTTAACAAATATATTCATCTTGCCTTTGATTTACTAGTAAATACTCCAAGAAACTGTATATTTCTATTGGACTTTTTCTTATAAAAAATAATACACATGTCGTTAAAATTAACGACTATAGATTTTTTTTTGGTAGGTCACACCTACTAAATAAAGGTTTTATCACACGTAACAAATACAAGCGGCGGTATTAACGACGCCTACTCAATAAAAGACTGAATCCCATTTCCACGGGTAATATTATAAAACAAACACTAAAACTAGCACCGTGCTAAAACAGTTTATTTTTATTCAAGTAAAAGTGGCAAAGTCACTTCTTAGAGATTCTAATCTAAAAAGGGTGTTACCTTATTTTACAAGCCACAAAGTATACTAATACCATAAATTATTGTCTTTCCTTTAACGGTGTCATTCTGGTTTCGTAAAACGGCGCACAACATTCAGGTAGGACTAGAACAAGATGTTATGGTGGGTGGTCGACGAACCAACATTTTTTAGAAACCAAGAAAGCGGATATTTTTGAATATTTTTATTTGGCAATGGTATAAAACATTTTGACCGTACATACAGTTAACCGATTATCATAATTAAAATACCAATATCACAATTAACAGTTAATTAATTACTAAATTAATTAACTTAATTATTTAGTATAATTGAATATTAGTGCAGAATTATTGTGAAATTAGTACAGTGTCCAGTAAAAAAATTAAAATTTATATATTTTTATCACCGACAATACTCTGATAATATGACAACGCTTATATATCCCAAAAATAGTGAAAATGCTACCGCGAAATTACTGTCTACTGATGAAATCGTATATTTTGCAAAGAAAATGTAGAGTCTCGCATGAAGGGACACTCAACAATTAAACCTATTCAGGCTGCAGTTTCCCAGGGTGGTGTCTTGAGACCTTTTTTGTATCTGCTCAACACTACTGATATTATAACAATAAACATTACGTGGAACATTTTCCGACAACACTGTTATGATATGAGGCCATAGAAAAAGTAGAAGTAGCAGTCAGTAAGAGCTACAAATAGATTAGTAACTGGAAATATATTTGAATAGCTCCAAATCTGTCCATTTTGCGTTACGGCAAAGTAACAAAAACCTAATTATATCACTCGACGGATTCCCGGTTCTTCAATCAGAATCAGCTAAATACTTCGATGTATTTCGATGGTAGGTTAATATAGCAAACATCATGTTAGCCAAAAAGCAGAGCAGATTAGACTCAAAGTCAAGCAACTGTAGTGGTTAGTCGGAAGATACTCTCAACTTAGTCTAAAATCAAAAAGAGATTGTTTTATCAGTCAATTATAATGCCAACTTGTAACCAACTAGTAATCCAACGCACCCAAAACAAAGTTCTATGATTAATTACTAATGATTATCACTACGTAACCAACGGAGAGCTGCATCATGACAAATGGATACACGAAGTGATCCCAGATTTCGCCCTAAAACGTACAAATAGGTTTTCTCAATTACAGCAACGTGGAAGCGATGCAGCTACAGGACAACAGGCCGGAGATCAGAAGATTGAAGCGAACCAAACCACACGAAATTTTTGTAAAGAATATCCAACCATTAACTGCTTCGAAGTTGGAATCAAACATCAATTTATGAATATCAGGCACAACAAATTCCTTTCTTTCAATTTAACTGCAGATAAATTAGCAAAATTTTTATGGTCCGTCGTTTATTAATCAATATTGATACCTTGATTTACTGTCCCATTGTCCCAATGGATGTATTGCTATAAAAGAGGTGAAATAAAGTTAAACAATAAAGAAAAAAATACCAATATATTAGGTGTTTGCATATATTTTAATCATCTATACCTATTTGTAAAAATACAAAGTATCAATATTACTGTTAAACAACAATGTTACTAATCTGTTAAATTCGATGCTTTTGACAATTCTTTCAAAGTCAGCCAAGAAAAGAAGAATTTTCTATAACGTATAATAACTAGCAATGAAAAGAAGATCTACCCCAATAATCTCAAACGATAAAACTATAGGGTTACTCAGGAGAACACTGGCTGGCACACGATTTCGAAATGCTGAAGAAGAACAAAATTGTGATGATTTAGTTGATGAAAAATCATTGGCAATGAACACTATTTTTGAAAAACTTAGTACCTGAAGCACCTAGTACTAATTAAATATTATAATATGAATATAACAAAATTAAAACATTAACAAAATAATTTCAAGGATTAACTCGTAAAAATAATCATTAACTTAAAAAGTCTAGAACCAAACTGAAATAATTAAAGGTCGAAAAACAGGAGCCATATTCTTAGATGTCTTAGAAGCCTTCGACCAAGTATGGCACCACGGCCTAATATTTAAAGCTAAAAAATTAGTTCTACCGAATGACCTAATATCCCTGATAGATTCATACTTGGATGGTAGGTCCTTTCAGGTGAGGATCGGTGACGCAGTCTCCTTTCGTAAACAAATCTCCGCAGGAGTACCGCATGGCGCTCCATTAGCGCCAGCCCTATTCAACCTTTATATGGCTGATTTCCCGTTCTACAAACTTTCTCACACAGCATTTTATGCAGATGATACCGCTTTCTTCACAACCGGTTACTGTCCCGACGCAATAAGCAAAAGACTGTAAGTACAATTGAACAAAGCGATAGCGTTGTACAAATTCTGCCGGCTTCAGATTAACACGAGCAAAACTCAGGCTATTCTGTTCCACCGCAAGAAGGAGTTTCGCGCCTATCGCCTCCAAATCGACCCGAACGTCCCTATCCCTTGGCTCCAGAAAGTCTCATACCTCAGTCTCCAGTTCGACCGCAGATTTCAATGGTCTGCCCAAATCCAGCACTCCATTTGCAAAGAAAATGGCGTGTACAGCCTATTATTTCCTCTACTCTGCAGAAAAAGCAAACTCGCAATCCCACAGAAAGCGACTCTGTATAAAATGCTAGTCCGTCCAACCTGCCTCAATGGAGTACAGGTGTGGTACAGGTATGTCTCGGAGAGACAACCTGAACTGCTCCAAGTGTTCCAATCCAAAAAAGTCCGTGCGCTACTCAGGGCCCCATGGTTTATGAGGAACGTCAGCACACACATCGAATCAGGCATCCCGTTTGTGAAAAGTTTCATAAACATGCTCAGTGTGAGGTTGTCCATAGGAACTTTAGCACACGATAACACATTAATAAAATCCCTACCCGTCCACGAACCCCGGTAGTAAACAACCCACCAAGACCAAACCCAGGGTCTCTGACACCCGCAAAACAAACATATCCCGAACCT
Source organism: Rhynchophorus ferrugineus (assembly GCF_030347505.1). Taxonomy (NCBI): domain Eukaryota; kingdom Metazoa; phylum Arthropoda; class Insecta; order Coleoptera; family Curculionidae; genus Rhynchophorus; species Rhynchophorus ferrugineus. The sequence continues at coordinate 41,688,731 of NW_027472585.1, forward strand.
GAAGCGACATCAGCCGAAGACGATTTGGTTCTAGCTGGTCAACCTATAAAACGAAAAAAAGTAATATTGATTCATTTTAACAAAACTGATTAGAAATCTCAATTTTTAATAACTTTCATTACATCATTAATATTCCACCTCTTTGTTTCTATATATAAACTCTACTGTCCCAAAAAATCACTTATCTTACCATATATAAGGAAACAATAAAATAGAATATTAAAACGATCTCAAGCAAGGACGCACAACAATACGGATACTGTTAAAAATCCGTCTAGCAGAGGGTGTCGTACTTTTATAACTCGATAGGCGACCCAAGAGGCATGCAAATACCTCAATGTTTATCAAAGTCTTGCAAATTGATCGCTAATTGACGTGGACGTCACGTCTTTTAGCTCGTTAGCCCGATCGTAGAATAAATCTCGGTACTGTCAAGCTGTTAAATAAATCAAATTGTTGGAATGTTAACAGGTCGTCGAGCGCCATTCCGCCATCCATGGGAATAAGTTTATTAAAATCTTGGAGTGTTTGCTTATTATATTGAATTAAAACTGTCTGTACTCTTCCGTGAAGCCTTATTCATTCTCATTGAGATATACAAGAGTTTTTTTATTAATTACATCTTACATTTTTTATAATTTTTATTAGATACGCTTAGCACAAATATTAATCATACATTAACGTATTACTGCTATTCGTACAAATGAATAGTATAATTGGATTAATTCACAAGCAAGACGAGTGCGAGAAAATACATCAATATGTATTCCTCAATAATAAAATTATAATAACTTATAACTATAGCTTACACTAAAGCTATACACTTTATATAAGTTCGTATGGTTTGGTTCGCTTCAATCTCCTGACATCTTGTGCCCTGCCCAGCAGTTGTATTGCTTCAACGTTAGTATGATTTAGTAATCTTCTTTCTTATTTAAAGATTTGGATAACTTCGCAAATCCATTTGATTTCCAGGTCATCGTGCAGTTCTGCATTGGCTACGTAGCGATAGGTATTGGTAATCAATCGAAGAACCTTGTTTTGACAGCGTTGACATCTTACATGAGATATTCTTAGTACAATCTTAATTTACAAATTACGAGGGTGGCTCAAATATGATCGAGACAAATATTATAACACGTTTATTTGCTATTGAAAAAACTGACAAAAATGTACAGTTTTTCTAGAAGGGAAGTCCTCCCTAGTTATCGAATAATTCCTTGGACAGCCATGTGCGCACGAACCCCTCTACTTCGTCATCGATGTTGAATCTTTGACCTCCTAGGGCTTCTTTCTGTGATCCAAACATGTGGTAATCGCAGGGTGATAAATCCGGACTGTAGAGGGGTATTACAGTACCTCCCCCCCTAATTCTGATATTATATCGAGTGTGAGACGCGCGATATGAGGGCTCGCGTTATCCTGGAGAAGAATCGCACTTCGTGCTGGAATGTTCCTCCGTTTCGAGCGATAAGCAGGTTTCACGTGTGTTTTCAGAAGGTTATAGTAATATGCAGCATTAATGGTACGTTGGATGCATAGGAAATCGACGTACAGCACGCCCCGCCGGTCCCAGAACAGCGTACACAGAACCTTACCCGCGGACTTGGTAGTCTTCGCTTTGAATGGCGCTCATCGCGCCGTTATTTTGAGATATTGAAGTTGTTCGTGGAAGATAGACTCTACTCTCATCAAGATGTTTAATGTATTGCCTGCTGTAATTCGTTTTAAGATCAGACAATTTTTTTTCTTCCCATTTTATTCTAGTTGAAAAGACACACTGTCTAATTAGTTCAAACGCGTAAACGAATGAGAGAACGAAACCTATAAACTATTGTGACCGTATAATTAACTGTAGTTTTTAGATGTACTATAATGTTAAAATAAGTTATCTTTGATAACATTTTTGTTAAATTATTTTATTTAAATTAGAATTTTGTTGCATGTTAAAGCCAAACTGAACTAAAACTCAGAGATGATGCGGCAACATTGTGACATTTTGACGTCACAAATTTAAATGACGCATGTACAAAGTAACATTGAATAGACTATATAAAGTATTTTTAAAGCATATTAGTTTAGTAAGAGAATCTAAAATGTCTAAGCACACTACCGTTCAAGAGTATTCTATAGCCCATTTCGTAATAAAATGGATGTTTTATAATCATCATTATATATGCAGCAATATTAACTCTTAATATAGGTTATCTAGTCAAAGAATGTCGAGAAAATATCATTTGAAATAAGCAGCATCCAAGTTTCTTAGCTCATCAGTACCATTATACCAAAGAAGAAAACTTTATAAGTAGGCATTGTTTCAATTTTCTAGTTAGTCACACAGGGTTTTACTGCGAATAATAATCTGTTTGCTTTTTTATATAAGCGTATTCTGTTTATGGCTTTTTAAATACATGCTATTTTGTATAGCATTGTCTGTTATTTTATCTAATTATCCAACAATTATAGGTATTACCGAATTTATGAATTATTGAAGAACAACCTAACTTTTGAGTTTTTGACTAAAATCATATATTTTATGATTTTCAATTTTATTTAAATTTATTAGTTCGATTTATTACTTTTAATATTATTCATTCAATTGTATCTATTGATGTTGTTAAAATGTTATCACATTTTGATCACCATCATACCGAACCAAATGATTTCTTTCTTTCGACATAGAATGGCCTGTTTTCAGAAAGATGATTGGAAGAAAATAATTCTAGATTAAATTTTATTTTAAAAAATGTAAAATCTTTTAACAAATGCTCTTTTAAAGTTAAAAATTATTTGAGATGAAAGTACTAAATTAAATTTGTATTTATATTTCATGTCTTATATACATTTTTATTTTAAATACCATTTTAATTTAGTTATTACTTTTAACACTTTCTTCGTTCAATTGACTTATATTGTTTAAATATTATCATATATTAAATTATGTAAGATGGCGTTTTACCCTAGATTAGAAGAACTAAGAATCTAAGACTTTAAGATTTGCTATAATTTTTGAACAATCTCAAAATATACATGATAGTAACTCAAAATATATCTGAAGCATTGTAAAATTCTCCATATTCTGAATTTAGAGCCGAATTTGGCGTACCCACATTCACATTCAATGCTCTTAATTTTTGAAATTTCTGTTGAAAGAGGAATTCACACAAATGAACAAACTGCTGTGAATCAAGTGGCCATCTACTTGATGGGCCAGTTATATAACCCACGCCGAAGTACCACCTTAATTATCGCTTGTTTTAATTGATGCAAAATTATCATAACAATTTTTGTTTTTTATTCTGGCCTACAACCAGGCAGTGGAATGCATGGCGCATATCTGGTCGCGGAGACTTGCTTGAGTGACAAGTTGGGCCAGGTTATGTGGGAGTGCCTCTGGGCTTACCAATACACTAAACCGAAACCGCCTCACAGTTGACCCCCATTTGATGGAGATGGGAAGTCTGCTAGAACGGCAGGTCAGAGAAGATAGCAGGTTTGGTATCCCCAAACCTTTCTGGAATGTTTTCAGGATTTGGGAATATCAACCGAACCGTCGGTCAAAGTAGAGACCTAGGTACGTGACGTTATCCAGCCGTGGAATCGTTGCGGTGTCGATCTTAAGTGGCGAGACGCTCAGTGCGTAACGCTTCTTATGTAAAATGATGGCCTGGGTTTTCAGAAGGTTGATTTGCAACCTCCAGAATTTGAACCACTTGACCGCATGACCGCCGTAAACAAAGCAGTGTCGTCAGCGTAAAATCATGCGTAGCCGAAGGCTTTGGTTAGGCCTAGAAGGACTAATTTTTTGTTATATTTTTAAGTCTCCTGTTTACCAATGAGGATTTATTATCTGGACTGGACCTACTGTTTAATGTGGGTTCCGAAAAACGATCCTCTGCATTAAGCCTATCGACTGGCCAGTGACTAATTTAGAGACCATTCCAGAAGACATTCGGTCTTACCCAGCCTGGTTATTGACGTGACTGGGATGGTTATTCTTTGTCGGATTTTCCACTGTTACCTATAAAGACATTTAAAATTACCATTACAAATGTAGGAATGTTCGTCGTGTCGGTCAATCGGTCGAAACGTGTGGCTACCGCTGCGATTATTTATCAGAACACTCACTACTATTTTTGGAAGGAATTTGCACGGGAACTAAAAACACTGGTTGAATCAAAGTTGTTCATTCTAACTTACGATTGATACATGTGGTCGATGCGAGAATTGACAGGATATTAGGTTAAGGTGAAGGAAGTACGGTAGCGCTGTGGAAGTGGTACTGTTACAGGGGGACGGTGATAAGAAAAGAGAGCGAGACGTCGTCCTGATGGTCTTTTATACCCTGGAACTGCATGATACCAATCCACCGGCGTTGCTAACCTTCGTAGTTGTTGATGGTGAATTGGTGGTGGCCTAAAGGGTCGTGGCGGTCGCCACACAAACAAAACAAAACATAAAATACATCCATGCCCCAATAGGATTCGAATTCGCGACTATCGCAACAGTAGGAAGACCGTCCTGTCGACCACTGCGACACCAAGCCGGCTTTTACAAAATTTAAAATGAAATGTTGTACAATAAAGTTGTTTATTGCGTACCCAAATAACATCTGATTATGAGTCATTTCATCGAATCCAGCCTCTTCTTACCAAAAGAAATATAGATTTATTACACGGGATAACGATCGTGCCGCGGCCAAATTTGGTAACTCGATGGATTCACAAGACCTATTATATCGCGACACATTGTTTTCCGTTCTGTTTTTCTTCTTATTTTTTCTTTATTCTGCGAGCGATACGGCGCGCATCTTCGCTAATGATGTCGATATTTGGAAAACGGCAATTTTTTATGTCGTGACCATCCGTCCTGGGAAGGTATTTTAATTGGCGCGACCGTCGGTAATTTTACCATTTTCGTCGGGCCCGGTCAAGATTCTCCTCTTTCGCGGCGATGACGCAATCCGTGCGAGAAGCCGTAATTATCTTTTTCTATGTCGGTGAAATGCCGCCCAGTTTGGCGCCAACCTAATAGACTGGGCGACTGACTAACTCCGTTTCGTTATCGGCGATCGGCGATCGCTCAAGCGTGACTGGGAAATCGCTTTATTAAAATTTTATTGGTTTATTGAACGCTATTGATACGCGAACGCGTTAGAAGCCTTTTTTGTCTCGATCGATAATTGGGTGTTAATTAAACGAGACCGATTTCGTACATTCCACGCGTACAATATGGAACAAGAATAAAATTTTGGAGAATCCCGTAAGTCATATCCAGGATACATTAAAAATCATCGTGGTCCGGTAGATTGAATATACTGAGCTGGCGCGTGCGTCCTCACGATTAGAAATATTTAAATATTCTCGGTGTTGCTTGGGACGTCATGTGTGATTCCATGTCTTAATTATTACAAAACTTCTGATATCGGCATAGTATTAGTCTTCAAGACGTAAAATATCCTCTGTATTAATTTTTTAAATTAAATGGTAATGTTCATAGGTTTTATATTAACCTATATATATCATACAGGTATATATATATATATATATATATATATATATATATATATATATATATATATATATATATATATATAGTAAAAATGACCTTGAAAAAACAGTAAGATGACATTAATTTATAAAACATTTTATAGGAGGTAAAAAGAAAAATACAGCTTAATATTAAATTTTTAATTATAAATTAAAGAATATAAAACAACGAACCTTAACTATGCCATAAACATTTACTTAATAAGTTACCACATATTTGAATATACAATACTACAAATGTATTATATATAAATATAATTTTATAACAACTTTCTTGTAGATACAGTCCTTTATACTTCTCACACTAATTGCTAATTAATTACAATACAATAAAAGTTCCAATAGAAAAGTTTTCCAAATAAAGGCAAGGTTAATATATTTCATGGAAAAAATGGTGTAAAATATGTATTTAAAACAATATAAAATAATCTAACATCTTAAATAAATGTAAACAGATATCAAATCACTACATAGTATAAAACAAAGTCGCCTTTTCTGTCCCTATATCCCTATGTGCGCTTAAATCTTTAAAACTACGCAACGGATTTTGATGCGGTTTTTTTCAATAGATAGAGTGATTCAAGAGGAAGGTTTATATGTATAATACATGCATAATATACTAAGGCAACATTGCTAATTTTAGAGGTTTCTAACGTGATGTCGTAAATTAACCTATTTTTTTAGGCTTATTTAGCAATTAGCAAAAACGCTGCCTAACCCTACGAGTTAGATCAAATTAATGTACTACAGTATTGTACACCATAAAAAGGTTTACAAAAAAGTCCGCGATGGTTTATTGTTTACTTTTTACATGAGAAAATGGCTTATTTACGAAGCTATTTTAAGCAATACGGCATTAATCCTTATCGAATTAAGTACCTTAAATACAGTGTGCAATTAATATAGATCAATATGGTTCCTTACAGCATGTAAATTAAACAAATATTTTCGGAGATATTACAAATTTAAAATTTGCGTTTAAAAATGTGTAATGTAATAAAAATTGTATGAATTTAGATATTCCAAAGATAGCAGGAAATCTTCATAGTAAGTATAGGGGAAGAGGAATTGTTTTACTCCAAATTTAATGCGTGCAGGCCAAGGGCAGTAATGAATGAACCAAAAATACTGGATCGATTTTAATCATGTTTTCATTGAGTGACATAGGCATATATATTTTATGCCCGTGCAAAGTCGGAGCGGGCCGCTATGTTTTTATATACAACGTTCATATTTTTTCTGTAGTGTATTTAATTTAGTATCAGCATTGCACCCGTGCGAAGCCGGGGCGGGTCGCTAGTAAATAATATAACAACTACTTACACAATAAATGGCACAATAAATAAAACAAATAAGCGTGCGAAATCTTGATGTCGATGTCGTCGGGTAGTCGAGTCCTGAAAACGTACCTGAGCAACCAACTTCAATAAGGGTGAAATTAAAAATATAGTTGATATATAACATGAATTGGTAACGATAGATATTAATAATGTTTCATGGAAAAATGGCTTACTGTCTAAAAAAACACCACCATAATTAATTAAATCAAGGACTCAAGTACCTAAAAACGCAATGATGTTAATATTTTGTGTTTTATTTTATTTTTATTAAAACTTTGTACATGCCTTTGAAATTATAGGTTTTCCCTCGATTTTCTCTCCTTCCCCCATGTGATCCTGACTTGGTTCCAATAACATCTTGATGACGTATATACAAAAAACTTTGAAAATACTATATAACTAAATTTATTGTTAATGTAAGAACAAATTGTAGGTTAGTCGGAAACCACTAGTAACAATGTAGTAAATAATGTACTTATGATATATTTTTGGTTTTTTCAGAATGTAACTGCAACGGATATTCGAATCGTTGCATGTTCGACCAAAAACTCTACGACGAGACCGGTCACGGGGGACATTGTTTGGACTGTTCGGCAAATCGCGATGGACCCAATTGCCAGAGATGTCGGCCCAATTACTACATGAGGGAAGACGGATACTGTACCGCGTGCGAGTGCGACCTGACGGGATCCTTGTTCCAACAATGCAATTCCCAGGGGAAGTGTCAGTGTAAACCTGGAGTGACGGGCGACAAGTGTAACCACTGCGCAGAGAATCACTACGATTTTTCCAAGACGGGATGCAAAACGTGCGATTGTTTCGTGCCCGGTTCCGCGTACAATGTCCCGCGTTGTGATCCCATCACCGGTAGTTGTTACTGCAAGGAAAACGTCGAGGGAAGGCAGTGCCGCGACTGCAAACCCGGGTTCTTCAACCTGCACGTCGACAACGAATTCGGATGCACCCCGTGTTTCTGCTACGGCCACTCGTCTCAATGTAAATCGGCACCCGGTTACTTCAGCTACCTGGTGGAGAGCACGTTCGCCAAAAGTTCGGAAAAATGGCGCGCGGAAGACTTCTACTCAAGGCCCGTTCCCTTAAAATACGAGAGCATCAGTCAGAGCATCGGTGTCCAATCCAAGGAAGAGGAATCCATTTATTTCGTCGCGCCGAATCGCTTCCTGGGCGATCAGAGAGCTTCGTACAACCAACTTCTGGATTTCTCGCTAAGAGTCGGCGATAGTAGGCCTATACCGACAGCGACCGATATCATACTGGAAAGCGGGAATGTCTCCATTACGAACACAATATTCGCTCAAGAAAATCATATTCCATCAATGGAAGTAAGTATTGATCACTCCTACAACGATACATTTATTATATATTGCATTGAATATTACGAATCACTGACGATTCGGGACGGGACGGAATTAATACACCACTTATGGCCTTGGAACAAAAGAGAAACTTTATTATGATCCCTGGTAATTTATACCCACTCGAGACAAGTCATATATTTAACACTCCCCTTCAATTTAAATGTACTATATAACTTAACCTAATTAAAACTGTAAACAAAGATTACAAAAGTACATTTAAATTGCCAGAACAAAACTATTACATTGTACATACAAATTTTCGAACTTAGAACTATTCTATTTCTACATTGGGAGAATTTTAACTTTAATTAATAATTTAATCAGATGAATCTACACAATTATGTGATAAACAAACGTAACAGTCAGTTTTCTACTTAAACACAATTCTCTCCTTGAACAATCATAGAAATAGTCGCCAAAACACTGTCCAGTTTACTATCGATTATATAGTTTGTTCTTGAGCTGCCAAACATACACATGTATTTCTCTTCGAATAAATTTCTTCCATGCCTCTGGGTTGTTTTTATCAAATGGCATGAATCCATTAAAACTTCCTAGTTGATTACCATACCAGTCTTCATAACTTGCTCCTTCAAGTCCACTTCCGCCTTACATTAGTCCATGGCCTTCGGGTATCACTGAGGTATCCTAACTAATTGTTCACCACTGCAGTCTGTTTCTAATATTGTGCTGAATTTTGTTTTCTCCAGTTTTCTAACTTTATCACCTTCATTTTTCTTTTCTTTTAACATTCTTCACAGCTCCCTTTGTTTTATTCTTCTTGTCATTACTATCAAAATCATTATCACTCCATTTCCAACTCGAAATCAGAATCTTTTTAATATAACCCAGAACTGTCTAAGTGCTATTCGTCTTTATCATGTCTTAAATAATTTTGCTTAGGGCTTTCTTCTATGTCTTCGGATAACGCTTCAGCTGTTGGTGTCTTTTCTGTTGAAATAAGCAGATAGTAGGCGGCATATATCTCATGGTCGTCTAATTTCCTTTCTCTTGCAAACTTATCTCCATCGGTCTACTCAGAGATTCTTCTTTGGAATTTTATCTGCTCACCTTATATTGGTCTCTCTATATATTTTCTAAACAGTATATCTTTAATTATTTCTTCACTATTATCCATATCGAAGTTTACTTCCATTGGCTTACCAAATTGGTCTGTTTAGATGTGATTTTGTAACTAACGAAACTTATATGCCTTTTAATCTTCTATATATTCTAGTACCCTAGAATTCCTCAAGCAATCAAATTATATGTTTTTGATGAATCTTTAATCTCTACTATCTTCTCTCTTTCCATTCCAATAAACTATTCTTCTTCATAAAGACTTTCCATTAAATTCACTATTTATTCTTACTGTCCTTTTAATAATGAGCCATCAATGAATATAACGAGATGAACATTATCTCATTTCGTGTTCCAACCTTTAGGTGAATTTCTCAATCCATACAATGCTCAACTTGATTTATAGTTTGTCGTTTCAAAATTAAATCCTCCGATTTCCTGATATAAATATCTAGATCTATTTTTCCATTTATAAATATCTTCCTCCATCTTCAGATATTGGGTTTATTAGCTTATAAATATCTGAATAAATTAACTCTTCGATTGCACTTGTTTTTGTCGCCTTAAAGTGAAAGGGGCTCCTGGTTGCTTTAGCTTCTATGCCCATTGAACAAGATTTATCCTTCTTATTAAGTCCCAATTGTATTGAATATTTATATCAAAATTCTAATATTTTGTAACTAAACTCAAAGTAACTTTGTTCTCCATCCTTACAAATTAAAAATTCTTCTTCATTAGGTTCGATAGCTTTTCATTCTACCTGTAATTCTGTTCGACCCCTTGTTCCTAATTTCGAATACTTCTCTGGTCCTTGCAACTTACACATGGTTGACTTTCTAAACTCGTCTACATTCCTAATTGCTACATTGATTACAATGTTTCTTTATCCTACCGATAATTATGTTGGATCCCATGTTCCTAGTTTTCAATACTTCTCTGGTCCTTGCAAATTATACACGTGATTGACCTGCTCGTGGGCCATTAGTATTATTATATGATTTCCGTTATATAATATAACTATCATGACATGTAGAATATCACTTCAGTAAGTGATCTGCTGTACAACTTATAATGTGAATCTTATTCTAGGTATTATTCTAACTTAACTTAAGGCATATACTAACTCTATGTATCTATTAATCAGTTCGTATGGTAGTTTGCGTTTGAGCCTACGCATTTCACTGTCATCGCGCACATTTAACTGTTTGGCGAGTGCATTGGGATGCACTAATAGTCTTTCAGAGTACTTGGCACTAACACTTGGCATCGTGTTATGGACTCTAAGGGAATATCGTACTGAAACAGTTTGTTGGACACGTAATATGGGGCATCGACGATGACTCGCAACACTTTATTCTGGAACCTCTGGAGGATATCTATGTTAGATTTGCTAGTAGTACACCACAGTTCAATAGGTTCAACCCCATAGGTCCAAATGAGCCTAAGTATTGACTTATATACCCTAAAACCTTGTTATCTTATGATAATTTAGATTTACGCCCTATCGGCCAATACATTTGGTTTAGTTGTGAAACGTCAATCAAAATACATTCCCAGATATTTAACGTTGTGTGGTTGCAGAAGTTCATGATTATTCAATTTTATTTTATGTTCTACTATAAAGGGTAAATCTTACATGGGTTGGTTTTGTCTTATTTGCTTTGATACGCGACGTTTTCAACCACAATTCGATATTGACAAGGTGAAGTTAGAGGTTTCTTGTGTCTGATATTGGAACCTCGTGTGATGATTTTGTCAGTATATGTTGCAGCAGTAGTGTTTCTTGAGGTCGGTAGGTCTGTATACAATAGATATAACAATGGGCCAAAAACACTACCTGTAAGTCAGTGTATTCATCATCCTGTTTGAGAATAAAATGTTTGTCTGTGAAGTTTGATTTCAGCAGTTCAAAGTGCGTATGGGGTAAAAGCTTTTTCAATTTAACATGCAGTCCAGTGTGCTCGTCTCGTTCTTGTCGAAGGCTTGAGAAGGCTATTTTTAATCGATTAAGTTTTTATTAATTTGGTTGACTAATCTATGTATTTGTAATCTATGCCGCAATTTGTAAATTCGTTTTAGAATCAGACAATGTTTTCGTTCCCATTTTATTCTGGTTAAAAAGAGACACAATGCTGTCTGATTAGTTCGATCACGTAAACGAATGAGCCTGACATAGTCGTCCGACGGTCAGTCGTACGCAAAATTCTTGAAAGTAATAGTAATAAGAGGTTGTAACTCTAACCAATAAACTATTTTTTATATTTATAACGTCTCCATTTTACCGACAAGGGTTTATATGGACTGGACCTACAGTTTAACATGGGCTCCAAACCACGGTTCTCGGCGAGTCGACCAACTTAAAAATCATCCCAGAAGTCATCCGGTCTTACGAAGCCTGGTTACTGCCGTGACTGGGATCATTTTCCTTGTCGGATTTTGCACTCTTGCCTAGAACAATCGCAAATATTAAACCATCACAAACATACATTTACGACCATACCCCAGCAAGATTCGAACACGCGACTATCGCAACAGTAGGTTGACCCTCCTGTTGCCTTTACCACTGCAACAAACAAGCCGGCGCATAACCTATTGTGGCTGTATAATTAAATATAGTTCTTAGATGTACTATAATGTTAAACTACATTATATTTTATAACATTTGTGTTCAATTATTTTATTTAGATTAGAATTTTGTTTTATCTCAAAGCCGAACTGAGCTAAAACTCAGAGTTCGGCTTCATGCGGCAACATTGCAACGTTTTGACGTCACAAATTTAGATGAAGTATATACAAAATAATTTTGAATAGACTATATTTATTTACAGTAATCATTTCAAAAAGTATCTACATCATATCAAGAATTATTTATTTACAATTATTTTCAGACCCAAAACTATAAATTCAGACTACACGAGCACCCGGATTACGGCTGGCAACCAAGGATGACTTCGAAATCATTCATCTCCCTGCTCACCAACCTAACTGCGATCAAAATCAAAGGTACCTTCACCCCGAGAGGTGTAGGTTTCTTGGACGACGTCAGACTCGAAACTGCTTCCAGAGGAATTGCCGGCAGGCAAGCTTCGTGGATCGAACTCTGTGAATGTCCCACAGGTATGATGAGTTCATATATATTTGAATGAACATCCGTTAATATCTATATTCGTTGTGCCTGCAGGATACGTGGGTCAATATTGCGAATCCTGCGCTCCAGGATACCGTCATTCTCCTGCTCACGGGGGACCCTTCACCAACTGTATCCCGTGCGACTGTAACAATCACGCCAGCATCTGTGACTCGGAGACTGGTCGGTGCATCTGTCAGCATAACACCACCGGCGAAAATTGCGAGTTCTGCGCGCGTGGTTTCTATGGAAACGCTCTGGCGGGCACTCCAGACGACTGTCTCCCATGTATATGTCCGGAGAGGGGTCCCTGCATCCAAGTGGGCGACGATGACATCATGTGTATCGAGTGTCCCACCGGATATTCGGGGCCCCTGTGCGAGATATGCGCGGATGGTTACTTCGGAGATCCCGTCGCTCATTTTGGACCTTCCAGGCCTTGTCAGCTGTGCGAATGCAACGGAAACATCGATCTTAATGCTATCGGGAACTGTAACACCACCACCGGAGAGTGTTTGAGGTGTATTCATAACACCGGAGGTCCTAGATGCGAAGTCTGCTTACCCGGTAAGCATTGGATATATGTACCTAATACCTAATATAAATTAAGTTAATTTTCGTTGCTTTTGTACCTATAAATAGTAATAAGAACAAGAGATAGTTCTACATTTTATTTTGTGTATGAGAAAATGCTAAAAACCAACTCAATATAAAAAATTTTTAACAAAAAATATCTTAAATCACTTATCTATTTACAATATTATTTTAATTGATACCAATTAATTACTTTGAAGTCGGTGCCGAACCCAAACCGTTACGTTTATTTAGATTTGTTTTGTTGGTAATTTAATTTTTATATATGTCACAAAATTATATTATTATTGTTGTTTTGTTTTGGCTCCATTTCAGTATATTTAATTGTTTTAACCGCGGTGCCAAAAACTCTGCTTTATTTTGTTTTGAAGATTTAAATCGCTTATTAATTAATTAAGATCTTCAAAGTTAACGAGGTGGTAACTGAACTCCGTGATGGATGGCTACCATGATAGAGAGACTAGTTGATTTTCCAATACACGAGGAGCAGGTACAGGATTTTTTTGTATGTGGTATTGGAGCTGATGTCGATGGTAGATCAGGATAAGATGTTCTCTTCGAATTTTTACCTTTAAATTTGTTTACAACGCAAAAATTACAATTTGTATGCTGGTCACTTGGTTTTCTCCAAATTATCTGCACTGCAAACTTCATTGCTCGTTTGTTCACGTCTGTACCAGCCTACAATAAGACGTGATACACAATTTAATGAATGGTTCTATACAATAAAAAGAAAGAAAAGAAAATAAACTCACCCTCCAGGTACATGATAGATGTGTAGCTTAATTGTACTTAAATCGTACTATCTTTCTCTTACTTTAATAAATTCGCTGTAACTATAGCAAAACGAGTCATATAGTCATATAGTCAGTTCTTGTGAAAACTCTCAGGCTAATAAGAATAATATAAGTTCAGAATTGTCTCAGAATAGAATAAGTGCACATGTGCTGTCTTAACCAATCGAAACTTACATAGGCATGGATGTGTAGGCTTTTTACTGTCATCTAGAACCACTACCTTTCGGCCTCTTTCGACAGGGACAGCGCCAAAAGGCCCACATAAATTGGGCGCGATTTTTTAAAAGCAAATAGTTTCGATGTCCAATCGGACTTTTCATATAATTTTGCTTATTGCAAAATATAAGAAGTAAACCCCATACGCAAAACATTTGTTTTTTGTATACCGAGGTTAATTCACGAGGACGTTAACTAGTCATGATGTAAATTTCAGGTTATTACGGTAATGCTTTGGTACTTCCGAAAGGAGACTGCAAGAGGTGCCAATGTTTCCCCCCAGGAACGAATGATATTCTTGGGGAACCCATATGTGATCAAAGCACAGGAGCTTGTCAATGTAAACCACATGTGGTGGGCGTAAACTGTGACCAGTGTGAGAATGGGTTCTTTAACATAATGAGCATGGAGGGATGTGAGAGCTGCAACTGTGATCCGATAGGTTCCTTTAACCAGTCCTGTGATCTATATACTGGGCAATGTTATTGCAGACCTGGAGTAACTGGGTAAGTATTAGATTATTTTTAAATGTATTTATTAAAGCTAGTATAACAGGTCAATTGAAAAGTCCCCGAAAAGAGCAAAAGTGAGCTCGTACCCAAATATTCGTGAATAATATGATGTATACGTTCAGTTGATTTTAACTTGATTTTTGAACTTCAATTTACGGTCGTTCAAAATCATTTTCTGGATTTTTTAAATGTTTTCGTCAGTAACAACCTCTTTTGGGCGTCTACTGCGTTCACCGTCTTCGGTGCTCATTTTACCACGTTTAACTTTTCGGTAGTTTTCAATTGACTGATTTTTGAATTGACAAGCATCCAATACATTTTCCTGAACTTGATGTTAATTTCATTGCGTTTCTTTTTTGTATGCTCTTTCCATCTGAGCTTGGTATATAAGGAATTTGGGAGGAAGACCTCCAATAGCTCTTGCAGTTCCGCACCTTCAAGCTTTTTCGGTATATCAGGACGTTCTTTGTCTTGCATATCGAAATCACCACTTTAGAATTCTCAAAACCACGCCTCATATGTTTTTAAGATTAGAGTGTGTTTACCGTAAGTTTCCAACAGCAAACGATAACTTTCAGCGGCTTTTTTCTTTTTTATAAATATATGACGGTGTTACTTTCGCAAAATATAACATATATAGCTTTGAAGCCTTTTGACATATGTGTCAAATCATAACATTGCATATTTAAGCCTAGAGACATCTGTTAAAAAACCGATAATGACTTTCGGTTACACCAAATAATTTTTTTGCATTAAAGGGTTTATACAAAGTTTAAAGTAAATGAGTAGACATGAGCGCATGAGAGGTAGACAAAACCAAATTAAACCATGTTAAAAAGTGAGATACTAGTAATTAGAGACATACTCCTCATACTAACATCTATGTTCTTAAAAATATCTTTTAAAAAATTTAAAAAATCACCTTTTGTTTCAGGCTACGATGCGATCATTGCGAAGCTAGAAAATATGGATTCTCTTTGGACGGATGCAAAGAATGCCAGTGTGATAGGATTGGTTCAAAAGATATGCAATGCGATGCCAATGGCCAATGCCCTTGTCTAGATAACGTTGAAGGTAGAAAATGTGATCGTTGTAAGGAAAACAAATACGACAGAAAACGTGGTTGTATAGGTAATGTCTGAAGAAAATTAACAGGTTCCCAACAAAGTTTTGCTTATCAAAATATTTGCAGCTTGCCCTGATTGCTACAACCTTGTCCAAAACGCCCATAGGAATCATACGTCCAAGCTGGAGCGTCTGAACCATATCATAAACGAAATCGAGCATCAGCCCACTGTAGTTTCCGACGAGGAATTCCCCGAAGAACTGGAAAAGCTCGAAAACGAAATCGACGAATTCCACGAGATCGTGAAAAACGGAACCGGAAATACTAGTGTTTTCCAGGTAACCTTCTTTAATAAATGTGTGGTTTTTTACTACAGTAATTAAATTGTTTTTATGGTATGTTGGCTTTTTTTCTAGCCAAATCATATTTTCAGATTATTTCCCGAAAGCTATTCTGTAAGATATACTGTAGCATATGTACAAAATAACATGAATACCTGACAGATGCAAAATATCTATTTATAATAATATCGATTTTTTATACTTTTTTGTATTTCTTACGTTTATATTATATATATATATATATACATATATATATATATATATATATATATATATATATATGTATATATATATATATATATATATATATATATATATATATATATATATATATTGGCATGTAGAACTCACTTCATTAAATTATCTCCTGTATAAATTACTATCTTAACCAATTAGTCTTATTCTAAAGCTTATCTAAAATTTATATATGTCCAATAATTAGATCAGATGGTTTTAAACGTTTTAGTCTACGCAGTTCTGGCAGTAAGATTCGATTTTCATGAGTTGCTAAGATTGCTGTGTTGTCTACGTATGTTGCCACAGTAGTTATTTTTGTGGTGGGTAGATCGGCTGTATATAGAAGATATAGTATTGGACCCAGTACGCTACCTTGCGGAATTCTTGAATATATTGTATGTAACGATTTGCTTTTAAAACAGCAGTGAACTTTTTCGGCTATATGAAAAAATATGACAAATGTTATGATGGTTATACCATTTCTTTCGCAGCTTAGTTTTTGCTCCTGTTATAACGGGTTCCGCAATTGCAGCTCTTCCATGAATGTTTGTGGAGCTCCTACCGTACTATTTTTGTCGAAACAGTTTTATTCTTTTAGTTTTTTAATGTTTGTGGATCTCTGTCAGTTAACTTTGTCAGTTATTCCGTTATTACCATGGATAATGTCGTTTGTAATACGATAAACAACACGTAACATGAAACAAGATGGAAGCAATGTTGCCAAGTTGCACTATTTGTAACAGCAGCATGCTTTAACTTTACCAGGTCTTAGTTCTCAATCATAACTTTGAATAACCACTATAATACCATCAAACAACGAAACTCTTATTGAAAAAAAAACTTGTTTTCAGGCAATTCTTAATATGGGTGATAGGCAGAAAGAGGTGTCCAAGACCTTAGAAGAGATTTACGAAAACGTGTTCACCACCGGCGAGAAGACGAAGATGACCCAACATAATTTAGACAACGCTGAAGATTTTATCTTGGAAATCGAGGAAAGAATGAACGAGGCCGAAGAGACGTTTGAGGTTCAAGCTCGCAAAGCTTTAGCCGAAGCCCGAGAAAGGTACCATTTTTGTTTTCGAAATAATATTTTATTTTACCTAATATGTTCTATCTCTAACAGGTCGAAGATAGTTGGTCAACAATCCCAGAGGATGACCAATATAGCACACGAGGCCCGAGCTATGGCAGATCTTCTTGACGAACAGGCGGATGCGCTTAATATAGAATCGAAAGAGGCGAAAAATAAGTCTATCGAGGCATACGAAAAGGTTAAACGCGTACATGCCATCCAGCAGAACGTCAGTGCGGAGGCCAGGATATTGCAAGGTGAAGTAACGGCTGCAGAACTGAAATTAAATAGGACCAAGGATTTTACGGAGCATGTTAGTGATGAAGCTTACCAGGTAATTGCTGTTTTTCTCCTGAAATACACTTCTTTGCGCTTTCGAATTCTTTCGAGTCCGTGTCCTACTATTAATATGAGGTGTATAAACTCATCTCTCTTTGCGGTTGCTCTCCAATAATCTCCAAGTAATCGTTCCTATAGTATATGGGTGTATCTATAACATCTCCTAGGATATTGTTCTCAAGATGTGTATTTTATTTATAGTACTTATCGCAGAACATCCCCATTAGAATTTGTACAAACAGTAACTTACTACGTATGGATAATAGAAAATTTCTTCCAGTTAGCTAATACATTTTCTTATATTATAAGTCCAGTTCTGTTTTGTTAATTTGCTCCTGTAGTAAAGGATTGACGGATTAGACACTTTGCTTGTAACACATGGGCTGACGATTCGCGGGCCTAACAATTAGATGACGCCAGTATTATTACATGCATCACTATTTCAGTTAGTACTAACCTTCAAAAGAAAACTGTTAAAATTTCATGATGTTCTACTCATAAGTTTGTGAGTTATTGTGCTAAGAGTGACGCTAGTTTTGTCATTTTCAAGACACTGGATCAAAAACAATTCCGTGTTATAATTTTACACTGCTTCTTGATGGGAAAAATACCGTTCAAGCTAGGCACTGGCTTGAATAAAACAAACAATAAAACCTTGCTTTGCTGACTTCAAACGTGGTTGTAAAGGCACCGATGATGCAGAACGCAGTGGTGGTCCAAATCAGATGGAAACGTGAAACGTGAAGTTGTGTGAGTTAGCTAACATTATAAAGACATCAAAAGAACGTGTTGGTTTTATATTGCATGAGCATTTGACCATAAGAGAGCTCCGTTCAAAGTGGGTGCCGCGTTTGCTCACTGTTGACCAAAAACAAGAACGTGTTGATGCTTTTGAGCAGTGTTTGGCCATGTTACAACATAACAAACTGGAATTTTTGCGTCGATATGTGACAATGGATGAAACATGGATACATCTGAGTAGACAGCAATTGGTGACAGGC
Organism: Rhynchophorus ferrugineus; assembly: GCF_030347505.1. Lineage (NCBI taxonomy): Eukaryota > Metazoa > Arthropoda > Insecta > Coleoptera > Curculionidae > Rhynchophorus > Rhynchophorus ferrugineus. The sequence goes on from NW_027472585.1 coordinate 41,707,384, forward strand.
CTATTTCGAGGCCAAAAATAAATCGTTGTCAATAATGGTATTGAAATGTTAGAGCGGCGCTGGAATGATTGTGTGGCTCTTGATAGAGATTACTTTTGAACAAAAAAACACGTTTTCTTATATATACCAATGATGCATTCCAAACACGCAAATACGTTAGACACCTAAACTAATTTCTACAACTAATAATACATTCTCTTTATTTTCCAGATCAAAAACGCCGCCCTGGGTCTCTTGAATGACGTCAACAACCTCATCATACCGGAGGCCGATGTCCCCACCCTCAGACAGCAGTCCAACGACCTCCGCGACGAAGCGTACCGTCTCAACAACAAGACCAGGGAGCTGTTCGATGACTCGGAGAATATCCGCAACTCCATAGCCGACAAGGCCGAATGGGGTTCCGAACTGATCGAGAAGGCGTTGGAACAGCAACACGGGATCGAAGAGATGAACAGCGACCTGCAGTTGACCAAGGCGCAGACAGATCGGGCGATCAATCTGTGGGACGAGATCCTGGGCCGGGCCGAGAGCAATTACAAGCTCCTGTCCGATTTCGACACCCAAACGAATCAGTCGAAGAAGAACGCGAACGACGCTCTTAAGACCATCCCGGATATTAAGGCTATTATCGACGAGACGAACGTGAAGACGGATCAGGCTCAGCAGGCCTTGATCGACGCTCAGTCGAATGCGGCCCAGGCTCTGGAGAAAGCCAATCAGGCGGATATTCTGGCGAAGAGCGCTTCGGTGAAGGCGGAATCCATCAAGACCGAAGCGGAGGGTTTGTTCAAGAACGCCACCCAGTTGAATGACGAAGTAGGGTTGATGTACGATAGAGTGTTACATAGTGAGGGTGAATTCAAGAATCTGGTGGACAAGGCGAGAAGCAACGAAACATTAGTGAATGAGGCCAAAGAAAAGGTAACTAATTTTTTTGTTATCACCCTGTCTTAGAAATTGACAGTTTAGGGTAAATGATATGGCTCGGTGAATAGAGGTAAAAGAAATGATATGGTGGTGTTTACATTATGTGACCACTTCAATAAGAAGTGGTATAAAAAATTAAATTATAAAGTAGATAAAACGGATGGCAGCGGTGTTACCTGGAGGCTAGGCTTGGACAGTCTACTGAATCATCCAAAGTACTCTTCAATAATCTCACAGATAAACGTCTTGGGGTTGTGAGCTATTCGTTATCGTGTTCTTGTTGGCGCTGGTGGCACCCCGCCAGTGTTGAACATCTGGGATTATATTTCTGGGTATTTTGTCGCCCGTTATTCCACAATGTAAAATTCGACATGCCTCAAGGTCGCTACAGCAGCATTGAATCATATTATATTCAGTTTCATTCAAGTGAATGATTAAGCTGTTAATTTACAATATATCTAACATTTGTTTACAATTGCATTCTTTGCCAATTTCTTCTTCAATGTGTCTGATCAAGTTCATCCAAACCGAAGGTGTTATTAACCATTCCTGTTTCCAGCATGAAGTACAATATATCTGCAATGAATTATAAATAAATGTTTTTACTAATAAAACCGAATAAAATGTTATTCCAACGTTTACCGTTTCCATCAACTTTCGCTGTCATAACACTATTTTATTATCATCTTGCCATGAGTGATCTTTGGGTATGTCCCATTCTGAAATATGCATGTCTTATATAAATACATACATTAAAATAATAAATCTTCCTTCATTTTATTATACGCATTTAAAAATTGTATTATTTTAAAAGCAATCTTCTTCGATTCTTTTCAGACTAACAGTTTGATCAGAAATAAATGTATCAAATCATGTTTATATTGAAAAACTACTCACTGTTTATATATATTTCATATATTTAATCTCTGACAGACCTAACATCAAGCTAAGCTTGATTCGTCACCCGTTTCGTACGAGGACGGTTTTATTTTCGGCGAATTATATTATACTGCCTCCATTATCTCGTTCCTGTACAAAGTAACTAATTAGAGACACAATCTGTTCTGTCTGTATGACTGGAATTTTCAATCATAGTAATAAGCAGCGATTTGAAATGTATTAAAACAAGCAAAGCATTAAAACGACAACCGGACGACTTTGAAAATATAGTCTGATTCTAAAACGAATGTACAAATTGCGGCAGGCAATACAATAAAAATCTTAATGACGTATGCACAAAACTTCTATAAATAGATAACTACTTATTTTAAATCTCAAATCCCGAAATATAAAAGACAACCTTCATATGTAGCTACTCGGGTTTTATGGCAATATATAACTCGTAGTTTTATATTACAGGTAGGCCGTGCAGGAAAAGACGCAAACGCTGCCCAATATCGTGTGACAGAACTGTTGAATGGTGTGGAGAGCATCATATCTGAGCTACAAAATACCCCGGAAATAAGCGATGACGAACTCAACCGTTTGGAAGAGGAAATCAGACAAACCGAATTCCAACTAAAGCAAGCCAGGCTAGAAGAACGACTGGCCGAGCTACAGAAAGAACACAAATCCCAAAACGACCTGATCGAGAACTACAAGGACCAAATAAAGGTTCTGCGTAACGATGTGAGCAACATCGAACAAATCGTTGCTTCTCTTCCTGACGGTTGTTTCAAACGAGTGGAGTTAGAACCGTGAGAGAAGAGATTTGTGATCATCATATAGCGACTGAATGATGTTCAATAGTTGTTCATCACTATTATTTTAATTATATATATATAATCCACTTTTACCAAAGACTTTATCGTTTTTTTACAAGATTTTTTAAGCAACAGTCTAGCGTGTTTTATATTAAAACTCTTTTAATATAGTTACGGTTTAGAAACGATTTTTTTTCCTGTATCGATATGTTTTGTATTGTTTTTAAGGCTGATGTTTATATCATTATAAATATAAAATAATTGAAAACATATTCAGACTTTTATTTTCAGCGAAATGAAGTGTATCTTTATATGAAAGTTATAAAATGTGAAAGGGTTTGGAAAACAAAAAGTATTAATTTACATTAGAAAGTGTTTTATTTAACGATAGAAGAGGCAACGTGTTGAACGGCGATACTGATAAATGGCAGAGAACGTTCTGGTAGACCGGAAAAAGTTAGAAGATACGAAACTGCAAGAGTTATTGAATGAAAACTCAACCGAAACTCAAAAACTATTAGCAGAAGCGTTAAATGTGACCCAAAAATCGATTAGCGACTAATTACGAGCGACAAAATGACAGGAAAAATGGAAAAATCGTCTGTAGAATGCTGCTTCCAAAGTATGATCGGAAGTCATTTCTGCATCAATAGTCATCATCTGACGAAACCGGTCGACCGACTTCAAGGTGAAATCATTTTGGTCGCAAGATAATGTTGTGTGTTTGGTGGGACCAAAGTGGAATGCTGTATTGCGAACTGTTGAAACCTAGTGAGATAATAGTAACCGCTACCGACAACTAATGATCAATAAAGCAAAACCAGGCATTGGTTGAAAAACGTCCAAAATTGGTCCGAAGACACGAAAAATGGTTTTCTCAACAAGATAATGCGTCGGCTCATAAAGCAAAATTGACCAATGATGGGTTGAAAGCACTTGGATGGAACATCAACATCAATTCAACCATTTAGGAGTTCAGTGACATACCTAGGCATAGAGGAATTATCTCTATAAGTCTCTTTTTATAAAGAAATTCAACAAAACTCCAAAACTAGTCAACAAATAAATTGACAAGTAAACGGCACATTTTAAGCGATTTGCGATTTTTAAAAAACAATTTTAGGAAACAAAAATTATTTCTTATGCTTAACACCAATGAATGGCAAGCATTTGGAAACGAAAAACAAAAAAATTCAAAAAACAATAAAATATGATTAAGGTATACTTTGATATATACTAAATATATTTAACTATAGAAAAACGACAGAAAATTAATTACACTTTTTATTATAATTATTTTATTTTTATTTTTATAATTTTAGTCTTAATGTTATAATGATTAACAGCCCTAAAATACATACCATTATTAGTGTTTTATCTACCAGTGAAAAAACAAGGTTATAGAATTAATTTAAATTCAACAAATGCATTATGATTTTTTATTTATTTAGTACATCCATATAAAGAATAAAGTACAATGCACTACAAAAATATACATCTACAAACACTAAATATATTAAGATTGTAAAATATAGGATAGCATACTACAAGTGAGGAATAAAATAAGTGGATACAACAAATATCAAACCAATTACTGCTATAAAAGCATATCGACATCTTAACAACACTTTCCTCTCTTTGTACATGAAGAGCAACATTTAACATCGATGCAGCAAACACATTTACCACCTTCGCAACAATTGGATCCCTTTGACTCAGAAGAGCAACATTTCCCATCTTTGCAGCAATCGGATTTACATTCAACGCAGCAGCATCCTCCCTTTGAACTTGAAGAGCAGCATTTGGCATCAGAGCAGCAAACACATTTACCGCCTTCGCAACAATTGGATCCCTTTGACTCAGAAGAGCAACATTTCCCATCGATTTACATTCAACGCAGCAGCATCCTCCCTTTGAACTTGAAGAGCAGCATTTGGCATCAGAGCAGCAAACACATTTACCACCTTCGCAACAATTGGATCCCTTTGACTCAGAAGAGCAACATTTCCCATCTTTGCAGCAATCGGATTTACAGTCAACGCAGCAGCTTGCACCTTTTGAACAGGAAGTGCAGCATTTGCCATCAGAGCAGCAAACACATGTACCGCCTTCGCAACAATTGGATCCCTTTGACTCAGAAGAGCAACATTTCCCATCTATGCAGCAATCGGATTTACATTCAATGCAGCAGCTTGCACTTTTTGAACAAGAAGAGCAGCATTTTCCATCAGAGCAGTACCGCCTTCGCAACAATTGGATCCCTTTGACTCAGAAGAGCAACATTTCCCATCTATGCAGCAATCGGATTTACATTCAACGCAGCAGCTTGCACCCTTTGAACAGGAAGTGCAGCATTTGCCATCAGAGCAGCAAACACATTTACCGCTTTCGCAACAATTGGATCCCTTTGACTCAGAAGAGCAACATTTCCCATCTTTGCAGCAATCGGATTTACATTCAACGCAGCAGCTTGCACCTTTTGAACAAGAAGTGCAGCATTTGCCATCAGAGCAGCAAACACATTTACCGCCTTCGCAACAATTGGATCCCTTTGACTCAGAAGAGCAACATTTCCCATCTTTGCAGCAGTCGGATTTACATTCAACGCAGCAGCTTGCACCTTTTGAACAAGAAGAGCAGCATTTGCCATCAGAACAGCAAACACATTTACCGTCTTCGCAACACCCTTTGACTCAGAAGAGCAACATTTCCCATCTTTGCAGCAGTCGGATTTACAGAAAGTGCAGCATTTGCCATCAGAGCAGCAGTCGGATTTACCATCAATACAACATTTTGCTCCAGATGATTCAGCGTCGCAACATTTGCCATCTTTGCAACAATTTAATTGTTTGATGGTACAACACTTTCTTGTTGAACAGCATTTTATTTCACAGTCTGATGCCACTTTACCGCAGCAAGATCCAGATACAGTGTCTGAAAGAGTGTCAAAAATAAAATACCAGAATATTGTCATATAATAATGAATTCCTCTAGTATTATTGTTTATAATTTTAAATAAGTTTCAAAGTAGTTAAAAAAAAACAGTTTAGATCAGTTAGGACTACAAAACATTAAACTTCCTTAGAGGGTTGATTTTCAGATAAAGGTTTGTAAAAATTTTAAAAAGAATACTCAACTGTTCTATTTGTTACAATAACATTACATTTTTATTTTTTTATTAATTATTTTTTGATAATTTAAATATGAAAATAACACTTTACTAAACCACCAATTTTCAAAGAAATATGTTTTCTCGTATAATAAGTAACAGCTATATTGACGAAACTCTCTAATTATATTTAATCATTAAATACAACAAACTATCTTTTCTCTTATTCATAACCATTGTATTTGCTTATTCAGATTATTGTTTAAATATTTCGAAGATATCAAAAAATATATGCCAGTTATTCCAAATAATTAATTACTCAAACCAAAAATCAATATAAAATTAATAAATATTTCGAAAATATATTAAACAAATTAATATTAAATACAATAGATGGAGCACTATTAACAAATGTAAATTAATTTAAACTTAGGCAACTAATAAAACTTAATATAATGAATAAAAACAAAAAACTATCTCTTACCTTGTTTCTGCATGGTGATTATCGTCAACTCTCGGCGGTTTTCGGTTTAACTCGTTGAACGGCTAACAAATCAGATTGATATGCTTCTACTGGCTCGAAATTCAAAGTTAAATAGGAGGATGGCTTGGAGTGGTGCCGTGTGCAAACGCGCCGATTGAAATTACACACGGCCCTACTGTGCCAGTTCTAGAACAAGCGTGTGCATCAACACATATTGGAAAAATCGCGAAAATTCTAGAATGTTTATCACATGAAATACGGTTATTGGGTTTTAGGTTAAGAAATAAGGGATTTTTGATTTTATTGTTACAGTACGAATTAAGATAACTGTTCAAAAGTTAGATCTTTTCTAAATAGCGCTAATTACTCGGCGCTTCAATCAAAAATAACAAAGTGTGCGCTGGCGATTATTCGTGAAGACAGTTTCAAATGTCACGCCTCCTCTTAGTTTCTGTCTCTGTTCAAATATTGTTTTCTTTGTTTGAAAACGAATGGAAATGTCAAAATTGTAGTGCATAGTACAGTGTGCAAAAAGAATTAGTGGCAGTGTATCCCCAAAAATTGAGATAACTCAACCCTTCATTTGCAGACGACACGATAATTCGACTTGCGATTGATTCATCGCATCTTTCCCTTAAAATAGGATAGTTTTAAAATGATTTGAGAGATATTTTTTGTTTTTAAACCCTATACTTTTTATAACTATCATATGATTTTGTCAATATACTGTATTTAACGGTAAGTTGTGTGTTATTTTTCTCCTTACGCTCTAGTATACTTTTAATATAATATTATTATTCCGGCTTGTTGAAAATTATACGTATATTTGAAGAATATAATAAAAATAGGATAAATTCTCATGAACCAGTCAACCTAACAGTTCTGTTGAGATCCAAGTTGATAAGTTTTGGCATATTTTTTGTCCCCAATGGTATAAAAAATGTAATATGAAGAACCTTTATTTAACAATATATAAACACTACAATAACATACCAAAGTTATAGTTCTTGCAAGAACAAATAAACTGGCTGTTGTAGTACGTTGGGTAGTCGGAAAATTAGCGAAGTTTGTCGAGATCGAGGTTAATGAGATCCTTTAGAAGACAAAATTGTGAATTTTCGATTCTGAAGATGTTTTTCACTTAAATCTAATTATTTTAAAACTTAATAAGACTATTTTAATACAAACGGAATTTACTTAAAAACAAACGGAATTCATAACTGTTTCCAAGAAGTTTGAATAATATTTTTTAGTCAGCGATATTTATTGGTGAAAATGCGCAGTATCTATGGAAACAACTTAACCTAACTGTTAAATTGAATTATTTTGACATTTATCTATATGTAGTAACGGTTTTCCAATGAGTATTATTGAGTTATTTAGTGTAAACACATGGTAACCATGTTACGCTAAAAATGCAGTGAAACTTAAGATAATGGTGCTTCGTCATATCCCAATTGTCACTTTTTGTTTCATTGATTTAAAATTGGTGATTTTGATACAAATACCTGCCCGTAGGCAAGACATATTGAACGAAAACACAGCAGAAGTTTTTATAAGAATCCTCCAGTATTGCTTGTAATAAAAATAAATCCACTATTGAATTGAGTTGAATATTCATAAAAGAACACATTGTAATTACTTGCTATATTATGTCCTTCAACGACGAATTAAAAAAAAATACATATTACATTATATTCCAATTAGTATTGTTATTTTTAATTGTTTTCATTACATTAATATTTAAATGTTCTTCAGGAGCAATCTCTTTCACGCTTTTTAACAACATATAATATGAAAGAACCAGTTTACACAAGGTAACAATTGAGGTTTTTTTATGAAAGAAGAACAAATAGCAAAAAACTGAGATGGTTAAACAGGTACCTGCAAAATAACATAGCCGCAAACATCGACTCGTGCTTATAGAGGAACCTTCTAGTCATTTTCAAAAATTATAAGAAACATACTATTATTTCTATAGATTAGTTTTTCGTATACTTAATATTGCATATTCATAAAAACAATTTTAATAAAAAATATCACATGGACGTTTCAGTCAACACATAGATGGCGCTGATTTTATTGCATTCACAGCTTTTTCAGTTAGTACTAACCGTCAGAAGAAGACTGTGAGTTATTGTACTTAGAGTGACACTACTTTTGTAATTTTCAAAACAATGGATCAAAAACAATTTCGTGTTTCCTAAATAATTCGCTCGATCAGAAACAACACAAAACGTTGGTTTACTGACTTCAAACGTAGTAGACACCGATGATGCAGAACACAGTAGACGTCCAAATGAAGTGATAACACCAGAAAAAGGCATCAAAAAATCTACAAAATCGTTTTGAACGATCGAAAACTAAAGTTGCGTGGGTTAGTTAACATCGTAAAGATATCAAAAGAACGTGTTGGATTTATATTACATGAGCATTTGACCGTAAGAGAGCTCTGTTCAAAGTGGGTGCCGCGTTTGCTCACTTGTGACCAAAAACAAGGACGTGTTGATAATTCTGAGCAGTGTCTGGCCATGTTTAAATGTAAACGTAATGGATGAATCCATCACTTGACTCCGGAATCAAAGCAATCGTCATCTGAGTGGACAGCGACTGGAGATGGGCCTATTTTGACACAAAAGCTAAATCGTTCTGCAAGAGTAGCATTGAAACGTTAGAGCTGCACGGGAATGATCATGTGGCTCTTGCTGGAGATTGCCTTGATAAATTAAGCCAAGTTTGAACAATACAACCCGAATTTTCTATTTTATGCCAGGGATTTTTCAGCCCATGTGTTACATTGACAATATTGTAGAAACAAGAGTTAGACGTAAATAAAATAATAAAAAACAATATATATTTTCGTTTTCAATGCATTTATTTATATATAATACTATCACAATACCTTAAATTTGCAAATAAATACAATTGTAATACTGAATGATTGGATTTGCAGTGAATGGTTAGTTCAAAAAAATTTAATGCTTAGCGCAGCAGGCATCTTGTATCTCATGGTCATGGTGGGATTCGGTTTTAGTCACCTCGCAACATTTTGATCCAGAATCGCAACATTTGTCATCTTTGCAGCAGGCAGATTTTTTATCGCTACAACAGTTTCCAGCAGAACAACATTTTCCTTCCTTACAACAACACGAGTCTCCGCTCTTGCATTTGTTGCTAGAGTTGCAAAGGCAATTGGCGCAGCCACACGTCGCCGCGGACTTCTTGCAGCAAGAATCAGAAGCAGCGCCTATAATTAGAAGCCAAATTAATGATTAAGCCACTTAATAAGTAGACATATTTTTTAAACAACTTCTGAGCAATAAAATTAATGTAAAGGGGTAAATTTAAAAAAAAAAACAAGCAAAACATTACCGACGATTGAAACAAATCTTAATAATACCTATTATTTAATACATACCATAAGGTGTTTTTATGCAGTACATTAACTACATTATTTAATTTATAGGCAACCAATTAAACATTCCTAAATTAAATTATATAAAACAAAATATTGTTTACCTTGTGTTTCCATGGTTATTATCGTCAAACGTCGGTGGCTTTCGGTCTAGATGCGCTGAGTCGGTGACAAATTAGTTCGCTATGCTTCCACTGGCCGGAGATTTAGGGTTAAATAGGGAGATTGGTCGGTGTAGTGTCGTGTGAAAGCGCGCTTCTTGAAATTGCACACGGCACAAATGCATCTACTGTAGAGACAGACATGTGCATAAAATTTAAAAGAATTATTTAATGCACCATTTAAAATAAACCCTGTTTCGCACTATATGTATTGTCAATGTTATGCATTATTTTGTTTTGTTTTAATATTAATAATAGGATTCGAGTTATTTACGCTGTTAATCGTTTGACAGAATATAATCGAATGATGCGTAGTGGATTATCTATCTTGTGAATAATGTTTCACATAAGTCACGCCCCCAACAGTTTCTATCTCTATCTTCGTTGGTTCAATCTATATGGGAATAAGTCGAGTATAGATAGGATATTTCAGTCGTAATAATATGTTTTATTAATATGTTCCTAAATATTAATCAATGAATGAATCGAACTTTATAACTGGATATATACAATAACTGAAACTAGCCGGTATTTCGCAATCGTTACAAACTAGATCTTCAGGGTAGAAGTTTTGAAGCTAGAACTCTCTATAGAAACATCTGTAAGTATAATTCGAAAGCTGGGGGATCTTATAGCTCTTTATTTTATAGATCTTATGTTGGTATTTATAAATCTCAAGACCGTTTTGGTGTTTTCTCTCAAAATAGCCTTATGGGGCAGCTAAAATCTTGACATTATTAAACTGAACTTTGTGGCCAGTTATAATTTAGTGTTCATCCAAAGCTGACTGTATCATGTGTCACACATCGTTGATATTAGTTTATCTCTCTAATTATCATCCACCGAGGTACACATTCCTTCACCTACAGGAGATTTTTAACTTTGATGGTGTGTTTCTTTTATGTTGCTAAAGACATCCAACAAGAGCACTAATTCCCACCTTTTCTATAATTTCCAAACTAGTCTACTGCTGATAATTCAACCTTAAATGCTTTTGAGAAGTTTTCAGGTAGATGCAACGAGTGTTCATCAAGATAGTTCTTCCAAATTGTCATCACTGAATGTCATCGTCTGTCTGTCCTATTGCCTAGCACCACTTCTAAAAGACACAGCATTTTTAACGAGCTAAAGAATAACTTCCACTAGAATTCGTTAATAAAAATCCGTTCAATAACACTTAAAAAATGCTAAACTAAATTTCTCGTAGAAAAACTCATTATTCGACACATCTTTCATATTAATTCTTATTTTTTTGCACATTAACTAAAATGTCTTTAACATGACTTCTTTTTCTTATTAAAGGAAATAACAGAATAATGTCTGTTTACACAATCTTTTGTACAAAGATATAAAATTAAATCTTAATATACCAAAGCATTTATTTAAGATTACTCTGATATCTATAAGACGGTATAAGATAAGGAACAATAATTATCTATAAAGAAATATGCTTATATTAGTTCATTATTATTTATTAGTTGTTGAAAAAAAAACTCCGATTGCTCTCAGATATCTTGTTACATCTTTATATAATTAAATGTACGGAACGGCGTATTGGCATGTACGAAATACCATTATATTTTAGTAAATAAACTATTAACAATTATACAGCCCTTTCAATTAAACAGCCAACGCACGTCACCAATTTTTTTTTAATAAATTTATTAAATAAAATCTAATTAAACATAAATATAACATTGAAAAATAAATAAATATAAATATAATCTGTAAAAATAAATAGAATCTATAACAATAAATATAAATATATAATGTAAATTTATCTACAAAATATAAATATAATATAAAAATTAATATATCTATAAAATATAAATATTATATACATATATATAAAACCATAAGTAAAAAACTTTGGTTCATTGCAAATATTTGTTTATTACCATCAATTTAATTGCATCTATCAGAGTTCTGTCTTTTTGTTTTCATATACTAAAAGCAAACTTTGAGTCCTTCCCTCTTGATATTCTGTTCATCTGTTTTACTCAAAACTATATAACACACCTTGTTAGTACTTTTAATATTTTATCCGAAAGATCATTATGGAATGTACAATTGAAGGTTTTTAAATTTACTTTGTTTCTTACAACATTTGACAAAAATTTTGTTATATTACCGACGTGGCAAAATCCCTGAATAAAATAAAAACATACCTCAAAGACCTACTGACAGTATAATAAAACAATTTTGTTGGAGTCTGGGGCACGAGATATTGTCTTGCCTCTATAGAATCAGTCTTAATTTGTGAGTCTACTGATTTATTCATAATTGTATGTAAACAAAAACCACACTTAACTTCTTTTTTCAAAAGTTTTACTAAATAACCTGAGATATACATTATGGTACAACATAAAACTTTGTTTGCTCATATAGGAACATCTGGACTGAAGTTATAGAGTCAAGTAATTAACGGTAAGAATTGGCAGATAGAGCCAATCAGATACTACCGTGGCTCTTAGCATAGCGAATCACGTCGGTTAAAAGCGCAGTTGATGTTTGCGGCCAGCTGATGGGGCTGATGAACGGCTGAGTGTTTGGCTCGGAACCCGAATTGCTCATCTGGAATGATATTGTTTGTCTTCGTAAAATCATTAAGAGCATAAAGAATTGCTCTTTGGGCAAGTTTGGAAATGGAACTTAGTAGGCTGATAGGTCTGTAGTCAGAAGGTGATAACTTAGCTCCTTTTTTGGGGATAACTGCGATGAATGCATGTTTCCATGTGGATGGAAAGTGTTGCAGCCTCAGAATGGTGTTGATGATATTAGTTAGTTCGGCGAGCTGCTTGTAGGGAAGATTTTTGAGTTGGGCTATCGAAATATTATCGAAACCCGGGTCCCTCTTGTTCCGAATCTTGCTGATTATTTGCGTGAGTATTTTAGGAGTGACTTGAGAACGAACGGAGTTGGAATTCCTAATGATTTCGTCGTTCTCAGCAGCGTTTATATTTGTAGCAGGAGGGAGGCCTTCCATTTGGGCCTCATAGGTTTTAGCGAGGAGCTCGGCCTTTTCGTGGTCGGTGATTGCAAAAGTTCCTGTTTCCGCTGATGTTAGGGGGGGGGGGGGGGTATGACGTTTTGCGCCTTCCCCACGAGGCTTTTAGAGAGTCGCCAGGAAGTTGCGGGGCCATCCAGCCTTTGGTCCGCTAGAAATGAGTTCCATTTCTCGGATCGCCAGGCTTTAATGGATTCCTTCACTTCTCGTTTTACTCTGTTGGCCTCCCTTTTGTCTGCCGAGTTGAGGATGGCACGAGCTCTACGATATAGGCGATTTTTGTGTCGGATCTATGACTTGATGCCTTCAGGAACTGGCTCACTTTGGGAGTTTGAAAATGATGGAACTTCGAATGATGAATTCTGATAGGCGGACTGGATGTCTCGAGTTAGCTTCGACACGGCACGCTCGAGTTGGTCAGGTCGATCAATTTCCTGATATCTCTTCCAGCCGGTTTTCTTTCTGGCCTTGAAGCGAGGAATTTCGATTGCACAACAATCCCCGGGAGTTAATATAATCGGACGATGGTCCGAATGTAACTCGTCGAGAACTTGTACATGAGAAGGACGATTGATGTTCTGGAGAATGAAAAAAATCCAGAATGCGTGGAGTGCCCTGTTGTCCAATAGCGGGGTGATGGGTAGGCTCATCCGACAGGGCGAGACCAAGCCCTAAGTTTGCACTCAGTGCTGCGATATCGTTGCCTGCTCTATTTGCGTGCTCGCAATCCCACAGAGGCCTCATCATACCGCTTGTTCTTGCTACTTGATTCTGTTTAGCTCCTTAGAATAAACTAATAAATCATCGTTGCATCACTGGCATTAACTTTCAGAGTGTATATAAGAATACTGAAGAATGAGTGGTATTTAAGAGTCCAGGTAAGTATAAAACAACTATCAATATCAGATCGGTATAAAACTGACCCAAAAAGGAAGGGAATGTAAAATTGAGTACATTAAAATACCTGTAGATTATGACTTGGTTGAGTTATTTCTTGATATATTTAAGTGTAACTTAGAGGTACTGAAACATCGTAACATCAAGTTATTGAGTGTATGCTTTACGGGTATACTCAAATACTCCTAATACGTATACCGACATCATATGATACCATCAAAACCTTGACGTTATCTTGTATTTTGAGCAGAAAAAGACGAAAACGTTTTCTAGAAACATATTTATTTCACTTTACAATAACATCTTACAAGTTTAATTTTTACAATGCAAAATTAAGTAGCTAAAATATTTTACTTTTATTGTTACAGTGGGTTGAAATATAAAACCACTTTCTTAAAAATCAGATATATATAAAAAATAAAAATTGATTCCCTAAAAAAATAATTATAAAATTCTTAATCCAACGTTTTTAATTTAGGAAAAGGCACATTGTTACTTAAGATTTATTATGGCAGTATAGCTTTTAGGAATAATGGTAACTTTCAGATACACATATCTGTATATACAAAATAAATTACACAAACTTCTTTGGTACACAAGACATTTTCTTGGAAGAATTGTTAAGAACGAAAAAAAAAAGATTCAGTTAAGGCTCCAGGGCTATCTTTTTGAAACATTCGTCCGGTAGTGCTCTAACTATTTGTTCAACATTTTCGACGTCCTTCCTTAAATCCCTTATTCGTTCTTTGTAGTCGATAATACGAGTTTCTTGATCTCTCTCAATCTCTTTCAGTTCCGTTAGTTTCTTCTCTAACCCGACGGTGGTAATTTTTGCTTCGATCACCTGTATCTCTCTTTCCAAATGCGCCAGTTCTGTTTCGTTGATTTGTGGTGTTCCTTGAAGCTCAACGATGATGCTCTGTACATCGTCCAGCAGTTTGGTTACAGTGGAAGACACATCATCTGTGTCTTTCCTTGCTTTGCCGACCTGAAATGAAAAGAAAGCGTAAAAACGTAGATTCCGTGTGCTAGCAGCAATGAATATACCTTTTCTTTAGCTTTATCGAGTAAAGTGCTGTTGAACATATTGATATTTAAGAGCTCCTTAAGCTTGTTATCGGATTCCTCTACTTTCTCTTTCATCTTGTCTGCATCACTGCTCAACACCGTACTGTTATTATCCAGTTCTTTGGCTTTAACTAACAGGTCTTGTAACTAAAACAAATGTGAACTTATATTTCAGAAACTATTCGGATCTGGAGATAGGCAAGAAAATGTTTTTCTTATCTAGGTCCCACAGGAGAATCTTTCTGTCGACATTCAAAAGTTCAGGGCATGCATCATTAAAAGTTGTAGAAGGTGGACAATATTTTCAAGATTATTTTAAAGATTACCTCCTCTGAAGCAGCTTCGCCCAATTTTTTAGCGTCTACTGCTTTTTCCTCTGCTTGTTTAGCATGCTCGCTTGTACTACTTAGATCAACTTGTGCATTTTTTACCGATTCTTGCGTATCTCGAATAATTTCCTCTATAGCCGGGATAGTCTTTAAGGCCTTTTCAGCTTCCTCCTTTGATTTGTTAGTTGTTGTGTCGAAATCTGAAAAATAATCGAATGATGAAGGAGGTCCCGTACAGTATAGTTACCAACTGTTCTATTTTATTGTATAAATATCACAGATTAAAACAAAACCTCTGTATGAATTGGAGGAACTATTATTGAAATATATACTGTTGAAAACAATCGATAATAAATGTTATTAATAACTGAATACAACTTTTTGTATATGATACCTTTTAAATATTTATATTCTGCTTCAGCTTTGTTGAACGTTTCATTCCATCTATTGATGGTTTCATTTATGTTTGAGCTAGTCCCGTGAATAGTGTCCAGCAGCCCGTTGGCTTCCGATTCCTGATCGTCATACTTATCAATCAACACGGCACCAGCAACCGTTCTATTATCCACTATTTTCTTGAGCTCTTCACTGCAACATGACATTATCTAGTTAAAAGCGCCCGCGTCCAAACGCGACCGACGCCATACTTATTCTTAGATAACTCGTCGATCTTCTTCTGTAATTGGTCGGCATCCGATTGACTCTGTTCGGCACGTTTCTCCAGCGTCTCCAAATCGACATCGGGTATGACCAGACTGTTGACTTCGCTTAATAGTTTGACCGCTTCCTCCTTGACTTTTTTGGTCGTGTTGTTCAATTCTTCGGTCCATGCTTGAGCGCCTTTGAGTTTCTTCTCCGCCTCCAGAACGTCGTTCTTGAGTTTGCGCGTTTGTTCTTTGATGGGGTTCTATTAAATATACGAAAATGAATATGGAATTACGGCTTTTAACAATAATAACAATCATTCTTCGGAACACTTAAAAAAAGGCTGAATTGTTAAATGAAAAGGTACTGAACATTTCGCAGAGTAGCAGATTCATCAAAAAGAAGGCTTAAAGTAGTTCTGCTTCAGAACAGCACTTTTTTATGCCTTCATTTTTGTACGTCATTCCGTATACATCAAAGAAATATACAATAACTTGCAATTGATTCTTCACAAATTAAAATAGGACACAACGACATATGTTGTTGTTGAGAAAAAGCTGCCTTGCTGCTTATGTCTGTGGAATAGCAGAATTCGATAAAATCACGGGACCAAAAGTACTTGGCCGCAAAGTGAACTTAAATACTTAAACACATAAAGTTCGTTTCTCACCGCTACAAACAAAATTAGGAATGATGAAGCATTGAATTATTAAACTATAAATAAGTCGTCAAAAGAATGCTAAAAGTTTTTGGTCACCTGTTGAATGTAAAAGTACATTTTCTTCATTTGTAATTTCAATATTTTAAGGAAAATCTGAGAAATATGAGTGAAGATCAAGGCGAATGATTTTACTAGGACATTAAAGAGATTCGAAATCACCATTCGACAATTGACCAAGTGTACAGAGTAACAGCGGTTGTTGAAACGGCATTCGAAGAAAAGAAATACTGCCCTGCAACATTCCTGGACGTTTCCTTACTTACTGTCGACTGCTGAAATCATATGTTTTTGAAAGAACATTTAGGTCTCGCATAAAGGGGTATTCTCAAGATTTACGACTGTTTTCGCTGAAGTTCCACACGGTAGTCTTGGGACAACTCCTATGTCTGCTGTATACTGTTGATATCCCAACAACAAAAGAAACAGTACTTGGAACATTTTCACATGACACAGTTATTATGACAAAAGATGTATCTCTGTCCAAGGCTGTAGAAAAAGTACAAGTAGTGGTCAACAAGATCTACAAATGGAATAGGGACTGGAAAATACAGCTTAATAACTCCACATCTATCCATGTACGGTAAAATGACAAAAACCTAATTATATCACTTGACGGATACCCGATTCCTCAAGCAGAAACAGCTAAATACCTCGGAATACATCTGGATGGTAGTTTAAATTGAAAACATCATGTTAGACAAAAAGCAGAACAGATTAGACTCAAGCAACTGTACTGGTTAGTCGCTACTGCCTAGTACGGCTTAGTAAAATCAAAGAGATTGGTTTATCAGTCAATCATAAAGCCAATCTGGACCTATGGGGTGCAAATATGGGGTCGCACTAAAATATCAAACCAACTAATAATCTGACGTACCCAAAACAAAGTTCTATGAGTAATTACCAATGGTAGCCGGACTTTTGGCCCACCTTAGATTAGATAAGAAAATTTATATCTTTGATAGTTTAATTCAAATTGTCATGAAACGTGTCGTCCTCTGACAAAAAAAGAAGTCATTCTCTGATTCAGCACAATTAGAAACATAAAGATCACGTCACCTGTGTGATCTGAAATGAAACGTACCTGTCCGAGGTTGGCTTGTTTAGCTTGTTCCAGGGCCTCTATCGATTTCGTTTTGATTTCCTTAGCTTGCCCCACTAACTCGTCAGCTTCAACGTCTATTTCGTCAGCTAGTCGCCTGGCCTCCTGAGAAACCGCAGCCAACCCCCAAGATTGTTCTCCGATCAATTCGTTCTTTTTCTTAGCTTCTTCCAGTACTTTTCTAGCTTGATTCTCGAAACTCGCTTTAATATCATTAAATTCTAGTTCAAACTGTAATGAAAAAATAGGTTTCAGTTATGGTTATACTTTATAATACAGTAGTAGTGAAATTAAGGCGCGTTATGCTAAAAATGCTAGAATCTGAGGTAAATCAATCGCTCAAGGGGTTTTCCAGAACAAAGTCCTAAGAAGCATCGTAGGTGCACCCAGATATTACCGGACCATTTATTTACATCGAGATCTTCAGATACCGACTGTCAATCAAGAAATTAAAAGAATTGCAAAGAGACATGAGGAGAGACTTCACTCTCATGTTAATTTCGAAGTATTACAACTCTTGGACAACACCAAAACCGGACGCAGACTCAAAAGGACCAAACCATTTGAACTTGTGTAGTGTGTTGTAGTGTAGTGCAGTGAGGTGCATTAGAAAAAACTCAAAGTGTTAAAACAATTATTATTATGTTAGAGACTATGTAGGACTGATGAGTCCTATTAGATATATACCTAGATTTAAGCTATTATAAGGACAAATTGTAGGTTAGTCGGCAACGACTAGTAACAATGTATATAATTATAAAAAAAAAAAAAAAAAAAAAAAATCGCTCAAGGTCGCACCTTAATTGAATATCATCAATGTGAATACCGAAGAGAAACACTTAAGCATTCAGAAAGAAATCAGTAAGTACAGGGGATGAACAAAATAATACGAACGCCTAATATATAGTCTATCCAAAGAAGTTTTGTACATACATCATCAATATGTCTAATGTATTACCTGCCGCAATTTGTAAATTCGTTTTAGAATCACATATTTCCTTTTCATTTTATTCTAGTTAAAAAGAAACAAAATGCCGTGTGATAAGTTCGACCGTTCAACCGACCTAGCTTGTTAAAGTCGACCGGTTGTCAAACGTAAGCAAAATTCTTCAAAACAACAGTGATAAGATGTTATAAACCGGAAAACGTTATTTTAAATCGTTGCTTTTTCGTACTCTGAAAATTCCGAAGCCAGACAGAACAGATTACGTCTCTAATCAGTTACTTTGAACCTGAACGAGATAATGGAGCCTCTTGCCAGTAAAATTCGTTCGAGAGGTCAGTAATTCGTTAGGCAAGTGTTTTTATTGAAAATATTTTTAGCGTGTTGTACCTGCACTGAATAGTATGGACACGATCACTGAACTATTTCAAAAAATGAAAAATATAATCTTGAATTCACTGAAAAAAAAAAAAACGTCCTCATACGAAGCGGGTGAATCAAAATCAACTTGATGTCAGCTCTATTAGAGATTAAATATATGAAATGTATAAAAACAGCTAGTAGTTTTTCAATATATACTCAAAGGAAACTGTTAGTCTGAAAAGTATCGAAGAGGTCTAATAAAACTTCTGGATATTTTCTTAAAAGCGTATAATAAAATGAAGGAAGACTTATTATTTCAATTATATAGCTGCTAATAATTATAACTAATATTTTAAATAATTTAGCGTACATCTGACAGACGTACGCAAAATTCTTGAAAGCAATAGTAGATTTTAGATGTAGTATAATGTTAAAATAAATTATATTCGATAACATTTTTGTTGAATTATTTTATTTAGATTTGAATTTTCTTGTATGTCAAAGCCAAACTGAACTAAAACTCAGAGTTGATGCGGCAACATTGTAATGTTTCGATATCACAAATATCTACGACGCATTGCTAAAAAAACTTTGAATAGACTATATTGCCCTTCATGCTGGAAACAGGAATGTTTAATAACACCTTCGGTTTGAATGATCACTGAATAAATGTTAGATAGATTGGAAATTAACAGCTTAGTTATTCGCTTGAATGAAACTTTCTGAATATAATATGATTCAATGCTGCCAAATGCAATTTCTAAGACAGAGTAAGGAAACAAGTGAAGGTGAGTATATAATTAATATACGATAACTGTAGGAAATGTTATTGCGGTACGTAAAAGATACAGATATGAACAAATACGTGTGAAAATATTCAGAATATATATTATTATTTGGTTGAAATGTGTCAGGAGAGAAAGAATGGTAACTTTTTTGTAGATATGGCAAATGTATTAAGGGGAATGCAGTGGAATTCTAGCAGCTAAATCTAGGAGGTTTGACAAATTTGACTAATTAACTCAGTAATTGTAAGTGAAGTTTTTGCCATGTTATAAAATGAATATTTTGGTAGCCCTGTCAAATACATTTCTATCTGTATCTTCAAATTATTTCAAGTAGAATAAATTTTTTTTTTTTTTTATTACTCTTCGTGAGTCCACAATCTGCCCTATTGGCAATAAGTATTTCTTATGTCTATATTATATATACATGGCACGTAGAAAATCACTTCATTAAGCAATCTTCTATATAAAATATTATCTTAATTAATTAGTCTTATTCTAATGCTTATTCTAAACTCTACATATGTCCAGTAATCAGATCAGGTGGTGTTAAACGTTTTAGTCTACGCACTTCACTATCACGTCGCATATTTAGCTGATTAGCGAGTACATTGGGATGCACTAACACTCTTTCGAAGTACTTCACACAAACACGTTGGATTACACTCGTTATAGGTTCTAGAGGAATATCGCGTTGTATCACTTTATTTGAAATATAGTACGGAGCATCAACAATGGCACGCAACACCTTATTTTGGAACCGTTGAATGATGGATATATTAGATTTGCTAGCGGTACCCCATAGTTGAATTCCATATGTCCAAATAGGCTTGAGTATAGACTCATACAGCAATACCTTGTTATCTAATGATAACTTGGATTTGCGCCCAATGAGCCAATACATTTGATATAATTTTAGTCCTAGTTGTTTCCGTTTAGAGAGTATGTGCTTCTTCCAGGTTAGGCGTCGATCTAAATGCATACCAAGATATTTAACATGCTCTGCTTGGGGGAGTTGACGATGATTGATATTTACTGGTGGACATGTTCTTCTACGCAGGGTAAACGTTATATGCGTGGATATTTTGATTCATTGGCTTTAATGCGCCATGTCTTCAACCATAATTGTATTTGCTCCAGGTGGGTTTGTAGGTTTATTGATGCTGTGACTGGATCTTCGTGGGATGCTAAGATTGCTGTATCGTCTGCATATGTTGCCACAGTAGTTATTTTTGTGGTGGGCAGATCAGCCGTATACAGAAGATACAGTACTGGACCCAGTACACTACCTTGCGGAACTCCTGAATATATGGGATTTAATTCGGTATGTTCATCGCCTTGATTTACAATAAAATGTCTGTCAGTGAGATACGATTTTAGTAGCTGATAGTCCGGATGAGGGAGAAGTTTCTTTAGTTTAACCTGCAAGCCCGTATGCCATACTTTGTCAAAAGCCTGAGATATGTCTAGGAAAGCAGCCGAACAATATCTTTTGGCATTTAGGTCAGCGTTTATTTGGTTTACAAGTCTATGCACTTGTTAAGTAGAATAAAATGAGAAGGAAAATATTATCATATTCTAAAACAAATTTGCAAATTGCGACAGACAATAAATTAAACATCCTGATGACGTATGTATAAAAAAGTTTGAATAGACTACATAGATATGTTGTTCATTTCCCTGCAGTCTGGTATTTGCATGTGTTCAGCGACATCTTTTGATAAAAAGGCGAAAAGATTTTTTTTATATTAGCCCTATTAGAAATATATAACGGCCAGAAATATCGATATCGGTATTTTTTTCAGCCGATATTTTTCGATATTTTTTAAAAAATATTTCTTAAACAATATAAAATCGGTACTTAATTTTAAAAGTATATTTTAGTACTTAATTTTGAAATAATTTGTAAAATATCACTGTTACTGCAAAAAAATATCGATATTTATTAAAAATTATCAAAAGCGAAATGTTTTTCGGCGACATCGTCATTCAAATGGTCCAATAACGCTATGTAATAGTCGCTATTGATGATCCTTCCTTTTTCAAGGTAGTTAATGAAAATTATACCATGAGCATCCCAAAATAGAGACGCCATAACCTTGCCAGCTGTTGCATATTCCCACGTTTTGGAGCGGGTTGATCGTATGCAGTCCACTCGGATGACTTTCGATCGGACTTCGGAGTGAAATGATGGAACCATGTTTCATCCATTGTCACATATCGACGCAAAAACTCGTATTTATTAGGCTTGACCATCTTCAAACACTGTTCCAAATCATCAAGTTGTCGTTGTTTTTGGTCAAAAAGGAGCTCGCACGGCACCCACTTTGCACAGAGCTTTCTCATGCCCAAATATTCGTGAATGACATGATGACACATTCAGTAGATATCTTTAGAGTGTTTGCTATTTCATTCAGTTTCAATTTACGGTAATTCAAAATCATTTTGTGGATTTTTTAAATGTTTTCGCCGGTAACAATCTCTTATGGGCGTCCACTGCCTTCACCGTCCTCGGTGATCATTTCACCACGTCTAAACTTAGCATACCAATCCTTGATGGTTGATTTTCCTGGGGCAGTGTCCGGAAACTCGGCATTAAGCCAAGTGTTTGCTTCAACTGTATTTTTTTCCTTCAAGAAGCAATATTTTACCAACACGCGAAATTCCTTTTTATCAATTTTTTTCACAATAACAAAAGTTGCTTCACTCGAAATACTATAATTCACAAACTAATGATACGACAGCTGACAAATTTATACACGCAACTTTTGAGGGTTAGGGCTAACTAAAAAACATATGGATTTAATTCTAGTAGTGCCATCTATGTGTCAGGCTGGAGAGTTTTCAATTGACATGGTACTGAATAATTAATTTTTTTTTTACTCTTTGTGATTCCACAATCTGCCCTATAGGCAATAAGTATTTCTTATGTCTATATTATATTTACATGGCATGCAGAAAATCACTTCATTAAGCGATCTTCTGTATAAAATATTAGAATAATTAAATAGTACTAAAAGGAAAATTGCTGTTTTATCTAGAGGAATGTTAAAATCATAGAGTTTATATCTAATTGCTACCTAATATATTGTTAATAAAGCAATCAAAACGAATTTCAAATTAAATACGTACCGATTCTAAAACTTCTTCGCTGTTTTTGTTGTTCCTGTCGGCATCATCGTTCTTCCGCTCGATTATAGCAATGTTCTCATTGACGCTGTCCAATACCCGGGCGACTTCTCCAGAGCGGCGTTTGATGTCTTCGACGTGGCGAGTGATACTCTCATTTCCCGTGGCCCTCTTAACATCGTCGTAGAACACACTGATGTCCTCTTGGAGCACGGACAGTTCCTTGGGGAAATCCTTATCGGTGATGACGGTAGGTCTGCTCTCGATGCCGGCTATAATCTCGTTCAGGTAGTAGAGTTTGTCTTTGTGCTCGTTGTGGGCCTTTTGAACCAAATTGTAGCAGTCGGGACAGTCGAGACATCCTCTCTGACGGTCGTATTTGTTCTCCTTGCATCGATCACACCTTCGTCCTTCGACGTTGGAGCGACAAGGACACTGTCCCGAAGGGTCACACTGGAAGTCTTTGGATCCAATGTAGTCGCAATCACAATCTCGACAGCCTTCGTTAGAAAATCCATATTTCCTGGCTTCGCAGTGATCGCATCTCAATCTGGAAGGAAGACATTTTGATCTACTTATCTTTCTCTGTATATTAATGGGCTTAGCGAAAATTTTGCCTCTATTTTTGAAGACAACATAAGAACAGAAGAATTTTTAGTCCTGAACTTTTTGTATAATATGCGCTACAAATAAGTAAATACCTATAGTCTATTTAAAGTTTATTTGTAACGTATTGTATTTGTTTAATTATACAGTCACAATAGTTTATAGGTTAGAGTTATAACCTCTTATCACTGGGCTTTGACAGGCTCATTAATTTACCTGTTCGAACTAAACAGACAGCATTGTATCTCCTGATTCTAAAACGAATTTACCAATTGCGGCAGGCAGCAATTGTATTAAATATCTTGATGACGTATATACAAATAAACTTTGAATATACCATATTTATAAATTATAATCTTGAAATATACATATATTTTACAAGAACTGGCAACATGGCAGAATCGAATTATAGTGCACGTGCCAGGCGTCCCTATGAGTGGATTCTTGTATATCAAAATTACTTTTTTATCAACATAATATAACATAACCTTACCCGATTATTCCAGATTTACAGTAACACTGTCCCGTAATGATATCGCAGGTCTGATTATAAGACCCAATAGGATCACAGTTGCAATTCTCGCAGCCAGCTTCGCTACCCAAATTATAGAAACCGTCTTCGCACATATCGCAGTTTTGTCCGATCACGTGGGGCTTACACTGGCAATCTCCGGTGTTCTGATCACAGATCGGTTCCCTGTTCGAATCCACTTCCGAACCCGGAGGATGACACTGGCACCGTTTACAATCGCCTTTGGGAAGTTTCAAAGCATTTCCGTAAAATCCTAGGAAAAGACAACATGAAATTACTTTTTATTTTCTAGAAAGTTATTCCGACATTATAATACTATATACTAAGTAAATCTCAAACAAGTTGTTTTCATTACAAGGCAAGGCGAGAAGCAGTATAGTGAGACCTCTGTATCTCTGGAATTTCGTATTTATTGACAAACGGATGTACAGAAGTAAACTCTTTAACTACTGTCTCTAATTATCCGATCAGTTTGAAGTCAATGCAGGACCCAAACAACATAAAAATAATAATATAATTTTGTGGCATATACACAATATTAAATTACGAACAAAACAAATCTTGTTGCTCTTACCGAGTTTAAACTGTTCACTAGGTAGTACTTAAAATAATATTGTAAATAGAAAAATAGGTTTAGGTAGGTATTAAGCTAAATTGTGTGTATATAGTAGAAGATAAAATACGTGTAGTAGATTGGTTAAATAAGGTTTTTGTTTATTTTTATTTAGTTATTACAACGATTATCATATACATATTTTATTTTAAACGTCTTTGTTGTGTGTTAAAAATTAAGTTTGATTATTTATCACCTCTTAGTAAGTGCCTTATTTATTTTTTGAAGTCGGTTCAATGTTTTTGCTTAAAATAGTTTATTAATTATATTTTGGAGAAGTTATTTTTTAATTTGTAGTTTTTTACTTTATAATATGTTAGAACCGATTGTGTAGAATCGATTTGGTGAAGGTGTTTGGGCAATTAAAACACTGGATTCAACTGAGTCACTCTCTATTTATTTCGACAAACATCTCGGTCAAAGCCCCAACATAGAATGAATCAAGATGGCGGGATCTTCATCCTGTCCGGATGGCATTAGTACGAGCATGCGCCGTTGCGTTTATTATAATTTACAGGAAACTACTTTAATATCGACTATGCAACCGTATATACATCGTCAGAGGACGTCAGGTGTAAGCGCATCCAACCAATTATTTATATATCCAACAAATATTTAAGGTAATAATAATGTACAATTAGAAGTCAGAATCGGTTGTCAGATTATATATTATTTATTGATGTGTAACATAGAATAAAGAAATTTAGAAGTGAAAGGTATATGGAAAAATCGGGTCCCACGTTTAAGCTTTCCGGAATCGCCATTACGCGGCCAAATGTAAATGAAAAATGCAACAGCTATATGTGTGTTTCCCTTTCGTTCGTCTTGGGTATTAATAATTCTAACCTAAGCAGTTAACGGACATTTTACGGTAATATAATTTGTGTTGTTTATTTACAAGTTTTTCGGTATGTGTTTTTATATATATTTAACAATTACTTTAGATTATTCTGTGTATTTTAATTTATTAGTGTAATAAAAAGAATGCCTTAAGAGGATCTCTTATGATCTCCTATGTAGGTCCAGGAAAGTTTCTAATCATTTTAAAGATGAAGACTATAGATCAAAATGTGGAAAGCCATGGCTGAAACAAGATGTAATTCCTACTAGTAATTTAAATAGTAAGTATATTGTTCAACAATAATAATTTATTGCATTGAAATAATTAAGCAATATTTATTGAGATTCTTTACCTTTACTACAAGACAAGGAACATATGCCCCCAATGGTAATATTAAATCATATAAGTTTTTTGAGGCTGATAGATATATAGGAGATTCTTCTACCCCAACAAGACCCAGAAGTAAGTATATAATAAGAAACTTATGTTTATTATTAGAGAATGGAGGTTCTAACTTGAAATGTATATGTTTATTTACAGATAACTCAGCCTGTCCCATTAGTTTCGTTTCAGGTTGGATGAAAAATTACTGACTTTATCCTTATTGAAATGCAGTGGCAGAGGATATAAACAGTTATCGAAGATATTCTGCTTGCCTTCTAGAAGAACATTAATACAGATACTGAATAAGGTTCCTTTTTGCTACTGGAGCAGTAACCTCTAATTTTGGTCGTTAGTTCAGAAACTTGACTGTATAGACCGAACTACAGTTGTCATATTTGATAAAATGTACCTCAATTTAGGTAGGTTGTTAATTTAGTTGATTCTAAAAAATAATACAGCAGAACCATTTATAGTTATATTATTTTATTTTAATGTTTGTTTTAAATATTAGAGAGAAGATAATATCAGTGATAATACCAGAGAAGATAGTATCATATAGTTAAGAATAAATACACTATACAAGTTCGTGTGGTTTGGTTCCCTCTAATCTTCTGATTTTCTGCGTATTGACCAGTAGCTACATTGCTTCCACGTTGCTGTGATTTAGCAAGCTTATTTCATATTTTAAGGGCGAAATCTTGAATTACTTCGTATATCCATTTGATTTCACCGTGCAGCTCTTCGTTTGTTACGTAGCGATAAGGATTGGAAAAAATCGTGGAACTTTGTTTTCACTGCGTTGGATTATTAGTTGGTTTGATGTTTTAGTGGAACCCCATATTTGCACCTCATAGTTCCTTTATGATTGACTGATAACCAATCTCTGATTTTAGGTCAAGTTAAGAGTATCTTCCGACTAACCACTACAGTTGCTTGAGTCTAATCTGCTCTGCTTTTTGTCTAACATGACGTTTTCAATTTAAACTACCATCGAGATGTATTCCGAGGTATTTAGCTGATTCTGCTTGAGGAATCGTGTATCCATCAAGTGACATAATTAGGTTTTCGTCATATCACGGCAACACAAAATCAACATGGTCATATTTGAAGCCGTTAAGTTTTATTTTCCAATCTCTAGTCCACTTTAGTTAGGTGTTATTGACTGCTATTTATACTGTTTCTACAGCGTTAGGCAGAGATATATCTTTTTTCTTTGTTCTTGCGGTATAAGCAGTATGAAGCGGATACAGGAGTGGTCCTAAGACACTACCCTGGGCAACTCCCACCGAAATAGGTTTAAGTGTTGAGAATGCCCCTTTATGCGAGATTCTAAATTTTATTTCGAAAATATATGATTTC
Source organism: Rhynchophorus ferrugineus (assembly GCF_030347505.1). NCBI lineage: Eukaryota > Metazoa > Arthropoda > Insecta > Coleoptera > Curculionidae > Rhynchophorus > Rhynchophorus ferrugineus. Next base: position 41,734,507 of record NW_027472585.1, read on the forward strand.
GGTAATCGGCAGTAATTCCGCGGAAGAAATTTGCTAATATTATAGATTAATCCCAAATACTATACCCGGTCAAAAGCTTGTCCAGGAATATTGCAGGACACTATTTGTTTTTCTCGAATAAAAAAAAAAATTTTCTCCGATGTATCGACGTTATTTAAAATATCGATATTTTTGTCCGCAGCCGACATCCCTAACCGACAAGGCGCAATTATCATTATTTCCTCGCTGTTCTTAAAGATTAAAACTTACCTGGTAGACAAACTTCACATCGGGATCCACCCGTATTGTGAATACACTTGAGACATTCTCCGTTTGTAGAATTGCAATTTCCTACTGCGTTCGTATCAATGTTTTCGTTACAATCGCACAATTGACACGGAGTTTTTGGTCCGAAACGTCCTTGCGGATCGCCAAAATATCCATCAGCGCAAATACCACATCTGGCGCCGGTGTATCCAGACGGACATTCTATACATATAGGCATTTCGTCGTCAAATTGTATGCACGCTCCACCATCCGGACAGTTACACGGCAGACAATCGTTTGGAGTACCTGTTAAAAAAATGAATCAAAGTAATAATTATCCACTTAAGACGGACGGATTTGAATACCAGCCAAGGCGTTTCCGTAATATCCCCTGGCACAAAATTCGCAGTTATCCCCGGAGGTCTTATGTTGGCAAATACACTTTCCGCTATCCGAATCACAAATATCAGCGTGACCGTTACACTCGCAGGGAACACAACTGGAGAACGGTCCTCCGGGAACTAGCGAATGACGATATCCAGGTGCACAGGACTCGCAAAACTGACCAACATAACCTGCAACGAGATAAGGGTAATACGAGGGTCACTATTTATATTTCGGGAATTGGCAACACTGTTGTCATGTGAGTCCAGCTGACGGTTCCATCGTAAAGTTTGATATTACTGACATATACGCACTCGAAAAATTTTATCGCACGGACGTTATTTGTTAATTTTATATTTAGTTGAAAGTTTCGTCTCGGCAAAAAATGGAACTGAATCGTGAACATTTTTGACGAGGATGATCACAACAAGAGTGCATCAATCAACTTAATTTGATTTAACGATGAAGCTCAATAAAAAACCACCGTGTATCGCTGGTTTAGTGAATTCAATCGTGACAGTTCACTGTCCGACGAGTTTCGTGAAGGTCGTCGAAAATCGGCTGTTGTGCCAGAAAACATCGATGCTGTGTGCGAAATGATTAAGCAAGATCGTCATCTCACCTATTGTGAGATTGAGGTATCCCTAAGCATTAGTTCCACCAGCATATATGCGATTTTACATGAACACTTAGCTGTGCGAAAGTTATGTTCGCGTTGGATCCCAATTTGACAATCGCTCGAAAAAGGCTCGTGTTGATTGGTGCAAATAAATGCTTAAGAAATTCAATCGGGGTGCTTCGAAAGACGTTTATAAAATCGTGACAGCAGTCGACTGTACGGGTGTTCCAAGATGAACCAAATCGAAGTAGTTCGTGCATGAAGCACGAAAATGGTGGCCTGTTTTTTCGGGAAAACTGGTCATATTGCAACAGTGCGTCTAGATCGATCGTATAATAGTAAATTCTGATTAGTACACAACCATTTGTTTGCCAGAAGTCTTCAGTGAAATAAGGAAAACAAACAAGAGACGCCGGATTGTTCTTCATCATGACAATTCGAGCTTTCACACATCGGCTCAAACAAGATACTATTTGGGCACTCAAAACATCGAATTGATGGGTCATCCACCGTACAGTCCCGATTTGGCACCCAATGACATCTTTTTGTTCCCATCCGTGAAAAATAAACTACGTGGTCAACGATTTTCATCGCCCGAAGAAGCTATTGAAGCGTTCAAAAATCATGTTTTGAAGATACATATCTCATTCGGAATGGAATAAATGCTTTGAAAATTGATTTAAGCGTATGCAAAAGTGTATCGATCATCGTGGCGAGTACTTTGAAAAACAATAAAAATATATTCGCAGCTTAACTAATTGTTTTTTTCCTATTCCCGAAATATAAATAGTGACCCTCGTAGAATGAGCTTAAATTACCTATAGGACATTCGCAGAATTCCACCCATAAAGCTGACTCGCCGGCACCACCTCTGAGGGCCGTCTCCAGCTTAATATCCTCCAGGAATCCCGTTCCAGGTGACGAGTACGTTCCCCTGATTTTGATCGAGGTTAAATTGGTCAATAGAGAAATAAAATCTCTGGAATGGAGACGCGGTTGCCAATTGTAGTAGGGGTTTTCGTGTAGCCGAAAAACGTAAGTTTGAGGCTAAAGCGACAGTCATTATTACAGTTATAAATAGATTATGAAGGTGCTAACGTGTCCTACCTTGATATCGGGAAGATCATGACCGATGATGCCCGTGACAATACGTCGACCGTTACCTTCTAAAATGACGTCGACAGCTGATGTCACCACCTGTCTGGAGTTGGCGATTCTCAGAGTGAACGAAAGGAATTGGTTATAGGAGGCGCGTTGATCTCCGAGAAAGCGGTCGGGAGCCAGGAAATAGATGTTTTCGCCTTGTTCGGCATGAACCCCGATACCTGAAAGTATATGAAATAACATTTAAGTCAATTAAGAAAAGTTTACAAACACATGTTGACGAATTCGGGTCATCTTTTGACTCCGAGCAGATAAGAACAATTTTTAATCTTTATTTGACGCCTTTAACACGGATCTCCAATCCATTATTTGAAACTTGGTTTTGTGCTGTGATAAAATGTACAAAACTAACAAAATATTTATATTTAACAGGTCAATTGAAAAGTAACCAGGGCCTACAATAGTAAAACACATTTTTTTGCCAAAATTAGTTTTTTTTATTCAACATAATTCCCTTCAAGGGTGATACACTGATTATAGCGACCCTCCAACTTTTCGATACTATTTTTGTAGTATGATTTGTCCTTTGCTTCAAAATAGGCCTCAATTTCAACGATCACCTCTTCATTCGACGGAAATATCTTCCCAACGAGCATTCTTTTGAGATCTGAGAACAGGAAATTGTCGCTGGGAGCCAGATCTGGAGAATACGGTGGATAAGGAAGCGATTCGAAGCCCAATTCATGGATTTTTGCCATCGTTTCACTGACTTATGATACGGTGCATTGTCTTGGTGAAGCAGCACTATGTCGTCCTTCAAACGGTCCAATAAAATAACGCTATGTAATAATCACTGTTGATGGTCCACTGCATTCACCGTCTTCGGTGCTCATTTCACCACGTCTAAATTTAGCGGTGTCCGGAAACTCGGCATCAAGCCAAGTTTTTGCTTCAACTGTATTTTCAAAAAGCAATATTTTGTCAACACGCGAAATTCATTTTTATCTATTTTTTTCAAAATAACAAAAGTTGCTTCACTCAAAATGCTATAATTCATAAACTAATGATCCGACAGCTGTCAAATTCATACACGCATCTTTTGATGGTTACGGCTAACTACAAAACATGGATTTAATTCTAGTAGCGCCATCTATATGTCAAGCCGGGGACTTTTCAATTGATCTGTTATTATATAATAAGATACTTACTCTGGCTGATACTGTCGTATTTAATCGGCGCTCCAGCACCATTGAATTCTTGAGCCTTCCAGTTTTCTGTACCTTTCGAGAAACTGGATTCCAAGGCATACTTGGAATATCCCGGAGACGACTGGCACTTGGATGAGTGTCCGTAGCAAAAGCACGGTGTACACCCGAATTGGTTATTGAAATCCAAATTGAAGAAACCTGGTTTACAGTCGCCGCACTGTTGACCCTCGACGTTCTCTTTGCAGATACAGAAGCCACTAGTTGGATCGCATCTGGGTTCGTTTCCTTCCGAACCGGCGGGATTACAGTTGCAGAATTTACATCCCGTTTTGGAGAAGTCGTAATAATTTTCTTCGCAACGGTCGCATTTGTCACCGCCCACTCCGGGTTTACATTGACATTTGCCTTCGACGTTGCATTGTTGGAAAGTGGAGCCCGTCTGATCACAATCGCAGGGTATACAGAACCCGTCTTCTCTCATGTAGTAGTTTGGCCTGCAGCGTTCGCAGTGAGGCCCGTCTCTGTTCGCCGCGCAATCCAAACAGTGTCCTCCATGTCCAGTTTCTTCATAAAGTTTCGCGTCGAAGACACATCTGTTGGAGAAACCGTTACAGTTACATTCTGAAATGAAAGAAAAACGGATTAGATACGTGAAGAGTTAAATATTATTTTTTTCAAATAAATATACATCATCGATAGAAAAGGGTTCCAGTTTCAAATTAAAACGAAGACTTGGAAGAAGAAACGCTAGTATGTATAAATCAACAACTAGTCCCGTTAGTAAATATCTTGAACTCTGATGTTAAATTCAGGTTGACTGGAGTACAGAAAAAAGTACTGGTTATTGGGTAGTTATTCAGCCCTGTCAGTATATTTTTAGCTTTTGCTTCACCAACAGGTTTTGAAACCTTGTAACAAAACAAGTCTTTTTAATGCTCTGTGATATATTCGTAACGACATGTACCTAATTCCCTGAAGGTAGGATACATTACTCCATAACATCTCCGGGTTTGACGCATGCACACTCTCCTGTATAGAATAAACCATATAAAAGAATAAACTATATTGTCTTCTTTTCTAATGGCGGTCGATTCTTTTCGAGTCGATCGAGGCGGTCGATCAGATTAAACAACAAAAAAATCTAGAATATTTAGATTTATAAATCTATAGTGATAATAATTAAATTGTTGTGTTATTATTGATGGTCTAACATACATTGGTTTTAAAATATGAAAGAACAAGTGTAAGTACAGAATGTGAGGTTCAAATTTTAAAAGTTATAAAATCCAAACTGCATCAATTTGATTTATAGTGAGAATTTTAGTCGCCGAATTTACAACAAATCATCTTCAACGACCTGGAATGGAAGCGTTCCTTGTCATTTAGTTTTTCATCGAAATTTTGATTTTTCATTAAGAGGAATATTTGTGGACTCATGGATCATGCCTTTGGGGTTAATCAAAGGCAAGTATTATTTACATATGACTTTCTACAAATAAATTTCATTCCATTTAGCCAGCTTATTTCTCGACACTACAATTACAAAATATGAGTCCTTTAGGGCATTGGGTTCTGTTGTTTCTGCGTAATTCATGTTTGACTCTGTGGAAATTTTTTGAATGAAAAACAACAAATATTTGACACAAGCAAAAAATGTATCCATGTAGTAAATGAAAATCACAAACACCATTCATGTCGTTCAACATTCCATTCTATTAGATTATTTTTTCTTGTTCAAGCTGCAAGTTAGTAATTGAAATATGTCCCTGAGTTAGAACTTATTATTCCCAATGCGGGCAACATAATGGCACATATTATATGAGAAATGAAAATGATCAAAAAAATAACGAAAAAAAAAAAAACAGAAAGAAAAATCAATACATTTCTATCTGTAATATTCATCAGCATATGAACAGTACAATTACACATTCTCAAGGGCAGACAAAAGGATTAAGAGGCTTATAACATATATATCCCACACAACAAGCATCTGTAAAATCAACCTGATGAACATCTGGCTAAAATATATACTTCCAACCAAAGACAGATAAATTGTACCATAATCTATAGGTTAAAAACAGAAACTATCCTGCACTAATTACCCCAAAAGAACCAAAAAAGAGATAAGAATAAATCTGAATCTAATTCGATGTAATCACTGAAAAAATGTTCAAACAATAGCCTAACTTGTCAACCTAAATTTTGTATAAGTAATTCATTTGTATCTTATTTATCTTGTGCGGGAATTAGCGCAACACACTTCTACGTGCACCAATTGGTAATGTCTGTCGGGTCTGCTAGTATCATATATTTAATGTATTCAAAATGAAAGAAACTATATGATGAGTTATTAAAACACCCACCAATATAGCCATCCACCGCCTACGTTCCTTTGTGCCAATAATGCCGGGTCAAACTTATTTGCACTCAAGGGCACTTGAAGAAAATAAAGAATGATTTTAGTTCGATAAACTAAATGCTCCACAATGGAATCGTGATACGATAGAATGAAATCAGCTCTTTGTTATAAAGTTACATTCATGTTAGCAATCATTCGGTGTAATGCGATTTATTTACCTTACTTATCTATATGATTTTGTAATCACATCAAATACCATCGTAATACTTCATAAGTAATGATAAGAAATCCGATATATTATTTTCCTGAATTAGCTATATTTACTGACTAATAGCTAAAAATAAAACAATTCGGTATGTAAAAAGTCTTAAAAAATTTCAAGGAAAGAAGAGTTAGTAATTATATATACGAGAGTGGTTCAAATATGATAGGGATGATAGGGATAAACACTCTGACATGTTTATTAACTATTGAAAATATTTATAGTTTTTCTAGGTATTTCCCATCACCGTCGTAGTCTATTCAAAGTTTTTTGTACATACGCCATCAAGATGTTTAATGTAATGCCTACCACAATTTGTAAATTCATTTCAGAATCAGACATTATTTTGCTTCTCATTTTATTCCAGTCAAAAAGAGATACAATGCTGTCTTATTAGTTCGAACACGTAAACGAATGAGCTGTCAAAGTCGTTAGGCTTGTCAGACTTATGCAAAATTCTTGAATGCAATAGTGATAAGAGGTCATAACTCTAACGTATAAACTATTGTGGGTGTATAATTAACGTAGTTTTCAGATGTACTATAATGTTAAAATTAATTATATTTGATAATTATATTTTATTAAAATCTTGTTGTGTGTCAAAGCCAAACTGAATTGAAACTCAGCGTTGATTCGGCAACATTGCGACGTTTTAACGATTTTTAAGGATTTAAATGATATATATGCATCAAATATTTGCTCAGTGAATAAATAAGTTGAAGAATATTCTAGTCGAAAATCGATTTTTTCATACTTTCAAAGCTCAACTCTTTAAGAATGTATCTTTAAGAGTATTTTTTTGAAGTTTACATTATTTTTGGAGATATTTGCTTAGATAGTTTTATAGAAACTACCTTTTTCGAGACGATTAACATGATAACAAGTTATACTGAACCGATTTATTTGAAATTTGGTGTAATCCTTCTTAACTCTCTGACTCTCGTCCAAAATTATAAGAAGAAACCATGCAAACTTATTCGTACACCCTGTAATATAAGTGTTAACCGACAATATATTCTTTTCAATCTGGCATTGACTGTGTCAACATTGCGTGAAGAATAATCTCGTAAAAAGAAATTATAATGTTCGCATTTGATTGAAAAAAAACTAAAGGTAAAGAGAAACGGTTTGTATATGATAAAAAATATGTTCCATGGAAGTGATCGATGACTATTTGCATGTCCGTAACATTCCATGATGAATCAAAATTTATCATTGCAAAATAATATATAATTTAAGGATATATAGTTCTTTATAACGTCGGTTAACGACAAAATTTATATATACGCTTTTAATACTTCGTTAAATTTAAATACAGTAAATAATATTATATATTCAAACATACACAAGTACGACTATTCATCAGCTGAGTTGGTGGGAATCGTTGAGAAGGTCTAGAAAGGTCAGAAAGCCTCCAATTTATCGTTATACCTGAAGAAGGAACATTTCTCAGGGCTAGTTAGTAAGCGAGACTACAAGAGATATAACAAATGATAAGAAATAGTTATTTTAATTAAATGTGAATGTTGTAAATTGAATCAGGAATATTTTTTAAAGAAATAATTCCACAACAAAAGCTAAGATATTAATATTATACAGGGTAAGCTAGTGTTTATTTCTGTATGATAGTCTGACTAAAAGATATACGTTCTCGTAAGGCCTCATTTGAATTTATTCATCAACATCTTCTCCTACAACATTAATTTGAATTTTTCATAGAACAGAAACTAGATTTTCTCTTTTGCACCCTATATATTATTATTTATACAAAATAAGAAAATTATATTGTTCGATAATTTTTTTTTGTTTTTCGAAACAACTACAAAGTAAGGCTATGCGCATCTTTGGAATTTCTATGACAACATTTAAACCAACATATCAGCCAATAATATTAGTTGATTTACTTAGTACACAGTATCCACAAAGTTCGTAGTCACTAGGTAGCTTCAACAGTTTTTTTTTCATTAAAAGCAATATATAACACGCAAAATTCTTTTAATTTCACAAGCCTCACGACCCAGTATCAGCCACAAAAACCTCCAACTTCATCTAAACAAAGTCTAAACAATTGTGGTTGTAAACAAAAAAAAGAATAATTATGAACTCTCGCAAGCAGACAGTACACTTGCCAAACAGTTAAATGTGCGCGATGACACTGAAGTGCGTAGGCTCAAACGCAAACTGCCATAAGAACTGATTAATAGACATAGAGTAAGATATAATAATCTCTGGTAAGATATATAAATCTAGAATAAGATTTAGATTATACGTTTGTACAGCAGATCTGTTACTGAAGTGATTTTTATTATGGCAGTATACTTATATTGTATAATGGAAATCATAAAATAATACTTATTGCCCACGGGCAGATTATTGAAGTTCTAAGAGATTGAAACTAATTTATTTTTATGGTATTAGAAAAATTTGTCGGATTAAAATAATTCTTCCACCTAGATTGTTGGCCTAGACTGTTGGCTTATTCATTAATATGTTAAAATGGACTACGTGTGAAAATACTTTTATTAAAGCAAATATGATACCTTATAACAAAAAGTCGTACTTATATCGGCCAGATTTTTTCATTGTTTCATCCGAGCATATAACAAGTATCATTTATTACTGATTATTAAAACTAAATGAGTTGAATTTTTATTTTTAAAAGGAAATGACTGTCGTTATAAAGAATACTTAAATAAAATATAATACTATTATGTTTAAAAATATTCAAGGTACTGTTCATTACTATCCACTTTCTTTCGTTATTTTTCCGGCAGCAAATAAATACTACTTAGAAAGAATCGATTATTTCTTGAGGCTATTCACTAAGAGAGTTAATTTTAATTTTGACTATATCTATTATTTTAGTAATTTGCTTTATAGAAATTTTAATATAATTTCTATATTGTAAGAAATAAAGTGCCTAAAGTTATTCGTTATTGTTTTAATTAATATGCAAATATGTATTACTTTCTTTATACCATGTTTATAATTATAACATAAGAGTAAAAAAAAGTTAAATGTACTTATATTTGATTCACTGAAGTTGTTGCTGTTCTGAAAATAATCGTACTCATACTTTTGTTATAATATTCAGTGATGTAGTGATTTAAATTTATTAATACTTTGTTGATGTTAACTTTATCGGTGGTCGTCGAATTTCGACCACAGGGCGACCTATATGGTATATATAAAGAGTAGTATATATAAAGAGTAGTATATATAAAGATAGATACCAGTGCCTCTGAACCACGGTTCACGTCCGTCCCATGTCAAGCCATTGACACTGAAAAACAACATCCAACTTGTAACAAAGCACACGGCACCAAACATATCACCAAACGCATCGAACTAATCTAATCTGATTTTGCACTGTATCAGTCCGTAGACAGATGCAAATAAGCGACGGCGTTCAAATAAACGTGCGGAAAACGAAACTAAAGGTACTTTTCTCGGAGGAGCCATGCTCGGGCCGCCAACGCCGAAGAAGTACCAGTTCCTCATTAACATGTCCGAGGTAGTGTCGCGGTACTGCTACGGTGATATATGGTCGTGATTTCGATAAAAGAGAGCTGGGCCTTTGGGCACGGTTGGCGTGGGAGTGACGGCGTGAATGCCGGCTGTTTCCCTTTATTCTTCACTCTGTACTATCACCATGACGAAACAACATACGCGATATGTTAGGAAACCACCGTTTTTACGTTTGTGATTTCAAAGATTGTCTTTAAGTATATTTTTTATTCAACTGTAGCAACTGGCAAAGCTACTAAAATTTCTTTATATAGTAGAATCTCGTTAATGTGAACTAATTGAAAGTGTACTTCACGTTACCGAAATATTTGTATTAACGAAGGCGATTTAAGTTTTTAAAATTTTTAATATATTACATTGTTACTAACCTACAATTTGTCTTTACAATAACTTTCAACCACCAATCCAGTCAACAAAGACACCATTATCCCAAACAGAAACAATGCTAAATATCTGGGGTTGCATCTTGATTAAAATTCAAAAAAATGTATCGGCTATTTGAAGGAAGACCTACATTATCCACATATACAACACAAGTAGATACTCTGCGAGATGTAATATCAATATAATAGAAGTATTTCAGAATGAAGTTCGGAGAACAATTGTAGGATACACCAGATATTACAGGAATAGTTAAATACAGAATTAGCAAGAATAACAGAATTAAAAGAGTACAAAAATTAACTACAGAATTAGTCAAAGAACATAAAATAAGAAACAGTCAAGAGAGTCAAAATTTAATCAGAATTAAGAAGAAAGTATGGAAGACAAGAATCAAAAACTGTAGTATTCTTATATGTCGTGTATTCATTCATCAATAGAGAAAATCAATCAAGAGAGAAAATAATATTATTTCGTTTGAAACATTGTTTTCTCGCCTTAATAGCTCAGCAGTTATATTAATGTTGCCACATCTGCTAAATTATTGTAGCCAGTCATCACTAGCTACAAAATATTAAATCTCTTTAAATTTAACAATTCAGCCCTTTTTACGTATTTCATCGCTAATTGGGACATGCTTATCTAGTTTTAAAAGTCCCAACAGGTATCGTAGATGCAGTAATGACTACTTAAACCGAGATTGTTGCTCAATAAATTAAAACAAGAAACACATATATATAAGAAGATATTCCACTCTCCTGCTAATATTGAAGCATGACGACTCTCGGATAACACTCAAGCAAGACACAAACTCAAATGATTTAAACAATTTACGCGTATTTAACAGAAAAAATAGCAGTATTATTTCATACATGAAGATTAATATTAGAGAGACCTTCAGAACACCAGAAAAGGACACAAATTTAAAAAAATTAAACCATTTGATCTAATGTAGTGTAGTATAATGAAGTGCATTTAACATTATTTTACCCGAGACTAAGATAAGGCCGATGGATCCTCGTAGATAAATATCTAGATATAAGTTATTGTAAAGGTAAACCGTACGTGAGTTGGTAAAAACCAGTAACAATGAATTGAATAAATAATAATAAAAAAAACTCTTTAAGGATCTATATTCCCGAATTTATAATAAAAAATATAATTATAAAATCCCATAAAAATATTACTGCCAAAGCAAAAATAACAAATCACGACTAGTAAAAATATTCATCGTGACTTTTACTGTCACATCATTAGTCTATATAGTAGGAGATTTACGACTTGTTACTATTTCCAAGTTGTCATTAATTCCAAGCCGAAAAACGAGAATTCCACTGAAGAAGGGCAATAGGCCAATTCCCATGAATTATTTCCTCACCTAGTGGTATCGATCAAACGTTTGCCAGACTGTGAACAAATTGAATAAAGATCTATTAACCACACTTCAAGGCTTTTACTCGGTATCGTGTACGTTTGTATTGTGATAAAAACTTAATGATATATTAGCTGGGTCACATATCGTTGATCTTTTTTTCAATATATTATATTTATCAATGTATTATTGCTAATCATTGGTGACTAAGTTAAAATTTGTCTGTAGAGTAACTTAAAACTAGAAACTTTTCTAGAAGAACCCTTTGGCCCTTATTTAGTCCCTAATAAAATTATAATTATTAGCACTCTTCAGTGTTTTTACCTTTTAATGCATTTTACTGGGCATCTAAACAACATCACATAGTGTGATTCTCTTTTTTGATAATTCTGTTAAAACTTCACATAAAAATATTTCTCATTATTGCTGATTTAATTTAAATAAAGCTTTTTGTTATTTATGAAAAATAATTTCTAAATAACTGTCGAAGCTGATTTACGAGATCATTCTCTTAACCAATTCATGATCTCGAAGATATTCCTAGTTGTTTCTGAACGCATATTTGAAACGTTGAAAAAACATATTTTCTGGAAACATATTTCCTTTTTACTATATAACTCTTTAACATTTTCATTTTGGAACAAAATAGCACAGAATTTTCCAACAATAATAAAAATGGTCAAGAAATTATCGATGAAATTGTATAATAATATTTAATATAACTATTTTACAATAAAGCTCTGAAAATTCAAAATCAGACAGAATATTAACTAAAATCTCGAAAGAAAATCGGACCACGCAGCTGTCAATAGAAATACTGGATGGTTCAAGAAATTGTGAATAAAATTAAAGTCTGCAGATATGGAGTTTATATACAAAAAATATAGATTTCCAGTCACTGATAATTGATCCTAGAGTAACATTTGGGCATGACCAAGGATGCCAAGTTCAAGTCAAAAGAACAACATGTTAAGAAGAAATGAGCAGAACCTTATATGAGACTCAAAAAAATGCCTCAGAATTATTACTTAACAACAAATTATTATTGAATAAAGAAATTGAAGCCAATGAGCAACTACGGGACTGTACAAATAAGTCCTATATTAATATGATCCAAACTTATCAAAACAAAGTTCTTCGTGATAGTGTTAACTTTCTACCTTATATCAGAAATGAGGACATCCACTGTCTTTAAAAAATGGCTAATAATGTTAAAATGCCAAACTGGCTGGATTATTTATCAAAGACATTTATGATCGTTACAGCATGTTGTGTTGTAAGTTGGAGTAAATTTATTCATATTAATAAATATATAAAATGTCAAATATTTATAATATATATATAATAACTGTAGAAATGAATCGCTTTCCGAAAGAAGCTATGCAAACAGCGATATACTTTTATTTTTGGATCAATTATTTAATAGTTTAACAACCACAGAAATAATAGCTATTGAATGCAAACCTTTTAAGAAATGATTAACCGAAGTTCAGTACGCTAGGAATTTTGGTGCAAAGCAATTCAGGACTTAAATAGTGCTTATTGTCCAATAAGAACACATTTGTTAAAGTGTCATCAATTAAAAATGTAATAACTATCTTGAACACTCTCATTGCATCAAAGAAAAAAACATGTGTAATTATCCGAAGAAATATATTGGTTTAAGACTACTTAACCAAGATAGTTTCATTATATAAATAGAATTTGATCTATCTATTATATATATTATATTTATCTGTTATATATATCTATATAATTTGATTAATTTATTTACGAAATTAAATTGCATTTTATTTAAATTTTATTGGTCAATTACACGTGACGTCCAGACCTGTTACAAGCCAAATTTTATTAAAGAACCAACCAAATGTCTTCACAGCTAAATGTTTGTCTTACAGGAGATTTAAAATGACCAACCAAATTATTTAACTGGCCATTACAACCTCATTTACATGAAAAATACTTACGTTTACATTCGTTGGCGTTTCTTCCTGTAGCTCTGGTCCACGGCACGTCATTAAAAAATGGCAAGCATTCTCCGCAATCAGGACCAGCAGTATTATGCTCGCACCGACACACTCTACTCCTCGCACCGTTTGAGCCAGTGCTGGCCACGCACTCAGATGCGTGGCCGTTACATTTACATCTAGCACCAACGGATATATCCCCAATGGCGAAGAAATACGATCTCATTACTTGTGGATCACCGAATATCTCATCACCGAAAGTGTTGATCCGGTCCAGGGTGATCATAATTTCTGTTGCAGTTACCCATTCCTAAAAAAAGATCAACATTATAGGTATAGGTTCTAAAATAGGTTGTATAGTAAGTTAATTATTCAATATATCGTATATATCTTATATAATAGACTAAATTCAATTAAAATAATTGGAAATATTTTTATGCATAAATTAATAACTATTTAATATTAATTTTTAGTTAATTGTAGCGATTTATAAGAGATCAAACAAATCATCCAATTGCACAGAGTAACGGCGGTTGTTAAAAAGGCATTCAAAGAAAAGAAACACTGCCCTGCAATATTTCCGGACGTTTTTGCACAAGCTTTTGACTGGGTATGGCATTTGGCGTTAATATAGAAAATGAGCAAATTCTTACCGCGGAATAACTGTGAAGTTTTAGAATCATATATTTACGAAAGAAGATTTAGGGTCTCACATGTACGAGCATTCTCAACACTTAAACCTATTTCGGCTGGAGCTACTCAGGGTAGTGTTAAGACCACTACTGTATCTCTACACTGCTGATACCTCAACAACAAAATCTTGATAATAGGTTAAATTGAAAAAGTTAGACAAAAAGCAGAGCAGATTAGACTCAAAGTCAAGCAACTGTACTGATTAGTACATATGTTAATACGTATTACAAAGCCAATTTGGACCTGGTGGGGTGCAAATATGGGGTTGCACTAAGACATCCAACCAACTGGTAATCTAATGCAACCAAATCAAAGTTCTACCATTAATTATTAATGTTTATCGTTGCGTAACAAACGACGAGCTGCACTATGACCTCAAAATCAAATGGATATACGAAGTGATCCAAGATTTCGTCTTTAAACACGAAATAGCGTTGCTAAAATCACAGAGACGTAGATGCAATACAGCTATTGGATAATATGCAGGAAATCAGAAGAAAATCTTTGAAACCCATAAAGGAAAACATTTTGCATAAAGCTTTATTCAACTACACAAAGATTCTTCTAGCGCTACTATATATAAACATTGCTATATATAAACATTACCCTAATGGAGAAAAATTTTGTAGATAGTATTGGATGGAATAAGAAGTTCAGACTAAGGACTTCCGGGACATACAAGTTTAATAGTCTACTTTAATATACGTTTTATACTCCTAGTTGTCTTATTCTTGGTTCTTGTACAACCATCGTAGCTTTTTTCCTGACAACCTAGACAATGTAAGTAAAGAGCCAAACGATTAGTTTCATTAAGACATAAAGAATATGGTGAAATTATACCAAGGATGAAGCAATATTAGCATGATACGTTCGTCAATTACTGATAGCCACACTTCACAGGGAACCACAAAATCATAACAATATAAAATCAGAGGAAAAGGTAAACAACGTTTTTTTTTTAAATAAATAAAATTATATACGTAATATTCGCATGTTAGTGAATGAATATTACTCTAAACAAAAATTGATTGAAAAAAAAAAGATTTTTTTATGTTTATAGCATTGTGACTTATTAATAAGTATATATATATATATATATATATATATATATATATATATATATATATATATATATATATATATATATATATATAATATACTCGTATATAGCTAAACATAACAATAAAAAATTTGATTATCTTTTGTTGAAAGACATTAAACTAAATTGATGTTCATTAAACTATATAATGACATTAATAAGGAAATATTAATTTAATTGTTGTGGCATGGATTGATTTCGTGACTAGAATTTTAACCTTATTATATAATATTTTTCAGTCGTTTCATGAACTTGTTTTAAAGTTTCATTTATAACTGATTATAGAATGTGAAATAAGCTGCAATGTTTGGTATATTATAACAAATATTTAAGAATTGGAAGAAGAAAACCTGTAAATTTATAGAGTAGACAAAACAAAATCAGACATTCTTGTACTACACTATATAGTAAAAAAATAGCTTGACATTAGCATGAAAAATGTGATATATCCGAGCGTGGTGTGCCATCCACAGTCACCTTCATATTGAATGAAAACACGTAAGTAAACAAACATATAAATATTTCCGTATTTCCATGTATATACATGGTGGGTGCATTTAAGAGTTTAAGAAATATAAACAATTGCTAATTAGAAAACTAGCTAAAATAAATAGATTTAAACAGGAAAATCACCCATCAACGATTAGTATATAAGTTTAGACGTGGTGAAATGAGCACCGAAGACGGTGAACTCAGTGGATGCCAAAAAGAGGTTGTTACCGACGAAAATATTTAGAAAATCCACAAAATGATTTTGAAGGACCGTAAATTAAAATTGAATGAAATAGCAGACACTCTAAAGATATCAACTGCACGTATACATTATATAATTCACGAATATTTGGGTATGAGAAAGCTCTGTGCAGAGTGGGTGCCGCGCGAGCTCACTTTTGATCAAAAACAACGACGAGTTGATGATTCGGAGCAGTGTTTGAAGATGACCAAGCGTAATAATCCGAGTTATGCGTCGATATGTGACAATGGATGAAACATTACTCCATCATTTCACTCCGAAGTCCAATTGACAGTCATCCGAGTGGACTCCACAATAAAGTGCTGCTTCAGCAAGACAATACACCTTGTCACAAGTCAGTGAAAACGATGGCAAAAATCCATGAATTGGGCTTCGAATTGCTTCCCCACCCACCATATCTCCAGACCTGGCCCCAGCAACTATTTCCTGTTTTCGGATCTCAAAAGAATGTTCGCTGGGAAGAAATTATCGTCGAATGAAGAGGTGATCGCCGAAACGGAGGCCTATTTTGAAGCAAAGGACAAATCGTACTACAAAAATGGTATCAAAATGTTGGAGGGTCGCTATAATCAGTGTATCATCCTTGAATGGACTTATGTTAAATAAAAAAAAACTAAATTTGCCAAAAAATGTGTTTTACTATGGTAGGCCGGGGACTTTTCATTTGACCTGTTATTGTTTCCACGCTGCTGTGATTTAGCGACATTATTTCATGTTCTAAGGCAAAATCTTGAATCATTTCATATATCCATTTGAATTCGAAGCCATCGTGCAGTGCTTCGTCAGTTACAATAGTGTTTTTGGTGCGTTGGATTTGATGTTTTACTGCAACCCCACATTTGCACCCTATAGGTCCAAATTGATGTTATAATTGTAGTAACTGAGTAACCAATACAGTTGCTTGACTTTGAGTCTAATCTGCTCTGGTTTTTGTCCAACACGATGTTTTCAATTTAGTCTACCATCAAGATGTATGCGTGGTATTTAGCTAATTCTGTTGGAGGAATCGGACATCCGTCAAGTGATATAATTAGGTTTTTGTCGTTTGGCCGCAACGCAAAATTAACATAAACAGATTTGGAGCTATTAAGCTGCATTTTGTTGACTGCTACTTATACTTTTTCTTAATCTTTTATGATGAGGTCTTGAATAATTTTGTGTAACTTTGTATATATGCGAATAACTAGAACCATTTGATATTGGGTTTAGATTCATGATCTAGTTGATTGGCATTTGGACCATATATTGGCATACATAGCATTGGTAGGTCCGAATAAACTTTATTATGAACTAATAAATTAGTCTCTTTGACCTTACATCAGATTAGGATTCTCTTCCAAATCAGTACAATATTCTAATTTTGAGTTAAATCATTTGGGTTAAGCAAGAGAGCATTTTCTTACAGATATAATTACTGTCTATTTGTCCTGGCGTTAAATGCATATGAACAAATTTTCCAATATCTAGCCCATTTGTGGATTTTGTTCATTGCAACTTCCATTTTCTTATTATTTTAGAAAGAACAGCTGATGGTACTGACTCATTTTTGGTCTATCACCAGCATAGAATAGCTAGAGCAGTTGTTGTTGCAGTTGCAATTTATATAAAAATATTTCTGATTATTCGACTTATGGGCGAAAACATTTAGTATACATGGTTGCAGAGATTGAGAATTGTCTTCGTGAACACTTAAATCAACTAGAAATCGTTAGAAATCTTGAAATAAATCTTTCAGCCGCTATGGGCCTATCTGACAATTGCAGAAATTAAAAGTCCCAAATGTATGACAGTGAAAAGAACTATCAGAACTGTGGAAAGTATCAAGCATAGAACAAAAAATAAAGAATAGAAAACATTGTTATGATGTCAGAACCAGTAAATGCAAAGGTATAAAGTGATATAATATGATATAATTTATTTATTATCTATACTTATTTAATTTTATATGATGATTATTTTATTATATGTCTTTAATAATTAAACAATCCCTTAATATTAATTTTATTCAGATGGTTTTGGAATGAATTTAGTATGTTATATCAATTATCTAAATCCTATGGAGCTTATTAATTTCATTGAGTTAATTATCTTATTTTGATTATCTCATCATCAAAGAATTAACAAATGTAATGTGCATTAATGTATTATCTTCAGATTTTGTTTGTCTTGTAACAAGGCATCACAGTTTAGAGCAACAGTGAGACTTCTCAAGATACCGCTTTATTTTGTCATTGAAACTAACTCTAAAGCATCCAATACTTATGTAATTTGATTCCATATGTTCATTAATACGGAGGATTGACAAAATATTACTAATACCATGAAATATGATATATCTTCATTGCATGTTAAGCGAACTGCGTACGTATTGCTTAATTTATATGTCAAGTCTTATTAGAGAGGAGTCTTACTAGATTATAGATAGATTATATATAGATTATACGTATTATAGGCTTTATTATACAATGGTTAAAACAGATCGGTGGTCGATGAAATGTGTGATCTATCAGATGTTATCAGTTCTCAGATCTGAAAGATCATCGTTTGCCTTGTGAAGCACAAAACCACCATTTCTCAGAATATCCGAATAATATCTCGATATCCTCAATTATGAAGCTGTGACCAGCATATTACTGCTAAACACTGCCATATTCCAAGATAATAGTGCGCTCATATAGACAAAAAATTGATTTGAAGAACATCAGAGTATCACCAAACATCTTCCATGACCAGCACAATCGCCAGACATCAACAAAATTGAAGCGTTATCGGGAGTCTTAGAGCAGAATGAGGAGTAGATCTCCATCTCCGATATCTTTGAAGGAATTGGCGGATGTTTTGGTACAAGAATACAATAACATTCTGTTGGAAACTATTCAGACATTGTAGTGATATATTCCGCAAAGAATGGCAGCTATTTCATCATCAATTATCTGTATAAGAATATTTATAATAAACTTGCAACAAAATCGAAAAAACCATGGAGAATCAAAACATCTAATAACAAAACATATATATTCACGTTTTACATCAGCTACAGTTACAATTTCAGATCGCCAGTCCAAACACCGTCACCACACAATACATAGTCTTGTTCTCCCACCGGACGGTACAAGTACCGTCCGTGGCGCTGTCCCAGTAGCAAGAACTGGCCGTATGCAATCCTGCCCCGGTCTTCTGCATTATTGAACATGTCACCACGTACTTGAAATTCTTCTTCAGTTTACTGAGCGCGCCTAGACACTGTTCCGAGATGGTGGCACTCCACTGGTTCACCTTCTCCTGCTGGTAGATGGTTCCGGTCAGCAGGCCCTCGATGGTGTCCTTTACGATCTTGCTCACGTCGTCGACGATGAATTGGTTCTCGTCATCGTCCATCTTACCCGAATTTTGAATGACAGCCACGGGTTTCAGTTGAAACAATGACGGCTGTCTCGGTGACGGACGTTTCCTTTGATTGGACATGGTGGCGTACGTGGGATTCAAAGGCTCGCACGGTGGGAAAAAGGACGAGCGCTCTAGAGGGAACGCTGACGATAAAAGATCGCGGCGCTTTGGCGGTTAGCAGAGTGATGTTTTATTTGGCACTGAAAGTGCAGACACGACAACATATACATAGCGGCTCAACCATCGACCCCTTCCTAATTTTAATAAAATCGATATTGAAATTGGTCTATAAACTTTCGTAATATGGATAGTTTTTATTTAAATAAAAACATAAAATAGTGTCAATTTTTAATAGAAGTATATTTAATTCTCAAAATCATTCACGTTCCGAGTAAAAATCATTAAAAAAAAAAGAAATTACGTTCTATATTATATCATATTTAATATCTAAGGTATTTTAAAAAGAATAAAACCCATTATAGGCATAATGACACCTATACACCAATTTGGGTTTATTAACAAATGTTCAACAATTGACCATGTAATCGAAAAAGCCTATGAAGGTAAAAATGTATATTCAGCTATATTCTTAGATCCCAAGCCTTCGATGATCGCAAGACGGTCTCTTTCTAAGCTATTACGTAGGAAGCCTTACCTCACAGCAAGTATATTTTGAGTCAAAGAACAGGAGACCTACTCTACAATAAAATAAGCTATAAGCTAAAGTAGGTGTACGACAAGAAAGTGCACTGGGACCAACGCTTTATCTACTCTACACTTGTGATATACCACAAAGGGAAAATATTACGATGGCTACATTTGCTGATGATACTGCGATTATAGCTGTATATTGGGACAATAGCGAAGAAGCCACACAAAAATCACAACAAGCCAAAGACAACTTAAATAATTGGAAATAAGCCAGGAAAATAAAAATGAGTTTGATGTTTGATGTTTAAGATGAATAAATTCTTTTGCGGATTTGTATTAAGTAAAAAAAGTAAACGAAAGAAAAAAAGTGCTCCTGCATGTATTCTGATCATTTTTTGACTTTAAAACGGAATTAGCGCAATATATATTAAACAAAATGTTTTCTGTCATTTTGTATAAGTTTCTGGCTACCTCGTGATATTGTTTCGAAAAAGCATGTTGGTTTGTCAACGATCTGAAGCTATCAACAAGCTGCATCGATCTGAACAAATGATAGCCAAGAGGAGCTACGTCTGGTGAGTATGCTGAGTATGACAGGCCTTCCCTTGGAGCTGCAACAGCGTATCCTTCCGAACTCCAGCCACGTGTGGTCGAGCCTTGTCATGCAAGAAGAACATATCGTCTGTTTCTTAATATTGTTGGCCATTTTAACCACAATAAGTGTTTCAATTTGTTCAATTGGCGTCGGTAGGCATTATCAGCTCGTATACACTACACCTTGCTGATTCCATAGTGCGCCCAACAAGATTCCGGGACTAACCCATAAGTTCTTGAACTTGGAGTAGTCATAGTAAATCCAATTTTCATCACCAATCACAACATGGCCCAGATAACTATTTTATTTCTGTCTGGCAAGCAATGAAATTGCAGACGTTTTCCCTCCTTTTGGTTCGTTCGTTCGCACATAAACGTCTTCGAACTTCTTTGATCATGCAAGCCGTTCTTTGCCATCTATATCAAAATGACAATTTCTAAATAGTTGAAACTAAAACCGACCTTTGGGATGTAACGGAGCAGCATAACCATAAGTCCTTAAAAATATTTGATGGTACTTGAGGCTACCGAACCAGATTTTATCAAATCAAACGATAAAATTACTGAATGCCGAAAACAGAAATCTGAGCGTTCGATGCCAAAACTGTTATTTTATGAAGAGAAATGTCAAAAGTATCGAATTTAAGAGTGAGGTTAGGTTTTTTAACAGTTGTTTTCGATAATAACTCATATTTTAATCAACAGATATCGCTGATCAAAATACAACCAAGCACCTTCTCATTGTAACTACAATGATTCCAATAAAATAATTAAATATTTTAATAAAGTGTAAAATGAAATAATAGAACGTAGCATATATTGCTATTCCATTGTTCACCAAGTCAGCCGATTATTAATAGATAATGTGCTGACCTAGTAAAATGAATAAAGGAAAA
This sequence comes from Rhynchophorus ferrugineus, assembly GCF_030347505.1. NCBI lineage: Eukaryota > Metazoa > Arthropoda > Insecta > Coleoptera > Curculionidae > Rhynchophorus > Rhynchophorus ferrugineus. Next base: position 41,756,011 of record NW_027472585.1, read on the forward strand.
TATAAGGATGTTCTTGAGGAACTAAGCATTAAGTATTCATTTTAATCGAATTTCCTTCATTAATTATGTTTTAATAATGATCTATAGTAGGGTTTTCTTTATTAATTATTTTTTATATTGTTTTCACTTATAGTAATATTATTATTAATCAATATTGCATCAAAAAAGATATTTTAATGATACAAATACTCTATTTCTTATTAAAACATATATATAATATACAGATATTTACTTCTTCTTTTTTACAGTAATAGCCCTTTTTTATTTTACATTAAGATTAATTCATTGTACATATCTTGACGATTTTGGGTATTTTAAAATTACTGAAAAAAATTCACATGAATTATTTCAGTACACATTAAGCTATAGTCTATTCAAAGTTTTTTTGTACATACGTCATCAAGATGTTTAATACATTGCCTGCCGCAATTTGTAAATTCGTCTTAGAATCAGACAGCATTTTCCTTCTCATTTTATTATACTTAAAAAGAGACACAATGCTGGCTGATTAGTTCGAACACGTAAACGAATGAGCCTGTCAAAGTCGTCCAGTTGTCAGACATATGCATTATTCTTGAAATCAATAGTGATAATAGGTTATAACAGTAACCTGTAAACTATTGCAGCTGTATTTTTTAGATCTACTATAATGTTAAAATAAATTATATTTGATGATATTTTTGTTGAATTATTTTATTTAGATTAGAATTTTATTGTATATCAAAGCCCAACTGAATTAAAAGTCATAGTTGATGCGGCAACATTGCGATGTTTTGACATCATAAATTTAGGTGACGTTTGTACAAAATAACTTTGAATAGACTTTATGTACCTTATTATCACTGTTTATAATTATTTATTTATTTGGTTGTCATGAAAATATATCAACGAAGGTATTGTATATTATGAACATATAGAGTTGCCCATAAATCATAAATAAAAAGAAAACATAAAACTAACGAAATTCTATTCTTTGTTTGTCAAACAGAACACTGCATTTGGAAAAAATCTACAGTTTATAAGCCATAACTGGTCTGTGGTAATACCTCATGACTCACTGAATAAATATGTTAAAGTCAAATGACATCTTAACGAAAATAGGATTACAAAAGCGGTACATTTAATAATTAATTTAATTCAATTAAATATACATTTCTTTGATAACAAACATTGTATTTGAAATAAACGTTACACCAGGGTTGATATTTTTTTTCTTTTTATCCCAAATCAGCTACTGAAAAGCGTTTCGAAACTTCCCAATATCCAATATATCGCCTATATTTACTATTATCGACAACATAAAAAAACCATTCTAATAATATTTTATTTTATTGTACGATTTTTATTAAGGGTATAAAAAAGATAACATACTCAGAAATTATGCCCTATAAATGATTATAAAAATTCTTGTTCTCTATTGATTATGTATAACACGTTAGAATAAATATACGTCGCACAAAATTTTTAATAAAATAATTAGGTACAAGAATTACAATTATAAGAAGATAATAAAATACGAATAATTAAACAACCTCCACCATTTCGTCAAAAATTGTTATTAAAATCATTAAATAAAGTTTGAGACCCGATAAGAAAAAACTTACTTGTAACTCCGGACTACCTTCGAAGTTATAAGCCGAAGGACGGCCTTCGAGGGTACCGAAAGCGACGTTACCACCCCGTAATGGTGAGATGTCCGAGTATTCTGACGTACATAATGCGCGGGTTTCTTCTCCTCTCCTGGTATAGATTAGATCGGGTAGACCGTATGTGTCACGACAGGTGGCGCTGTCAGAACAATCAATTAATCGCTGTTTATCGGGTTGTCGAGATTTTTACACTTACCTGTAGTATTGAAAAGGTACCCATGGGTCGTTTGCTGAGGTTCTTTTTGATATATAGAAACTTTCAGGGCGCATGGAGTAGAACCATAAACGGATGTAGGTTATGTCGAACGATTTACCTGAAATTTAAAACAAAAACATTAAAAAGCATTAAAAAACTCCTTCATTGTTTTAATGTCCTTTAATTTGACTTATTTGCATTATATATACTAAGTTATTTTTCTTTTTTTAATATTGCCGAAAGGTATTATTTCTAGCAGTCGTAGTTTTTATTTCTTTATTTTGGCAACACTAATTGTTGTTGTTATTATTCGTTTGAATTTAATGGATTTTAATCTATATCTAATTAAAAATTTTACTTGAAGATTAATGAATGAAAGGTAAGGAATTTTTGTTAGCTTTTCTGTGATAGTAATGTCTCTTGAGGACTGCTTGTCCTTTTTTATTATTATTTAAGGAGTATCAACTAAATTTAAGGGTTTTTTTGTGAATTCAAAGTTACTCTGTGTAGAGTACTATTGTTTTTCGAAAAATATTTTATCAGCGATGTAATTTTGTTAATACAAAGCGTATTTATTTATACATCACAACTTTTAAAACAATTTTTTAGGAGCTTCTGAATATAGCCATCAGTTCTAAACGAAACAAGTTTCCCGTGTATTTGTTTCTTTTATTTTGGGAACAAGACAAAGCGAACGAAAACTGGGGCATTACTAATGTTTATTTTGTTATATAAGTCAAAAAACTGGTTAACACAAGCCACGTGTGTAGGATAATAATTGTAGCCTGATATTTACATAGGTTAGCTTTTATGTTGGCGCTGCATATGTGGCATAAAATGTAAGTAAACATTGAAAAATTCTATGATAATTATTCTACCATTTAAATTATAAATTTCCGATATATTCTTGAATGCATGTTAATTAAGAGTCATTAGATTTATTTTGTTTCCTATTTCTTTAATAGCAGTTTAACTCTACATATTAGGTTTAGTTCTATTAGGGGCTTATTATCGGGAAGGATAATAACTGGCATATACGATAACATCATTTGTCAACTATTGTGATATTACTTCTTCTGGAACGTTTATATACTTGTAACATTAAGTTGCTTACATCCGAAGAAAGTGAAAGCAAAAAGACATATCTATATAGGAGGGTCACTATTTATATTTCGGGAATAGGAAAAAAACAAATAGTTAAGCTGCGGATATAGTTTTATTGTTTTTAAAATTACTGGCCACGATGATCGATACACTTTTGTATACGCTTAAACCAATTTTCAAAGCATTTATTCTACTCTGAATGAGCTATCTTCAAAACATGATTTTTGAATGCTTCAATAGCTTCTTCGGGCGATGAAAATCGTTGACTACGTAGTTTATTCTTCACGGATGGGAACAAAAAGAAGTCATTGGGTGTGAAATAAGGGCCGTAGGGCGGATGATCCATCAATTCGATGTTTTGAGTGCTCAAATAGTGTCTTGTTTGAGCTGATGTGTGAGAGCTCGCATTGTAATGATGAAGAACAATCCAGCGTCTCTTGTTTGTTTTCCTTATTTCACCGAAGACTTCTGGCAAACAAATAGTTGTGTACCAATCAGAATTTACTATTATACGATCCTCTAGAGGCACTGTTAAAATATGACCAGTTTTCTCGAAGAAATAGGCCACCATTTTCTTTGAAGTGCTTCGTGTGCGAACAGCTTTTATTGGATTTGGTTCATCTTGGATCATCTATCGACTACAGTAGTCGATATTATAAACGTCTTTCGAAGCACCGCGCTTGAATTTCTTAAGCCTTTCTTTGCACCAATCGACACGAGCCATTTTTTGAGCGATTGTTCAAATTGTGTGGGATCCAACGCGAGCATAACTTTCGCACAGCTAATGCTTAGGGATGTCTCAATCTCACAATGGGTGACATGACGATCTTGCTTATTCATTTCGCAAACAGCATCGATGTTTTCTAGCAGAACAGCCGATTCTGGACGACCTTCACGAAACTCGTCGGACAGCGAACTACGACCACGATTGAATTCACTAAACCAGCGATACACGGTGGTTTTTGATGGAGCCTCATCTCCAAAAGTCAAATTAAGTTTATTGATGCACTCTTGTTCATCGCACGAAAATGTTCACGATACAGTTCCATTTTTTCCGAGACAAAACTTTCAACTAAATATAAAATAAACAAATAACGTCCGTGCGACAAAATGTTCTGGGTACGTATATCGTCAAAAATTTCAAACTTAAATAGTATAAATATAAAATATAAATAGTGACCCTCATATTAGGAATACAGTAATGTGGTAGGTGTGACACCCTTTTCATGTCACCACGTATAGTGATTAGTAACTGATTTTGATTGTTCGTCAAACTAATACGTTGTAATAGATTCATTTTTTCCTAGATACTATCAAAACAATATCTTGTCAAACTTACCAAAGTTCAGAGTCAAGTTAACTTGAGTGACGCCTTCTAATAGTGTTTCGGACTGCCACCAGGTGGGATTATCGACATTGTGGAAGTCGGTGAGAAATCGGGCATGATGCTGGCCAGGATTACAAATCTGACAGGATTTCCTGATGCCTGTTATGCCGGTTTGCACGCAGTATTCCTGATCACCAAACTCGCCGCATGTGTTGGTCGCCTCAATTGGCATGTTGAAAGCGGCATTTTCAAACTCAGGCATACATTTCTGAAATCAAAGTAAAAACAGTCAGGTTTTGAGACATGAAATGAGTCATGAGACAGTTGAAATGAGATATGTTGATCAATGTTTAATTTATAGTATTGACAATTTTTATTCTGCTGGCGTTAAACACAAAACTGCACAGGCCAAGAGAAGAACATGAGAAACATAGCTTAAAGATTTCTTATTTGGTGATTCGAATGGTCGTAACACGCATCATGCCTCCCGGGCGGAGATTGCCGAAGTTATTGGATAAAGACACAACACAAATTCATAAAAATATATAATAGACAATTTGAATGTGAACAGACTCGCAATTTGTGAACAGTTACAAGCTTTCTCCCTAATCACTAATCGATATGAACAGTAGTTTATTACACTACTTTTCTTATATAGTCATCCAACGCTGTCAAAACAAAGTTCTTCGATTGATTACCAATGCCTATCGCTATGTAACCAACGCAGAATTGCACGATGACCTGGAAATCAAATTGATTTGCGAAGTTATCCAAGATTTCGCCTTGAAACTCGAAAGAAGATTACAAAAATCATACTAATGTGGAAGCAATACAACTGCTGGACAGCGCGCAGGATGTCAGGAGAAGGTTGAAGCGAACGAAACCGTACGAACTTATATAAAATGAATACCTTTAGTGTAAACTATAGCTAAAAGTTAGTATAATTTTATAATTGAGAAATACATATTGATCTATTTATCTAGCACTCGTCTTGCTTGTGAATTAATCCAAGTACAAATGAAAAGTAGTAATAAATTAATTTTAAATTAAGATTATACTAAGCGTATCTAATAAAGATGTTATAAAAAACTTTTCTTATATGTTTCTTATCGACATGAGACTTTCATAAATTTATTATTTCTGGCTAATTCATCATTTCTCTTAAGAAGAGACTTGTAATTGATTCCTAACTGTACCAATTAACACTTTATCTGAGAGAACCCATCGGTCCTTATATAGTCTGTTAGTAATAATGTTCAAATATTAAATAACGCTGCTGTTGTTCCTGTTCAATACACTTTACTGCATTACGAGATCATATAGTTTGATCCTTTGTATTATGTTCGAGTATTATCCAAGAGTTGGAATATTTAATAGAACTAGATTAATAAGGTTAATATTTACTAAAATTTCATTTAGAGTTTAGTAAGAGTTATATTATTTCTATATTGACAAAAGAATGGAGACCGACCTCATGTCACTTTGCAATTATCTTAATTTTTCTGGATAACAGTCGGATCTTATGGTCGGGGTATAACTAATTATTCTTATATTGTCTGGACGCATCTACCTTAAGTTTTAGATCTTTTTTCTGAAAAATATGTTTTCTATTTATATGACTTTTCGCGGAACACTCGATTCTGTTCATATCTGTTTTAGAATTTGCTTATATAACGACAACTTAATATATTCGGATAATTAAGATTTCCTTCCAACTAACGTATTGAATTGTATATATTTCAAATTTAGTTCTATTATTTTCTTTCAAGTGTTACATCCGGGTTCATAGCAAGAAACTTAACGTTGTTGCTATATTAGATGACAGTGTTGTTCATTCTTATTGTTATATTTACAGTTTGACAATACGCAAAGTCTATGTGCATTGGTTAACTTTTATTCTCCAAGTCTTAGTCTAATTCTCTTCTTCCTTGTTATCTCCAACAGCAAGTATCAGAGTATAATGAGCAAATATAGCCATGGAGATATTTTCTATGTGGGATATCCTTACGGATGTAAAGTAGGACTGGCCCCAGTACACCTCTCTGCGAAATATTTTATAATGAACAATAATAGCGCCTGCATCAGTTCAATTCTTTGTATAACTCACAAAATTATATTATTATATTTGTGTTGTTTGGGCTCGGTACCGACTTCAAAGTGGTCAGTTAGTAATTAGGTTAAAATAATGTTGTAAATAGATAAATAGGTTTAGGTAGGTATTAAGCTAAATTGTGTGTATATAGTAGAATATAATATACGTCTAGTAGATAGGTTAAATAAATGTTTTTTTAGTTCTTATTAAGTTATTACAACGAATAATATATACACATTTAATTTAAGGCGTTTTTTTGTGTTAAAAATCTAAGTTTGATTTTTTTTGATGTCGGTTCAATTTTTTTGTAAAAAATATTTTAACTTTCACTTTTTACTGTTAGATACTTAGTCAGTAAATTACGCAATTATTTTATTAAGTATTATAATGGGTAAGCTAAGTATCCATCCAGTATCCAGCTATTCCGTATGAGGAAAAACAGGAATAAATAAACAGTGATTGAAAATAAGGAATGCTTCAGACCCGGGTATCCGCTACCTAACCTATGTGATTTGGCAAATGTTCTAACCAAACTAGAACAACAAAAAGTCGTTGCCCCCGCCGGGAATCGAACCCGCAACCTCCACGTATGATCTGAACGCTCTAACCATTACAACATAGAAATTGTTCAGTTATCAATATTTCTACGGCTTCTCATATGATGTGGTTAGTGTTTAAAAACCAAACTGAACGGCATTTGCATTGAACGACTTCCGGACTTCCATCACATCTGTTCAGCAATAACATTATACACACAGAAATAATAGAAATTCTATAAAAATCTATAATAATTTTTTGGTTTTTTCTATACTTTCTTTAATAATCGTGAAGCTTTTTAAATTTTTTTTATATATCTTAAAGTCTCCTTTTACCAACTATGGGTTTATCTGGACTGGGCCTAAAGTTTAACGCGGGCTCCGAACGACGGTCCTCAGCATTAAGCCTGACGACTAGCAAGTGACCAACTTTACAAATCCGATCCCAGAAGACATCCGTTCTTACCCAGCCTGGTTACTGGCGTGACTGGGATCACTTTCCTTGTCGGATTTTACACTCTTGTCTAGAACATTCACAAATTTTAAACAATCACAAACATAAATTGGCTATCGCAACAGTAGGAAGACTGTCCCATCGCCTTTACCACTACGCCACCAAGCCGGCGCTTTTTTAATTTGAACGCTGCATCAGAATAAGTTTGTGGAGTCGACACTTAACCTTGTAACCAAGTACTGAAATATACCCTTTTTTATCGAGTACAGTCACGTTCGGTAGTACTTTTACAACTTAAATATTTATATTATATGTGTAAAAGTATCATGTGTTTCTTTACAATGTAACAGAACATATTTTTAACTTGAAATTTAATATCTTGAATAAGAAGCAAATGGTTTCGTTTTTAAATTTTATTTTACACTTTTGGTTTTATTTTTCTCACCATTTCTTTTTAGCTTCTTTCACTACTTTTTATTATCCTTTTTATATTATATTGAACACTGATACTAACATTTTAAATTAAATCTGTTTCTTTCCTTTACATTGGTTCCTAATGATATGGATAACTCATTGACTTATATCTGATATTATCTAATCTTTTATAAATTTATTGTCTTACTGCTGTAAGTTGGACTAAGATTTTCATAGGAAAGGTTCATTTTTACTTGTGTAAACTATATTGAAGTAGTTTATTGCTTTTTAATACAATGTTTCATGTTGTTCTTGTTCAGATTTTTATAAATACTCATTATTTTTATATTTTAAAATGTAATTTTTACCAAATAGAGTTTATTTGGGATAAAGCTACTACTTAAATTCGACTCCAAGTTATAGTCCTCGGTATTAAGCCTATCGACTGGCGAGTAACCAACTTAGATATAACTATTGGGATGGTTTTTCTTGTCGTATTTTATACTGTTTTACAGTTGGGTATCTGTTCTATAATTTATTTTAATTTTACAAATCAGTTTTTCAATTTTATAGCAAATATATTATATTTTAGAAAAATCTAGCCTGTTAGATCCTAACATTTTAAATTAAATGTGATTTTTTCTTTTAACCTGATTCCAAATCAGTACAGATGGAATTATGCATCATAATATCGGTTATATTTTTAAAAATGGTTTACCATATTTGATTTAATATTACACATATATGATATATACAGTATTTTTATAATGGTGATGCAATTATTATGTCATTAATGGTTTTAAAAAACCACAAGTTTGATAAAATTATTTTTTATAGCCAATTTTACAATTTATAATACTTATTTATAATACTACTATTTATAATACACAGGAAGTATTTTCTTTTGTAAATTCACTGATTTACTGATCATATCAATATGTATCACAAGTGATCTACAACATGCGAGGATAGTTATATTATATAAGTGAAATCATATAATAATACTTATTGCCCACGGGCAGATTGTTGACGTTCTAGGAGATTAATAAAAAACTATACCAGTCTGCCTTATTCATTCATAAAACAACTACGTATCCCACGCTATCATCAACAAACTAATATTTCTCCCTCACGTCCCATATAGTTTAATACATCTCCTAGATCTTCATAGAAACATCACTATTTCTTCGTAAACTATTGAAGTAATTGAAAGAATTTAGTTATACTTACAAATGTTACAATCAATAATTTCGTAAAATTATTCAGGAAATTGTGGTTAACTTTACTTTTTCTTTATTCTATAAATATTTAGTAAATAAACATCTTTACGACATGTTTTAAATTCCCTCTAGAGATATCTAAACAATAATACTACTAGATATATAAATAAGCCTCTTATGTTCAAGAAAAATGACGCCAATAAGTTAAATAATATATGATGATCCAATTTAAAACATCACATTGTAAAACTGGACATATGTTATATATATACACTTCAACCATGGAAATATTTTTCTTTTAATTATTCATTTATTTTATTGTGAATTGAATGTATTAATGTGTTCTCTTATCTCTTATGATATTAAATGTATTGAAGGAGATAACAATAAATTTTCTTTTATTACACCTTACATTTGATATGCCTAGTAAAAAGTGGGGCAAAAGTCTCGCTACCATTTTGATTGCGCGCCATCTAGGTTATGTGACGTTTGTGTTGACCATTGTGTTGTGTCGACGTACGGAATTGTATTATGGATGAATATACGCTACAAGAACGAACAGAAATAGTGACTATAGTTATTGAAAGTAATCGTTCCGTTATTGCCACTCAGTGGAATTTGCGTCAAAAATATCCTAATCGTCCAGTGCCTCACAAAACCACAGTTTATCTTTTACATGCGAATTTTCGACAGTACGGTATGACAGCAGATAGGCCTTGTTCTGGAAGACAACGGATGTCTCGGAACTCTGAAAATGTGGCTCTGGTGCGCGATAGTGTTGCAGAGTCTCCAGAAACATTAATTCGGAGACGTGGTTCCCAGTTACACATTTCTGCATGCAATTTAAGGCGAATTTTGGAATATAATTTGAAAATAAAAAGTAATTTCGCAAAGAGGCGATTTAGCATGGCCAGCCAGATCTCCAGATTTAACAGCACCAGACTCTTTCTTCATCATAATTTTCATCATAACAAAAAATGTAAAGAACAAATAAACTTTCTATGAAAACCAAACATACTTATCTTTTCTTTGGGAAATGTTATAGGCAATCAAAATGGTAGCGGGACCTTTCCCCACGTTGTACATTCTTAATTTATAAATTAATTGTTTGTTTTTTGTTTGTTTTTCTGTTGTACTTGCATCAATACATAAGTACGATGTCTTCCCAATTAAAATTAAATTAAATTACTTTTCTATTATTATTCTCCTAGCATTCTACAATCTGCTCAATGTGCAATAAGAATTTGATGAGATTTATGTTATCCAATGACATGGAAAGATTGCGAGAGAGAGTTGCTTTCGAGAAAACCTTGGATATCACAGGCTTATAGGACTATAGGAGGAAACTTCCTCTTATTTTTTCCTTGGTTTGAGAGTCATAATGATTTGGGCTACTTTCCAAGTGCTAGGGTAATTTAGACATAACATGCTATTAAAAATAAAAATTATTTACTTTTCTGGCAGTTCTTGTAAAATCCGGCAGATTTTTTGGCATTAAAATTATATTACATCAGCTAAAGTTAATATTAATCACGTATGAACTGTAGAAGTTCATGTAGTTTGATTCATATCAATCTTCTTGCCTTTTGCTCGTTGTCCAGTATCTCCACGCGGCTGTGGTTTGGTAAACTTTCTTCCTGGTTAAGGCGAGATATTGGATAACCTAGTAACTTTCTTTGGTTACGTAGTGATAAGCATTGGTGATTAATCGAAGAACTTTGTCTTAGGAACATTGGGTCTTAGGTCAAGTTAGGGGTAACTTCCGACTAACCTGTACAGTTCTTTGACTTTGAGTCTGATCTATTCTGATTATTATCCAACGTGGTTTATATTGAATGTAGTTCAAACAATAAAATCGTGTTTTCTTTTCAATCCACAGGACTTATTGAACAATCTATTATAACTTTCTAAAATTCTTTTAAATTCTTTTAAATCTATATATATATATATATATATGTATAGTAAGTAAAATAAATAGGAATGATTAAATTGTTTAAATAAAAATGACTCTGTGTCTGTTACTTTAAGTTACAAAGGCGATAGAGCATTTTATTGGCTTATATAATAGCGAACATCTGTATTTACAGTGAAAATTTTTCAGTCTGATGAAGTCATACCGAAGATTTATATTTATCTGTTGGTTAACAGACCAAATGTTGTAAGGAAATAGGACAAACATTTATGTTTTTATCCGTATATATACAAAATATAAACTCATCGAAATCCTTTGTTATAAAATTGTGAGTAATTTTAGGTACGATAAACATTAATTTATTTCTTGATGTACAAAAAAAGACAAATTAGTAATTAATGCTATAAAAGTATTCTTCTAACTAATATATGAAAAACGTGTTAATAATAATAATCATTATTTACATAGTTAACAAGCGTTAAATTTCTGGTGTAAGTTATAATAAAATCCATGACATGAATAAAATTAGTTTACGTAACATTTTGTGGCTTTTTTAACATTGTAATCGCAAAAAAATAGTAATGCACAGTAACGATATTTTTATTTAAGCGTTCATATATCTGACGCCTGTCTTTATGTATCAAATTAATAAAATTAATGATAGATACGTGAAAGTAGAATAAACCAGGTATTTTTGTTAAACATAAGCAAATATAAGCAGAAAAACAAGATGAAAAATGAATAACTAGATAGATATTGTTATACATCAAAACAAAACACAAATAAAATAAACAGAATGCTCAAGGAATACCAAATTGAGACAGATATATCATAAAATTCCTCAAAAACATTGAAAACATTTCTAGATGAGTCACGAGTTCAAATTAGACAATGGCCGATATTGACACAGATGATAAAAATCCTTCTATAAAACATTTATAATTGGATTTAAGGGAGCATCTATCGAATTATTAAAATGTACAATAACAAAGTCGTATTTTAAAAGTTTATTTAAATCTTATAAAAAAAGAGATAAATTATATAAACTATAACAAAAAAAAGGTATTTTGCAATAAATGTAGATAGAGATATGATAAAATATATACAAAATCGAGACTAAATCCTCTTACAACTCAGATAACATCAGATAAGATCAAATTTTACTGGATGCAAGATTAAATTAGTTGCTGTCAGCATTGACAGATATGTGTCAAAACTTTGTAAATAAAAAAAGATATATTATCATATTATCCAAGTCTAGTTACCACTTGTTTTTATTATTCAGACAAAGGCGACTCCGACATCAAAATAACTCTGATCAAACGAAGCAAAATTTGTAATTATCTGTAAACTGCAGTTATCTAATTTGTGACCTGGTGCCTTTGATGTCTTGATTTCAATTGCTCGAAAAGACATTTTCCTTCCTTGTTTGTTTTTTTTCCAACATTTTTATACTATTAAGCTGTTGTTGACAAGTCAATTGCTAATGATTTCGATAACTTTTTTAATGTTTCAGTCAATCTTTCCAGAATTACTACCCTTAAAACACCCAAACCAACTTTCATACTCTTGGGTAGCAGAAATAACAAGACAGTCTGCAGAAGCAATCTAATTTTTCATATTAAAGCAATGAAGAATAATTTCCCACAAAACGTACAGAAAAGAAGACATAATAAAAATTGTTTTACGTCAATTTCTTTAAAACGCCACGAATTTATTCACAAACAGCTAAAATCTGCAAAATCTATAATCACTGTACTAAAAGCCTATAAAAAAATAAACTAACTTCTTAAAAACTACATTTTTGTATTGTGCCAGCCTAATAATACTTTGGTTATAATTTTCGAAAGAGATTTTTAATCGCCAACAAAAATACAATGACACCCTTGTTTTGTCACGAAAATGCCTACAGCTTAAACAAAAATGACTCCAATCGTTGAAATTTATTACATATTTTATCCAACTTAATACCCATCTTGTTTGTTAAAAGGATACTAACCGTTCATCTTACTTGATGTGTAACGTTTTATATTTGTTGTCTATAGATATATGAATCAATTGACATGAGTTCATTGCTAAGTATATATATGTATATATTTATTACTACACTTCATTTGTACTTGGATTAATTCACAAGCAAGACGAGTGCGAGAAAATATATCAATATATATTACTCAATTAAAAAATTATAATAACTTATAGCCATAGTTTACACTAAAGGTATAAACTTTATATAAGTTCGCATGGTTACATTCGCTTCAATCTCCTGACATCTCTTGAATCTCCAGGCGAAATCTTGGATAACTTCGCAAATCCAGTTGATTTACGGGTCATCGTGCAATTCTTCGTTGGTTACGTAGCGATAGGCATTGGTAATTAATAGAAGAACCTTATTTTGACAGCGTTGGATGACTAGTTGATTTGAATCTTTAGTGCAACACCATATTTGCACCCCATAGGTCCAAATTGGCTTTATAATTGTCTTATAAATCAACCTCTTTTATTTTAGATCAAGTTGAGAGTATCTTTCGACTAACCAGTATAGTTGTTTTATTTTGGTTCTAATGTGTTTTGCTTTTTGTCTAACATGATGTTTCCAATTTAGCCTACAGTCAAGATGGATTCCGAGGTATTTAGCTGATTCTGCTTGAGGAATCGGGCATCCATTGAATGATATAATTAAGTTTTTATTATTTCGCCGCAATGCAAAATTAACGTGGACAGATTTGGAGCTATTAGGTTCCAAATAGTGTTTCTTTTGTTGTTGGAATGTCAGCAGTGTAGAGCAGATATAGGAGACGCTACCTCGTGAAGCTCCAGCCGAAATAGTTTCAAATGTCGAGAACAATACTTCTGATTCTTCCGAAAATATAAGTCTCCAACAATTGACAATAGTTATGCTGTAACAATTTGCCCATATTACAGATTAACCACAAATGCCAAACACGATCAAAAGCTTGTGCGATGTCCATGAATATTACAGGGCAGTATTTCTTTTCCTCAAACGCTTTTCAATAGCCGCAGTTACTCTGTGCACTTGATCGATTGTTAAATGGTGATTTCAAAAACCAAACTGGAAATCTGGTATTATTACAATGTTTTTAACACGTTAATTTTGATATTGCAGGTAACAGCGAAATAGGCCTGTAAGATTGGACTTCTACTGCAGATTTGTCAGGTTAATTTTTTTTCAATGAACTTCAGATATTACGCTGAAGAAAAAGAGATTCCTATAGTGTTAACAAAGAATGTCTTGTCAATAAAAAATAACTTAAGGTAATCATATTTAACGAAGATTGTGAATGTTGACATATGGGCGTTCAGAAGAAAAAAAATGATACTATGTTAACGAAAATCTGTAATATCAATGAGATTCTCAGTTATGGCAAAGTTTGACGTAACCAGCAAAGCTAAAAACAAATGTTTTATGTGGAACTTAAATGCGATATGAACAGATGTCCGTTAAGTCACCGAAATCAGCTGTAAATGGAAGTAAAATATAGAGTGTAGATAAGTTTTGTTATCAGTGTTTTTAATCAACAAACTTTTATATATATATATATATATATATATATATATATATATAAATATAGCCACACTTAACTCGTATTTGTGAAGTCTATACGTAATGTGTACTAATTCTTAGGATTTTCCTATAATTCTTATTGGAAATACTATTTTTATTTATATTTGTTTAAAAATTTATCTTGGATTTAGAATATTTGGCATGTTCTTTTTCTTAAAGCACATGCATGATTGAAAGGAATTTATCATATTTATGTAAACGTTGCACTCAACCTTATTTTATGTTAGGTATAGTGTAGTTCTGTCGTATCACTCTAATAAAAAATTAATGATTCCCACAATGTTGCGACGTATAATATCTTATGTACACTATCCAACAGTCAATGCAAATAATAACCAAAAGGATCGATGCCTGATTACTACAGCAAAAACAGGTTTGGATTATGTTGTTTTTATTACTCATTTCAAACGTCTTCATTATAATACACAATTTGAGTACCAAGCAAGTTCATCGAAGGCAGAGCAAAATAAAAACTTAAGAATGATATGATTGAAATTTGATCATTTACTAAAGATGGAGCTGTTGTGACAGAATTACACTTATAACAACAGAAATCATTATGTTACTTCGAAAATTCGATTTTTATTTAGTAATACTTTAATTCTTACCCTGTACTCTGCATTTTACTCTGTAATCATTTCATTACTAAATTATCAAAAATAATTGATATTCCTCCTATCATCCAGAATTTAATATGTTTAATTATGCGTTGTGGCTAAGTGATAAAAAACTAATTATATCAATTGGTAGATGCCGCGTTCCTCAAGCTGAATCAGCTAAATATCTCGGCAAGAACATCATATTAGACAAAAACCAATGCAGGTTAGTCTCAACGTGAACTAAAATCAAACAGATTGTTTTATCCAGACGCCAGTTTGGACTTATGGGGTGCAAATATGGATAATTAGTGCAAATATATTTACAATAAAATATTAAAACAACTGGCCATTGAACGCATCCAAAACAAAGTTTTATGATTTATTACCAACTAGCGACCCGCCCCGGCTTCGCACGGGTGCAATGCTGATACTAAATTAAATACACTACAGAAAAAATATGAACGTTGTATATGAAAACATAGCGGCCCGCTCCGACTTTGCACGGGCATAAAATATATATGCCTGTCACTCAATGAAAACATGATTAAAATCGATCCAGTATTTTTGGTTCATTCATTACTGCCCTTGGCCTGCACGCATTAAATTTGGAGTAAAACAATTCCTCTTCCCCTATACTTACTATGAAGATTTCCTGCTATCTTTGGAATATCTAAATTCATACAATTTTTATTACATTACACATTTTTAAACGCAAATTTTAAATTTGTAATATCTCCGAAAATATTTGTTTAATTTACATGCTGTAAGGAACCATATTGGTCTATATTAATTGCACACTGTTTTTAAGGTACTTAATTCGATAAGGATTAATGCCGTATTGCTTAAAATAGCTTCGTAAATAAGCTATTTTCTCACGTAAAAAGTAAACAATAAAAATGGTTAATGTGGGTTATCCCTAAAAGATAAACATATACCATCGCGGACTTTTTTGTAGACCTTTTTATGGTGTACAATACTGTAGTACATTAATTTGATCTAACTCGTAGGGTTAGGCAGCGTTTTTGCTAATTGCTAAATAAGCCTAAAAATAGGTTAATTTACGACATCACGTTAGAAACCTCTAAAATTAGCAATGTTGCCTTAGTACATTATGCATGTATTATACATATAAACCTTTCTCTTGAATCACTCTATCTATTGAAAAAAACCGCATCAAAATCCGTTGCGTAGTTTTAAAGATTTAAGCGCACATAGGGATATAGGGACAGAAAAGGCGACTTGAAGCGAGTCAAACCACATGAACTTGTTTACTGTATAAGTGCATTCTTTACTTTAGTTTAAGTAGTTTAGTTTTATATACAACTCCCAAAGACGGTTGGTCAACCTGGGAGGGACGATGGACCAGTGTCTTAGGCTGGAGAACCTGGGCAAGCTGATTAATTTCCTAACCGTAACAGGACTATTAGTATAAATATAATGGTGTGCATCTATGTAATATCATGCATGTTCGCTCGAATTTTTTGTATCTTGTATCCGTATTACTGTCATGGGTTATTCGACCATTATACTGTAGCATTCATATATTCATGTATCTGTATGTTTTATATGTATATTGCTTGTCATCTTGCAACATACTTGTAATAACATTGTATAACTTTAACTGATACTGTAAATGTGTTGTATATTGTACATCTGTAAATAGACCCTAAATAGTCCCGAAGGCTGGTCGGTCTTTTAATATACAAATAAATAATATATAGTTTGGGAAATACATACTGATGATCCAGTACTCGCTTTGCTAGTTAATTAAGAAATTACAACTGAACAGTAGTGATAAATTAAGATTATACTAAGCATACCTAATTTGAGATATAATTAATTAAAAAAACATTAAAATACTTCGATAATAATATAGTATTTGTAATAAATAAAAAAAAATCGATTACTAAGAGGTTTATATGAAGGAATCCATCTCTGTACAATTGAAATACCTTACCTGAGGCCTATTGAACTGGTCATAACAAGCTTTACTCTCTTTACTCCCGATAGCAGGCGTCTTGTCAGTATCGTAAGCCAGCTGGCCGAAGGAATGTTGAGACGACAACAGCAACAAAAAAGCCGAAATTAAATTCTTCATCTCTATCGAAGATCGTTCGTAATTAGACGTAAAAATCCATGCGAAACACACAGCGGGTTAATTACCAACACAGATCGATGTTCGTCGAACACAACGACGGGCGCTGACGAATTTTCCGCTATGGAAAATTGGCGGTTTGCATTTTTTTTATGTTGCGGTACGTGTTAGAATTGGGTTCTATGAGCGCGAGTTTGTTGCACCTATTCGAGCTCAAAGCCGGCCGCCGCGCACGTTACCAGAAACTGAAAAGCTAAGCGCTGGCGGACTTGTACTGTGTATTTCTGTTTAGATTTTGTGAGGCTCCTGACGTAACGCAGAGGCGTAATCAGCTTCCGATGACACAGCGAGAGAATTTTTTTTAATATCAATTAAAATTATTCAAAATTTTTCATTATCTGGTTTATGTAATCAAACATAAAATATTTCGTATCAAATTATTAATTTTACATGTTATTAATAGCTTGATTCATATTGGTTTTGTTCATTCATCAAATCCAAGATTTATTTCCAACATTTTTAAATTTATAAGGGGTTATACTAGTTAAGAAATTTTTTTTTAGAAATTCAAAAAATCCAAAATCGTTTTCACGTTTTCAAAGCTTAACCTCTTGAGAATATTCCCTGAACGGATATTTCAAAATTTAAATTATTTTCGGGGATAAGAGGTCATTTGAAAAGTCCCCGGCCTACCATAGTAAAACAGATTTTTTTTGGCAAAGTTATTTTTTTTTATTCAATACACTGATCATAGCGACCCTCCAACTTTTTGATACCAATTTGGTAGTACGATTGGTCTTTGCTTTAAAATAGGCCTCAGTTTCAGCGATCACCTCTTCATTCGACAAAAATTTCTTCCCAACGAGCATTGTTTTGAGATCTGAGCACAGGAAATACGGTGGAAAAGGAAATAGTTCGAAGACCAATTCATGGATTTATGACACGGTGCATTGTCTTGGTGAAGCAGCACTTTATTTTTCTTCAAATGCGGTCATTTTTCGACGATTTTGTCCTTCAAACGGTCCAATAACGTTATGTAATAGTTGCTGTTGATGGTCCCTCTTTCTCAAAGTAGTCAGTTAAAATTATTTCATGCGCATCCCAAAATACAGACGCCATAATCTTGCCATCCGACTGTTCCGTTTTCCCACGCTTTGGAGCGGGCAGTCCACTCGGATGACTATCGATTGGACTTCGGAGTGGAATGATGGAGCCATGTTTCATCCATTGTCACATATCGATGCAAAAACTCGGGTTTATTACGCTTAATCATATTCAAACACTTCTCCGAATCATCAATTCGTCGTTGTTTTTGATCAAAAGTGAGCTCGCGCAGAGCCTACTTTGCACAGAACTTTCTTATACCCAAATATTCGTGAATGATATGATGTACACGTTCACTTAATATCTTTAGAGTGTCTGCTATTTCATTCAGTTTCAATTTATTGTCATTCAAAATCATTTTGTGTATTTTTTAAAAGATTTAGCCGGTAACAACCTCTTTTGGGCGTCCACTGCGTTCACCGTCTTCGGTGCTCATTTCACCACGTCAAACCTTAGCATACTAATCCTTGATGGTTGATTTTCCTGGGGTAGTGTCTTGAAACTCGGACCAGGCCAAGTTTTTGCTTCAACTGTATTTTTTCCCTTCAAAAAGCAATATTTTATCAACACGCGAAATTCCTTTTTATCCGCTTTTTTTCACAATAACAAAATTTGCTTCACTCAAAATGCTATAATTCACAAACTAATGATCCGACAGTTGTCAAATTTATACACGCATCTTTTGAGGGATAAGACTAACTTAAAACATATGGATTTAATTCCAGTAGCGCCATCTATATGTCATGCTGGGAATTTTTCAATTGACCTGTTATAATAATAATACTGAAACTTCATTGGGTGATGCTCATTCACTCCATATGTATCAAAATTAGGAATCATATATAAACCATATAAACGAAAGTTGGTCTACGATAAGGATTTGCACAGTTTTGATGTTTTATATGTGTTTTTATGCTCCAAAAAATAACGGTAATAGAAAATTCTTCATTTATCAAAAGACAGTCTGAAAGAAAGTATGCTATAGGCCCCAATGTAGCTTTATTGGGCGTTATCTCCTTATTAAAAAAAATGTAAATTGACTTTCAATATCTAAAAATATATAATATTTAGGTAAATTGATTTAAACCCTTTTTATAGCCATTTTTGTTGCAATAGTTGTATTGTCAAACATTATTTAACAATGATAATTATCATTTACGAAATTAAAATGTATTTCTCATTGACATCCTTGTATTATTCTATATTATTTAACTATTAAAACAAAGTTTCTTATTATTAAATTAAGAGCATTTATAAAATTATGGTTCTTTGTCTTGTTATTTAATATAAGTTGGTTAATAGGTAGTAACTTTCATATTGCATATACCTCGTCTCTGTGGACGTGTTTTCTATATAATGTTATATAAGTATACTAGCGGACTCAACAGGCTTTGTCTGTGAGCCTGCTGGACTATGTGAGATTAATAATTAATTAATTTCGACAATATAACAAATGCTATAATATCAAAACAACTAAATGTTATGATATTATTATATTTAATTAATATAAAAGATTTTAGAAAATCCTGGAACCCTAACCTAGCG
Source organism: Rhynchophorus ferrugineus (assembly GCF_030347505.1). NCBI lineage: Eukaryota > Metazoa > Arthropoda > Insecta > Coleoptera > Curculionidae > Rhynchophorus > Rhynchophorus ferrugineus. The sequence goes on from NW_027472585.1 coordinate 41,775,844, forward strand.
CCACCTACAGGGTCCGTTTGTGAATCTAAACCATTCTCGGGTCCACAGTTTCGTCGATCCAACTGTTTAGGCGAAGCTCAGTGACATACACAAGAGCAGAATATATATATATATATATATATATATACATATATATATATATATATATATATATATATATATTACTCTAAGCAATCTATGACCTAGTTACCAACTTTCTGATAAGATGCCGACAGTGATAAGATGCGCTATTGTTCCAAACAGGTAACAGGCTAACTTCCTCTCTATAATTTATAATATAATTGATAATCAGGTGGGATATTAAAACGTTGAACTACCATTTTATCTTGACATTCCCATGCTATATGCATTAATTGCTTTATTTAAGATTATTTTTTAGGAAAAAATTTATTATAGCAAACTAGGCTAGAATATATAGAGAAAAATAATTGTTTCAGATTTTTTACTGAAACTCTAAATTAGCGTTCATCATTAGTACGGTCCTGTATTAATTTTTAATACTGTATGTATGATTTAATTCCAAGAATCTTTTGGGGACATGAGCAGTAACAATTATTGTCCTTGTAGAGGCCTGTTGAAAATTCATACTCATTAATAAATTATATATTTGTATCATTGATAAAGGTTGCGAATATATAAATATTCAGATAATAAAACTGAATCCTTATCTTCCAAATACGATGATTTTATTATATTAGTAGGACTATAAATGCTATCAGTTTTTAGCTACAAGTTTTAGGAGCATAACATCAGGAACCAAAAAGTTTTAAAAGAACGTCGAGTTTATCCGTTTCCAAACATTCGCAACAGGTAATTGGATGATGCTAAATCTACAATAACTATTTTAACTGAATTTTAACTAATATATCACTACATAGTATATAACAAAGTCGCCTTTTCTGTCCCTATATCCCTATGTGCGCTTAAATCTTTAAAACTACGCAACGGATTTTGATGCGATTTTTTTCAATAGATAGAGTGATTCAAGAGGAAGGTTTATATGTATAATACATGCATAATATACTAAGGCAACGTTGCTAATTTTAGAGGTTTCTAATGTGATGTCGTAAATTAACCTATTTTTTAGGCTTATTTAGCAATTAGCAAAAACGCTGCCTAACCCTACGAGTTAGATCAAATTAATGTACTACAGTATTGTACACCATAAAAAGGTCTACAAAAAAGTCCGCGATGGTATATGTTTATCTTTTAGGGATAACCCACATTAACCATTTTTATTGTTTACTTTTTACGTGAGAAAATGGCTTATTTACGAAGCTATTTTAAGCAATACGGCATAATCCTTATCGAATTAAGTACCTTAAATACAGTGTGCAATTAATATAGATCAATATGGTTCCTTACAGCATGTAAATTAAACAAATATTTTCGGAGATATTACAAATTTAAAATTTGCGTTTAAAAATGTGTAATGTAATAAAAATTGTATGAATTTAGATATTCCAAAGATAGCAGGAAATCTTCATAGTAAGTATAGGGGAAGAGGAATTGTTTTACTCCAAATTTAATGCGTGCAGGCCAAGGGCAGTAATGAATGAACCAAAAATACTGGATCGATTTTAATCATGTTTTCATTGAGTGACATAGGCATATATATTTTATGCCCGTGCAAAGTCGGAGCGGGCCGCTATGTTTTTATATACAACGATCATATTTTTTCTGTAGTGTATTTAATTTAGTATCAGCATTGCACTCGTGCGAAGCCGGGGCGGGTCGCTAGTATATAAATAAAATACAAATACAGATACAGTGGTAAAGGCGACAGGACGGTCCACCTACTGTTGCGATAGACGCGGGTTCGAATCCTGCTGGGGCATGGTCGTAAATTTATGTTTGCGATTGTTTAATAGTTGTGATTGTCCTAGGTAAGAATGAAAAATCCGACAAGGAAAATGATCCCAGTCACGCCAGTAACCAGGCTGGGTAAGACCGGATGTCCTCTGGGATAGTTTGATTTGAAATTGGTTGGAGTCCACTTTAAACAGTTCTAATGCAGATAAACGCTCGTTGGTAAAAGGAGACTTTAAGATAAAAAAACTGAAAATTAAAAAATAATCAAACTTTTAATACGAAAAAAACGTTTTAAAATAAAATATTTACTTAATAATCGTAATAACTAAATAAAAATAAACAAAAATCTTATCTACTATACGTATTTTCTATTCTACTATATACACACAATTTAGCTTAATACCTACCTAAACCTATATATTTTGTACACGTCACAATATTATATTATATTTTTGTAATGCATTGTTTGTATAATTGTCTTGTTATTTAATTAAGTATTACAATGGGTACACCAAGTAAAGATGCAGCTCCTATGAGGAAAAATAGGAATAAAGAAACAATAATTGAATATAAGGAACGTTTCAGGCTGTGGGGTCCGCTAGCTAACCTAGCAGATTTGACAAATGTTCTAACCAAACTAGAACAACAAAAAGACCTTGCCCCCGCCGGGAATCGATCCCGCGACCTACGCGTGTGAGCTGAAAACTCTAATCACTACATCATAGAAGCAGTTGCCTGCGATATTTCTATGGCTTCTCGTATGATATGATTAGTGTTTAAAAAGTAAACTAAACGGCAATTTCACTGAACGATTTCAGGTCTTCCGTCACATCATTAAATAACATTAAACACAGATATCAGATTATTTTAGATAAAAAAATAAGTGAAATCTTTGTACGTGCCTTTCCGTCGAGAGTGGAGGGTTTCCCTAGATTTCTCCCCTTCCCCCATCAGATCCTGACTTGATTCATAACTGACGGAGAAATACATTAAAACATATATACAGTCGAACGAAGAACGTCCTCCTTTTCTTGAAACCGGTTGAAAATTAGAGAATATCCAAGAATAGTACTTTGAATAATACACATTGTATCGATTTTTCACAATGTGTAGACCTAATAAATGTTTAATAATTTTCGGATATTATTTAATCAAATAAAGGACATTGATCTTGTAACCCGAAAAAATATATCAATTTCAAAATTGGGACAAGTAATCGATAACCCACGAACTTTAAGAACGGTCTTTGATAGTTACTGTAATCGTTTATATTAAGTTTTCGGTCAGCCTGGTAATGAGCGAAAACCAAACCCGATCCAAAAAGAAGACAGCTGCCGTATTACGTTTCATGAAATCGCTTGTTCTAATTATAAGCTCATGGCTATCGCCGAAAGGAAGTTAGAATGTAACGCGGAAATAGATATTCATTTATCACATCCGTACATTTTATTTTCGCCAATGCACTATTTGATACTAATTTTTTCGATGTTCCATGTACTAACGAGAATATATTTTGAGCAAGATAGTTTCAGTGAAAGAGGTAATCCTTCTATGATGTGTAACATTTTACTGCTGTTGGTTTTTAGGGCTTTAGGGTTACCTGTAATGAAACGAGGTATTTGAACCGCGTGTCCTATTGATTCGAAAAGTTGATAGTCCGACGGGGCAAGGTCAGGAGAGTACGGCGGGTGCTATAATATGTCCCATCCAAGTGCTTTCAACGCCTCCTTGACCGGTTTTGCTCTATGGGACGGGGCGTTATCATGCTGGAAAATCACTTTACCGTGTCTTCGGGTCCATTCTTGGGGTTTTTGATCAATTCATAGATCAAATTGATCATTTATCTCTGGTTCCACCAAACGCAACATATTGTCTTGCGACCAAAACGACTTGGCCTTGGAGTCGGTCGGATTTTTTGGCCTTAAGGTTTTGAGAATAAATCCGCTTTTCATAACCTATCACTATTCGATGCAGAAATGATTTCTAATCATAGCATTTCGCATTTCATTTCATTTCACAGACGATTCTTCGACTTCCATTTGCCTGTCATTGAATTGTGGTTTTCGGTTGTTAATCGTTTCTTGGGCCTTGGGCTTTTTCAGTTTGGGCTGGATCTTCATCCAATAACTCTTACAGTTTCATACGTTCAAACTTCTTAGGTCTACCAGAACGTTCTTTATCTTGTACATTGAAATTACGAGTTTTTAATTTTTGACCAGAGTTTCGAGGATTCGAACCGATTCAAATACTAGGAGGACCGTCCTGTCGCCCCGACCACTACGCCAATCAAGTCGGCTTTTCTAATTTCAGCAACCGTAAAAATCAGCCCGCCTATATCTTATTGCCTACTTTATCAGCTTCTTATTTTGATTTTCTTTTTCAGTTTTAAACTCTCGCAGAGCTAATGAAAATATGAGTTTTCCAGCAATTTATTTATTTTTTAATGAAGTAAATTGTATAATAAAAAAATTGATGGTTGTCATTACATTAGAATGTCCCGACAATGCTTATAGCATGACAAACCTGTTGGGAATTAAGATATTAATTCTCGATAGGTTTACAGTGCTCATAAAAGTGTTTCAGGGGATAGATTGCATAGCATGCAATAGAATAGATTTTAAGACAACTAAGCTAATAATTCATAATTATATAATGGAGAAATTGAGGCATGTTACTGAAGATTACTTGAAAGGAGTTTTGTTATTCGAGATCATGTTCCTTCACCCATCGGTGTATGTATTCCAATCATTTTCTTCACTTCATAAAGGCATTTTACAATTCTTGCAATATGTGGCAGAGAGTTGACATGCAAGAAGAGATTGCTGGTATTTTTTGCAACAATTTGTTTAGGTAACGTCAGTAGTAGACATCTGTAATAACAGTTTTAATTCATTTAAGCAGCTTATGATATTGATCATGTTGATTTTACCATATACACAGCAAGGATTTATGGGTATGAATATTGCGCTTTGGTGTCGATGTGAATGGTGTTCTGGAGTAACCTTTGACATTTTGAGTAAGCTTTCAAACGAAAAACAGTTCCAAATGACATTTTTAGTTAATTCGTGTAGTAGCAATGTTCCCTCATTTCGGATATTTCCCAGTGAGTTCGAAAAATATTTATTACATCAGGTCTGTCATTGCTTTTCAACTTATATTTACTTATAATCAAAAATTCTAAACTAATAAGTTTTGTCTTCCATTTTATTGGTCGTTCAAACAGTTTTTTGCCATTAACATGAAAATTGCTTGTTTTAAATCATTAAGTGAATATGTGATTGTAGCACTGGAGCCAAGTTTGGATACTTTTCAAGATTTCGAAGAAAGACTTTTAATAATAAGACAACATTTTACTATAATAGATTTTATTGTTACCAAAACAAGGAATATCCTTAATTATCCTTAACTGCTTCTGCTATATATCTTTTTATACGCATACACACACAGCACCAAACGATGTATCTGTCACAAAATATTGAGAATTTGGAAGGGTATCTTAAATGAGCGCATGCGATACAGTGTTTTAGTTATTTAATTTGCCGCCAGGTGGCTCGAGGTATAAATTTGGTAGCAAAGCTGAAAGTTGACACTTTCTGCTCTCAGAAGGCCATTCTAGAAAATAAGAAGGCGTAGAGTACGCGTGATTATATGTGGCGTAAATAATCAAACGGTTACTAGATATTTTGGACTTTTTTGGTAATTCTATACTTCCTATAGAAATCATCTGATTTATATACAAAGAATTGGAGCATTTTTTAATATAGTTGACAAAGCAAACTTAAAAAAACTTATAAACATACGTGTTAAATATTCTTATTTTGTTGACTGTGTTTATATGGTTTCTTTAGTTAAAATTATTTGTTTAAATCTTAAGACATCTCAGGTGTTGCATCCCTGGATGTCAGAAGTGACTTGTAGCTATAAATTTTAACATTTTACACAGGATGAGTACAAACCGAAATGTAGAAGAGCATTGCTTAACAGGAAAACGATTTCCAGTTGTTATCTAAATTGTAAGTCTTTTATAATGTTAATTATATGTAACTGATTTGTAAAATATAACAAGAATCCATTTTGGCATAGAAAAAGGGAAACATTAATCCAAATATGTCAGGAAACGTAAGTTGAACAGTGGAGTTTTTAAACCCCGTATATATGATAGATGTCATTTGACAAAGTCAGTTTTGTTAATAAAATTTATTTTAAAACTTTTATTGCATTATTATTTTTATTACTGCTATTATTATTAATAAAATATTTTAAATTTCCCTCAGTTACTCATATTGTCAGTTGCGCCCTCTGGTGCCAAATGGACGCTAAACTTGTTCACAGGTAATATATGGGAGATACACTTCTAATTCCTCTGTATTTTGTAGTATCTGTTTAGAAATTCTAAGAGCTCTCAGAAAATTAGGTCATCCTAAAATAGTCCTACAAATATTGTTCACTAATCAGTCCTGAGACATCGTTCATTCAAATATAATGTTTAATAACTAGTAATCAGCTACCCGAACCAACATAGTTTTTTTTTAAACAAATTTGATTTACACATAAAATTAATATGGATTGATAATAGCTTAAAATTAGATTTCTTTTTTACAAAAATAATAACTACTTATCTATAAGTCCGTAATACATAAATAGGCACAAAATATTATCACAATAATGTAAGGATTTCGTAATACAATTCGTATTATGATGTAACTTGTATACCATTAAGATTTATTTTACTATAATATCTCATAAACCTCATAAAGTCTGATAAATATGTTGTCGTTTTAATAGCTCATTAGTTATTTTATATTGTCGGTTTATTTTCGCGAAAGTATTTACAGATGTTACAGTTGTAAATCGATAAACTGTTTTAAATATTTTATATATTTCCTTCCTTCTTTTGTCCTTTCAAATCTTAGTAGGCTATTCTTACAACTCTTATAATGAAAAAATAAAAGTAAATAAAAACAATTTTAAAATCAGTGTAAGATGCTAATCACCCAATTAATTTTAAAGTAATATTTTTATACTGTTAACTACAACTTAATATATTGCAATTTACTGTAATAACTTATTCCAATTTTCTTAAATTTTAAAATGTGCATTCGCCATTCTGTCATGGATACATATTCTTGAAATAATAAAATTATTAATTAAAAAGACCAAAAAATATTCATTATTTTATTTGTTAATACTATCTCTATGTAGTAACATTGAAATATTTCATAAAATTAAAATAATACATATAAATTTATTTCTATTTTTATGCAACGCATAAAACTGTTGGTGTTGCAGTTGCCTATAACTTGCAGTGTGTTTAAATCATTATCAAAGCCCCACGCTATAGCCTATTTGCCGTCTAAATTCTTCATTTGATATAAAGGTGTATGTTTCAAAGAAATCTATTTTTGTCCTGCATTTTTTCATGTTAGAATGGTATACAGTATTTATATGGGTTTCTGATGCGATGACTTATATTATGTTAAAAGCTTGGAAGGTATTTTAAATTTATTTCGTATTTGCGCAATGGCTTGACATTTAGGGCCGTCGGGCCAGACATGGCAACGCCGCAGCGATTCCTCGCACACAGACAGCTGTCTGACATTCATCCGAGGTAAAACAGACCGTGAACGTTACCGACTTCGAAAAAAACAATCGAAATGTTAGTAATGGTGCGTTGTGCGGGGTGTTAGTGGGATTAGTGCGTTTCTTAGTGTTCTTTTTGCGGTGTCGATATTTTGTACTGTTAGAAACATGAGTGACTTAGGGATCGACGTCTCCAGCTTGCCGGAGGATGTGCGAGAGAAGCTGGCCGAGCTGGATCTGGAGCTATCTGAAGGTGGGCACGCAGTTTTCCGATCCAAGTCGTCGTCTGATCAATAAAACCGGCATTGTTTAGTGTATATGCGGTATTGTTTACAAAGGGTCCACTTATTTTGACAAAGAAAACCTTGAACATTGACAGGACTGTCAATGTGAGTGGCTTGTTTACATCCGAGGGTGTCTTGATGGGGGTTGAGATGCCTCTCTAACCTGTAGTTAAATATTATAATTAGCACCCTTTTTTTAGTGATCATTTTAAACGAATCTTGTATATATTTTTTCACTCTATTTTCTTGGTAATATTGTTTGTTGCTTTTTGGGATAAATAATTGACCATTTTTTAAAATATTGTTAATATTTCTTCTATTATTTTACAATAAATACTATTATTCTCTTTGTTAATGATATTTTCGTTCCTAAATTATAGGGTACAACAATAAATTTCGTAATTTTTACATAATCGAGAGCCGAAAAAACACTGTTTGCTCTTGTGTTATCCAATCACCTGCTAATAAAAAAGCGTGGTCATTTGTTACTCAGAAATAATTTATGACTCACGCACGTATCAAGTAGGCTCTTAAGATCAGGTCGTTGGTCTAGTTGGCTGGATATAAAAAAAATAGTTCGGACAGTTTTTAAATCGAACTGGGTGTAAAAGCACGAAAAAGAAGAAAGGACGCGCTTTATGTTCTGCATTTAAATATGGTAATCGATTACTGTTTTTTGTAGCCGGTAGTTTGTCACAGTTTTCGCAGTACTGATTTTAATTAAATATCAATTGTTTTACTTAAAAGTTAAAATAATTTTCAAATATCGCAACGGCACAGCGAAAAAACTTAGTATTTCAGGCGATTTATTCGAAATTGAATGGCGTTGGTTAGAGCGAATTACGTATAATGGTTTTTCATTGTTTGGTGAATAATTTTTGTCGGCGTTGTGAGACAAAATCGTTGTACCTGAAACAGATTTATTATTATCCGAAACATATTCATCTGCTTTTTTGGTAAACCATTCGTGTCTTGAAAATGTTATTGACTTTTCCTTATAAAGTGAAAAAGTAAATTTTACAATGAATGTATTATGTTTAGATTTATTTATTTAGTAAATATTTATTTCCTCTTAAATGATTTCGGTTATTTCGTTTTTTTTAATTGAAATATTTTTACTATTTTTGATACACGATAGATAATTGAGAATTTTAAATAGTTGTACTATATCAATGATTGCACTCTTTTTATCTATCCTTATATATAAATATGCAGTATGCAGCAGCAATACCAGTGTGTAGAATAATTGTTATAACATAAATAACAAATATTTTTCAAGCATTACTCTTGGAAACTGAAAATTCAAATAAAATTTGAATGCCCTAATATCCCTTGGTTGGACGCCTCAACGACTTTCCTTGATCTAAGCAATTTTACCCTCGTTTCATTCAATCCCAATCACGACACTTTTCTTCACTGGTCGTAACTATATATTTTTAATGAAGGGTTTTTTGTCTTGTCTGGTCACGGAGTAACGATTCGATTGTCTTCTGATATTTGTGTGTACTTGATTAATTTATCATCACATTTTATGTTTTTTGAGTAATTATCAATTTTAACTTTGAGTGGTGAAGTGAAAATTATGAGAGTTAAATACATATCAATATTATAGATCCAAGGCGCTATTCTTTTAATCTTTTTTATTAATATTGGAGTAATTATCTTGTAAAATACTTTTGTTTTCAATTTTTAATGTTACTATTTTTGGTGTTTTTACTGTTGTTACACATAGCGCGTCAGTGTTTGTAAGTGGATCATGATAGTTGGCTATGGAATCTTGTGAATCACATAACAGTTTGAATGCATTTGGTATGATCCAAAGCAAGTATAGAGATAGAAGCAAAATTTGGTATTTTCTTGGATTTCAAAAGGCGAGGGATGTCCAACGCCCAACCATTGCCAAACAAACATTCAAGAAAGGTTGTGATTAACATTGTACACTTTTTCTGAGTTTTAAAGTTTCAAAGATTCTCAAACCTTACGTGTACACCCAATGGTTATATATGCTTATTAGATTCATAATTTACAAATTAATTTTCTACTATTGTTCTAGCAGTGTGAGTGTGGGTAGTAAAATTAAATTAGACTTCTTGAACTATAGTTAAGAGTAACGCGTATATTCTATACAAATTCGTATGGTTTAATATTCTGATTTTCTGCTGTATTGCTTGCGTTTTCATCTTGCGGTTCTTCGTTGATTGCATAGCGATGAGCATTGGTAGTTAACCGCAGAACTTTGTTTTAGCAGCGTTGTATTACTAGCCGGTTTGATGTTCAATGTGCAATGTGTATATGTGCATATCATAAGCCCAAAGGGGCTTAGTTGACTGTGACAAACCAGTCTCTTTGATCTGAGTATCGTTGATTATATCAAAAGAAGTGTCTTTCTCATTATTGACGTTTGATTACATTTGACGTTGGACTTTGTTATCTGGTCAGCTATACTATTGATATTTCTGCTACTTTATATTGCATTGTAACTGTTCTTGATCGGTAGTCATTGTTCTGTTTCTTATTATTCTGTTATTACCTTTTTATTTCATAGGAAATTCGAAAAAAGTTCTCTTCACACTCTACATTCAGATATGGATACCAAAAAATGTTCAATTCTGGAGAGGATTGTAATTGATTGATAGATAAATTTGGAAAAATGAATAATCGATTTTTTTGTCTCTCAGTCGTCAGTCAGTCTTCATTTTTGCATATGCCAAGCCTTATTTAATTAATTTTTAATCGCATTATGTCCGTTATATTCCCGAATAAGTTTTAGATTTATATAAATATATCGATGAATAATACATCGATGACGAGATAACGTATAAAATCTATTGTTGTTATGCAGAAGTTGCGGCTTCGTTTATCTATGTGTTTGAAGTCTGTCGACTGTCACAGGGGGGCTTTACAGATAACGTTGGTAACGTGTGTACAATGGACACCGGCAAACTTTTTCACGCTGGTTAATTAGACATTCACGCAGGAACCTAACGGTAAGGCGGGCGTGGTTCGCTTGGATATAGGCACGGTGGTGTGAGCCGGTGATATATCTTGAATAACTTCGATTCAACTGGGAAACAAAAGGGTAAAAGTTAGATATTTTACAGGGTGTGCATTTTTAAAAAATTAATTACATCTTACATTTTACAAATTAATTTATTACTACTGCTCTGTTGTACTTGCTTAATACACAAGCAAGGCAAGTACTGGATTAATACATCAGTACCTAACAGCTCAGTTTTCTCAGGGCATTTCATAGATTCCTTACACATGAGTTGATAGAAAAAATATTTTTTTTTTTGATTTTTTAAACCATCTTTTTGACGAGAAAACAGATATATATATATATATATATATATATATATATATATATATATATATATATATATATATTCGTGGTAGTTATATATGTTACTTTTTTTAAAATTCGTTACATTTTATATTAGATATGCTTAGTACAATCTTAATTTACAAATACAAGTAAGACGGGATAAGTACATCAGTATGTATTACCTAAATTAAATAGTAAATCAATTTGATTTCGAGGTTATCGTGCAGTTATTCATTGGGCCAATCTCTGTGAGTTTTGGTCCTGTTGAGAGTATCTTTTGACTAACCAGTACAGTTGATTGATTTAATGTATGTTGATTTTATTTTAATTGAAATTTATCACTCCAACAAGAAATGCCTTATACACACTACATTATTCTAATAATGTATTACTACCAATAATATGGCATTGCGTAAGCCACCGTTCATATTCGCAACGCAAGACACGCAGTGGCAAATTTCGTGACATTAATACTTGGTTTGGACGCAGGTTGAAAAGGGTCCCGATGATAGTTCCATACAAACACCTCCATATGGTTAAAAGAGGGGTAAACTACACAGAAATGGAAACAGCTGTCCCAGTGGTCTCGCCATTTACAATGGGTGGGGTTTTTAGTTATATTCAGCCTGTTATTAGTATTGTAATTTATCTTCAGACATCTATATATATATATATATATATATATATATATATATATATATATATATATATATATATATATATATATATATATAAAAGGAGACATTTTAAAATAATGTAATTCGTATTAAATATATTCCTTTACCTGAGATCAAAACAAGAATGATTAGAATAAAATATTAACTCAAATAATTATAATTTGATAAATTAATACATAATACATATACACATTTTACTCTACTTGGTGATTCCACAATATGCCCTATAGGCGGCAATAAGTATTTCTTATGTCTATATTATATATACATGGCATGTAGAAAATCACTTCATTAAGCAATCTCCTGTATAAAATATTATCTTAATAATTAGTCTTATTCTAAAGTCTATATATGTCCAGTAATCAGATCAGGAGGTGTTAAATGTTTTAGTCTACGCACTTCACTATCACGTCGCATATTTATCTGTTTAGCGAGTACGTTGGGATGCACTGACATTCTTTCGAAGTACTTCACACAAACACGTTGAATTACACTCGTTATAGGTTCTAGATGAATATCGCGCACTTTATTTTGGTGCCATTGAATGATGGATATATTAGATTTGTTAGCGGTACCCCATATTTGTTATCTAATGATAACTTGGATTTGCGCCCGATGGAGTCAATACATTTGATATGATTTAAGTCCAAGTTGTTTTCGTTTAGTGAGTATGTGCTTCTTCCAGGTTAGGCGTCGATCTAAGTGCATACCAAGATATTTAACATGGTGGGTATTTACTGGTGGACATGTTCTTTTACGCAGGATTAACGTTACATGGGTGGATTTTGTTTCATTAGCTTCAATGCGCCATGTCTTCACCATAATTGTATTTGCTCCAGGTGGGTTTGTAGGTTTTTTGTTGTTGTGACTGTATCTTCATGGGATGGATGGTATGTTGGCACGTAGTAATTTTTGTGGTGGGCAGATCGGCTGTATACAGAAGATACAGTACTGGACCCAGTACACTACCTTGCGGAACTCTTGAATATATGGGATATAATTCGGTATGTTCATCGCCTTGATTTACAATAAAATGTCTATCAGTGAGATACGATTTTAGAAACGGATAGTCCGGATGAGGGAGAAGTTTTTTTAATTTAACCTGCAGCCCGTACAGTCGTACTTTGTCGAAAGCCTGAGAAATATTTAGGAATGCAGTCGAACATTATCTTTTGGCATTTAGGTCAGTGATTTTGTTTACAAGTCTATGTACTTGTTCTATAGTTCCATGCTTATTCCGAAACCCAAACTGATGTTCTGTAATATTTTTTCTTTTTTCTATTATATAGTTTAACTTCTTTATGTATAGTTTCTCGAAAACTTTCGAGATTATCAGTAATAAACTTATAGGCCGGTAGGAGGTCACCTCTTTTGGTATTTTTCCTATATATACATAAACATAATATTTGATAATGGAACCCTTATATTTTTATTGCCTTTAGACATTTTGGAAGCCTTGAAAACGTATCATCTCTATTTTGTCTAATGGGATATATAATCTACTGTAACTCTGGCTCTATGTTTGGATCATTGTTATATTAATATTTCCAAACCAAAGTCCAGTTAATTGTTTACTCAAAATCATGCGAAATCCATTTCTAGCTATATAAAATTCAACCTTTTGTGTTTTCTATACATTTTATTGTATTTAATCCAAACAATTTAAAATTGATTTGATTCACTCACAACATTTATTTCCATTAATGGGAATTCCAATTTATGTGGCGTGCTTACAATCTCGACTGTTATTTGAAATCAAGGATTTTTTTAGCTAGTATAGCATATAGTATTGTTCACAAAAGCGTTCTAATCTATTTAACATCAATTTTGATAAGATTTCAGGTATTTATATCAGAAAATAACCAAATATTAACTAAATATGTTCTGTTTACACTATCAGTAGATGGAATGGGGGTTGTTTTTTATATTTTGGTTTGTAGCTAGATAATCTGGGCATTGAAACAAATCTATTTGCAAAAAAAACCTTTTTTTATGAAATGGCTTGGCTACATACAACTGCTATACGTTTATTTTTCTATAAAACGACAATCCCAATATAAATAATTGCCAAAAGTGTATATATAACAGGTAGTGTATATAAGAGTGCAGTATTTAGAACACAGTCTCTGTTATTCTTATTTTAACTAAATTATTTGCGCTGCACTGCTGCTGCATGCTGATCAAGAATTAGTTATTGAAAAAGTCGTCTCTAGATGTTCCACAACCATTGTTTATATATTGAAGTCCGCATAGTTTGGTCACCGGAGATTTCTCTAATTTCACTTTTCTTTTGGCTGAATTTTAAAAGTACCGTTTCGCTTCAATTATGCAGTTTCGGAATACAATTCGACAGTTTTAGTACAAAAATATATTACTCTTTGTTTCACCGTATAATTGATCTGCAAGGATTATTAAATTATTATTATTAAGTATTAAATATTGATTTTTTTACTCTAGGTTCCAGATTTTTTCATATTTCCAGAGCATTTATATTATTTATTTTTGAGGTAATTGCTGTTCTTAATATAGTTAATTTATTCCACAGTTTAGAAAGGTTCGGCCTTTGGTATTAGGAATAGTGTCAAAATAGGATTTAACATGATTTAACGTTATTGCCCTTTTTAATATTTTTTGAAGATAGTAGTACTCTCATATCTTTCAACATCGAAATCCCTTATTATTAAGTACTACGCCTGATAAATTGTATAAAACTGTTCAAACCCCGTAGCATAAAAAATAAATTAATATACTAACATAAAGAACAATTAGCTACGATACAAATTATTTTGTTCTATTGGTCTTTGTAACGGTAATATTTTTTTATTTGTTGATTTTCTTGAAATCGATCTATAAGAATATTTCGCGCTTGTTAAAAATGGTGTAGTCATCGTTAGCACTACAGTCATTAAATTTGATTTTTTAGTATTAATAGAGAAGGCCAAACCAACTAAGTAATTAGTGCTAAGTACCACTTATTAATGTTTTTAATAATATAAATGACTGTTTATAAAAAACTCAAAAAGGTATGTGTATTTTTTTCGAAAAATAACGTTAGAAATTAGGCAATGTTTTTAGTTATAGCTTTTGATTATTTTTGCTAAGAATTGTCAAATGTTTTTTTTTACATATTGAATGAATGTGAATTAATTTTGAAGGATTCGAAACAGTTATTTTAACTTATATTGTTTGCAATGATACAAATTATATGCAAATGATACATGAATGGTTGTGTTTGCTAAAATGTAAATAACATGCTTTTTTTCTTGGAAGTTATTAAATTACGCGTTATTAATATTCTTCAGTGATTTATTATCTTTATTTACTTGTTCATATTCAAAGAGAAATCAGCTACTGCTATAGGAAACTTACAGATAATAGAATTGGAAAAGTATGATTATTGGTCTAGACAATTTAAAAGTGTTGATTTTGATACAACTGAGAGAATATCCGGTAAAATGAAAACGTTCAAAAATCAAGAACTGGAAGTTTACTCGTATTTTCGTTGAAGTTTTAGATATTGGTAAAGTCTTGAATGACAGCATTGATACATTTAGCAAACAAGAAGAAAAGTAGTCAAATATAATCAAAAGCGTTATAAAGTGTTAGTGGTAAATGACTTTGAAGACAGGTATCGAAACGTTAACATAATTATCTATGTCACACTCATCTTAATTCTTATATCTCAAATTTGTATATTTATTTCTGCTCCCTAAGTATACTACTTAATGCCCCCTTTATTATTATATAATCCATAGTATTTTTGATAGTTGATAATAATTTGGTTTAAATATGTTGATTTTAACATGAAAAGTAGTAGAAATTTACTAAAAAGTTGTGTTGGGGTGTTGCCCACCGAGAAAGATATCGATATTGCGTTATATGGATATTTTGAAAAATAAATAAATATAATTTTAAAGGTTATATTTAATTTATTTTGAAAAATTATCGAAAAATATCGGGTAAAAAAACTTCGATATACCGTCCAAAAATATGGATATTTTTTTGCAGAAAATATCGTTATATCGATATTTTTTCTGCATCCCTATAAAAAGTACTACGATTCTTCTCCATGACTATAAACTGTATAGTTTTACATCCTTTAAAATGTAATTAATAACCTTGTATACTCAACATAATATTTATTGAACGATATTTTTTAATGAGTTGGGGCAGTAATGTTAAAAAAAATTTAACCAAAAGACGTTTACTTTGATTTATTGAGCCATTTAAACAAAAGATTGAAAAGCATAAGACCAAATCAATCTTCACCAACACAAAAACATCAATCTTAAAACCTAACACATACGAAAAACCTACATCCCCCCATTGTACAAGTAAATATGTTAATATAATATTTTAGGTAAATATATTTTGTTTTATATTAAAATATGCGATATAGCCAACGAGGACTGATTTTGAGTATGATGTAAGTTATTCAACGGAGTTTTTATAAATTCGACAAAGATTGATTTGCAACACACGCAGATTTATCTGTTCCGAGAGTTATAATAGCCCACTCAATAGGTACGTTGACTGAAGAAATAAGTGCTTTAAATGTTTGACTACCATAAATTTCAAGCAGCATTCTACAATTGTTTAAAAATGGACAAACGTGGAATGATTATTTTTTCTTGTTCGCAACTAAAATAAATCACTTGGTAAGAAATTTGCATTGCGTTTTAGTGGAAAGTGTTTAGTATTATTGGGAATATAGATCTGGGTAAGTATATTGCATTTGTTATCAGAATATTTTTTTGCGTTTTAGTTTTAACATCTGTGTAAAGTTTAATACCAAGTTGTTTGACAATTTGGATATATAAATATGTACTGATAGGGATTGCTAGATTAACTGTACGATATCTATATACAACTGCGTGTTTAACTGAGTTAGTTGTTAAAATAATTTTACAATCGACAAGTTTCTAGGTAGTAAACTGGCATGAAACGACAGGAAAACATAATTGGTATAATAAATAGTTCTGAAAATATTTAATGATATTTTAGGGTATTTACCATTATTTACAAATATATTATTCTGCAGAAAATAAAAGTATACTGGAAGTCTCATTTTTTCCTATTTTAAGATTTAAATTTTCATCAAAACTCCGGGATTACCGGACGTCAGTAAATAGTTATCAAACAATGAAATGCAGATAAAATGATCGAATGATAAAAAAACCCAGGAATTGTCGATTGTCAAACTAATATATTTTCCAGACCAAGAGTCTTTTTTTCATTTAATTTTAAATTCTTTTTAACTGCAGCGGAATCTCGTGTGTATAGTCTATTCAAAGTTATTTTGTACATACGTCATGAAAATTTGTGACGTCAAAATGTCGCTATGTCGACATACAACAAAATTTTAATCTAAATAAAATACCTTTTGTATACGTCTGACAACCGGACGACTTTGACGCTTTCATTCGTTTACATTTTCGAACTAATCAGACAGCATTATGTCTCTTTTTAACTAGAATAAAATGAGAAGGGACACATTGTCTGATGTACAAATTGCGGCAGGCAATACATTAAACCTCTTAATGACGTAAGTGAAAAAAAAAATTTAGAATAGACTATAAGTAATTTCGTAAGTATTTCAGTGTTTTACGTAATTTTAAGGCATTCAGATTTTTCAACAATAAATATTATAATTATTATTCATTATTTATTTAAATATTAATTTAATTAATCATAAAGAATTTAGAACTTGGTTATCAGAATATTATAATTATTTTTCGGCTTTTTTAATATCAATGTAACGCAAATTAGTTGATAGTTAACCTCTTATATGATTCATATTAGAATTATTTTCGTGTTTTTGCAATGTAAATAGATGTTATCTATTTTTAAAAGTTGCCAATGTTTGATAGGTTTGTTTTTTTGTGGTATGTTTCAAATCCAAGCGAGATTCAGGAATCTAACTAATATGTTTCATGAATTGTACAAAATTAACACCTAATTGGTGTATGAAATCCAATGTTTGAAGCTCATGTATATATTTTTTTTATAAAATATTTATTATATGGGGTTAGTACAATGTTAATTATAAATTAATTTATTACTATTTTTCATTTGTAGTTGGATTAATGCACAAGCAAGGCGAGTACGAGATATATACATCAATATGTATTCATCAATTATAAAATTATAATAACTTAAGCTATAGTTTACACTAAATGTATACACTATATATAATTTCGCATGGTTTGATTCGTTTCAGACATCCTGCGCGCTGTGGAGCAATTGTATTACTTCCACGTTAGTATGATTTAGTAATATTCTTTCATGTTTCAAGACGAAATCTTGGATAACTTCGCAAATCCATTTGATTTCCAGGTCACCGTGCAGTTATTCGTCGGTTACGTAGCAGTAGGCATTGATAATCAATCGAAGAACCTTATTTTGACAGCGTTGGATGACTAGTTGATTTAAATTTTTAGTACAACCCCATATTTGCACCCCATAGCTCCAAATTGGCTTTATAATTGTCTTATAGAATACTTGTTTTATTTTGGTTCTAATGTGTTTTGCTTTTTGTCTAACATGATGTTTCCAACTTAATCTACAGTCAAGATGGATTCCGAGGTATTTAGCTGATTCTGCTTGAGGAATCGGGCATCCATTGAGTGATATAATTAAGTTTTTATTATTTCGCCGCAATGCAAAATTAACGTGGATAGATTTGGAACTATTAAGTTGAATTTTCCAATATTTCGTCCATTTGTAGATTTTATTGACTGCCACTTGTACTTTTTCTACTGCCCTAGTCAAAAATATGTCGTTTGCCATGCCATAACTATATAGAAACATTTTTTAAAATTAAACATAGATTTAGCTATTATTGTTAAGTAGTTATAAGCGATTGATTTATATAACATTTTATTTTTATTTTATATGTTTACATGTTTATTTAAACATAGATTTAGAATGTATTAGTAGTATATTGCGGTGAACTATTAAAGTGCCTATTACCATTTTAATGGTTAATTAATGTTAATGGTGCTGTTGAGAAGGTCTTATATAATGTAATGATCCCAATGTTTATTTGAGATGATAATTAAGACTATAATGGCCGTTTTATACAGTGTACTTTCGTTGTTAACTTCTTTTTTCCTATTTAAGCGTCTATCTGTTACTAGTACCTGATGTTAAAACATCTTTTGGTATCATATCCGTAATTAGTAATGGATATTGTCGGATTTTACGTCACATCAGACAGGTCACGATTCATATACAGAAACAAGTAGTAATCAGAAGGAGCAAGGTGTGGAGAATAAGGAAAGAAATCTAGGTATATAACTAGGACGGTCCATCGGTCCTAACTCAGTCTCTGGTGAAATAATGTTTATACATGTCACTGCTGAATTTTTTAATATATGCACCTCACTACACAACACTACACAAGATCAGATGGTTTGATTCTTTTGACCCTGTGTCCTGTTCTGGTGTTATCCAAAAGTTGTAATATTTCCATATTAGTATGAGAATGGAGTCTTTCCACATGCCCTCATGCAATCTTGGTTTCTTGACTGACTGTGGGTATCTGAAGATCTCGATGTAGTTAATCAATCCTATAGTATTTGGGTGCACCCACAATACCTCTCAGGACTTTGTTCTGAAAAATTTGTGTTTTGTTAATGTTACTGTTTGCAGAACATCCCCATAATTGAGCTCCGTATGTCCATATAGGTTTCAATATTTGCTTATATAATAGCAATTTATTATGTACTGATAATTGTGATTTTCTTCCAATTAGCCCATACATTTTCCTATATTTCAATTCCAGTTTTTTTTCTTCTTTATATGTTTCTTCCAGCGAAGTTTTGCATCGAGATTCATTCCGAGATATTTAGCGTTGTTGTTATATGGAATGATAGTATTATTTTATTGGTGCTTGTACTGTCTGTTTATAGGTGAACTGCACATGTGCAGATTTACTTTCATTAATTCTTATTTTTCAAGCTTGTGTCCAATTGTCATATTGTCACTAGCCTGTTGTAATTTTCGTGAGGTTTCTTCACTATTGTCTCCGACAACTAAAATCGCAGTATCATCAGCAAATGTAGCCATCGTGATATTTTCCATTTGTGGTATATCACAAGTGTAAAGTAGATAAAGCATTGGTCCCAGTAAACTTCCTTGTCAACTTAATATAAGCATTCAGAATTTTAAAGACAATCTGCCCGTGGGCAATAGGTATTATTATATGATTTCAGTTATATAATATAATTATCCTGACATGTAGTAGATCACTTTAGTAAGTTATCTACTGTACCACTTATAATCTAAATCTTATTCTAGATACTATTCTGACATATTTTAAAGTCTATCCTAACTTATTCTAAAAGCTATTCTAGCTTATTTACTCTACGTGTCTATTAATCAGTTCGTATGGCAGTTTGCGTTTGAGCCTTCACTGTCATCGCGCACCTTTGACTAATTGGCGAGTGCATTGGGATACACTAATAGTCTTTCAGAGTACTTCTCACTAACACTGCGGATCACACTCGTTATGGGTTTTATGGAGATATCGCGCTGAATCAGTTTGTCGGTCACGTAATATGGGGCATCGACGATGACTTGCAACACTTTATTCTGGAATCTCTGGAGGATATCTATATTAGATTTGCTAGTACACCACATTTCAATACTGTAGGTCCAAATAGACTTTATAGTATTAGCTTATAATACAGAAAAACCTTATTATCTAATGATAATTTAAATTTACGCCAATACGTTTGGTTTAGTTTAAGCCCAAGCTGTTTGCGTTTTGTAACTATATATTTTTTCCATGTCAAACGTCTATCTAAGTGCATTCTCAGATGTTTAACGTTGTCTGCTTGCGGAAGTTCATGATTATTTTGATGGAAATAGAGAGATATACATTTATAGAAAATCAAATTAATAGAAAATATTTGGAGGCCTAAAATGGTCGATATTAATAGTTGACAGATTTATAGTATTGTTTACGACACTATAAAAGTTTTTAAAACATTTTCCTTGTCTCTATTGATTCAAGTTCAGGCTTTTAAAGCTAGCTCTGGAAAAATATAAATAGAATTATTACGTATGCCCACTGGTAATTGTACGTACCGCACGTTGTAGCTTCTGCATCTCTTCTAAAGATCGATTCGCGGTATCGTGTATTTATATATATAATGGGAAAATCTATTAATGGTCCCTGTGCTTGATGCTGGTAAATCAATAGTACATTTTTGGCCTTTGAAGTGGAAGCTTTTAAGAGAGCTCGCTGTTCCCTAGGGAAGGCAGTTCGAAGTTCGAAAGGCAAAATCACTGCTTGATTGCATTTGTTCGCTCTTGCTGCTATTGATTAGATTGATAAAACGGCAAAGGATTTATTGGTCATTGATCTGGACAAATTGTTATTAATTGCGTTTTAACGAGTATAGAGTTGTTCTATGATTATATAAGTTTCAAGTTTAATATCATTTAAGGTATTTCGATAGAGTATGGCATGACGGTGTTGTTCACACACTCTGAGGTATTAAAATCTTACATTACAGCGAGATGGTTTAGAGTTAAAAAAGAGGAAGTCTACTCTACAATAAAAGAAGGAATAAAAGACTAGGAAGTGAATTGGAGAAAATTCCTTACTTATTCTACACATGTGATATACCCCAAATGGAAACTGTCATGATGGCTACATTTGTTGATAATACTGCGATTCTTGCTGTCGAAGAAAATAGCGAAGAAGCTACACCAAAATTACAACAGGCAAGTGACAATATAAATAATTGGAAAAACCTGAAAAATAAAAATTAACCAAAGTAAATATGTGCATGTGTAGTTCACGTATAGTCAGACCGCACAAGCACCAATAACAAATAATAATATTATTCCATATAGTAATAAAGCTAAATATCTCGGAAAAGAGAAGGAACTGGAGTTAAAATATAGGAAAATGTATTTGTTAATTACAAGTATTGAAACCTATATAGCCTATATAACCTATATAGAAACCTATATAGAAATATGGAATTCAAATATGTGGATATTCTGCGAAAAGAACAACACATGTTTTACAGAACAAAGTCTTGAGAAGTGACAGGTCAATTGAAAAGTCCTGCCTACCATAGTAAAACACATTTTTTTGGCAAAATTAGTTTTTTTTATTCAACATAATTCCCTTCAAGGGCGATACACTTATTATAGCGACCCTCCATCTTTTCGATATCGTTTTTGTAGTACGATTTGACCTTTGTTTCAACTCTTGAAGGGAATTATGCTGAATAAGAAAAAACTAATTTTGTCAAAAATATGTGTTTTACTATGGTTAGCCGGGGACTTCTCAATTGACCTGTTAATTTATAATTGATAGTTATTATATATACCGGAAATAATGTAGAATAGACATTTGTTTTAAAATTACATTTATTATTACTAAGATTTTGGTATAAATAAGAGCACAGATAAAAAATCGTCATGTTATTTCAAAGACCAATTGCAAGCGTTCCGAAACATTGATGTCATTGCGCGTTTCCTAACTATGGTTTTCACATTGCATCGTTTGAGTACATTTAAAATTTGTGGTGAGATTTGCTTTTCTTTAGATTATTTATCTTATATTTCATAGTTATGTAATTGTTTTTTGGGCTACCAATTGTAGGACAAATTAGAACATCAACAAAAATAACACATATTTGATTGCATTCTTTGTATCAAACTATGACTGTTATTTGATTGGATATCGAAATATGAATACTTCTGAGTAAGCGTTGCTTATTTAAAGATAATTTTAAAATGCAGATTAAAATACAATTGACCGGGCTATCAAAATGTTAATTTTTCATGAGGTGATAGTAACTACAGTACAAAAATGTTTAAATTATATACTAATAGAAGTTTGACTTTCTTTTAACTTATATTTGGATAGAAAGTATTGATAGATCCAGTACCAAAATACCGTTTGATATCTGACGAAAAGAAGATTTTATGTTAATCATAATAATTTTTTTTTGTAACATCTTTATTAGATACGCTTAGTACAATCTTAATTTACAATTAATTTATTACTACTTTTCTTATGTACTTGGATTAAATAACAAGCAAGACGAGTGCGAGAAAATACATCAGTATGTATGTATTCCTCAGTTATAAAATTATAATTGTTTATTAGTTATTAACTTATAGCTATAATTTACACTAATAATACACAATAAATGTTCACACAAGTTCGTATGGTTTTGTTCGTTTCAATCTCCTGACATCCTGCGCGCTGTCCAGCAGTTGTATTGCTTCCACGTTAGTATGACTTAGTAATCTTCTTTCGTGTTTCAAGGCGAAATCTTGGATAACTTCGCAAATCCAGTTGATTTCCAGGTCATCGTGCAATTCTTCGTTGGTTACGTAGCGATAGGCATTGGTAATTAATCGAAGAACCTTATTTTGACAGCGTTGGATGACTAGTTGATTTTAATTTTTAGTGCCTCATTTAGGTCCAAATTGGCTTTGTAATTGTATTATAGATCAACCTCTTCGATTTTAGATCAAGTTGAGAGTATCTTCCGACTAACCAGTATAGTTGTTTTATTTTAGTTCTAATGTGTTTTGCTTTTTGTCTAACGTGATGCTTCCAATATCATAATAAATGAAGCACAATATGTAATGTTAAAAGAACAGGGCCATGAATGTATATATGTATATTCTACACACAGACTTCAGCATATCGATTTTAATTGCATTCCTTGCTTTTATTGAAATAATTGAGAGTTCCATGTTATTTTTGCATATCGTAAAGATTCGATGAGGAAACAATAAAAGTATTTTTTAGTGCCATGCAAGATATATTATTGAGTAATTTTAAAGAAAAATTGATGTTTGGGTTTTTATATATTGATAAATAGATTATATTTGTTACCCTACATGTTTTTTATTTTCTCTTCTACCTTTTAAAATTAAATATGTCCAGAAAAGATTAAATAACTTAGGCATAATATATAAACTTAAAATAATAGATATTAAATTTAGTTAAATTTGAACTTGAGTTTCAATTGAGATTTTAGGTTAATTTCTGAAATCGACAATATATATTAAACTCTTCCAGTTTGGGAGTAATTTACAAGAACTATAACTTTGGTTTGTTATTTTAATGTTTATATATTGATAAGTAATTACATATTGTTTTATTTTCTCTTTTTTCTTTCCAAACTTATTTTAAAATGAAATATGTAAAAGGTTCTTACTGGAGATGAAAAATGTACCAACAAATTTTAACTTGAGTCTCAACAGAAATATTAGGCTGAGTTGGAATGGATGTATGATTGGCAAGAACTGGCAAATTCAAATCCTTGTTCGTATGGTATGATTCTCCAGAATTAGACCCTTGTTTTCACTTCAACTGTACCGAGGTACAGATAAATTTTCCTGTTGCTCATGCTTTGAGAAATATTGAATACGTTCCTTGAAGCCTTATTCTGGAACACTTCTATGTTTCTGCTGCCTGCTGTACCTCATAATTGAATGCCATATGTTTAGATTAGCTTTTTTTATTCGAAAGAGTGATAGGGAGTTAATCACCCGAGCTTAGCATATAGAATATCTACTCTTGGTGATAAAAAGCCGCAAAATTAAAATTCATTACTAAACCAGGGTATATTTATTTATGCATGTATGTTATTTTAGATAGAAACATTGATTCCCTATGTACATCCATCATGCTCTTGACCAACGTAAAAAGCTTGGAGCAGTTCTTCTGGACCTAACCAAAGCCTTCGACAAGGTCTGGCACGACGGATTGTTCGCAAAGTGCGTGCGGCTAGGCCTCCCAGAAGACCTAACCGCTCTCATCAAGTCCTATCTCTCGGACAGATCTTTCCAGGTCAAGATCAGGGCGTCACTTTCCAGTCGTAAACAAATCGATGCTGGCGTACCTCAAGGTTCCCCGCTGGCCCCAGCCTTATTTAATCTCTTTATTTCAGATATGCCGAGAAAAGAGCATATTGACGTCGCCTTTTACGCTGACGACACTGCTTTCTTCACGGCCGCCAGGTTCGAAGTTACAATTCATGAGCGTTTACAGAAGCAGCTCGATCATGCGGTCAAGTGGTTCAAATTCTGGAGGTTGCAAATCAACCCCCTGAAAACCCAGGCCATCATTTTCCACAAGAAGCGTTACGCACTGCGCGTCTCGCAACTTAAGATCGACACCGCAATAATTCCATGGCTGGATAACGTCACGTACCTAGGTCTTCACTTCGACCGGCGGTTCGGTTGGCATTCCCAAATCCAGAAAGCAATCCAAAAAGGTTCGGGGATAGCAAACCTGCTATCTCCTCTGATCTGCCCTTCCAGCAGGCTTCCCATCTCCATCAAATGCTTATTTTACAAGATGTTAATTCGGTCCGTACTCCTCTACGGATCTAATGTCTACTTCAAGTTTGTTACACCCAACCAGGTCAAACGTCTTCAAGTTTTCCAAAATAAGCTCCTCAGGAGAATATTAAACGCTCCATGGTTTGTCAGAAATAATCAAATCCATAGGGAAACTGACACTCCAGAAATCAAGCACTTCATATCTCAATCATTCCACAAACAACAACTCAGCTCAAGTTCTTCTGAAAACGCGCTTGTTCGCGAGCTGGTCGACATGCTGGGAGCTTAGCACCGCGTCACCGCTAAGCTCTCCCCCTTTTCCAGGCTGAAACGACCTCATCCGTCGCTACAGTCATAACTTTTGCCCCCATACAACAGTACCCAGTTGTGTGTTAACTCAGGTTCGCGAATCAATAGAATCGCCGGGCTCTCGTGCCCAATAACGGCTGCCCGATCAGCGGGTGCCATATCCCCAAATTTAATGCAGTAGCAGTAGTGATCCACAGGGGTCAACTGTGAGGCGGTTTCGGTTTAGTGTATTGGTAAGCCCAGAGGCAGTCCCACATAACCCGGTCCAACTTGTCACTCCAGGGCAAGTCTCCGCGACCAGGTATGCGTCATGCATTCCACCGCCTGGTTTTTAGGCCAGAACAAAAAAAAAAAAAAAAGATTCCCTATGTGTTGAATCACGGATAGTTACAGTTCGTCAGATCTTTTCGGTATTATTTATTTAAATAAAAGCCTTAATTATATAAAGTGCGGTCGAGTTTATTTATATGTATGTATTTTAGGAGTCGTACTATCCAGATTTTACGTTGTTATTAAAACATGTAAATATTTATAGCGAATTCTCCCGCTTGTATATTTAAATATTGGATATACGCCCTGTACCAGTCGACCAAGAACATTTTATTACATCTAATTAGTTTGTTTATTGCGCTGAACTATCTGGTTCGCTTTTTTTTCTCTCTGTACTACGACAAAATGACTACGATCAGTTTAGTTGCATATAATGGCCTTGCGCGGTTTTTTTCTCTGTCGATAGCTCGGTATTCGATTTGGTCGTTAACAACGAAATTGACTGAATGTTTGGACGCCCATTAGACATTCCTAACGATTCGAGACATTGTAATAAAGCGGAGGCACAAGTTTGCCGAAAAACCGTTATTTACCTGCTGGAAATATCGTTAAATCAATATATATATATATATATATATATATATATATATATATATATTGATTTTTTTACAGAATCCATTTAAACCGAAGGGCGTTATTATAGAAAATTCTTTCCAGATATCCAAACAGTTCTAACTTGTATATCTTTCTCGGCCTGCATGTCTATTGTAATAATTCTTGGCCACATCCCATAACAACTCGATTTTATTGAATATGCAGTGATAGGATGGAAGACGTTACACACTGTGGCCATATTAATCAGCCATCTGTACTACTGTGTAATTTGTTCAGGCCTATTTCTAAAAAATTGCGAGTACGAGTATATTTATGTAATAAATAAAGCACAATTAAACATTTCGTTTATATTTACCAAATAACAATTTGAAATAATTCACTTTTATGTCCCAACATGGTATCTTCAAAATCTAATATATGTTTTGCAACCCGTCCCTTAATTACATACTCAACTTCTTGAGATCTTTTTCACCAGTGTTGTGGTTTATTTCTCATTGGTAGTCGCCCTTGGACTTGGCAGTCACTTTGCTCCGATAAAACTATTGCTGTTTCCAGCATGAAGAACAATATAT
This sequence comes from Rhynchophorus ferrugineus, assembly GCF_030347505.1. NCBI lineage: Eukaryota > Metazoa > Arthropoda > Insecta > Coleoptera > Curculionidae > Rhynchophorus > Rhynchophorus ferrugineus. Next base: position 41,802,620 of record NW_027472585.1, read on the forward strand.
CTGTAATGAATTTTGAAATCAACATTAAATTCCCCGATAAACATCCCTAATAATCCTATCACTGGCAAAATTCGCGTTTCTATTTTTTTTTTGATCTCATTTACCCATGCTTTAATACTTGTAGCATTACTTTTGTATTTTGTAGTTGTGGAATACAATCGATTTGTTTACTGGATATTATTTGTACGAGAAGTTAGTCTAATTTTTCCAAATTGCCACTACCTAAATTATCTCCGACTACATCTAATATCGGAATTTTGATGCTTGGTTGGCTGCAATCATATTTCTGTTTGATTTTAATAGGAATAACTTACCCAAGTCATTTTTATGCCTCACATATGTTTTCATATATTGTATATCACATTCCCTTCCCTTTTGTATCAGTTTTATACTAACCGAAAGATGATCATTTATTTTAATGCTTCCCTGCAGTTTTGAATGACTCTTGCATTCAAGGTCTGTCAGGGATTGCATTCGAATTTAGCAGTAGAAATATTTGTACAAAAATAAGAACCTACAACGTTTATAAATGGAGTTTTATTTATTCTCTTAATATTATTATTTTACACCTCAATGTCTCAAAGTGTTTGTTCAGTTTTATTGTTGTGGAATAACTCTATATCATCAACGAGATGTGATTTTAATGAGGAATACTCACATAAAGGACATCGACTCATTTATCTGAACGTAGATTCATATTCTAGATTTTTAACTAAACAAAAAGGTTTTAAAATAAAATATGTACATAATAATCTTTCTAATAACTAAATAAAAATAAACAAAAACCTTATTTAACCTATCTACTATACGTATTTGATATTCTACTACATACAAACGATTTAGCTTAATACCTACACAATTTTATTTTAACTGTGCCAAGCATTAACTTAGATTTGTTTTGTTCGTAATTCAATTGTACATATATGTTACAAAATTATGTTATTAGTTTTGTATTATTTAGGCTCGGCACCGACTTCAAACTAATCAGTTGGTACTAGTTAAAATAATATTGTAAATAGATAAATAGATTTAGGTAGGTATTAAGCTAAATTGTGTGTATATAGTTTGAACTATCTAAGCTTGATTAGTTTTTACTTTTTAGTGAGTCCCTTATTTATTTATTGAAGTCGGTTCAATTTTTTTGTTAAAAATATTTTACTTTTCTCTCTTTAGTGTTAGATATTTACTCAATAAATTACGCAGTTATTTTATTAAGTATTACAATGGATAGCCAACTAAAAGTATAGCTCATATGAGGAAAAATAGGATTAAAGAAACAATGATTGAAAGTAAGGAATGTTTCAGGCCCTGGGGTCCGCTACCTAAACTTTCGCGCTTGGAAAATTATTTTTATTTGGTCTTTAGGACAATAATTTCATCATTGCTGATAGAAATTGTTTATGATCAGTCTGTGTCCTTTGAAGATAATTACTTTTCTTTGTCTGTCTAATAATTATTACAAGAAGCGTTATGATATTATACCATAATGCCTTGTAATATTGGATAAATAAAATCCGTATATTGTTAATTAATATAATAAAATATCTACATAATAATCATTCTAATAACTAAATAAAAATAAACAAAAATCTTATTTAACCTATCTACTATAGGTATTTGATATTCTACTACATACAAACAATTTAGCTTAATACCTACCTAAATCTATTTATCTATTTACAATTTTATTTTAACTGTGCCAACCATTAACTTAGATTTGTTTTGTTCGTAATTGAATTTTATGTATATGTCACAAATTTATGTCATTAGTTTTGTATTGTTTAGGCTCGGCACCGACTTCAAACTAATCAATTGGTGCTAGTTAAAATAATATTGTAAATAGATAAATAGATTTAGGTAGGTATTAAGCTATATTGTCTGTATATAGTTGAATATAAAATACATGTAGTAGATTTATATAGAGTTAACTATCTAAGCCTGATTAGTTTTTACTTTTTAGTGAATTCCTTATTTATTTATTGAAGTCGGTTCAATTTTTTTGTTAAATATGTTTTACTTTTCTCTCTTTAGCGTTAGATATTTACTCAATAAATTACGCAGTTATTTTATTAAGTATTACAATGGATAGCCAACTAAAAGTATAGCTCATATGAGGAAAAATAAGATTAAAGAAACAATGATTGAAAGTAAGGAATGTTTCAGGCCCTGGGGGTCCGCTACCTAAACTGACTGACTTCTACACTTCGGATTTTCCGAACTACTTCCGATTTTTCATTATATCAGTTCACCAATAATATTATACATCAATATCTGATTATTTTAGATAAAAAATATGTGAAAACATTGTACGCGCCTTTTTAAATTTTAGGTTTTCCGTCGATTTCCCCCTTTCCCCCATCAGATCCTAACTTGGTTCCAATGTGACCACCTCGGAAATGCACTTTTTAGATTAAAAAAGAATTTTGAAAATTGTGTCCATAATTGACCGGGAAATCTGCGAACATACATTAAAAAAAATATACAGCCGGACATAGAACCTCCTCCTTTTTTGAAGTCGGTTAAAAATTAATAGACACAGCCCTGAATGAAGTTTTCTCATATGTCTTGTCACATTAAAACTTGTATAAGAGCTCTTTTTTTCAGTTAAAAAATAGTATTTCGTGTTAAATAATTTTAAAAAATTGTTAGCCAAATTTATAACATAAATATAATTAAATTTGTTGTTCATAAATAATGGACAATCCTATATAACCCGTCCTATATAATAATGAATGTCGGTTGGTTGTGCATTGTATTTATGTTACGGCTATCCTCCAAACTTACGAGATCCTAGACAACATTAATAAAGTTTCCTACTCCTGGATATCCCGATTATCCCAGGGATCAAGTGGAGCCGAAGACAATAACACTCCTCGGGCTCATTTATTTCGTTTTTCCATTTTTTCTCCAGCTTTCCGGATTTGATTAGCCCTATAAAAACAAGGGGATTTTTTATGTCTGTTTTCTTATCTAGTTTTACGGGGTTTGGAAATATTTGTTTTCACTTATTAGACATGGAAAGACCGTTATATATTAACGAAAGTTCTACTTCGTAGATTCTATGGCTTGTTTACTTTCAGAATTATCTTTATTAGATGTTTTATGTTAAATGGTTAGTGAGGTATATATTGTTAAAGGATATTATATTGAGTGGGGCAAAAATCCCGCTACCACGCTACCGCTAGTGACAATATTTATTGAAAATAATCGTTCCATTATTGCCACCCAGCGGAAATTGTGTCAAAAATATCTTAAACGTCCAGTGCTTATCGTTTATATCCGAATTTTCAACAGTACGGTACGACAGTAGACAGGTCTCGGTCTTGAAGAGAACGAACGTCCCGTAACGCTGAAAATGGGGCTCTGGTGCGCGATGGTGTTGCAGAGTCTCCAGAAACATCAACTAGGAGACGTGGTTCCCAGTTACATATTTCTGTACGCAGTTTAAGGCGAATTTTGAAAACTGATTTTTTGTCTAAATTGATAATGAGCGATGAAGTCAATAGACAGAGCAGTCGGTTTTGAGGAACACAGAATCCTCAATTAATTTATGAAACATCATTGCATCCACTAGAAACAACTGTATGGTGTGGTATTCATGTTGAAAACATCATTGGTCCCTATTTTTTTGAAAATGACCAATGTGTTGCAGTTAGTGTTACTGCTGAACGGTACCAAGACATGACTCGAAATTTTCTTGTGCCTGAAATGGAAGAGCAAGGACTAGAGGATTTGTGATTTCAGTAAGATGGCGCCACAGCACATACAGCTCGTTCAGCAATTCAATTATTGAATAACGTTTTTCCATGAAGACTAATTTCGCGAACTGGCGATTTAGCATGGCCAGCCGGATCCCCGGATTTAACAACACCAGACTTTTTCTTATGGGGATTTTTAAAATTAAAAGTTTATATGAATAAGCTCCAAACGATTCAATATCCTAAAGACAATATTTGTCACGAAATTGAAGAAATTCAGCTTCTGATGTTTCAAGATGTCATGAAAAATGGCTTAAAGATAGCCGAAAGTTGCATAGCGAATCGCGGTCACCATTTAGCCGATGTAATTTTAATCATAACGAAAAAAAAAAACGTAAAGACCGAGTAAATTTTTTATGAAAACCAAACTTACTTATTTTTTCTTTGAGCAAAGTTATAGGCTATCAAAATGGCAGCGCGACTTTTGCCCCGCGTTGTATTCTCTGGGTCTTCGTAAATTTGCCAGAAATAGTATTTTGTTAGTCAGACTGAAACTAACCAGCGGGAAAGCTTGTAGAGTCACGTGCCGACTACTTCCGGCCTGTGTGGTGTTACAATAAATAATATTTGCTTAGTTGTTGGTGGCGTGGATAGAATTAATAATCAAGGGGATCAAATCTGGAGAATACGTATGTAATGTAAACTGTAAACTGGATTTAAAATGTTTTTTACAATATAATGTTTATTATTATGATTATGAGGTACTTCGGAATCTACATTTCTATTGTTGTTTTCTTGATAAACTTAATTTTTTACAATGTATTTTTTTTAATTGGAAGATGTCAAATTACAGTTCATCAAACTACTGTTGCGCAAGAAAATAGATTTTCCTGTTATTGTTCGTTGTTTATTCAATGTTTTTGAAGCTTTGTCGGTATAGGTGATGTTTGTCGACTAGTTGGGTGTAAATTTCTGGTTACAAAAGCTGCTTCGCAGAAGGAAGAAGCATTTCGAGCATAACAAGAGCCAGTGAAGTATGAATTGTTGATAGGCGATATATTTTTTTCTGATTTAATTGCTTTTCTTATATGTTAAAACTTTCGCGCTTGGAAAATTATTTTTATTTGGTCTTTAGGACAATAATTTCGTCATTGCTGATAGAAATTGTTGATGATCAGTCTATGTCTTTTGAAGATAATTACTTTTCTTTGTCTGTCTAATAATTATTACAAGAAGCGTTATGATATTATACCATAATGCCTTGCAATATTGGATAAATAAAACGCGTATATTGTTATTTAATATAGTAAAATATGTACATAATAATCGTTCTAATAATTAAATAAAAAATAAACAAAAATCCTATTTAACCTATCTACTATAGGTATTTGATATTCTACTACATACAAACAATTTAGCTTAATACCTACCTAAATCTATTTATCTATTTATAATTTTATTTTAACTGTGCCAAGCATTAACTTAAATTTGTTTTGTTCGTAATTTAATTTTATGTATATGTCACAAAATTATGTTATTAGTTTTGTATTGTTTAGGCTCGGCACCGACTTCAAACTAATCAGTTGGTGCTAGTTAAAATAATATTGTAAATAGATAAATAGATTTAGGTAGGTATTAAGCTAAATTGTGTGTATATAGTTGAATATAAAATACGTGTAGTAGATTTATATAGAGTTAACTATCTAAGCTTGATTAGTTTTTACTTTTTAGTGAGTTCCTTATTTATTTATTGAAGTCGGTTCAATTTTTTTGTTAAAAATATATTTTATATATATAATTTATGATATATAATTTATTTATATATAAATATATTTTCCTGTTATTGTTCGTTGTTTATTCAGGTTTTTTAAGCTTTGTCGGTATAGGTGATGTTTGTCGACTAGTTGGGTGTAAATTTTTGTTGTTTAAGTGCTATTGTATTGTCTATATTTATTATGGTATATTATTCAAAAATAGGAATTAACATATTAAAATACGATAAAACATTTATGCAACACTAATCTATACATAAGTATCGTTCGAGGTTCTTGAAACTTATGTCTTCCATAACGCACATATACCAGACGGCAACACTTGATAAAATCTCGTTGCTCTTGTCAAACACTACCAGGTTAGACGGTTTATCTCGTCAATTTTAAAGGGTTGTTTACTTTCTGACAGGATTCCAACGGCACCATACGTCCGTTAACCCTCTGGTCATGTTCAAAAACGAACGATTTCGTCGATGTGCTGACGTGATAGAAATCGGACCGATGCAACCGTTCGCCAATCGATAACGAATTTCCCGAACGTAACCGCTGGGCCAATTTTCCGGCTTCAATTTGCGAATACTCGGCGTACGGATGGCGTTGCAGTTGGCAATGTCCGGAACCCGTGAGCTCGCCCCTATAAATATCCTTTCACCGTAAACGAAAAGATGGTTCAGACATCAATAACAGTTCAAAAGTATATGGAATGGGTAATATAATGATACAGCACTAATTCTGTAGATTGAAGATTTTACTTCGTCGAAAATTAAAACTTTTTCTCATCTTTGCAATACTAAGCGAATTAAGCCCAGAATCAGACAAAAATTACTCGCTGTGGAAAGCAACCCGGAGAAGACCTTTAAAAGACCTATTATTAGAGTACCGTTTATTAAAAATTATCAAAACGAATGGGTTCGACGCAACGATGAAATTTTTTTTTATAACATCTCTATTAAATACGCTTAGTACAATCTTAATTTACAATTAATTTATTACTACTTTTCCTATGTACTTGGATTATTTAACAAGCAAGACGAGTGCGAGGAAATACATCAATATGTATTCCTCAATTATAAAATTATAATTATTTATTAATTGTTAACTAATAGCTATAGTTTACACTAAATGTAGTTCGTATAGTTTTGTTCGTTTCAAACTCCTGACATCCTGCGCGTTGTCCAGCAGTTGTATTGCTTCCACGTTAGTATGATTTAGTAATCTTCTTTCGTGTTTCAAGGCGAAATCTTGGATAACTTCGCAAATCCATTTGATTTCCAGGTTATCGTGCAGTTCTTCGTTGGTTACATAGCGATAGGCATTGGTAATCAATCAAAGAACCTTGTTTTGACTATATAAATATGTATTCCTTAATTATAAAATTATAATTATTTATTAATTGTTAACTTATAGCTCTAGTTTACACTAAATATAGTTCGTATAGTTTTGTTCGCTTCAATCTCCTGAAGTCCTGCGCGTTGTCCAGCAGTTTTATTGCTTCCACGTTAGTATGATTTAGTAATCTCCTTTCGTATTTCAACGCGAAATCTTGGATAACTTCGCCAATCCATTTGATTTCCAGGTGATTGTGCAGTTCTTCGTTGGTTACATAGCGATAGGCATTGGTAATCAATCAAAGAACCTTGTTTTGACTATATAAATATGTATTCCTTAATTATAAAATTATAATTATTTATTAATTGTTAACTTATAGCTCTAGTTTACACTAAATATAGTTCGTATAGTTTTGTTCGCTTCAATCTCCTGAAATCCTGCGCGTTGTCCAGCAGTTGTATTGCTTCCACGTTAGTATGATTTAGTAATCTCCTTTCGTGTTTCAACGCGAAATCTTGGATAACTTCGCAAATCCATTTGATTTCCAGGTTATCGTGCAATTCTTCGTTGGTTACATAGCGATAGGCATTGGTAATCAATCAAAGAACCTTGTTTTGACTGCGTTGTTTGACTAGTTGATTTGAATTTTTAGTGCAACCCCATATTTGCACCCCATAGGTCCAAATTGGCTCTATAATTGTATTATAGATCAACCTCTTTGATCTAATGTGTTTTGTTTTTTGTCTAACGTGATACTTCCAATTTAATCTACCGTCAAGATGGATTCCAAGGTATTTAGCTGATTCTACTTAAGGAATCGGGCATCCATTGAGTGATATAATTAAGTTTTTATTATTTCTCCTCAATGCAAAATTAGCGTGGACAGATTTGGACCTATTAAGTTGAATTTTCACATCTTTCGTCCATTTGTAGATTTTGTTGACCGCCACTTGCACTTTTTCTATTGCTCTAGGCAGAGATATATCTTTTGCCATAATAATTGTGTCGTCAGCAAAGGTTCCAAGAAGTGTTTCTTTTGTTCTTGGAATGTCAGCAGTGTAGAGCAGATACACGAGAGGTCATAAGACGCTACCTTGTGGAACACCAGCCGATATATCTTTAAATGTCGAGAACGCCATTTCGTGCGATACTCTAAATTTTCTTCCGAATAAATATGACTCTAGCAATTGACAATAGTTATGCGGTAACAATTTGCTCATCTTACAGATTAAGCCCAAATGCCAAATCCGACCAAAAGCTTGTGAGACATCTAGGAATATTGCAGGGCAGTATTTCTTTTCCTCAAACGCTCTTTCAATAGCCGCAGTTACTCTGTGCACTTGAGCAACGATGAAAATGCTGAATTATTGGCACACCATTTAGCTAACCTGTTCTAACCGAATGATATCGAACAATAGACATAAACCCTGTCTATCAACACGATGTAGCTGTAAATTTGATTTCTCCAACATATATATATATATATATATATATATATATATATATATATATATATATATATATATATATATATATATTCAATGCCTATTTGAGAATGAACCATGTTCTGGAGTGTCTTAAGGCTGTTCGAATATTTATGCTTAAAAAACCTGACAAATCGGTAGAACAAATTATCTATAAGAAACCCATTATGATTAAGTACAACATTATTTCAGGAAGCAAACAAAATTAATCGATATAATGAAGATGGCTAAAAGTTCATGAACTCGAAACAAGTCGTAAGTCATGTAATGTTGAGGCAACTAAATACACACAGTTACAAATTCAGTTTTGTTTACTTACAAGGTTATTGTTGTACAAAATTAGAGTTAATATGAGTAAAGCAAGATTTTTAAACTAATACGCGATAGTAATTTTAATGCGGTAGCGCTATTAGCGTTGTTTTCTTTTTTACTTCAAGGTTATTGAGGCCTATACGAAGCCTATACCATATTTAGGTAGAACAAAGAAGGAAAAATATGCATATCTAATATTGGCCTGCATTTGTATTATATTTAATATTCAAATGAGGATCAGGAGTAGTGATAAATAGGAAATGATAATTATTATAAAAAAATGTATTTATACGTGGGTCATCATTTTGAGTTTAATAAAAAAAATTGACTAATTGATAATGGCGTCGATGGATGACGTTATATGATATTTTGATGAATTTAAAAATTGAGTAATACATGTAAAGAATTATCTTACCTAAAACACGATAGCAATCAAAATAATTTTATAGGCACAAAGTGTGCGTCATTGTGTTAGAACTAATAATATACAGTATATAGTTTATTCAAAGTTTTTTTGTACATACGCCATGTATTTTCCGGCGCAATTTGTACATTTGTTTTAGAATCAAACAATATTTTCCTTCTGATTTTATTCTACGTAAAAAGAGACACAATGCTGTCTGATTTAGTTCGAAAACGTAAACGAATGAGCTTGTCAAAGTCGTCCGGTTGTCAGACGTATGCAAAATTCTTGAAAGCAATAGTGATAAGAGGTTATAACTCTAACCTATAAACTATTGTGACTGTATAATTAACTGTAGTTTTTAGATGTTCTATAATGTTAAAATAAATAATATTTGGTAACATTTTTGTTCAATTATTTTGTTTAGATTAAAATTTTGTCGTATGTCAAGGCCAAGCTGAACTAAAACTCCGAGTTTGTTCGGCAACATAGCGACCTTTTGGCCTCACAAATTTAAATGACGTATGTACAAAATAACTTTGAATACGCTATGTGTCTTAATTTATATGAAGCAGGGTTACCTTAACCTTTTTCCTGCAAAATTCTCTCTTCGCTTTCATCCTTGATTAATAGATACATAGAGTGAGATATAATCATTTCTAGAATATGTTACAATAATATTTAGATTATAAGTTTGTACAGCAGATCACTTACTGAAGCGATATTCTATATGTCAGTATAGTTATATTGTATAGCGGAAATTATAAAATAATTCTTATTGCCCGTGATACTTATTATGTTCTAAGAGATTAATGAAAAGAAACGCTACGTTCCTCTAAAGACTATTTTTATAAAACAGTCTATCATTAGCTGTTTAGAATCAAGTATGAGTCGAGTTATTGATATTTTTTAATAAACAGAATGGTCCATATTTCAGTTTTATTCAAGTTCCATGATAGATGCGCTAATACCGGAAGTATGCATTAAATTCATAATTCTTGGATGACGTGCGTTTAGGACCATTAATGTTTATCGATGGGTAGTGCATGACTTGCACTAGAAATAGTTGGGCTACAGTAAAATGCACTAGTAGTATACATATCGTATAATAATAGTAATGGGATTATATAGTGCTAGAAGTATATTAACAATTACGAATGCTATTTCAAATAATGAAGCTTAATTAACCTAATAAGTGATCTTTGTTAATTACATAAGAGCTGTTACTTAATTTTGATGTATTGTTTTTATATTTCAAAAAATGTTATTTGCCGTCCACTATTTTTTTATGTCTTTTATTTATTGGAACTACATTTATTGGAATGTTGTACTTTTATTGCGTTATTTGAAGAAATTTTTTGTTGAAGCAAGAAAATGGGAAAAATAATAGCAAGTAACAGACGCATATTTAATTCTCCACCATTACAACAGTGTCCGGCCTGACGCATAGATGGCGCTACTAGAATTACATTCATTTCTTTTTTAGTTAGTCCTAACCCTCAAAAGATGCGTGTTGTATATAGTAGTTATTGTGTGTATATAGTAGAATATAAAATACGTGTAGTAGGTAGGTTAAATAAGGTTTTATATTTATTTAGTTATTACAACAATTATTATTTACATATTTTAATTTAAAACGTTTTTTTTGTATTAAAAATCTAAATTTGTTTATTTTTACTGTTTAGTGAGTTTCCTATTTATTTTTTGAAGTCGATACAATTTTTTTCAATCAATCTCAGACACTAAAAAACTTAATCGCATAACGTCATGGTCTTGAAGCAAAATAATAAGGAAACGATTTAAATAAAGCCGAAAGTAACTGGAACTGTACAAAAAATATATAAAAACGTAAATTTATGTTGTTTGAACAGTTTCAAAACCCGTTCTGTTAGTCATCTCCTAGCCGCGAACGTCGAATATCATCTTAGTTGAATGAATCATTACGCCTTACTATGAGAGATCATTCCGAAAGTAAAATTACAATAATGTGAGCTCCACCTACTCATACCGACGCGTTTTATGTCATGTTTGTTCTACTAAAAGTAAACAAACGAAACCTGCTGGTCATACCTAATAGTATTTGTAAAAAAAGTGTTCAAAACATGTTAAAAATAGAAGTTAAAAGAGGTAATTCGTTGAAACTATTGCTAGATTGTCTCAGCCGGCATTCGGTAATCTTCGGCCGTTTCCGTCTGATTTTGCGACGTTGCCATTTAGAAGCGATCGAGACGTAGAATTCGATGAACTTCTTTGGTAGTTCTTGATTGTTTGTATCTTTTTGTAGTTTATATTAGCGTTGGGAACTATCCGCTGAAAACGCCTAACGACTGTTTAGTAATTGACAACCTGTTGCTATCGACTGTTTCAGTCAACTACATTTAATATTCTAATTTCTGAATAATTTTGAAAGTTCTAATAACCTTAAAATTAAATTGTTTATACAATATTCTTCATATTACATTTATCATGTTTTAGAAGATGAAAATTGTGTCAAATATCTTCAGGTATACGTATAATTTACAAAAACTGGCAACGTACGCTTGCCAGCCGTCTCAAGAATTAGGGTCTTGTTGATTGCTTCATTTAAGGACAATAAACGTCGGATTTTTTTAAACGATTTTAAATAAATAGCTATCAAGGCTAACTCTAAAACCAATAGATATTCCTCTTCATACAAAAATGTCAAAGTATTGAGTTAAAACTGGAAACTGAGTAATTTTTTACATATTTTCTTACATCTTTAAGTAGAAATGGAACAGATTATGGACGGGCCAGGTACGTAAAGAGATCTGTGATTATGATCCCTCCACGAGAAACCCAAAACAGAAACTGCAGGAAGAATCCTGAGGAAACTTTTAATCAAAGCCTTTACTTTTTATCTATATTATACTAGGTTTTATTTTCCTTCCTCATTTTAGTTTCATAAACCGTGCGATAAATCCCACAGATCCAATTTGTCAATATTAAGTATTATAATCCATAATTAAGATACTCTTGTAGTGATAACGATAGCCTGATATCGATAATGGTATCGACTAGTATCTATAATAATAGCGTTAGGAGCTATCGAATGAAAACAATCGTTAGTCAAATTGTCGAATTTTGAGAGAGAAAATGATAGATAAAATTTTTTGCATCACTCTGTTGTACAGACCTGTTGTTTCTTAACTATTTTAAATTGGCATGTGTCAGTATAAAATCATAAAAAATGATGGAATAATAATTCTACATATGTTTTGTCGTAACATTATAATAGTCGGAAAGTAAGAATATATCAATAAATGGTAATATATCATAAAATAGTAATTTTATTTATTATTATCAAGAACAGCATTTCAAACTATTAGGAAAGTAAGGAAAGAAAGACAATTAAAAAATATTTTACAACTAAATAAAAATGCTGCTATATTAATGTACATTTTATTTAGAACATAATATAATATCTATATATACATAAATTGGGCACATTATTTTCACGGCCACCGCTAGGAGGGCAACACTATCACGTCAAAAACTAATGACGAATTTAGTCACTCTAAAAACTTATCACTATAAAAACTGGTAATTATAATAACTGGCAATTATAATAATTAATCACTAAATTGGTCGCTGTAAAATCACTACAAAAATTGGTCACCATAAAATGGAATCACTATAAAAACTAGTCACTATAAAACTGATCACTATGAAAAATAGTCACTCTAACAGCTTGTCACTATAGATTCTAGTCACTATAAAAACTACTCACTATAAACACTGGTCACTATAAAAAATGGCAATTAAAATAACTAATCACTAAATTGTTCACTGTAAAATCTAATCACAATAAATACTAGTCACTATAAAGCTGATCACTATTAAAAATAGTTACTGTAAAATCTAGTCACTATAAAATCTGGGTACTATAAAATCTAGTCACCAACTAAAAAAATCTAATCATTATTAAAACCAGTCGTTATAAAAACTGATCTCTATTAAATACAGTCACTATAAAAACTAATAACAAGTATTTCATTCGAATGAAGTAGCCGCGACTGAGGCCTAACATTCTGTTGTTCCCAACGCTCTCATATAGTAATTTTACTCAACTCAATCTACCATCCATACCAAATAAATAAAATTCAATTTACGAATATCGGTACTAATTCTGTGGTTCGCAGACCTCAGTCCCAACGGAACTGATTTTTAAGTTACGTCACAACGGAATCGGACTTTGTCGGTTGTCAAAATTTACGACCTACCTTTTCAGCAGGTAACACAAAAACAAACGAAAGCGTAACAGATATTGCGTGGCGTAAATGAGATTGATATCGATATCAGTCTGTCGTCGATATGGGTCAGATATTATTAGATGGAAAGCGCTTGGGATGAAGATTCGATTTATTTTCGTTCAGCGAGATCAGACGTGGCTTAAGATTAAAGAGGTTTTCCTATTACCGTAGTATTTATGCTCTAAGTTCGTGTGAAATATGTTAATGATCCCTAGGTATCTGAGAGGAAAGCTGAAACTGTTTCACTCAAATTCTACATTAAAAATCACTAATTTCTGCCTGTCAGCAATGAAAACGCTTCGAAATTCAAAATAAATTCTTCACCAAATATGCATCTATTGTTACCAAGAAATCATAATTTCCTATTTTTAACAGTAAGTATTTTTTTAAAAAGAATTCCTTGTTTGAAAACGACACACATCAGACGTCAACAACATGATTATAAACTTACTTAGCATGTTTCTTAATTAATTTTTTAAATTAATTACATCTGTTGCTATTGAGATTAAAAAATAGCACTAAATAGCTATTGGGATGAAAAAACCAAAACCTTAGCAGGGCTAATCTTTTTTTTCCTAATTTTCTGGACATAGACATGGTCATGTTACCGAAACATGGATATAGTAACATTGGAAGTTTTAGCACAACTCAGCATCCATAAGTTTTCCAACAAACAAACTTGATACTGTCTCTTAAATAGATGGCAAAATAATATAATAGTATAATTAAGAATAAACTTGAAACTATAAACTAGCGAACCGAAATTTTCCATTCAACATTGTTAAATCATTGAAATAAAAACTATTGCATATTATTAATATTTAAGTGTTTTTTATTTGCTTTTTAGTAAAACGTCCGAATTTATTGTGCAAATAATATTCTATTGTAAATTGATTGTTCATGACTTTAATTGATTTTCCAAAGACCAATTACTGATATTTATCGGTAATATTTATTACAAATACGCATTGCTTTAGCAATGGATGGATTATTCGCCATAAAATTGTACTTTGTTTACAGAAAAGTTGATATGGTTCTTAATTATAAAATATTTTATCAACATTGAGGGGACACCACATGATGAATACACTCTATGCAACGTTACGGTACCTACAAGAATTTAGAGATTAACAAATCCAACATTTTCACAGAACAACTACTTTAGGATATGTAATATAATATTTTTAACAAAAAAATTGAACCGACTTCAAAGAATAAATAAGGAGCTGACTAAAAAGTAAAAAATAATCATAAAAATTTAAGTTGTTTATGCTATAGACCAATATATATATATATATATATATATATATATATATATATATATATATATATATATATATATATATATATATTAAATGATACATGTGATCGACGGGTGAATTGACAGGATATTAGGTTAGGTAAATGAAGTATGGAAAGGAAAGGAGTACTGGAACTGCATGGTACCAATCCACTGGCGTTGCTAACTTTTGAACTTGTTCTAGGTGAATGCGTGGTGGCCTAAAGGGTCGTGGCGGTCTTCACAAAACAATAGAATATTTGATATTCTGATATAGTTCTATATATTTTTAAAACTTATACAATAGATAACGATATTTTACACACTTAATTTAGCAATAATTTACTGTTTCAAAAAAAGGTTACTATTCCTGAAATATAACGAATAAAAAATAGATAAGTAGTTCGTCAGATTAGATAAAAATATATATTGATTTTGATAAGAAAAACTGATTAGTATATAGCTGATAGTTTCGCCTGCAACAAAAAACTATATCCTATTTCAGTTAATTTAACAGATTTAGTAAATTTTTCCTGGGAATCAAATATACCTTGAAGACAACTGCAATGTATATTCCTATCAATCCAATAGAAGTAATAGAATTACCACTTAACGCTGACACTGATAATTAATACTCAATTTCTGATTTCATTGTTAGGATATATTGCTGAGTTTATAATAATTAATCTAGAGTCAATAGCAATTAACAGGTCATTTGAAAAGTCCCCGGCCTACCATAATAAAACACATTTTTTGGCAAAATTAGTTTTTTTATTCAATATAATTCCCTTCAAGGCTGATACACTGATTATAGCGACCCTCCAACTTTTCTATACCTTTTTTGTAGTACGATTTTCCCTTTGCTTCAAAATAGGCCTCAGTTTCGTCGATCACCTCTTCGTTCGACTAACATTTTTTCCCAGCGAGCATTCTTTTGAGATCTGAGAACAGGAAATAGTCGCTGGGGGCAGATCTGGAGAATACGGTGGATGAGAAAGCAATTCGAAGCCCAATTCATAGATTTTTGCCATCGTTTTCACTGATTTGTGACACGGTGCATTGTCTTGGCGATTTCGAGTCTCGAGTGTTGATGGTCCTTCCTTTTCCGAGGTAGTTAATGAAAATTATTCAATACGCATCCCAAAATGCAGACGTCATTACTTTGCAAGCCGACTGTTGCGTTTTTCCACGCTTTGGAGCGGGTTCATTGTGTGCAGTCCACTGGGATGACTGTCGATTGGACTTCGGAGTGAAATGATGGAGCCATATTTCATCCATTGTCACAAATCGATGCAAATCCCGGGTTTAGTACCCTTGATCATCTTCAAACACTGCTCCGAATCAGCAACTCGTCGTTGTTTTTGGTCAAAAGTGAGCTCGCACGGCACCTACTTTGCACAGAGCTTTCTCATATCCAAATATTCGTAAATGATATGATTTACACGTTCAGTTGATATCTTTAGACTGTCTGCTATTTCATTCAATTTCAATTTACGGTCATCCAAATAATTTTGTGGATATTTTTAATGTTTTCATCAGTAACAACCTATTTTGCGCGTCCACTGCGTTTTTGCTTCAACTGTATTTCCTGAAATTTCTTTTTATCCATTTTTTTTTAACAAATGTTGTTTCACTCACAATGTTTTCCAGCCAAAAAATGTTCGAGAATAAAGTAATGTAAAAGTAAAATAAAAAAAAGGTTATGGAAAAGCTTTCCAGAATCCCCATAAATAAAACTGATTTTTTAGTATATTAAAGGAAAATATATGAATATTGTTTTTCTCGACACATATAGATATGCTCTCCCTAACTTGTTCCCTACCCAACTTTGAACTTTTGGTCGTTAAGCGCATAGCGTCTGCTGTCTAGTCTGAGACGGTTCACGGACGCCAACCTGTTAGCGTCGAGACGCCTCATCACCAAATCGATATTAAATATCACGCTGTTATTACTGGTTACACCCCGAGCCGCAAGCCTAAGGCACTGTGTTTTTTACGCCGATTTTACAGACTCGGAGTGAACGCAGACCGCAATCTCTATCTCCATGTTAAACTATCCGCGTGCATGAAAGAACCTGTCGATTTATCTGAATCTGAATTCACAGAATATTGGGAAAATATGCGGTACAACTATTTTCCTACATTTCGATGAAAAATAAATTCAGTATTTTAAATTTTATCTGTCCTTAAATACATAGAAGAGAAGAGTGAGTAAATTTCTGGAATATTTTTCCACAACGTATTTTATTACGCAAAAGTTCGTTGGAAAATCACATTAAAAAGGAAAGAAAAATAAACCTAGAAATTAAGTACCAATTTTAAAGGTTTATCAAAACCAATTAATAGTTTCTTTTTTAATATTTAAGGAATATCTTTAGTTTTTCTATAAAATACAAAACCAATCAAAGCAGCAATTTAAGAAGCCCTTTCATTCCAGTGATATATGACAAAGTGTTAGTAGAATTGGGAGTTAAATTTGAGGATTTTACTGCATATGTCACTTGCAGAATTGTGTAAAAGCTCTGCCATATATCATTTTCTTGATAGGCAAACATTACACTTTTCTTCAGCGATGGGAAATGAAAGAATATATTGGAAATATCACTTAATTGATAATATAATATATTAAAAGGTTCTTTTACAATTTTTAAAGAATATCTTTAATTTTTCCTGAAAGAATCGAAAAATATCGGTTACCAAATTTATGGATATATTAGGCGCTTGTATGTTTTCTAATAATGTTTTCCAAACACTGCCATATTCCAACATGAAGGTGGATGGGTAGATTTCTTCCATCGATCTCACTGACTTGTGACACGGTGCATTGTCTTGGTGAAGCAGCGGTTGCTTTTTTTTCAAATGCTGCCGTTATCGGCGATTTCGTCCTTCAACTTGTCGTTGTTTTTGGTCAAGCGAGCTTCCCCGGCAACCACTTTACACAGAGCTTTCTTATATCCAAATATTCGTGAATGATATATTATATTTCATATATTTCATTCAATTTCAATTTACGGTCATTCAAAATCATTTTGTGGATTTGTTTAATGTTTCCGTCGGTAACAACCTCTTTTGGGCGTCCACTGCGTTCACCGTCTTCGGTGCTCATTTCACCACGTCTAAACTTAGCATACCAATCCATGATGGTTGATTTTCCTGGGGCAGTGTAAGGATTTTAAGTTTTTGATTCAATCGTATTTTTTCCCTTCAAAAAGCAATATTTTATCAACACGCGAAATTCCTTTTTATCCATTTTTTTCACAATAACAAAAGTTACTTCACTCAAAATGCTATAATTTACAAACTAATGATCCGACAGCTGTCAAACTTATACACGCATCTTTTGAGGGTTAGGGCTAACTAAAAAACATATGGATTTAATTCTAGTAGCGCCATCTATGTGTCAGGTCGGGGACTTTCAATTGATCTGTTATGTTTATTATAAATTAATTAGCACCTATTAATACTTTGTTGATTATTGAAATTTCGTTTATTTCAAGGAAAGTGTAATATAAACAATGAGACAGTAGCACTTCAAACAAAATTCTACTATAGTATATATTTATTAAATTAAAATATTTTAACGAGTCATTTTCTTATAATGCCACTTAAATTGTCCCATTGTAATTTAAGGTCTTTGTACGACGAAATTGGTACTGACACTTTCAATTGGGTTCCATTTATTTAGTGGTGTATGCTGTGTTTGAATTGATTAAATTGTCATATGCTACGGATATAAATCTTGAGCGTGCCATATATATGTCTAAGGAATTAGATATTTTCATTCTGTGACCTAGTAAATGCGTTTATTGTTATGCGAAATATCTTTATTGATTACTATAATCCGACCACAATATTTTGTTGATGTTCGAATCAGAATGTTGTTATCAAAATGTGACTGTTTTGGTTTTGATTTAGCAGTATTTATTTATATGAAATCAGGAAGAGATTAGGGTGGATTGATTTTTTTTTTCAAGTTTTGAGTCATATATTCATATCATTGGTATTTAATCAGTTTTAATGTAAATCATTAAATTAATATTTGGTCCAGGAATATCTGCATACAATCGGATAATTTTTTCACTTTAAAAGGACATTTATTGAGAAAAATTGGTACAATGTATATTAATCAAAATACGTTCTATCACCTTCTACAACTTTTTTGCCGATATTCTGGCGATTTGACGATACTGTGTCAAAAGAACGATCATCGATCAATTTTCAGGTCTTCAGCATTTCGAAACAGTGTGCAGTAGAACTTCCCATTCGAATTACAGCAGTGTATCCTTCGCAGCTTTTTCAACGGATACAAAAAGAAGATTCTCTATTACCTTGTTATTGACAATATACCCTTTTTTCTCTAAAACCCTAAATTCTGCTACGAATTCGATCTGATTTATGTAGATATAATTTTATGGTAAATGTAAAATATCATTTTTTATTTGTTTATTATTCATTGTTATTCGTTTATCTTGATCTCAAAGTTAATAAGGACCTGCCTCATCAAATGATGATAACGTTAAAAAATTACCATGATTACTACACCATTATCTTTGCTTGATGAGTCAAATCGTGCTAATTTTAGAACCACGATAAACAGATGACAACAAAAAAGCCGTAGTTTCCATTATTTGTATCATGTGATTATATTTTATGAAACAGCAGCATTATATTATTTCATATACAATTCAAGTTATATTCCCATGGACCCAGTAACAGTGATGAATAGATGACTGTTGTAACAATTTCTTTTTCGCCAAATTTTGTTTGAGAAAACGAGGATTGTTTTTACAATGTTTTTTGGCATAATTTATTTTTAAAAAATAGAAAAAATTAACTAACCATCTAAAACAATGTTAAGAGAAGAAGCACAGCAAATCTCAGTATATCGGTTCAGTAGAACATTAGACATCATGTCAATTGTCTCGAACAAATAATTCCAATTATGGGTTATCTTGAATACTTTTTTATAATTTTTCTATATTATTTCATCCATATTATCTACTAAAAAAATTCAGTCTTATCACATTTTCTACCTAAAATCTACAATAAAAACATTAATATATTAGCCTTTTTTGACAAAGGTGTTACTTATTTAACTGTGCCTTTAAATTAAAATTTTTTTTCTTTATTTATTTAATTCATCGTTGCTTAAACTATGCGGCATCATCTTATTACCACTAAAGTTTTTTAATTGATAATTTTTATTATAATATCAGTTTTACACTGTGCTGATGTACAAAACCACACAAATATATATATTTCATACAATATTTGCTTATTGGTTTGGGCATTTATTTAGGAAAACAGAGACGGACTTAATCAAATTAATCCCAACATATGTTACATACAACTCTACAATTAAACAACAACCTCTACAGTTATGCCTGATGCAATGACAGAATCATATCAATGACTATAATTTCTTAAGATTCTAATATGAGTACTGATTCTGCTGATTAGAATGTTGAATGTATAGCCATGTTTTCCTTTTCAAAATGTCAAAGATGAGGACCTGTGAATGCACACATATGTATTTAAATTCGATTATGGATATTGATTTTACTGAAAGACTTACTATGTAAATTACAATTAGGAATTTCATCTAGGTTAAGCAATGCTGATCATTTAAATTTTTGCTTTTTGAAGGAAAAAATGCACAGTTTAAGTAAAAACTTGGCTTGATGCCGAGTTTCCGGACACTGTCCCAGGAAAATCCACCATCAAGGATTGGTATGCTAAGTTTAGACGTGTGAAATGAGCATCGAAAACAGTGAACGCAGTGGATGCCCAAAAGAGGTTGTTACCGACGAAAACATTAAAGAAATCTACAAAATTATTTTGAATGACCGTAAGTATTGCAAATTGAAATTGAATGTGATAACAGACACTCTAAAGATATGAACTGAACGTTTATATCATATCATTCACGAATATTTGGGTATGAGAAAATGGCTCTGTGCAAAGGGGTGCCGCGCGAGCTCACTTTTGACCAAAAACAACGACGAATTGATGAATCGGAGCAGTGTTTGAAGATGATCAAGCGTAATAAACCTGAGTTCTTGCGTCGATATGTGACAATGGATGAAACATGGCTCCATCATTCCACTCCGAAGTCCAATTGATAGTCATCCGAGTGAACTGCAGGCAATGAACCCGCTCCAAAGCGTGAGAAAACGCAACAGTCGGCTGGCAAGTTTATGGTTTGGGATGCGCATGAAATAATTTTCATTGACTACCTTGAAAAGGAAGGACCATCAACAGCGACTATTACATATTTATTAGACCGTTTGAAGCACGAAATCGCCAAAAAACAGCCGCATTTGAAGAAAAAGAATGTGCTGTTTCACCAAGACAATGCACCGTGTCACAAGTCAGTGAAAACTGGGCGAAAATCCATGAATTGGGCATCGAATTGCTTCCTCATCCACCGTATTCTCCAGATCTGGTGCCCAGCGACTATTTCCTGTTCTCAGACCTCAAAATGCTCGCTGGGAAGAAATTTTCATCGAATGAAGAGGTGATCGCCGAAACTGAGGCCTATTTTGAAGCAAAGGACAAATCGTACTGCAAAAATGGTATCGAAAAGTTGGAGGGTCATTATAATTTTTTGATTTTTGAAAGGAATTATGTTAAAAAGTTATTTTGCTAAAAAAAGTGTGTTTTACTATGGTAGGCCGGGGACTTTTCAATTTACCTGCTAGCACAGTTTATAGTACACAGTAGTTTATAACTTTCCAGTTATATTATTTGTATTTGATTAACTCTAAAATTAGTTTAATCTTTTCATACGTTTCTTTTAAAATCACTGCATATGCAATAGATGTGTAAGGATACAGCTTTTAAGCGTAAATAGTATTCACAGTATTACTGAGGAACGTGACAACCATGTCAATAGACAATGTTTTTAACAATGGAATAAGGAATTCAAAACAAGTAATCTTATTTATGTTATAAAAATTGTGTTACACAGTGTAATTAGAGGTTATAAACATAATTTAAGCACTAAACAGACAAAAAGAGTGTCAACTGATAATATCTTGACTACTTACGGCAAGTTAGTATATTTAACACTTTCATCATAAAATTACGTACTTTTATGTAATTTTTAACGGGTGTTTTTTTATATTGTTTCAGGTAAATAACATCGGTGTAACATGAGAAGTCCGACATTCCCGGAAAGCTCCTTATCACGCAACCGGACACCAACAGGCAGCTCGAAAATTGAAACATCAGATTGTTTTTCGCTGGAAAGCAAGGGTATTAATTATGAGGAAGACAAAAAACGACGCGGTACGAGAAACTAATTTCATTTCGGTAACACACCCTTTCTCGTTAAAGCCCATTACCAATTTGTTTTAGGAGCCATCGGATATTAAAACAAAAAATGCAAATCCCGCGGGTGTTATTATTTTTAGTTTGCGGTTTTGCCAATAATATATTAGGCGCTTGCATGTACTCTAATAATTTTTTCACATCATAAAGGTATTTACTGAGAAAAATTGGTACAATATATGTTAAATCATCAAGTAATTTGATTGGTCATTCCCCATTATAGGCACCTTTAAGAAAAATATTTTACTGTGAAGACATTTCGCTGTTTGGCATGTTTGGCACGTGACAGCCTTGACGTCATGTTTAATTGACCAATGAAATTTAATTAAAAAACAATTTTTTTCTGAAATAAATTTATTAAATAAAATTGAATTAAATATAAATATAAATATAATATTTAAAAATAAATAAATATAAATACAATATATAACAATAAATATAAATATATAATGTAAATTTATCTACAAAATGTAAATATAATATAAAAATAAATATATCTATAAAATATAAATATTACATACATAAATATAAATCCACAAGGAAGAAACTTTGGTGCATTGCAAATCAAAATTATCTCTTCCGTCTTTTTCCTTATTCATTTTTGTTTAGTGCTATCAATCTAATAGGATCTGTCACAATTCTGTCTTTTTGTTTTTTTATACTGAAAGAACTTTGAGTCTTTCTCTCTTGATATTCTGTTCATCTGTTTTACTCAAAACTATATAACACACTTTGTTAGTAGTTTTAATATTTTATCCGAAAGATCATTATGGAATGTACAATTGAAGGGTTTTAAATTTACTTTTTTTCTTACAACGTTTGACAAAAATTTTGTTATATTACCGACGTGGCAAAATCCCTGAATAAAATAAAAGCCATACCTCAAAGACCTACTGACAGTATAATAAAACAATTTTGTTGGAGTCTGGGGCACGAGATATTGTCCTGTCTCTATAGAATCAGTCTCAATTTGTGTGTCTACTGATTTATTCATAATTGAATGTAAACAAAAAGCACACTTACTTTCTTTTTTCAAAAGTTTTACCAAATAACCAGAGAAAGTAGCGACATCTACATGTTGGACGTCGCGAAACATTTCCTCAAAATTTTGCCGTATCAACTTTAAGTTTTAGTTCACTTTTGTTTTGACATAGAAGAAAATTCTAATCTATATCAAATAATTAAACAAAAATACTGTTATCAAATATAATTTATTTTAATATTATAGTAAATCTGATGCGTATATTATCGAAGGACTTAAAACTACAATTAAGTATACAGTTACAATAGTTTGCAGGTTAGGGTTGTGTTTGATTATATTTAGACTTCTAGGCGCCTTTGTAATTGTATAATGTGCTTAATCGACCTAATTAACAATTGTATATGCGAGTATATTATTTTACTTTCATAGCTATCTAGTTTTTAGATGTAGTATAATGTTAAAATAATTTATATTTGGTAACATTTTCGTTCAATTATTTTATTTAGATTAGATTTTTTTTGTATGTCAAAGCCAACTCAATTAAAACTCAGAGTTGATGCGGCAACATTGTAATGTTTAGACGTCACAAATATGCACGACACGGTACTAAAAAACTTTGAATAGACTATATATACTCATCTTTACTTGTTTCCACTCTCATCACCCTTGGAAAATGTCAGCATTGAATCATATCCTAATCACATCATACCCCACATTCAGAAAGTTTAGTTCAAGTGAATAACCGAGCTGTTAATATTCAATCTATCTAACATTTGTTCACAATTCCATTATTCGCCGAATCTTCTCGCAAAGCCCGAACGTTCGCTTCTTTCAATTATGTACTCACCATAACAGTAAATATGCTTACCTCTCTAACGAATTTTACTTATGTTATTTTTATTAATAATCATACTATACAGATATTTTAATGAAATTATTTGGATGACACCTAAGTAAATATTGCATTAAGGTTGGTAAGCCGTCAAACTAGGTAATATTTATTTAGCTATTTTGTATGAAATGACGATTATATTAAATATAGGGTGTGTCAAAAATTATTTACAAATTAATAAGTTTTTTCGTACATAGTGAGAGTATAATATATATTTTATGAAGATTTTTTTAATGTGGACAAGTGATCATAATACTTGCAATCAGATATTAATTACTAATCAAATTATATAAGTAAATATCTAAATTAATTTAAATCTTGGAAAAATTGCATTTAGTACTGATTGTGTACAGTAGAAAAGAACAATTATATTCGAAATAATCAACGTTACTTTCTAACAAACTTTTTTCAAGATTGAAAATTAAAACGTAATTTTTGTAAAGTGCACTGAAACCTATTTACGGGGACTGTAGTTTGTGTTGTTAGTCATTGTAGCTAGTAGACAGCAGAGCGTAAAAATAGATAATTAAATAAATCCAATGATGTCATATTGCTTTACATCGAAGTGGCACGAGCTTTATACAACAAAACATCAATTCGTATGAAGCATGTTTAAAACATTATGTATTTTTGTGGTTTTTGTACCGTCAGCAAAAGTTGTATTACCTCTCAACTCCGAAAAGGAACTAGACGAATGGTTATTATTGTCCTGATGACCTGTTGATTCTAGAATGAATATGCTGATCAGAATTAGTGATTCGAAATTGATAATAAGAACCTGAAAAATGATCCAGGCTTTTGTTTATAGCCCATTCTGTGGATAATAATCATTAAACGTCTTTATATATTGGATTTGCTACTAACTGTGATGCGTAAACTATAAGAAATAATTTATCCAGTTATTTAATTGGTACCAAATGAATACCATCAACAGGAATGCTCATTGGAACACTGAAAAAGATTTCATGATATTCTCAGGCTTTTATTCTACTTAAAATGAATTTTAGTTCTACAGAAAAACTATAGTTTTGGAGAAATAATTGGCGTTATTGTGTGATAAAATTTAAACCTTGTTCGAAAACGTTACAATTGTAATAATGATAGGAATTCATAAACTTTAATTTGTCTTGCAAACATTATATCGATAATAATAATACTTTGTCAATTACATTATCAACCGACTTGAGGTTAGGTTTTATTTTGTTTATATTTTTTACACCACAGTGTAGATGTGTGTCCATAAACATTACATTAGTTCCAGTTACCAACTGAAATTAAACAATATATTCAATATCATTATGATTTTATTAAGTTTTAACAGCTTAGCGAAGATAAAATAGATATTTTTTGAAAATTTGGGCATATAGGCAATACTTACACGGAAGTTTTTCTTATCTTATTTGAATACATGAATGATTTTCCTTGATGATTCCCTGTTCCGTAACTAATGCTTGTTTTTCGCAACTTTTGTGGCACAAAACTGATTTTACAGCTATGAGACATCACATAATTGTTTCCAATTAATACTGAAATGTTATGCTTATTAATCCAAGAAGATCAAATGACGCCTGTCACAATAGTGAAATCTTTGTGTTTATTGAATTGAGTGGAAAACTTACTTTTTTTATTTATTTAAATATATATTTATAATAATAATCGCCTAAATATTATTAAGCAAATTAATAATTTTTTATCATAATCCGTATTTTTATATAGCAGCGCCATCTACTATCAATAAATAGAACTGATGGTAGATATTGATTTAGTCTTACAGTTTCCTATACAGCTTACGTGAGCTGATTCGGAGCACCGCCGCTAGATGTCGGATGCGATACAAAAACGAACATATATTTTAATCGCCCGGATTTTTAATATATAAATGTGTTTTCTGTCGTTTTTTTTTTCCGTATCCGTCAGCTTTTGAGATATGGGGAAAAAAATGAAAGATAAAGCCGTCGAACGAAGGAACCGTGAGGGGCTTTGGAAAAATAGAAAGGGCCTTTGGCGAAAGCTTAGGGACGATAAGTCTTTATGTCGGGGAATTTGCGTGCGGCATAATTTCTTAAGGGAAGCGTTTTTTTCCCCTCCGTTCGGGGTTTTGATACGGTGAACGGTTCGCTTTTGCCTCTTCGGAAAGCTACTTGTTTGTTTGTTTTTCCCTTTTATATTGCCGTCATAATGGTTGTTGGAAAGCCTTTCATGTTGTAACCAAAACAAAGAAAAATGGTGGAGGGGGATGAATTTATCGGTAGTAGTAGGGGGGCTACATGTTGTAGTGTTTATGTAGATGCTTGTTGTGGGTTTAGTTTTATTAGTCATTACCAGGTGTGTACCGTAGAGTCATTACCGGGTTTTTTGATAGATGTCGCTATGATTAGATGTCGTATGCCTTGTTATGATTTGACACAATTTTGACACAGGAAATCAAAGTTTTTTTGTACATACATCATCGAGATGTTTAATATGTTGTTACAATTTGTAGATTCCTTCCAGAATCAGACAATATTTTCCTTCTCATTTTATTTCAGTGCAAATGAGACACAATGCTGTCTGATTAGTTCGAATGCGTAAACGAATAAGCCTGTCAAAGGCGTCCGGTTGCCAGACGTATGCTAAATTCTTGAAATCAATTGTAATAAGAAGTTATAACTCTAATCTATAAACTATTGTGGCTGTGTAATTAATTGAGTTTTTAGGTGTACTATAATGTTAAAATGGATTATATTTGATAACATTTTTGTTCACTTATTTTATTTAGATTAGTATTTAGTTGTATTTCAAAGCCAACTTGATTTAAGACGATACGGCAACATTGCGACGCTTTGATGTCACAGATTTAAGTGACATATATACACAAAAAAAGTTATTAACAAATATACCTTAATTTATTAATCTCTGCCAGGGATATGTATGTGAGTTGTGTATTATATAAAAACTCAAATCACACACATCACCACTCTCACGTGATTTACTAATAAATAATTGAACTATCAGGTTTTCTAATGGTTACCTAACTGGATATTTATTATTAGTTCGTATCCTCGGGCCTTTCTCAGATCTCGGTTGTCTAATTTAAACAAGATACAAGAAGTCGATTATCATATTGTTTATTCATCCACCCGGTCCACCACTCTCCAATTATCAGGTAGTTGATATTGGGTTTAATGAATGGTAACGTATGTTAATATTAAAATAAACGAGAGCTTATATATTGTGTGGAATTATATTACACCTTAACAAGGTGGAATATCAATTATGTAACAAAATGTTTATGTATTATTATCTTATCTTCGATAAGGAATATCCTGATGCTGTATAATTTAACAGTTTCTTCGTTTTTATTTTTTATAAATACTGGATGAACTAGTGTAACATAACATTCTACAAAAAATGTTCTTGTGACATGATCTTTATGTTTTTCGGCGCTTTTTTTTCCTTTTCTTTTTTAAAGTTAGTACGTGAGGGAATATATACATCTCCGTCTCGCTTATACTATCGTTGGAAAATATGGGCCCATATAAAATTAACTGCCCCAAGTAATTATCTTCATCATTGTCTCTCTTTCACAATTTATACAGGGAGGGTTCCGTACATCTTCGTCTGACATCACGAAATGAACAAAACAATGTGAAATGCACAATCGAACCGTGCATTTAACTGAAAATAGTAATGATTATTTTCCAAATTGGCCTTGGAGTTGATCAGTCGCCTTCGCCGAGTGCCATAACCATGATTTTTTGTATTTAGAGTTTTCAAAGTAAATCCATTTTCATCAAACTATATCAGACCGAGTATCAATCATTTTGAATCAAAATATAACCAATTTTACATAACCCGAAATGCAAGCATCCGAAAAAAACGACATTGTGTTTGAAGATCTCGTCGAGACCGGGAAATCGGCGAACGAAAATCTGACTGACTCGGGAAAATTCCGAACTCTTTATTGTTCTAAGTGGTTTCGGCGAATTCGCGCTCAAATTGCGAGTGTGTGCAGCTGCAATTGGGGCGTCGTTCGTGATAAAAATGTAAAATAGAAAGAACTGGTTAGAGAACGTCCAGGGCAAGGTAAAATATTTACTTTGCTGGCGTATTCGCCATTCGGTTCGAGCCATAACTCAAAAGAAAACTTGGTAGTCTGTCGGGAAGGGACCAAAAACTATATATAATTTCAAATTTATTTCGAGTAGTATGTATACGTTTTAATATAAGGTTATGTTGTGGTCTATTTTCTTTCGTCTTCTTTCGTTTTTAACTGGCTCTCTGCGGTTTGTGATAATATGTTTGTGGAATCGTGGAGAAAGGCTACAAGAGGCTAGACATAGAAATTGCGTGAACACGCGACGTTGCCAGTTCTTTTACATTATACGCATATTGGAGGAATATAATATAAATGGCATAAATTATCTGGAATTCCCAAATTTTCAAAAACAATTTTCTGTTTCTGTAATATAACAAATGAAGAACGTTTTATGAATATGTTTTGTTATAAAATAATTTTGCTTAATTAAAAAAAATATATGCGATAAACTGCTTTTATTTGTTGTTTAAACAGTGGAATTTGGTGGATGATATTACTCTTTTGTTACTATTTTAGAAATCAGCACACCAGATATCATAGAAATTGGTTAAAATTATCGGAAAAAGTCTTTCATGAGTGGTTTATATTATTATATACTGCAATTAGCGAGTTAGACATTGTGCGAATGTTAAAATAAAAAATTCTCGTATGCCTTGTACGCTGCTAACACATTCGTATACGCACAGTAGTTTTCTATTGATGGAGATAGCTGTTGATGAACGGTACTATTAATAAAACTATTTAGAATACAGTTACCCTAGCATAATTGAGTTATCTCGTCTTTAATGATTATCTGACCAGATGGTTATCATCAGACCAGTGTCCTGGAGGCGTCTTTAGATTGATTGTTTCGTTTAAAGAACTTCGAAAAAAACTGACTATTACATAGTATATACACCCACCTCATTCCATAATATTTAACGAATACGTGATTTCTATTAATGATATCGATATTCTCATTGATGAAAAATGATGTGTGATTATATCAAAATAAATGACGGTATGTTCACATGTCAAGTATTGTTATATTAACCAACTTCAATCGGTTTGTATATCAATGTTAAATTATGGATGTATTTTTTCTATTGTCTGTTAATAAATATAATTTAAATAATATGTTCATGTTATTAGGTGTTTTCGTGTATTTTGATTAGCGATCATTGGAAATAACTATTAAATAGCCAAACCTAATTGTTGAATTCGATGGATTTGGCATTTCTCTACGTAAAATTGTATTTTTTAACCGACTTTTTAAATGTATGTTCGCCGATTTCTCCATCAGTTGTGGACCGATTTTCAAAATTCTTTTTTTATTCGAAAGAGTGCCTTTCCGAAATGGTATCGTTGGATTCAAGTCAGGGTCTGATGGGGGGAATGGGGAGGAATCGAGGGAAACACTCAAATACAAAGTTTTCACATATTTTTTTATCTAATTTAATCAGATATTTGTCTATATTATTTTTGCTGAGCTGATGTGATGGAAAATCGGAAGTCGTTCAGTGCAAATACCATTGTTTGATTTTTAAGCACTAACCATATCATACGAGTAGTCGTAAAAATATTGTGAGCATCTACTTCTACGGTGTAACCGTTAGAGCGTTCAGCTCCCATGCGGCGGTCGCGTGTTCAATTCCCGGCGAGGACAACAACTTTTATTTGTTGTTCTAGTTAGAATATTTCTCAAATCTCTTAGTCTAGGTAGCAGTCCCCGGGGTCTGAATGGTTCCTTATTTGGAACACAGACAAAAAAATTTGAAGACGAATATATTTGTAGGCATTTCTCGATGATGATCGATGTAAAACGCAATAATAATATGCAAACTTATTGGGAGTAACACCAGAAACAATCTCCAATTATTGAACATCCATGGCTCCAAGCTAATGCTCTGTCGACCATATTGATGCGTTTGAGCTCAGGTCTGTGCAAAAAATGATCGCAATACGAGCCAAGACAAAACAGTACTATTATTCAGTACAGTGATAATGCTCAACCATGTTGCAAAACCGGTGAAAACATATGTAGAAATATTAAAATGCGAAGACCCGCCATATCCTCCAGCACTTCTTACAAAGGTACCAAGAAATGGGTTGATTCGTGGTTAGCCTCAAGATATACATCGTTCTTTCGAGATGGAATCTGTAAATAGCTTGAACGACGGGAACAAGTAGCGGCTATTGAAGGACAATACTTTGAATCCTAAACTAC
Organism: Rhynchophorus ferrugineus; assembly: GCF_030347505.1. Taxonomy (NCBI): domain Eukaryota; kingdom Metazoa; phylum Arthropoda; class Insecta; order Coleoptera; family Curculionidae; genus Rhynchophorus; species Rhynchophorus ferrugineus. The sequence continues at coordinate 41,832,657 of NW_027472585.1, forward strand.
ATCGTACCGATTTTTCGTGATAAAGCTTCAGATAAGAAAAAACATAAAAAATAGTTAGATCTAATAATTTTTCCATTATTTTAAAAATATCGCAGGTAGCGCTATTAAAACCACCGCCAAACTTTTCTGCAAAAACACTGCAAAAAAACTTTATATAACGATGGAAATAGCATTGTATTTGGTTTAGTAAACGAATAGAAATAATTGAACGAGTTGAACCCATTGCATTTCTAGTGAATATATCTTATATAGTTATAACGACCGAAATAGTTTTATATTTGGTTTAGTAAACGAATAGGACTAATTGAATCAATAGAACCATTGCATTTCACTATATAACGACAGAAATAGTATTATATTTGGTTTAGTAAACGAATAGAACTAATTGAAGAAATAGAACTATTGCATATCACTGTATAACGACCGAAATAGTATGATATTTGGTTTAGTAAACGAATAGAACTAATTGAACCAGTTGAACCATTGCATTTCACTATATAACAACTGAAATAGTATTATATTTGGTTTAGTAAACGAATAGAACTAATTAAACGAATAAAACCATTGCATTTCACTATATAACAACCGAAATAGTATTATATATGGTTTAGTAAACGAATAAAACTAATTGAAGGAATAGAACCATTTGATTTCACTATATAACAACCGAAATAGTATTATATTTGGTTTAGTAAGCGAATAGAACTAATTGAAGCAATATCGTTGGATCCAAGTCAGGGTCTGATGGGGCGAATGGGGAGGAATCTAGAGAAACACTCAAATACAAAGTTTTCAGATATTTTTTTATCTAAAATAATCAGATATTTGTGTATAATGTTATTGCTGAGCTGATGTGACGGAAAATCGGAAGTCGTTCAGTGCAAATACCATTGTTTGATTTTTAAGCACTAACCATACCATACGAGTAGTCGTTAAAATATTGTGAGCATCTACTTCTACAGTGTAACCGTTAGAGCAACAAATTGCATTTCACTATGTAACGACAGAAATAGTATTATATATGGTTTAGTAAACGAATAAAACTAATTGAAGGAATAGAACCATTGGATTTCACTATATAACAACCGAAATAGTATTATATTTGGTTTAGTAAGCGAATAGAACTAATTGAAGGAATAGAACCATTGCATATCACTGTATGACGACCGAAATAGTATTATATTTGGTTTAGTAAACGAATAGAACTAATTGAAGAAATAGAACCATTGCATTTTACTATATAACAACCGAAATAGTATTATATTTGGTTTAGTAAACGAATAGAACTAATTGAACGAATAGAACCATTGCATTTTACTATATAACAACCGAAATAGTATTATATTTGGTTTAGTAAACGAATAGAACTAATTGAACGAATAGAACCATTGCATTTTACTATATAACAACCGAAATAGTATTATATTTGGTTTAGTAAACGAATAGAACTAATTGAAGGAATAGAACCATTGCATTTTACTATATAACAACCGAAATAGTATTATACTTGGTTTAGTAAACGAATAGAACTAATTGAACGAATAGAACCATTGCATTTTACTATATAACAACCGAAATAGTATTATACTTGGTTTAGTAAACGAATAGAACTAATTGAACGAATAGAACCATTGCATTTTACTATATAACAACCGAAATAGTATTATATTTGGTTTAGTAAACGAATAGAACTAATTGAAGGAATAGAACCATTGCATTTCACTATATAACGACACAAATAGTATTATATTTGGTTTAGTAAACGAATAGAACTAATTGAACGAATAGAACCATTGCGTATCACTGTATAACAACCGAAATAGTATTATATTTGGTTTAGTAAACGAATAGAATAATTTTTATGTTTTCATACCACATCGAATTGTTCAAATCTGGGGTAAGATATAGGTAAACATCACGAAATGTGAGGAATTTTACGTCGAAATTACCTGATTTTCAAATGAATATTCCAAATACCAATTGTAACGGTTTCTGTGAAATCGCGATTACATTTCCAGATTTTGAACAGATTTATATTATGGAAATTGGCAGGAATTTGAAATTATTTGATTTCAGCAAACTATTACCCGGATTATTTTTCATTAGCGATATGGATTCGATGGAGAAATTGGGTGTTTCTTCAGAGATGTGTGCCCGTAGAACGCTATCGGGAACGAAGGGTTTTCGATACGTGAGATGTTCGTGTGTTTGTTACGGATAATAAAACAGGTCGTTTTATAGATATCACTTAATTTAGATTAAGTTCTATCGATTTTTTTCTTATTTGGAACCGTTAAATCATTATCACGGCTTTATACAGTAAGAAAGCATGTTAAAGTCTATCCAAGGTTACTCTGTACATGCCTCACCTAAATTTTGTTGTTGTCACATCAACTGTGAGTTTTTGTTCAGTTTAGCTTTGACATACAACAAAATTCTAATATAAATAAAATAGTGAAACAAAAATACTGTTATCAAATATAATTTATTTAATATTATGGTAAATCTAATGCACATTTTATCGAGGAACTTAAAACAACAATTAAGTACACAGTTATAATAGTTTGTAGCTTATGGTTGTGTTTTATTATATTTACATTGAACTCTTTTCGATACCACCTATGAGTTAGAGTTTGAGTTATATCCCCTGGAGGCTTAATCCACCTAATTAACAATTGTATATCCAAGTAATATATTTTACTTTCATTAGAGAGCATATTTACCTTAGCTTACGCTTACTTCTTGTGTCCTTCGGTAAAGTGTTTCCTTGTGAAGATATTTTGATATCACTGTACTAGTTCTTATTTTGTTATGTTAATACCTGTATAAATCTTTATTGATAAAGCTAGATTTAATCACTGCATTCTCTTTAATGCGTTTGCCATATCTGCAAGAGAGTTGTTATTCTTACTCTCGTGACACATTTTAACCAAATCAAATTACACACCTATATAAACACATAAATCTTTTATACTGTACAATATAATTTCCTACAGTTATCTTGCATTAATTATATACTGATCATTAGTTGTTTCCATTCTCATCACACTGTCTTAGAAATTTGCAGCATTGAATCATATCATATTCAGAAAGTTTCATTCAAGTAAATAATTAAGCTGTTAATTCCATCATTTGTCAATTTTTTCTTCAATCTGTCTGATCCAGTACATCGAAACTGAAAGTGTTATTGTCCATTCCTGTTTCCAGCATGAAGTACAATATATCTGCAATGAATCATTAATATATGTTATGACTAATAAAACATGATAAAACCTGAACTAATAACAACTGATTGTTATTCTAACGTTTATCATTTTTCATCACCTTTTGTTGTCATAACACTTTTTTTATTATCATTTTGCCATGAGTGACCATTAGGTATATTGGTCCCATTCTGAAATATCATTGCTTCATCTAAATGCATAAATTGAAATAATAAGTCTTGCTTCATTTTATTATATGCCTTTAAAGATTGTATTCTTTTAATAGCAATATCCGGAAGTTCCATTAGACCTCTTCTATACTCTTCAGACTAATAGTTTCTGTACCTTTTGATTTTCGCTCTTTCTTGCTGTAGTCGCTTTCCTTACTTGTCGCTCGTGTGACCCAAATTTTGTGGAAGAAAAAAATCAAAATATGAATGCAGAAACTGTATTTTCAAAATCATTTTGTGGAAGTTTTTGCTTCAACTATATATTTGCCCTTCAAAAGCAATATTTTATCGACAGGCGAAATTTCTTTTTATCAATTTTTTTCACAAAAGTGTATTCACTCAAAATGTTATAATTCACAAACTAATAAACCGACGGCTGTCAAATTTATACACGCATCTCTTCAGGGTTAGGGCTAACTAAAAAACATATGGATTTAATTATAGTAGCGCCATCTATGTATCAGGGCGGGGAATTTTCAATTGATCTGTTAGTGTTCGAGTATCAGATGCGATAAACATTACTTGAACAAATAGGCAATGGATCACTGTCAATTTTTTTGCATTTATACTGACAACATTCATTAAGCAAAAACTAGAACCAATTTTTAAAAACGGCATTCAAGCAACAATCCAAGGGAATATTCACACTTTATAAACAAATAACCAAATTCCTCGAAATGCAAACAATATATGACCCGTTCGACCTCGACGAAACCCGAACCAATTCGTCTATATTACAAGCAATTGTATTACGGGAACTTTCACCGTCGATTCTCCAACCGCCACCATCTTCGAATACGAGCAGGCGACCGACTTAACTTATCTAACGACAAAAATGATTTCCGTTTATTCTCACGATCCGTCCGATAATTAGGCAACACCCTCGACCGTCAGATAGCCGGAAGTGTATCCGCGGTTCCCGTATTCCCGCACCGGTACGAAAGACGATCTGCGGAACGTCCGTCCAGGGACCAGTTTCCTTGCCGAGGCCTGCGAGACGAATTGCGAGATGCCTCCCTATCTGGGGCTCATAAAAGATGGAGGAGGACGTCGAGTTACGCGGGATAAGTTGGATGTGTAACGACCGTTCTTGGGGCATTCGATACGAGCGAAGGAAAAGAAAAAAACACAACATTTATGTGGCACAATATCCATTTTTTCCGTTAATAGTTAAACAAAGGCATCTCGTAGTTATTTTACTCAAAACGCGATTATTTCTCACAAATATTCGCTATCGGGGAATTTACCCGCAATTATTCTAATGATATATTGTAGCCATATCTGAAAGTTACCGTCATAAACATGTTTAAATAATTTTTAGCTCAATATATTGTATTGATGCTAAATAATTAAATTGAATTGATTGTATAGCATTTTTTTATCATGAGTTTTCCTTATCCACTCATGTATAGGGTGTGGCAAAAGTCCCGCTACCATTTTGCTTGCATATAACTTTGCTCAAAGAAAAGATAAGTAAGTTTGGTTTTCATAAAAAGTGTATTTTGTCTTCACATTTTTTTTGGTATGATTGAAAAATTATATCGGCTAAATGGTAACCGCGATTCGCTATGCAAATTTCGGCTCTTATTAAGACATTTTTCATGACATCCTGGAACACCTGAATTTCTTCAATTTCGTGACGAATATTGTCTTTAAGATGTTGAAAAAGTTGTCCTTAAGTGTTGTCTGGTGCTGTTAAATCCGGATATCTGGCTGGTAATGCCTGTTATATATTTACAACATATATAAAATTGATTCTACAAATTATTTCATTCAGATCAGAAATCTACCTTAAATTTATCTGTTAAGAAGGACAATTAATGTATGAATTGTATGGTATCCAACCTTATTCGTCGATTGAACATCCCCAGACATCTAGTTGTTCAAGCCGATTACATTGAAAAATAATATGTATTTGTCTTTAAAAAATTGTTTTAAACCATTTCAAAATTAAATATTTCTTATAAAATATTTTTAACAAAATAATTGAACCAACTTCAAGAAATAAATAAGGAACCCACTAAAAATTAAATAATTATCAAACTTAGGTTTTTAACACAAAAAAAAAACATTTCAAAATAGAATATGTACGTAGTAATTGTTCTAATAACTAAATAAAAATAAAAACAGAAACCTTATATAACTTATCTACTACACGTATTTTATATTCTACTATATACACACATTTTAGCTTAATACCTACCTAAACCTATTTATCTAATTACAATATTATTTTAACTACAATCAACTGGTCACTTTGACGACCAGACGGTTATATTAGTTTATATTTGTTTTGTTGTTAATTACATTTTTTGTATATGTCACAAAATTATATTATTATTTATTTATTTTTTTTAATATATTTTAAAGTCTCCTTTTACCAACTATGGGTTTATCTGGACTGGACCTACAGTTTAACGTGGGCTGCGAACCACGGCCTTCAGCGTTAAGCCTACCGACTGGCGAGTGACCAACTTTAGAAATCATCCCAGAAGACATCCGGTCTTACCCAGCCTGGTTACTAGCGTGACTGGAATCATTTTCCTTGTCGTATTTTACACTCTTGCCTAGGACAATCACAAATTTTAAACAATCACAAACATATATTATTATTTTTATATTGTTTGAGCTATATATTTCTCTATGCTGAATATCAGTAATTGAAAACGGTAATTTTATGTAGGGAAATGTCAAAACTATCAAATATGACGGTTAGGTTAAGTTATTTAAGAGCTACTTACTTTAAAACTGTCACTAATGGATATCACTAACATACCAAAAATATCCTGAGAATACTTGTTCACCATATATAGTTTTTCATAACGAGCTACTGAATTACACGGTTAAAATGATACAATTTATCAAAACACAGCATAAATAAATGTTAAAATATACACGGAAAAAAAACATTTAAATTTTAAAGAAAAATTACGTAGCTCATATCCAAAGTGTGTCCCGCCGCCATACATCACTTCGCAGGAACCGGGGACATTTGCAAATATATTTGTTAACCCGCGGACTTAATATTTCATGTAATCTGAAATATTGGAAGCGAGCAACCTCAAAATTGGACAGTGAAATAGATAAAGTTATAACATTTTTCTTGGGAAATGCTTATGCGAAAAAGGACTGGAGCATGCAAATTATCTCCGAATAATAACTGTGAATGCGAGTATTTTTCTTCCGAATCGTTTATGCGATGTAACATATGTGTTTTTTCATTAAAGCGTTTCGATGCTAAATTTCCATTATTCTCCTATGGGAGAAACACACACAATTTGATGGAGTGTAAGATTAAATTTATCTCAAATCATTTTTATCTTACCCATTTTGCTATAGTATTTTATGAAGGAATATATATTTCACAACAGGGTTGGGCAGTGTTTAAATTACTTGTAATTAAAATACATATCTGATATTCAATTACTTCTTAAAAATGTAATTTGTGATTTTATATAATATTGTAAAAAAATATTTATTACATTGTTTAGGGTAAATTAGATATAGCTCGGTGAATGGAGGTAAAACGAAATGAAACAGTGGTGTTTACATTATGTGACCGTTAATTATTGGCTATAAAAAAAAATGTGAAAAATACAAATGATAAAACGGATGGCAGCGGAGTTACCTGTTGACGAGGCTTGGGCAGTCGATGGTGGCACGTCTAAACCAAACTATAGTCGAGTCCAATGAATCGAAATACCCTTCAATAACATCCCAGATAAACGTCTCCGGGTTGCCGCCAGCTATTCGTTATCCGGTTCTAGTTGGCGCCGCTGGCACCCCGCCCGTGTTCAACATCTGGGATTATATTTCTGGGTATTTTGTAGATCGTTATTCCACGATCTAAAATTCGACATGCCTCAAGGTCGCTATACATTGTACTAGTCAATTGTCAGATCTAGGTGTGGGGAGGACCCATCGGCTATGTATTAACACTGCTGTTTTTTAACCGACTTCGAAAAAGGAGGAGGTTCTATGTTCTGCTGTATATGACAGGTCAATTGGAAAGTCCCCGGCCTACTATAGTAAAACATTTTTTTTTGGTAAAATTAGTTTTTATTATTCAACATAATTCCCTTCAAGGGTGATACACTAACTATAGCGACCCTCCAACTGTTCGATACCATTTTTGTAGTACGAATTGTTCTTTGCTTCAAAATAGGCCTTAGTTTCGGCGATTACCTCTTCAGTTGATAAAAATTTCTTCCCAGCAAGCATTCTTTTGAGATCTGAGAACAGGAATTAATCGCTGGGAGCCAGATCTGGGGAATACGGTAGGTGAGGAAGCAATTTGAAGTTCAGTTCATGGATTTTTGCCATCATTTTCACTGACTTGTGACACGGTGCATTATCTTGGTGAAGCAACACTTTATTTTTTTCCAATGTGGCCGTTTTTCGGTGATTTCGTCCTTCAAAGGGTCCAATAACGCTATGTAATAGTCGCTGTTGATTGTCCTTCCTTGTTCAAGGTAGGCAGTGAAAATTATTCCATGCGCATCTAAAAATGCAGAGGCCATAACCTTGCTAGTTGACTTTTGCGTTTTTCCACGCTTTGGAGCGGGTTCATCGTGTGCTGTCCACTCGGATTACTATCGATTAGACTGATGATGGAGCCATGTTTAATCCATTGTCATATATCAACGCAAAAACTCAGGTTTATTACGCTTGAACATCTTCAGTCTGCTCACTCACTGCTCCGAATCATCAAACCGTTTTGCACAGAGCTTTCTTATACCCAAATATTCGTCAACGATATGATGTACACGTTCAGTTGATATCTTTAGTGTGTTTGCTATTTCATTCAATTTCAATTACGGCGAAATTCCTTTTTATCCATTTTTTTCACAATAACAAAAGTTGCTTCAATCAAAATTCTATAATTCACAAACTAATGATCCGACAGCTATCAAATTTATACACGCATCTTTTTAGGGCTAGCTAAAAAATATGGATTTGATTCTAGTAGCGCCATCTATGGGTCAGGCCCGGGACTTTTCAATTGACTTGTTATATATACATTTTTTAATGTATATTCGCCGATTTCTTCATTAAATGTGGACCGATTTTGAAGGGTGCACTTTAGTGATGGCCCCATCGGAACCAGATCATGATCCTGAGGTGGGAAGGTGGGAATTCGAGGGAAACGCTCAAATTTCAAAGGCACGTACAAAGTTCTCACCAATTTGTTATCTAAAATAGTTAGATATTTGCAGAATTACGATAGAAATGTGACGTCGTCTGTAGTAGAAACATTCAACTACATTATGGTAAATAATTTCACTCATTCATTCCCGCATATTACTATTGCATTCCGTATAATATTAATTATACCAATTTCCGTAGCTTAAGCTGAGAGACCGTTCTCTAAATTAAAATTAATTAAGGATTACTTACAAATTAGAGTAGGCTAGGAGTGGGTAGAACATTTTACTGTTATTCTATCAATACAGTCTGAATTTTTAAAGTATCTGAATATTGAAAATTTTATTAATGGGTTTGCTAGAAGTAAAACTAGACCTGCGCAATTTCCCTAAGATATTTTCATCTTTTACTCAAATTCAAAATAGCAGTGACACGGGAGAACTGCCAAAATGTCGCAATGTTGCCGCATCAGCTCTGAGTTTTACTTCAGTACATTTTAATATAAATAAAATAATTGAACAAATATTTTATTAAATATAATTTATTTTAACGTCATAGTACATCAAATGGATTTATTATCGAAGAACTTAAAACTACAATTAATTTTACAGCCGCAGTAATTTATAGGTTAGAGTTGTTTTATTATATATACATTGAGTTTTTTCCGTACTATTATCGGTAGGGTTCTAGGTGCGTTTTTGAATGTAGTGGTATTCCCCAAAGGCCTAATCCACATAATTAACAATTGTATAACATCTGAGTAATGCATTTTACTTTCATTTGAGAGCATATTTATGTTTTACGCTTAGTTCTTGTTTCTTTCGATGCAATGTTTCCTTATAAAGTCATTATGATATTACTATATTTCTCTTTAGTTTCTTCTATTACTATCTGTATACACCTTTCCTGATAAAACTACTTTTAATCACTGCATTCTCCTTAATGCATTTGCCATATCTGCAAAACAGTAATGTCCCTCCTCATACGTGTTAACCAAACGTTCATGTATGTTATGAACAACAACATACATGCTCATAAAGCTGTCGCACTCTATAATACAATTCCCTACAACCAAAGTATATTAATTGTATACTGACCTTTAGTAGTTTCCTCTTTCACCACCCTGTCGTGGTAATCGTCAGCATTGAATCATAAACCAACATTCATAAGATTTTATTCAATCACTGTCATTTTCAGAGACACTAATCAAGTGAATAACCAAGCTGTTTATATCCATCTATCAAACATTTTCTCAAGATTCTACCATTTGTCTTTTCCAATGTGGCTGATCGAGCTCACACAAACCAAAGATAAGATGCTATTTTCAATGTCTGTGTCCGTACTAACATACAGTGCAGCTGCAAGGCACAAAAAATATTTTCAATAAAAACCGCGACGATTTAAAATTTATTAAAACAAATAATTAAAACAACGTTTGCATATATATAACCCGTAATTATAATATTTTGAAGAATTTTTAGACGTTTGGCAAATGGACAACTTTTGCACCTCATTCCGTTACATGTTCGAACTGCTCTAACAGCATTTTATCTCTTTTTAAATAGAATACACTCGTGTCGTTGCTACTTTGAATTGACTATATGTAATAACTTGTAACTTTGTTGATGCAAAATTTCGCTGAAAGGAACATGTAAAAGTGAAAAGGTAAGTTAGAATACGGGAAAATATATTGGTTAATGTGAAGAAAATCACACTTATCAGTACATAATAAATTGCTATTGTACTAGCAGGCATAGAAGCTTTTAGCGATGTACTTTGGAAACTGATATAAATACAGGTTCCAGAACAAAGTCCTGAGGAGTATTGTAGGTGCACCGACTATTGGTACCACTAGGTACAGAACACGAGATACCGACTGTCATTCAGGAAATCAAGAGAATCGCAAGGAAACATGACGACAGTCACCCTCCTGTCAACATCGAAGGATTGCAACTCTTCGATAGCCCCAGAACAGGACTTAAACTCAAAATAATCAAACTATTCGATCTTGTGTAGTGTATTGTAGTAAGGTGCATTTCATAGAAATAAAAACAGCAGTGTTAAAATATAAACATTATAACACTAGGGACTGTAGTAGGGATGATGGGTCCTCCTAGATATAGTCTATTCAAAGTTTTTTTGTACATACGTCATCAAGATGTTTAATGTATTGCCTGCCGCAATTTGTAAATTCGTTTCAGAATCAGACAATATTTCCTTCCATTTTATTCTTGTTAAAAAGAGACACAATGCTGTCTGATTGGTTCGAACGCGTAAATGAATGAGCCTGTCAAAGTCGTCCGGTTGTCAGACGTATGCAATATTCTTGAAAGCAATAGTGATAAGAGGTTATAACTCTAACCTATAAACTATTATGGCTGTATAATTATCTGTAGTTTTTAGATGAACTATAATGTTAAAATAACTTATATTTGATAACATTTTTGTTCAATTATTTTATTTAGATTAGAATTTTGTTGTATACCAAAGCCCAACTGAACTGAAACTCAGAGTTGATGCGAAAACATTGCGATGTTTTGACGTCACAAATTTAGATGACGTATGTACAATTTAACTTTGAATAGACTATATGTACCTAGATTTAAGTTGCGGCAACGACTAGTAGAAATAATCTAAATAAACTTAAACAATTTCATCCGTTAGTAGCTACTTCATTTTCATTAATTTTTTCTTGACGCTTAAAATAACTTCTTTAATTTGTTATGGTACATATTCGAACAGATAATGGTACCCGTCAATCAGCGATTAATTAAGCTCGATTGTGATCCGTTCTGTACCTTTTGCCAAACGGAAAACAATAACCTTAAAGCTCAACAACGATTTTTGTCTCGCTCTGGCTCGCTTTATCTACCGTTTGACCTGGATTGTAATCGTCTTTTTTTTCTTTCTCGTTTCATTTCGACGGTGAATCGTTCTTAAATAATGTCGGATTTTCACTTTTTGCGTGTCGTAATTGCGGAGCCGTCTCTGTTGTCCGCCACGCCGTTGCCATCGCCTTATAAGGACCGCTCGAGAGCCGCAGAAGAAAATCGTCGTTCGTTTTTTTTTCTTCATCTTCTTCTCCGGTTGTCTTAAGAGCGGTTATTTACATAACCCGTCGTAATAACGAAATTTGACAAGATTATCGTCGGCGTTTATGGTTTTAGAGTCGATACTGCCGCGGTATTGTTCTCTGCGGTGGAAACGTTGCTAGATTTGGCAACGTGTTGTACGGTTCTGGCTTGAAACAGGACCGTATAGGATGCATTGGCTCCAGAAAGTCACATACCTCGGTCTCCAGTTCGACCGCAGATTTCAATGGTCTGCCCAAATCCAGCACGCCATGCACGTGTACAGTCTATTATTTCCTCTACTCTGCAGAAAAAGCAAACTCCCAATCCCACAGAAAGCGACTCTGTATAAAATGCTAGTCCATCCAATCTGCCCCAATGGAGCACATGGGTGGTACAGGTATCTCTTGGAGAGACTACTTAAACTGCTCCAAGTGTTCCAATCCAAAAAAGTCCGTGCGTTATTCAGAGCTCCATGGTTTATGAGGAACGTCAACACACACCTCGAATCAGACATCCCGTTTGTGAAAAATTTCATAAATATGCTCAGTCTGAGGTTCTCCATAGGAACATTAGAACACGATAACGCCTTAATAAAATCCCTACCCGTCCACAAACCCCGGTGGTAAACAAACTACGACAGTCTTAGTCGTAACTCAGGGTCTCTGTCGCCCGCAAAACAAACATATCCCGAACCTGAAGCGACATCAGCCGAAGACCATTTGGTTCTAGCTGGTCAATCTAGAAAACGAAAAGAAAAAAGCTTGTGTAAGCTTTAGACGACAACAAATGAACACCAGCGTGTTTGTTGATTGGCCAGAACTGCTCATGCCTATTTATTCCAAACTAACTTTATAGATTTCACAACTATGCGTTGTTGTTTACAAAAGTTGTGGTTAGTTAATTTTTAGTTAGTTAATTATAATTATTTATTATTTAATACAGAAAATTATCAGCAAGCAATGTAAAAATAAGTGTATAAGGTATTAGTAAATTGTTATATTTTAAAGCTAGATAAAAGTTAGAAGAATCAGACTACAAAGGTTATTCTGTTAAATTTTGTTGTTCTGTTAATGTTTCTCTTTTAATTAATTAAATTATTTTTTAATTAAATTTTTAAGAATTTTTTTAATGTTTCTATTTAATATTATTGAGCTGTTTGATACACATTACTTCTGTTGCTTGATGTGAAGCAATCTGCTACCGAAGCTTATCAAGCACCATTAAAGACTCACCGTAATGCTGCTCCGTCATATCCCAGACGTTCGTTTTGGTTTAAACGATTTAAAAGTGTCACTTTTAATAGTCACTGGCAAAGAAAGGCCTGGAGGAGCATAAATGTTCGAAAACAATGAATTGTAAGACTTATTGCACAAAGACTCAGCTCAAACTCTCAAAGAATTTTTAGAGAATCGTGCAGTTTCCGTTAATCGTCAGGAGGATCGTTAAAATGATGGTTTCATTGCTTTTCGGCGTAGCGTATTATCAGGTGCTAAGACGGAATGAAGCTGTGATTTCAATGTCCACCGACGTCAGCTGTTGCTTCGAGAAATATGTAAGTGAATACTGCCTGTTAAAAATGCAGAACATTTAGCTAACGTATTTCAACGGAATGATATAGAATCTATAATAAATATAAATCCTGTTTGTCAGCCCAATGTAGTTGTAAATCTGATTTCTCCAATGGAAGTTGCCATAGAAATTGACAACAACCTCAATGCTAAAAAGGCTTCTGGAATTGATCATATTTCTCCTGGGTTGTTAAAAGAGCTGCCACGAAAAGCAATAATCATGTTGACATATATATTCAATGCCTGTTTGAGACTGAACTATGTTCCGGAATGTCTTAGGGTTGCCCGAATAATTATGCTTAAAAAAACCTGACAAAGCGGTAGAACAAGTTGGATTTTACGGGCCTATTTTGCTGCTACCTGCTACTGCTGCTACTGCTGTTAAAATGCATTAAACCATTTATAGAAATACAGATTTCGTGTTTGGATTTCGGAATCGCCATTCGACAATTGACCAAATAAGTGCACAGAGTAACAGCTGCTGTTGAAATGGTATTCGAAGAAAAGAAATACTACCCTGCACTATCCTTGGATGTCTCAAAAGCTTTTCACCGGGTATAGCATTAGGGATTAACCTAAAAAATGAGAAAATTGCTTCCGCCGAATTATTGTCGACTGCTGGAATCATCATCTTTTCGACAAAGAAAATTTAGAGTTTCGCGTAATGGGGCATAAACATATTTTGGCTGGAGTTCCACAAGGTAGTATCTTGGGACCATTTCTACATCTGCTCTATACTGCTGATATCCCAACAATAAAAGAAACGGCACTTGGAACATTTGCTGACGACACAGTTTTGTTATTGTAACAAAAGATGTATCTCTGTCTAAGGCTACAAGTACAAGTAGCGGTCAACAAGTTCAAAAAATGGTGTAGATACTGGAAAATGCAACTTAATAGCTCCAAATCAGTCCATATTAATTTGGATGGTTGCTAATACATTGCAACGTGGGGACAATACAGCTAATGGACAACACACAAGAAATCAGAAAATTTAAGCGAATCAAACCACACTTGTATATTACCACTTCACGGCACCGATTTCAAAGTAGTTAGTTGGTAGCGGTTAAAATAATATTGTAAATAGATAAGTAGGTTTAGGTAGGTATTAAGCTAAATTGTGTGTATATAGTAGAATATAAAATACGTATAGTAGATGGGATAGAAAAGGTTTTTGTTTATTTTTAGTTAGATATTACAACGATTATTATGGACATATCTTATTTTAAAATGTTTTTTTTTGTGTTAAATATATGTTTGATTATTTTTTAATTTTTAGTGAGTTCTTTATTTGTATCGTGAAGTCGGTTCAACTTTTTTGTTAAAAATATTTTATATACTAAGGAATTTCGAATAGTATTTTGATTACGTCGCGAAGGTAACTAAAGTCCGAGCCATCTGTTCTTCGGTTCGCTTAGTACTTGCGCGACCTTCTCAAAAATGTTGCTAAACCATGTATGGAGGGGCGTGGGCTCGCGCCAGCTGCATTTTTTTCGTTTTTCGACGATAAATTTATCCAATTACAGGCGAAATTGCCTTTAAACAACCGTCATGGTCTCGTAATAAGCATATGGGCAGCACCGCGGTCGTTTTGCCCGTAAAAATGCGGTTGTTTAGATGAGCGGCATTGCCGATAGCAGCTGAAAATCCACCATGCCATTTTCTGACGTTAATCCTCTTGCCCAGTCGGGTTCACGGTCATCAGATTCGATGGTGCAGACGAAAATAGACACGCGTAGTGTAAGGAGATATAAATTGTGTTTGAATTGGTAAGTTAGAGGTCTTAGAGGAGACACTTTTATATTGACCAACAATTGAGTTTATTTTGACCAACATAACTGGAATTGTGGGTCCATATGGATCCTGCCATTAAGAATCTACGTAATTTTTAATTAAAATAAAGTTAATATATAAATGGATTTATACTGTAGTAGTGATCGCCCTGTGATCGAAATTCGATCATAAGTTATTAAATTAATCATGTTTCTCTCGTAGTAGAGTAAAGGGAATAATTATAGAATGATATTTTATTAAAATTTGTGTACACAAAGTGTTAATAAGTTTAAGTTAGTACGTCACTGAGCATTATAACAAAGTATGATAAGAGTGATTATTTGCAGAGCTGTAACAATTGAAGAAATTGAAAAAATTCAGCCTCAGATGTTGCAGGAGGTCTTGAAAAATTCCTTAAAAAGGGCCGAATGTTGCATAGCGAATCACGGTCACCATTTAGCAGATATAATTTTTAATTATAACGAATGAAATAATAAAGACCAAATAAACTTTTTATAAAAACCAAACTTACTTATCTTTTCTTTGAGCAAAGTTATAAATAATCAAAATAGTAGCGGGACTTTTGCCCCACGTTGTATATTAACGGAATGTATTTAATAAAGAAACCTAAAATGAATTAGAAGTTAATGCTACTAAAAAAAATTTTATATCTTAATAACCTTTAGAATTATCTCTAGTATGGATATACTATGTCTCCAGAACCATATCAATTACTATCCATCTTGAAGCAACAACAATTTTTCTTAGCCTGTTCTCTGTTAACCAGACATCAAATTGAACTAAAAACTGATTTCTTAATTTTAAATATCTTATACTATTATCTTACTATTCTTATTCGATTTTTATCTCAACTTGCTATAACTTTTTAATACTTCCAACAATACGAGAATAACCAAAATTAAAACAAAATATTATACAACATTGCTTAAAATTAAATAACTACATTTAATAATGTATTCATTCTCAAAATTAATTTTGATTTTGTTCTCCTAGATATCGATATATATCTATATTTTTAAGAAACTTATAAAATAAAGAATTATTGTTATATACAATTATTACTTATATTGCTTATTACTTATATAAGAGAATAATATAAAAATACGTATCTTTTTCTTAACAAGTTGAAGATTATTTATATTATACTATGTATGGTACTTGCTACTATTCTTTTATTTTTTGGTTGATGTGAGTGCAGACTGCAAAAAAGGTGTTATATTTATCTGGACCTACCACTAGGATATCTACATTTGATCAAATAGTTTCGGTAGACTTTTGGTGACATAACAGTTGTTGTTTAGATATGAAAATGAATATTATCGACATATTGCGAACTGTATTTTTGATTTTCCATATTTGTTATATGGTAACTATAAAAAATATAATTGAAATATGTTTTTACTGTGTTGGCGAGTTTTTTATTGACAGAAAAAGGTTCTCGTGTTGAGACTATCTATAGTGAAGCTATTAAAAGTAACATCAAAAAAATGGCCGAAAAAGATTCTCTTTATATTTGTGGATATATATTTTTATCGCTGTTTTATAGGATTAAGTGTCGACGACGACGTAAAATGATAGTGTTCGATAAAGAAAAACCCTTAAGAAGAAAAATATCGCCTCTACTGCGTTGTCCATGGTTCATACAGTCGAGTTTTTATGTCGATTTTCAGAGCAAATTGATTATATTTAGTCGCGTCTATATTTATTCATCAGATTCTTGAATATAAGAACGAAGGGGACTGCGTCGAGTTTTCGTTATCTTTCAAGTTCATTCTCGGTGGAATTAAATTGTTAAAACCTAGTTTAAATACTGTTTTATCTTTATAGTCCTGTTATATTTAGTTTCATAAAGTTTTACGGATATTTGGCTATTTTTGTTTCGTTTTAAAATAATTCCTCGTTTATTTTACCCTTAAGAGTTTTTTTACCGAGTTATAATTATCAGAAATAAGATAAGTCTTCGGTTTAACTAAGAAAAAACATGTTTTTAAAAGTTACAAAACTGTTTCTCTCAAAATCGAAATAGTTTACTATAAATTAACTACAACAATGTGGATTCTTGTTGTTTTGAAGTCATTGTGCTCTTCTAATTCATGGATTTTTAGGCAATCCTAAAGCTGAAAATGCCGCATTTTTAGTGAATGACTTATTACAAAAATTTAGAACGATGGGGTGCAGAATAGCTTTAAAAATACATTTCTTGTATTTCCATTTCGATCCCCCCCCCCCAAATCGTAGAATGTTGAGTGACTAACAAGGTGAAGGCTTTCACTGGGATATAAAATAGATAGAAGAGCGTTATCAAGGAAGACAGAGTGCTAAAATGTTAGCAGATTATTGCTAGTTTGTAATTAAACATGATTCTACTGTTTACAAGAGGAAACGTTAATATTTCGTAATTTTCTTTCAGAATATATGACTCATTTTCTATACGCCACCTGAACCTGGGCTATTTTGATTCATTGTGTACGAGGGTCACTATTTATACTTCGGGAATTGGCAACACCGTTGTTATGTGACTCCATCTGACGGTTTCATCGTAAAGTTTGATATTTTTGAAGATATACGTACTTAGAACATTTTCTGGCACGGACTCTATTTGTTTATTTTATATTTAGTTGAAAGTTTCGTCTCGGCAAAAAATGGAACTGAATCGTGAACATTTTCGTGCGATGATTTTTTACGATTTTCGACGTAGTTTATCACAACAAGAGTGCATCAATCAACTTAATTTGACTTTTGGTGATGAAGCTCCATCAAAAATCGCCGTGTATCGCTGGTTTAGTGAATTCAATCGTTTACGCGTGAAGGTCGTCCAAAATCGACTATTGTGCCTGAGAACATCGATGCTGTGTGCGAAAAGATTAGGCAAGATCGTCATGTCACACATTGTGAGATTGAGGCATCCCTAAGCATTAGTTCCACCAGCATATATGCGATCTTACATGAACATTATCTGTGCGAAAGTTATGTTCGGTTTGGATTCCACACAATTAGATAATCGCTCCAAAAAAAGGCTCGTGTTGATTGGTGCCAAGAAATGCTTAAGAAATTCAAATGCGGTGCTTCGAAAGACGTTTATAAAATCGTAACAGGTGACGAATCATGGATAGATTCGTATGAGCATGAAAGTAAGCATTAGTTGATTGTATGTCTGTTCCAAGATGAACAAAATCCAACAAAAGTTGTTCGCGCACGAAGCACTTCAAAGAAAATGGTGGCCTGTTTCTTCAGAAAAACTGGTCATCTTGCAACAGTGCCTCTAGAGAATCGTAGAACAGTAAATTCTGATTGGTACACAACAATTTGTTTGCCAGAAGTATTCGGTGAAATAAGGAAAACAAACAAGAGATGCCGGATTGTTCTTCATCATGACAATGCGAGCTCTCACACATAGGCTCAAACGAGAAACTATTTGAGCACTCAAAATATCGATTTGATAGGTCATCCGCCGTACAGCTCAGATTTGGCACCCAATGACTAATAAACGGACTAATGACGGAATAAACTAGGTGGTCAACGATTTTCATCGCTATTGAAGCGTCCAAAAGTCATGTTTTAAATATGCCGCAATCGGAATGGAATAAATGCTTTGAAAATTGGTTTAATACTTTGAAATACAATAAAAATATATTCGCAGGTTAACTATTTGTTTCTTTTTCTTCTTCCTGAAATATAAATAGTGACCTTCGTATATATATATATATATATATATATATATATATATATATATATATATATATATAAATTATGACTGTCTTTATTTATTTATACTTTAATTACAAAATTACTTACGTGTTACAAAAATCCGTTTAAGTTTTTGTGTTCAACAGGTACAATTTGACAAAAAAGCCGTTTTATTTAATATTATATATCAAAAGACAATTGTCCCGCAGTGTTATTGTTATGGATTGGGCGTTACCTATATCAATATATTCACAGATGGACCAAAATCATAGAAAGTGAAAAATAGGAGACGAACATTGCAGTGGTTTCCTTTCGCAGGAACAGAAACAGGTTGACCAACTGACATTGCTAACTTAATGAAAGTTTCTTATTAAAAATCAAATACTACTTTTCATATATTAATTGAGTATAACCAATGATATCACCACATCTTATCAGTACTAACATTAAGTGGTGTCGAGTTGAAAACAAATAAAAAAACGCAACCCAATTAAACATCGCTAATCTCCACGTTCACCTTTTACGTCTGCCCAGCAGGACGTATCAGCAGGGCACGTGGCGCTGCCGCCAATGTAGATAATCCTCGTTTTTTCCGCTTGTCCTGTGGGGAGAAATAAGAGAACTGCCGAGTTGAGACGGTCGCCGCATCTAAGTGCGCGAGAAACTCTTATCGATGTAGATCGGACCTGGGGGAGACCGTCGGGGACACGTCGCGGAAGGCGGGGGGGAGAGAGTACGGTCGGTCCCGCAACCCACGGGCCTTTGTTCTCGAGATGCCTGCGGAGTGGGCATGTTGGCGACCTTGGCAGAAAACAGAGCGACCGTTGCTGCTGCTGCTGTTGTCGCTGCCGCCGCCTCTTCGCCTCCTGCTTCGGCACGATACAGCAGGAAAATTGTCTCTCGCAACCACTACGTTCCATTACGATGTATTATCTAGATAGCCCACTACGTTTGTCATATATATTTTGTTTATTTGTAATTAAAAAAAAATACCACATATTTTATACAATAATTATTATACCCTCTCGCTTTGTAAGTTTAGCTCTTAAGCTTTTGTAAGAACAGCCGCAAGAAGAATTAAAAAGCCCTTGACACAGATAATATAACTGGTTGTATAGCTACACCATGCAATAGAGTACATCTTGTTGCACGTTGTACTGCTACAGGTTACATGCCAAGTGTTATATAACTAACGGAGATTAACAAAATTTCAGAATAACAAGAATCGCGTGTGCGCTGTTTACAAGGTATTTAGATTTTCGTCAGCAGTTTTTTCAGATTGATAATATAAACATCAATCAATCCATTTTTAATTTTAAGTATTTCAATTAGTTTTGCCTGGTCAACTCAGAACAGTTAAGAAAAAGTTGCTTAAGGACAGGTAACAACTGATAAGGTTCTAGGGACATTTTTCTATAAATTTTATTGTTATTCACTTCTAATCTATTTCAGGTTTCATTAGACAATGAATTTCTCAACAAAGTCATAGCCAAATATTCCAGATAATAATTACATTTATTTGTGCATCAAGGGTTAAAATTAATGTTTTAATTTCACATTTGTTCGCATGCGTTTTAGTCCACATGTGGGACACAAGACGAATTAAAGATGAGCTATCTATGATGTTGAGATTCCAGAATATTATATAAAATGATATCTTGAAATAAATAAATTTAGTGACAAGAAAAAAATATGACAGCTACTCTTTTAAAGATTAATACTGCAATAAATAAGTGACGAACGATGCAATCTTATTTAAAAATGTGCGTAAAGAAATTATTCTTTCATCGAATAAGCCTAGTTTTGTATTAATTTATTGTTTTTCAATATATAACAGGTCAATTGAAAAGTCCCCAACCTGACAAATAGATGGCGCTACTAGAATTAAATCCATATGTTTTTGAGTTCGCCCTAACGCTCAAAAGACGCGTGTATAAATTTGACAGCTGCTGGATTATTAGTTTGTGAATTATAGTATTTTCAGTGAAGCAACTTTTGTTATTGTTAAAAAATTTGATAAAAAGGAATTTTGCGTGTTGATAAAATATTGTTTTTTGAGGGGAAAAAATACAGTTGAAGTAAAAACTTGGCTTTATGCCGAGTTCCGGACACTGCCCCAGGAAAATCAACCATGAAGGATTGGTATGATAAGTTTAGACGTGGTGAAATGAGCACCGAAGGCGGTGAACGCTTTGGACGCCCAAAAGAGGTTGTTACCGACGAAAACATTAAAAAATCCACAAAATAATTTTAAATGACCGTAAATTGAAACTGACTGAAAAAGCAGACACTCTAAAGATATCAATTGAACGTGTATATCATATCATTCACGAATATTTGGGTATGAAAAAGCGCTATGCAAAGTGGGTGCCGCAAGCTCACTTTGAACCAACAACAGCGACGAGTTGATGATTCGGAGCAAAATTTGAAGATGATCAAGCGTAATAAATCCAAGTTTTTGCGTCCATATGTGGCATTGGATGAAACATGGTTGCATCATTTCACTCCGAAGTCCAATCGACAGCCATCCGACTGGTTTGCACACGATGAACCCGCTCCAAAGCGTAGGAAAATGCAACAGTCGGCTGGCAAGGTTATGGCGTCTGTATTTTGGGATGCGCATGGAATAATTTTCAATGACTACCTTGAAAAAGGAACTTCCATCAACAGCCATTATTACATAGCGTTATTGGACTGTTTGAAGGACGAAATCGCTGAAAAACGTCCGCATTTGAAGAAAAAGAAAGTGATGCTTCACCAAGGCAATGCACCGTCTCACAGGTCAGTGAGATCGATGGTAAAAATCCATGAATTGGGCTTCGGATTTCTTCCACCGTATTCTCCAGATGTGCTCCCCAGTGACTATGTCCTGTTCTCAGATCTCAAAAGAATGCTCGCCTGGAAGAAATTTTCGTCGAATGAAGAGGTGATCGCCGAAATTGAGGCCTATTTTGAAGCAAAGGACAAATCGTACTACAAAAATGGTATCGAAACATTGGAGGGTCGCTATAATCAGTCCATCACCCTTGAAGGGAAGTATCTTGATTAAATAATACTAATTTTGCCAAAAAAATTTCTTTTACTATAGTAGGCCAGGGACTTTTCAATTGACCTGTTAGATAATCGATATTCTTAGCATTTCGCTTGATACGAGCTTCTTACTAAAGGGTTTCGCGCCACTCCAAAAACGACAATTCCAGCAGAAACCAGTTAACGCCGAGGAGGTAATACGACTATATCCCCCATATCTCGGGCGAGATCGATGTAATGCCTTCAAACCTCCTGTTTAAGCGTTTTTCTCTCGTCGCGACGATCTAATTAAAATCCGCCCCCATCTCCGACTGAAACTAATCCCCTCCCCACCGAGAAAAATGGGAAATTAACCGCTTAAACGGCGCGAAGCCTCTCGAAAATTAAAAGAGATCCAACGTGCCCGGCCGGCATTCGTTAAAATTTAATTAAAAATACCTTTTTTCCAGTCGGTTCCTTATCGGCAGCGGTCCGTTCGTGGCCCAGGTCCATTTCCGTGTCTGGAATTTTTATCCCATTCTGGATACGAATCGTGCCGCCGGGTGAGACAGGACGGCGGAGAGGTCGGTGTATCGGTCAGATGGGGGATTGTTACGGAACTCGGGGTGATTGTTGGTCGAAGGTTGGGGTAGGAACACGCGTTTCGGCAGTTAGTAGTTTTTGTATCGGGTGGCGGATTAATTAAACGAGGATTAGGCTGTAATTTCTGATATTCGGCTTTGTTTTCGCCGGGAATCTTGATCAATTTTGTTTTCTGTGATACGTTCAACAATCGCTTGTTAATTTTTTTATAACATCTTTATTAGATACGCTTAGTACAATCTTAATTATTATTATTACAATTAATTTATTACTACTTTTCCTATGTGCTTGGATTAATTAACAAGCAAGACGAGTACGAGAAAATACATCACTATGTATTCCTAAATTATAAAATTATAATTATTTATTAATTATTAACTTATAGCTATAGTTTACACTAATAATACACACTAAATTTTCACACAAGTTCGTATGGTTTTGTTCGTTTCAATCTCCTGACATCCTGCGCGCTGTTCAGCAGTTGTATTGCTTCCACGTTAATATGATATAGTAATCTTCTTTCGTGTTTCAAGGCGAAATCCTGCACAACTTCGCAAATCCATTTGAATTCCAGGTCATCGTGCAGTTCTTCATTGGTTACATAGCGATAGGCATTGGTAATCAATCGAAGAATCTTGTTTTGACAGCGCTGTATGGCTAACTGATTTGCATTTTTAGTGCAACCCCATATTTGCACCTCATAGGTCCAAATTGGCTTTATAATTGTATTATAGATCAACCTCTTTGATTTTAGATCAAGTTGAGAGTATCTTCCGACTAACCAGTATAGTTGTTTTATTTTGGTTCTAATGTGTTTTGCTTTTTGTCTAACGTGATGCTTCCCATAATCGCTTGTTAATGCGGGGAAATAGTTTAGATGACTATTTCTGAAAAAAACACTTTATGACAATTCTACGTATTTACTTTACCTGGAATTAAACTTATATCCGCAAAAGAAAGATTTTGCAGAATAATTGACGTTTGATATAATAGACCTTTGAATGCACGTTGAATCGCTCCAAATCTGCACGTGACGTAGTTGTTTTGGCCGCACTGGACAGTTTGCATGAGTACGAGTCTTATTTATACATTATTTTAGTAATTTTGTGTTATAATTAAATATTCTATCATGTATCGACTGATTATTTTCGTTCCAAGATAGAAAAATATTGCAAGGCGCGAATGTGCCAATAAGCCAACCTTTATTGATGTCTAAAGACTAATTAACGTAATATCGAGGTAAATAGTCTCTTTTAGATAGATTAGATAGAGATCTTTTTTTAGTTACCAAATTATATACAAAATTATATTCAATAAAATGTGACTGGTTTAGTCATATAAGTATGCATGAAGTCAGTTTCAAAAGTACCCGGCCTCAAGGATGATACACTGATTATAGCGGCCCTTCAACTTTTCGATAGCATTTTTGTAGTACGATTTGTTCTTTGCTTCATAATAGGCCTCAGTTTCCTTTTCATTCGACGAAAATTTCTTTCCATCGAGCATTCCTTTGAGATCTCACAACAGGAAATAGTCTCTGTGGGCCAGATCTGGAGATTACGGTGGATGAGGAAGTAATTCGAAGCCTAATTTATGGATTTTTGACACGGTGCATTGTTTTGGTTAAGCAGCATTTTCTTTTTCTTCAAATGCTGTCGTTTTTCGGCAATTTCGTTCTTCAAACGGTCCAATAATGCTATGTAATAGTCACTGTCCTTCCTTTTTCAACAAAATACAGATACCATAAACTTGCCAGCCGACTGTTGCGTTTTCCCACACTTTGGAGCGGCTTCATCGTGTGCAGTCCACTCGGATGACTGTCTATTGGACTTTAGAGTGAAATGATGGAGCCGTGTTTCATCCATTGTCACATATCAACGCAAAAACTCGGGTTTTTTATCCTTGATCATCACACTGCTCCGCATCATAAACTCGTCGTTGTTTTCGGTCAAAAATTAGCTCGTGTGATTTTTCTCATACCCAAATATTCGAGTATCTTTACATCTGTGTCTACTATTTCATTCAGTTTCAATTTATAGTCATTCAAAATCATTTTGTGGATTTTTTTAATGTTTTCGTAGGTAACAACCTCTTTTGGGCGTCCACTGCGTTCACCGTCTTCAGTGCTCATATCACCACGTCTAAACTTAGCATACCAATCCTTGATGATTGATTTTCCTTGGAAAGTGTCCGGAAAATCGGCTTCAAGCCAAGTCTTCCCTTCAAAAAGCAATATTTTATCAATATACCAAATTCTTTTTATCCATATTTTTCATAATAACAAAAGTTGCTTCGCTCAAAATGCTATAATTCATTAGTTTTTGTATAGATCCGACAGCTGTCAAATTTATATACGTATCTTTTGAGGCTTAGGGCTAACTAAATAACATATGGGTTTAATTCTACTAGCGCCATCTATGTGCCAGGCCGTGGAATTTCCAATTGACCTGTTATATTATTTCATCTATTTATAATTTTAATAAAACAACTTTTTTTCAGAATTATGGAATAAATTAAATAATAAATAAAATGTTAAGAGGGCAACTATTTACGCTTTTTTGCCAATATATGTATGTAAATAGTGTCGATATATAAATATACTTAGCATTATATAACTTAAAAACCATAAGTAGTATAAAAATTGTTATACCACTGTTCGATGCTACATACAATTCTGTATTATCTAGAATTTTTATTAGCCTGCTATTATCTTAATATACATGGTAAAGTCAAATAATAATTTCCAAATTGTTATTGAATATATTAATTAATCCAATGAAATGTGCAGCTATTTTATATATGTAATGTAACTTTTTTAATCTTTTATCAATTTATCATCAGAATTTTGTTGATTATAAATTTCTCTTGTGCTATTTTTTAATGTGCTTATTTTTTCGTTATTTAATATGTTATGTTGTAACTTTAAATTTATATTACTTTAATTAATAAAATCTGTCATATATATTTCTGATCTTATACTGAAAATGTTGTCAAAATTAGTTTTAGTAATATTTAAAGTTTTAATATCATTTTAAATTATTGTCTTTATTCTATTTTGAGAGAAGCACGATGAAAGTAATAAATTATAGTTTAATTTGGATCACTAGTATAAATAAAAGTGGCAATTGATATTTCACTGAATTCCGTAGCATGTTTTGTTTTATTGATAGCGAGATAGTGTAATTCACTAAAGTGGCCTTGACCATAGAAAATACAACTCTTAAAAGGATTTTTCCTCATTCCTCAGACGGTGATACGTTTCGTTTAACCGATTCGAATGCCGCGTGGGTCCAAACCAATTATGTACAATTCTGTGAAAGTGTCACCGTACAGAAACAATGTCTATCATTAATATTCCGTTTAGATTAGAGGTCGCCATTGTACGGTGACGGTGTTAAGTAACGACTAATGTTAATTGCGGGTCTGGAGACTTTTTTCCCTGATGCTATCGGCCGTTGAAGGAGTTCCGTAGGCCGGCTTTGCTTAAATTTCGATTTGCTTAATCGATCGTAACGAATAGCTTCAAATCCGCGGCTTGATTTTCTCATTTACCCACTTGGGACTAGAGTCAGGTTAATAAATTCAATGTTGTATAGAGGCATGATCTTTGCGGGTGATTAATAGGGCCGTTTAGTTTATATTGTCGGTTTGTTAGTTATATCTCGTTGTTTCTCTTTATTTGATGTATCTCGGACTCATTCAGTGTATCCAGAACAATAATTCAATTTTTTCCTTTGAAATTATGTACTGGCTGATGAAATTGTAAAATTATATGACTGTGAATTAATTAAAAAAAACATTTTTGTTCCTTGATTGATTGAACTTTTCTTAGGTCTGAGTTTTTCTAATACAATAATTCAGTCTTTTTATTTAAAATTATGTACCGGTGGTTTTTCTTTTATAGTTGTAAAAAAAATTTCATAATTTTAGAAAACTGTGAATTATTTTAAAAGTTTTTTTAATCATCCATTAATTGAAGAAGACATCATAATTTTAGTTGCATCTTAGTTGTGGGCATTTCTAAGACAATAATTCACTTATTTGTTTAAAATTATGTACTGGTGGGTTTCCTTTTATAGTTGTAAATAGTGTAAAAGTTTTTTGTTCACCAATTATCTAAAATAGGTAGCATAATTTATTTGAGCTATAAAAATGTAGGATTTCATATAAGTCCGGTTGATCGCTTATTATTACGCTTAAATTACCGATGTACTAAGTAATATGTTTTTAATGCATTTATGGTAATGAGATCATTCCTCACTAATATTAAAAGTTTCTTTATATATCTAATATATTAACAAATGATGTATGTAAATTTTTTCCTACTAAAAAAACAGTCGAATAATTATCATTCCAATATTTTATTTAATCGTACTAAAAAAAACTGCCGGTCAACCAACAGGAAATAATACATAATTTATTGATCTTTCAATATCATTTGTCTTGGCGTTCATTGATTATCTTTCGCGGACTTTTTTTTATAAACTTCTCATAACGGTACCCGGCAATAATGGCATCACTGCCTTGTTAAATCGTCTTCTTCCCTGATCTAAAGTGGTATCGTTGAGACCGACCGAGTCCTAGTTGATTTGAAGCTCGAAGACGAATAATAAGATAACTTTTCTACGGTTTCCTTTGACGGTAAGGCATAGCGTACAGTTGCATTCTATCAGATAATTATTATCTAAATGCGAATATAAGTTCGTTTCTTCAACATTTTCGTTGCATGAAAATAGTTTTGGGAGTATTCGGGTAAAATTATAATTTTATAATTGTTATTGTGTTCTTTTTACCCGCGACAAGATTTTAGCACAGTACACGTTTTTCATTCGCGTTGGGAACTATCGACTGAAAGCAGTCGAAACAGTCGATAGTCGCAAAACTGTCGAAACAGTCGATAGTCAAAAAACTAACGACTGAAAATAGTAATTACTATTTTCACTCAAATGCACGGTTCTGCTGTTTTTTTTTTCAATTCGTGATGTCAGACGATGATGTACGAATCCTTTCCTGTATAAATTGTGAGAGGGAAAAGGACGGAGGTAATTGCTTAGGGAAATTTTATATGTGCTTATATTTTTCAATAGTAGTATAAGCGAGACGGAGAAGTACATATTTCTTCATGTACTAACTTTAAAAAAGAAAAAGAAACAAATAATCACTGTAGAATAAATCAAGCAGAATTACTTTTATATTTGAATGTTATGTGGATCTGAAAAACTGAATGCAATTTTTTTATGGAACGCAATAATACACCACAAATGTTTTGTCGTATTTTAATATGTTATTTGCTATTTTTAAATAATATACTATAATAAATATAGACAATGCAATCGAACTTAAACAAAACCTAAAAACTAAAGATGTACAATAATCATAAATACTAAATAAAAATTAACCATATACCTGATCATAGAAAAAACTAATGCATGACATAATTTAAAATGATCGTACAATAACTAATAGAGCTTTTTTAAATCAAATAAAGGCTTTATTTAATATTGAACTGAAATGATTCTTTAACAAAAATCGGGAGAGTGGGATCCGAACCAAAAAGTCAATCAAAAGATATATTACCTATTATTGCCATAAAAATAGTTAAAAATATTTTACTATTTATCATTCACTATTTTAATCTTTTTACCCCACTACACAAAAGCAAAATTTTCAAAATGCTGCTATATTAATATACAATATATTGTTATTTACAAGCAAGCTACCAAAAAATTCATAAAACTATATATATTACATATAAATCTATGTGAGCATAAATTCGGTACATTTTTGTCAAAGTCGCGGCTAGGACGACAGAGTCAGAATGTTAAAAATCAGTTAAATAAAATTAATAGAACCAAAAATAGTAAATAAAAGTGCACGACTGAAATAGTCATTAGTAAAAAATAGTAAAAACAGTCGAAGTAAAAATAGCGACTGAGACAGTCGATAGTAAAAAGTAGTCAATTAGTAAACAGTCGATAGTCAATTTCAGTCGAAAGTTTCCAACGCTATTTTTCATTATAACTCTTAATAAAAATAAATGTCTAGTGTTAGATTCTAAAGTTGAAGACGCCTAGCCATGTTGTTCATATAAGCATTACAAAGATACAGCTATTGTTTACTCATAGTTTACGTCTAAAATCGTGCGGGACAAAACTATAGCACAGCAATAATATTTTTGTATCTATTGACACAAATTGTCCTCATTACGTAGTTATTTGACATATTTAAAGGTACATAATAAAGAAATAGATCTAAAAGTTCTGTAAGTGCAATCCCCGTAGTATTGCACTATAAATATAGAAAACTATACCTTCGGTTGATATATTATGCTAATGGTAATCGTTGTTTCCATAATTCAAGATAATAATTTTGCACCATTATCAGTCCTGCTTGATTCTCGAAAGGTATGTGTTTAATTGAGCAAAATGAACGATACATGGGATATACATTCCATTTTCTTAATAACATGTATGTTGTGGTAGTATTTCTATACTGGTTCTATTAATGTAATATTTTACTGTCCGTTTCTCTTCGATGGTTCGGTGGTCCCACACTTGCACAGAATAATAGTCTGTCTACTACTCCCCGGGTTTTTTAAATTATATTTTGTTGAATTAAGGTTCTACCAGCAGTACTGTTTTTTTAAATTTTATAATTAATTAAAAGTTCGTTGAATTTATAAATCAGATTCCAGATGATGTCTGTAATTATATAAATGTTTTCGAGGCTATAAAAGCTGTAACGAAACTTAGAATGGGGATGAACTATGGAATGTGAAATAGCCTTATAATTGTCATGTTTTTATCTGTTTTCTGTTCATAGGAGTTCAGTAACTATTCGCATTTTTAAGAATACAAAACCATTAATTTTGAAACTCCAAAATTTAAATTTTTCTATCTGTAGAATTAGTATTAAGACAATAGTAACACATTAATTTTATCAATTAAAATTATACTAACCATATCTAATGAAATTTAGTATTTGTTGTTTTTCCTCTGTAATTTTTTTTTGTAATTCTTTGTGAAGTCCTAAACATTCATGGTGATATTCCATCGTTCTTAGTATAGTTTCTTCATCTCTTTTAAGACCTAATTAGATCGTTCCCTTTTCTCCTCTCTCACCAACATTTTCAGGGAAAACTTAAGATGATTGTGTAAGTGGTTTGCAAGATTTTTGGGTATTTCTTTCCTATTAGCTGTGAATATCTTATTGTTAGGGGCTATCGCGTTAACCAGAAAATTGGACATAGTTTATTAAAAATTGGCTTTGAACCACAATTTCCTTACCATGAAGCTTCCTTTTTTCTGTTTCGTGAAATTATCTACACAATTATTTGAAACAATCACCATAAGCTATATATTTAAACGGCAAAAACATGGATTACTTACAGCTTATTACTTTGTTATAGGGATATTTTTTATAAAATATCGAAATATCGATATTTTTCTCGCCAGCCGACATCCCTACTGTGTTGATTATCTATCAAAATGTGTTTCTTCTTGTAGTAAAATTTACATTAGCATAATTCAAAATAACATAGACATTTGACCAACGTGATAAAATCGATATACAATTAAGCAAACAAGTGAAATATCGATTTTTATCGCGAAACGATACGAACTGTTTTCTCTCTGTTCACTAGCAGGATATCGTCCAATTTTTATTGGCAGGAAATTAGAGACCGTGTGAGCCTCATCAAAACAGCGATCTCGCTTATCGTCCCGCCATTTTTTTCAGTCGTCCTTCAGCCAATGGAATTCGCCTCGGCAATATCTCATAGTAGTCAAGGATGACCTGGCGATGTTGCCAGGTCATGTTAAATGTCGTTAATTGGCTGATTGTCACATGTACATATTTTTAGGTAACCTGAAAACCACGTTTCAAGAAAAACTGCAATAATTATACAAACTCGCAAGTAAAATGGTTGATGATAAATGTCATATAGTTCACTGGTACCAATCGGAGTGTATAATGACTGTTTTGTAATTTTTTCTCTGTCTTTGCAATAAAGTAAATTATCAGGGGGTTAATTTTATGTTTACATTGTTCTTCAATTAATTTACATAATTTTTTATCGTTTAACAGAAAAAACTTATAATATATAATTTATAATTATAATTTAGTAACACCTATTTTGTGAAACAAAGGGATATATTATGTTAAATGAATGAATGATATTTTTATATTTATATTTATATTTTCAGTCTATAACGCTCTTTATCTTCGGTGTTAAAATGTCTACTTCGTTGTATGGTTACCATACGCTTCACACAGCATTCGATGATCTTTGGCAGCTATTTTCTTCAAGTTGTAAAAGGTATAAATTCGAATATTATCAACGCACTGAAATTTTTTTTCGTTCACATTTCGACGAAATGACGCATACTGAAAAGTGAAGCATTTCAGTAAGGTTTGGTTTGGTGCGTGAGGTGAGGTTTATAGAGTTTAAAGGTTGTAGGTTTTATAGAGTAATAGAGATGCACTCAACAGGGGACTCTCCAAACCGCGCCATAATTGGCCGTTCAAGTAATTTGATTGGTCAATTTAAATCTCCATTATTTTACCAAATATTTTACTGTGACATTTGAAGACATTTGATTGGTTCATTAGTAATGCTTGGCACGTAACAGCCTTGACTTCATCTTTAATTGACCAATGAAATTTAAATAAAAACATTTTTTTTATAAAATAAATGTATTAAATAAAATTCAATTAAATAAATATAAATATAATCTGTAAAAATAAATAAATATACAGATAATCGATAACAATGAATATAAATATATAATGTAAATTTAACTATATAATATAAATATAATATAAAAGTAAATATATCTATAAAATATAAATATTATATACATATATATATAAAACCGTAAGCACAAAACATTGGTGCATTGCAAATCAAAATGATCTCTTTCGTATTTTTCCATTTTCATATTTCTTTACTGCCATCAATTTAATTCGAGTTAACTTTTAGTATTCTGTTCACCTGTTTTACTCAAAAGTATATAGAATATCTTGTTAGTACTTTTAATATTTTATCCCAAAGATCATTATGGAATGTATAATTGGACGGTTTTAAATTTACTCTTTTTTAAACAGTTGACAAATATTTTGTTATATTATCGACTTGGCAAAATCGCTGAATAAAATAAAAGACATTCTTCAAGGACCTACTGACAGTATACTAAAACACTTTTGTTAGAGTCTGGAGCACGAGATATTGTCCTGTCTCTATATAATCAGTCTCAGTTTGTGGGTCCACTGACTTATTCATAATTGTATGTAAACAAAAACCATACTTAATTTCTTTTTTCAAAAATTTTACGAAATAACCTGAGATGTACATTACGGTACAACATAAGACTTTGTTTGCTCTTATAGAAACGTCTGGAACTGAAGTTATAGAGTCAAATAATTAACGGTAAGAATGAGCAGAAAGGGGGATACTGGCTGAATAAATGCAAACTTTACCATTACCTTCTGGAGTTTGTTCAAATGTCGATGACACTTGCTTCGAACCCACAACCAGGGTGGGCCTGGAACGATGGAAATAGGCACTATAAATATAGTAAGACAGTTTAGAAATTAATGGTTATGAACAATTATGAACAGAAATGTGACTAACTCCTTCAATTTAACTTCTATATCATTGTTATTTCGATCGACTTCCATTTGTACATATTATGGTCTTATGGTATTATAACTAACGACTTGCATATACTAATAAAATATAACAATAATTGAATGTATAAACGTTGTAAAAAGCTAACCACATTGTTCTCTATATAAGGCACATTGAAAATACACAAGAAATAAATAAATCATAGGACGAAGTGAACCAATCAGATCCCGTCGCGGTTTTTAGCATAGCGAATAAAAGAATCACATGATAGACGTCCCGAAACATTTCCCCGAAATTTCCTTTAGAATTAAATCTCTATTTCTCTATGGTGAGGTTCCAGCATGAAATTGGTTACGAATGGACCTGATGGGATTGATACACACGAGCGCCATCTGTTATAGGTCTTAGTGTCGACATCTTAGTGGTTTGGAAGACGAAGTATGAAATAGGTATAGGCTCCATACATTTTTATAAATCCATCATTACTATTTTCATCTCTTCAAGTATGTTTTAATGCATTTCTAAGTATTTATGGTAAAACCCTCGCATAATATTTTATGATATACCGCTATAAAACAAATTCCCTAATGCATAATGATTAAATTCATTATTTTATATGCTTCTGTAAGAGAACGTTTCAATTATGTTTCAGTAAAGATTGAACAGGGTCAGATATAAATCACGAAAATCATATCTATAAAACCATTTTCCATTAGCGGAACCCGTAGGTTCAGGCAATTAACAATGTCATTGCAAAAGTGCATAAAAACAATACCATTAACGTTTCCTATGATAATAAGAGACAGTGGTTGCGGAGTAACAAGGTCACGTGACATTTTTCCGCCCGTACTTCTTTCGAGGAGCCTATTCGGGACACTTTACGACTACGGTTTCGTTTTAATTTCGTCCGGGTTAATGTATTGTGACGAATGGATCGAGCTATGCGGGTGTACCGGCTCTCGGAGTTCAACAAAGTCAGATTGATTTCTTGCGATTGGCGTTCGTAACGGTACCGACGAAGAAATGATAAAACTAATGAATTGTACTATTAACTGTCGGCCGTAACATTGGATTTATTATTAGATTTGCATTCTCGTTATGCTTCTCTACGTTGTTATTACCTCATTTTTTTCTTTTGGTAGCGGTGATAATAATAATCTGATATATAAGGAATGCAAATGACTTTTATTTCTAATTAACATAATTATTAGATGTTTCTTGATCTTATTAGGAGATAAGATATTGTTCGAAGGAAATATGTCTCGATTATATGAAACAATGCGTGTTATTCAATTATTCGTATTCTTAAGAATTAACGTTATCGGAGTTTTCGTCTTCTTTTATTTTTAACCGACTTCAAAAAAAGGAGGTTCTATGTTCGACTGTATATATATTTTTTTAATGTATGTTCGCCGATTTCTCCGACAATTGAAGGTCGATTTTCAAATTTTTTTTTATTCGAAAGAGTACATTTCGGTGGTGGTCCCATTGGTCTGATGGGGGTGGGGGAGAAATCGAGGGAAAACCTCAAATTTCAAAGGCCCGTACAAAGTTTACACATATTTTTTTATCTAAAATACTCAGATATTTGTGTATAATGTTATTGTTGACGAAAAATCGGAAGTATTTTAATGTAAAACTATTTGGTTTGCTTTTTAAGGACAATCCATATGACGTAGAACGTACGAAGAAATATTACAGGTAACTGTTTCTAGAGTGTAATGAGTAGCACCTTAAGCTCATACGCGGAGGTCGCGGGTTCAATTCTCAACGGGTGCAGCAACTTTTTTTGTTATAGTTTGGTTGGAACATTTCACCTAGACTAGGTTACAGACCCTGGGACCTAAACTGTTTCTTACTTTCAGTCATTGTTTCTTTATTCCTCATACAGATTGCACCTTTACTTGGCCTACCCATTTTAATTTTAAATAAAATAACTGCGTAGTTTATTTAGTAAATATGTAATACTAAAAAGAGAAAAATAAAATATTTTTAACAAAAAAATTTAACCGACTTCAAAAAATAAACAAGGAGCTCACTAAAAATTAAAAAATAATCAAACTTAGATTTTTAACACAAAAAACGTTTTAAAATAAAATATGAGCATAATAATGGTTGTAATAACTAAATAAAAATAAACAAAACGCTTATTTAACCTATCTACTACACGTACTTTATATTCTACTATATATACACACAATTTAGCTTAATACCTACCTAATCCTGTTTATCTATTTACAATATTATTTTAACTACCGCCAACTGATTACTTTGAAGTCGGTGCAGAGCAACGCCGAGTTTGTGTCGATATATGTTTCTATATCTGTGAAGTACTTGTCAACATTTCTTGCAATAAAAAATCCACTAGATCAGGAGTCTTTTTCTGTCAGTTCAAACTTAATTTTTTTACTACTTGTAGTAGTTATCTTCCTCTTGGGTTAATAAACCGGGAGCCCCTGTGTGTATGTTTGGGGTTCCACACCATCACAGGCAAATTGATTCACATTGTCACATGTCAAGGAAGTTAAGGGTTTGATGAGATGGAAGTGCTAGTGTAGATAGAGTTAATTTTTCTGTTGCACCTTTTTAAAAATAATTATAATTGTGAATTTTATCGGTAGATGAATGAACTATCATCAGTGTCTTTGTAGTTAAAATAATAAATCGTGATATCGCGTCGAAAAGGCCGTTAAATGATGTATCGAGGGCTCTTTGGAGGCAATGCGCTTTTTGTCCGACGTCTATTTATAGCCAGCGCGCGATGATTTTTATTTCGGCACGCATAACCGATAGTTGAACCGAGATCCGATGTTGCTACGTCCTTCTGACGCAAACAACCATTCCGCAGATCGTCTTCTGGGAGAGGCGCGGTACCACTTGAATTATTAGTACCCGCATCGGGGAAAAAAAGACGCTCGGAACACTTTCGTGGCCGACGCGATGATTACGCCGATAGTTCCAGCTCGGTACCGGCTCGATAATTTTACACTCGGAGTACCTACGGAGTACGACCGGAGGAATTACGATCGTTCACGCTTTTCGGATCTCATTCCTGGTCGGCGGTTTTCGATGGAGGCCGCGCTGCCGCCGCTGCCTCTCCCCGCCATCGCGGCTCTCTCGGGTACTACGACGAATTGCGTGGTTCTTCTAAGCGAAAGGACTCGGGGAAAAATGACAGCATCATAAATAAAAGTCCGGCGGTACGGACAGGGTCGTACTTTCGTTCGTATCGTACGATATGCCTTGCGATATTATATTTACAGATGCAATATGCCAGATGACTATTTTTGACGTATTATTTTAAATACTTTTACTGGCGACCTTGAGGCATGTCGAATCATTCAATAACGGTCTACAAAATACCCAGAAATATAATCCCAGATGTTGAATGCGTGCGGTGTTCCAGCAGTGACTTCCAGTAAACGATAACGGAGATCTGGCAACCACGAGACGTTGGTCTCTCTTTTTCTCTGTTATATTTTCTATATTTTATATATCATCAATAAATAACGCTCACATTATAATGGTCATCTTAACTATATGCAAGGTACTACAATGTTGATTATAACAGGTCAATTGAAAAGTAAAACAATAGTAAAACATATTTTCTTGGCAAAATTAGTTTTTTTTATTCAGCATAACCTTCAAGGGTGATATACTGATTATAGCGACCCTCCAATGTTTCGATACCATTTTTGTAGTAGGATTTCTCATTTGTTTTATAATAGGCCTCAGTTTCGGCGATCACCTCTTTATTCGACGAAAACTTCTTCCCAGTGAGCATTCTTTTGAGATCTGAGAACAGGAAATAGTCGCTGAGGGCCAGATCTAGAGAATACGGTGGATGAGGAAGCAATTCGAAGCCCAATTCATGCTATTTTTGCTATCGTTTTCACTGACTTGTGACACGGTGAAATGTCTTGGTGAAGCAGCACTTTCTTTTTCTCCAAATGTGGCCGTTTTTCGGCGATTTTGTCCTTCAAACGATCCAATATCGCTATGTAATAGTCGATGTTGATGGTCCTTCCTTTTTCAAGGTAGTCAATGAAAATTATTCCATGCGCATCCCAAAATACAGACGCCATAACCTTGACAGCCGACTGTTGCGTTCTCCCACGCTTTGTAACATCGTATGCAGTCCACTTGGCTGACTGTCGATTCGACTTCGGAGTAAAATGATAGAGCCATGTTTCATCATATATCGACGCAAACACTCGGGTTTATTACGCTTGATCATCTTCAAATACTGCTCCGAATCATCAACTCGTCGTTGCACAGAACTTTCTCATACTCAAATATTCGTGAATGATATGGTGTACACGTTTAGATTGATTTTTTAAATGTTTTTGTTGGTAACAACCTCTTGTGGGCGTCCATTACGTTCACCGTGTTCGGTGCTCATTTCACCACATCTAAACTTAGCATAAGAATCCCTGGTGGTTGATTTTCCTGGGGCAGTATCCGGAAACTCGGCTTCAAGCCAAGTTTTAGCTCCAACTGTGTTTTTTCCCTTCAAAAAGCAATATTTTATCAATACGTGAAATTCATTTTTATCCATTTTTTTACAATAGCAAAAGTTGCTTCACTCAAAATGCTATAATTCACAAACTAATGATTCGACAGCTGTTAAATTTATACACTCATCTTTTGAGGGTTACGGCTAACCAAAAAAACATATGTATTTAATTCTAGTAGCGCCATCTATGTGCCAGGCCGGGGGCTTTTCAATTGAACTGTTAATGTTTTTCAATATTCTACTAGTTTCAACATTTCATGGTTGATGTGGCTGGGATGCTCACTCACTTGAAAGTTCTATTACACTTTTTAAAATTATTATTTCAGTTACATTTTCACAATACAGTGAAATCGTCGATACATTATCGACGAGTCGTAATCTCTCTTAATCATACGTTATATTTTAAGTCAATTTTAGTTCAGCTTAGCAAGTGATTATTCGTCTGTCATCTCAATATATAGAAATATTTTAATTATTTTATAGAAAGTACATCCATTCAGTAATTTCGGAGGTCAGTTGAGATACAAGCTCGCAGTTGTTTTCCTGCTAAGTTATTAACATTTAAATTTGCTCTTCTTATGTTTCTTGTTCATTATTTATCAGATAACAGTGGTATAATATCATGTGGTAATTATTCTTTTCGTGTCCTGTAGTACAGTTAGTTTGACTCTCATGTTTCATCTAAATCTCATCGAACATTACTCAGAAGCTCTTGTTTCAAACATACTAATTAATATACGACATTATTCGTTACCGTTGCATTTTAAATGCAAATACATGCATAAGCCCCAGTATGCGTAAAATATAACTTGTTTATTGTGGGAAAAATTCTTATTTAATCTAAATACAAATTAGTTTCAATTTTAACTATTTGTACCTGTAATATACTTTTGATGAAAATAACAAAGTTTCATCATCAAGTCGGATTGTCAAAAATGTTGCTTGTTGTTAATGGTTAAAGCCAATCGAGCCACATTTTTTACTGGCACATTTTAACTAGTTATAAAAAATATAACAAAAAGACATAAGTGGTGAAGAAATGAGCCTCCAGCAGTATAACATGTATTCTGAGGATACTCAATGAAACTACCACTTCTGAGGTCTATTAACGTTGAATATTTTGAACGAGGAATCAACTATTCTGACTATCG
Source organism: Rhynchophorus ferrugineus (assembly GCF_030347505.1). NCBI lineage: Eukaryota > Metazoa > Arthropoda > Insecta > Coleoptera > Curculionidae > Rhynchophorus > Rhynchophorus ferrugineus. The sequence continues at coordinate 41,870,265 of NW_027472585.1, forward strand.
AATGCACATTAATCGTCTTGGTCGTAAAAAGATATAAGTAATCAATTAAAGTAATAATTACTAGGAAATCCAAGATAGGTAAGTATGTACTTTTATCTACTACTTACTCGATCGGTATGAGTTGAAAAGTTTGAAGAGCTAACATGTTGCCAAATTGATAGGAAACAGTAGTGATATTGATCGGTTACTGATAGTGATACTGATAGTGATATGTTACATAAGATTAAAGGATAACAATTCCTTGATATAACTATATATAATAAAAACTAAATTAAACTATGATATTGTTATGCGTATATTGTTCTTGTAAATCCAGTTAGTTCTTCATCAGCTACCTGTTTCGTTTGCTGTGTCTGGTGAGCTGTCTTGTCTCGCACATACCAACTAATATATTGCTAGCGGAATCTTAAACGCGACAGACGTTTTTCATTAGAAATTATTTGAAATAAATTATAATGGCTAATAATAATTATTTTGTAAAGTGTTTTAATATGAAATGTTGTTTAAATGAAAATTCTAAGTTACCTGAAAGTCCTTTGAGAATATCCGCTGGATTCTTGTCTATTAAACTTTGCAGCTTAAGTGTTTCTTAATGGGAAAAAGTGGTAGTCGGATCGATTCAGGTCTGGAGAATATGGTGGGTCTTATAAAACTTCCCATCCAAGTGATTTTAACACGTATTTGTTTGGTTTTTCTATATTAAATGACCTGATTATGCCTTTGAGTGTATTGTTGGCGTTTTTCGATCTATGCAGAGTGAAAATTGATAATTATTTGTCTGAAGTGATCAGTATTAACTATTTCTCCAGGTATCAACAGTTCATAATATACGACATCAACCAGGTCTCATCAGACCCAAAGCATGGCCTTTTTTCATCATCCATTACTATTTGATGCAGGAATTTCTTTCTTTCATATTTTTGTATGAATTTCAATAATGCTCGTTCGATTTCTTAATTTTTTGTCATTTATCTTCCCATAACTGGTAATCATTCACAAATTGTAACTCAATTGTTTTGGAGTTCGTTTTGGGTTTGTTATTCATTTAATAATTCGTGCAATTCATTCAATGCGTTTTTTTGAAATTACGTTTCATTTGTTCATGTGATTCGATCATGGAGCTTTTTTTTTTGATGAAACAAGAAAAGTAGTGGTTGCCGTAAATGTACGTTTTCGGACACAAAACTTGACATTTTTGGGATATTTTTAATCTATAATGCTGTTATTTTGGGTGAGTATAACTTGTGTAGGTTATTGTCAGTTGAATAAATTGACATATGTATCGATTCATAACATTGCATACTGATGGCGAGAGAAATCTGTTAGAAAAACCGAAAAGTATAACGCAGTTTCGGCTATATGTATCAGTGCGAGTCGTTACTGTATTCTATAATAAGTGAATAGCTAGTAATTATGTTATTTGCCTTTTATTTGTTATGAAGAGGCTGATAATTATTTTATTTACACTAGTAAGGTTTTTTTTTGATGAAAAGTCACTATTTATTTTTTAGATCATTTGTTATTTATGATCCATCCAGTAAATTTATTATTACTCATCAATTTTCTCATTGTTTTGCTTTCATTTGATCCAACGAGGCATTAGTTTTATCAATTATTGATTGATAGTGTCTGATTATTTAAGTAAATATATCAGTCGAATTATGTCGAACGGTGCGCGTCTTTTGAGGCTAGACAACGAATCGACCTATTCTTTGGTCTCTTGATAAAGGAGAAGCGCTGCTCAGATAGGCCTCGACTCATATGTCACAAGTAATAATTAGAAGGAGCAAAGTCTGGAGGATAGATACACTTCCCATATTAATGTTTCCAAGTTTGTTTTCACCGATTTTGCAATATGCGGCCGAGCTTTGTCATGCTGAAGAATAACAACTTTGTGTGTTTGCTCGTATTTCGGCTGTTTTTTCGCGCAATCTCGACTCAAACGCATCAATTGTAGCTCTTTGTCTTCGCCTTCAAAATCACTACTTTTTAAAACTTCGAAACCAGCATTGGGAAGTTGAAATCGATAGAGAATGTTTGTCATAAGCCAAAACACAACATTCGTTGACCTTCAGCTGGCTTCTTCTTCAAATTGAACTAAAAAGAAATGAAGAGCACGAACTGATAATTTTTTCTCTACATTTTGACGAAATGATATACTGAAATTGAAGCCTGTCTATGTGGCTTCAACCTGAAATTGATTACAAATATACCCGACGCGATTTAACACAGTAGCACCATCTGTTGTAAATACTTCAAAACTAATTTATAGGCTTTATAATTAGTACAGAGAAGATTACTTTCGACCTGTAGGCTTAATACCAGTGCTTCGGAGCCAGCGTTAGCAAGAAGTCAATTGACAAATTGATAAATAAGTATCATTACACAAATCAAATTGATGGTACGTCAGATTACGGACTATGGTTCATGTAAATCTTAAACGATACCAGACTAATTCCCTATAATAAAAATCCATAACCAGATTACGCATTTAAAAGAAAAAAAATATTGATCCAAATCACGGTTAATATTCGATATACATGGACAGAGCATCAAACGCAGAACGCATCCCATTAAAATCGTTCCCGGGGCGACGAAATACGAACATCAACGGTAATCAAGTCCGCACAATAAGTAGGTAACTATCGGAGGAGGTGGAAGATTTCGACGGAGAAAAAAATGCACGCGACTCGGCACGCAACAAAGATTCGATCGGTAATTGAACGGGCACGACAGGTATCTGCAAATTGAGGCACTCATCGAAATTGGTACTGCTTCCTCAGTCAGCGGGAAGGTATCGATATCCATTCCCGGTAAAAGACAATCGAATCAGGATTGTTCGGATAGTTTACGTAATTATGCTACGTATGAGCACTAGAGGGTTTGGTCTCCAATTGGAAATGAACGTCACGAGATTGCTTAATACGAACCGTATACTTTGTGCTCTTAAACGTAAGTGCTTGATATCTCGAGAGGCTTTTAAAGCGAGAACTCCTAATGAATATTGTGTTGATATTTTAGTATCATCGAAAAGTCTATTTTTCTGGTTTATATTACAGGTTAATTTTGCCGTTGTAGAGTAGTAGCTGGATTAAGCAAATGGTACATTCTAAGTCATAAAATATAAAAGAAATTGTTGTCCATTTTTGTGAAAGGGTTTTATTTAAAAGAAACCATTATTTTACTTAAAAAAACCTTTATTTTACTGAAAGAAGAGGCGACTTGTTGAACGGCCATACGAAGCGATACTGAGGGTTTATTAGAAAACAGACCAACCCGTCTCACTCGTTCACTATTGAGGTAGTTTTTGAGCAGTTGGCCGGATATTCAGAACCGTCTTACCTAACACTTCCTTCGTAAAGAAAAGGCCACATTTGTTTGGACAGTTTAAAGTTATTACAAACATTGTTTTTGATCATCGATTCTACCTTCTACCTACCTACCTACCTACCTTTTTTTTGTTCTGGCCTAAAAACCAGGCGGTGGAATGCATGACGCATACCTGGTCGCGGAAACTTGCCCTGGAGTGACAAGTTGAACCGGGTTATGTGGGACTGCCTCTGGGCTTACCAATACACTAAACCGAGACCGCCTCATAGTTGACCCCTGTGGATCGCTACTGCTACTGCATTAAATTTGGGGATATGGCACCCGCTGATCGGGCAGCTGTTATTGGGCACGAGGGCCCGGCGATTCTATTGATTCGCGAACCTGAATTAACACACAAGTGGATACTGTTGTGGGGGGGCTAAAGTTATGACTGTAGCGACGGATGAGGCCGTTTCAGTCTGGAAAAGGAGGGGAGCTTAGCTGGTGACGCGGTGCTAAGCTAGGTAAGGTAGGTGAGCACCTACCTACCTTCGTCAGTCAGTTTGAATGGACATTTGTTGAAATGGACAGTGCTTCTTCTATGGATTGATTTACCAAGTTTTGACGGCTCCAGATTCCAATACTCTACGTCTAAGAAACTGAGCTAAGACAATCCGCCTTAGGTGGCCTTTCACATTGAACTGTGATGCCCAGAATGCATGGACTAGAGGTGTTTTTATAGCTTGAATGTTTTTCTTACTTGGAATAATTTATATCTAAGGTCTCGAACAGCTTCAATCCGCTTTTTGTGACCTTACAGCTTCAGCTGCGATACTTTTTTCCAAGTAAATAAGGGACAACATGTTAAAATCGCCCGACGTCTATTTTTCTCTATATAAATATAAACTTCTATATAAATATCTCACTCGTAACACCATTCAAAATAGATAGGCTCTCAGATCATAGTGCAGTACATACTAGTATGTTATAATATAAAACAACCTCATGATTTCGTTTCATTTGTCTAGAGTTCCCAGAAGTTCCATTCACATTTTCTTTGAAACCTCTCTATAATTTTTGGTGGGCTTAAGAATTTTTCTCATTCTAGTTGTATATAATTTCATGAATTTTAACCTATTTATTTATATCTATTGATGGAAACATGAAAAATCAATGTAAACAACTGTTAAATTCAATAGTTTTAATTAATTAATTTATTATTCAATAATTTTCAATTAAATATTATTGAATGTATAGACGCTAATCATGCCACAATCACAATTGCATTTTCGATATTCATTACTTTTGTTGTTAGGTTTGAAGGAATATTCTGTGGAGTCCTGCCGTTATTTCCCACTAGTTGTCTTTGGTTCCAACATTTGTGGTGATTTTGATATTGATGCAATGGTCTACCTTGATCACTATGAAAGTTTGAAGGTAATTAATGGCAAGATATACATGACGAAAAATCAACTCGAATTCTCAGAATACTCAGATAGCTTAACAGTTGATAACTCAACAGCTTCCTTACTTTTACATGTGATGGGCAAGGTCCAAAGGAGAGAGAGAATGGTTACCATATGAATTGAATGAAAATGTAATTTCCAACCATTTTAACGTCGCGGTTTCATTGCTTGCTAGACAAAAAAGAGTTGGCAAAATTAGTTCTTTTATTCAACATAATTCCCGTCAAGGGTAATACACTGATTATAGCGATCCTCCAACTTTTCGATACCATTTTTGTAGTACTATTTGTCGTTTGCTTCAAAATAGGTCTCAGTTTCGGCGATCACCTCTTCATTCGACGAAAATTTCTTCCCAGCGAGCATTCTTTTGATATCTGTGAACAGGAAATAGTCGCTGGGGACCAGATCTGAGGAATACGGTGGATGAGGAAGCAATTCGAAGCCCAATTCATGGATTTTTGCCGTTGTTTTCACTGACATATGGCACGGTGCATTGTTTTGGTGAAGCAGCATTTCCTTTTTTTTCAAATGTGGCCGTTTTTCGGCGATTTCGTCCTTCAAATGGTCGAATAACACTATGTAAGGCTTTTTCAAGGTAGTCAATAAAAAATTATTTAATGTACATCCCAAAATACAGACGCCATAATCTTGCCGGCTGACTGTTCCGTTTTCCCACCCCTCGGAGCGGGTTCATCGTGTGCAGTCCACCCAGATGACTGTCGATTGGACTTCGTAGTGGAAAATGATGGAGCCATGTTTCATCCATTGTCACATATCGACGCAAAAATTCGGATTTATTACTTTTGATCATCTTCAAACACTGCTCCGAATCATCAGCTTGTTGTTTTGGTCAAAAGTGAGCTTGCGCGTCACCCACTTTGCACAGAGGTTTCTCATACCCAAATATTCGTGAATGATATGATGTACATGTTCAGTTGTTATCTTTAGAGTGTCTGATATTCATTTAATTTCAATTTACGGTCATTCAAAATCATGTTGTGGATTTTTGAAATATTTTCGTCGGTAACAACCTAACGCCCAAAAGGCGCCCACTGCGGTCACCATCTTCGGCACTCATTTCACCACGTCTAAACTTAGCATACCAATCCCTGATGGTTGATTTTCCTAGGGCAGTGTCCATAAACTCAGCATCAAGCCAAGTTTTTGCTTCAACTGTATTTTTTCTCTTTTAAAAGCAATATTTTATCAACACGCGAAATTTCTTTATCCATTTTTTTCACAATATCAAAAGTTGCTTCACTCAAAATGCTATAATTCACAAACTAATGATCCGACAGCTCTCAAATTTATACACGCATCTTTTGAGGGTTAGGGCTAACTAAAAACATATGGATTTAATTCTAGTAACGCCATCTGTGTGTCAGGCCAGGGACTTTTCTATTGACCTGTTATGCGTAATTGCTATATGGATTTATAGTATTATTTATAATTATTGGGGTTGGCGTGGTCTGACTATAGGGGAAGTGTGAAGTCACAGATTAACTTTGGTTAATTTTTATTTGGGTTTTGTTCCTATTATTTATATTGTCACTGGCCTATTGTCACTTGTAATTAACATGTTGCTTCTTCGACATCAAGAATCGCAGTATCATCAGCAAATGGAGCCATCCTGATATTTTCCCTTTGTAATTTATAACATATGTAAACTATGTAAAGAGTTTTCTTCAATGCACTTCCTTGTGGTACACTTGATTTAGTTTCTTTTGTTGTAGTCTCTACTTTGAGTCTTATTTGACTCTAAACGTACTAGTGTGATGTAAAATTATTGTATTATAAAAATTATTGTGATGTAAAGTTATTTGTGTTGCTTGGGTAATATTTCTGAAACTTATGAACAAAGTCGTCGTGCCAAACCTTATAGATGACTTGTGTTACATCTAAGAATATAGCTGAACATAGTGTTTATCTTCGTAGGTTTTTTCAATGACATATGTTATTCTATCAACTGTTGAATGTTTGTTAATAAATCCAAACTAGTCTGCTGATATTAGCTGATATTATTTGCTGATATTATTTAAAATAAATGAAACTTCTTTCTTCGTATTCGTCTTAATTCCTTATACAGACAGATAAATAATAACAGATAAATTCAAAATGAACAATGTTGGCAGGATGTTTCCACTTGAACAACTAATGATTTGTTCGCTTGATAAAAAAATATCTTTATTTTCACGGAAAGAATCGTGACATTAATCATCAAAACAATTTTAGCAAAGAAAGTTCAGCGTCAACGCGATGAAGCCGTTAACCCACTTTCGTCCTTTGATTTCGGACTAAATCTTTACAACGAATATAGTAGTGACGCCACGTTGACATATACTAATAGACCGACAATGATTTATAATGTGATACATTAAGAAATTACTTATGAACATACATTAATAATTTCGATCCCAACCATAAAGTTTCCAGGTTGACGTTTATAATCTCAACTAATATTTATAAGTATGTGAAATGTTTTTGATTACTTTTTTCTTTAGTTCAAAGCCTTGAAAATTTGGTACAATATATATTAATCAAAACATTTCTCAACACTTTCTACATCTTTTTCTTATATTTCCGGCAACATCACAACACAGGGTCAATAGAACCAGTAGTGACCCAATCATTAAATCATTTTCAAACATGTTCAGTATTTCTAAAGGGTGTCCTAGATAAATCATGCTCCATCGATCTGAACAAATGGTAATCTGGTGGCGCTTTGACGAGTATGTTGGTTATGGCAGAACTTCGCTTTTTAGCTCCAAGATTATGTGAGCGAGTATTGTCATGTAAGAGGATGTCTTTTGCGTTTCGAATTGTCGTAGTAAAAGTCTCCTAGTTGTCAGCAATCATAGTACGATACCGAAAGATCTTCTTAAAAGGGTCAATAGAACCAGTAGTGATCCAATCATTAAATCATTTTCAAACTATTTCTAAAGAGTGTTCTAGATAAGTCATGCTGTCATCCATAAAATTCCTTCTTTTAAATTGTTGAAACTGATACCGAAATTATAACTGCTAAAGTGAGTTTTAGCTACATATTTCTTGAGATTAAACCACGAATGTCGAAAAAAGCTTCATGCTTTAAGGCGAACTCTTTGAACTTACATACATACATATCGAGAAACATTGGTAATTAATCGTAGAACTTTGTTTTGACTAGTTCGATGGTTTAGTAGAACTGATGTTTGTACCCTGCCCTACAGGTTCATTTAGAATATCTCCCGACTAACCAATACAGTTGCTTGATTTTGGTACTGATATGCTCTGCTTTTTGCCTAACATGATCATTTTAGTTCTTAATGATGAAGTTTGCTGTAGTATTTTTTTATAATTGGATGATATCTTACTGATGTTGGTACGAAATATCTATAAAATGACCAATACTTGTTTGGATAGTTCTATACTGCCCTAAATTAGTACATGAAACTAAATATTTTCTATTAACAGGTCAATTGAAAAGTCCCTGGCCTACCACAGTAAAACACATTTTTTTGGCACAATTAGTTTTTTTTTATTCAACATAATTCTCTTCAAGGGTGATACACTGATTATAGCGACCCTTCAACTTTTCGACACCATTTTTGTAGTACGATTTGTCCTTTGCCTCAAAATATGCCCCAGTTTCGGGCCTCCCTCTTCATTCGACGAAAATTTCTTGCATTCTTTTGAGATCTGAGAACAGGAAATAGTCGCTGTGGGTCAGATCTGGAGAATATGGTGGATGAGGAAGCTATTCGAAGCCCAATTCATGGATTTTTGCCATCGTTTTCATTGACTTGTGACACGGTGCATTTTCTTGGTGAAGCACTTTCTTTTTCTTCAAATGCGGCTGTTTTTTGGCGATTTCGTCCTTCAGACGGTCCAACAACTCTATGTAATAGTGGCTGTTGATGGTCCTTCCTTTTTCAATGAAGATTATTCCAAGCGCATCCAAAAATACAGACGCCATAACCTTGCCAGCCGACTGTTGCGTTTTCCCACGCTTTGGAGCGGGTTCATCATGTGCAGTCTACTCGAATGACTGTCGGTTGGACTTCGAAGTGAAATGATGGAGCCATCTTTCATCCACTGTTATATATCGATGGAAAAACTCGGGTGTATTACGCTTGAGCATCTTCCAACACTGCTCCGAATCATCAACTCGTCATAGTTTTTGGTCAAAAGTGAGCTCGCACGGCTATACAAGAAGAGTGCATTCTTTATTCAAACGTAGTATTGATGGTATGATGTAATTGGTATTTCTGAATTGTTAAAAAAAGCGTGACATTGACCTTGTCGTAGTTGAAAATCCTCTATAAGAACTAATATCATCAGAAATAACAAGTCGTTAAAATTTATCGCCAATCTTTGCTAGATTTTATGACCAAAATAAATACAGATAACGATAAATTATGATTTAATTTTTCTCATCGACGCTTATTAAAAATACTCGATATTGCATAAATCAAAAAGATCGTTTTTTTTGTGTTTCTGTTTGCCGGAGAAATAACTCAATTTCCTCTTTTACGACAATCCATACTAATTCGTATTTATTTTTACGATCTGGAATATAAATGTTTAATAATTAGTGATTCGGGCAACAGAGACGATTTTCTAAAATTGGAACAAAACCAAATTAATTTTGCATAAATTATTACGTAAATATCTCGAATGCTGCCGCTGAATCAATTTGTCATTTTTATGTTGTACGCCCACAGAATCGTTTTAAGGTTATAAAATATGGTGTTATTTTATATACTTTTTTATTATTATTGCTATTACATTTGCATTTCATTATTTATGTTTCTAGCAAAAACGAGTTGCATGTTTCTTAATTCAAATCTAATTTAATCTCATATAAATTATCATATTTTCTGACATTAACTGTTATTGTAGATCTTTAAAATATTGGTCTTTGTATAGAAAGAAAAGATTAATGGTAATTTTGATATATTCCTTAGTTTTTTTTAATTCGTCAAATAACCAAAAGAGAATATTGGTTCTTGATCCGGTCAATGTTTCGATATTTGTCTCTTTTTGAGGAGAAATAAAAATTACATTTAGTTTACATTAAAGGCTATTTGATTTCACCGATACAAGTGGCGATAGCTAAACTCAATCTATCAATTCGAACACGTATCGATTTCCTCATCTGTATTTGTTAATGGCAACAGCTGAGTGATAAATGTGTCCTTGTATATGTAGCCGGCTAGATGACTGTAGAAAAGAATATTGGTTTGTAATAATCATATACTATGGAGAGAAAAATTTTGATAACATCTTTATTAAATACGTTTAGTGTAATCTTAATTATAAATTAATTTATTACTACATGCACTTGGGTTAATTCCCAAGCAAGACGAGTGCCAGAAAATACATCAATAAGTATTCTTCAATTATAAAATTATAATAACTTATAGCTATAGTTTACACTAAAGGAATACACTTTATATAAGTTCGTTTGGTTTGGTTCGCTTCAATCTCCTGACGTCCTTCGCGCTGACCAGCAGTTGTATTCCTTCCACGTGAGTGTGATTTAGTAATTTTCTTGCGTGTTTCATCTACTATCCAGGTCATTGTGCAATTCTTCGTTGGTTACGTAGCGATAGGCATTGGTAATCAATCGAAGAACCTTGTTTTGATAGCGTTGAATGACTAGTTGATTTGAATTTTTGGTGCAACCTCATATTTGCACCCCACAGGTTCAAATTGGCTTTATAATTGTTTTATAAATCAACCCCTATGATTTTAGATCAAGTTGAGAGTTTCTTCCGTATAGTTGTTTTATTTTGGTTCTAATGTGTTTTACGTTTGGTCTAACATGATGTTTTCAATTTACTCTACCGTCAAGATGGATTCCGAGGTATTTAGCTGATTTTGCTTGAGAAACCGGTCATCCATTGAGTGATATTATTAAGTTTTTATTATCTCGCCGCTCTGCAAATTTAACGTGGAATATTTGGAGCTATTAAGTTGCTACTGTTAAAAATACATTTAAAAAAATAAAAGTTGGATTACTGAGATTTTACCAAAAATAATAACATAAAATTTCAAGATTCGCCATGCCAAGTCAAACGCCGATCAGAAGCAATAAGAAACATTGAGGTCACTTACCGTTTCCTAGCCATCATTTCGGCATTTCGAATTTTGACCTTTTTAGCGCTCTTCAATTTATTTGTATTATTTGATTATATTTCACAATAAAATAATTGGCTTGTTACTACAAACGGAATGAAAAGGTTGAACTGGGATTTAAACTTAAATTTACTAATTTACTCACAATCGATTCGTCGATAATGATTGTACTGTGTGACTGTAACTGAACTAATAATTTTTAAAGTTGGTAGTAGTAGAACTCTTACATAATTAAGTGAATATTCCAGTCACACTAACTATGAAATTAGGGTATTGAAGAACATTACAAGTATTTTTGAAATCAGCTGTGCTGTGTTTGCTAATATAAATCAAAATCGTATCGATGGCAAACCTACTGAAAACATTTATGATGATAATTTGAAGATATAGATGCAAATATATTTGAGAGGGCTACCAAAATATTTATTTTACAAAGTTTGAACATTGAAGCTGAATTTGACAAAACATTGACATAAAAATTAAAACATTGAAATCGAGTCTGTATATTTTGTGGTTTGAACCTTCACTTGACAAACGCTCACGTTATATTTTATAACATTTATAATTCAAATCGAAAGAAGGAAATCTGTAATCTTTTTATCGGCGGCCCTCTGGCGGTATGGCAGTACACTGAGATCATGGCTATGGGTGTGCCCATTTAAGTTTCCATTCTATATTTCAATGTTTTGTGATTTAGAACATTATATACTATAATATTTAGTGAAGCTATTGATGACAGTGACAGTGAAATTTTGTATAGGAAAACAAAATTGTTGTTGTTACTTTCCTTGTCATTATTTTAAATTTTTTCACAACATAAACCTTTCCTGGACTTCCACAAATATTTCGAAACCAAAAATGGCCGAATTGGTCTAGCTGTTCTCGAGTTTTAGCGAGACTAACGAACGACATTCATTTTCAATGGATTCAATGAAAAAAATATGAATTTCTCTAAATGTCGTATTGAGTTTTCTTTTCCTTTGTTTCAGGTAAGGAAAACGTCAAAATCCGTTGTGATTTTCAATCGATTCCGCAACGGACCAGAGGTAAGTACCAGAACGGGTAAATCGAAAGAAAATAAATAGTTAACGTGTTTAATTGGAACCACGTGTGGTCCACATCATCTCTGGTACCATGCGCATAATAACCTCGCCTTTGACGTTTTATTATTAGCCATTATTTGTTCTTTTTCTTCGGTTGGCGGTACCATTTTTAGAGCGCATTTCTTATCGTCAGTCAGATGGTAGGAACGAGCGTGCATTAGAAAATAGCGATGCGTGCTGGACATAGAATTAGTGTCAGTTACGGCGACATAAAAGCGCAAATATGGTAAGTAAAGCATATCGTATGTATTTTAGTTTTATGTGAGGTGGTCCGTCTATAAGTGCGACTTTGTGAGTTCGACGTGTGTTTTGCGCACCTGTTCAAATTTTTTCTTTTAGGATGTTAGTTTTAATATTTCTGATCGAGAGGATTCTTTGATTGTTGTTTCTGAAGATTATTCTAATCTAAAATCGATTTTTTTTATCATATTTTCAAAGCTTAACCCTTTGACAATATACCCTTAAGAGGATTTTCAAAATTTTAGTGATGCGGCATCAAAAAACGAAACCTTCAACAGGCTTTTCTCGAAATTATTTCTTTTTGAGATAGTTGACATGATATCTGAAGTTTTTCTAAGCCGATTTGGTACAATCCTTCTGTAAACATTATTCTATAGTATCATTAGATAATTAGAATAATCAAAATAATGAGTCTTCCTTCTTCTATCGCATTTTGTCCCATATTTTTTCATTATAGGAGTTGCTTCATCTCCAGTTATTTTCAGATGACGTTTTCAAACGTTCTTTACTCTTATACGGACTTGCAAATTTCGTAAAATCATGTTAAGTCTTTGTTTGAGAGAAAATAAATTCGTTATATCTCAAAATCCACCAGAGTTTTACAAGCTAGATCGATAAAAGCAGCATAAAAAAACTGCATAGTTCTATGTGGTTGACTATGTTTTTATTAGCATTGGGGAACTATCGACTGAAAACAGTTGAGATAATCGATAGTCGCAAAACAGTCGATAGTCAAAAAACTAGGGACTGAAAATTTACGGTTTGACTGTTTTGTAAGAGAGGAATGGACGGAGATAATTGCTTAGATCAATTAATTTTATATGTGCTTATATTTTCCAAAGGTAGTTCCAACCATAAATACTAAATTAAAATTAAATATATACTTATTCATAGAAAAAAAACTATTAAAAATGATCTATCAATTGAAAAATGAATGAATAATTAAAAATGATCGCACAATAACTACTAGAGCTTTTTAAAATAAAGTAAAAATTTTACTATTTATTATTCACAATACTAGTCTTTTTACTCTATTACATTAACAATCTTGAAAAATGTCGTTCCAAAATGTTTTCCAAAAAAAAAATCAAAAAACAATATATATTACATATAACTCTTTGCAAGCATAAATTAGGTACATTTTAGTCAAGGCCGCAGCTAGGACGACAGAGCCAGTTAATAATCAGTCGAATGAAATTAGTAGAACCAAAAATAGTAACTAAAAGTACAAGCCTGAAACAGTCGATAGTAAATAGTAATAAAATCAATCGGACCGAAAATAGCGACTGAAACAGTCGATAGTAAAAAGTAGTCAATTACTAAACAGTCGATAGTTCCCAACGCTAATTTTGATATTTTCAATAGTTGCAGGTTGATTCTTGATATATTATTCAGTTAATTTATAAGGATAATTATAGATATTATTCGGTATTGCTGTTTTTCAGAGCTAGCTATTAATGAAATAATTTTAACTAAAATGATATAATAATGTATACTACAATTATATATAGCCTTAATATCTTAAAGGGATATTAATTATTATGCAGTATTTTATACATTAAGATATAACTACATTTTATAATACCTATTTAGTAACAAATATGTAAGTTTTTGGTATGAATTTAAAGTTAATTGCTACTTTTTTGTTTTAGAACCTTGGGAAGCTATTGGTACTCGTCTTTTTCCTTATCCCTTTTCAGGTATTTTGATGGATCACTATATTCAAGTGACTTCTTATGAAAATTCTGAATTTTGAATTATTGGAAACTACTCTTCATATAATACGGAAGAATTCATAGAATTTACCACTAGGTGAGAATGATTTTTAAAAATTTTATTTAATAAACTGGACATTTGGCATTTGTAGAACGATTAGCCCTATTAATTTTTTATAACATTTATAATTATAATATTAATTAATTAACAGTTACGTAAATTTATTTTATATTGTCATATTTAACTCAGAGTTAGATCGAAGCTTGTAATTAATTATCCAGTTCACTTGGTCGATATTCTGGAACAATCAAGCATATTAAGATAATATCTAATATATTATTGAATATACCAATAAATGCAGACCAGAAAATTGAGGTAAAATATTTTTGTAGCTTATTTGACTTAATATGTCATGAATATCATTATAACCAATTAACAGAGCGTAGAAATTTACTGAAAATTAATTTCCATTTCATAGCTCTTCTCCTATCAAGATGCTTACTTAGACTGCCAAAAATTATTAGTATGTAGCTTTTAGTTTTAGAAAAAACCGACTATTATAAATATTGGAGGTCTTGTCACTTGTAAAATATCAGGCACCAACTTCATTGAGGACAAACCAATTGTTTTTTTCCATTTTGTATGATTTAAGGTCTCTGTATTATATGTAGCTGACATGATTGTTTACATAACATCAAATTTACTGTATATCAACGATGAAATTAAGATGGCTGTCTCTGAAAATAATAGAAATTATTAGAAAATAGAAGATATTAAATAAAGTTGAAGGGTTTAGGCGAGGTCTAAATTCTCCAGAAAAGAAGTTCGTTCATTACTTTGTAAATTATAGGAAGCTACTAACTGAATTTTTCTCATAATCAGTCTTCACTCATTACAGCGAAATAACATAAATGTATTCTAACATAAATTCATTTGCTATGTTTCAGTTTTGTCATGAATCTGTAGTACCTTTTCTATTGATTACTTTTTTTGTGGCAATATTTTATAGGCATTGAGCATTAAAATCAAGTTGAAACTACTTAAGATTTTTTCCTTATCTTTTAAGTGTACGGTAAATGAACGTTCTCAAAATAATCTTGAAACAAATTAAAAATTCAGTTAATAGCATATGGTAATTAATGATGTTAATTAAATGTTCTGTATTTATAATTATGGGAATTTTGTTCAAGTTTCTTGTAACTGAAGTGTTGACTTCATGTGTGTGTTATATTTCAAAATATGTCAATTATTCGGTATGAAAGTATTCAAAATATGTCAATTATTCGGTATGAAAATATCCAGAATTTATAGTTTTAATTAGGTAAAATACATTGTCACGATATATCATATACAAGTTAAACCCAGCTGTCACAATGTGTTTATATCTGATATTTTTGTTAATTATACTTTCCAATACTCTGCGATTTTGATAATGAAAAATTAATTGTTTGACAAAAAGTGTTTTTTAATTTAGCTTTTTTCATGTTCGTAATATTTGATGATATTGTTGCAAAATAATTATCCATAAAGTTCAATAGCCTTTTTTGTCTACAGACTGTTACAAGTTATTGAAGTATTGATCATTTTTAGAGGGCCTGCTTAAGAACAAACTTGGGGGGAGGCTAAATCTCAACACGAAAGTTCGACACTTTACTTCATGATCTTTAGATTATTAATATTTATATTTTAATTTGAAATTCAGAGCTCGATACTCTCGATATTTTTTCGGCATCCCTAATCTGAAATGTCATTGGACATTAGCAGCACACCTTAGTGCTTTGTTGTAAGACCTTCCTCCTAAAGAAACGACAACAGGGTTTGTTCCATATTCATAGTCTTTGTCCCTACTGGACAACTGATAGTTGCTGTATGCAATTTTTGAATAACCTTTGGAGAAATGGTGTTTTCAATGGTATCCTGAACCTGTAACTGAACTACTACATTTGGTGGCCGTTCATCCTCTTCAAATTCCAGTAGAGTATGTTAACACACAGCAACTTCAGTTCGCTTTTGATGGCTTTACACACTGAACTGTGTTTCCAAAGCTTGAATGTTTCCTAATTAGAATAGTTTATGACCAGTGGTCTTTGTGCATCTTCAATCTGCCTTTTGTGACCTTACAGTACCAGCAGCGAAACTTTTGCCCAAACTCCATTTAACTATATTAAGAAGTGCTTTTAATAACTGCGGAACGATTGCCAATCCAACGTTAGCTTGTCTTCCTTTCTTGTTAATTAAATTGATTAATTTTTGAACATTGTTAACGATATATGTACTCGGAACATTTGGTCGCACGGCTGCTATTTGTTTATTTTTTATTTAGTTGAAAGTTTCGTCTCGGCAGAAAATGGAACATTTTCGTGTGATGATTTTTTACGATTTTCGGCGTGGATTATCACAAGAGTGCATCAATCAACTTAATTTGACCTTTGGCAATGAAGGTCTATCAAAAATCACCGTGTGTCGCTGGTTTAGTGAATTCAATCGTGGTCGTAGTTCGCTGTCCGACGACTTTCGTGAAGGTCATCCAAAATTGGCTGTTGTGCCAGAAAAGATCAATGCTGTGGGCGAAATGGTTGAACAAAAAGTCATGTCACCTATTGTGAGATTGAGGCATCCCTAAGCATTAGTTCCACCAGTATTTATGCGATTTTACGAGAACACTTAGCTGTGCGAAATCGCTGATAATCGCTCAAAAAAAGGCTCGTGTCGATTGGTGCAAAGAAATGCTTAAGAAATTCAATCGTGGTGCTTCGAAAGACGTTTATAAAATCGTGACAGGTGACGAATCATGTATATATTCGTATGAGCCCGAAAGTAGGCAGCAGTCGATTGTATGGGTGTTCCAAGATGAACCAAATCTAACAACAGTTGTTCTCCCACGAAGCACTTCAATGAAAATGGTGACCTGTTTCGTCGGGAAAACTGGTCATATTGCAACAGTGCCTCTAGAGGATCGTAGAACAATAAATTCTGATGGGTATACAACCACTTGTTTGCCAGAAGTCTTCGGTGAAATAAGGAAAACAAACAAGAGATTCCGGATTATTCTTCATCATCACAATGTGAGCCCTCACACATCGGTTCAAACGAGAGACTATTTGAGCACTCAAAACGTCGAACTGATGGGTCATCTGCCGTACAGCCCTGATTTGGCACCCAATGATTTCTTTTTGTTCCCATCCGTGAAGAATAAACTATGTGGTCATCGATTTTCATCGCTTGAAGAAGCTGTTGAAGCATTCAAAAATCATGTTTTGAAGATACCTTATTCAGAATAGAATAAATGCTTTGAAAATTGGTTATGCGTATGCAAAAATGTATCGATCATCGTGGCCAGTACTTTGAAAAACAATAAAAATATATTCGCAGCTTAAGTATTTGTTTTTTTTTCTATTCCCGAAATATAAATAGCGACCCTCGTACACACGACATATACGAAATATACTGTTCTTTACAATTTAACTATTCTGTTTTTGTTCTTGATGATTGCTGTCTTTTTCTTTCTCCTTAGTTGTGATGCTTATTTCGGTTCTCGCCCTTGACGGCTTATTCTGTAGTTCTTGACTTCTACTCTTGGTACTTTTCTTAATTCTGATATTTTTTACCCCCATTATCCAGAACACTCGACAACGAGCCGATGAGACATTATTTTTGCTAGTCGCCCCTTTCCTTCGGTGCCTTTCTTATCTTGGTCTGGCTTCACCAGACATGCTATAGAACAATGTATTCTATATTGTCTCAAGTCATAATTCTTTTCCTACGTGACAAATATTGCAAAAAAAACAGGTCTAATAAACTGGACCCCTAAACTATACAAATGAAAAAAGATAATTTTTCTAAACATCCTTCTTAAATATATATAAATGTAATTACATCGTATCAAATGTTATTTAAACTATTTTCAGATTTAGCTTTCTTACTCTATAGTTTAAAAAGCTGTAAAAATATATTACAATATAAATACGATATATAGCAATGTTGGAATTCAATGTATTCGGATTACTAATCGGTTAAAGGCCATTCGATCAAGTTCCAATTACAACCAAAGCATGAAAAACGCAGTGAATCCTAAAAATGTATGTATACGCTATTTCCCATTCCGAATTTTTGTTTGCATTTTCCCCATCATCGAACCCGTATCGATTCGCGTGCAACATAATTAAAACGTCGAGATTCTAAAGAGCCCGAAACAAAGTAGCGCTAAATGAATTGTAATTAAAGAAATAATTACGGTTGTTGTTCGGCCATTGCGTGACTATAAAGTTATACCGTCAATGCGAACTAAGCTTCATGCTGACCTAAATAACCGGGGGAATATAGGAGGAATTGTAATTGTAAATGCTTGCGAAGCCATCGAATGTTTTATGTTGGCCAGGAACTTGTTTAATTAAATTAGATTTACAGTCGAGTCGGTGCACGGTTTTGGCGGGTGAGTTGTGCCTGTACCATAGTTTAACGTTTCTTTAATAAAATGTTTTTAACAAAGAAATTTAACCGATTTTAAAAAAATAAATACTCACTAAAAATTAAAAATAATTAACTTAGATTTTTAACAAAAAAAACGTTTTAAAACAAAATATGTATAACAAAAACCTTATTTAACCTATCTACTACACATATTGTATATTCTACTATATACGCACAATTTAGCTTAATACCTACCTACACCCATTTATCTATTTACAATATTATTTTAACTTTAATATCGGTACCGAGCCATAAATTAGATTCGTTTTGTTCGTGATTTAATTTTGTATATATGTCACAAAATTATATATTTTTTGTATTGTTTGGGCTCGGCCCCGACTTCAAACTGATCAGTTGGTGGTAGTTAAAATAATATTCTAAATAATTGAGAATCGGCCCATAATTGACGGCGAAATCGATGAACATACATTAAAAAATATATATACAGCCGAATATAGAACCTCCTCTTTTTTGAAATCAGTTAACAATAGAAATTTTCGCCTTAGCATAGGAGCACCAATTCTGAACTGAAGCAAAATGTAGCTGAACGTATGATGTTTTCGCTTGAAGTATCGATGCTGTGTGGAAAACTCTTTAAGTTTAGAACCATAGCTCCAGCCTAACATATATATAGCTCCATTGTTTATGGAGCCGTTTGATTTACGGATAGTACTAGCGTTGGGAACTATAGACTAGGGGTGTTGGCCACCGAAAAAAATATCGATATTTTTTATTTCGTTTCGTTTTCGATATTTTCAGTACCAATTTTAAAGGTTTGTTAAAAATTGTATTTAATTTATTCTGAAAAAAATATCGATATATCGGCCTAAAAAATATGGTCCAAAACAATCGATATTTTTTCCAGAAAATATCGATATATCGATATTTTTTTGCATCCCTACTATAAAGAAAAATAGCAGGCCACCAACGGTCAAACTTGGTGAAGACATCATCCAGGTCAAATATATAATAAAGTATCTGGGCGTGACAATAGATAGGAAATAACAGTATATACAATACATACAGTTATTAAGGAGAAAAACTGAAAAGGTGATGAGCTGGCTCTGGGGAACATTGTGCAGAAGAAGCAATCCCAGGGCACCAGAGGTTATGCGTCAAATATACGACAGGGTTATAAAATCCGCCGTGTTATAAGGGGCAGAAATATGCGTTAGCAGCAGCACAAAGAACTGCATTGTTAGCAATCACAGGCGCCTATCGAACCACATCGAACGACGCTCTGCAGGTAATAGAAGGCACACCACCAGTAGGATGTCCATATGGTGAGCCGAGTACGCAAACACGCGAAACAAAGACATAATGCAAATCAAAACAACCTTGCTAGATTTGCAGAAAATCGGCAGTGAAATATCGTTAAGATGGTGCCGGAGGATGACAACGGAGGAAATGTTAACCACGGGCAGACTCTCGAGAGAAGGCACCGAATAGGAAGAAAAAGGGCCGGAAAACCACGGATGGGTCAGCACCAGAACCATCAAAAGGATCAAAGAAGGAGAGGTAAAAAGAAGGTGGCAGATATATTGGGAACAATCCGTTAAAGGAAGAACCCTTTACAAATACTGCCAACAAGTAGGGACAGAAAACATAGGACTGAGTAGGAAAGCCGTGCAACTGATGACAGGCCACGGGAATATGCAAGCTTACCTGCATAGATTTAAACTAAAGGAGACCGATGGACTCTGCGAATGTCGCCCAGGACCAAAAGACACTAGACATATCTTGGAGACATGCGCAATTGGAAAAAGGGTAGAGGCCCGAAACAGGCATCGGACAGCCGACGGGAACTACCAGTTATCGAAAATGTTACAAAGATCAACGTTTGGGCCGAAGCGATGATCGAATTTGGAAAAAGGGATACCCAGAACAGCAGCCAAGAAGAGACACATGCAGGCGCGCAAGAAAGTGGCCAAGCTAGAGATCAGGGATCAACTAACACCTTTTTGCGCTTGATATTATCTTAATAGACCTACTTGTCATCGCCAGTTAGAATACGCTGCAGAAAACTCTTGATTTTCTCCTCGCAAGCAATGAATCTGCGGTATTGAAACAGAGTTTTCAGTCAGGTCGTATGATTTTTCCTGCTTTTGGATCATTGTCATCGTATATAAATGCCTGGAGACCCAATTCAAAGTTAGGTTAGGTTCTTTAATAGTTATGTACATTGACGTATCGCATTCTCGTCAATAGATGCCAGTGATCAAAAAACATTCAAGCATGTAATATTACATAATATAATATTATTATTGAAAATCCGTAAACATTATGGTTGTTAAAATAAGTTCGTAACGCTCTAACCAAGAACAAACTAATATTAAGTTTTTTAATGTATTCCTGATCATATAATATCATCATAAAAGCTTGCGAGGCGCATGTAAACAAAGGGGATTCGAGATACGAAATGTACCGGATGAATAACAATTAACGACACGGTTTTCAGCGCTAACAGTTAGGAGATAATGACAATGCTAATGTTACAGGTGGTTAATAGCAAATAAAAAACGACGAAAAGTCGTAATTAATGGTTGTTTCCGTGTGCCGTTGCCGAAAATAATTTGTCTTTGTACTTGGTTTGTAATCGCTGAAAAAATACGAACGATTACTTGGGATTCTTTTGGGGGATTTGTGACATTTGTTTAATTAATGACCGGTCATAACGTCCATATTTAAACGTGCCTCGTCATTTAAAGTTGGCGGTGGGAATATATCGTCAGAATTGTGTGGAGTTTTTTTTGTTAGGGGCTGTGATGTTGGCTGCGTTCGCTTTAGGGCAACCATGGTCTTGTGACACTTAGTTTTCGATCTTTTTGGTGTTGTACTACCCGATTCTTATCTGCCTAATATTGAACGGATTCCTCTATTTCAATATAATCTATGGCGGAAAACATGTTATACTTTTCAGTTTTCAACCCTTTATTTATGCCTGTTATTATAACATAACTGGTCAACTGAAAAGTCCCCGGCCCACCGCAGTAAAATACATTTTTTCTGGCAAAATGAGATTTCGCCCTTCAAACGGACCAATAACCCTATGTAATAGTCGCTGTTGATGCTTCTTCCTTTTTCATGGTAGTCAATGAAAATTATTCAATGCGCATCCCAAAAAACCTTGCCAGCTGACTGTTGCGTTTTTCCACGCGGGTCCACGACAGTCCACTTGGATGACTGTCCATTGGACTTCGGAGTGAAATGATTGAGCCATCTTTCATCCATTGTCACATATCGGCGCAAAAACTCGGGTTTATTAGATTATCTTCAAATACTGCTCCGAATAGTTAACTCGTTGTTGTTTTTGGCCAAAATTGAACTCGCGCAGAACCTACTTTGCACATAGCTTTCTCATACCCAAATATTCGTGAATGATATGATGCACACGTTCAGTTGGTATCTTTGGAGTGTCTGCTATTTCATTCAATATTAAGTTACGGTCATTCAAAATCATTTTGTGGATTTTTCAAATGTTTTCGTCAGTAACAACCTCTTTTGGGCGTCCACTGCGTTCACCGTCTTCGGTGCTCATTTCACCACGTCTAAACTTAGCATACCAA
This sequence comes from Rhynchophorus ferrugineus, assembly GCF_030347505.1. Classification (NCBI taxonomy): domain Eukaryota; kingdom Metazoa; phylum Arthropoda; class Insecta; order Coleoptera; family Curculionidae; genus Rhynchophorus; species Rhynchophorus ferrugineus. The sequence continues at coordinate 41,892,255 of NW_027472585.1, forward strand.
GCCTTGATGGTTGATTTTCCTGGGGAAATGTCTGGAAACTCGGCATGAAGCCAAGTTTTTGCTTCAACTGTATTTGTCCCCTCAAAAAACAATATTTTATCAACACGCGAAATTCCTTTTTATCAATTTTTTTCACAATTACAAAAGTTGCTTCATTCAAAATGTTATAATTCACAAACTAATGAACCGACACTGTTGAATCTATACACGCATCTTTTGAGGGTTAGGGCTAACTAAAATACATATGGATTTAATTCTAGTAGGGTCATCTATGTGCCAGGCCGGGAACTTTTCAATTGACCTGTTAATGTGGACTGAACAACTTTTACTGATTCCAATATTGACCTTATATGACTATATTTTTCCTTTCGATAGGTTAATATCTGTGATCTGGGTGTAATAAAGAAATAAAGAGTGAACAAACACGTGTTATGTATTTCAGTTCAATTATGAACATCAAGCGCACTGGAAGATTTACTATTTAAATTACAGTCTTCTGAAAACATCCAGTCTGAAAAGGAAAGAACAAACCTTGTGGTGTATTTATGTAGGAAGTTCTTTATGGATTATGTTTATCATTGTTTTGAATGAATCAACCATTTGAATTATAAACATGTCTGGACTAGAACAGGGTCTTTGGAAAATAATGTATCAGGTTTTGTAATATTGTTGTTTTATGATATAAGATACTTAAGAGGATGATACGAGGAGTATTCTGGGTACTTTCTTGACCGTTATTCCACGATGTATATGTTTATCTGACACGTCCTCTAAAAGAGAACTATAGAAAGATATTACTAGGCCATAAATTTCTACCGAAGTCTATTTGTATTTGTAGTATATGTCTAATGACGATATTATAATAACATATTCGACATCTGATGTATTACTAAATATGTTATAATTATCGGTATAATTAAACATAAAGAACATTTAATGATAACACGAAACTGGAAATTAATTAACTTTACCGTTAATTTTATCACTATTGATCCGTGATTTGAATAATAACTAAACGTTAAAACACACACAATAATTAATCACCCCTAATATGTCGATATATAATTTCCATTCGTGATAAAATCATATTGGCCGAGACGTTTTAGTTTGTTTCGGATTTAGATGGTTCGTATTAAGATGTCTATTAACATACTTGATATAATTGCCGCTAGTTTCGTTTAAAATTCACGATCTACAGTTACCAGTTTGATCAACAGTTGATAGTGATTTCTTAAATAATATTATGTTAATTTGAAATACAGTATGGTTGTTATGGCGACGTGTTATAACTATATTAAGGATATTGCTCTATTGCCAACCTGTTTGTTACTTATTAGAAGGTGTGCAGCTTTAATTCCGCCGTTTTTTTTCTCGAAGTTCAGATCTTTATTTTAAACAACTGGTTTACTTTTATACTGACGAGTCAAGATTCTAAAGAAAAATAAAAATACCTGACATATACAAAATATTTATTTATTAATAAGGTTTTGAGTCACCATTTGCTCCTAGAGCAACTTCAATTCTTTGCAGAATAGAATTGTAGAATGTGTCAATAGTTTCCAACAGAATGTTGTTCCATTCTTGTACCAGAACATCCGCCAATTGCTTCAATAATTTTGGAGATGGAAATCTCCTTCTCGCTATCTGCTCTAAAGCTTTCCACAATGGTTTAGTTATGTTGAGATCTAGCGATTATGTTGGACAGGGAAGATGCGTCATTATGCTCGGATATATGCTCATGTAACAGCGGTTTTATCATCACACGAGGATCCAGATCAGTCACAAGAAACCTCCAACTTCATCTTAGCAAAGTCGAATTGTGGTTGAAAACGTGACGTATCAAAGCAAATGAGACAAAATCTACCCATGTGACATTCACTCTTTGTTGAGGATGTCCCGCAGTAAAATTGAATAATAATGAACTTCTGCAAGCAGACAACGTTAAATATCTGGGAATGCATTTCGATCGACGTTTGACGTGGAGAAAACATATAGTTACAAAACGCAAACATCTTGGGCTTAAACAAATGTACTGGCTCATAACTGTGGGGTACTACCAGCAAATCTAACATAGATACAAGTGTTGCGAGTCATCGTCGATGCCCCATTTTACGTGTCCAACAAACTGATTCATCGCGATATCCCCATAAAACCCATAACGAGTGTGATTCGGAGTATTAGTGCGAAGTACTCTGAAAGACTATTAGTGCGTCCCAAAATGCATTTGCTAAACAGTTAAATGTGCGCGATGATAGTGCCATACGAACTGATTAATAGACACATAGAGTGAGATTTAATAATCTCTAGAATAAGCTAGAATAGTTCTTAGTATAGGTTAGGATAGACTTTAAAATAAGTTAGAATAGTATCTAGAATAAGATTTAGATTATAATTTGTACAGTAGACTACTTACTGTCATATTGAGATTAATTTTTTAAAACACTATGCTCTGGGTGCCCATCAAACCAATACTGAACTTTTTGGTTGTGTATATGAACTCATTATGCTAGTAATATTCTAGTTATACTAAGATATATAAGACTTTAAAACTAATAATGTTCGAAATTCTTTTTGTCGATATCTTTACACAACTGGCTTCTCTACTGACGTCATTTTTCATCTCATGTGCTTTGGATTTTTATATTGAATAAAAACATTCCTTTTAGATTTTTTAATATTAATATTCCGCTTAAACTCACCTCTTGAATGAGGAACTTTGTCTCATGAATTTCATTAAATCTTCAGTAGAATATCTTCATAAATCTAATTCCCAAACTAGTGATGTTTTTCTAATTCCCAATCTCTATTCTCTTAAACAAGGATCTCCAATCATCGAACTACCAGTGATATAATAGTCATATGATGTAATGTATTTGGCATGGCATATGTGTGGAACATTATTTTTAATTAACATACATAAATGATACTTATTCATTTATTGTCATAAAAAGTTTAAATATTACAATTTAATGGTGTGTTAACGTTAACAAGCGTTAAAAAGACGACCCACCGACATTTTTCTTTATTCATGCTTCATTTAGATATAAAAACTATGATGTTTTATTCAATTGATTATCAGTGGACCGTCTAAACTATTAATACAACCATACTTACTTTGATTATTTAACGAAATTGAAAATTTGTGTACTTGAACTTTATTGATACAATAATCGACTTGAAGAAATAAAACGCTTAGTAATCCACCTGTAAAATACAATACAAAATAATAAACATCTGCTGATGTGGTAAAAATGGTCGATTGTGCGATAGTGCGTAGCAGGATTGTCACTAAAATAATAGTGAAACCACCGAGACTAATTTTATTTTTACGGGATTTTATTCAAGATTTTGTTTTTTCTGTTCAGCAATCCTACGGTGGTGTTAAGAAAAAAAAATGATTCCCAGGTTCTCGTAACATTTGTAGCCTATTGGGTTCATTAGTCAAAATGATTTTAATTAACACTGGGAAAAGAACAGTTGGTTGATAGACTAATAAATTATATTACATCAAATATGAGGAGTTAATTATTTTTATATGTTAATTTGAGTCGCCGAAATTGTGTGACATAGTACCATTACAGAACGGTGAGTTAATTATGAGGGATTTTTTATAGTCAAGTCAAGACTTAAAATTTTGCACTTTTATATATTTTTTCATTTATTATTTACTATGAGCCAATATTTTTTTTGGGGCAGCACTTGAATTCTGCATTACTCTCTGCTACTCTCAAGAGACAATGCACTGAAGGAGTATTCGAAAAAAGAGATAAGTGCTTTTACGCATATAGGGAATAATGGTAGAGCTTTCTGTTGGGTGCATATTGGCTGCGGTGGTTATTGACTCAATGCAATTCAAATTGCAGAAGGATTACGGTGAACATATAAGTAGTATAGTGTATACAAATGCAGCCAAGAGGTGATGGGAGATTTGCCTAGACCTTATTTCCATCAAATGTGAAGGATATGTTGCAATTTGTGTTTATGGGGTGCAAATATGGGGTTTCACTAAAACATCAAACCAACAGAGGTCTACGGTTTATTACCAATGCTTATCGTTACATAACCAACGAAGAGCTGCACGATGACCCCGAAATGAAATGGATATACGATATGAGCAGCAGTAACAGCTACAGGACAACACGCAGGAAATCATAAGATCGAATCAGGGATAATCAGGGAATCAGAAGTGAACCAAACCATATGAACTTATTTAGACTATAAGTGTATTCTTAACTTTAACTTAAGTAGTTTTGTTTTATTTTATTTTGGGAAATACATACTGATGTATTAATCCCGTACTCGTTTTGCTTGTGTATTAATGCGTACAACAGAAGAGTAATACATTAATTTGTAAATTACGATTGTACTAAGCATATCTGTAATTTAAAAAAAATAAAGAAAGTTTCAGCGAAATAGAATAGAAATAGCTAATTAAGAGTCTTAGATATACAACGATGGAGCAAGTATAAAGATACTTATGGTTTAGAACTCAGGTAGCCTTCAAGTGAATTGTTATTAATCATCCCTTGCACTACTAATATGTTCTCTTAATTTCCCACTGTCATAAGATCAAATATAGGGTTTCAATTGATTTTTTTCACAATAACAAAAGTTGCTCTACTCAGGATGCTATAATTCACAAACTAATGATCCTACAGCTGTCATTTATACACGCTTCTTTTGAGGGTTAGGGCTAACTAAAAAACATATGGATTTAACTCTAGTAGCGCCATCTATGTGTCAGTCCGAGGACTTTTCAATTGACTTGTTTTATTATAGTTTTAATTCAAATTTCTCATAATTACATGATTAGTACTATTTTAGTTTTTGATAATTATCATAAAGTTATCAAGATGTGAACCTCAATAGTTTTATTTAAGCTTCTCGAATAAGCATTAAATTATCACAGTTACTGCTTTAGGAGAAAATTATTACTATTCAGTGTAAAAGATGTATTATCTAATTAGCGTATCAAGATAACATCAACACGTACACAGAAGTAGAAAATCAGATCTGACTGTGATTTTATCCTATTTAGAAATACTTATTTTAACTGATTTTGTTGTGTCGTTTTTGCTGCGGAATTTGTGTTATCAATTTAAAGTTCTGATGAAGCAAACCAGATATCAGCCATCAAACAAAATTTTAAATGAAATAACTTCTCTGACCCTATGATTATCTTTTCAAAAAATTGAAAATTTCGTTATATTTAAAATTTCTCTATAAATTCTGCAATAAATTATTTTGATATCAAATAACATTTTAGCAAAATTTTTAATAACAATTTAACAACAATGACGCACCATCGGTTTCAATGAAGACCAATCCAAAAATCTCAAACATCCCGGAAATTAACCGGAACAGGAAGTTCCGACGGCTATTAATTTTCTGTTTGCAAAAAGAACTTTTTTTGTATATATCATATTTTGCTTTATATATTAAGTTACATAAGGGGTTTTCGAGATATATTATATATCTCCATTATATTCGCCCCCATGGTTGTTATTATTTTTCGTTTAATCTCGAGCCTTTGAGTCCAGAAAAACAAACTTCCTTCTTGTTGCGTCGTCCGGAAATAACTCCTTTCATTTTATTTTTGAATAATGTAGTATAACATGACTAAAATTTGCAGTCAAATTCCAAATTTTGATTGACAACGTTTATTTTTGAAATACTATGGGTTATATTAGAGCAAAGAGGTGTAAATAATAAACTTGTAATAGCAATTCAGGAAATTTATGAGAGGTACTAAGGCAAGGCCGAAGTTTAAGCACAACTCTGTTTATAATGTTAATTTTTTTTTCATGAACTTTATTCATGAATGTTTCGTTCATTGTCACATATCAATGGAAAAAATCCAGTTTGTGACATTTAAACATGGCCAAAACACTGCTCAGAACCGTCAACAAGAACGTGTTCTTGTTTTTGGTTAACAGTAAGCAAACGCGGCAGCCACTTTGAACAGAGCTTTCCCATAATCAAATGCTCATGCAATATAAAACCAACAGATTATTTTGATATCTTTAAGATGTGCATCATCGGTGTCTCAACAACAACCTTTGGAGTCACAAACTTATGAACAGAATATTTGAACAGCTTTCTTTTGAAGGTTAGTACTAACTGAAAAAGCGTCGAATATAATAAAGCTAGCACCATGTATGTGTTAGGCGCGGGATTTTTCAGCCGATTTGTAATAAATAGATATCAAGTAGATAAAACAGAACTACATATAGGGTATACAAATATGGAAAAATGTGAATATCGGCATGAGCTTTTGTGAGTTATGTAATAATAACAATTGATAGGTCAGAACATTTACACAAAATCTTAACAGGTGGCATGTGGTAAATAAAATCTGAACAAAAGTAAATGTGATAGTAGTTTCAGAAGTAATGAATATGTAATTGGCGGCTATAGAAATAAAATAAATAAGTATATTTAAGTAATTGGGTATGAAAATCGTAAATAAAGGAAGCCAGGGGATGGAAATGAGTCGCAAAATTGAAATAACCATGCATTTTCACTTCTCTATGAATAGCAAGCTCTTTAATAAAAACCAGATATCAAGCAAAACTAATATGAAGGTGTAGAAGGAGTTTACAGACCAACCTTAGGAACTAGAAATATATAAAATAACGTTAATATATCAGTAACGGGGGAAAGTGAGTCAAGACAATCCTCCCCAAAGAATCTAGAAACTAACACACTTTTTCATTCATGTTCAGCTTTATACATATGACTTGAGATGCTTATCAGACAAATTATGCGTTTTCACTCAAAATAAGTGAAAAATAATGGTCAATGAAACATTTCATGTACATCTTCATATATTTTGTTTTTAATGCTTAACTAAAATACTAATTTCTATATTATATAATGATCCTGATGATGGCTTCATTCGTTTTAAGTTATTTGCACACTCTCCCATATCCTTTTGGTCTTTTATTTCAGAATGAATTTGTACGTAAGAATGAATTTATATAATTAAAAAAGTCTTCAATAAACAGGAAATATCAAGCAAAACTAAAATTGAAGTGTACAAGGAGCCAGTTGAGTTGGTGCAAATATCTACAGCTCATGGAGGATACAAGATTGGCGTGAGTCTCCTTTTTATCAACTGGAGTTTATCTTATCCGATCTTATCCAGCCTGGTTACTGGCGTGGCTGAGATCATTTTCCTTGTCGGATTTTGCTCTCTTGCCTAAAGGTCATTCACAAACATAAATTTACGACCATGCCCCAGCAGGGCCATCCTGTCACCTTTACCATTGAATCAACCTAGCTAGCTACGTGGGGAAATATTGAATATAATATATAGGTATATTCGGCTGATTATTCAAAAGATTTATGTCCAGAACTTTATAATAAATTTATTAAATATAATTTTCAGTACATTAAAACCATTTTAATATTATAATCGGCAGAATTATTTATTCATAAGCTGTTAATTAACAACTAACATTTTTAACTAAGTCATTGACCTTACGAAAAAATTAAAAATTAATTTTTCCTGGTTGCTTTTTGAAACATTCCAACTTTCAACCGATTTTATGCTTGTAGGTGTAGCGGTTACAATACGAATATTAATTAGAATTAAGGAAGCACATTGTGTTTTGTTCGTACATTTTTATGTTGATTCTTTGGCGACGAAATATTGATCAATAAAAAGATTATGCTTCATTGTATTTTTAAATGTTTGGGTGGCGTTTCACAACCGGGGGACATGTGTACGTCCGTGTATATGTAACGTCAACGTCGGAAGATTTATTATTGTTATTCTGGGTGTCAATTAAGATTGATATATTGTGATGGAGAACATATATGCGTGAGGTGAATCAGGCAGCACCGAATTTTAAGGAATCACAATAGTGATTTATTGAGTTTTATTTATTGAATTATTACATATATCGTTCATGCCTTAGGAACATTGGAAGTGCGAGTTATTTTGGTCTCGACTTTTTATTACGAATTGGGTATTTATTGTGAAAGAAATGTTTTTATGTAATATGGTAGCGGTGGAAACTTATCCAAAGTCAAGAAAAACTACGAGAATACTGGGCAAGTTATGTTAATGAAAGTTCTAATGAAAAATATGTAGTGTTCTAATTTTTTGTCGCAGAATGTAGAAGATCTTCAGCTGAAGCACTAAAAACTGGAAAGATCTAAAAATACAGCTCATTTCAGCACTCCATTTCTAAATTCTATATAAACATTATTTATTATTATCCTTCTCAAATTTTAAACAAATAATTAATTAGAATCGAGCGAAGAAAGGTCCAAACTGAGATCTTGATGACCCTGAAAGGTTTTAGCTGCTGAAATATTGGCGTAAGGTCGCCTCTTCTCTATATTCGATATTTCAATGAAGCGTAACAATGTGAGCCGTAGCTGTAATAAGAAGAAAGTTATGACATTTTATATTCAACGATTAAAAACATGGATTACTTTGTCACACACATCTAGAATAGAACTGTAAAAGTATAAACTTTAAAACATCGACCTAAACGAACACCAATTTGACTGACTTGAAGGTCATATTAATGGGCTATCCTCCATACAGCCCTGATTTGGCATCAATGAAGAAGTCGTTTATGGCGAAGAATATTAGTTTAAGCCCGTGAAAAAAGGTATTGATCGTGAGGGAGATTATTTCGACAAATAATAAAGACATTTTCGTTAATAAATTACTGTATTATTAGAATCGATGTATAAATATAAAGCCAATCCTGGAGGAAAAAATTCTGATAGGTTGAAAATACAGTTACTAACAAACTGTTTTACAACTGAGTATTGTCTAAATATAACTGTTGTATAAATCGGAGTGATCCTTGACTGTTCAAGAGTTATATTAAGGGTTATGTTATATACACATGGCTTGTAGAAAATCACTTCATCAAGTGATTCTAGTTGATCAATATACATTTTTGCAGACGGCATATAATAACTTCTAGAAAACCTTTTATTTAAAAAGTTAGCCAAAAGAAAATAAACCAAAAATAGACAATTTTCTTTTGAGAATGAGGATTTTTTCAGTAGAATTTATTCCAATACAATATAACGAATTTGTAGTCACGGCACGATTGCCCATATATCCACATATTTAAGTTGACTACACTCTTAAACGACAGGATGAATCATAAACAAATCTCGGAATTAAATGCGTCTGCACTTCAGTCCCGATATTTCATGTTTATGTAAAGCGTAAACTGTATGAAAATCCTCTAATTATATGACATGAAGCTTAACAAAAAACCAAGGTATCTAACAGGTCAAGGATCTACCAACCAAAACCAGATGTACTCTTTTTATTTACCAATTAACGAATAGCCACTAATAATGATTTCAAGCTTAGTCGATTTTTAATTATTTTAATATACCAATTAGAAAAAAGTAAATTGTTTGGGTAATTTATTTTTTGTCTTTGATTATTAGTTGTGGTAAAAATTTATAAAAATAATTTTCATAGTGTTTGGTTTAAAGTAATTTAAATAGGCCTAATTAGCACATTGGTTAAAAACAAAACTTTCTAATAAATAGAAATTAATATAACTTTCCTAAAAAAACTAAACTAAAATGTTTGCTACCAATCTATTATTTTCATAATATTATTCTACATTTTGTAGAACTAAATGTTACCATCATATTTGACATGTCATTCTACATATATATCTCAATTTTCAACAATGCATCTTTGTTTATATAAACGGTTTCTTCAGTTAAAACATTTTATTTCAACAAGTGGCGACTTCTTGGATCGGCCAAGTGATGATAAGCCGTAATATGAATGATGCTGTACTCTTTTGAAGGAACTTCAGTGTGTTTTCAATAACATTATCAGAGAGCAACCATGGCTCACCCTATATAATGTAAATTGAAACTAATAATAGTCTATACATTTTATAGAATAATGTATTTGCTATAATTTCAATTAATAAGCATATAACTATAATCGCTGTATGTTATTTTATATAATTCGAATAACTTTGATCAGAATTAGAGATGGCTTATCTGAAAAATGTACAATATCCTTTAAAATATGCAGAACACGCAAGTGTAATAGTGTAACCATTCCAATAAGACAAGCCGCTGAAGATCCATTTTACGATAACTATCTTGTCTTGATGGGCTCTTTATCTGGAAGCAAGAGCTAAAAGAATTTTTAAAGGTTATTTTAAGATATTCTACATTCATATGTACACGTATTATTAGCTCAGGTAATTTTCATTGATATTACGTGTGTGACAAAATAATCTACGTTTTTAATCTTTGAATATAAAAGGTCATTACTTTCTTATTATTATAGCTACGCCTCACCTTGTTGGGATTGATTGAAATATCTAACATAGAGAAGAGGATAACTTAACCCAATATTCTAGAAGATATAACAGTTCAGGGTGATCAGTATCTGTGTTTGTACCTTTCTTTGTTCGATTCTATTTGGTTAAACATTTGAGAAGGATAATAAGAAATAATATCTTTATAGAAATTGGAAGATTTAGGTGGTGTAATGAGTAGTTCCTCTAGATCTTTCAAGTTATTTGTGCATCAGCTAAATATCTTCTATATTTTTGCGACAAAACTTTAGCACATTAGATAGTTTTCATTACAACTCTTAATAAAAATAGATATTTTGCTTTTATGATCCTTGGCTGGCCTCCTAGATTTTTTGCATAAATGTTGTGCATAGTGTGTGCTATAGTTTTGTCGCTTGGTTTGTGTGGCACGATCTTAGGTGAATCTTATAAGTAAATAATAGTGGTCTCTTTGTAATCTTTACATGGATACCGCAACTAGTAGAGCTTCGTAGTATCGTCGAACTATTGCAGAACCATGGAAAATGTGCAGTGTGCTAAAGTTTAGTCGCGCTTGTGTGTTGACATAAGTATGTTTTCGAATAACATTTTTATAAGATAAAGATGTTGTGAGACCTCCGCGTATTTTAAATATATTTTTGCTAAATCATTCCATAGTATCAGTTCGTAAAAATGTTGATTGACTTTCGAATTATCTTTTTCCCTCTTTTGTTAGAAAAACTAACCGATTTATTGCATACCCAATTTGCCGCTATGTTCTGCTTGGCGATGATAGCAGAAAATAACCAGGTCACTACACCTCAACCATAAAAAACTCATGATAACGAGGAATATGAACGATAACGTAACTAGGTTAGACATTTACATAAAATGCTTACACGGAAACCATCAAATTATGAAAATAAATGGTTTATTCATATTGAAAAGACGGTAATATATTATGAATACTTGATTTTGCATATATTACAATTCTGCATTCAATGTAGTGAATGAACAGTTTAGATTTAATAGAAATCCGTTTTAAATATTGCATAAATACTATGAATTAATTTTGATGATTTTGAGTAAATTGTTATTTTTCAAGGCATTACCCGTTTGTTTTCAGATTTTATGATAGCATTTCACGTGAAAAAAATTCTCTTCATTTTAACTTCCTCACTAATTAACATTTTCGTTCGATTAAGAGGTTCCTTATAATCTGTATCAGAATTACTGGTTCTAGAATGTTGGAGTCCACACTCAGGCATTTTAATCCATATATTTTTAAAAATTAAGACCAAAATTTACAAGTAAAATTGCACATAAAAGAATTTGAAGGCTGAAAAACAGTGCTGCATTCATACGAAATATAGTTATAGGTTCCTATGTAATATATATTTCACAATATGTTATAATTTTCGGATTTCCACTATTAGGAGACAATCAACAACGACTAATTCCCAACTCTATTTCTATAAAATTATTGTTAGAATGACCTAAATAAAGTTTCAAAATTCATTAGTTAATTCACGTGAAAAAAATTCTCTTCATTTTAACTTCCTCACTAATTAACATTTTCGTTCGATTAAGAGGTTCCTTATAATCTGTATCAGAATTACTGGTTCTAGAATGTTGGAGTTCTCACTCAGGCATTTTAATCCATATATTTTTAAAAATTAAGACCAAAATTTACAAGTAAAATTGCACATAAAAGAATTTGAAGGCTGAAAAACAGTGCTGCATTCATACGAAATATAGTTATAGGTTCCTATGTAATATATATTTCACAATATGTTATAATTTTCGGATTTCCACTATTAGGAGACAATAAACAACGACTAATTCCCAACTCTATTTCTATAAAATTATTGTTAGAATGACCTAAATAAAGTTTCAAAATTCATTAGTTAATTCACGTGAAAAAAATTCTCTTCATTTTAACTTCCTCACTAATTAACATTTTCGTTCGATTAAGAGGTTCCTTATAATCTGTATCAGAATTACTGGTTCTAGAATGTTGGAGTCCACACTCCGGTATTTTAATCCATACATTTTTAAAAATTAAGACCAAAATTTAGAAGTAAAATTACACATAAAAGAATTTGAAGGCTGAAAAACAGTGCTGCATTCATACGAAATATAGTTATAGGTTCCTATGTAATATATATTTCACAATATGTTATAATTTTCGGATTTCCACTATTAGGAGACAATCAACAACGAATAATTCCCAACTCTATTTCTATAAAATTATTGTTAGAATGACCTAAATAAAGTTTCAAAATTCATTAGTTAATTCACGTGAAAAAAATTCTCTTCATTTTAACTTCCTCACTAATTAACATTTTCGTTCGATTAAGAGGTTCCTTATAATCTGTATCAGAATTACTGGTTCTAGAATGTTGGAGTCCACACTCCGGTATTTTAATCCATACATTTTTAAAAATTAAGACCAAAATTTAGAAGTAAAATTACACATAAAAGAATTTGAAGGCTGAAAAACAGTGCTGCATTCATACGAAATATAGTTATAGGTTCCTATGTAATATATATTTCACAATATGTTATAATTTTCGGATTTCCACTATTAGGAGACAATCAACAACGAATAATTCCCAACTGTATTTCTATAAAATTATTGTTAGAATGACCTAAATAAAGTTTCAAAATTCATTAGTTAACTTCGAGCAGAATAGTGCAAGGTGCAAAAAGTGGTTGAAGCGAAACCAAACGCAATGAAAGTCAGGCATTTCCCTAATTAATTGGGAGCTGTTGTCCTACCCTCCTTATTCTCCAAGCTTTACTCCTTTTAACTATCGCTTGTTTTCATCATTAATGCTGCTAATTTTAGGATCTCTGATTTTTAGTCAGAAGCTAGTATTCTTTTCTAACTTCTTCTAGTCACTCTGTTTTAAGATAAAACTTGTTTTTGACATTTTTTCGTATATAGTTTTTTCAACAGTTATGACACTGTGGTAGAAATAAACATCGTGAATCGATATTTACATTACCAACACCGTACATGTGTCAGATTATCCTTACCTATAGAAATATATATAACAGGTTAATTGAAAAGTCTTCGGCCTGGCACATAGATGGCGCTACTAGAATTAAATTCATATGTTTTTTAGTTAGCCCTAACTTTCAAAAGATGCTTGTATAAATTTGACAGCTGTCGGATCATTAGTGTGTGAATTATAAGCATTTTGAAAGAAGCAACTTTTGGCGTAGAATTTGGCGTGTTGATAAAATATTGCTTTTTAAAGGGAAAAAATACAGTTGAAGCAATAACTTGGCTTGATGCCGAATTTCCGGACACTGGCTTAGGAAAATCAAGGACCGATGATTGGTATGCTAAGTTTAGACGTGGTGAAATAAGCACCGAAGGCGGTGAACGCAGCGGCCAAAACGGACGCCCAAAAGAGGTTGTTACCGACAAAAACATTAGAAAAATCCACAAAATGATTTTGAATGACCGTAAATTGAAATTGAGTGAAAGAGCAGACATTCTAAAGATATTAACTGAACGTGTACATCATATCAATCACGAATATTTGGGTATGAAAATGCTCTATGCAAAATGGATGCCGCACGAGCTCACTGTTGACCAAAGCAACGACTAAGTGATGATTCGGAGCAGTGTTTGAAGATGGTCAAGCATAATAAACCCGAGTTTTTGCTTCGATATGTGACAATGGGTGACATGGCTCCATCATTTCACCCCGAGGTCCAATCGAGAGTCATCTGAGTGGAGTGCTGCTTCACCAAGACAATGCACACCGTGTCACAAGTCAGTGAAAGGGATGGCAAAAATCCATGAATTGGGCTTCGAATTGCTTCCTCATCCACCATATTCGACTATTTCCTGTTTTTATTTCCTGTTTTCAGATCTCAAAAGAATGCTCGCATATTTTGAAGCAAAGGACAAATCGTACTATAGAAATGGTATTGAAAATTATGTTGAATAAGAAAAAACTAATTTTGCAAAAAAATTTGTTTTTTGGGGACTTTTCAATTGGCCTGTTATGTGTCAGCCAGGTGTTACAGACTGATTCGGTTAGTTTTTGTTGGAATTTTTTAGGCTTTTAATTTAATCACGCTTTGGTCAAAACGCAACAAAGAAAATAAATTGAAGCGTTTACAAATTATGTCTATAACATGTACGGTTTTTTTATTATGCTATAAAATATTATGAAATCGGTAATCCGAAAATAATTGATATAGATATAGATAAAAATCTGAGGCATATGAACATCGACTACACTGCATATATTATCGCAATTTAATTTGATTTTTGAATAATCAATCATTTTTATCTAGCAGGTAATTACCAGTTCTTTTTCTATTACCAAATACGTTTCTATACGCTTAATACGTTTCTATACACAGCATTTATATTATAATAAGCTTTTGATTCGTGACGAGTGGATCTTTTACAATTTTTTGTGCAAAATTTTATTCTAGTTTTATAGCGGGAGTTTCTTTTGCCTTTGGAAGCTGCTCTTTAAGTATTGTTTATCTAGGTGTTTGAGCATTATACTCATTAAAATAAATGGAATTAACTGTCCTTACTTCTTTAATTATTTGATTTTCGTAGCGGTTGCATGTATTTTGATCATTTTTTCATTTTAAAAGTACGTGTTTAGAGAAAAAATGTTTTGAAAAAAAAACACAATATATATCACTCCAAACATTTTCTATAACTGTTTACATATTTCCGGTTGTTATTTCTTTAGTTATTTAGGTTATTTATTTAAATTGTTCGGTTATATATTCTTCAATGTTAATTCAAAGCCATAGACTTCAAATTAATACTTTTTCCAGTATATACCACAAATATGATACAGCAAACAATTCTGTTAAAACTAGTGTTGGGAACAATCGACTGAAATCGACTATCGACTATTCAGTATTACTTTTTACTATCGACAATATCAGTCACTATTTTTGGTTCGACTGATTTTACTAGTAACTGTTTTCAGTCGACTGTTTTCAGTTGCTATTTTCGGTCCGACTGATTTTATTACTAAGTACTATCGACTGTTTCAGTCGTTTTTTTTAGTTACTATTTTCGGTTCTACTAGTTCATTCGACTGATTTTTAACGTTCTGGCCTTGTCGTCCTAGCCGCGACCTTGAAAGTAATGCGCCGAATTTATGCTTATATAGATTTATATGTAATATATGTTGTTTTATGTTTTTTAGATGTTTGCTTGTGAATTACTATATATTGTAAATTAATATAGCAGCATTTTGGAACGCTAGTTTTCGAGGGAAAAAAAATTAAATTGTAAATGATAAATAGTAAGATACTTTTGACTGGCATAAAAGGTAATACTTTGGACTGGTATAATAGGTGATACTTTTTTGATAAACTTTCGCGATTTTTGTCCAAGCGTCTTGTTTGTCGAAACTTTTTCCCTAAAATCTTGAAAACTAAAATTAGGTTCCAAGGGTTTAAGAAATGGCATAGATCCAAAAGATTTGAAGATTTTTTTACAGTGGCAGTTCTTGAATTTCTTTTAAAAATATTAACCGTAAAGAGGTGAATATAGTATCTTAAATATTTGTAATAAATACTTTTTCTGGTAGGAAAACTCTAACTTTAATATTCAACAATTTATTTTGTTGGGTATTAAGAAGAGAACCACAGTTTTTATTTGTTAACGAATGGACTATCTTAACAGAATGTGTTCAACTTTTAAAGCCCATTGAAATAATGACCACCGAGTTATCTGGTGAAAGATATCCCAATGATATCTTTAATTATACGGTTAATAAGAGGACTGCAACATTCCATCAAATTCAAGATTTTAACAAGTGAATGGGGAAAAAATGACAAAATTGTCTATTAGATGTCATCAATAACATACTGGCAAAAAGTTATCACAAAGAAATACAAATAGAGTTCCACAACTCGAAATTCAAGACAAAACTACTGACCAAGAATTTATTGACATCTGGAGATATGTTGATAAAAAATGGCTAGAATGAAAGAAGTAATTACTCCAAGTACTGCAGCAAGTTTACAGTATTCAGAAATTCCATTTATTGGGCGTTTAGAATACCCATTGGATTTTTGTCAAACCCATAAAATGAAACTACCTGAACTATATCAGTTACATGTAAAATATTCCTCTATATTCGCAACATCTGTTCCATGGGAACGAGTTTTTTCAAAATCTGATCAAATAATTAACTATCAAAGAAATCGCCTCACGGGAGAACAGCTGAACATGATAATATTCACAGTAATTTAAAAATATTTCCGTTCAAAAATAAATAAAACTTACTTAAAACCAACCACAAGTTTACAACAAAATTCTGGGAATAGATTTGTTACTACAACGCTATATGATGAAATATAGCTATCAATGAGATCACACACACTAGAATACCTAATGAGTAAATATTAACTCTGTTTGGGAATACCCTAATGCATATAAACAAATAGCGGAGGGCTAAACCCTAATATTTCTAGAAGTAAATTGTGTGAAAGGGTCACACAAAAAAGAGGAAAGGTTTGGTAATTACGTCAGGTATTAAAATAAAAGCCAAGCCGAGAGGTAGTTTTGGGTAATCCCAAACTTGATATCATAAATATTTTTTACCTGTCCGTTTGTTCATTGGTAGAGGTAATTTGCTTGCTTCTTATAGCTATAATATTAGAGAGAAAAGTTATAGTATTACTTTGATCAGCCATTTTTATTAGTGAAAATGAAAAGTCTATACTTACAATACCAACAATTGTTAAACTATTTAATGTAATCGATGGTTTTACATAAGGCGTGAGCTGAAAAGCGCTGGGCTTAACACACAGATGACGCTAATTTTATTACATTTGCCGCTTTTCCAGTTAGTACCAACCGTCAAGAGAAAGCTGTTAAAATTTCATGATATTCTAGTCATAAGTTTGCGAGTTATTGTGCTAAGAGTGACGCTACATTTGTTACTTTCAAAACGATGGATCAAATTTTGGGTCTTAATTTTACACTGCTTCGTGATTGGGAAAAAAACCATTCAAGCGAAGCAATGGCTTGAAAAGTGTTATAAGGACTGCGCTCCATCAGAAACAACAATAAAATATTGGTTTTCTGGCTTCAAAAGTGGCCGTAGTGACAAGATCGTATGATGCGGAACGTAGTGGACGTCCAGATGAGGTGGTAACACCAGGAAACATAAAAAAATCCACAAAATTGTTTTGAATTATCGAAAATCGAAGTTGCCCGAGTTAGCTAGCATCGTAAGTATATCAGAATAACGTGTTGATTTTATAATGCACTAGGATTTCATTATGAGAAAACTCTGTTCAAAGTGGGTTTGCTCACTGTTGATAATGAGATGATTCTGAGCAGTGTTTGGCCCTGTTTAAACGTAAGAAACTGGAATTTTTGCGTCGATATGTGGCAACGGATGAAATATGGATCCATCACTTCACACCGAGTGAACAGTAACTGGTGACAGGTCTATATTGAGGCAAAAGACAAATCGTTCTACAAAAGTGGTATTGATATTAAGTGAATGATTATTTGGCTCTTGGTGAGGTTTACGTTAATGAATGAAGCCAGTTCTGAACAAAATAAAATCGCGTTTTCTTTGTTACGCCTGCGACTTTTCAGGCCATGTGTTATCTCTACATGAATTTTTCTTATTTTTTTGTTAATTCGGATGCTGTTTGTTCATATCTCAATTTTCGGTTTTGATTTCAACGATTCTAAAAATGATGATTTTAATGTGACATGACAAGGAACGGTCTAGAACACCAAAAAAGTTTGATAGTGAATTTCAAGACCGAAAACCCAGCTCAAACCCTCAATTAACATTCGGGAAGGTCAGCAGCTGATGAATTAACTGTTTCTAAACTATAAAAAAAGATCGAAAATAAGGGAAAATATGCATTTCAGTATCATTCCATTGATTTTTAGACAAAAAGAAGAGTTTTCTATGTTGTATTATGATTGGCAATGAAAATTTGATCTATTACATCAATGATAATACAAGAAGCTACAAGTATCAAAATGCGAATACAGGTTTAAACGTTTTAAAAGTGGCCATTTTGAATTAGAGGATGTGAAGGCATTGCTCGATGAAACTGTCAATGGGGATCGCTATCAACTGTAATTGATGCGTTTCGGTCCAACACTACGCGAAAAAACGACCAGAATACGGGCAAAGACACAACAATGGTATTCTTGAGCATGACAACGCTCGACCATATGTTCCAAAACTGATGAACACATGCTTGGAAGTATTAAAATGCCGAAAACTGGGTGGACTCCAGGATAACCTCAAAAGATACACCGCTTTTCTGAGATATAATCTGTATCTGTATAATCTGAGATATAAAGTTCTCTTTTAGATGTGGTATTGACAAATATCACTGCCATATCCGGATGATTACCGGTCTTTTCGTTAGACCCAATCAAGATTTCGGACACAATCATCAAATTATATAACGCAAAACCGATTCGTTACATAAAGGCAGAGACGCGTCGAGAGATAAACCTGCTCCGAGTGCCATAAGATGCAGGTACCACCCAAACCGATCGCGGCCTTTGCACCGCAGCAGCGGCAGCGGTCGCAGCATCACTCTCTCCGCTGCCCCTCCGTCGCCTCGCGGTACCACCGGTACGCGTTGAAGCCGACCAGTCGAGCGGTGCTGCCGTCGTGAGTACTGAGTACCGTCGCGAAAGCCTTACTCCGATCGCTCCAATAGAAGTTAGATTTAAAAAAAAAGCGACGTTATTTTAAGGGAAATAGTGCAGTAGTTCTCTAGTGTACGGTTCTAGTGGTTTTGGTGCAGTTTTCATGGTACTACTCTTTGGAATATATTGGATGTTTGTTCGCTGGTTTTCCACTGAGTTTATTTTTCAGCTAAAACAATGGCACTTATTATTCTGTGGTGTTTCCATTAATATATGCAATCAAAATTTCATTAGTGTTTCTTGAATGTATTCGTTTTATATTATGCAATGATCTATATATTAACTATTTATTAATTAAATTATTTTATAAAATTAACAACTATTAATATTTAGATTTAGAAATATACAACGTATTTTAATTAGACAATATATTTTTATTGGTACTGAAGAAGTCGAATTACGAATGAACAAGATGTCAATGACAGAAAGTTTTTTTTTTCTGTTGGGATTTGTGAAAAATTCTTCTGAACTCCGGGAGCAAGTTAGAAAACTTGCCCTAAATATATTCTATTGATAGAAATATGAGGTTATTGAATTTCAAAATTACGAGACAGTGTGGTTTCAATAGATGATGATTATTTGTTCTTATCTGATGATTTGGCTTGTTCTAGTGATTTTGGTGCAATTTGAATGGTACTACTCTTTGGAATATGTTGGATGTTTGTTCGCTGGTTTTCCACTGAGTTTATTTTTCAGCTAAAACAATGGCACTTATTCTTCTGTGGTGTTTCCATTAAAATATGCAATCAAAAATTTCATTAGTCTTTCTTGAATGTATTCGTTTTATATTATGATTTGATCTATATATTATAAGTTTAAGCTAACAACTATTTATTAATTAAATTAATTTATAAAATTAACAACTATTAATATTTAGAAATATACAACGTATTTTAATCAGACAATATATTTTTATTGGTACTGAAGGAGTCGAATTACGAATGAACAAGATATCAATGACAGAAAGTTTTTTTTCTGTTTGGATTTGTGAAAAATTCTTCTGAACTCCGGGAGCAAGATAGAAAACTTGCCCTAAATATTGATTTTCAAAATTACGAAACAGTGTGGTTTCAATAGATGATGATTATTTGTTCTTATCTGATGATTTGACCTGTTCTAGTGATTTTTGTGCAATTTGAATGGTACTACTCTTTGGAATATGTTGGATGTTCGTTCGCTGGTTTTACACTGAGTTTTTTTTTCAGCTAGAACAACGATACTTATTATTCTGTGGTGTTTTGTGTATTAAAATATGCAATCTATGGATTTTATCAAAAATGTTATTAATAGTTTTTAAATGTATTTGTTTCATATTATGAAACCCAGGAATTTAATAGTAACAGTCAGTTCTTGTATAAATTGTGAAATTCTACTTTTTAATTTAACATATTTATGCATTTTACACAACACCATAACTATTTCTGTTATTAATCGGCTTCGATGACATAAAAATAACCGTTCTTTCTCACCAAGGCACTGAAATGCCTGCTTCCAGTCGATGGCTTTAGTTTTCCTTTCAACTACACCATTTACTGTACTCTTCTAGAATACAAATCGGTGTAAATTTTTATGACTGTTAAGTATCAGGCGTCGTTACTTTATAACTGGTTTTATTGATGTAAGTGGGATTTCGTTGTTTTTTTTTCAGTCAGCTGTTCGGTCTTTCTCTCCAATAATATGCAAATATTTTAATCGAAGCGAGCGTAATGGTTTCTTCAACCCGGACCGACTTCATTTATAATAGTATTATGGCGTGATAGTGTTTGGAATTATGTTCTTTTGATAGATCTATTATATGATATTGCTTGATTTTTCTTTATCTATTATATTCCGGAATTAATTATTATCGTTTGTTCCTTTTGATATAACTTGATGGGAAAAGTTAAATTTGGTCCCAATAGTTTCCATTTCAGTAAATTTTAATCAGAAGAGGCTAAGTTTAGTGGATGCACTAAGTGCTTGATAAGTTGGAATTGCAATAGCAATTGCTCACTCACAATCTACAGGGTGTCCATCCGACAAGTAATATAAACACCTGTCATATACAATACTTAAGTACTAAAAAAGTAGTGTGCCGCCATTTCCTTTAAAAATGATACAACTATTTATGAAATAGATTTGCAGAGCGCTTGAATAGTTTACAACATAATGTTGTAGATAGAAATCCACACCTCACTTGTTTCACTAAAACTCCCAATAACTGACCCATAACATGAATTGTTCTGAGGTTTGACGATTTTGCTACCCAGGGAAGGTTTGATGACATTTTGATGCTTCTCGATTATCGTTTTGGAATGTGGCAGTGTTTGGCAGCAATACGCTGGTGATAGCAATTTCATCATTGAGGATGCCGATATATTAATTCGTAGTAATATGGCCAGTGATATGAATGAGAGGACCAGAGGAATACCACAACATTGCCACCCAAATCATAACCGAAGTTCCCCTATGCTTTACTATAAAAAGCAGGTAATAGGGAGTTTCTGGAGTTCTCCATACATAAACTCGTCAATTCGTAGAAAACAATATCGACGATCATACATCGGACCACATTCTTTCAATCATCAGGAGTCCAGATTTTATGGTCGTTACACCATTTCTTTCTCAGCTTTGGATTGGCTTGCATTTTAAAGGGTTTCGCAATACTATCTCGTCCATTAATTTTAGCTTCATGGAACTCCCGCCATACTATTTTTGTCGAAACAGTATTACTCAATTGAGTGTTGAATTCTCCTGCCACTTTTGCCGCTCTAGAATTATGTTGTCTAATCGCAATCCTCAAAAATTGCACTGTAAAATATAGAGTATTACACATTGCTTTTTTATATCACTTTCTCTGCTTCTCCTCCGTTTTTTACCGTTTCACTACAGATCTACGGATATAGATTTCCTGTTATATTGTAACAGCAGGATGTTTTTGTGATATTTAGTTTAATGATTAGCTAAATGTTATGGTTATGCCAATACGGTATGAATCTCAATTGTATTTTTTTTATATCGACTGTGTTGAATGCCAATTAACAGTTATATAACTGAACACAACCCGGTTGTAATTATGTTTATATGATAATTGATTTAATTTAATAAGTAAAATATGATTTCTGTTCCCTTGATCATTTTTGATGCCTGAATGATTGAATATTTTTTCTGTGTGGATTTGTTGACTGAAGCAGTTGTTCTTTTTTATAGTAATTAAAGTTTAATTTAACGCAACTCAACCACAATAAATCTTGAAGAAACTGTTATATGATCCACGTCCAGCTTCTTTAAAAGCATCAATCCATAGCTGGGATTGAGTGTACTTCTAAACCAAATCACAGCTGTTAGTTCCATAAGACTTATATTGCTCGTTAAATCTCAGACAATGTTAGTCTTCTAGCCAAAAAGGTCGATTTTGTTGTGTCAGAAGTCTCTGGATTTGTTCCTTACTAATTCTCCCATTTTTTAAACATTTATTTATTACATTTTTACTAGTTGTTGCCAACCAACCTACAATTTGTGCAATTGTACAATATCTTAAATTTAGGTATATATATATATATATATATATATATATATATATATATATATATATATATATATATATATATATATATACAGGAGGACACATACCTTAGTCTCTGATGTAATAATGTTTGTGTATTAATACTGCTGTTTGTCTATAACTACACCTCACTACACTATACTACATAAGATTAAATCGTTTGATTCTTTTGTGTCTGTGTTCTGTGATGAGAATGGAGCCTGTCCTGACATCTTCTTTCAATTCTCTTAATCTCCTGAGTGACAGTCGGTATCTGAAGGAATTGGTGTAAGTAACCAGTCCTGTACTCAGGCTGCACCTACAATACTTCTCAGGACTTTATTCTGGAGCACTTGTATTATATTTATATTACTTTATTGTTTTATATATTAACATCCTCATAATTGTATTCCATATAGGCTTCGATATTTGCTTGTATAATAGGAATTTATTATGTACTAATAATTGTACTAATTTTGCTATATTTTAAGTTGTAGCATATTAATCGAATGACTTGATAATTAGTAATAGTAATTAATACGAGAATTGATTTAAATGAAGATAGCTAAATCTGAAGGCAAAGACAGTAATAAATAAAATATAATGTTGTTTCTTTCATTATTTCTTTTGCCAATATATTTTGTCATCTTTGTTCTTATAAATGTGTTTTTTAATTTATATTTATATATCTTATTCCTGCATTTAACATTTATGTGCTGATCAAGTAATTGGTTATGGTTTGCTCCTGTACCTTTTTTAAAATTATTAGCAGTTCTTTTTATCAGTTTAGTTTTGATGGTATTAATATTCAAGGGCAAGTTCCCTAAGATTACAAGAAATGTGTGACTCAAACTGCTGTTGATTCAACAGGTACCTTAAGATGTTTGGTGACAGGTATTTATGACGTCACCGTAGCCCGGTTGAGTGTTATGATTGGCGATATGCGAAATATACTGTTACGTCTGTTCTGTGAGGTTATTTTACACATACAAAAGTAAACATAACAAGTAATTGTTCTATTTTTTTGTGAGTGGAATCATAAATATTACAAATAACCATGAAAAATATTTTGCCGTACCTGTTTTACTAGATCAATCACCAAACTCAGCTGGTAATCGTTTTCAAATGTTGCTAAAATATTTCTAGGTCTGCAAAATTTATATTTGTCATATGGTAGACGATAGACACCTTTGACACAAACAGTTGGGCAGTTTCGACATGCAATAGTCAATAATAGCAATTTTTGGTGTGGTATTATTGTTAGTTCTTGTGGTGAATCCCTTGCGTATTGTCGTCTTGGTGTGTGGTCAGTTTGACATTTATTTAGGACATTTCCGCAACTGCAACGATGTAGGATTCTTTGAAACACTCTTAGTGATTACTATTGTTAAAAAGAGTATTAATATATTTTAGTACTTACATCTTCTATTAAATGTGCTTAGTAGAATTTTAATTTACAAATTAATTTATTGCTGTTCTGTTGCATTTACATTAATACACAAGCAAGGCAAGAATTAATACATCAGTATTTATTTCTCAAAATAAAATTAAATTAAACTACCTAAGCTAAAGTTAAGAATACACTTACACTAAACAAGCTCGTGTGGTTTGGTTCGTTTCAATATTCTGATTCTCTGATTTTCTGCGTGTTGTTCAGTAGCTGTACTGCTTCCCTATTGGTGGTTGGATTTAATAACCTTATTTTATTTTTGATTATCTATTTGATTTCGAGGTTATCGTGCAGCTCTTCGTTGGTTACGTGTTGATAATCATTCGTAACAAATCGTAGAACTTTGTTTTGCCTGCTTTGTATTACTTAGGTTATTACACTCCATAGGTCCAAATTGGCCTTATGATTGACTGATAAACAAATCTCTTTGATTTTAGGTCAAGATGAGAGTGTCTTCCGACTAACGAATACATTTCCTTGACTTAGAGTCTAATCTGCTCTGCTTTTTGTGCATCGTGATGTTTCCAGTTTAACCTACCATCGGGATATATTCTTCTTATAGATTCTGCTTGAGGTATCGGGCATCCGTCAAGTGATATTAGGTTTTTGTCATTTCGCCGCAGCGCAAAATTAATACGGACGCATTTGGAGCGTTCAAGCTGTATTTTCCAGTCTCTAGTCCATTTGTAGATTTTGTTGACCGCTATTGTAGTTTTTCTACAGCATTAGACAGAGATATATGTTTTGTCATGATAATTTTTTGTGTTGTTGGGATATCAGCAGTGTAAGAATATATACACATTATTTTATATTAGGATACTTGTTTATCTGTCATCATCATTGTGCTAAATTATACTGTTCTTAAATGTTCTTCAAAGGGATGATCTCCTTGCATGAACTTTTCGATGAAATACTCTCAATAGTTATTGTTTTTGTTGAAGCTAAATTATGAACTCCGAGAACCTCAATTTAGTTTGGATTTTACACCTAACAAATTGTGATCACCTAATAACACTTGCATGTCATCAATAAATTACTTTGAAAACAATATTCGACTGGTTAATGAAGCGGAAATATTTTCTCAAAATTTACTTCAAATACCTATAAAACGATCATTGACATTTTAATATAAATAATTGGCGAATCCCGAAATATAAAAGACTACTCTCATCCGTTCAGATAAATCTTACTTATAAATACTTCGAAATCTGTCAATAATAATCTTTTGTTAACGTGGCAAACGTTCTCGATAACTGTGCTTAAATACCGATCAAGAATTCTGTATCTATTGAAACATAATCGACACTATAGTTTAAAACTCCGAATAAATAAACTGGTTTCCAGTTTGTTGTGGATTATTTTTAATTGAATACGCATAATGAAAATAGTAATTTACATGTAACTGGTTTTTTCTTTAATTCATTATAATTGGTGACGCTGCGAGAGAAAAAAAACCTTAATGATATTTGCGTCGTAACCTTGGCTCGCTATGATTGGTTTTCAATGATACATAGTTTGTCATGCGTTAACTTGATAAATGTTTTGTATAATATCTAAGGATGATACTTGCTTTTTTCTTTATTTATATTGTGTTACTTTGAATATTGTAACTTAATAGATTTGTTGGAATTGTCTTTTTTTAAATAAATTAGTACCATTAAAGTTTAAAATCAACCAAAACCATGTATGTGTCAAATTTAATTATCTCTTTCGTTTTCTGAAAAGACATATCTGCTTGTCGTTATTCACGCCACTAGATATTGTCATTGTATTGACTAACATTGGTTAGAGTATATTCTCTCACTATTTTTTTTTTATTTTGCTTCACACTATGTGTGCAACTTGATATTTTGAAGTTGTTGAAGTTTCAGAGTATTAATTGAATTATCAACAAATTCATAATATTATTAGGCTGTATAGCAATATTATATTTTGTGGTAATATAATTCAGAAGTTTTTGAATCTGTATTTTAGATATTTTAGACAAAAAGTCACCAAAAGTTTAATGAACACTATTTTTCGTCATTTTCGGTCACAGAAATGTCTTTACGGTTTAAGGCTTTGTAATGTGCATTGGAATTTGCATTGATGTTCATTTTAAATTCAATGCACGCTGCTGAATTTAACATTGACACTGAATATATATGCGACCATGTTTTTATACCCAATATTTTTGTATATATCAGGATGTTTCTCATGATTTAGTCTTTTCGTATTTATTTATATCGTACAGAGTCTTGCGTTAACCCAGTTGAATATAAATTGGTCCATAGATATCAAGAATTATTTGATTCTTATTTTAACTATTAGATATTTACAAGTATTCTGATATTTTTTTCTATAAAAAAATATATAATTAAAGAAAATGGTACAGCGTATATTAGGATTCCATAATTTTTCCAATAACTCTCCCATGGCGGTACTTTAAATAACATATTGATGGTCTTTTTTGCAACTATACGTTTTTTTTATTTGTTCAATTGACGCCGGTGAAGATTCCCAGCAATAGTTTCATCCCCAGTTACGACACGCCACAGAAAACTCTTCAATTTGCTGCTTGGCAAGCATTGAAATCGAGATATTAACCATTCAATTCGTATGCTAGACATTTCCCTTTTTTTGGACCTTTTCCATCGCATATAAATATTTGGAAAGTGTTGATTTATCAGCTGCTACAATGTCTGAAGGTATCCTGAGAGTTTGATCTGGTTTTTGGTCCAATAAGTCTTGCAATTCATTGTCTTCGGACTTTGCTGATTCTCCAGCTGTTCTTTATCATTAACATCTACATCACCACTTTCAAATCGTCGATACCAAAACCGATTATTGAGATATGATGGAATGGCATCACCGTAACTTTCAAGAAGTGTTTGATGACGGACTTAGATTTCTTAGATCAAATAAGCGTTTCATGATTAGCATCCCTATACACTGAATAACTAAATGACTCAATAATACTAAATGGAAAACTGTTATTTTATCTAAAATAATGTGAATTTAGCAGTTAGGTTAGCTTATGTACATTAATTTCAGATGTACCGAAAAGTCATTACCGGTTTTTTAAAAAAACATAGATTTAAAAAAAATTGAAAAATATATTTATTCACAGTAATGGTCATTTGATTCTATACATCTTGCCCATCTCTCAATTATAAATATCAGTCAATTTATAGGTATCATCCCAAAAAACTGTTTTTCCTTTGAGCAAAACCATTTATCGCGCCATTTTCTAACTTCTTCGAAATTGGCAATGTGCTGCTCTGAAAGGCAAGGTCTGGAAAGTAAGGCGGGTGTGATAATGTGTGTTTATCGTGTCTTCGGCACTGCTAACTGTTTCATCAGGTCACTTTGGCCCCACCAAACACAGATAATTGTCTTACTACTAAAACGATTTGGCCTCGGAGTCGATCGGGCGGCTTCGTTAGGTGATAACCATGATTTTTTTGCTCTTAGGGTTTTCAAAACAAATACACTTTTCATCACCTGTCACTATTCGATACTGAAATCACTATTCGACTTCCGATAATATAGGGGAAGCAGAATTTCACAGACAATTTTTCGATTTTCCATTTGCCTGTCATTCAGTTAATGTGGCACACATCTTCCCATTTCTTGTAATTGGTCGATAATCACTTCTTGGTCCACCTGTTATGCTTTTGACAATTATTTTAAAGTTTGGTTTGGGTCTTCATCTCCTTTCGTCAGTCTTCAAGACAAAAGAGTGTTATTCTTCGGCATGAAGACGTTCGATCACATGTTGCAAAATCGACGAAAATATATTTGATTACATTAAAAAGGGAGGTGATACCCCACCTACCTTATTCTCCAGACTTTGCTCCTTCTGATTACTACTTGTTCCGACATATGGGACAATTTTTACGAAAATAATATAAATTATTTTGAAGTGGAATCCGTAAATGATCTGAAAGACGGTAAGGTGTAGCGCCTATCGATGGGCAATACCTTGAATAAAATATATTGTACCGCTTTTTCACAATAAAGCTTCAAGTTAAAAGAAAATCCTTTTAAACTAATTTATGAGCCTACACCTAACATACAAGAACCTAATTTAACTAAAACTACATTAAATAATATTTCAGTTACAAGAAAACATAACAATAGGTAATTCCTGACCGGCGTCGGTTCTTTATTATTGCACAACATTTTAAAACCACAATTCCAATAACAATTAAACTTTATCCAATACACTATCACTTTTATGTTATCTTAATATTATTCAGTTTTCATTTCGCGGCCTGCTAATGTATCTTACATATTTAATTAGTGTCGGTATACCGCAATGTGATTGTTTTTACAATGAACAATGATTATTTTGAAAGCATACTTGAGTTAATTGTTCGAACAGCACACAAAGAAGAATTAACTAATACAGGTTTACCAGCCAGCGAAAACGCGATACAATTATTTTATATTTTGATAGCTAACCTCATTCAATCTTCACCGCTAATGAATTTACTTTTAAAAAGTTATTGTTGGACGAGATGAGGAACAATTCAAACAGTCGGCCATGTAGGCCATCTCACCGGCAGTTAAATAAATTATATAACAGTTTAAAGTTGTTTTACACAAAGTATGGCGGCTTTTAAACAATTCAATCTGCCTTTCATCGGTGTTTATTACGTAAAATAAGACAAGTTTGCGTATAGTTGCGAACAGTTTGAAAATAACGTTTTATAAGGAAAATGTGTTTTGGAACGCGCTGTTCACTGTTTGCTATGAAACTGATTAGAAGTTGCGGTAATCAGGGGTAGGTAAATACGAAATACGATTAAGCTGAAATAGGAATGAGGAAAGTTGTTTTTGTATTATTTACTTGTGGAAGTTGTGTGGATTTAGATGGAGAAGTTTTAGTGGGCGTAGGGATTCTTATAAGCGACTATATATTTCATTGCATTAATTTTCATTGGTCAGAACAAGTGGTTGTGTGATGAAATAACATCTGAAAAATACAAGAGTAGGTTGAGCAGAACTACCAGTTGATTGTTTGCAAATATTTTTAATCGAGTTTGGTCATTTTGACTATCTATTGTAGTCGATAGTTGTCAGTAGTTCGGGTTTAATTTGGGTTCAGCAATTTATAGTAAATCATGTACTTTTCATATAGTTCAATATGTTATTAATATAATTTTAAGTGGAGGTTTCAGAAATCTTTTTCTTTAAGATATTAAATATAACATGTAAGTCATATTCCCTTTATTTTACATTAATGAAACATTTTACATTTGTGTAACAGTTAATATTAAAATACATATAGGATTGCCATTTGAAATTCTGGTGACTCATCCACGAAAACAAACTATACTTAACTATGAATCCACATATGTACTTTATGTTTGCTCTTTTTCATGCTTTACTGACTGAAGCTGAAGGTGCAGATTCGTCTGTTTCAAAAGAATTTGTGGGAAAACATATAGTATAATTTTCATGTTATGTATTTCACTTCAGTTATGTTTTTGGTTACTATCAAGCATAACAAAAGACGTATTATTTTAACGTATTTTGACGTATATTAATTAGGAATATAAACTTGGTTAAACAATGCTCTTCCACATTTGGATCTATAATCATCTAGTAAAGACTCCAATTTTCTTTCTTGGTTATTATTAATGAGATTTTTATGTTTTTATTTAGTTGTTGATAGGGCAAATTCCAATAATTTAGATAATTCTTTTAATGTTTGAGACTATCCATCGAAGAATTCCCCTGGTACTTCATCGTTAAACTTTTTAGATTATCATGACATTATTGGCAACAATAATATTTATATGATAAAATAAGCATTCTATCTACTCTTTAACCAAATAAAACTTTACTTGATAATTTGGCTGCTTGTGTCTATTTTGACTAGAAGTAATTTTCTAAATCTTCATTTTCTACGTACTTTTGAACTCTTGAATGTATATGTATATGTATGCCTCTTATTACATTCAAAAATTGTTAAAATTTTAAAAAATCGTTAATAATTGAAGTAACTAAAAACAATATAAACATATTGTGTATAACACATATCCAAGATGTTTTATTAGTGATCTTTAATTTAAAATATGCCCATGTAGTTCTTTCTATTCTATTTATTTGTTGATGTATTCTACGAATTCTAAGAGCTAATTTGAAACAAAATTTCGTATGTTGAATCAATAGCAAGATCAGATTGAGATGAGTGGGAAGCAAGTACATGAACAGACATTATATATGTATTAAAAATATCCTCTCTGTGTAACTAAATGGGTACAAACCTCTTACAATATATTATGACCACAGACAAGCTCATGTTGATTCTTTAGACTTCAATTATTCACAAAAATGTTTGTTAAAGGCCACAGGGGATTGTCTTTTAAATGGTTCTGAATTAATTTTATTTTCTACAGTTTAAGGTTTGTTTTATTTTTATTAATGTAATATCTCTACCTCAACATGTTTTTTGTTGTGTATGTATTTGTTCATCCCCATATATGGAATGTTAATAACTTGACGTAATAAATCTCAGTTAAGGTAAAAGTAATTTCATTTTTAATTAAATTCTTTTATAATACTAACCTATATTATCATCATAAAAGCCATAACATACGTATATAAATTTAATTGCTTATTTATACCGTATATTATTTATTATTACAAATCAAATCAGCTTTATGAGCTTTTTAACGTCTGTACAAAATGGTAAACAACTAAATAGATAGGTATTTAGATATAGATATATAAATAATATAAATATAAATACGAAATTATACAGTATAGGCTCAAATGTAATTATATAGATTTGCATATAACTAGTTGTATAAAGCAAGTATCGTTACTTAAGAGTACAAATATAAGGCATTCTAACATATGTTTCAAATGGAAAGCCTATTGGTTTAAACCTGACTAAAATTGTTAGGGCTTCGTGATCGGTATTTTAATATTTTCAAGTAATTTTTTGTTCTGTTCATGCATCCTTTTACCAACAAAATCAAGGTCGGGTCCTTATTAAGAAAGAAGTTATTTTATGTTACATATTAAGACATATATGTTGCTTATAAATATTGAACGTATTTTTATAATAAATTAACCTTTATACTACTTTACCCTAACATAGTAATTGATTAATGAACTTCTTAATAAGTTTAGAAGTGTTTTTTTAATCATATGCTACATAAAATTTAACACGTTATTTTGATACTGAAATATTATTACAGTTAAAACATTTAATTTTATTATTGACATATTCAAACGTGTTGGTGGCGCCTATATATGATATATTTTTAAAACTATTGCTGTGATATAAATTAATTTTGTCTAACACTAATTGAGTCTCCAAATAACATAGCATCGTAATTGGGCTTCTACTAGCTTCCAGAATAAATTGAACATTATTAGTATATTGTTTATTTTTGAAATATAAGATATTACAGTGAGGGAAAAGAGGCATTATTGTACTGGGCAAAAGTGAGAGGGCACAAAAACAAGAACAGCACTGTTCGTAATTTTTTATAAAATTATTTCAAAAAAGTTTTTGATTAATTTAACAAATATAACCAATAAGTAACTCAGAGATTGAATAACACATGTAATGGTAAAGTAAATACAGTGCACTGTGAAATAAGACCTGTTGGAGGTGGATTTTGCAATGGCGGCCTAAAAAAAATGACAAACAGAAACTGGAACCAACTTTGGTACCAAGAGATTGGTGACAAATGGTTCATTAAGTTTGGGTCGTTTTGGAAACGTACATTAGTCATAATTTTCCACCATTGAATCGTTATAATTGCAACAACTGAAATGGAGAGGCAAAACATAGGCAATGTGCAGCAAAATTGGATTAGTAAATGGACTATTGTTAGGCAAGGTTCTGCCATCATTTTGCTATTAAAGTTGAACAAGATGATGCCTATTTGGACTTGGGGAAAATACAAGTATTTAATGAAAATGTTGTATTTAATGAAATCACTGAAAAATGGCGTATAAAAATGAATCCTAATAATAATGATTTCACCATCCGTATCAAGTACCATCCGGTATATATGAATCAACAAATCAGTCAAATATTTTGGCATGACCCTTGATGTTAAACTCAAGTGGAGGCCATACTTTGGGAAAAATTATGAAAAACTCAAGCATTTTCTGGTTATTGCGTAAATATTCAGCTCGGTCAGTATATATTAATCTTTTACTTTATTAACAAGATTTAAACTTCTGTGGACTTATGGCGTTCAACTCTGGGGTTGTACGAGCCAAAGCCATAAAAATATCGTATAAAGATTCCAAACAAAGGTACTGCGAGTTGTTGTTGATGCTCCATTCGTAATGTAAGGACCTGAAGTTGGAAGCTGGCGATAATGCTACCAGGGACTATGCCCAAAGACATGATGGAAGCTCCATGAGTATATCAATGCTCCTAGATAATGATGGCTTAGTCAGAATATTAAAAGGGGTGTACCCATTTGATCCAGTTTAGTTATAAGTAAATTTCATTTATTCGCACATTATGAACAGTGACATATATATGTTAAGCCCACAATGTCTCACGGTGAAAAAGTATTTTGTAATTTTAAAACCGTATTATATTGGGATTAAAACAAATAACTTATGTGTTAATTTAGCAGATTACTATAATAAATAATAAGAACAAAAAACGTATGATAATTATCAATTTTATTCATCGTTAACGCACTGAAACTACTCAAATAACGTCATAATTACGATTTTATTTGTTTTAATTCGACTTTTACGTGATTATATTACGAAAATATTCAAATTATGTTAGGATTATCGGTTGTTTTGATGTTGTTAAATGGACCGTTTTTATAACGGCCTTCGTTTCAGCTACAGAATCGATCGGTGTTGACCAGAACGACGGCACCGATGGCATCCGTCGCGATATTTCCATAATTCGAAGCTCGGAGTCGTGGTCGTCGCCATGCCGTTCGAAAATTAAAACTTAACGGTAACTGATATACCTCAAAGTTAGTAAACCAGTAAAACTTGGTACCGGCTGTTGCGGGCTACGGTTCTCTTTCGCTCTGTCTTGTTCGTTCTCTCTCTCTCTCTCGCGATTGTAATTTTTAATTTAACGATTACAGTTAGAGGCTGTGCGCACCGCCTGGTCATCAGGGCCTGTTCACGTCTTAATATCTCGCGAGAGAGCCACAGCAGCAGTTTTGACTCCAATGGGGCCAATACTAAAACTATGAATTTACTTTAAAAACTGTTTTATTCAAGGGAAGACTTGTTGAATGGTGACCCTGAGGATCTTTGTCTATTAGAAAACAGATCAAACCCATCTCACTTGTTCCCCATTCAGGTGGTGTTGCAACACATGACTCTTGACTCATGATACTGCAATGGTACTGTTTCTATACATTGGAATGGACAATGCTCCTTCTATCGAATGATTTACCAAGTTTTGGTGACTCCTGATTTCGATACTCTACGACTAAAAAATCAAGTTACTACAATCCGCTTTTGGTCGCCCTTCACCGTGAAATGCAAGCTTCAGACAGATCTCAGTGTACCATGTTAATTCACCAACATTTCAAATTTCACTAACAAAATAATCAAGCACAGACCAGTATATACAAATCAACAAGTTGTCTCGTATGGAAATACAGCTATATATCTTGGCAACAGAAGACGCTTGCACATGGTGTTGGTGACTCCAGATCCCACTTACTTTCATTAAATAGTATATTAACTTTTTTTTATCTTTAGTTCTTGTTTCCTCAGTTACTGTGTTTCCTTGTCAAGTATTTTTGGCATCACTGGATTTCTCTTTAGTTTATTCTGTGATTACTTGTGTATATTTTTATTGATAAAATCAGATTTAATCACTGCAGTCTCCTTAATGCGTTTGTCATATCTGCACATCAGTTATGATTCATTCTCTCTTCATACATTCTAATCAAATGCATATACGTATTATGAACAATTAAATAAATATCTATACATACAAATATAATTTTCTACAGTTATCCTAAATTAACTTTATAACTCGATTTTAACTCTCATCGCACTGTCTTGGTTATTGTTATCATTGTGTTATAAGTCTACATCCCGAAAGTTTCATTAAATCATTGTGGCTTTCAGAGTCACTATTCAAGTCAATAACCAAACTGTTAATATTCTAATCTAATTTATCTATATATCTGAATATAAATCTAATTTAACACTTGTTGATGATTCCACTATTTGTAATTTTTTCTCTGTGTGTCTAATTGAATTTGAATGCTTCTTTACACATATCTAAACAGTTCTTGCTTGTATATTTCTGTATATTCTTTTAGACCTGCATGTTTATTGTAGTAATGTTTGCCATACCTCCCTATTAATTCGATTGGATTGAATGTCCAGTGATAGATAGAAAACAATATTCTGTGATCATATTTTTCAGCCATCTGATCTGCTGTGTATCTATTGTATCTTGTCACAGTGGAAGAAAATGAATTTTTATTATTAAATTCGAGTTATTTTCTTTTAGTTGCATAGAGTAAACTAGCTAGCTGTCTGTAGCGAATTTAGGAATCGTCATTTCGATCTATCATGTTTTTTTGTAGTCAATTTACGAGGAATCGAAACATCGAGCTTGTTTTTGTAGCCAGTTTAGTGGACTAAATGTTTCAAAATTATTTCTTGATCTTTGATTATATTTCTTTCATAATAATATAGCAGAATATAACTCAATTTTTCTGTTTTCTTTGTTTTCAACCACTATTACTGCATCAATTCCAATGTTCATCTGATCAAATTAACATTAAAAGTGTCACCTTTCCAGTGAGCGTTACTTGGCGCCATATGTCTAAAAAAAGCGCTACGAAATATTTCCAAATTAATACATTTCGTTAACATTATACAACATCTTAATACATTTGTTTTATTTTGTAGAAATGTATTTGTCACATTCTATTCTTATACTTTTTCAGACAGTTTCACTGTTTCAGACATATATTATCTTTGATTCTTCCAGAATGGCATCCACTACTATTTTCCACAATAAAATTATTTTTCTCTTCAGTCATTCTTCTCAGCTGCAGAGGGTTTCTTTTCCTAACCCTATTTCTTGAAAATTGGAATAACTAATTTATATTAGAATTATAATTTTCTTGTGCCATTTTTGGTACAATTCTCTTGTGCTATTTTTTAATGTGTCATTTCAAATGTGATGATACTTTATTCTTAGACATACTAGTGGTAGATAACTAATATTCATTGCGTGTTTTTTTAAATATATATGTGTCTCTCTACGATTGATCCTTATTTATTTTGCTTTTTTCTCCGCTTATATTGTTCTAAATAGCGCTACTATTCCAGATTGATTATTAGTGAGCATTAAGAAATTAGAAATTAAACAAAAAAAACAACAAATCTAAAGGAAAACATTATAAATTCACCAAATTCTTTACATGGCATGCGCATGAGCGATATCAATGTACATTTTTATACCGGTCTCACATCGCTTATCTGATGGATTACCTCTCCTCTTCTCCTCGTTTTTACGCGCTAATTAATTTTTGGCCTTAGGTTAATTTCGCTACGGTTCAATCGCCGTTGATGAAACGACAGCGGCTACGGAAAAAAATTGTTATGAGAACTTTCGGTAGGATGCTGTTGCTATGATGAGCGTGCAACAGCTTATAAAGCGAACAGTCAATGGGAACCTGCCAGATAGAATATCGCCAACTTTTTTTGCGGATTTTTTTAAATTACTTTATTAATATTTGTATTCGAAATTGAGATACTATCTTTCTGGAATGTGGTACGTTTCCTATTGTGGAAAGGAAATGGGTAATTAATTGTCATTTTTGTTACATGGCATTTCTTTAATAATGTACAGTTTTTGTCGTTTCACTCTTTACATTTCCTCTAATTATGAGTTTCGTTTTCTACATTATGCATGAGAAATGATGATATAATATCTGGAATATATAAAGACATATTATCACTTTCAATCTTTATTGATGTACTAATTATAAGTTAGTTTTTCTGGTTACACTTAGTTTTCATTTAAGAAAAAAATGTGCAACCCTAAAATATTAAGATATGGTTAAGTAATAACGAAGCTACATGGCATTGATGGGAACAGTTATAACGGAATGGAACTTCTTACTTGCATATAATGTCAATGGCTGTTATATTTCTTTTCCTCTATAATAAGAAGTTGCAATAAAATAACAACCTCAGCAAAATTTACCATAAATACTCTTGAAATCGTTTCTGTCACCGGTAAATAGTGTTTATTAGTATATCTGCATAGTATATTTGCTGGAAAAATATGCAACCTATCTGCTTGTTTGGTTTACTTGTTATTCTTGCTACCTGTTTTACCAGCGGTGCTGTAAGTTTAGAATATGTTTGTGCTTCAGGCATATTTATTTAAGCGATTTACAGTACTCAGTGTTAATGGATTGACACTTTGTTTTCAATTATTTTCACTTTCATTTGTCTTAAGACAAAATAACAATATTGTTCTTTTGTGAAATATTTAATGTATACTTAATAGAATTGGGTTGTTTGATTGTTTTGATTAAATTATTCGAATTATGTGAAATTGGAAATTAAGGAAAGTCTCTTTGTCTTTTTTACACTTAATTTAAATAAGTAAATATTTATAAAACTACTATATATTTTATGTATATTATACATTATTCTACACAAGATGAAGGCGTTTTATTATTAGATATTTTTAATTAAGCCATCAATATCAGAACAAAAAACCAGACGAATTTTCTACTTAAAATTAGATAGATCTCGTTGGCTTTATCTGGGCTTGGATACACTAATATCATTCTGCAGAAGAGTCCATTGCTGTAACCTTGATTGCAAGCTCGTTTTCTCCTATGATAGCCATGAGATATTGAAGATTTGTTGATTTCTTCTTCCTTAGTATGTAGGAGTGGAAAAACTTATAGCAATCTGTATGGTAATAATATTCAATATATTTGTAGAGCTTATGACTTATGAGCTGTTCTGTAAGAAAAACTTTATTTCACTACAATTATAACAAGAAATACATTAAAATTATTCTTCAAAATACTGCTAATAAGACAAAATATGTCCACTAGTTATAACGTAAATACTATGAACATCACCTTTACAGCAAAAACACCATAGTTGATGGATGACTTTATTATAGCCAAATGGTTTGTATTTTGTCAGTTACAGGTGACTTCGACTATTCTTTGCATTATTTCCTGAAGGAGAATATCACGCAAAATTTGTTAGTTTCTAACTCAATATTTGAAACTGATAACTAGCGATTATTTTCATTTCAGCAAATGACACATATAGCTTAATTTTTTATTATTTAATTAATATGTTGATACTAGTCGTTTTCGACTAACCTACAATTTGTATTTATCATAACTTAAATCTAGGTATATAACTAGGAGGACCCATCGGCCCTATCTGAGTCTCTGGTGAAATAATGTTTATACTTGTCACTGCTGAATTTTTTAATATATGCACCTTACTACACAACACTACACAAGATCAGATGGTTTGATTCTTTTGAGTCTGTGTCCTGTTCTGGTGGTATCCAATAGTTGTAATATTTCAATATTCGTGTGAGAATGGAGTCTTTCCTCATGCCCCCTTGCAATTCTCATGATTTCTTGACTGACTGTGGGTATCTGAAGGTCTCAGAACATACCTCTCAGGACTTTGTTCTGAAAAATTTGTATTTTATTTATGTTACTCTTTGCAGAAGATCCCCATAATTGAACTCCATATATAGGTTTCAATATTTGCTTATATAATAGCAATTTATTATGTACTGATAATTGTGATTTTCTTCCAATTAGCCAGTACATTTTCCTATATTTCAAATATGGCTTAATGACGATGTATGTTTGACGTTACTATAGAATTCAAATTGTCTGATGAGATATGGATAAAGGCAGGACCAGTTATTGTAAATCTCTCAGTATTAATCAACCGCCTTAGTATTTTCAAGTAATTTTCTTTGGGTTTCGAAGTTTAATACAACGAAATTATTGTTCTTCCTTTTATATCCCTCATTTAAGAAAGAATTTAGCACAGTTGAAAATCGAATGTTTGACAGTGTTAATGGATTAATTATCTGTAATAAACACCTTTTAATTAACCAATTATATAGCGAATTGTTTTTGAAACTCTAGTGATACCAAAAATAAAATTATATAAAATATTCGGAAAATGTCACCCAAATTCTTAAAATTCCTGTTATTTAGTACTATTTTTCTTATTTTCTGCATAATTTACATTAACTATAACAGTATTTTAGTAATGATTCGTTAAACTCCTTTGCTGTGAAATCTAAAGCAGATGATTTCAATTATTTTGAAATTAGGATATATGCTTAACGAGAGAAAAACTAACATTACTCCATCAAACAGCTGCTCAAGTGAAAGCTCCTTAGTGGAAGTTCGGTTAGTTCCATGTCGGCTTGTGACACGAACCGACAGACAATGCAATAACTTGTTCAACATTTTAAAATTCCTCTAAATAGAGAAAATACCTTGTTTTATTTATTGCGTCATTAGTTTAATGGTATGCCGAAATAGTTTAGCAAAAATACGTTTTAGAAATGTGCACGGAGCTTAGTAAAGCTCGGCGATACATGGTGCCAGCGATTGTGATACTGATGTGACGTAATACTATTTTTAACAAGCTGTTCAGAAGTTTTTAAGACATAAAATCGATCTTATCTAAATCACATTATATAGAAAACGCCAGTTCTTGGAGATTTTGTCATAACTTTAACTTTAACTGAAACTGATTAGAATATATTAATTTTATATTTAGTAAATAGTCCTTCTTACCAATGAGGGTTTATTTGGATGTTCCAAACTGAATTAAGATTTTTTTTAATTCCAAAACAAGAGCAAAGATATTAATAATGTCATACAGGGTGAACGATTTGTTTATTTCTGTGTGATAGTCTGATTAAGAGAGATACGTTTTCGTAAGGCCTCATTTGAATTTATTCACCATCTTCTCCTTCAAGATTAATTTGAAGCCTTTTAGTAGAACAAGAAGTACTTTTCCTAGCCCCCCCCAATATAATAATTATATACAAAATAAGAAAATTGTATTTTTTTATATATATTTGAAAGTCTCCTTTTACCAACTAGGGTTTTATCTGGACCTACAGTTTAACGTGGGATCTGAACCACGGTCCTCGGCATTAAGCCTGCCGACTGGCGAGTGACCAATTAGAAATCATCCCAGAAGACATCCGGTCTTACTCAGCCTGGTTACTGGCGTGACTGGAATCATTTTCCTTGTTAAATTTTGCACTCTTGCCTAGGACAATCACAAATATTAAACAATCATAAACATAAATTTACGACCATGCCCCAGTAGGATTCGAACTCGCGACTGTCGAAGGAGTAGGGGGATCGTCCTGTCACCTTGACTACTGCGTTAACCAAGCCGGCTTATTATTTTTTTAGATATGATATTTGTTAATCTGTGGAAAGTTCACTGATTTACTAATTATGAAAATACTCGATATCCAAGTGTGACCTAAACATTTTTGGTTTCACTTTTCATTTTCTAATGATATAAAATTACCCTTAATAAGTGCTTATCAATTATCGTCCAATTAAAAGTCAAGAAAATTAACCATCCTTTTTTCTCATTACGAGAAAGTTTTAAATTTCCATTTCGGCAAGAGCTTTTCGTTCTACGAATTGCCACATTCGCATATTTATAAGCAGCTTAGCGACGATTTATTTAAAACAAAAATTTTACTCGATGGAAAACCGGCGTATTTTGTTTATCTAATTGTGTCAGTGAAAATAATTTGCAATTGTATTTCAGGTAGAATTACGGCTTTCATCTGTACGTAAATTGAAACGGAATGGAAAAGAGTGTCTGAAAATAAGTGCATAGTGAAATTTAAAGTGAAACTATTAATGCATGGTTGATATCCAGGGAAAATATATGTTTAGGTAAGTGATTGAAAGGTAATATACGACTTATATATAATATTCGACAGTCAGTAAAGTAAATGTTTGTTGGAACAATGCATCAAGTGGTTTCATTCTTCTTTTATTTATTGGACGATTGAATTCATTCAAGTAACACTAATGACGAATATATATAATCTATTCAAAGTTATTTGAATAATTGCAAAAAACTTTGAATATAATGTATATTATTTTAAAGACTTTCATATTCTACATATTGTTCAAAATATCTAAAACTATAATAATTATAGGTAACGCATTTTTCATATATCATCACCGAATATTGATCAGTTTTGACATTTAAAGGTTCCTTTATAGTTGAGCTGTTATAGTTTATAATTATTTTAGAGATGGTGTCATCTTATTTGATCATTAAAAAATCTAAATTAAATTAAAAATGTTTCTATTATTGCTTTAGTCATCTTAATATTATAAGTAATTATTTATTTTAAATTGTGCATTTCTCTATATAAATTGCAATACACTGTTTTTACAAGTACGAATTACATCATCGGCAGAATTTTTTTTATTATACAATTTTGTCTTCAGCACAGAGGTTCCTTTATATGATTTTTTTTCAAACACGACTTTTCTATGCCGTACCAACCAATCTCGTTTCGCAATATACCGTTACAAGCTCATAACGCGAGATCTGGTATTTCCTGATATCAAGTTTTTTTCTTCGTCTTTCGTTACCAGAATAATGTTCTTAGAATATACCACGACCTGCATTGTTATGAGAAATTATTTTTTCAGTTCCTTTTGGAGGATTCTTTAGTTTATTTGACAAGAAACTTGGTTTTATTAACTGTCGAATAATTATATTTCGTTATTCTGTAAATAGTTCCCAAGTTAAGGTTGTCTCTTTTTAGTCGGTAGTCAACATTTTAATTGAAAATAAATTGATTATGTCATAGTTTAAGGAGTTCGTTTTATTTTATTATTTGCGTTCGAATGTTTGAATTAATTATTTTCAGTATAAATAAATTATAATTTAGTAGTTCGTGCGTATATAATATAGACACTATAGACATATGGCTATGTCCACCAATACATGAGGGGCCGAACATGGGGAATACGAGGGATTATGAACAAACTATTCTTACTCTTAATGATATATAAAAATTAGAGTGGTATTGTGTACAAAATACTGCCGCGTATTCAAAGCAATTTAATATATTATAAGGTAATAAAATTGTATTTGTTTTTGTCTTTATATAAAGTTATAATTCGATATTTTTATTATTATTAATTTAATTTTAATAAACACTTTCACATTAACTGTTCATCAACACAAAAATTCTATTAAGTATTGCTTGTCTTATATCCATTAATTTTAATATTTTTTAACATATTCGTTTAGCAATAACCAATTATCGGTCTGTTTTCGCACAAGTCGTAACTTCCCAGTCGAGCTGCGATAGTGTATCCTTTGCAATTCTTGTAATGTGTGGCCGAGTGTTGTCATGCACGCTGATGACTTTGTGTGTGTTACTCGCTATTGTTGGACTTGTTTGCATCAATAAATTGTTGGACGCATTCAATTTGCAAAGGTAATAATCTACGTAAAGAGTTTTATTTCGATTTTGCACTTACCATATGCACAATAAGACTTTTTGCAGCATAGTATGTAACACGGCACTTCCTCTTTTTTCAGTCAATTCGTGTAATGCCATTTTCCGTGCTTTTGGATCTTTCCTATCACATGTAAATGCCTGGAAACTGTTAAATCACCAACTATTGAGCTGTCTGGTAGTTTTTTAAGTAAGCTGGGTATTCGCCCAATAGGTCTTGTAATTCATTGTCCTGAGACCATTTTGGCCCTCCAGGTCATTCTTTATCATTAATATTAATAACTCTATTTTATATCATTGAAACCAAAACCAATTTGAGATATGATAGAGCAATCTAATATTTTTAGTATTCGAATTCTATAAGTATTTTAAATGATATTTGACTCAGTAATTGCTGGTGTTAGTTAAGTTTTGAATAATTTTTAACGTATAAGTGGATAAATATTATGTAACAGTCCATTCTTTCCTAGATAATAAGGAAGTTGACGGTTTTTTGTGGATATACAATGTGACGATAATTGGTCTAAAGATATTTGGTTAGGTGTTATTTACGTCACCCTATTTGAGCCTCTATGTTAATAGTAAACTCACAGATTAGGTCACGTTCAAACAAATATTGTCATTTGCTACTATTTACTATATATACAGCATTCACCATAGTTAAATGTACGTTTTTTTGATAACAAATTTATTTTATTTAGTTCTTCTGACTTTTTCGGTAGTTATCTGGTCTCATCATTTCACGAATTATTTCAAAATATTGTCTTCATTATGATATTTTTAAATAAGGCGTTGATTTTAGGCTTCCTGAATGATTTCTTCTGTTCTTAGACTGCCTGTATCTGTTTGTTGCAAGCAGATACTCTGGTTGTCAGTTTCATCAAATGATTTTAATCAGGCTTTTAAAGAAAAATTCGCCCTGTCTGCAATATTCATTGGAAGTTTACATTAAAATTAGGTTTTTTGTTACATCTTACATTAGATATGGTTACTGCAATCTTAATGTAACAATAACAGTAATGTTAAAATACAACATTTAACTCACTATACATTTTTTATTACAACTCTTAATACAAATAAATGTTAATTTTTTATATCATACGATTGAAGACGGTTAATTATGATACGCATGTAAATATTACAAGGAGACTAGTACGTTCGTCATAAAATACTGCTTTTGGAAGAACGCGACAAAACTATAGCACAGTCAGGTAATAAAATGATGAAACTGATCACTATTTTAAAGTTTTATTTCAGTCAGTCAAAATTTTAATCTAATTTTCTCCACTAATCTTAGAGAACAGTTCTAATTATTTCATATTGTTAAGTCGTTTATTATTTGAACACACATCACACAGCACGTTTTTATTTTTTGGATTAGAAGTTTCCCGCGAGGCATGATGAAAAGTTAAGTGATATTTTAAACATGCAATATCTTGAAATTACTATGATATTCACAACAGGTTTATACGTTTGACGGACAAACTGCACATAGAATATGTGCTATAGTTTTGTCGCTCAGTTCGATTGGCTTAACCTTACACCTAAAGTAAGTAGTGTTAAGTAACCTCAAGTACCTCAACCTCAAGTATAAACCTAAAGTAATGTTCGTAGAATCTAAAAGCTACAAATTAATTTTTATTAAGAGTTGTAATGGAAAATATGTAGTGTGTATAAAATTTCGTGGCGGTAAGGTTTATTTCAATTAAAAGTTATCAGTCGAGAACACGCTTATTACGAATATTTGTGCCACAAGGCGGTCTTCTATCATTTGACTATACCTTAATCAAAGACCTATTGATTTAAATGGCCCGATTAACCGACTTTGATTTTCTACCTAACCGATTTTTTTCTATTTACGAAACGCTTTGATACTCTCTCAACCTTGCAAAACGATGTGCAATCCATCATAGTGTCGAGCGAGCAGCGTCGCGTATCGCGTAACTGAAAATTAGGGCCGTTGCGCAACTATCGATAGAAATCGATAATCCAGGCCGATCACGACTCGGATCGTACTTTTTTTTTGTTTTGTCAATTTTTTTCCGTACCTTACTTGCTACACGTTGCCCAATCACAGTGGGTTTTGGCTAGTTTTCTCAAGTCGGATCTGATACGATTTTTTAACATGTTGCTTTTGTTTTTAAGGACTATATCGACGTCGGTGTCGATTGTTCGATAAGATATCGAACTGGGGTTAGTCAGGTTGTCGAGCGTGAAATTTGTAGGTTATCTTGTCTAGAGAACATGTTACATTACATTACATTACTGTCAATATTGCTGACTAGTATTTGGCAATAATGTAATTGTGTAATAATGCAATATTGTAATATATACTAATTAATAGGTTTGTCGAAACTGTATCTTGTATTTAGAATTCAACCATAATAAAACATTAATAAGAGTTTTATCTTAAAAAAACATGGTAAAACATAAATATTCTGTCATTGAGATGTATAAAACAAAAGAGTAAGATTAATCATATTAATCTTAACATGTTAATTGAAAACCAACTTTTCGATACCATTTTTGTAATACGATTTGTCCTTTGCTTCAAAATATTCTTCAGTTTCGGCGATCACATCTTCATTTTACGAAAATTTCTTCCCAGCGAGCATTCTTTTGAGTTATGAGAACGGGAAATACTAGCGGGGGCCAGATATGGAGAATACGGTGGAGGAGAAAACGGTTCGAAGCCCAATTCATGGATTTTTGCCATCATTTTCAATGACTTGTTAGACGGTGCATAGTCTTGGTGAAGCAGCACTTTCTTTTTCTTCAAATGCGGCCGTTTTTCACCCATTTAATCCTTTAAACGGCCCAATAACGCTATGTAATAGTCGCTGTTGATGGTACTACCTTTTTCAAGATAGTCAATGAAAATTATTCTATGGGTATCACAAAATACAGACGTCATAACCTTGCCAGCTGATTGTTGCATTTTCCCACGCTTTGGAGCGGGTTCATCGTATGCAGTCCACTCGGATGACTGTCGATT
This sequence comes from Rhynchophorus ferrugineus, assembly GCF_030347505.1. Lineage (NCBI taxonomy): Eukaryota > Metazoa > Arthropoda > Insecta > Coleoptera > Curculionidae > Rhynchophorus > Rhynchophorus ferrugineus. The sequence goes on from NW_027472585.1 coordinate 41,936,737, forward strand.
GGACTTCAAAGTGAAATGGTGGACGCCTGTTTCATCCATTGTTCGCATACCGATGCAAAAAATCGGATTTATTACGCTTGATCATCTTCAAACACTGCTCCCAATCATCAACTCGTCATAGTTTTTGGTCAAAAGTGAGCTCGCGCGGCACCCACTTTACAAAGAGCTTTGTCATAGCCAAATATTCGTGAATGATATGATGTACACATTCAGTTGATATATTTAGAGAGTCTGCTATTTCATTCAATTTCAATTCACGGTCATTCAAAATCATTTTGTGGATTTTTTTGTTTGTTTTCGTCGGTAACAACCTTTTTTGAGCGTCCACTGCATTCATCGTCTTCGGTGCTCATTTCACCGCATCTAAACTTAGCATTTCAATCCTTGATGGTTGATTTTCCTGGGTCAGTATCCAGAAACTCAACTGTATTTTTTCCCTTCAAAAAGCAATATTTCATCAACACGCCAAATTCCTTTTTATCCATTTTTTTCACAATAACAAAAGTTGCTTCACTCAAAATGCTATAATTCACAATCTAAGGATCCGACAACTGTCAAATTTATACACGCATCTTTTGAGGGTTAGGGCTAACTAAAAACATTTGGATCTAATTCTAGTAGCGCCATCTATGTGTCCGGCCGGGGATTTTTCAATTGACCTGTTATTTTATTATCATTATTATTGTTCCACACTTTTAAGTTACTATGAACATCAATATTTTGTAAATTTTAGGTTAAAACATCTTGTTTCTAGTACACTTCGTTATTTTTCTCCATTTTTATTGTTAATTGGATTTATTTGAAGGTATATTATTTTTCATTATACTTTTAACATTGTGGTGCTTTTGTAAGTTTAAATTTCTTATTTCAAATATACAACTCTTAATTTTGGTCTTTATTTCCTTTATTGTTTAATATTTTAATTCATATATGTCTAATTTTCCCATTCTTTTTACAATTCAGTTGTTAAAATTATTGCATAGTAGATATTCATATTTTTACAGCAGATCCTACATTTTTGTTATTTTGATTTGCACTGCTGCAATGTACTGTGCTGTATCGATACAGACACTGTCGTATTTGTTAATTTGTATGTGAAACCAGCTCTATGCATCAGTAATGTAGTAGACTTTATAATTTAAAAATAATTCATTGAAATAATAACTTTTTTTGTACTTTATATTACTTAGTATATTACTTGCATCAATATACAAGCAGAACTAGTGTGAGGTATATACATGAGTATGCATATCCCAAATTAAAATTAAATTGGACTACTTAAGCTAAGGTTAAGATTAAACACGTATACACTATAGACATTCATGTGGTTTGGTTCGCTTCAATCTCTAGATTTTCTGCATGTCGTTCTGTAGCTGTGTTGCTACTAGATTGCTTTGATTTAGTAACATTATTTCAAGATTTAATGGTAAATCCTGGATAACTTGGTAAATCCGTTCAAAGGTCATCATGTAGTTCTGATGTAGTGTTGATTACGTATCAATATGCATTGCTAATTAATCGAAAACTTTGTTTTGGAATCATTGGATTTCTGGTTGGTTTAACAGTTATCTAACCCCATAAGTCCTAATAGTCTTTATGATTTGATTCTTTCGATAAACCAGTAGAGTTCCTCGATTTTGTGTCTGATCAGTGAATATACTGTATAAGAAATACAGTACGTCCGTACAAGTAGTCGCTTTCTTGAAAGATATTTGAATTACCATCGATGTTGCATCAGCAAATCAGCAAAATAAGTAGAGAGAATGTTGTGAATTAATAAAGTGTTGTATGAAAACAGAACATTATGGAATCCTTGTAGTTGCTATAGAGAAACTCTACAGCAACTATAGAAAACTAAATCAACTTTCAAAAAATAAGAAATGATTGCTAGAGTTTCGCACATTCAATATACATTTCTCAAATCGAGACGACTACAAAATGTTTCCAGTACATTTAAAATTTAATATTGTTCTTGACGTACACATATCTGGGTGTTGGTTATGAAGTTTGAAAATATTTTTCCACTCTTCTATGAAGTAACCTTGATTTTAGTTTTCTTTTAGTCACCGTTATTGCAAGAAATAAATGTTTTTGATCAGTGATTGATTCTCATTGCTCAGGTGTCTGTGAACCATTGGGATTTGACTGTAATCAAGTGGATGATGTGGTATAGGTCTTAATGTGTTTCGGCCTTTCTCTGTCATTCATTGCGAATTTATCAAATTCGTTGGAAATTTTGTCCTGTTATCTGGAAATGTTTTCAATTTTCCTAAGTAGTATTTGTTTGTATATTATTTACTGATGATGTAGAATAGAATTTACTGAGATGTAGAAAATTTATGGTCTGTAATGGAATTCAGACATTGTGAGAATGATAAGAAAGCATTGGGGCTAGAGCTGGGCAATAATGTACATAATTATTCAATTTAAATCTTGAATTTACCTTTAAATTTAATTCACCATCAACGAACTATGTGCAAACAGTTCTATTTCAACACTGACAAAGAACAATTAAGACGATGTATAATGATGTTGGCGATCAAATATAATGAGAAACTGTTAAATTATGTTTTTATTTTTGTATTGTTTCATGTTACTCAATAACCTCACACGAGGGACATAATTTATGGGCGCGTATAAACAGGATATCCAAGACTTGTTAGAATATAACCGCAGCGAATCTGATTGTGGATTAGAATGCTAAACAATTGCAAGAAAAGAGATATCTTTCCGCAAAGTAGCAATTTATCGCGGAGGGCCGTCTCTGTTTTCCTCGTCGTCTTTGGGGGTAATTCATTACTATTTAAATTTATTACATCGGCGTAGGAATTGAAGTTGCGAATCTCGGGCCGCGTTGATTGGAGAATGGCATAAATATAAATTGGACCGAGTCCCTAGCGGCGGCATCCTGCCGCAAGAATGTCTAGGTAGACCTTTGTTTGCTGGTGCAACGAAAAATGGCTAGCTGGAGATAATTAAAATGTACAAAAACGACCTCAAATTGCGTTCAGATTGTTTCTGAAAAATGAAAATTCATACATTAATAATCTAATTTTAGTATATCGACTATTTTTCCATTATTTAAGTATCTTCATAAGAAATATTTTTAGTATAAAAATTTAAAAAATAAATAGGGAACTCAAAAAATAATAAAATAATGAAACTTTATTAAAGTATTTATTAATTAATATATAATTAATTATTATATTATAATTATATTATTATATTAATAATATATATTAAATTTAATTTTATTACTTTTATGAAGTATTTAAAATAAAATATGTACATAATAATCGTTGCAATAACTAAATAAAAATAAACAAAAACCTTATTTTAACCTATCTACTACACTTATCTTATATTCTACTACGTATATATATATATATATATATATATATATATATATATATATATACATCGCAGTGTCTAATGAATAGATTTTTACAGTTTTAGGAAGATATTACGAAAGTGCTATCACTTTAGAAGTTAATTTTATCGTATTTTTGTATAATATATTGATAACTATAATATCTAAGGTTTTAGAGAAATTATACATTAAGAGGCTCAGAGTAATTACAAAAGAATGAAATACTATTCCATAGCACGAATTGAGTTACAAAGTCCGTAACAAACATGGGAAAATAGAGCGGGTTTTCGGATTTGTCATTCAAATAAATAAAAGCTTAAACGAAAAAATTGATCGCTCGGCTACATTCCTCGATATATCTTAAGCTTTTGATACATTGTGGTACACTCGACTTAAATTGATAAATTGAAAAATCTCCTGCCCCATTTACACTTTCAGCTACTACAGTCATATCTCACAGACATGCATTTCATTTTCAATCAGTTATAAACATTGGTATATCCCCTGTATATAGACGTATTGAAATCAAACACCAGTACTAACATATGCTGACGATATGGCGATTTTGTTATCTCACAAGAACCCAATATCAGCAACAAGGAGTCTCCAACTTCATCCCAACAAAATTAATTTGCTTTTGAAAACATATCGTATCAAGAGGAATGGGACCATCTATCTCTTCGATACCACGCATCTTAGCCCCCAAAAGGATATTGTATCGTAGGAATGTTCGTCTGGTCGGTCGGTCGAAATGTGTGGCTGTCGATGCGATTGTTTGTCTGGACACTCACTACTATTTTTGGAACGAATTTGCACGATAACTAAAAACACTGGTTGAAGAAATACTTGTTTATTTCGTTATTGAATGATACATCTGGTCGATGGGAGAATGGACAGGATATTAGGTTCGTAGAGGATGTACGGTAGCGCTGTGGAAGTGGTACTGTTACAAGAGGGTGGAGAAAAGAAAACGGAGCGAGATGTCGTCGTAGTAGTCTTTTATAGCCGGGAACCGCATGATACCGCATGGTAATTTTGTTTAGACATATTTATTCTTCCAACATCGTCAAATTACTAATACAACCAAGATATAAATTATTAGTACGAATTATATAACATTTTTCTCGGATTTCGACTAAACCGCAGACCACAATCGAAAACCAAATTATGTAAATAGCGATTTACCGGAAATTCCTGAAATTCACACCGACGAAATGCTCATTTACCGCCTCGTATTTCGATATTCGGATACGTGGGTGCACGAATAAAATTCCGACTTTACTACATAAACAAATAAAACTAGTTGTTTAAATAAATAACTAAGAGTGTTCTCAGAAAAGCGATATTGAGAAACAGTTGGGGATTATCAATATGTTTTTGAAATGTTATAAAAGAATTTTGTTTGTTTTTTATCAATATTATTTGAGATGAATGGTATGTGTTGGGCTGCTTCGGGTTTTGATGCAAATACGGAAGGAAATACATTAAAAATATATATTAGAAATTATATTAAGTTGGTCAAAGAACAGTCAGCCAACTATTGACCACAAATTATCGGTCAGATTTATACTTTTAGCAAGAAAATACTGGTGTTCTCATTGCTGGTGACACTGACGATTAAATACATTTCGTTATGTAAAAAAATGGATTAACAGTTATTTTAAGTAATCTAAAATAGATTTGATGGCATATAACATGACAGAACGTCAATTATATGCTACCGATATGAAGCATTGGTAAAAGCAAAGCGCAGCCAACGAAGAAATACACAATGATCTCTAAATCAAATGGATTTATAAAATTATCGAAAATTTAGCCTTGATATAATATGAAATCACACCAACGTGGAAACGATACAACTGTAGGACAGCATTAGACAGGAAATCCAAAAATTGAAAGAATTGAAATACTTGTTTATTCGTTATGTTTCCAAGTATGTTTTCATCGATTTTGTGGTCGGACATGTGGTCGAACGCTGTCATGTTCCAGAATAACATTGTTGTGTCTTTACTTGTATTCCGATCGTTCTTCCCGTAGTGGTAGATTCAAAATCATCGACTGTACTCCATAGCGATCTCCATTAATGGTTTGATCGAGTAATGCCTTCAAATCCTCGTCTCGAAGTTTATCTGCCTGTCCAGGTCCGTCTTTGTCTTCGGTGTCCATATCGCCACTTTCGAAATATCAAAGCAAGTATTCACTTGCTGAAATCGATGAAGTGTGCTTGCCATAAGGTTCATTCATTCGGTGACCATACTCAGCCAAGAGTAAAAAATTCTACAAATGCGAATTACTCGGTACAAAAGCCAACATTCATAAAGTTTTATTCAATCACTGTCACTTTCAGAATCACTACTCAAATGAATAATTAAGCTGTTTATTTCTTTTTAATGTGTCTGATCGAGCTCATCCAAACCGAAGGTGTTATTGTCGACAGTGCTTGTTTCCATAAATCCAGACAGTTCTGGGTTGAATATTCTTCTCAGCCTGAATGTCTATTGTAATAATTCTTTGCATTACCCCATATCAACCCAATTGGATTAAATATGCAGTGATAGGCAGGAAGGCGTGATACTCAGTGGCCATTACATTCAACAATCTGATCTACTATGTATCTTTTCTCAGGCTAATTTCTAAAAAAGTTAATTACATAAAATTCAATTAAATATTTCATAAATATTTACCGAGTAACAATTTGAGATAGTTCATTCTTTAACATGATTTCTGCAAAACTTATTTTATGTACTTAAGCCATTCCTTAATTACAGCCTTTGTTGATGCACTTCTTGGGATCTTCTCCATCAATGTACTATGATATGGTGAATTGTCCATACCAATAACTGATGGATCCTCCAAGTAGTTGGTAGTCTAACGCTTAGACCTAGAGGAAAACACTAATTTTGCACCAGGAATAAAATCATTCCGGTTTCCAGCATGAAGAACTATATGTCTGTAATGAATTATTAATAGAAGTTATGACTAATAAAACCTAATGGATAGTTATTCCAACGTTTACCTTTTTCCATCAACTTGTTGTTGTCTTTACACTATATTTAACATTACCTTACCATGAGTGACTCAATGTACCATTCTAAAATATCCACGTCTCATCTAAATATACAAATTGATATAGTTCCTCCTTTATTTCGTTATGTTTTTATAAATTCTATCCTTTTAACAGCAATGTCTGGAATTTCCATTAAACGCCTGCGTGATCCTTACACCATTTAAATCATATATTACTTAATATATATCTCCATATCTATATCCCCCAAATAGCTGCATATCTATCAGCTTTTTATGGATACTTTCCAGACAAAGGATTTTCTCTGAAATAATTGTATTAAATTATGTTTCGATTGAAAAAAACTACTTCCTGTTTTTATACATTTCGTTTATTTGATCTCTGATACAGCTAATATCAGGTTGATCTTGATTCGCATGAAGACGGTTTCTTTTTAGTGGATTTAAGGTTATATTGTTTTTTATTTTTGAGATATTTTAGTGACCATGTCTATACTAATTCAGTGCAGCTGCAATACGTCAAAAATGTTTTGAATAAAAGTTGCCGCGATTTGAAATATATTAAAACAACGTTTGTTTTAACTTTGCTTGTCCCACTGTACACAACTTTCAACAGGCACATATTGATGACATGGGTTCACTTCTGTTTTATAATTAATAGACTTTGGTATGATATATCATAAACGTGTATATTAATAATGATCATTAATAATCATTAATAAATATGATAATACGTATACGTTCATATCAGATACTGTTCCGTAAAAAAAAAAATATTTGCCAATCATATATATAATTTTTTTTAAAATATTCGAGCGCATTCGCCAAAACAGCGTTAACAATATGACATTACGAAAACAAACACCTCAAACGACTACTCGACGAACTATATCGTTGGCGGTGTTCGCTTAACCTAAAAAGTAGCACGGGTTTGGAGCTGGTTTCGGTAGTGCAAACACGGTTCGAACGCCTGGCTGATCGCGCTCCTAGATACGACCTAACTAACTGAAAAAAGCGTCACTTCCCATTCCGGATGCTCTCTCGAAGTCACTTCCTTTTTTTTAACTGATTCCGGGTTTGCAACAGAACTGTTTGTTTTAGACAGAAACGACGCCTGATTAACAAAAATTAATTTCAACCGTAACATTGTTATTTTTAAAGTCATATGTAATGGAACAAATATTAATCTTGCAAAATGCAATTTGTATCATCCTGATTTATTTAATTCTAACACTCATTTCCTGGCTCCTATTACTTTCGATTGCTATAGCTAAATACTTTGTTATTAAATGTATTTACTGGTTCTAATTCTGCCTATTTCATTCATCTGTTGGGTAGATTTTTTACACTATTTATCTTTTATTAAATATATAGTATTGTATTCTTCTTTCACTCCGAAATCCGTTTTGAAATTCTGTTAGCAACTTATCTACTATCGATTTTAGACGATTTTCTATAATTTGCTGGTGTATCTTCATGCCTGTATACAACAGTAATCCCTCTATGGTTATTACAACCTCTCCTATCTCCTATTTTATTTATCTCTTTCTATACTCTGTGTAAATTTCCTGCTGGTGTCAAAATTTGGCGATGTCTACGTGTTGATGGTGGATCAAAATATTTGCAAAAGTCAGCACAGTTCCCTTCTTTTCTTTTAATGATCCCAAATACTTAGACACTTATATTTACCTTATCTAGACACCACTTCAAACTAAAGAAACTTTTCCTGATTATGAGCTACTAAAATCTTATCTGATAGATCGTCATTTTACTGAAAAACAAGGCGGTGAACGTATCGAATTACATGCAATATAATCAGGAGTTCCATAAGGTAGTGTACTGGGTCCAGTAATATATCTTCTGTACAAAGGCGATCTATCTTCAACAAAAATAACCACTGTGGCAACATACGCAGACGATCCACAGTCTTAGCCTCTCATGAAGATCCAGCCAAAGCATCAATTAACATACAAATACACTTAAATTAAAAAAATAAATGTGGCTGAAAAGATGCCGTATACCAACGAGACAAAATACAGTCTATATGATTATATTTCTTCCAGTCTATGTCAATAATTGTCAACTCCGGCAAGCAGAAAATTCTAAATATTTTGGTGTGCACCTAAATCGACGCATAACTTGGAAAAAGTACATAATCGCGAAACGTTAACAACTTGGACTTATATTGTATAAATCTATATTCAAACCTACTTGGGCATATGGAGTCCAACTATGGGGGACCACTAGCAAGTCTATATACATCATACAACGATTCCAAAATAAAGTGTTGCGTGCCACTGTCGATGCTCGTTACTATATTTCAAATGAAGTGATACAACGCGATATTCCTCTAGAACCAATAACGAGTGTAATGCAACGTGTTTGTGGTGTGAAGTACTTCGAAAGAGTGTCAGTGAATCCCGCTGTACTCGCTAATCTGCTAAATCTGCAAAGTAACAGTGAAGTGCGTAGACTAAAACGTCTAACACCATCCGATCTGATTATTGTATATATATAGACTATACATAAGCTTTAGAATAACACTAATTAATTAAAATAGTATTTTATACAGGATATCACTTAATGAAGTGATTTTCTACATGTCATGCGTATATAATATAAACAAGTTTAATTAAAAAAATCTAGGCAATCTAGGCTGTCAGCTATAGTGTTTTTATTAATTTAATTTTAAGCTATGGGACTATATATAGTGAGATATTCTCAAAGCTCCAATATTAACGTGGACGAACAATGTACACTAGATTCGTAGTGGAAAATATTCGAGTTTAGGCATTAGACCCAATCGTTCAGTAAAGTACTTTTGATGGAATATGTTAGGAATTAGTTCTGCTTCAATAAAATCATTAAAATATGGTAAGACCGTTGGAGTCGACCAAATGGTGACAAGATTGGTAGGAAAACAATGAGCTTTCAAAGAGCTGAGAAGAGAAACTAAAGAGATTTTGAAATTTCGCTGTCTGCCACTTTATGGAGTAGATATAGAAAATATGCGGTTGTCCTTTTTATTAATTGTCACTGTGTTTTCAACTGCATGCACTGGCTCTCACTTTGACTGATGTGTGAAACTCATTTAAAATCACTGACCAATCTGATGTTCGCTGATAATAAAGCTGTATTCGCTGATAAATATATTGAAGCTTCTAACATTCTTCATGATATAGCAGGCACTCCAGAGTCATATGGCATTCGAATGAAAGATAAAAAATCAAAGTATTTATGGGCGTATCACTTCTCATTTCAAATCCCAAAAGGATTCAATAATGCAGAGAGCACGAGCTATGAGTTTATGATAATTATGATGATGATCATGCTACTCCACTGGTGCGGTAACCAAATACCTAAAACCACCACTGTCAGTAGAGTTACTTGGGTTTATTTGGTTGATAGAAGATCCATAATTATAATTGAATATTCCATATAAAGACCATTTCAGACCACAATTCCATTCCAGAGTAAAGAAATGAAGGAATCTTTCACACAATTTGAGGGAAATTTCTTATGTAGAGGTTATTTCTGAATTTTATATCAAAAGTGCTACTATTTTTTATCAGAATAGCATAAGTAATGTTTATTTTGCGTAACATAAAATTGAAAATGTTTAATCAACATCCGTTTTCATTAATTAGTAGTTAAAAGCTTTTTAAATGTCTTTTAAATATCAATTAATAATTATCGTCTTCACTTCAACATCCACTCAGTATTATCCAAATATATTAGTTAAATTATCCGTGTTAAATTACATAATACAAGATCATTACCAGTTTCAGAACGATTTCCATTACTAATCTGTGTTAAGTAACATTTGAATAAAAATTCGCGTGAAATATTATCTCACTTTGCCTCTTAACGGACAAGAAAAACATATGTATGTTTTAGTCCTGTTTTAATTACTGTAATAAATATCAATTTCTTTAACGAAATTTCTGTCAACAACAGATGGTCTTGTAGAGTCCCACAGCGGCAGCTCTTGACACTGATAATTAAACATTCACCATGTCATATATTTCTGAGTAACTGTAACCATACTGAGTGTGTATTGAGGACAGGCTATAAAAACCGCATATGATTCGATCTTCGTAAAAATAAAGAGTACGCGGATGATCATAAAATACTTAAAGTTAAGCCATAAAAACTTAAAAAGGTTAAAATATAACATAAAGTTTTATTATACTAAAATTTGGCAAATCACTCGTTTAGTATACGAGTGTTAATCCTCGTGTTTCGAAAATAAAGAGTTTTAGTTAAAAATGCAAACTACCCTTGAATCAATTGAATTATTAGTAATTATTCAAGAAGTATGAATATGAGAAAATTTTGAAATTGGCGTTTACAGATTTCACTCTGTCATCTATGATTTATAAGCAATTCCTAACAAAGGGTGCTATTAGCTCTGAAAATGCGGTATTTCTAGTGAAGAGGAGGGTAAAATAGGTCAACGAAATTCTCTATCTTATGAAGCCTGTATAAAACATTGTCCACCATAAGAGAAAATCTCACCATATTTACAGCGAGGAGTTCCAGGACCATTTCTATATCTGCTTATACTCCTGATATCTAACAACAAAAGAAACAGTACTTGGAATATTTGCTGATGACAGTTATAATGGCAAAAGACCTATCTCTGTCTAAGACTATAGAAAAAGTACAACTAGCGGTTAACAAGATCTACAAATGGACTAGAGACTGGAAAATACAGCTCAATAGCTCCAAATATGTCCATGTTCATTTTACGTTGCGGCAAATTGTCAAAAACTTAGTTATATCACTTGACGGATGACCGATTCCTCAAGCAAAATCAGCTAAATACCTCGGAATATATCTCGACCATAGATTAAACTGGAAACATCATCTGAGACAAAAAGCAAAGCAAATTAAACTCAAAGTTAAGCAACTGTAGTGGTTAGTCGGAAGATACTCTCAATTTAAATCAAAGATATTGGTTTATCAGTCTTTCCTAAAGCTTATTTGGATCAATGGGGTTGCACTAAAACATCAAACCAACTAGTGATCCATCACACCCAACAGAAAGTTCTACGATTAATTACCAATGCTTATCGCTGCGTAACCAACGAAGAGCTGCACCACGGTCTTGGAATCAAATGGATACACGAAGTGATCCAAGATTTCGCCTTAAACCGTGAAATAAGATTGCTAAATCACAGCAGCGTAGAAGCAATACAGCTACTGGACAACATGCAAGAAATAAGAAGATTGAAGCGAACCAAACCACACGAACTAGTTTAGTGTATAAGTGTATTTTTAAGTTTAGCTTAAGTAGATTAGTTTTATTCTAGTTTGGAAAATATATAGTGATGTATTAATCCCGTATATGCCTTGCTTGTGTAGGAATGTTCTTCGGGTCGGTCAGTCGGTCGAAATGTGTGGCTGCCGCTGCGATTATTTGTCAGAATGCTCACTACTATTTTTGGAAGGAATTTATATGAGAACTGAAAACACTGGTTGAAGAAATACTGTTTATTTTAATATTAAATTATACATGTGTCCACGGGAGAATGGACAGGATATTAGGTTAGGTAGAGGAAGTACGGTAGCGCTGTGGAAGTGGTACTATTACAAGGGGATGGAGAAAAGAAAAGAGAGCGAGGCGTCGTCGTGATGGTCTTTTATAGCTTGGAGCTGCATGGTACCAATCCACCGGCGTTGCCAACCTTTGTACTTGTTGTTGGTGAATTCGTGGTGGCCTAAAAGGTCGTGGCGGTCGCCACACTTGTATATTAATGCAAATACTAATTCGTGAACTAAGATTATACTAAGCATATGGACTTGGATCAATGCCATCATATGTAAATGTTTGGAAGTAGTTTAATCATCAAGAGCTAAATTGTCTGGAAGTTATTTGAGAACTAGAAATGGGTTTTGTTCAATTAGTATTGCAATTTGTTGTCTTCGCATCATCAATTGTTGTAATAAGTCATGGTAGTTTTTTAAAGTAAGTAGTTTCGTAGTAAATTTCAACAGCAGAACGTCATATTGAATGTCGAAAATACAGTTATATTGGATAACTCAAAAGAGATGTCAAAAAGATGAGGTTAGATTGCTTAACATTTATAATTTACATAATCTCCAATAAATATCGCTAACAAAAAGGCAAGCACTTACTACTGATATTTTAATATTTTGCTATAGCCAAAGGTTTAGCAAAAAGTTATTGTAGTAATGTCGTTTATTATTGAACTAAACGTGTCTAAACAGAAACAGGAAAACAGAAAAACTCTTTTCAAAAGACCACAAAAATAATTTTAACAGTATTTTGGTAGCCTAGAATGATCAAAGGGTAGTTATAATAAATAACTTGAAAACGTATATTAATCTATAAATTTTCAATAACTGTAGCTAGACCCTCGTATGTATACCGAATATTGAATGAATTCAAAGAAAGAGAAGGAGAAATGGAGAGAAACAATCTCTATATCGATCCTGATGTTAATCAGTAATAGCTGTAATTATAATCTTTAGATCGTAACCTCTAAACGTATCATTTAACAGTTATGCGTTAAAATCGAGATATTGTGACCGACTGATCATTTTACCTCATTTTAAAAGCAATAATTGTTATTAGTTATTAAAAACAATTAAAGGCTTTTTAATCATTTACCAAATCGTTCACGGTTTATTCATTACCGTATAAGGAGGATGAATTCTGTTACAGTAGAGCATCATACCAAATAATTACAAGGAAATTGAAATGTTCTAACTTTATGTTTTAATAACCTACTTCTGAACATGGGCTTCGAACTACAGTTTTTGCTATTAACTATAATGGTGACTGATGAATAATACATCTGGTCTTACCCTGCTTGCTAAATTACTGTGCTACTAATATTTAAGTTGGTCTTTTTTTATTTAATTATAGCGAAATATTCTAGTTATAACTAGCGTTGGGAACTATCGACCGAGAACAGTCGATAGTCTCAAAACAGTCGATAGTCAAAAAAATAGCGACTGAAAATAGTAATTATTATTGTCGGTAAAATGCACGGTTCGACTGTTTTTTTTTTTCAATTCGTGATGTCAGACGAAGATGTAGGAGTTCTTGTCTGTATATATTGTGAGATGGGAAAGGACGGAGATAAATGCTTGGAGCAATTAATTTTAAAAGTTTATATTTCCCAAGGGTAGTATAAGCGAGACAGAGATGTATATATATTCATTTACTTTTATATTGAGTGTTTTGTGGATTTGTAAAAAGGAATGGAATAGTAACACCACAAATGTTTTATCGTATTTTAATATATTAATTACTATTTTTATATAACATAGTATAATGAATATAAATAGTACAACTTAAATGAAACCTAAAAACTAAAGATGTTCAATAACCATAAATACTAAAATAATAAAATGTAAACGTATACCTAATCATTGAAAAATCTAATCCATGACGAACCTAAAAATGATCGTACAATGACTACCAGACCCTTTTTAAATAAAAGTTTTATTTATGTTTGAACGGAAATATTTTTAAATTACTGTTCAGGAATATTATCATCTTCAACTTTTCTCCCGTGAGGCGATTTCTTCGATCGTTAATTATTTGGCCAGATTTTGAAAAAACTCATTCTGAGAGGACAGATGTTGCGGGTATAGAGGAATATTTTACGCGTAACTGATATAATTCAGGTAGTGTCATTTTATAGACTTGTCAAAAATAGTTGGGTTTGGGTTTTCTAAACGCCCAATAAATGGCATTGCCAAATACTGCTTAATCTGTAATGTTGCCGCAGTTCTTGGAGTAATTACTTCTTTCATTCTAGCCATTTTTTATCAAAATATCTCAAGATGTCAATACATTCTTGGCCAGTAGTTGTGTCTTGAATTTCGAGTTGTGGAACTATATTTGTATTTTTTCAAGTTAGAATGGAAAACACCTCTTTTGTATTAACTTTTTGTATCGCCTCAGCATTATTTGCAATACCAAATCCTCCTTTTTTAAATCTAGGATCTAAAAATGTGGATTTCCCGCATATCTTGTTCATATCTAAAATTGCTAGTCTTTTCTTGATGGCATCTAATAGACAATTTTGTAATTTTCCCCATTCACTTATTAAAATCCTGGATTTGATGGAATGTTGCAGTCCTCTTATTAACGGTATACTTATAGACATCATGGGATATCTTTCACTAGATAACTCGGTGGTCATTATTTCAATGGGTTTTAAAAGTTGAACACATTCTGTTAGATAGTCCATTCGTCAACAAATAAAAACTGTGGTGCTCGTCTTTAATGGCCATCAAAATAAATTGTTGAATGTTAAAGTAGAGTTTTCCTATCAGAAAATGAATTTATTACAAATATTTAATATACTTTATTCACCTCATTACCGTTAATATTTTTAAAAGAAATTTAACGACTGTTACTGCAAAAACTTCTTCAAATTTTTTGGCACCGATACAATTTCTGAAACCTTTGGAACCTAATTTTAGTTTTCAAGATTTTAGGAAAAAAATTTTAACAAACAAAAGGCTTAGATAAAAATCATGAAAGTTTATCAAAAAAGTATCACCTATTATACCAGCCCAAAGTATTACCTATTATGCCAGTCAAAAGTATCTTACTATTTATCATTTACAATTTTATTTTTGTGCCCTCGAAAAATAGTGTTCCAAAATGCTGCTCTATTAATTTACAACATATAGTTAATCACAAGAAAACTACAAAAAAAAAACATAAAACCACATATATTACATATAAATCTATATAAGCATAAATTCAGCACATTACTTTCAAGGCCGCGGCTAGGACAACACAGCCAGATTGTTAAACATCAGTCGAATGATCTAGTAGAACCGAAAATAGTAACTAAAAGTTAACGACTGAACTAGTCGATAATAAATAGTAATAAAATCAGTCGAACCGAAAATAGCGATTGAAAACAGGCACTAGTAAGAAACGTCGAACCAAAAATAGCGACTGAAACAGTCGATAGTAAAAAGTAGTCAATTACTAAACAGTCGATAGTCGATTTCAGTCGATTTTCCCCAACACCGGTTATAACTATTCTAGTTTTTCGAAATATAGCGTTTTGGACAGTTTAAAAGTTGTAAAGCTGTTTTTTTTGGGACTAGGTATTAAGTTTGAACGTGTTTTTTTCAAATAGATCTTTGTTATTTTGAAAAATCGAGTAAATCCTAACTATTTAGTCACTGGTGTTGAGTAAATTATTATTTTTCACGGTTTTATCCATCAGTAGGTACTAGAGTTTTCTGGAGAAAGAACCAAGTGTTGATTTTAACATTATGTCAAATATATCCATCAATTTTCATTAATCGTTTAGATTCATAACCGTTCCCAGTAGGCGGCGCTGCAATAAAGTTCCAGGACTTTTTTTATCTTTAAAATTTATTTCGACTATAATAACATATTTTAATGAAGTCACAGATTGGATATTAGTGTGATAATCCTAAATTATTCCATTCAGACAAAAAACCAATGTTCGTGCAGGGTATGTATTGTGTCCGCTAGTATTTATATAAAAATCAATGTTTTCATGTTTTATATATGTTTATATATTTAATTAACAACGTCGTTGTTTTTTTTGTACTCAGATTTTTTGTAGATACTGAATGAATGAAAAAAATTACTCCATTAATATTAAAATAAGCTAAGGTCAGAAGAAATTAATTGTTTAAGAGGCGATATCGTGCGACGTCGATTCCCAATGTAAACAGTGTGTTTAAAAAATCCAAGCATCTAGCGGAAAAAATTAATTGACTTAAGAAGTGCAACCTTGAAACACATACTGACACGACCACTAGAACAAATCCGGCCTTTGGAAAAAACATTAGCGTAGGATATTTAATGATCGATAGAACTGAATTAATTCCCTCTCGATGCAAATACTTTTGATATGGTATATTGGTGGCAAGCATTCACTTCACACAAATACAAGGAAAAAATCATAATATTATTTTAGTATATTTTAACAGCACATACAAATTAATATATTCCTATAATTAACAAATATTTAATGTTTTAATAAAATGTATAATGATTACTGATTTTTTTGTTGTTATATTTTAGTGTTTCCTTTTTACCAATTAGGCTTTATCTGGACTGGATCTACTACTTAACGTGAGCTCCGAACCACGGTCCTCGGCATTAAGCCTACCGACTGGCGACTGATCAACTTAGAAATCATCCCAGAAAACATCCGGTCTTACCCAGCCTGATTACTGGCGTGACTAGGATCATTTTCCTTGTCGGATTTTACACTGCAGCCTAATGTATAATCACCATTATAAACAGTCACAAATTTACCTTTACGATTATTCCCCAGCAGGATTCGAACCCGTGACTCTCGCAATAGTAGAAGGACCATCTTGTCGTCTTGACCACTGCGCCAACCAAGCCGGCTCGAAATATTTAATAGCAATTATTTATTATAGTGTAAAATGAATTCTTAGTTACTATATTACACAACAGAATGTTTTTCTAAAATCATATTATGGACTTAAATAGACAGCCATAGAAGGCAATATCCCATATATCAGATCGTAACCAATATTTGTACTTAAAAGAAATATATTAAAATTTTTATTTACATTTATATTAATAAATACTATCTTACATTTGAATACTTATAAAATAAAGAATAAATTCATTTAAAAAAACCGTATCTAATATCACTATTTTGATGTTTAAACAAACATGAATTTGTTCATTAGGCCAATAACATAACTCTAAATAGGAATATATAGAAATTATTATTCTTTTAAGCCTTAAATTTGACATATGTTTTTCTTTGTTGTTGTTTGATTTGATTCTTCTAAGGAATCCGTGGAAGAACACATATTATGATTTTTAATTTTCAAATATCTCAATTTATTGAGAATGTTTCGTTTAAAAAGTTTTTCTACTTATCATTATTTATTTTAAAACCTATTTCTGCTAGCCCTACCTATTTCTAGGGCTGCACTACGAAGCTTTTGATAGTAATGCATATCATTTTATGCTTAACCTCACGAAATATAAACACTTGTTTCACTTACTATATGTAACTTAAATACTATAAAAATGGTGTTATAAAAGCAAATTTCGTAAAAATAATTATCAAAAATTAAAGAATAACAAATTTTACCAAAGATATCCCTTAAAATTTGAACCAAAAACAGTGCATCTGTCAGCTTAGTCATGGAAGGGTTGATATAATCACATATATGCTATTAATGGATGTTCTAATGAAGTAATTTAGTAAAACTTGAGATATTATATCAACCGTCTCTAAAAAAGTAATTTCGAAAATACGCGGTTAAAATTTCGTCCTTATATGCCTCCTATATCTCCAAATATAATTTAAATTTTAAAAAATCCTCTTAAGGACATATTCTTGTAGGGTTAGTCCTTGACAATACAAAAAAACAATATTTTTTTTCAAATTTATAGACTAGAATACTACTGCCGGCCTAGTTGGCATAGTGGTAAAGGCTGTCCTCCGACTGTTGCGATAGTCGCGGGTTCGAGTCCTGGAGGGGCATGGTCGTAAATTTATGTTTGTGATTGTTTAACATTAGTGATTGTCTTTAGGCAAGAGTGCAAAATCCGACAAGGAAAATGATCCCAGTCACGCCAGTAACCAGGCTGGGTAAGACCGGATATCTTCTGGGATGATCTCCAAGTTGGTCACTCGCCAGTTGGTAGGCTTAATGCCGAGGACCGTGGTTCGGAGCCCACGTTTATCTTATTTAAAAAAATCATCTTAAGAGCATATTTTTAAAGAGTTATACCTTGTAAATATGAAAAAGAAACGACTTTGTCAAATTTCCAGATTAGAAAAAGTTATTCCTGAAGAATGAAAAAGTGGACAATGACTTATATGATTACAAGGAACTCATTTACCCAATTTTTCAAAACAAATCCCTGGCAGAACTATGAACTGTTAGATTAACTAATAAGTCACCGAGTATAACCCTCGTTCTCTCGCTGTATCGTTTTTTTTTCGTTCATCTCGTCCCGCCATCAATTCGACAGAGAAAAAAAGTGGAACCATCAACAAACGATATTACATAAAAATGTAAATGACCCGTCCGACACACGGTTCGCGAGAGACCTTGAAATGGCACGCCCGTCAGCGGCCTTTAGGCCATTAATCTTGACCGTTCGGTCATGTGCATGCATATGATACTCTGCGAACCTATTTGCTGCGAGTGTGTGTACGTATATGCTCGTCCACCTCGATTCCGGATACTGGTAGGAGTCAGAAAGAAGATTACATTGTCCCTGGACTTATCTTATATGTTCCCAAGGAAATATATGTTCTGTCATCAGTAAAATATCTACCATGTAGTAAAATGTATAGTTTTACAAGAATATGAAATATAATACAATTTCATTTTTTTACATGATTTTAGACACCAATCACGTACTTTTTCGTTCGGTTATCTCTTGCCATTTTGCTAGTAAAGCTAATTCCGTCACTATATAGTATCTCCAATAAAACGTCATCAAAATGTATAACGTCAGCACGTTACCGCATCAAATTTGACTTAAAATTGGTTTATTTTGACTTTTATGACCTAAAAGAGTATTGTAAATAAAATAATGGAACAAAAATGTTAGCAAATACAATGTATTTTAATAATATAGTACATCTAATATATACATTATCGAAGAGCTTAAACTATAGTTAAGTAAACAGCCATAATAGTTTGTAAGTTAGGGCTATTTTATTATATTTAAATTTAACTTTTTTTCACATAACTTAGGAGGTAGTGCTTCAGGTACATTAACAGGTATATTAAGTCATCACCTTTGCCATATAATCCCTCATCCTGATTTTCATTCAGTCACTGTCACCCTCTGAGTTACTATTCATTCTTTTTCTGTGTGTCGGATGCAGTTCATCCGGACTAAAAGTTTTATTGTAGACCATGTTTATTTCCACATATCTAAACAGTTCTTGTTGGTATATCTTTCTTGACTTACATATCTGTTCTTTGCACTCCCCATATTATTCGATACTGAATATGCAGTGATAGCGAGGAAAATGTAATACCCTGTGGCCACATTGTTCAGCCTACAGTTTATCTTTTTTCAGGTTTATTTCTAAAAAATATTAGTTATATAATGCGCAATTAAATATTTCCTTTAAGTTTTTCCTAAATTGCAGCATTTGTCGATCTTCTCGTAGGGATTTTTTCCGCTAATATGCTATAAGAAGCCCATAATAATAAACTGATGGTTCTTCCAAGTTCCTTAACAACTTATTTTCAAAATACAGCAAACATGTCGTTCATTTTTGCATGATATTGCCCTTGTACTTGGAGGAAAACACTAACTCTGCACTAGGAATAATACCATTCCTGTTTTCAGCATGAAAAAGAATACAGTTGAAGTAAGTTATATTAGTCTGTTACCTTTTTCGATCAGTTGTCTTTACGCTCTTTTTATTATTTACTATCAATAGCTAATACAGATATTTTTTAGAAGAGTAGATAAAGATCTCATAGTACTTGACATTATCAAGCTGAATACGAGGTAAATTCTGATGCATATGATCAAAATACATTGCGAACTACTTAATTTGTTGTTAGTAAGAAATTGGAAACATTGGATTAATGTAGCGTTAAGGTTGTATCCTGAAAAACATATTCTTCAAGTTGATTCAATATTGAGCCTCTTATTCACAACACTATGATAACACATTCTCACAAAATTTGTATATGTAATGTTAAAACATATAAAAAAATTTAAGCTACTTATAGAAAGAAATTAACTTACACCATAAAAAAAATCTCATTAAAAAGAATTAATTAATAAACCTAAATCATTGTTCAAAGATCATTTTGTGAATACCATAATAAATTGTCATAATGAAGATTGCAGAATGCGATAGTAACAACAAACATATTTTAAATAACAGCTTATATAACAGAAAGAAACTGCAATTCATATCAGCTTAATTAATGAACTAATTACTAAGCAACACACAAAAACAACATATAAACATAATATATATAAGTCATTATTGATATAATATTTGATATATGTTTTATTTAATATCTCGAGTTTTTTGCTGTACATTGTTTTGTTATATTTTATAATAACTTTTTCCTAACTAGGGTGGATAGCAGGTTGGTTAATAGCTAATTAGGAAGTTTAACAAGGCCGTCATTAGATGAGTCATCAAGTATTTTCGAAATAAGTGCGAGATATTTAAAATATGACGTTCTTCTAGATTTATTGATCTATATCTACCTCTGGAGTGTATAGTTTCGAAGCTCGAATAGATTTACCACCCTCCTATGAAGTGATCATAGGTTGAATTTATCAGTCAATCATAAATCCTATTTGGACCTATGGGATGCAAATATGGGGTTGCACTAAAACATCGAACCAACTAGTAATCCAACGCACTCGAAACAAAGTTCTACGATCAATTACCAATACTTATGGCTACATAAACAACGAAGAGCTGCACCATGATCTTGGAATCAAATGTATGCACGAAATGATCCAAGATTTCGCCCTATGACATGAAAAAAGGTTGCCTAAATACAGACAACACGCAAGAAATCAGAAGATTGAAGCGAACCAAACCACACGAACTGGTTTAGTGTATAAGTGTATTTTTAAGTTTAGCTTAAATAGATTAATTATATTCAAATTTCGGAAATACATACTGGTATATTAATCCCGTACACCCCTTGCTTGTATATTAATGCAAGTACAACAGAACAGTAGTAATAAATTAATTCGTGAATTAAGATTATACTAAGCATATAAAATGTAAGATATAATTAATAAAAAATAGGTTGAATTGTTAAAAAACCCATATTTCTGTATGGCACTATTCTTCAAATAATAGGTGTTAAAATTTCATGTCATTCCACCTATTATTTTAAAAGTTATTGTGGTTTTAGTGAAGCCACTCTAATTTATTTTTTATTTTATTTATTTTTATTAAAGTTTCATATATTGATAACATTTTGTTTTCTGACTGGGACTAAGAAAAATTACTGAAGCTAAACAGTGACATGATAAGCATTTCGAAGGTAGAAAATATATAAAAATATCGATATTTTTCTAAAAAATAGACCGATTTTCAGAATCATTTTTTTAATCGAAAGAGTGCACTTACGAGCTGCTCTCGTTGGAACCAAGTCAGGATCTGGTGGGGGGAAGGGGCGAGAATCGAGGGAAACCCTCAAATTTCAAAGGCACGTACAAAGTTTTCACATATTTTTTACCTAAAATAATTAGATATTTGAGCACAATGTTCTTAAGCAATAATTCTATCATATGAGAAGTTGTAGAAGTGCTGTAGACAAATACGTTTCTATGGTGTAATGGTTAGAACGTTAAGCTCGTTAAGCAGCAACGGTCGCGGGTTCGGCTCCCAACAGGGCAGCAACTTTTTTGTTCTAGTATAATAGGAACATTTGTCAAATCACCTAAACTACGTAGCGGACCCCATGGCCTGAAAGCCTCCTTATTTTCAATCATTGTTTCTTTCTTTCTATTTTTCCTCATACGGGCTGTACTTTTACTTGAGCTAAACATTGTAATACCTAATAAAATAACTGCGTAATTTATTGAGTAAATATCTAACGCAAAAAAGAGAAAAATAAAATATTTTTAACAAAAAAATTGAACCGACTTTAAAAAATAGATAAGGAACTCCCTAAAAAGTAAGAAATAATGAAACTTAGATTTTTAACACAAAAAAAAACGTTTTAAAATAAAATATGTAGATAATAATCGTTGTCATAACTAAATAAAAATAAACAAAAAATATATTTAATCTATCTATTCCAAGTAATTTATATTCTACTATATACACACAATTTAGCTCAACACCTGTCTATTTTTAATTATATGCGAAGGTAACGTGTGACTAGAAAGATCTCGACCAAAAGTAAATAATTCTTCAAAACAAACTTGAAGAAGTTGGTTACTCAATTATATGATAAAACTATAACAAAATAGATTAAACTTAACACCAAGTAATACTTTTAAATAGAGTTATAAAAATTCAGTAAATAAAACGTTCATTAGCGCTCATTGGCATCTGTATTGGAATTCCATTAGCATATACGCTAGAACTGGATGACTAACATGTTAAAATATTCATTTCCGAATAAATTCATGCGCAAAACATATACAGAAACGAATTAATTTCGTTTCATAATAAACAGGTCCAAGATTACATTCCTTCTTATTTCGAGGTATTGGACTTGTCCGTTGACACTGAATTTTAATTATATTTTCAGTTTACTAATGTTTTTTTTGATTATTGATTTTATTCGCTTATATAACATCGAGTAATGCTAACCGATTACATTCAGCGTGTCGTTCAAGAAAAAAAAAGTGAAACATTACCAGTAACTTGTTAATTTCGTTTTCTTTAAACGGCAATGATCCGACTTGGTTGCGTATTCTCGCTGATAACATCTCCGGAATTAGTTTTATTGATGTTTTCGGGTGGCGTACTGTGAAAGTTGAGGTTTATTTTCCTTAAATGGCCTGTTGGTCGTACTCTTCTGACGGCGGTCACTCATTAACGGTCCTGAATTGTTTCACTCTGATTCCGGTTTTGTATATTTCTGATTAACATCTCCATGGTTTTAACGACTGTGCTTTTTCTAAAAATATATAAAATTTAATAATATAAACATTCTCTCTTCCTAGCATTGTTTTTTTCTGTTGTGGTTCTAGTCTAACGTACTCGGTATCGTATTGGATTGTTCTGTAAATATATTCAAGTGAACTTCATTTGCATTAGATATGCTTAGTGAAATCTTAATTTACAAATTGTTTTCTACTATTATTCTAATGTACTTTAGGGGTGTTGGCCATCGAAAAAAATATCAATATTTTCGATTTTTCAAAAATAAATCGATATATCGATATATTTTTGCAACAAGTATAAAAAATATATTAGCCTAAAAAATATATATTTTTTCTTAATATTTTAAAAACTAGTAATATTTTTAATGGACTAAAATTAAGTATCAAAATTCACCAAACCTTTAAAAGTGGTACTTATGTATTTATATGTATTTCCCAAATACTTAAGCTAAAATTAAGAGTACACTTATACACGTTATAATTATACAAGTTCGTATGTTGTACCAGTAACTGTGTTGCTTCCATGTTGCTGTGATTTAACAACCTTATTTCATGTTTTCACCCCACCGGTCCAAATTGAAATATCTTCTGATTAACCAGTACAGTTGCTTGACTTTGAGTATAATATATTTTGCTTTTTGTCTAACATGATGTTTCCAATTTAACTTATCGTCAAGATAGGTACCGAGATATTTAGCTGATTATATTTGAGGTATCAGACATCTGCCAAGTGATTTAATTAGGATTTTATCCTTTCGCCGCAACGCAGATTTAAGATAGATAAATTTGGAACCATTAAACTGCATTTTCCAGTCTCTAATCTCTTTGATAAATATTATTTTTATGTATTAGAAGCTCAAAGTTAGTAATTTTTTTAAAATTACTAACTAGCTAACTGCTTAATTTAGGAATTAGCACCGATGTCGTATTGCCTTTTTGCTGATCTAAATTTAGGAATTTATTAACGTAACAAAATGAGTTTCAAAAAATATGAAATTCAATGATTTATTGGGACAATATATCTAACGAAAATAACCATCAATAAAAGTACAAAAATCAAGTATTTCAATGGTTCTTTGAAGCTATGTATTGTGTTGCATGAGTTGCACTCAGGTTGATATTCTTTGATCAATCAGCTCGTTATATACAACATTTTCGTTTTGTTATTAGACGCAAGAACCAATAAAGCAAACGATTTGCCGATACACAAAGTTCTAGTTTCATTAATCAATCAAAACTTGACATGTTTTTAACATTATTTTGACGATTTATATATAGTTCATTATATATATTTCTATCCATTTTTGGGAAGATATTTTACAAATTGCTTCATAAATCCCAACTTGATGTACAGCGGTTGTAAAAGAAATTTATGTTCGAATAACATTCGAATCAGTCTTAATATATATATTTCCGGATAGCATCACGTGCAACGCCCAGTACAACAACCACAAAAGATTAAATTCAGTCTCATAACGAATGAAATCCACAAAACTACATTCCTTTTCCTTTCCACGCTTGACACTGAAAGTTAATGATATGTTCTTGTCGGACTTTTCATACGTTTTTATCGATTTGCATAATACCGACTAACGCTGACAAATTACTTTCGATGTATTATGGCGTTTCATTGAAAAACCCATATGCGAAAGTCCATTTGGTTTTCCAAGAATCGTAATTGAAATTGAGTAACCACAGAACTCATAAGCGATTGATCTCGTTGATATTCAAAGCTGCGTGGCATGATATACATATCAAGTTTGCATTAAATTGTTGTTATTGACATTCCTTGAATCTGAATTATACTTTATAATCGAAGATGTAATTAAGAAAGCAAACAAAATTAAATTGCTTTAAGCTCTTAAATGGTGTGTGTTTTAACAGGTCAACTGAAAAGTTCCCGGTCTACCATAGTAAAACACATTTTTTTGGCTATATTAGTTTTTTTTACTCAACATAATTCCCTTCCAGGGTGATACACTGATTATAGTGACCCTCCAACTATTCGATACCATTTTTGTAGTACGATTTCAAAATGGGCCTCGATCACCTCTTCATTTGACGAAAATTTCTTCCCAGCGAGCATTCTTTTGAGATCTGACGGGGCCAAATCTGGAGAATACGGTGAATGAGGATGACCATCAAAAAACTGCCAAACCAAAGCCACATTTTCAGCATTACGAGACGTCCGTTATCTTCCAGGACGAGGCGTACTTCGTGTACTTCGTACCGTACTGCCGAAAATTCGCTTGTAAACGATAAATTTTGGTTTTGTGAGGCACTGGATGTTTAGGATATTTTTGACGCAATTTACGCTGAGCGGCAATAATGGAACGATTATTTTCAATAAATATTGTTACTATTTCTGCTCGTTCTTGTGGCGTATATTAATCTATAATAAAATTTGGACGTCTACACAACACAATGGTTGAAGCGAAACTGAACTAAACGTCACCTAACGAAGTTAGCGCGCAATCAAAATGGTAGCGGGATTTTTGCCCCATCTGTTATTTCTAATATTCGTGTTGAAGTGTTGAATAAGACAGTGTGGTATGCGAACTAAAAGATATAGATATAGACTCTAAAACAAAACCTAGAGTTACATGATAGCAATACAAGAACTATCATAAGAAAGGTTTCTTAAATTATGGACAAATCATTGAATATTTGATATGATATAGTTTGAGGACGAGACAGTCTATGGTAGCTCGTCTGATCTATATAGAGTTATGTATTTTTGGACTAATTCTATAACGGAGAAAAATGACTGACCAACGTCAATGAATTAAATAATAACGACGATCAAAGACAATTACCTATATTAAAACGTTCTATGTCAAATGACGAAGAATTACGGTTTATTTGAAATCGACCATCCGCTTCCGGACACTGTTATTACAGAACAGACCCTCACAAGCAAGTACTTGGCATAAATAATCCCATAGTCATTATGACTCAGTTATTAATAACGCAAATACCTTTGCCTGATCATCGTATAAATTAAACAAACTTGTAATGACGCACCGAACTGCCACTTTATCGCCTCTGGAATATAAATGACACTTTAACAAGTTAGTTTATGTTACATATGATATAATATATAATAATTGTTAACGTTTAATATGGCGACATAAAACCATATTACCTTAATTTCGTCATATCGTTACGCCTTGGCACAATTGGTGGCAGCAGTAACGATTACAGAAGCGGTATATTATAAGATTCTTACAAAAGAGACGATATATCATGGACGTAAATAACAAATAACTTATATTATCACTTATGAATGTGCATACATTTATTTGGCTTATGTCCCGGACGTATCCAATGACCAAGTTAAAAAGAATGAAAATGAATTGGGGATTTCTAAACAATGACGTAATATACGAAACCCCATTAACTAAGTTTTATGGTGTCTTTGTTTAGAGGAAAATTTACGAGTGTCTTTTAGTTCCGGTTGATTATTACAAAAGATTGGTTTTTGTTTGGAGAATAATTATGAAATCATTACATAGTTTTGGAATTAACATTTCCAATTAGCACATTATTTATCTTGAGATTGAAATTTATACGTACGTAAGACTTTGATTTAACGGTTTTTTTTCAAAAAGTTGTGTCGTAAGATAATCGATGGTTTAAAATGCATTAGAATTATTTATTTTTTAACCAATGCGTCGGAATAGCATTGGATGCCAAGCTCAAGTAGAAAGAACATGTTAAAAAGAAACCAGCAAAACTTTCTATGAAAGCAAATAATGTGGGGATTGCTTGGACGACAATCCGAATTATCACTCCTCAATAAATTGTTATTATATAAACACTATTTTGAAGCCAGTGTGGGTCTGCTATGTACAATTGTGGAGTTGCACAAAGAAATAAAAAAGTTCTTCACAGCATTATTAACGCTTCATGATATAATAGAAATAAGTACATCCACAGGTAGATTGTCCGAACATAAAAACGACAAAGTATCACTACTCATTTGAAGTCTTGGATCTGGATTTTAAGAACAATATTAAGGAAAAAATACTACATAGTGAATAAATAGTTATAGTTATAGAGATGAATATTAACTAGAATATTATCTAAATGTTTTGGTACTTTCATTAGTATTTTTCCCAAGAACCCAGAAGGACCTAAATATGAGGAGTAGGGCACATATTACCTCAATTTGTTCTTTAATTAATTATTTTTTTATAACCTTAACTAGAGCTGTAAATTAGACCTTTTCTCATAAATATTTAGCCTCAGCTTGTGATATAAGATTACAATAATAATCTGTGTTCATTGTTTTACCAGTTTGAAGATAATTCTGTAACAAAATTCCATTTTCCATACTAATTTTGAAGTATTTTTTGATGTAGGAACTTAAGCTGTATCACAACAGACGTTTCTCTTAAAATTAAAAAAAAATGCTTTCCCCGCTACAAGTATATTGATATTACATTCCTTAGACTACTTACAGCAAGAAAACATTTATTGTAAGCCTAATACAGATTGTGCTAGGTTACAAAGATAATACTACATCGATGATTTCATATGGATATGTTTTCTAACATTTTAGTAAATATTTTGAGACAAATAACATACAGGGGTTTAAAAATAAAATATTAGAATATCAACGTCATTGATTACATAGTGTATATATCTTATCACGTTATAAAATATTATCTAGATATTAATACCCTGATATGATTTATTTGGTTAATAAAATATTTGAAGAATAAAAAACATTAATGTAAAAAATTAATCATTGTTTTATGTAAACTAATTAGCTGCTTTAGCTAGCAATTAATAAACAATCCCTTCAAAATAAAACCTACATTTTAACAAACCATCCTTTATTCGGCAATAGAGTAAATTAAGTGAAAACTAAACTAGCCATGTTGTTGTAAGCCGTAATAGTTCATAACAACCACGCGACAATCAGAGCAGAAAAAAAGCAGCCTAAGAACAAGCGATAATTATTCGGCTTAGTCGCTCATCTTCAGGCCAACCTGTTGAAGATATTACAATGCCAATATCCAGTGGCATATGTAATCAGAAGCGTGAACAATCTACGAGGGTATATTGACAAAGTTATTTTTATATCTTGCTATCATCTTGTTTAAAGCGTTACAATAAAATATTGGTCATATCCACTAATCCTCCTGTACCAAATACATGCTAAGCATCTTTGTGCTGAAACTTGCTAACTGTACTGGCTGACTTTGGATCGTATGTGTATATTTTGACATCATGTGCTTTTAGTTAGACAATGTTATAGGTGCACAAGAAACATCAAGAATATTTAGTAATTCATTATGGATCGAAAATGAGAGTTCTAAATTGTATATTCTATTTCAGTACCAAAAAAGAAATATATAGAATATGCTTTGTAAAAATTCTCCAACTGAACCTTTATCAGAATTAGTAGAAATTACTATACCCATGATGTTTTAACACGTTAACCGTCCGTTCACTGATCAAACATTCACCATTCGTTCAATTACCGGGTACTCGGGTATCCACCTATAGCGTGGCAGATGTGCGAGTCATTAGTGTACTGAATAATTTTTGTTTCTGTGGAAACTATGTGGCATATAACTATGGCTATAGGGACACAGTTTATAGTCCTCATAAGAATTACAATAGCGGAATGCCAATTTCTCATATGTCTACAGTAGTATACCCCCTTAAAGATGAACAATCCTCGTGTTACCGCCGTGTTACTTACACGGCCAGGAAAATTATAATGATCTCTCGGGTAATATTAGTCATTTCGGCCCAGTTAAGAGTAAATAACATACCATTTTAATTCAATACTAAATATTCACGATTATACGCTATGCATAAACCTGTTACGGGCTGTTCTATTAAAGGCGAATATACGATACTTTCATATTTAATGACGCGACCTGGTCATAAACAGGTCAAGAAGACCTATTACACTATCAACCGTGAATTCAAGCGAATTTAATGTTCCAGTTTGGATTTTATTACGTTTAAAATAAAGTGGAATTAATTAGCGTGCGGTTATTACGGTAATATTTCACATTAATAATTAAGCAAATGAAAGTTTTCGCAAAAAAGTCGATTTAGTTGACGGAACCGCTTCGTTGCCGTGACTTAACTGGTCCCTTCAATGAGAAAACAGGATCTCTGCATTCTTTGACATGTACTTGCTGCTTGTTAGTTGCTTTTTACTATTTCCGTATAATAAGAACTATTTAAACCAAAAATAAAAAAAACCAATACTTCGCTACAAATAACAAGTTCATCATGCAAAATTAAAATGGATTTATTCAAATGAATTTACAGATATTCATAATAATTCTTCAATAAAGTTAGGGTTGGAATTTGCCACTGAAATTGCTGAGATTTCACCTAGATTATTGAAAGAACTGCCACGAAAAGCAATCATCAAAAAACCTGAAAAACGCGAAGAACAAGTGGAATCTTAAGGCCTATTTCGCTACTACCTGCAATATCAAAGCTATTTGAGAAACTAATATTTAAACGTATTAAAAATGTTGTAATAATACCAGATTTCCAGTTTGGTTTTCGAAATCACCATTCAACAATCTATCAAGTGCACAGAGTAACTGCGGCTATTGAATGGGCGTTTGAGTAAAAGAAATTCTGCCCTGCAATATTCCTGCATGTCTCACAAGCTTTTAATTGCGTTTGGCCTTTGGGATTAATCTGTAAGATGAGCAAATTGTTACCACGTAACTATTGTCAATTGCTGGAGTTATATCTTTTCGGAAGAAAATTTAGAGTATCGCACGAAATGGCGTTCTCGACATTTCGACACTCGACGACCTGTCCTGTACCTGCTCTATACTGGTGATATTCCAACAATAAAAGAAACACTCTGCCTAGGGTAATAGAAAAAGTATAAGTGACAGTCAACAAAATCTACAAAAGGACGAAAGATTGGAAAATCCAACTTAATAGCTCCAAATCTATCCACGTTAATTTTGCATTGCGGCGAAATAATAAAAACTTAATTATATCACTCAATGGATGCCCGATTCCTCAAGCGGAATCAGCTAAATACCTTGAAATCCATCTTGACGGTAGATTAAATTGGAAACATCACGTTAGACAAAAAGCAAAACACATTAGAACCAAAATAAAACAACTATACTGGTTAGTCGGAGGATACTCTCAACTTGATCTAGAATCAAAGAGATTGATCTATAATAGAATTATAAAGCCAATTTGGACCTATGGGGTGCAAATATGGGGTTGCACTAAAAATTCAAATCAACGAGTCATACAACGCTGTCAAAACAAGGTTCTTCGATTGATTACCAATGCTTATCGCTACGTAACCAACGAAGAACTGCACGATGACCTGGAAATCGAATGGATTTGCGAGGTTATCCAAGATTTCGCCTTGAAACACGAAAGAAGATTACTAAATCATACTAACGTGGAAGCAATACAACTGCTGGACAGCGCGCAGGATGCCAGGAGATTGAAGCGAACAAAACCATACGAACTTATATAAAGTATATACATTTAATGTAAACTAACTAAAACATTTAATGAAAATTCAATTGTACTACCTAAAATAAATTTAAGATTAAACACTTATGCACTAAACAAGTTCATTTGGTTTAGTTCGCTTCAATATTCTGATTTCCTGCGTGTTGTCCAGTAGCTCTATTGCTTCTACCTTGCTGTATTTTAGCAACATTATTTCGTATTTTAAGACGGTAACTTTAACGGCAAATCCATTTTATTTTGAGATCATCGTGTAATTTTTTGTTGGTTACCTGGTGATAAGCATTTTCTTTTAACATCGTTGGATTATAAGTTGGTTTGATGTTTTAGTGAAACTTCATATTTTAACCCTCTAAGTCCAAGTAAGCTTGGAAACAGACTGATAAACCAATTTTAAGATAAGTTGGGAGTATTTTCTTTAATCTTGAGTCTGATCTACTCTGATTGTTGTCTAACGTGTTGTTATTATCGAAAATTAATGATCGAAATTTTCTTTTTTATAAAAAAAAATAAAATTTAAAAGAACGCGAATTACTCTTTGATGCACCTATCCACCACCACCTATGTTTTTATTATCGAAAATTAATGATCGAAATTTTCTTTTTTATAAAATTTAAAAGAACGCGAATTACTCTTTGATGCACCTAACATAATCTATATTCTACGGCAGGACATAATTTTGGTTACTTTGAGTGTGTATTTAGTCTTAACCAACTGATACAGTATCAACTTTAATACCCTAACTATAAACTTCATCATGGCTTCCCCTATACTGTTTCACACCTTAATACTCGTCTGCTGATTAAAAGAAAAACGGGAGAGAAGAGGAGCGAGAGTCATCAGCGCCGCTTCCCGTTATCGCCGTTATTAAAATTTCCCGTCGGGAAAATTTACCTTTTCCAGAAAAATAAATATATGCAACGCAGTTCGCGCGGAAAAGACAAACACTTTACTTTGTCCCGCGATAATGCGACCTCTGTGTGCTTTTAATTTTGGCCTCAGGTCGGAATCGACGCTATTGGAGGGACACCGTCGGCGCTGATATGGATCCACATATGGAAAACAGCTTGCCGAGCGGATGAATCGCTTGAAGCTAGTCCGATTCAATCTTTTTCAGATAATATATTTCATCTATGAATTAGTTTTCGGGGATTTTTTTAACTTTAAGGATTCCATCTCGAAAGAACGATCTTTTGAGGCTATCCACGAATCGAGCCATTTTTTGATATTTTCGTAAGCTGTGAAGCGTTGCTCAGACAGGGCACGACTCATATGTCGGAATAAGTACTAATCAGGACGAGCAAAGTTTGGAGAATACGGCGGGTGTGTTAACACTTCCCATTTTCATGTTTCCAAGTATGTTTTCACCGATTTTGCAACATGTGGTCGAACGTTATCATGCTGAAGAATAACATTGTTGTGCCTTTGTTCGTATTCCAGCCGTCTTTCGCGCGGTGCTTTGCTCAAACGCATTATTTGGAGTCGATAATGATTCCCATTGATTCCCTTGTTTTTAAATGTTTTTGGTTGCCTCTTTGTCATATACTACATTTTCTTGTAGCCCAAGAATGTTGATAATTTTTAACGGGGATTTCCTGGCTTCGCGTGATCTTTGAAATCGCATTTATATATTTAATCATAAATATTTTTCCTCCAATTGATGAAAGACTTATTTCTCGATGAGTTTTACAATTTATACTTTCCCTTTTTTTCGATATTGGTTTTTTTGGTATATTATTTATATTATCAGAAAGGTCTGCTGCAGACAAACGATGAAGCTTGGTAATATTAAAAACACCGTCCTTTTATAAAATAATATTTTTATAGTTGCAACTTTTTACATTGAACACATTGGCACGCATGATCGATATATTTTGAAACGGGATATACAGTAATATTTTTTTGCTTGTTATTGAACGAGCATTTATGTATAGAGAAAAAATGGAACATTTTCATATTAGGACATAACATAGCTAGTTTTAGAACTGGTTATTTTTTAAAAGAGCATTTTTAAAAATGGTAAACATAACTGTTATTCTACAAATATTTCTAAATTAGAACGAAAAACGCTATATTTTTGCTGTAGTATAAAAAAACCTCATATGCTTTATGGATAATTAACTGTGCATATTATTTTTTCTTGAGCTTGAATATTCCTGTTCATGTTTATTTCTTTTATGAACTCAATGTTGCATTTCTAAATTAGTAACCACTAAAAATAACCTCTAAATATACGAAATTAAGCCTCTATCAAAATAAAAATAAGAATATAAAATAATTCTGAATAACTTATATGTAAAACCAAATAATAATAGTAATACCATTTTGAGATTTCCACTATTTTCATATAACATATATATTTTTAATCAACAGACTAGTGTTGAATAATTCACTTTAAAATTTAGACTATATTGCTAATCTTAAAGATGTCGTATTGTATAGCAGAAAGAGAAACAGGGAACATGATTTTAAGCAGATATCGCATTAACAATATTTACAATATGTTAATATTTGGTCAAATATTTCAAGCGCCGAAAAATTGTTGTCACTTAATCGCTGATTTACATAGGTCTATAAACTTGAAGCGCGTATATGTTCTTGATTTATTGAAAAATTATACAAAGTTGTTGAAAAAATTGTTCGTAGACGTAATACTTTGAAATAGTATCTCACTAAAATGTGCGTTTTTTTTCCCGCTAACAACTTTGAACTCTGGATGTGCTCGGATGATTCATAATTAATTTTGTGTAATGTGGTATATCACATCTCGTAAAATTGGTATAAAAAATTGTTTATTTGAACTTTTTCTGAAAATAATTTCCAATTTATTTTATGTTATGTGACTATTTTAATAAAATGCTTTGTGTCCAATAATTTTCAATGCAATTAAATTATTTTAATGTATTTAATATTGAGGACAATCTTATAACGAGACAAAAGGTGTTTTTATAGAATGGGAGATCTTTATTCAGAGTAAATAAAAATACAACTCCTATAGTTTCAGTTTAAGTTTTTACCGTATTATTATATATTTAAAGATTATACTACCAGCTTGGTTGGCGCAGTGATAAAGGCGACAGGACCGTCCACCTACTGTTGCGACAGTCGCAGGTTGGAATCCTGCTGGGGCATGGTCGTAAATTTATGTTTGTGAGTGCAAAATCCGATAAGGAAAATGATCCCAGTCACGCCAGTAACCATGCTGAGTAAGACCGAATGTCTTCTGGGATGATTTCTAAGTTGATCGCTCGCCAGTCGGTAGGTTTAATGCCGAGGACCGTGGTTCGGAGCCCACGTTAAACGGTAGGTCCGGTCCAGATAAACACCTAGTTGATACAGGGAGACTTTCAAATATAGAAAAAAAGAATTATATTGTAAAGATTTAGATGGCCAACTGTCCCACCACCAAAGAATGCAGACCACCTCACTGACCCCCATCTCTCACGAAAGCATCTTTCTTTTTATTCTCGACCTATGTGTTTACTTTCTTCGCTTTGCTGTATTATTAATCGTAAATAGGCAATGTTGCATCACATGGGATTATTTTCTTCGAACGTCTATTTACCGAGCAACCCTCAAAACGTTTTGATAATAATTTCCGACATATGACCACCAGGACTATTTCCGAAACATCGGATTGCATCAACCTGATTTTCAAAATATATAAGGAAGACAAACGATGTATTTTGCAGAGATGATGTAAATGATAATGATGATGTTTTTTTTGGTGAAGCTTTTGGTGGATAATAAGCTTCAACATTGGGACAGTTTCTTTATTTAGTTATTTTAGTGGCGTGATTTTTAAAGATGTATCAAAACGTTTACTATCTTGATCGAAAATAACATTTCTCCTTTGTTTAACAAGTGTTCCTTCCAGATATTTTCATCCAACTGTTCGAAAAAAGTACGAAAATATTCTTTTGTTTGTCGTTTTTCGAGTTTAGCTTATATAATGCCATATATAATCTTGGCATTTCAAGCTTTACGATTATTAGTTGTCTTTACTGTGACACTATTGCGTTTGATAAGTATATAATGAAGAGATGTTGAAAGAAGTTAGCCTTAAGCGTTGAAAGAGAAGAGATGGTGCTTCATCGCCAAAAGTCGAAGTGAGTTGATCAAGGTACTCCGGTCCTGATAATCCACTTTGAAAGTCATCCCACAAAAATGTTCACAAGTTCTGTTCAAATGACAAAAATGATCTGAAGAAGCTTATTTCCAATTAATTCCATCAAACACTCAGTATTGCCAAAATATATATAGCAACCCTCGTAATATATACATACAATGTCGATGTTTTTCAGTGTGCCTGTTTATTTTGAACTAGGGATGTCAGCCTTAAGAAGTAATTAAGTATAAAATATAATTAAGTATAAATTAAGATATTAAAAACAATATTGATATATCGATATATCGAAAAATAAAAAATATGTATTGTTATTTTAGCGATATCGATATTTCTTTGCAACAGCTATACTTTCTATGGTACTTAGCTTTTGATACTTAATTTTAAAGCTACCAGGAATGAATGAAATTGAATTTATTTTTTCTTTTGTGCGTAAATTAAAGCGCAAAAAGGTGTTTGTTTATTTAAACGAATAATATAAAAATAAATACATTTAAAAATGTTAAATCGATACGTAATGTTGGAATAATTATCAGTTGAATTAAAATGACTTGCTAAATCGTATGTCTGGTTTGGCTGGTACTAACCCAACTGATGATTATACACGCGACATATTAGAATTCTACTGTTTAGAACAGAACAGAAAAGAATACTTATATTCGTATTCTGTTTTTGTTATTTGATTATCGTTGTCTTTTTCTTTCTTCTTAATTCTGATGCTTGTTCTTTTTTGACTTTTTTTTTATCTAATTCTGATCTTCTGTTCTTAGTTCTTGTGCTAATTCTGATGTTCTGTTCTTAGTTCTTAGTTCCGAAGCTCCTCCCGTCGAAGATCTCGGTCCCTCTTGAAGTTTATGATTATAGCCACCATCCAGGTCTAACTTCTTACACGCTTCATCATCTTCAGACACAGTCGACAACGAGCCATCAGAAGCCAAAAGAAGATCTTATTTCTTTTTATTAGCCAAGTATTTTCTGTTTACTCGGTGCCTTTCTTATCTGGGCCTGCTTTGAGTTAATGAACGAGAGAGAGAGGTAGAGGGAGAGAGAGACAAAAATCGCAACAATACAGACCAAGAACCAGTTACGTTCCTGGGATTTTCGTTTGGCGATTTCGGAATATCATTTATAGTCGCGGATTAAACAAACCGAACGGTAAAAATGTAACCTTAACGTCCGCTAATTACGGATCGACCGAGTGGGAACCGTTGCCCATACCGAGCCATTATATTCTCTTAATTTCGATGTAATTATGCATATGGAACGCGGCAAAGCAACTCGTACGTTGGCGGTCGGTTAGACAAGGTCAGCGACAAGGACGAGGATCCCACCGAGAACGTATCGAGGAGGTAGATATTCTTTTAAGATAAAAGGGTTGATTTGTGCGATGTTAAATTTAGTATCTTGGAACGGATAGTGGGTAGAGATACAATTAGATGATCTTATCGTGAAATATTATTTCGTTATAAAAGCATTGGGAATTGATTGACTTTAGATTGATTTTTGTTTGCACTATGGCTGGATTAGTAATGTTCATAATATTTTCTTTGATATGGTGGTTTACTATCGTAGCAAAAAACAAGAGTATTTTCGTCTACCAGTCTGTCTTTGATGACCTTCTGACTAGCTATATGAAATGAGTTTCTCAAGTTTTGGTGACTACAAATTCCAAATAATCTAAAGCTGAAAATGGAACTACAACAATCCGCCTTTGATGACCGTACATCGTAAATCTCATGCTCTGTCCAAATTATAGTAACAGTTCAATTGAAAAGTCCCCGGCCTGACACACAGATGGCGATACTAGAATTAAATCAATATGTTATTTAGTTAGCCCTAACCTTCAAAAGATGCGTGTATAAATAAACTTTACAGTGTTGAACACCTTCAATCCACCATTTGTGACCTTAGAGTTTCAGCTGCGATACTTTTGCCTGAACTCCACTTTACTACACCAAGACACGGTTCGAGCAACTGCAGAACGATTGCCAATCCAACGTCAACCTGCGTAATTTTCTTTATAACTAAGTTTGTCCTGATTAACAGAATCAATTCAAAAGTGAGTAGCTTTTTGATCTCTCTGAAATACTATAGAATTCAACAGTTAATGCACAGTTGAAGAACAAAGCCCAGAGACTCAGATTGCTATGGTTTCGAGATGTTTGTCGAATAATGATCGATCATCTCAGACGTTTTTACAGTGGGAGGTGTAAGATCATATAGTGATCCGTTGTCTGGGAAGTCTTGCGGCACCAAAAGTTGAAAAATATGTAATAATTTATATTTAATTTGTCTTTATTAAAAATTGATTAATAAATATTAGTTTAACATGTGTAACTAATTAAAAACAACCAGAATGAAGACACAAGTCAACTTTATTTATACTATTTCCAGTATTTCTCAGCCAAATCTCAACATAAAATATCATTTATTATTTTAGCTTGCAATATACTTTTGTTATCTTGTTATTCTGGCTTGCAGTGTGCAACTTACCCCTTGGAATCAAGATTGTGGTTGATAAAAAAGATGGGATAAGGTAGAATATGTTAATTGCGGTTTTTCCAAAAAGCTTCTCAGTTGGAGCATAGCTAACTTAAAGTTGAATCTAAAATTAACTTTCAAAACATTTTCGCCATATATTTAGAGCTCCAAGAGATAATAATGCATCTAAAATAGAACAGACGAAAGTTCTATTTATTTATTCTTCAGTTGCGTTGAACCAGTCTATGGTGATCACTAAAGGAGCTAAAATGCGACTGGTCAGTATTTAGATCATCCTGTTAATTTTTTTAAACGGATCCTTAATCTCATTTATGGCGTTTGTGCTGGTCAAATGGTCTTTTTTAATCATAAATTTGAGATTTTTTAATCATGATAGAATGACCTTGATGCTAAGACAATATTTATTTCTGGATATTTTTTTAATCGCTGAATCCAGTAGACCTAAGAATATTGTCAATATCGGCAATGCTGTTTCATCGCGAAACATAACTTAGTAGGCCATTAATCAAAACAGATTTTCCTTTGACTAAGTGACGCTATAAGAGAAAGCAAGCAAATCCCAATCCTGATATGTAGATGATCACCTTAACCATTCATGATCATTCTGAGATAATCCTTCCTAAACCTAACCTCAAAAGTTCATAACCTTCAAACGTCGAAGCATGCCAAAATGTCATGACAATCTGATATTTAGTCAATAAGTTGTAGTGGCCTTTTATACAACTTTTTTTTCTTTAAAACAGTGCATAATTACAAACAATTAACTATTCTATCCGTATGTTATCCCGATTAACTATTGGCTATTTGCAGATCTCAAAGACTTTTTCTTGCAACCTCCAGAGAAAAGGTTTTGCCCAATTGAAGTAGTGATTTCTGAAGCTAAAGCCTCTCTTCAGAGCAAGCACACAACTTCGGTTTTGCTTTGAAAATGTAGATAAAGATGGTGCCCATTGGAATACCAAAGATTTAAGCTAATTATGTTTTCTACGAACTATTTTTTCTGATATAAAACAGAGAACATAATACATTTCAATGTTATTGACTTGTCCAGCCCCAATTGGAAAAGTTATATGTATTATACAGAAAATGCTTTCAGCTAAATACTATAAACTCGACCAAATACCATTTAATGCCACCTGCCCTCAATTGATATCTTTTAGTAGACTACTATAAGATCGTGAGTAAGCTACGTCATATAGTTTGTGTTTGAGAGCCAGTGATACCCATGGATTGACTGTAATTCATATCCATTATCTTGAAAATTGATTCTCTTTACTATTAGAATAATCTTTAAATATCGAATATCGAATTTATCGAATATCCTTTAAAATTAATTCCCACTTATATTTTGAATCTTTTTTATATATTTTAGCGTAAGTGTTATATACTGTATAATATTAATTCGTGCTTTCATTTATTTCTTGATAAGTATCGCTAAGGATTCCGTAATACTGAACGGTTTCATGTCAGTAAAACAAATATAGCGATTATTTTAAGACAATAGGTATCTTAAATCTTTTAGATATATATCTGATATTATCCGTTATAAAATTATTCTTTTCGAGATGTTAAAGTATCACGTAACGCAATTCCTTCATTGCAAAGAATAAATGTCAAAGGACAAGGTCAGATATTGTTTATTCCGATTCATTTAATTATAAGTTAAGCGACATTACTCATGCCTACTATTCGCGACCTCTGACCTTTGACTCTGCCACCTACCGATCGCAAAACGGATTATAAATAAATACATATCCGATTCTTAATGATGCTAACGAATCACTGGCTCGGCTTGTTCATAAATTGTTCTTTATTGCATCGGGGCGATCGATTACGAATATTAATATAGTTATAAATGTAGGTCGATCCATAATGATATATGTTTGGCCATAAATTCTACTGGAATTCGTCATTTAACATTTATTGGATTTCCTTATTAATTAGTTGTTATATTTATCTTCCGACGGCGCTGCGTAATTAATTAAATAGGAATATATATGACGTTGTGATACACATTAAATAAATTAAATTTATTTTGTGATAGATATTGTTGATAAAATGGTTAATTAGTATAACATAGTGTTAAATTAGGTAGTACGAATACAAATTGTCTCTTATCCTCTCTTAAAAAAATGGCTTTGGTTGCATAGTTACAGTTAACCCTGGAGGTTAGACATCTGTCGATAATATTTAGTCTTTATCCACAGAATAATAGAGAGACAACTTTCGCAGTTTTCAGTAACTACTAAGATGGTACTAACAGGTCAACTGAAATGTCCCTGGCCTACCATAATAAAACACGTTTTTTGGCAAAATTAGTTTTTTTTTATTCAACATAATTCCCTTCATTCTTTCGATATCATTCTTGTAGTACGATTTGTCCTTTGCTTCAAAATAGGCCTCAATTTCGGCGATCACCTCTTCATTCGACGAGAATTTATTCCCAGCGAGCATTCTGTTGAAATCTGAGAATAGGAAATAGTCGCTGGATGCCAGATCTGGAGAATACGGTGGATGAGGAAGCAATTGGAAGCCCAATTCGACACGATCCATTGTCTTGGTGAAGTAGCACTTTCTTTTTCTTAAAATACGGCCGTTTTTCGGCGATTTCGTTCTTCGAACGCTCCAACAACGCTATGTAATAGTCGCTGTTGATGGTCCTTCCTTTTTCAAGGTAGTCAATGAATCAATCAAATGCCAGGCGCATGTTTCCCGCTTTTTGGAGTGGGTTCATCGTGTGCGGTCCACTCAGATGACCGTCGATTGGACTTCGAAGTGAAATGATGGAGCCATGTTTATAATCATGTTGTCATATAACTATGGTCCATGGTAACTTGTCATCATATTCAAACACTGATCTGAATCATCAACTCGTCGTTGTTTTTGGTCAAAAGTGAGCTCACGCGGCACCCACTTTGCACAGTGCTTTCTCATACCCAAATATTCGTGAATCAGTGGACAAAGAATTAAAGGAATTAGTGGAAGAAAAATGAAGTCAAATGCAAGGGAAGTTTGAAGAATCATTGATAGTATTAAGCAGTTTCTTTACGATTAAAGAGTATTGGAGTGATACAGAAACAGAGTAATTGAGTGCCTTAGGAAATGAAACAGCTGCGACAGATATAAAATAGAATACACAATATATAAAGAAAGGTGTTGAGAATTAAGGATTAAGTTCGCAATACCAATATTAATAATGTAAATTTAAGGGGTAATCAACTTGTATCTTAAGTTTTATACAAAATCTATAAATTTTCGCTCGTTAATTCGATATTTTAAAAACGTAGTTAATGAGGTACCATTTATATCAACATTGCAGTCCAATGAAAACTATGAACGGCCAAAATTACATCTAACCGAATGAATTACCGCGAAATAACTGTTCATTTAATCATATATAAGATACGGTGATCAAACCAGTCGGTTCTTGATCCGCATATCTAGCCAGCCGGTCACAAAATTAAGTTAAATAACCTGTAAAAAACGCGAAAGAGTTATTACAGATCGACTACGACAATCTATTACACAATTTGCTCATGCGTGAATAACTATGTCAAATTTTCTGCGATCTTGTGATGGTTCGTTGCGTTTGGACACGTAAATATGAAAGAAATCGTTAATTTAAGGTGACCTTGTGAACTTATGAATGTGAACTTATGAATTTAAGGTGAACTCCGGCGACTTCACCAATTCGTGAAATATAGTGAATATATTTTAAGCAAGCATTCTTTTGAGATCTGAGTACAGGAAATAGTCGCTGGGGGCCAAATCTGGAGAATACGATAGGTGAAGAAGCAGTTCGAAGCCCCATTCATGGATTTTTGCCATCGCTTTCACTGACTCGTGACACGGTGCATTGTCCTGGTGAAGCAGCACTTTCTTTTTCTTCAAATGCGGCCGTTTTTCGGC
This sequence comes from Rhynchophorus ferrugineus, assembly GCF_030347505.1. Classification (NCBI taxonomy): domain Eukaryota; kingdom Metazoa; phylum Arthropoda; class Insecta; order Coleoptera; family Curculionidae; genus Rhynchophorus; species Rhynchophorus ferrugineus. The sequence continues at coordinate 41,977,771 of NW_027472585.1, forward strand.
GACTTCGTCTTTCAAACGGTCCAATAATCTATGTAATAGTCGCTGTTGATAGTCCTTCCTTTTTCAAGGTAGTCAATGAAAATTATTCCATTCGTATCTCAAGACATAGACGCCATAACCTTGCCAGCCGACTGTTTTCCCACGCTTTGAAACGTGTTCATCGTGTGCAGTCCACTCGGATGATTGTCGATTTATTACGCTTGATCAGCTTCAAACACTGCTCCGAATTATCAACTCGTCGTTGTTTTTGGTCAAAAGTGAGCTTGCTTGGCACCCACCTTGCGCAGAGCTTTCTCATACCCAAATATTCGTGAATGATATGATGTACACGTTCAGTTGAGATCTCTAGACTGTCTGCTATGTCATTCAATTTCAATTTACGGTCATTCAAGATCATTTTGTGGATTTTAAAAATATTTTCGTCGTTAAAAACCTCTTTTGGGCCTCCACTGCATTCACTGTCTTGGGTGCTCATTTCGCCACGTCTAAACTTAGCATACCAATCCTTGATGCTTGATTTTCCTGGGACAGTGTCCGGTAACTAGGCATCAAACCAAGTTCTCCCTTCAACTGTATTTTTTCCCTTTCCCTTTGTTTAATAACACAATAACAAATGTTGCTTAACTCAAAATGTTAGAATTCACAAACTAATGATCCGACAAAATTTACACACACATCTTTTGAGGGGTAGGGCTAACTAAAAATATATGAATTTTATTCTAATAGCGCCATTTATCTGCCAAGGCCGGGACTTTTGAATTGATCTGTTAATTTATTACTTTGAATATCGTCCGTCCAATTTTTGTCCATCGATAGCTGCTACTTTTTCCCATCTTTCAGACAATTTACGGATTCACTGGCGAAGTAACAATGTATCTTTTGAGGGTGTCCACAAATGAACCCATTTTGGTATCTTCATAAGATGTAAAGCGTTGTTTTCGTTATGTTTTCGCCAGATTTGCAACATGTGATTGAGGGTTCTCATGACGAAGAATAACATTGTTCTGTCTTTCCTTGCATTTTGGCCATTTTTCGCGCAGTGTTGGGCTCAAAATCATCAATAGTAATCGACGGCGACCACATTGACCAAAATCACCAGATTTAGAGTATCGAGACCACTATCGACATGTTGAAATTGATGTAGTATGGTTGCCGCCAGAAGCTTCACACAGTGTTCGATGACCTACAGCCGTTTTTTTCTTCAAATTTAGGGGAAAAGATATTTGTGATGCCCTAAAATATTCTTTGTGAGACGTAAATCCTCAAGGTTAATGAGGCTTTAACATGAAAAATATATTATATGCAATTTAATATATCATCTCTTGTAATTTCTTAAAAATTAATTTATAGGCCTGATTTATTTTCAAAATATTTATCATTCATCTTGAATTAAACTATCTGCATATCGACAAAAATTCTAGGAATTATTATGATTGGAGTGACTTCACCATTTTATAATAATTCCGTTTCGTTTCAAACTTTCATTAAACTCTAATAGTAACAAGTCGAGGAAAAGGAAAGACCTTCGTCAGCGACATAAAATTTCATTCTTAAGCCTTTTGCCAAGTCGAGTTTTCTCACGGAACGTCCATAAAAGATGCCGGACCGTTTAACTCCCGCTACACTTTTTTTTCGTGATGGCGGCCTTTAATTAAGATGTGTAGAAGTTAAGAGGCAGTAAAACGTCTTCGACTCCACCGTTCCATATAGTGGTCCGTGGTTGAAAAATTCAAGACGAGCGGCCTATTTCTCGGTACCACATGAGAGCATCGATCGCTTGTATACTGTGGGGACTATTTGCGAGCTATATCGTGACTTGCTTGACCCCTATGCTCCAGCGTTATTTATTTATTTGTTTCAAACTTAGATATAGTTCCGAACTTTCAGTTTTTTTGGAGGAGTTTTTTTGATGGAAATTATCAAATAATAATATAGCAAAGGTGTAGATTAAGAGGATATACTAAGAACTGGACATAATACATGCATTATTTTAATTAAAATGCTAAAAAAATGCTAGTTAAATATAAAAATATTAATTAAAAATTACAGTATTTTAACTATCTTTTTAAAATACTAATTGCAAAATATAGTCTGATGTTGTAAGGCAGGTTATGTAAGTAGAATAGAACTAATTCAGCCTAGCCTATTAATCATTAAAAGACGAATTTCATTTCAAAAACACTGGATTTTTATTACTTATATATTTATTTACAATCAGACAAACAATATCTTGTTAGAAGATGAATAAAGCCTTCTAAGAAAATAATCTTTCTAAAGATCCTGTCAGTATATCCAGGAGGTATACAGTCAGTATATATAAATCAGCAAGTAGCCTCATATGGAACTACTACCAAATATTTTAACATGACCCTTGGTGTTAAAATGATGTTGACACCCAAAGACATGAACAAAGACTCCACCAGCACATCAATGTTGAGATTCTCCAGTTCCTAGATGTTCCTAGTGATGTCTTAGTCAGGAAATTAAAGTTTAGTTGAGTGAAGTTATAAATAAAACTCAATATATATATATATATATATATATATATATATATATATATATATATATATATATATATATATATATATATATATATATATATATATATTAAAAACATTGACATAGATGTTAACCCCAAAGTGTCTATCGTAGAACAAGTACTTTTAAAGCCATAGTAAATTAGGATAAAATCAAATAACTTGTTAGTGTTAATTTAGTAGATTAAAAAATAAACAAAATATATAATAAAATTGTAGGAGAACTGAAATATAAGTTCGTTTATTTCCTTTGTTATGTTTTCAACTACGATATTTTAATTATTCGAATTAAACGTCAATGTTGTTTTAAAATTTCTTTTGTCGAGTTAATTAGAGCAAAAGTTAATTAGAGAAATAATAGGCGTTTTGTATTCGTAAATGAATGTTGCGCTTGTAGAGAATTGTTTTTGTCTATACTAAATATTTGGTACCGAGCCAAGAGCTGTTAGTGAAAAGCAATATTGTTTTAATTAATGTTAACAATTTTTTGTTGATACCGAGTTGGTGTAAAAAAACTGATGAATATTATGGAAATTTTGTTTAATTATTTAAATTAGTATTGTTCAAGTATACAACGACGCTTTTTTATCGATTATTTCTTATAGCTTTAATAAGAATTCTTTTTCGGTTATGTAGTTTGATACGAGTTCAGTTTTATATACAATTTTAAAATAAATTGTAAATAGATGGCATCAGATGCAGACTATATGTTTCATATGGTATCATTCTTAAGTATAGTACCCACGAATTACTTTGCCTTATCTACAGGAGGTCCATGTTTTGGTTACTCAATAAACTTTCGTTGTAGCTTCTCTTAATTGATTCGTTTGTTTTATAACTTTGATTTATTAATCATAATTGTAGTATCTCTGAATATCAGTAAATGATTGTCATTGATTCTGACTTGTAAGCATTTTGAAGACGTTTTGTTTTTCTTGCTCAATGATATACATTGTCCTGTAAATCTTAACTTTATTCCTTCTCTTGTATATATGATTAATTTTATAATAAGTACATATTAATAATAACATATTTAATATAAAATTTTAAACCTTCAAAATACAAAGAAGAATGTTTGTTATACTTATTTTTAGATGTATAAAATGAGATTAATAGGCTGTGTGAAAAAATAATCTACTTCTGAGTACCTCTGGGTTATAACAGTAAATATTACTAGTTATTGTTGATGTCAAGAAGAAACTGATGTGTTAAGAAGAGCATCAAAACGATTATTGAAAAAGTTGCCCGTATTTTTGAAGCTATATCCACTTAAAACTTATTATGTTTATCATTTCCTTTATTGTGTAATAAACATTGTTTTGTATTTCTGTAATAGCATTGATTACATTCTATATCGACCTCATGATAGTTTCTTTTAGATCATTTGATTACTCTGATCTATCTGTCCATTTCTGGACTAGAGATTTTTCTTTTTAAGCTTTTCTATGTCATTCAACCGTTCTTCGACTCAAATTTGATTCATTCACTCTGTTCTGTTCTGAATTTTTTTACCAATTTTTTTTAAAATCCAATTATATCCAATAACACATTTTTTTCTCTGGTGATTTTTGTAATTGACATCTAGCTTGCCACTTTTAACTAATTGTAGTTGCAAATGTTTCATGTTTATCATCAACAGCAAACTAAATAACAATTTAATCAAGCCATCAAGCAATAAGAATAAATTTGAATGCACTACCACTATAAATAACATCCAAGTTCCCTATGCTAGCACAACAAGAAATGTAGGAGTTATATGTAAAGGCTCTCGTAAAGAAGAAGAAAAACAACTGGACATTAACAACAATAAAGTAGCAACCGTCAAAATACAATAAAGTAATGGTGTATAAACAAATCCTATACTCATGTTGGGATTGTGCCAAGAAGAGCAATCTGAACACATTTCAGAAGCTTCAGAACAAAGTATTGAGGAGTACGGTTTATGTCATGTGGTTGAGAAAAAGGATACCATTATCCAAGCCATTAAAAAACTGGTCTAAAGTCAGAATTAAAGATGTCTTTGAGCACCAGTTCTATGTGCAAGGCAAGATGACCAAGCCTTTTGAGCTAGTATAGCGTCAATTTTAAAGTTAGTCTTTTTGAAAAATTTGTATCGGCGTATAAATTATTGTTAAAAGATTTACAACAGATGGTGTTACAGTGTATTAAATGCCACGGGGTGCTTTTCAGTATGTGTTCGTTCCTGGAGTTTCGTTAGTCTGTCTATATCTATGACTTAATTTTATAACCGTTTCTTAGATGACAAACTATGAACATATAGTCCTTTCAATAAAACAGCCAATGTACGTCATCAAAATTTATAATGCAACGTTGCCGCATCAAAATACTAGTGTAAATACAATCATGAAACAAAAATAACGTTATATAATATAATTTATTGTAACTTATAGTATACGTAATGCATATGTACTATAAGTTTGTAGGTTAGAGTTGTTTTATTGTATTTACTTACTTATTGTTTTGGTACCAGGACAATACGAGGAATGGATGTGTTTTATGTTTGTGATTGTAATTGTAGGCGGTAGTGTAAAATCCAACAAGGAATAACCATCCCAGTCACGCTAGTAACCAGGCTGGGTAAGACCGGATGTCTTCTAGGTAGGTCTAAATCTTAGTTGGTCACTGGCCGGTCTGTAGGCTTAATGCCGAGGACCGTGGTTCGGAGCCCACGTTAAACTGTAGGTCCAGTCCAGATAAACCCTCGTTAGTAAAATGGAGACTCGGGAGAAATGGTTACATGTTCGGACGCATCAGACTTCATTCTGCTTTTTAACTGGAGTAATGCTAAGTAGTAAAGTGAGGAAGAAAAATACTCCGAGTTTAAAAGGGATCTTGCGTTTTTATAAATGAATTTGGCAATTCGTTCGACGGTGTTGATGACGTGCATTGGCTGTTTTATTGGAGGGACCGTAACTTATGTGAAATCTAATTTACAATTTCAGAAGTCGCATTAACGTTGTTTTGATGAAATAAACATAAAACCCTTATTTACTAGTGGGTATTTATGATGTAGGTTTTATTATATATATATATATATATATATATATATATATATATATATATATATTAAATCTCAGAGAAATTATTTCCTGTTCTTTATCTTTATGTTATTTTTGTAATAATTTTATCATATTTAATATCAACCTGAACACTTAATTTTAACAAATGACATGACAGAGAATGATCATAATTTTTTCCTTCACCTCCTTGTCTCACCTTTTATCCTCATAACCTCGCAGCGTCGCAAATCACCTCCAATTCCTCACCCAGCGAAAGAACAATAAAAACGAGCCATATTTCTCCGCAATTATTATCATTATTATTATTATTATTATTACAAAGTACGACGAGCCGTTGGTCAGCGCAGTTGCCCGCTCTCCATCTCGCTCCATCCCATACATCAACGGACTTTTCGACAAGTTCGCGTTTCTCAGATGGCTATCGTTCTGCCTCGGTCGTGGCTCATTCAACGGCCTCCACCGGAGCTAACGACCTTTAAGATGCCGATGGCCATGAAAACTATTCTTGGCGTTTTCGCGAAGCCACCAGTTAGAGGCGAATTTTCGTCGACGAAGAACGGGTCGGTCTACGGCCGAGGTCGGGGCGTCGTGGGCCGCATTTTTCCCCGTGGAAAATGGATATTCCTCCGCGGGTTTCGATCCGTGACATCGAGATATTTTCGTAATATTTCTGTTTCTTGGATATAATATTTTTTTATGTTTATACGAGGGCTGCTGTTTTGTAATTCCGGTATATGATGAATATGAAAAATATTGTTGTTTAAAGTATTCCCAACCTATTTTAGAAATTTGATGTTGTACTTCTTTTGGAGTAGTTTCAAGACACGCCTTTTGAAAGCATCAATCGCTTCTTTGAGTGTTGGAAATCGTTAACTATATAATTTCTTTTCAATCAGTTTTAATCCAATTTCAACTTCGCTTTTTTTTCATATTTTCAAAGCTTAACCCTTCATGGGTATGCCCTTAAGAGGATTTTTCTATAGTCTAAATTATTTTTGTTAAAACTATAACAAAATTCGAATTTTAACTATTTTTAAAAAGTTCGGAAAAATATTTTGTTTTTTGTGTATAGGGAACGCTACTGCCAATTTTTAGGAAAATCGGTTTAGTAGAACATAGTAAAACAGACAAAAAGTATATGTAAAGTTTCGGTTTTACATGGCACCCCCCCCTAAAACAGCTATATTTCCGAAAATAATTAAACTTTTAAAAATTCCTCTTAAGTGCATGTTGCTAAAGAACTTAGTTTTGAACATATGGAAATAATCGAATTTTTCAATTATCTAATGTGTGGAAATAAGTTATTTGGATACCAAATCAGGACTGTATAGCATATAACACCTAATTTCGGTGTTTTGGCCGGTAAAAATTTTATTGTTTTTTATTGATTGCTTGCATTGTCCAAATGATGATAACCTGTCTTGCTGCAAAGACTGACAAACATATGGTTGTGTATCACTGACAACACGTTACCAATAATGATAAAGAAACAGACAAAAAATTTACTTGTATATATTTCCTGCTCACACAAATTAAAGAATATTCCGAATAACATTATTTTCAACATTGTCAAGTCTCCAAGGCTTCTAACAATCAATGATAAGGACATAGCAAACCATTTACCTCGATATGTGCTCCTGTCACAAATTACAGAATGTTCCGGAGAAGATTATTTTTAGCAATGTCAAGTCTCCAAGACTTCTAACAATCAATGATAAGGACATAGCAAACCATTTACCTCGATATGTGCTCCTGTCACAAATTACAGAATGTTCCGAATAACATTATTTTCGACAATGCCAAGTCTCCAAGATTTCTAGCAATCAGTGATAAGGATACGACAAACCATTTATCTTGATATGTACTCGTGACACAAATTACAAAATGTTCGGAAGATTATTTTCAACAACGCCAAATCTCTAGTAAATAGCAAATCTTGTATTATATTGTTATACATGGGAAAACCTTTAATTTTCATACAATTAAAATATTTGTTGTTGTATCTCCACTTTATACCCATACGCAGAACATATTTAAATCTCATAAAACAGAAATAAACATGATTGTTATTTTTTGTCGATATATTTATAGAAACCAATTTATATTTTGGTCGCAAATTCTTCGTATGAGCAATTTTTTTAGAAGAACTTATTATAGACAAATTTAGGGCCAAGACAATCTAATATTACCAAACAACTTAATTTAAATAAAAACAAATATTGTTACCAGCAAATATAAATACTGTCGTTTCAGCATTATTCTTGCTGCCAGAAAAAGCTGAAAATACACCAACTTTGTTTTCTGTTGTATCAATTAGAAGATGAATAAGAATAAGAATAGAAATGAATAAGAATTGTATGCTAGACGTAGAGAAGCATGTAAATTGAAATTATAGCCAGTGGAAACAAGTATTGTGGTTGAAAGTAAGTTTAAATTGTGCGTGGGAGACAGACCCAACTATGGATTGTTCAGTCCTAAATACACAACATTTAAACAGGAACTGTGGGTGCTTTTCTGGCCAGGGAAGTGAAATTTACCCATTGTAAATACTGAAATTTTATGAACTTTTAATAAATATTATTAACAGTTTTTTGTCGTAGTAAATGTTACTTTTGAAAAAATTATTCTATATGAATGGACTGTGATTTTTTTAAAATATCAAATTCTATTATGAAAAGTTAAGCACATTATTATTTTTAAAGCGTTATTCATCACTAGTCACTATTATTCCTAGAACTTTTTATCGACATTTTAATTATGTGTATCATATTAGGACCTTTTCCTTGTATATGTAGGTTCTTTTGGTGATTCTCCATGATTGATGGTCAAAACTAACATTCTATAGGCACATTTTTATCCATGTCTTTATCAACTATGACAGTTGATACAAACATGTATCGAAACATAATTTTTATTATTATTTGAGTTAAAGAAGAATAATATAATTTGCTTAAATAGAAAATTCAAACATCTTCAGAGGTGAGGGCAAATGAACATATCTTTATACCTCAGACTAAATCTTGTCATGAAGATAATTAGTCAGCTACTTACATCCAAACTACTTAAAGCTCATGTTTCATAAGATATACCACAAGTTACATCACAGTCATTCATAATGTATTTATCATTGCTAATATAAATATGCTAATTTAAAAGACTATAGGTAAAGTCTTCTAAATAGGCCCAGTTTTTATTGAAATATAGATTTATTTTCCAATTTTTCAGTCTTTAATTTCGCACTTGTTCAGCTTTGATTAAACTTTTATTAAGTTGGCTTCACTTTTTGTTATTAGTTGATATAACTTATATTAGATGTGGTCAAATTAGTAATTAGTTAATAAAATAGTATTATTAATATTATATACATAATAGCGAGAGTGAGACAGTGTAAGAGAGGTCGAGAGGGAGACATATTGAGAGGGGCCAGGGGTGAGGGGAAAAGGAGAAAAACCTTTTTTTATTATTCGCGAACATTTATTTTCGTCTCCAGGGCGTTGACTTCTACTCCCCACTGTCTCCCGGTGACGTCGTAGAGGACAAAAGGGAGATTTTCACTTTTTTTTTGTTCTTGCCTCTGCATCGCGTCGTCCTGAATAGACCGCTTTCCTGACAATCAATTCACGTAATACACTGATGAAAAAATCTGTTTTTTTTGCTCCAGACATACGATACGTTTATAATTAATATATGTCAGTGGCGAAGTTTTTCAATTTTGCTAGCTTGTGTAGGATAAACGAAAGAAAAACTATTAATATTACATGTACTCTATACTAATGTTATCAAAATGTAATGAGACTGAGTTTTAATATCTTCAATCGAGTAAACTGAAACGGTTTTGGAGTTTAGGGTACAACCAGAAATCGGAAGGAAGATACTAAACTAAGAAAATAAGGCAGCTGCGAGTTAAACTGTTGGTGAGGAAGTCGTGTAGAACCACTGTTGTATTCAGTGTAAGAAACGACAAGTTCTTGAAGGGATATTAAAAATTTTAAATATATTTTGATGGTCCTTTACTAGTATAACTTCAAGTTATACCAAATAAATATAATATGCACAAAACAGTAGTTTCTGTAAATATATAGCACTCTATAGATCATTTTAAAAATGGCGTTTAGTTTTATAGGGGTGATACGAAACTGTACATTATAGCTTCCACCTTATTGGAATTTGTTCACAATTCGTTTCAAAAATGTCTCAATTCAAGGAAGCATTGCTGCAATTGTTCCATCAACCATCCAGAGTGTAGTTCTATCAGATATCCAGAATCGTTTCCGATATAATTGACCGTCTACCGCATCTACATCTACTACTAAGTTATTCGAAAAGAAAAAAAGTCAGTTGCTTATAAAAGTATTTCAGAAATAAGTTTAACAACGTTAAAAGGTTGTAATATATTTAGGAAGTTCAATGAGTTTTTAAGGTAAAAGGGTATCTAATTTTACATTATATAAATTTAAAAAATATCTAGCCCATTCCATATTGAAGAAGTATGCAAAATTGTAATAAAATTGGTGCATTAGGTTTTGACTGAAAACTTGAAAAATTCTCCTGATTAGGGTAGAAATAAGGGAAATTTTATTTTGACAAACTTGAACCTTCGAGACAATATTTTAGACTATTAAACTAAAAAAAAAAGTTTTTCTTGTATAAAATTAAGTTGTCTAATGACAATATCAGTGGTAGTAAATAGATTGTGTAAATTTCTGTCTTCATTTATGGGTTCTCTGATCCATAAAGGTCATTGTGAGGTCAGTGATATGTGGTATTGTTTAAGATCTGATGTTTTAGCGAATTCTCCGAAATGTAGCATACAAATTATATTATTTAATGTTCAGAATTGTGTGTACCATTATTTAATACGGATTTTTTACACTTTCTTGATTGCTCTCAGAGTATTTCATTTTGAGGGTTTTGGGCAAAATCCTGTTATGGATCTTGCTTTTTATTTTGTCTCGACACATTTAACTGTGCCTGCATCAAGCCATCTGATATAATTAAAGCTTTCTTTAACTAAAATATGTTGCAGGAAATCATATTTTGCTACTGAAAACTTACAGTTAACAATTCTAAATGGTAATTTTTCGAATGGTTCATGATGAACATCGTCATGTCAAGACGTTCAAAGGTGAGGAATGGCAAATTCAAGTCGTATTAAATCCTTATAGGACATAGATTTTGGTTATAGTTAATGAGATTGAACACAGTATTAATAGAAAAACTATTTTTATACGTGCACAAGAGCATGAGCAAAATATGCAATGCTTCAAAGAACATGCCGTGACATAATTGAAAATACTTTTATGGCATGCTTTATTCAACTCACTGCTGCAATCTCCACTAGATTAGATCATACAATCACCGTCAATTCACTAGAAAATATTGTGTTTTTATAAAATATCCCTTGAAAATTAATTCACACTTATATATTTTTTGATATAATGACATAAAATTTGATATGTGGCTCGACGATCAAAAAAATAGAATGTCCTGATAAAAGAAAAATAGAAATAGCGACACGGCAAGAAAAAATAGTCTATATATATATATATATATATATATATATATATATATATATATATATATATATATATATATATATATATATATATATATATATATATATATAACTTTTATATGCGCAGTTTTTTCCCGATAATAAAAATATAAATACATTCTTTGGCTTAAAATTTGTTGTTTGTTGTTATCTCGTATGGAATTCTGGCGGGGTGTAATGCCGGCAATAAAGATCGAAGGAGAGGACGTGGAATATAAAGAAGTGGAATTGCCTTAGTGACACGTAAAGCCTGCGAAATAATGCGGACCCCCGTTTTTATGAATTTATTTATGATATCGATTTTGATGGGCCTGAAAAATAAACGAAATTTCTTTCCATTTCTTTTTTTTTATATTTTATGGGACATTTCAATTGGTTTTTCGCTTTTTGATCGTCGTTTTTTTGTCGGTGCGCGTTTCGGCCTGAATGATGGAAGGCCCCCGGCTATGATATGGAAAATATCAATAGTTTCGTCTTGAGCGTTCATCAGTCATCTGCAATACAATTTTTGATATGTTGAAGAATTGATTTTTTGCTTATTCATAAAATGGTATTTCCAGAAACTGCTTCCTTTCATTTTTTTTGTTATATATTAAACAATACTTTTACTAACTAGCGTGTATTTAGACTGAACCACGATCCTCTGGAAACCAAAAGTGGGTGTAAAGACAAATTGTGGGTTAGTCGAAACGACTGGTAACAATGTAGTAAATAAAATTATAAAAATAAAAGAAACAATTCATATATCTGATAAATCAAAACTAGTAATCCGAAATAGATTGAAAACAACGCGTAACCATAGTAAATTTACAACAAAACAAAGTGCATTTCGAACAGAAACGACATAAATTTGCGACGAGATACCAATCACTACTAGCCATTATTCGAAAACGGATTACGAAATACCAAATCAACTGAGATCCGGCGCATAAAAAACACTTCTCCGCGCTACCAAAGGTGCGACAGGTAATACGCCTCAAAGTTTGAATAATTAAATCGGCTAATAGTGAAGAAGAAAGCGAAAAAAACGACCAAAACTAATCCCGGCTAATAATTTCCTTCTTTTTTCCCCTCTCTCTCTCTCTCCCTAGGCTTCACTCCGTCCGCGCAAAAGGAGACGTTGCTTAATCTGTCGATGAATAGACGATTGCGATCGATTCGGCCGTTGAATTATCTATTACGGTACCGTGGCTTAAATAACTTGGAGGAAATTGGCGTTTTTCGGTTGACGCCGATCGGAATCCCGCTTAATGCGTCGATTTTGTCGCAATTCCGTCCGCTTTTTTCCGTTAATTTGTTCGTTTTCGATGTCGATGTAATTATTCCAGGGTCGTTTTAGGCGATAATTAAAGTAAACTTGCTTGTTTTATGTCGGCCATTACATAATTGACGTATAAATGTTTTATACGACTTGTAATCAAATGGTGTGCTACGCCATGAGCGTTGCTACTTATATTTTGAGCCTAATAATGAAGTCACGGTAGTTTATTAATGAGCAAATACAATGTTTTTAACAAAAAAATTGAACTAACTGAAAAACTCACTAAAAAAATAAAACAAAACCCAAAAAAAAATCTTAAAATTAACTTATGTACCTAATAATCGTTTTAATAACTAAATAAAAATAAACAAAAACCTTTTTATCCTATCTACGACACGTATTTTAACAGGTCAATTGAAAAGTCCCCATTTTTGGCAAAACTAGTTTTTTTATTCAAAATAATTCAAGGTTGATACACTGATTATAGCAACCCTCCAACTTTTCATATTATTTTTGAAGTACGATTTGTCCGTTGCTTCAACATAGGCCTCAGTTTCGTCGATCACCTCTTCATTCGACGAAAATTTATTATCAGCGAGCATTCTTTTGAGATCTGAGAACAGGAAATAATCGCTGGGGTCAGATTTAGAGAATACAGTGGATGAGGAAGCAATTTGAAGCCCAATTCATGGATTTTTACAATAGTTTTTACCGACTTGTGACACGGTGCATTGTCTTAATGAAGCACCACTTTCTTTTTCTTCAAATGCGGCCGTTTTTCGGCGATTTCGTCCTTCAAACGGTCCAATAACGCTATGTAATAGTCGCTGTTGATGGTCCTTCCTTCTTAAAGGTAGCCAATGAAAATTATTCCATGCACATCCCAAAATACAGACGCCATAACCTTGCCAGCCGACTGTTTTCCCACGCTTTGAAACGTGTTCATCGTGTCCAGTCCACAGTAACAGTCGCTGTTGACAGCTGTCAAATTTATAAACGCATCTTTTGAGCGTTAGGGCTAACTAAAAACGTATGTATTTAATTCTAGTAGCGCCATCTATGTGTCAGGCCGGGGACTTTTTAGTTGACCTGTTATGACTGATGATGAAACTGATAAAATAATGCAATATGATGTTTAATTTTCGTTTACGTCAAAGAACTATGTGAATTGCATCACTATTTTTATCGGTAACTAAACCGCAGAATCAAACATTCAGTAAAATACCAAAAATCATCAACATTCCCGACGTATTGGCCATTTCAGTGCAGCGTACGTGAAAGTACGTACCATCATGATCTCGACGGCTGCGTTACGTCATACTTCGTTAGCGAGTGACATAAGAAGAATGAACAGGGGCCACACCTCGATTTCTGGCTGGGACTTTATCGTCCGGCTTGTTGTGTTTCGAGATTTGGAACGCGGACTGACACTGACACACGGCCGAGATGTTAATTTTCGATGGAATAATAATTCGGCATTTTTCGTAGTACCATTAATGTGTCGGTGTGTGTGATTCGTGCGACCCGATTACGTAATTATTGTTTATATTCATCTTGGACTTGTTAAGAGCTGGTCTTAAGACAGACGCGGATCCAGTTCTCTTCGTCGAACAATTACCCGGTTTTGCATAATGCTAATGTTCTAGCGTCGAAGTTATTTGGTAATCGTTCGATAATTGTAGGTTTCGAACGTACCAATTTAGGCCTCCTAGCATATATTGATATATCAAGACCACTTGACATGTTTTACTCGCGATTTCGAGTTGATAGTGTGTCAATGAAAAGGAATTTTGAAATTGGCAAAGATAATAATTATTTTCAATAGAACTAGATGTAGCCGGCTTGGTTGGCGCGGTGGTAAAGGCGACAGGATGGTCCACCTACTGTTACGATAGTCGCGGGTTCGAATCCTGCTGGAGCATGGTCGAAAAATTTAAGTTTGTGATTGTTTAATATTTGTGATTGTGTATTAACAAGAGTGCAAAATTTTACAAGTAAAAGGAATAAGACCGGATGTCTTCTGGGATGGTGTCTTAGTTGGTCACTCGCCAGTCGATAGGCTTAATGCTGAGACTGTGGTTTGGAGCCCATGTTAAGCAGTCACTTGCTATACTGTTATCTGCTATTGTTTTCCAAAAATTTTCACTGCATTTAGACCATCTAATCATCCTTTTCATTAACATTAACTTACTTGGATCGAAATAAGTAATATTTATTCAAAACACAGACCTATCAATCCTATGTTTTATGGGTGCATCCCTTCACTGGAGTGGTTTTCTTTTTTTAATGATGTCAATATACTTAATTATCCATTGTTATAATTTAACACATCATTTTATTCTACTTACATCAGGTAGCGTGGTGTATTACAAACTGTTGAAACCTGGTGAAACAGTTAATAGTGATAGCTACCAACAACATACGATCAATTTGATTGCCATGCGTTGATGGAAAAACGTACAGAATGGGCCTGAAGACACGGTAAAGTGCCTATACAGCACGATAACGCACCGTCTTATCAATCAAGTTTTCGAATGAATGGGACACGGGCTTGCAGAGCAGCATTTCGCCAATTTCGAAGAAGTTAGAAAATTGCTTTATGAATGGCATTGCTCAAAGGGCAGACAGTTTTTTTGGAATGGCATCCATAAATTGTCTGATAGATGGTCAAGATATATAGAATACAGTTGATTTCCGAAGAAAAATCAGTAAATACTTTCCGGTACACCCGTTATGTCTGATAAATATCGTTCTCCAATAAAATGGCTCAGAAACCAGGGCCAATTTAAATCAATCGATTCAAAAATCAGATGGAGAAAAATCTGGCTAATAAGCCAACTATTGAATTAGGTCTTTTTCACTAAAGTTTGCGTGAAATTGATTCAGATGTTGTTGAAATAACATTTTTTTAACACTTTCTTGGCTGATTTTTAACCATACAGCTTCCGAGCCTGATCATCAATGATCCATGATCGTTTTTCACTTATAATTTAAATATTTGTCTAAATATTTCCGATTGAAGTGAATTGATTATAAAATATTAGTTATGTTCTAATTGAGGATAACATGTTAACATTTTTTGTCCTGCTGTTGAGTTCCTCGAACTTGTCCTGAAAAAAAACTCTAATCCTGTAAAATAACCACTCTAATCCTGCTGATTTAACCGTTTACAATTCAGTTTTTAATCAAAGTTTCGTCCGGACCGCACATATAACTCCATCAGGCCCGGCCTCGGCTCCGACGAACTTCATTTCACGTAGAAGGCAAACCGCGACACGTTGGCTAAACTGCGAGATAAGCCAAACATCCTGCACGCTCCTCACCTGCGGGTTCTCGTAACGTTTACGTGGGAACCGCATAATGGCCGATTCCATACTGCCGTATCCCGATCCGGCCTCGGGGGACGTTTAATGGCCGTCCGACGAAGAAATCTCCGCGATAAAACCACAATCGTACGGCAAAGGACGAGAGTCGGGTTTACTATTTTATACTTGATTCGCAGCAGGTACTCCAACGGTTTCAACCGCGGCGTATAATTTTATATATATGGTACACGAGAACCTTGTTGCGTCCGAGTTGGGCCAGCGAAATATAAAACAACGTTTTGTAGTTCGGAATTGTTTTTTGTTTTTAACTAAAACAGCCACAAAGTTTGTTTCAGGAAGTATTCCAGTTTAGAAATAACATTTTTCAATCCGCGGAACTTTGAAAGACCCCATCAATAAAAAAAACACAGGTATAAATATAGGACAATTTATTTTAGTACCTAAATATAATGCATTTTTATAAAAGGGCATTCTCATCACTTAAACTATTTCGGCTGTAGTTCCACAGGGTAGTGTCTTGGAACCACTCCTATATCTCTCTAAGTAACTCTAAAGCTGTAGAAAAAGCACAAGAAGCGATCAACAAGATCTACAAATGGACTAGAGATTGGAAAATACAGCTTAATAGCTCCAAATCTATTCTAACCTAACCTGATTAGCTAGATACCTCGGAATATATCTCGATGGTAAAAAGGTTAAACAGGAAACGTCGTGTTAGACAAAATGCAGAGCAGATTAGACTCAAAATCAAGCGACTGTACTGGTCAGTCGGAAGATCAACTTGACCTAAAATCAAAGAGATCAAAAAGCTGCACGACAACCTCGAAATCAAATGAATTAAAACTTGAAATAAGGTTGCTAAATCACAGCAACGTGGAAGCAATACAGCTACTGGACAACACGCAGGAAATCAGAAAATTGAAGCGAACCAAATTACTCGAACCTGTTTAGTATTAGTGTATACTTTTAATTTGGAAAATACACACTGATGTATTAATCCCTTACTCGCCTTGCCTGTATATTAATGCAAGTACAACAGTAGTAATAAATTAGTTTCTAAATTAAGATTGAATTAAGCATATCTAATGTAAGATGTAATTATTTTAAAAAATTATAAAACATTAAGGATACTGTGTAATATGAAAGTTGGTGCTGCTTTTTTGTAACTAAATTAGTAATATTCGGTTAAATTGTAATGTATATAAAAGCAAGAGCTGATACTTATTTATAAATTCCAATGTTTACAGATATAATAAGATAGTGGAAGAAACACTGATCTATAACTATAATGAAATAAATCGATTCAGTACAACTTAAAATTTGAACGAAAAAAGCAGTTTCGAGAAAAACGCCTTTATGGTTTTAACATATTTCGCAAATTAATTGAAATTTTGAAGAAATCATCTTAAAGGCATATTCTTAATTCGTTAAACTTTGAAAGTTTGAGGAAAAGATTTATTCAAGTCTCTAGACTCTATACACCTTTATTACTATATAACTATCTGTTAATAAACAACCATCAAAGTTTATTAAATATCAATCTTATACATTAATTTTAAAGTATTTACAACAGATAGTGTTACTGTGTGTCAACTTCATGTTGAAGCCTGACTTACTGGCTTCACTTTTCAGTATGTGCCATTTCGTCTAAGTGTGAACAAAGAATTTTTTCAGTGCGTTGAAAATGTGTAAATCGCACTTGCGGAATGTTTTACATTTTTCTTCGATATAAAGAGAAAGGTGGTTGAAGGTAATCTAATGTTGTATGACTTTTATGGTAACCATGCCCCTTCAAATTACAAGATATAAATAATACTGGTTTTGACGTGAAAGTGGTGTTTTGGACCTTTGACATTCTCCAGATCTCTATCTAGTTGTTCGGTCTAAAACATTATTAGTGTTTATGTATTAATTAATACTGCTTTTTTGCTGTTAAATATTCTTTACTGTCTCACAACATTAAATGTTCTGGACCTTTTGAGTCTGTGTGTTATTCGAGTGTTATCCAAGAGAGGCAATAATTCTATATTATATCTGAAAATACTAGTTTAAGTAAACATTCCTATAGTATATGGTTGCATCTATGATCCATCTTAGGATTTTGTTCATTCAAAAAATATCAGTCATTCTTTGTAAGGTTTTAGGCTTTTTCCTACTGTTGACTGATCATCTCCCTCTAAGTTTTTGATACAAGTCGTCATCAAGCAGTTCTTTTAATTAGCCGTCGAGCTAGAATATAGTTTTATTTGATTAGGTTTTCACAACGCCATATTTTCTAAAACGCTAGAAATTTGTTCCATGACTTATCAACTATTTTTTTCAGAAATTTCTAAAAATATATAAGAGCTGTGAGCCTTGTTTTCCTTCATCTAGCTGATATATGCTCCTTAAATGATTTAAAACATATTAACACATGGCTTCCATATATATTCTTATAAAATTATGTTACACTTAATAGTTCTAATACTAAAATCAACAAAACAATAAAAAAACGTTGAAATTCTTATTAAAATAGGTATATCTATATATTTACAGATAATGAAAACTGATAAGAATACAACACATGTATTATGTTACCAAAAATAATATTCCTTTTTAATAACTCCCTAATGGGGTTAATTGCTACACACAATCGAGCTTAATTAAAAAACTATTAATGTTTTTCCTAATAAATTACAGTTAAATAGTTGTTTCGCCAATCCTTGGACTTAGACCTTACATTATAAATACATACAATTATACTGCAGACCTATATACGCTTATGTTAACTATTTAAATAAAATGTATATATTTTCTATTAATCATAATATTTATGTTATATACAAAGTCAGGCTAACTATAAAAGGAACCAGTACTAATTTATCTTTGTCTAATTTCTTGTTTTAATGAGTGCGGATATAATAGAATAGCAGACGGTTTTTGCTTTAAATAAACTGAATATCATTCAAAGCAATTTAATATTTGATCCATTATTTTACTTGTTCATAGAAATTAATATCCTAGTACACGCTAATGATAGAGAAGTGATCATCAAGCTACAATGTCTAGTGAATACAGCCTGATAAGCAAAGAGAGACCTGGACATGTTTTTTTTTTCTATAATTATGGCTTTTCTCTTTTTGTTCTCATATTATTTCGTAGCTATTTTGATTATTCCTGATTCGTATCTATGACTCTTAGAGTTCTATATAGAGATTTATCATTAAAGTTCAACCCAAAACAACGTCTAATAAATGGCCCACAGGCATTGTTTTTTATTCTATATTGAAATATATACTAGAAGAATACTATTCTGCAGTAATAAAGATGATAAATCAGCTCAATAATTATTTGTCAGATGTATATAAGTTATACATTTCTAGGAAAAGAGAAAACAACACTAATTAAAAAAAATATTATATAGAAAATTTGTCAATCTATAGTTATCTGTGAAATTCTCTAGAAAGGGATCAAGTCACTTCATGATAAGGTATCGCATTATACTTCTTACTCACCAGACTTAACAATGTGCGATTTGTTTCAGATCAAAATTCTGACTAATTTCAGTACAAGAGAGCTGTTGTGGCAACCTCGCATACTCCATCGTATATTAATTGTACCATCGAAATATCATATATTGTTTTACCCATATTTATATCAATTTAATTAAAAATAATTACGAAGAAATTGTTGTTTATCTAGCCATTGCGAGGTGGAATAAATATTCATCAGACTAACGTTAGCGGCAATGCGCGGAGAGAAAAAGTGGATGACCAACCATCTGATAGAGATGTAAACAGTAATAACGGGAATGGTGGAAGTTCTATTATAGCTTGAGGTCGTATTAATGAAGAAAGGATCGCCAATAGAGCCATAAAAGATGATAAAATGAGCACTGATGACTACATTACTATTTCAAATACAGATTTATGTAGCAGTTCGAGCCAATTACACTTCAGGAAGTTGTATTTTCAGTTCTAGAGCGGCTGGTATATATTAGTTTTTCGAATTATTTGTATTTTATTAAGGAACTAACATTTTTGTGATATTTGTTCGAAAATTCTACTATGCCTTTAAGCACTGAATGCTAAGTTTTGTTAAGGCTTGTTGCGACCATTATATATTGATGCTCCATCTAACAAGACGTTAAAGGTTTGGGTTTACTAATTTATTTTAATATATAAAGTGAAATATTTATTTCAATCAATTAATTAAATCAAAGACACATATTCAACAAATATTTATTTACCTGTTATCAGTCATTAATACCTCATTTCTCTTGACCTCCCAAAGACATTTATCTATTTTCTATTAGTAGATGTATAAAGTGTATAGAGTTGCGAGGAAAAATCCAATTTTTTGATCAAATTTTCATCATGCATTACCTCGAAAATTAAAAAAGGTAATTTATTTTGATGAAACGTGCAACATTTAAACAAAATCAGTTTACTTCAACAACAAAGTTTCGAGAATGACGCTGTTGAAACTTTAAGTTGAAATAACATTCAGATTTTGTTTTAGAACATAGAATCATCTGGTGCAGTGAATATTGAAAAGTACCTTCCTGGTACTTGCTTTTTTAGCGTTTTAATTTTCTCCCAATATGCCTATTAATTATTCATCATTTATGCAACTTTCGGATTATACGATTGTTTCTTTTTTACTTACTCACTTAAGTACTCATCATCATAAATACCAAACCATTTTGATTCTCAGTATCATCCAGCAGCATTATCCTTTTATTAGCGGGTCAATTGAAAAGTCCCCGGCCTGACACATAGACGGCGCTACTAGTATTAAATCCATATGTTTTTTAGTTAGCCCTAACTGTGTATAAATTTGACAGCTGTCGGATCATTAGTTTGTGATTTATATCATTTTGAATGAAGCAACTTTTGTTATTGTGAAAAAAAGGATAAAAACGAATTTCGCGTGTTGATAAAATAGTGCTTTTTAAAGGGGAAAATACAATTGAAGTAAAAACTTGGCTTTATGCCGAGTTTCCGGACACTGCTCCAGGAAAATCAATCATCAAGGATTGGTATGCTAAGTTCAGACGTGGTGAAATGAGCAAAAGAGTTTGTTACCGACGAAAACATTTAAAAAATCCACAAAATGGTTTAGGTATGATAAAGCCCTGTGCAAAATCGATTTCCCGCGATCTCACTTTTAACCAAAAACCATAACGAGTTGATGATTCGGAGCAGTGCTTGAAGATGATCAAGCGTAATAAACCCGAGTTTTTGCGGCTAGTAAGGTTATGGCGTCTGTATTTTTTGATGCGCATGAAATAATTTTCATTGACTACCTTGAAAAAGAAAGGACCGTCAACAGCGACAATTACATAGCGTTATTGGATCGTTTAAAAGACGAAATCCGCCCAAAAATGGTCGCATTTGAAGAAAAAGAAAGTGCTGCTTCACCAAGACAATGCACCGTGTCGCCTGTCAGTGAAAACGATGGTAAAAATCCATTAATTGGACTTCGAATTGCTTGCTCATCTACCGTATTCTCCAGATCTGGCCGCCAGCGACTATTTCCTGTTCTCAGATCCCAAAAGTATGCTCGCTGGGAAGAAAGTTTCGTCGAATGAAGAGGTGATCGTCGAAACTAAGGCCTATTTTGAAGCAAATGACAAATCGTACTACAAAAATGTTGTCGAAAAGTTAGAGGGTCGTTATAATCAGTATATCACCCTTGAAAGGAATTATATTGAACAAAAAAAAAACTAATTTTGCCAAAAAATGCGTTTTACTATGTTAGGTCGGAGACTTTTTAATGACGTGTTATGTAAAAAATAATATATAATGAAAATGATTTAGGGCAGAAGCAAGGTTACTTGATCAGGATTTTGTTCAAACTATCGTAGTGTCGATTCAATAAAACTAGAAAATGGTAAATCTTAAACCACTTGTTTATTTTTTTGACTGTACGTTAGGATCAAAAAACCATTTACTGTACTACTAAATATCAATTTAAAATAGTTATTTCTGAAGTTTAAGCCATTAGTAGTATAGTGAGCAATGTCCCTTTTATTTTGGCAACAAATTTGCAACATGACTAAAGACATGACCCTCACCCCCTCTTCATCTAATGCCTCTCGTTCGTACATATCACGTAACTTGTGTGTGATATTACAGATAGCGAACTGGACCCCACGGCTCAACAAACCCTTTTTTGCTCTATTGTGTTCTGGCAATTCTGATACTGAGGCTCATTTGAGCGCCCGTCATAGAACAGAAACAACGCAGAGCAGAACGGATAACAGAAGAAAACAGAAAAGAGCCAGTGTAAATTCATAAACCTCATTATTACAGAGAATACCAGAAATTCAAATTATTGTAAAGACAAAGTGTAGGTTAGTTAGCAACGACTAGTAACAACATAATAAATAAATTTTTAAAAAAACTTCTTACGAAGATACAAAAACGCCATGGGCAGCCTCAAAACATATAACATACTAGCGACCCGCCCCGGCTTCGCACGGGTGCAATGCTGATACTAAATTAAATACACTACAGAAAAAATATGAACGTTGTATATAAAAACATAGCGGCCCGCTGCGACTTTGCACGGGCATAAAATATATATGCCTATGTCACTCAATGAAAACATGATTAAAATCGATCCAGTATTTTTGGTTCATTCATTACTGCCCTTGGCCTGCACGCATTAAATTTGGAGTAAAACAATTCCTCTTCCCCTATACTTACTATGAAGATTTCCTGCTATCTTTGGAATATCTAAATTCATACAATTTTTATTACATTACACATTTTTAAACGCAAATTTTAAATTTGTAATATCTCCGAAAATATTTGTTTAATTTACATGCTGTAAGGAATCATATTGATCTATATTAATTGCACACTGTATTTAAGGTACTTAATTCGATAAGGATTAAAGCCGTATTGCTTAAAATAGCTTCGTAAATAAGCCATTTTCTCACGTAAAAAGTAAACAATGAAAATGGTTAATGTGGGTTATCACTAAAAGATAAACATATAGTATCGCGGACTTTTTTGTAGACCTTTTTATGATGTACAATACTGTAGTACATTAATTTGATCTAACTCGTAGGGTTAAGCAGCGTTTTTGCTAATTGCTAAATAAGCCTAAAAAAATAGGTTAATTTATGACATCACGTTATAAACCTCTAAAATTAGCAATGTTTCCTTAGTATATTATGCATGTATTATACATACAAACCTTCCTCTTGAATCACTCTGTCTATTGAAAAAAACCGCATCAACATCCATTGCGTAGTTTTAAAGATTTAAGCGCACATAGGGATATAGGGACAGAAAAGGCGACTTTGTTTTATACTATGTAGTGATATGCTTCGAAATTCCACGTTCTTTCGAAATAAGATCCGTAAATTGCCTGAAGGATGGGAAAATGTGGCGGCTCTCGATAAACATTATTTTGAATTAAATATATTACATCGGTTTTCCACAATAAATCTTCAAATTATAAAAAAAATCCATAGGCCTTAACTTAAATAATTAGTGAACGTCACTCAGACAATATCTAATCTCGTGTTTACTAAAAGGCCGTAAAAAAACTGGATTGGTCGAAGGAACGCTACGAAATTAAACTCCTTTTTATTCGCGACATTTTTTATTGGCCGGAACTTTTAGCGGATTATTTAAAATCTCAAGCCAGCCGATTAATTTAAAGGTCCAAAACGTTCCGTCGTAAAAACCAAATTGAAGCACTTTGCATTTCGCGCCGACAGTTATAAAACTTTTTACGGTCTCTCGATCGGTTTTATTTTTGTTTTTTATTGTCGTCCGTAAGATATATCCTCCACCGTGAACCTGTGGAGAGTACTATTCATAGAGTAATAGAGGGAAAACTCAGTTGTCGTCTCTGGAGAGAATTTTTGCTTTGACCAACATTCAGATGGGGTTATATCAGCCATTTAAGTAATTTGATTCGTCATTTTGAAACTCCATTATAAGCAGCTGCAATAAAAACATTTTGCTGACAATACATTTGACAGATTGAACGTTATAAAATTCTAAATGCACTGTTCCTTACGATAGGACCCCCCGCCATCAAATAAACAATAAACGTGCCATAGAAACGAAGTTAACCGATCAGATCCCGTCGCGGTATAGCGATTAAAACAAGTAATAAGCTCAAAGTATGACGTCGTAAATCATTTCCTCAACATTTTCTAGAAAGTTAAATCTCTATTTCTCCGTGGTACTATTCGCCCGACCAACCAAGAGACGACCTTATTATTAAACGCTGATCCATTTTAATTGGGTTTCTACTTTTTTAGAGTTCACCACAATGGCATCTTCTGGCATTGAAGATGAGACGTTTTTGGATTGAAACTGGCAATGAAGCGACGCGATGATGGACGGCCCGTGTGACCGTCATCATGCCAAAGCTCTTGGAAACCTGAGCTAAAAGGAATCGATCGAAATGAAGCCGATAACGTTCGAGAATCTGCGCCGCCTCATGGGCGGCGGCAAGAAGAAGAAGGAGAAGGAGTCGTCGTTCAAACGGAGCGATTCCTTCAAGCGGATATCGATCCGGAAGAGTTATCTGGACCGGGGGAAGAAGAAGATCATCCCGAAGCTGGAGGTCGCTACTCAGACCGTGTCCGAAGATGAGATATTGTGTCATATACCCGAAGAGACCGTCAAGAAGGTCGATACCTCCGTGCAGGTCGACAAGGTCGATCTGAACGCCACCATCAAGTCGGGGAAGGAGATTATGTGTAGTAATTATAAGAAACCGAACCAGACTGGTAATAGTGTCGTTGCTTATAGCCAGTGGTTGCAGGAAATCCGCAAGGACGACACTCCCGTGTCGACTTCGATCAAGGGATCTGAACGAACTATTATTTATGTCCCCGCCTCCGACGAGAAACCTTCTAGTCCAGTCATTCGACAATTGTCATCGTCTCCGTCGCCCCGGAAGAAGAACACCTCCACCACGCATATATATAACCACGCGCCGTCCTCCAACCTTCAGAGGAAGGAGAGTAACGACTCCGCAGTGGAGATGTTCCCGTGGGGTGATTCGACGGAGGTGAAGAAAAGCCCGTTGCTTCGGAGGAGGTCTCGTCAGAGTCCGGTTCCTCTCCTACCAACCGACTCCGGCACAGAGGAGATGTGCTCCCTCTCCATAAGCTTGGGGAGGATCTGGATGGATGCCCCTCAAGCTATGGCGCCTCGGAGTCTGGAAATGCCGAAATCCTCCTCGGCGAGTACTCCCCCAGCTCATCATTCTCTAGATAGTGCCTTGAAGGATCTTCGTGACGATCACATAGTGTCGAATCGGTTACACAAGCGTTCCACGCCTCCAGTGACGAGGACCTTGAGTTCGACGAGTAACAACACCACCTCCACGGGGTTGTTTTCGAGCAAGGACTCGGGTTTCAGTTTTTCCATTAGTGCGCCGAAACTGAGCGATTTCCACGCGAATTTCGCCCCGAACGGTTCGTCGAAAGGTTTCTTTCGGAAGAAGTCTCGGCCCAAACCTAAGCTTAGTGTTAGTCGTGATGGGTACTTTAAACGGACTAGTGGTGCTCTGGTGGTTGATGCCAAGAGGAGTTCTTTCGGTCGACGTAGTAGTAAGAAGAAAAAGAACAAGAACAAGAAGAATAAGAAGGAAAAGGATAACGGTAAGCATTTTTTTATAATTTCTTTTGGCTTGCGATCTGGATTTCATTATAATTTCTTACAAGAGCTCCAAACTTATTTAATATTGATGTTTGTTGTTCCATAATCTGCCCAATAGGCTATATTATATATATATATATATATATATATATATATATATATATATATATATATATATATACATGGCATATAGAAGATCACTTCGTTAAGTGATCTCTTGTATTAGTCTTTTTCTAAAGTCTTTATGTGTCCAATAATCAGATCAGATGGTGTTAAATGTTTTTGTCTACGCACTTCACTATCACGTCGCATATTAAGCTGATTAGAGTACATTAGGATAGTTGTATTTGCTCCAGATGGGTTTGTAGGTTCATTAATGCTGTGACTGAGATGCTAAGATCGCTGTGTCGTCTGCTTATGTTGCCACAGTAGTTATTTTTGTGGTAGGTAGATCGGCTGTATATATAAGATATAGTATTGGACCCAGTACACTACCTTGCGTTCTCCATAAATTGTAAGTGTCCCCACCAATTGAGTGGTCTCCTCTCTTTGTACTCTTCCACTGATGTAATATTAAAATCTGTTCTGTTTATGCATATTTATTTACTATTTATAGCGAAGTACAAATTCATGGTTTTTTTTCAGTAATGATATTTATTTCCTTCTCCTGAGATATATTTATTTCTTCTAGTTTCTCATCTTCAATTTGGATATTTTTTTTTGGCCATCCCATTACCATGATTTTCGTTTTGCTTTTATTCATTATCAGTTCATATCCTCTTAGTGTCACATTTTATCTGTTTCAGATTTCCTATAAGTGATCTGTCAATTGTTATTAGTATATCTGCATATGCAAAAGTCATTAAGTATCATTATTTTTATTTTTCCCAATTTTTTTATCCTATATGCAATTCTGTTTTTTCTATCTGACATTTTTTATTATTTCTTCCACTAATATTACAGACAGGATTAGACGTAAACTTCCATCTTGACTTAGTTGTACTTGGGTTTTGAAAATGTTGGATTTCAAGAATGACAGTATTTATCTCATATATATATATATATATATATATATATATATATATTGAATTCTTCCAAAAATTGTATTACTTATTTCTAATTGTTCTAACTTAATCTATAGTATTTCGCTTCTTACTATGTTAAATGTCTTTTTCAAATAAATGAATATATATATATATATATATATATATATACATCATCGTTTTCGGAAGTTGCTTTGCGATTCTGTTATTTACTGCTGATGTTAGACGATTTTCTATCATTTTTTTGTATATCTTCATATACACAGAAGATAGAGTCAACAATAGAATTAGTACTACTGAATATTTTATATTACTATAATTTTTTTAAACAACCCATGTTTTACTTCTTTTACTATTAACTAAATACTTCTTCTTTCTATTGTAAATGTGAACATTTACTCTCATTATTCGAAGAAGTATAGCATTTTAGATTATAGAAAATATTATAATATACTGTAGTTATCACCATTACCAGCAAGCACTTGGAAAAAGTGTCCATTTCTGAACCAAATCATTGCTGTTGATGCAAAGAAAACCTCGAGCATTGTTTACCACGCTTCATTAATGATGACTTCAGATACTACTAACCATCCATTCTTCAGATAGTTCTCCATGATCTTAATCCATTTTTTTCCATCCAGAGTACCATTGAACGAATGTTAATGAAATATATAGTTATGATATATAAAAATAGATAACAAAGGTTCATTTCAAAACTTATATTTGAAAGGATAATGTAAAATAAAATGTGTTGGTATGCAGAAACAAGATTTATTTCTGACATTTATAGAGCAGTACTTAGAAATACATTGTATATTTTTTTTTATAGTTTTATATAAATCTATATTTTTATAGCTTTTTATATTTTATAATATTTATAAAACAGATATATTAAGAGCCTAAGTTTATTTATTCGCAGTTATCTGAGTTTTTTACTGTCGAATGTTCTGCTACTTCAGTTTTTATCACCTAGTATAGGTCTCGATAATTTTTATTCCATCTTTATCTAGCGCTAATGCTTTATCTTTATTTTTCATTTTATTACAATTACTCGCTATTCCTTTTAGTTCAGTCGTTTTATATTTATTACAGTATTATCTCGTTATATTTTTACTGGTGCTGTTTTTTTCTTATCTTTATAGATAGAAACAATATTTTTCTTCTATAAAGTACGGCTTGTATATAATAAAATAGAACTTAAAGTCTATTAAAGTCTTAATTTGAAAAAAATATGTTCTTCCAACCACTGTTAACATCATTTATATGCAAAATTGATAAACAAAATGTACAAAATCTGTCTAAAAATCAGTTAAACAGAAATTAAAATATGTAAAAAAATTAGTAATGTGTCACATGTTCCAAAACTATTGATTTTAATGATGTAGATCCTCATTAAGTTTTAGAATATTAAAATTAAGAAAGAGATCTGCTACTAATGTTTCAAATTATGCCTTTACTTTAGACTTTATAAAATTAAGTCACAAAAGTTTGGAGCTCTTAAAGGCCTACCACAAAGCATTCTTAAATATTCTTGAATTCTTTATTATCAACGAAGGAGATAAAAAATCCTTTGTCAAAGATATTGGATGTATGACTTAATTTTTAAGTTTCTTTATTCGAGTTTAATTATATTTAGTTATTAAGTAATTTAATTATTATCTTCATCACCTCCTATATTACTTAAAAGATAGTTTTCACCAGAATAAATAAATAAATATAAAATTAAATCATACGCCTCATATAGTCGCCAATCCTTGAGAGACCATCAACGACAAGTGACGGTTTCACTAAAGTTCAATAACAGCAGCAGACGTTCATTGAACAAATAGATATGAAATTAGATAATGGACCCATTCTAGTTAAGATGCGTGAAATTGCTTGGGTAGGTCGTATTTGAAAAGAAATTTTAATGAAAAATTGCATATGAATGGGCGTACACTCGAGAGGATAATGAGAAAAAAAGAAGTGTAATGATCTGGTTGGTGATTCCAAAATGAATCGGCCATTTTTTTGGTGTCTGCATTTTTTTTTCACTGAGCAGGGTTATCGCATATATTAGAGTACAGTTAGAAATGAATAACTTGCTACCTGTTTTTTTTGTGATTCATAAATAATTATTTTTGGTGAGTTTTTATTACGATTTTATTTAATGATATTTTTCGTGAAGTATATATAGTAATATTTTTGGTAAATTGAAAGCTTGATTGTGGAAAATGTTGTTCATTAATAGTTACAACTTTTCTCCATTTTTCTGGCAACAGTTTGATTCTATGTCAGTGTAATAAGAGATATTTTAAGGTTACCCAAGAGTGTTTTTAGGTTATCGTTATTAACCATCAGTTATTACCAATTAAACCAATACGCTACTTTGAGTGTTGTAGGGCTTTCAATATTCTTCACCATTCTTTGCTAGTATTGATAAGAGCCAGCAATCGTTCTGACCTTAAACGTTAACGGCTCTTACTGATATTAATTAATCATTGGTTTTTAGTATTGATAGTTGTCTTTTCTATCCAACTGGCTGACTTATCTAGTCTGCGTTAAATCAATATATCCAAACTATTTTATATTTCAATTATTGTAATTCTTTATTGTTTGTAAACTATATTGAAGTCACAGTCTCTAGAATGTCAAATATATTACAAAAGTGTCTTAAATAATATGCTATATATCCTATATTTCCAGTCTTTTTTCGAATAATAAAGAACCATTGAATTATTTCATATTTATTTTTGAGTTTGTTGAGGAAGTTTTAGGAGTTATTAAATAGTCAAATAGTATCAAATTTTGATTTTTTATTTTTAAATTCATTTATCATCGAAACTTATCTATTAGTGTTTTTTTCTGCTTCAGTTCTTTTATAGACACATTTTCAACATAGTTTTCAGCTTTTTTTTATGAGTCGTAATTCAAAGTTTCAACCTCCTCAAAACCCCGAATATCAAATTTAGAGCTATCCATGAATCGGCCCATTTTTGGTTTCTTCATACGAAGTGAAGCGCTGCTCAGACAGGTCACAACTTATATGTTTGAACAAGTAGTAATCAGAAGGACCAAGGTCTGGAGAATATGCCGGTGAGGTAACACTTCCCATATTAATGTTCATAAGTATATTTTCACGGGTTTTGCAACATGTAGTCGAGCGTTGTCTTGCTGAGGAATAACATTGTTGCATCTTTGCTCATATTCCGGTCAGATATAGTCGATTGATGGTTTCATTCATCAATGCCTTCAACAATTTCGACTATCCAAAACACTCTTTGTCTTTGGTGTCAAAATCACCATTTTTAAAACCAGTATTTGCATCTTGAAATCATCGGAGCAAATTGAAATAAAAAGTAATAAGAAAAGCTAATAAAAACCAAAATGTAATTTACTCGATACAAATTCAGACATTTTCAACGCATTGAAAAAATTTGTTTGTTCAGACTTCCACGAGATGGCACGTACTGAAAAGTGAAGCCTTCAACATGGATTTGTTTACAAATGTACCCAATTCGATTGATACACAGTAAGGGCATCAAGTATATGTATTTCAATGGTACTCATATATGTGATAACGCTGTATATTTAATATTATAATTAACTAAGTCATTAAAATTATTAACTTAAATAACCTAAGACATTATCTTTTTAAGGTACTATTCGTAGTGATATCTACCAAGTCGTTGTATCCAGACCGCAAAGGGCTTTGGCATCGCTCAAACTAGACCCAATGATTTTTGTGCCACCCGAGAAAAGGAAGGCGGGTTCCCAGAAACCCTTCTTCAAAAACAAGATCCAGGAAATCCGAAATATCAACCCCCCGGATTCGCATATCTACTCGACGACGCATAGTTTGGACAGTACTGATGAAGGTTTATACGAAAGTTTACCCGGTGATTATGAGTATCTCACCGACGATGAGGAAATTAATCTGGAAAGCTTTTCCATGGAGAAACAGCAGGTAGAGGAAACCAAGGAGGTGACCAGTGGGTATGGAGTGGTCAGGAAGTTTTGTAAACGTGAAGAAGAGGATAAGAGATTCATTAAAAAAGAAGACAGGTATGTATTAAGCACTTTATGGTGTATACAACTATTATTCCGTCCTTTTTTGAACTTGTTTGATCATAGTATTTCATCGCTTCCCACTATTTTTTAACTAGTTAAGTAACATGTGCTAGTTAAGTGTTTGTTTTGCAAAATTGGTTGGTTCAAATATCATCGAGACAAATACTCTGACACGTTTATTTACTATTAAAAAATTTACAGTTTTTCTAGGTATTTCCCCTCAGTAGTTACGCATTTTGTCCATCTTTCCAGGAGTTTCTTAATACCGGTATCGAAGAATGCCTTGGCAACTCGGGCAGCCATTGGCGCACGAACTCCTCTACGTCGTCGACGATGTTGAATCTTTGACCTCCGAAGGCTTCTTTTAGTGGTCCAAACATGTGGTAGTCGCAGGGTGATAAATCCGAACTGTAGGGGGGGTGTTCCAGTCCCTTCCACCCTAATTGCGATATTGTATCGAGCGTGGGATGCGCGGTGTAAGGGCGCGCGTTATCCTGAAGAAGAATCGCACTTCGAGCGATAAGCGTGTTTCACGTTTGTTTTCGGAAGGTTAGAGTATTATGCAGCATTAATGGTACGTTGGATGCGCAGGAAATCGACGTACAACACGCCCCGCCGGTCCCAGAACACCGTACACAGAACCTTACCCGCGGACCTGGTTGTCTTCGCTTTGACTTGCGCCTTTTCCTCCTTCTTCCTCCATTCTTTAGACGACATCTTGCTTTCGGAAGTGTACCCGTGTCTCGTCTGTAGTGAAGATTAACGTACTTGTTGGTCTGAATTTTTGGAATTGGCAATTAATCGTAGAATATTGTTTTGGCAGGGTTGAATTACCAGTTGCTTTAATGTTTTTTTGCCACCCCAGAGATCCAAATGGACTCTTTAATATTATGTCAAATTGAGAGTATCTTCCGACAAACCAGTGCAGTTGCTTGATTTTGAGTCTGATTTGCTCTGCTTTTTGTTTAACATAAAGTTATTTGTGATAAATGTTCAATATCTATTGTGGTTATTTCGTGCCGTTTGTCCTTCGGATGAATAACTTTATGTCCAGACTTTTTTTAAAAGTCTGCTTAATATAAAACCCTTACTTTTAAAAAGACGGAATCATATTCGTACGCCTAAAAACATTTTTTTTATCCACTGAACGCATCTTTGTCGTTAGATTTTATCACGTGGATGTGAAAGAAGTCAGGCATCAGGAGGAATCCCGACGTTATCAGAAAAAGGGCAACTCCAACCCGGATCCGGGGCACAAGGGACCAGCGGATCACCTGAATTCTTACCGAGTGCCAGGAGAGTATTCCGAAGGGGAGGAATCGCTAGTGTCCGACGATAGTGCTGGTTCCAGTGACGACGAGAGGTGCAATAACGTATACGTACCGCCAGGTGTGTCTCCGGTACCGCGTAGACGACCCGTAAGGCGGAAAAAGTCCACCGGATTGAGCCATAAACGTAGCATCACTTATTTGGTGAAGCCGACGGTAATTCGGGCTCCGTCGACCCTCAGGAGACCTGCTAAGAAAACAGGTAAGCCGATGAATAAAAAGTAATTTAATAACGGAATAATGTATAATATGATATGAAGATAATAAAATTGTTTGAAAACCAACAGTATGGACTTTTATTGTGCATAGAACAAAGACGATTAAATAAATGAAATTAAAATTTACTAGAAACATATTTGTATTTACATCCATCCCCAATTATTCATGGTTTTTAGAAAAGGACTATCATGCATTGAGAATGCATATGCATATGTTCAGTTATAATGGAATTCTATAAAGATTTAAAGGAATTCAACTTTATTAAAATTGCAGAAATGGTTTACGTTCATTTGTTTATAACTTCGCGGCACATTTTACTTTATTCGTTACAATCCTTAATAGAAATTATATCTTAGAAGGTTAATTAAAGTATTCATATAAACATTACAAAGAGTTGTTTGTTTATGTTCCGAGTGAGATCGGGTCACAAAAACGACGCGACAAAACTATAGCACATACGGTCCGAGTTGAACATTCAAATGACCAGCGCACGTTCTCCTGATCT
Organism: Rhynchophorus ferrugineus; assembly: GCF_030347505.1. Lineage (NCBI taxonomy): Eukaryota > Metazoa > Arthropoda > Insecta > Coleoptera > Curculionidae > Rhynchophorus > Rhynchophorus ferrugineus. The sequence continues at coordinate 42,010,255 of NW_027472585.1, forward strand.
GAATATTATTGAAAATAATGCTGGAAAACTAACATGTGCTCTGTACTTAAATGGTAAAAAATTGTTGAACAACTAAAAAAGTGCTATCCAAGATGAGTGGAAAAAGATTACGATTGTGTTAAAAAGACTATATGAAACGCTACCAGAATAGACTGATTGAAGTCGTCAATAGTGGAGGAGTATAATGTACCCGTTATTGCAATAAAATTTAAAATTTTATATTTTTATATTTATATTTTATATTTTTTTAGTTAGTTCTTTTTATCTAACTGTGCTATAGTTTTTTCGCGGCTATCGATCAGCACGATATTACCCGGAACCTGTAAGTAAATAAGTAGCAATCTCTTTGTAGTGTTTACGTAAATACTATAACTATAACTAGTTATCTTTAATCGTAAAATCAAATAATTAAAAGGTAATCATTTATTAAGTAATGAAAAATTTGTAGTGTGCTAAAGTTTTGTCGTTAAACTCTTTCAAGTACATTTACTAAAATATATGTTCTAAATGTATTTGAACGAAGTTTAAAAACATTTTTGTCATGGTCGGACCTTGAATGAAATACAAGATCAGATAAGAAAGAATAATTCCATAACAAAAACCGAGTTGTAATTGCCGCCAACGATATACAAAAAAAAGTATTCCATCAAGTCATATTTGTCTTGAATAATCGCAAGAAATCATATGTTACCAAAAAGATCAGTAAACCATTAGCTCTGATAAAAAATTTCGTTGATAAATAGATTCCAAACTAGTAAAACAATAATTTAGACTAATTGGATCAAAAATTCATGGGAAAAAGTCCCTTTACAGAAGAAAAAAATAGTGCCTATCAGGATTTATTATACCTGCTCAAAATCAAAGTACGAATTGCGTCAAAATTTAACTTATTCGTTAGATTTCCGGCTATTTTCTTTCATTTCGTGTAAAATATTTTCATTAAAAACGACAGGGTTGCGTGGTATTTGAAAAATAACTATACAGATGTGTTCTAAAAATTAGAAGATCTCGGTAATAAGTGCTTTGAAGTTGAACTGTTTCTTGTACAACCGAGGATTTTTTTTACAATTACTTTTTTACAATAAAAAACCAAAAATATTCACCCACCAAACTCTTGTTTAAAAGCAGAACTTATACCATATATGAGATGTAGTCTGGTCTATGTAGTACCCGATACTTTAATATCTTTACAACTTTGAAACAACTATTTTTATTTAATAAAGCTTAACACACATGTTATGTCCGAGGTTGTTGAACTTTACTATCTTCCACGTAGATCACACTGCAAGAGGTCATTTATATTCCATCTTATTTCTCTTGTAGTTTTGTGTGTAACTCTAAACCTGATTTACTGAAAAATACGTATTGTTTTATATTTTTTTCTATTTTAAGCTTACGCTGCTTTCTAGAGAAGAAGTTGGCACGATGCAGATTTGCTTTTGCGTCGTTTAAAACTGTTGTTTGGCTTTCATACAATTATGACCACCTGATTATTTGAATACTAAGGCATTTTAATTTAAATAAAACATCCACCTGTTGGTTTTGTGGTTGATAAAAGCATTCAAATTTAGTTATTTATTTAAGCAAATTTAGTTTTGTTGTAGTCAAAATTTTCAAAATCAATAAGACCATCATCAACAGGTCGCTTTTTGGAAAAACCTTCATTAATAATGCACTTGCCGAAATTATTTTGTGGATATGCATATAAAAATATTTCAAGATAGTGATAACCTGAAGATAGAAAAGCATCTGAAGGTGGCCAATTAATAGTGGAAATGTTCAAGAGAGTATGTGAAGAGTAATAGACAAAAGAGCATGTACCCATAGTTTGAATTAACTTTATCTTCTGTCATCTGAGCATATCTTTCGTGGCGTTTTTTACCTTGTTTTCTTGTAATATGAAAATATATATATACGCATACTAAATATACAATTACAGTATTTCACTATTCTGCGGGTAAACATGCCGCCCTATCCGGACTATGAGCTTTCTGTTTAAAATACTATTTAAGTGGTTTTCACAGTAGTCAACAAAATTCATAAATGAAGCAGAGGAACTGGAAAATACACTTTAATATCGCGAAATCTGTCAATGCCAATTTTGCATTATGGTGACATAACAAAGACCTAATAATATTGCGTAAAAAATTACTAATTCCTCAAGCAGAATCAACAAAACACCATCTCGATGGTAGGTTAAATTGAAAACATCTCTTTAGACAAAAATCAAAGAATATCAGACTCAAAATCAAAGGACTGTACTGGTTAAATACTCTCAACTGGAACTACGATCAAAGAGATTGGTTTTGACCTAAAATCAGTAAGACACCAAAACACTAACACATCTAACTGAAATTAATTAACTGAAAAACAATAACAAACTATAAAAAGGTCACCCCCAAAAATTGAATATGAAGAAATTGAAGATAGGATGAGTTTGTGGATAGCGATTGACAGAAATCTATATAATTTAGAAATATATAGGTTACAAAATATACAATAGTTTTTCTGTAAAAATTTCGGTTCTGAAATTGTACTCCTAATATAGAAGCATAACACTGCAACTATAGTTTATTAGGGCAACTATAATAAATGAATTATTACATTAAATAAAAGAGAATACATTTGAAAAACATTATTATATTTACAGGTCGTTAACGGTGCATAATTTTATCTAATATACGTTCACTAGCATACACTAAAACCTTTTCTTTTTCCCAGTAATACTTCTCTTTGTAAATTTTTGCTTGTTTAAAGACCCGGAAGGTCTCTCTGAAGCGTCCAACAGTAGTTTGATAGCATTGAACTGCTCCATTTTCCTTGGCATATTTTCCCCATCCCTTGCTGTACTTGCTTTTCACTCACATCACTCAAATTTTCCGGAAAATTTTAGACTTATTAGGCAACCTAAAGGTTAGTCCCTACCCTGTGGCCTTGGATAAAATTGACAGAAACCAGACGTCGCGAGCTTCTCGTCTATAATTAAAGCTCTATTTCGGAAATGAGAAAAGCGTTATCTGTTCCCGATGTCGTTCTTTTTCTCTTCGTTTTTACTATCTGAGCCATAATTCTTAAAGTTTTCAGCGCCATTATAGTCAGCCGATTGCCCTTCAACTAAAATAGTCGACGATGCATCAGATGTTATTACTTGCAGCCAATAAAGGGTCATATCGAGTGTTTTATGGCGTCATAGATGCCGAGAATATAAATTGGGTCCCGGCTGGAGATGGAGAACGATAACCGAAGTTTGTTCGCTGGCTATCGCCGCATAGAACAATATCAGATCTATATTGTATGCTTCGGAATAATAATATATGGCCGATATGGGCATTACAAACAGATATGTACGGAATTTCGTATATACGGATCAATTTAGTTTGCTTTATTAAAATGCTACTCCCATTTTCCCGGATACGTTTATCCGGAGTAATTCGGGCTTAAGTCCGACGGATATTAGCTATTTCGTAATCAAACGTAGCCCGAAATACTCTCGAATTGCTCATTTGCTTTAATTGTGCATTAAGTAAAGTCCTTTCGAAACTATATGTTCAACTATTGAATCTTATTTAATATAACAAACCCATCAGTTAAATAAAACCTATATTTCTGAAAAGTTGTACTTAAATAGTGAATGCAATCTGCTCATTTTTCATTAAAAAAAACCGCTTATTTAGAAAAATACTAGAACAGAAAAATAACAGGCAAAACTTCCTGTAAAACTCTTGCAACCTGTGACTGACCATTAGCAGAGGAGCCTTTGGTCTGTTACTCGATATTGCTATAACTAACAGGTGTGGCAAAAGTTCCACTGCCATTTTGATTGCGCACCATCTTGGTTGTGTGACGTTTAGCTCAGTTTCGCTTTAGCTATTGTGTTGTGTAAACATTGTGTGTTGTCCACATTTTGTTATGGATAAATATACGTCACAAGAACGAACAGAAATAGTGACAATATATAGTGTAAATAATCGCTCCATTATTACCACTCGGCGGAAATTGCGTCAAAAATATCATAATCTTCCAGTGTCTCACAAAAGCACAATTTATCGTTTACATGCGAATTTTCGACAGTACAGTACGACAGCAGAGAGGCCTCGTTCTGAAAGACAACGGGCATCTCATAACGCTGAAAATGTGGCTCTGGTGCGCGATAGTGTTGCAGAGTCTCCGGAAACATCAATTCGGAGACGTGGTTCCCAGTTACACATTTCAGCACTCAGTTTAAGACGAATTTTGAAATCTTATTTGAAAATGTTTTCGTACAAAATTCAATTAGTGCAAAAATTGCGACCGAGGGATGTTGATCAACGAGTTGAGCACAGCAATGTAATCCTAAGGCTATCGGGTGAAATTGAAGAGTTTTCGTCCAAATTGACACTGAGTGATGAAGCCCATTTTCTTCTCAGTGGCCACGTCAATAAATAGAACAATCGGTTTTGGTGAACACAGAATCCTCAATTAATTCATGAAACATCATTTCATCCAATTAAAATCAACTGTATGGTGTGGGGTTCATGCTAGAAATCATTAGTCCCTATTTTTTTGGTGCCTGAAATGGAAGTGCAAGGACTAGAGAACATGTAATTTCAGCAAGATGCCAAGGCACAGCACACACAACTTGTTCAATAATTATGTGAATTAGCCCGAAACGATTCAACATCTTCAAGACAATAATCATCACGACATTGAAGAAATTCAGCGTCAGATGTGGCAGGATATAATAAAAAATGCCTTAAAAGAGCCGAAAGTTGCACAACGAAAAAAATGTAAAGAACAAATAAACTTTTTATGAAAACCAAACTTTCTTATCTTTTTTTTTTTAGCAAAGTTATAAGCAATTAAAATGGTAGCGGGACAGCCAACAGTCGGCCGGCAAGGTAATGGTGTCTGTATTTTGGGATGCGCATGGAATAATTTTCATTGACTACCTTGAAATAGGAAGGACCATCAATAGCGACTATTACATAGCGTTATTGGGCCGTTTGAAGGACGAAATTGTCTAAAAAAACGGCCGCATTGGAAGAAAAAGAAAGTGCCGCTTCACCAAAGCAACGCATCGTGTCAAAAATCCATAAATTGAGTGACTCATCCACCGTATTCTCCAGATCTCTTCAACAGCGACTTTTCTGTTCTCATATCTCAAAAGAATGCTCGCTAGGAAGAAATTTTCGTCGAATGAAGAGAAGATTGACGAAACTGAGGCCTATTTTGACGCAAAGGACAAATCGTACTACAAAAATGGTATCGAAAAGTTGGAGGGTCGCCATAATCAGTGCATCACCCTTGAAGGGAATTATGTTGAATAAAAAAAACTAATTTTGCCAAAAAATGTGTTTTACTATGGTAGGCCGGGAACAATTGACCTGTTATAGAAACAAAATGGCAAGGCACAAGGGTATAAGACTTGTATTTATGGTATAAGATCTACATTACTTATGAACTCATACTTCAGTTATTAAATTTTCACAGACTTTGACTTTTTGTTAATTAGCAATTGTAGTAAAATTAACCAACAACTTATAGTTGTTATTTGGGTTCTATATAATTTGAGTTAAAACTAATTAGTGTAGTAGATTTATTTATAACGGATAGTGCATTATAATCGTAAGCTATTAAATTAAATTTAATCATTACAAGTGAAAAATAAAAGCTTCAGAATATCAGGGAAAGTGAGGCAAGTATATTTTGTTACGTGAGGTGTTAAGGCCAAGGAACAACTTTTTCTTGATAAATAAGTTGATCAACTTCCAGTTCCAAAAATAAGTCGAAATTACTACACTATAAATAATCGTTATCTGATTCTTTTAAAATATTTTTAATCTTATTGTCATAGATAGGATGTTTTTAATATTATACTAAATGTGATATTATTAAAAATAGCGCCACTAGTGTTTAAAAGTTGTTTTTTAATAAGAAATAATTGAAAAAAATATTACAATTACCTGCTAAACTATTGGATTGTGAAAGTGAAAATCTCAACTCAACATGTGTGAAATACTTTAACACCTTATTTAAAAAAGAAAGACATTTCTGAAATATGGGTACCACCTCAGCTCACGGACAATAAACCCGTAGATGCAAAATTGGGCATTATTTGAATTATTTGTAATTAAAATATTAATACGTATTTGGTATTTGTATTTCAATTACATCTTAAAGTTGTAATTTGTAATTGTTATTTGAAATATCTGACGCGTAGATATTTTGTAGCTACTTATTTATTTTTTTATGTATATTTCAAAGTCTCCTTTTTACCAACGATGGTTTATCTCGAGTGGACCTACTGTTTAGTATGGGCTCCGAACCACGGTCCTCGGCATTAAGCCTACCGACTGGCCCGTTACCAACTTAGAAATCATCCCAGAACACATCCGGTCTTACCCGGCCTGGTTACTAGCGTGACTGGCATCATTTTCCTTGTCGGATTTTACATTCTTGTCTAGGACAATCACAACTATTATACAATCACAAACATAAATTTACGACAATGCCTGAGCAGGATTCAAACCCGCGACTATCGCAACAGCAGGTGGACCATCCTGTCGCCTTTCCTTTCTTCTTTTCTTTGTCCTGTCGCGCCAACCAAGCCGGCATTTATTTATATCTATAGGTATTTTCTAAATTCGAAATTTCTGTGTATTAATTTTTTTTTAATCTAGATATATTTATGATAAGAAATTATTCTTGTACTGATTTATAGGCTGTATTGGTTCTATTATTTTAACATAACTTAACAGCACATTTTGTAATTTAAATAAAAATAGTTAAAATACTGTGTTTTGTATTTTATATTTCAAATATGCGAGATAGTATTTTGTAATTTGTTAACCGACTTCGAAAAAGGAGAAGGCCCTATGTATGTTGGGCTGTATATATATTTTTAATGTATGTTCCCCGATTTCTCCGTCAATTGTGGGCCGATTTTCAAAATTCTTTTTTTATTCGAAAGAGTGCACTTCCGAGATGGTCCAATTGGAACCAAATCAGGGGCCAAATCTTTTGAGGGGAAAATCGAGGGAAAGGGTCAGATTTCAAGAGCACGTACAACGAATTCACGTATTTTTTATCTAAAATAATCAGATATTCGTGTATAATGTTACTGCTGAGCTGATGTGATGGAAAATCGGAAGTCGTTCAGTGCGAAAGTGATTCAGTTTGCTTTTTAAGCACTAAATATAGTATATAGGACCTCGTAGAAATATTGTAGACAACTGCTTCTATGGTGTAATGGTCAAAGCGTTTAGCTCCCAAACCGAGGTCATGGGTTCGATTCCTGGTGATAATAATAACTTTTTGTTAATGCCAAAGAAAAAGAAATAATATAACTTTGTGATATATACAAAAAATTAAATTATCAACTAAAACAAATTTAAATTAATGTATGTGTTTGGGTTCGGCACCGACGTCAAAGTACTCAGTTGATAGTAGTTAAAATAATATTGTAAATAAATAAAACGGTTTAGGTAGGTATTAAGCTAAATTGAGTGTATATAGTAGAATATAAAATAGGCATAGTAGATAGGTTACATAAAGTTTTTGATTATCTTTGTTTGTTATTTCAACGATTCTTATGTACATATTTTATTTTAAAATATTTTTTTGTGTTAAAAATCTACGTTTGGTTATTGTTAAATTTTTAGTGAGGTCCTTATTTATTTTTTGAAGGGGATTCAATTTTTTTGTTAAAAATATTTTATTTTAATTAAAGCAAAATATGTATTTAGCTCATTTTAGTAATGGATCTGATACAACTTACATCGATTATCTTGAACCTAATTGGTAGAAAATATTTTATCAACTAATTGGAATATATTTTAAAAGAAGAACGTCGACATTTGATGAAGTAAAAACAGCTTCAGTCGAGCCACTGTCTTCGCGAAATTCCGGATTAACGATAAATTTCTGAAATACCCCCAAAATATGCTTAAAGGGTTGACGATTTTGTTTTAAATTCGATATTTTATATTAAATCCTTTCCTTGGCAACAAATTCAGTTAATCCTTGTGATTTTCCAGTTTTCGCGTTGAATACCAAACGACGTCGACAATATAAAATTAGTGTATAAGCGGAGAAAGGAGAAGAAATAAAAATACTAACGGCCGTCAGACAGAGTTCAGAAGTTAGAGGTTTTTATTTAGTCTAGACGAGATCTGGGAGTAAATATTTCCAAATGTTCCTTTATCCAACGATAAATAATAGAGTTAGATTTTGTTTTAAGAATATATATATGCATCGACAACAAATTTGATCACAACAAATATAGAAAATTATAATTGTAAACTTCTGTTTTTTAATTTTTTCATTTATTTGTTATGTTATTATTAGTCGTTACCAAATAACCTACCTACAGTTATAACGAGCTGTAACTTGCCATATTAAATTAATTTTTTATTCAAAATTATGTATGACATAAACAGGAGGTGACAAAATAATATGAATACCTAAATATATTTTTTTTTCAAAAAATATTGTCTGAAAAAATATCGATATATCGGTAAAAAAAATCGACAAAAACATCGATATTTTCTTCAAAAAATATCGAAAAAAAAACAAAAGCTATCGGTGAACATTATTCAGGATAATAACAGCATGCACAAAACATGATAAAACATCATCGGTGAAGAGAACTAGTGGAAATACAAAATTAACTGGCAGAGACCGGCGAACATTAAAAGGGATTGTGACTAGACATCATAACCATGTACCACGGCAATGTTTCACAAAATAAAACAATACCGCTGAAGCTCCACAAAGTTAATGTTAATGGAAGGGCTGTGCTTGCAAAATTCTATATAACGAGAGCCAACGCGAAGTTATGAAAGAAACAGTGCAACTATCATAAATCCTTAATACTTGATGATTGAAAATGTGGTATGTGTGGTTTCCTACAAACTGCTTTGTATGGAATACACCAAAATAAGCCTACGATATGGACTGCTTGCTTTCTACAGTCAAGCATTGAAGAGGTTCCGTTATAATTTTTGTGGCAATATTGTGGTATTTAACTGGCCCTCTCATTCACATCTTGATATCCTGAATAATGAATTTCAAATACTTCCATATGTCAGGATTATTATCACGCCTATAAACACAGTAAAAAATGTTCAACCTTAGTTTGGGGGGTATCAGAATCTTTAAAATCTTCTTGGCCACCACAAGCACCAGACCTTATAATTGAATCGTTATGACGAGTTTAGGAGCAGAGGGTTAGGAATAGATTTCCATCTGGCTCGTATTCTGATACAAGAACAGGACATCATTGCGTTGGGAACTATTCCGCGAAGACTTGGAGCTACTTTAATAGCAAATGATGTCTCAACACCTAATGAAAAATTAATATTGTGTATGTATCAGGTGTTCATATTATTTTCTCCATCCTTTTTACGTTTTTAATACCTTCGCTATAATATATATGAATAACAGTCGATGTTCATCGACTAATATTTTTTCGACGCATATTTAACGTAATGTATTAGCGTTAAATAACAATCAGCGTGTCTGAAAGGCGTTCTTTCACTCGACCCGAAGACACGGTAAAGTGATTTTACAGCAGGATAATTGCATCTTATAAAGCAAAATTGGCCAAATAGTCGTTGAAAGCATTTGGATGGCATATATTATAGCGCCCGCATTGCTTTCCAGACCTAGCACCGTCCGACTATCAAACTGTCATGTCAATGGAACATGCGCTTGCAGAGGAGTGCTTCGCCAATTTCGAAGAAGTCAGAAAATAGCTCGATTAATGGTCTTGCTCAAAGAACAAACAGTTTTTTGAGGTGGCATCTAAAAATTGCCCGAAAGATGAACAAGATGGATAGAATCAAATGCCAATAAATTAAAGAAAAAACTTTATATCTTGATATCGTGAATATTGAACTTCCGATACTTCCATATGTCAGGATTATTATCACGCCTATAGACACAGTAAAAAATGTTCAACCTTGGTTTGGGGGGCATCAGAATCTTTAAATATCTTCTTGGCCACCACAAGCGCCAGACCTTATAATTGAATTGTGATGACGAGTTTAGGAGCAGAGGGTTAGGAATAGATTTCCACCTGTCTCGTATTCTGATACAAGAACAGGACATCATTGCGTTGGGAACTATTCCGCGAAGACTTGGAGCTACTTTAATAGCAAATGATGTCTCAACACCTAATGAAAAATAAATATTATGTATGTATCAGGTGTTCATATTATTTTCTCCATCCTTTTTACGTTTTTAATACCTTCGCTATAATATATATGAATAACAGTCGATGTTCATCGACTAATATTTTTTCGACGCGTATTTAACGTTATGTATTACCGTTAAATAACATTCAACGTGTCTGAAAAGCGTTCTTTCGTTCGAAAACGCTACTTTAACCGCGGCTCCGATGCCGTTATACGAAAATTATCTCATTTCTCTTTATTTGGTTACGTAGAGTTATGCACGGAAAATCTCCGACGTATTTTTATACAGAACTACAATAATAAAACAGCAGATAATTGAGCAACCGATGATACTGCTGCTGCGTTGCGTTAATTCGACCTAATTGCCGTTATTGATTCAATTTTGTTTTTCAGGTACGTACGAACTCGCAATCAGATATCTACCGTCAGCAGATGGTAAGTGATTTACAGCGAATAATTTATTACACTAATTGATTGAAGTACCTTTAGACTTGTCAATTTCAATAAATGAATCAAATCTTCCAAATTTAAGTATCGCAACTATTGAAAATGGTTTTCCTTTTCGTATTTTCTGTATGTCGAATGGATCGAAGCCTCCAAATATCAAATTTTATCTGATTTCTTCGATAGTCATACGTTCAGTGGCGCCTTCTAATGCTCAAAATCATAAACAAGACACACATCTCCTTGTCAGCTGCCCGTAGTCTATTGTCTGAAAAATAGGAAATTTAGGTAATGATATTTGAAGTACATCAACATATTGGTTGAGAACTAGTTACACTCCTCAAGCGTTAGCTATAAATTGATGATGACCTGTACATCGTCACTGTTTTAAACAAGTTAACCTTTATATAGATTCAGTTTTTTATATATGCATTATGAGTTATTTGATATTGTATTTTTTATCAGCCTAAATTCATATTTTAAAGCTAGCTACTAATATCCAGTAATATATTAATTTATTAAAAGTAATATCGTGTTTTCAGTATCTAACATGATATCGATGTATTTTACATAGATTGCAGACCATTAATTGTGCGAAAAATTGGTATTTGTTCAGTTTAATTTTCTATCTTGCTGATGACATTGATGCTGACATTTTGTCTTATTCTTGGTTTTTATCTACTGGATAACAGTATTACCTTTAGATTTATTAGTGATACCAATATAGCATTCAGTTTCCTGTAACAACTGATTGAGATCATTTTAGAAGTATTTTATCATATAATAAGTAATATCAATATTTTGTTTTTTTATATTATAAACGGAATGTTAGTCAGGTTTATCGAAAATGTCGACCGTATCTTTCAATTTAAGAGAATTAGTATAAATTTTTAAAGTTTTGATTGAATTTATGGTAAAAATAAACAACAAACGTCCACTATTCTAGTGGCCAGATTTGGATCCGCGTGACTAATTCCCAAGATTAGAATTGCTATTCCACATATACAGCACGTTTTTCACAAAATTCGTGGATATATATTATATAAGTTATGAAATGTCAAGGGCTTAAAACACAAAGATTTTACTATTTTACTTAAAGACTGTTTCATTAGTTTGAATATATTCTAATATAAATTAAATCCTTATGTCTAGATCTCATTATATATTAATTGAAATTTAAACATCTATGGTAAACTATAGAATGGTTTCTTCTTCAGTCAATCACTTCAGTCCATTTTACACCCTGAACAGCCATGTTTGAACTGAATTACATGTTAGAGATGTTTTTGAAAGCTTAAATATTTTCTACTTGGAATAGTTTAAGGCTAGGAATGTCTGAGTACCCTTGATCAACTTATTGTTATCTTACAGCTTCAGCTGCGATACTTTTGACCGAATTGCATTTAACTACACTAAAGAATGCTTCGAGTTCGCTAAACATAAATACACAATCTCATTTCTTTGATACACAATATTATAGAGAAAGAAATAAAGAAGAGACAGCACGTCTTAAAGGTAAAACTGAAAGGAGACAGAAGTGTAATAGGTCTTTGATCATCTATATAGTAAGCTTATCAATGTTTCCCTTATCAAGAGGGAAGAAAAATAACTGTTTTTAAGCAGCACAGATTTCTTAATTACACTACAACTTTTTAGTAGCATTTCAAGTACCACCAACTAATTTTTATTAATATATTCGAATAATAATAGATGTATAAACTTATGTTTTATGCATTATTGTTACAGCCAATTATATTTTATCGTAAAAGTAAGTAACTGTTTAATATTAGAAGACCAATCGCGGAGTGAATATAAGCTTAAAGATAAATAATGATGGTCTCGCGGTTACATTTCTCTCGAGTAACTGTTAAAATAATCAAGGACATTCTATATTGTTTGTAATCTTCCACTGATTGACTTCATGTGCCAATCCTGTCATTATCGGTCAGACATTATTAGCGTTTATTAGTGGTAAATTGGAATGGTGTTATTTTGAAACCAAAGTTCTTGTAGTTACGTATACTCATTTTCCCATTTATTTTATTAAGTTATTCATCTTCACAATTTTTTTCCATTGGGTTTGTAGATATAATTAATTTAGACTCGTAATGATGAAATAGAAACCAAATATATAATAGATATACAGTAAAGGGTATCACAAGTAATATACAGAATAAAGTTTTTTTTTAATTCTGCGATATATAGTTTATTCAAAGTTTTTTTAGTAATACGTCAAGGATATTTGTGACGTCGAGACATTGTAATGTTGCCGCATCAACTCTGAGTTTTAGTTCAGTTTGGGTTTGACACATAAGAAAATTCTAATCTAAATAAAATTATTGAACAAAAATGTTATCAAATATAATTTATTTTAACATTATAGTACATCTAATACATATAATATCAAAGGACTGAAAACTACAATTAAGAACACAGGTATAATAGTTTACAGGCTAGATTTGTTTTGTTTGCATTAAACTCTTTTCTACACCACCACCACACTAGAGGCCTAATCTACCTAATTAACAATTGTATGTCTGAGAAACGTATTTTACTTTCATTCAAGAGCATATTTACCTTTTTACATTTAGTTCTTGTTTCCTTTGATGGTTTGTTTACTTGTCAAGTCATCTTGGTATCACTGTATATTTTATTTCTTCTGCTACTATCTGTGTGCACCATTCTTCATAAAATTAATTTCATTAAAATTAATCACTGAATTCTGTCTAATGCATTTACCGTATCTACAAAACAGTTAGTATCATTCTCTCCTCGTACGTTCTAACCTAATGCTCATGTTTAATTTTGAACAATTACAATCATATCTGTGCACACAAATCTTTCACGCCCTACAATACCATTTTCTACAGTTATATTCAATTAATTACGTGCATAACTTTAGTTGTTTCCACTCTCATCACTCTGTCTCAAGAATTTCCAGCATTGCACAGCATTATCACATATCCTGAAAGTTTCCTTTAGTCACTTTCACTTTCCGACTCACTGTCCAACAATTACTAAACTGTTAATTTCTAATATGTCTAAAACATGTTCACGATTCCACCATTTATCAATTACTTCCTCTGTATCTCTTATCGAGTTCATCCCAAGCGAAGGTGTTATGGTTGGCAATGCTTCCTTCCACATATCTAAACAGTTTTTGATGAAATATCCTTCTGGACCGAGCAATATATCTGCAATTAATTATTAATAAATATATTGACCAATAAAACCTAATCGAACGCTATTATAACTTTTACCCTTTTCCATCAGTTTTTGTTGTCTTTACCCTTTTTTTGTTACTGTCTTGCCAAGAGTGCCACGGTGAACCCAAGATACCCAAATTCAAATAGTTTATCTTCCTTGGTCTTATTTTATGCCTTTAAAAATTAAATGCTTTTTAAGGTAATGTATGGAAGTTTCATTAAACCTCTCCGAGGGTTATGTTTACACCATTTAAACCCTATGCTCTGTAAGAGTGTATGAAAGGATGTCTTACATCCCTCAAAAAGCTGCGTCCCTAACTCTTTTATGCATACTTTCCACACAGACAAATTTCTATAAAATATTTTTATTAATTTATGTTTATATCGATAAAATAGTTTTTGTACTTACATCTGTTAGAAAAACCGATAAATCTTATGTTTTAACCCTCATGTCAAAATTTATCGAAAACATAAACTAAAAATATTGCAGAACAAACTTTATTTTCTTTTACTAATTTCTCTATGACGCTAGTATTTCTGTGAACTTGATCAATTGTAAAATGTTATTTTCTGAAACCAATTTGATGAGCCAATGGTTTTATCCTTTTCAATAGAAATTTTTCAAATAGTTTGGACATTGTCGGCAGTAGTGATAATTACATAAGGTCAAAAACATAACCCTTTTTGCTTTCATATTATCTTTTATTTCCTTTGTAGCTTTATTTAGAGCTATAAAGGGAATTTTCATACTTTCTTGTCTAGTGGTGCAGGGTAATGACATAATGTCATCCACTCTATAGAACATTCTGTCAAGATTAATGGTACTAATGATTAAAAAAAACCATTGATGATCTTTGTATGAAATTCTCTAGGCTAATCATTACAACAATCAGCGTTTTATGTAGTTCCCTACCTAATTAGCCCGAAATAAAATATCTTCTTACAACTTATTTTAATTAATGTTTTATGTCTTTATTTTCCCTTTGGGTTCCACTAATAAATAACGAATAGTTCCAGGTTTTTTCCCTCCTGTCTGGCTCCGTCTCTGCTTATTTTGTCTATAAAAAGCTCTCTAATAAATAAACTTTAATTAACAAGGTATTTTTAGATATTATCAGCGTGGTTGCCTTCGACCCGACTTACTTTTATGCCTTACTAATTTCTCGACAACTATCCCGTGTTCCTCTAAATCAATTAGGGTTTTTTTGCGTCCCGGGGCCTTTTCGTTACGAGCAATATTGCCAACATATAGACCTATCCGGAATTCGTTCGAATGGATGAGCTGTACGTAACGAGCGTTTTTTTGTTTTCCTAGGATAAATTATAATGGTGTAGCTCATTTAAGAACAGAACCTTTCGGGAGTAAAATAAGGTCTTATAAGGTGAGAGTCAAGGTCAGATAGTTTTATTTTGGTGATCTTATGTTGGATCCAAAAATTGAAGTTGTAGTCGAATCAGATTAATGAAACAGGAACTCTTACGCAAAATTCAACTTCAAGTTTTAAGATACGTTCATCTCTTCACTTTTTTTATGTCATTGCTTTCAAAACAGGCTTCGGCTAAGGTAAACACGTCTTCATTTCAGTCAGTGCAATAGGGTACCGAAATTCATTAGTTCTAATAGTACATAAGACATGAATTCTAAATATACCACCAATGAGTTGTGATATTATACTTACGATGAGATGCCAAAGAAAGTCACCACATTCATTCATGATGCTCTCAACATCCGCCCCAGTTTAAGCGTTGTTCGGCCTATATTCTGTTATCTAAGTGACGAAATTAGTTCGAATAACCGGAAATTTTCTTAAAATGCGATTAGTACCGATACGCAATGAGAAAATCCCGAGTCATTTCGACATCTCACTATCAAACAAAGGTGCGTACCACACACAGTCGTCGAAGGTGAAAGTGCCACGGTATTGTTGGGCTTGACGGAACGATCTTTATCGGATTTAATTGGCTTGTTGTGTCAAATCTAAATATTGGCACAGAAAAATACGCACGCTAATGCTACATTTTAACGTTGCGATCACGAGTATGGTGGTGAATATACCCAGTGTGATACGACTGAAAAAGGTAACCCGTGGTTTTATGAATACTTAATGGGGCTTTACCAGAATCGACTTGGGACCTTAAATAAGATTTAACTTGAATCGCAGGACTCGAGATTTCGAGAACGGACAGATTCCGATGTCGATATCGAGAAAATTCCCACGATCTTTGGTGGGTGATTTCGTAATTACCGACTCCCTGAATTTTGTTTTAATCAAAAAAAAAGGAGAAGGTTCTATGTTCGGCTGTATATTTTAATGTATGTCCGCCGATTTGTCTTCGATGAGAAGTCTTAGAAATTTTGTAGGCGACTGTTTCTATGGTTTAACGGTTAGTACCTTAATCTCATCCGCGGAGGTCGCGGGTCCGATTCCCAACAGGTGCAGCAACTTTTTTGCTCTAGTTTGGTTGGAACATTTGTCAAATCGCCTAGACTAGGTAGCCGGCCCCGGTGTCTGAAGCGTTCCTTATTTTCAATCATTGTCTCTTTCAATCTTTCTTGCTACTTTTCCTCATACGGACTGCACTATTACTTGAGCTATCGATTGTAATACTTAATAAAATAACTGCGAAATTTATTGATTAACGCTAAAGAGAGAAAAATAAAGTATTTTTAACAAAAAAATTTGAACGAATCCAAATAATAAATAAGGAACTCACTTTTTTTATTACTCTTCGATATCAGTAAGATACGATTTTAGTAACTGATAGTCCGGATGAGGGAGAAGTTTCTTTTGTTTAACCTGCAAGCCCGTATACCATACTTTGTCAAAAGCCTGAGATATATCTAGAAAAAAATTTGTTTTATTCTTTTCGGTCCTTTGCTGTTGCCAATTCCGTCGTAACTTTCTTTTTTCTGCTATCTTTTTCTTTATTGTACATGATATATGTGTATTTTTTCTTGGAAATGTTTCACTGTTAGGAGTCGTGGAGTATGCTGCTTCCTGTATATTTTTTGTAAGGTTTATTGCTGCTATTTCTATATCCATTTCAGTTTGTAACTGTATGAAGGCCAATATGTTGGTTCACTAGTAGAGATATGTTGTAAATTATCTGTCTTTGTTACTTTTAGCAGTTCTCTACCCTTTGAGGTTATTATTCTTGAACCCCACCTTAAATTTTTTGCATTGTAATCTCCTCCGGCTGTAAATCTATTACCTAGCACACTGAAGAATTCTTGAAAGTGTTCTGCCTTGTTGTTATGTTTGGGTGGGCAATAAATCGCAGACATGGACTTCCTCTATGGTTATACTGGTGGCTTGCAGGTAGTCTTTGCAGAATTTACCTCCATGTGCTTTATCATCAGGGTGATTTGTATGATAAAGTTTATATTTGGGAATTTTCAAATAATCTTTGTTCGTAAAATGTTTTTCAGAAACCATCATAACGTCAATATTTTGTTCAGTTACGAATATTTTTAGATCCCTGGCGTGCTGTTGGAGCCCATTGGCATTTGAGACGGGGATTTTGTAGCTAATGGTTTCAGGCATTAGGCAAGTTTGCTAACGACGGTTGTGAGTAGACCAAGCATCGTACTCATATGATCCATTAGTTTGGCCATCATGTTTTCTAATCTAGAAATGTTGCTGCTAGTTTCAGTAGGTTGCGATGTGGTTTCTCGATTCTGTGCTGAACCATTTTCAACCATTTGGGCATAAGTTATACCTGGTTGACTTGGTCGGGTGTGTAGACTGGTAGGTGTAGATTATTTTTGTTGCTGTTGATGCCTTTTTTCTCTTTAGGCAGGAGTTTCTGCAGTAATTGCTTGTGAACTGCGCAACTCTTGTAGTTCGCTGGATGATTTCCGTTACAGTTAGCAAGGAACTCACTAAAAATTAAGACATAATCAAACTTAGATTTTTAACACACAAAAAAACCGTTTTAAAATAAAATATGTACTTAATAATTGTTGTAATAACTTAACAAAAGTATACTACACGTATTTTATATTCTACCACATACACACAATTCAGCTTAATACCTACCTAAACCTATTTATCTATTTTCAATATTGTTTTACCTTCTACTAACTTGATCGCTTTGTAGTCTGAGCTCAAACAATACAAAAATAATAATATAATTTTGTTTCATATACGAAAAATTAAATAAACAGCAAATAAATATCTAATTTGTTGCTCGCGTTTTATTTTTGTAGTATTCAATTCCATTTGGAGTCGGTAGTCATTTCTTATCCATATTGGGTTCTTGATAATTTAATTATGACAATAATTATAAAAGAAAACACTCAAGAAAGACGTAAATGTGATACACTCGACAATTTCTGAGGTACTATGCCGTTTTGATACATGGAATTACACTAAAATACACTAAAATTAGAGTTTATAATAATATAATATGATTAAATTAAATTTTCATTTTAAGCCAGAATTACTGAAAATTGCCGTGGCTTAAGTAACTTAAATAAGTTGATAAATAAATTGGTAAAGCAGGTAATTGGAAATAATGGTAGCAATTTTGACCAGGCTAATATGAGAAGAATAAAGAAGAATGTATTCAATTTATTTATACTGAATAGATTTAACTGAATGTTAGTCTAAGGTTTGATTAAGACTGGAGCATAATAAATCATAACTTACATAGAATTATTTTATTGGTTCTAAACTTTTGATCGGTTACGCATATGTGAATGATACATGAAGCTTCATATATCGTATTTCAAAAATAAACTTATCAATAAGCGCCGAACTGTGTAATTGTTGATTATTTATTTACCAAATGTACGTTTATTATTTTTCCTGGCAATTAAATGGCGAATTCGCCTAATATATATTGAATTAAATGGAGTCATTTGAACAACAATCCATTTGAGTCAAATTAGCGAAAACCAAGCGACCTAGCTTTAATATAATATCAATTAAACGTAGAATAAAGGACATTGACAAATTCTGATCGGTTATTTTCGTATCAATATCGTATGTTCCGGGCATAGTAATGACCGGAACGCTATCAATCCGGCCAATATTATATGTAGCAATGCGCCTATTAGACTATCAATCGGCCGGATTGCCGGCGCATTGTTTCGTAATGGGGTCGCGCTCCACTCGACGTATCGATCACGGCCGGTGAATATTTGATATCGACCCCGTTAACTGTCATTTGTTCGTTCAGGGGGTTCTTAGATTGTTTCAGATTGAGGATCGATGCATAAACTATGGTCTCGTGTGTTTTCTCGACCACGTTTCCTTTAAAATTGCATCATGGCGCTAGTATGGCTAAATTCAAGCAGCAATTGCGTCGGTACACGAACTAAATGTTCTAGGTCCTCTAATTATATGATTCTGCAAGTTCTGTCATTTGTACTGAATGGATTTTTTTGAATTAATATTCACTTCACTCAATCACTTCATATATCCATTTGATTTCGAGGTCAGCGTGTAGTTCTTCGATGGTTACGTAGTGATAAGCATTGGTAATTAATAGTAGAATTTTGTTTTGGGTGCTTTCGTTACTAGTTGGTTTGATGTTTGAGTGCAACTCCATATTTGCATACTCTAGGTACAAATTGGCTTTATGATTGACCGGTAAATCAATCCCTTTAATTTTCGGTCAAGTTGAGAGTACCTTCCAATAACCAATACAATTGCTTGACTTTGAGTCTAATCTGCTCTGCTTTTTGTTTAACATGATGTTTCCAATTTAACTTAACATCGAGATGTATTCCGAGATATTTAGCCGATTCTGCTTGAGGAATCGGGCATCCATCAAGTGACATAATTAAGTTTTTTTCACTTTGTCGCGACGCAAAATTAACATGGACAGATTTGGAGCTATTAAGCTGTATTTTCCAATCTCTAGTCCATCTCTAGTTCTTGTTCACCGCTACTTTTACTTTTTTACAGCCCTAGATAGACACATGATAACAGTGTCACCGGCAAATGTTCCAAGTACTGTTTCTTTTTTGCTAGGATATCATCAATATAGAGCAGTATAGAGCACCGGAAGTGTTCCCAAGACACTAAGTTGTGGAACTCTAACCGAAATAGGTGTTTAAGTGTTGAGAATGCCCCTTCATGCGAGACTAAATTTTTTTTCGAAAAGATATGATTTTAGCAGTCGACAGTAATTCCGCACTAGCAATTCGCTCATTTCGTAAGATTAATCCCAGATACTATACCCGATCAAAGACTTGCAATGATTGAATAGTGGAGAATTAGTTTCTTTTATTTGATATTAATTAATTTGAGTCATTTTGAAACCTTTCTTGTGTAAAACTCATCAGTATTGAAAGTGAATGTACTGTACTATCACCACATCCGTCAAATATATCACCACAAATTTCCATTTTTTTCCACAGATTGATAGTGCTCTTCTTAGTTAGGATGCGTGCTTTAAGTATCAATATTCAAGTGTTTTCATATCGATTATTGCAGATAATAATATCGATCTCTGCAATGATTACGAAACAGAGTTTTAAATGTCCCAGAAAACATTTCTTGTATAAAACAACGGAATATACCAATATGACGCCCTACTGATGTTAACTAATGTTCTGAAATCCTGTTTTCGTAACATTATGACTGATATCTTGATACGAACCATCAAAAGGCACCAAAGCACGTCACTAATGACGTGGTTTCTCTATTCTCAGCTTCAGGACTTCTCCGGATGTATCATATTAATTGTGGAGTTTCAAAAACCGAATAGCCCGCATTCAAATCAGGTTTTTGCAACTTTTAGACGTTTTCTTTTTATTTCACTTATATTAAGTAAACTTCTAGAAGCTCAAGAAAGGAATAAAGAATATTACTTAAGTATCACGAGATGTTTACGCAATCATAACCACACAAAACCCTTATTATACAGGGTCTTTTGACAATAAATGCACACTTTTTACTTCAAGTTCACTCTGAAGACGCTGAATGGCGTTCTTTATCTTCCGTTATGTTTGGTTATCTTTGATTAGATCACATTAATGATAAAGATATCAAAGCTTTTTTTTCTTCTTCTTCGAATTCTTGGATTAGAGGGTACTCTGAAATTATGTTTTGCATTACAAAATACTCATATCGTTATATCTTAACACTCTCCTTATCCAGCTAGTCTTTTTAACCCACTTCGAAAAAGGAGAAGGTTCTATGTTCGACTGTATATATTTAGGACTTGGATTGGACCGATTTTCAATTTTTTTTTATTCGAAAGAGCACACTTTCGACTTCTAACTGATAACTGGTAGTAGTAAAAATAATATTGTAAATAGATAAATGGGTTTTAGTGAGTTTCTTTTTTTTTAAGTCGGTTCAATGTTTTTGTTAAAAATATTTTAACATCTTCTATTGCTTTGTTTATTCAATACTCAAAATTTAACTGTCACTGAAAATCAGAAGATTATTTGCTCGTGGAACTAATAGACAAGGTTAAAGACATTTTTAGAGCTATTAATTGAATACTGTGATTAACTAAGTTAGTTACCAGATAGTTTGAATAAACTTACTAAAGGCAATAGTAAATATAGAAAAAAACTTTAGTAAACAATAGTTACTACAATGACATCGAGTTTATAATAATTCACGGCTAACATTATATCATTTTACTCAATTGTATTGATGGTAATTATAATGATGTAAAGTTTAACATTCTTTAAAGATATTTAATAATAGTCCTGTATATACAACGAAAGATGATAGGAGAAAGGAACTATATCTGAAAGCCGGTGACAGAACTATGCGATTTTTTTGAAATCTCTCGAAAGTAGAACGATATTGTTTGCAAAACTTAGTTAGATAGTTAGGATTGTTGACGTTTACTTAACTACTATATATAATGACGGTAATAATAAAAGGCCGTTCTGTTATAAACTTAGCTTAAGACTATGTGGATATATTTTACGGATGATTATATGAAAAATAGTTTATAGTGGGTGACAAAATAATTCGCTTTTTTAAAGTGAATTTGTTCTAGATTTTAATTAATTGGAATCTACAAATAATTTGGAAACCATTTTTTCTAAACACTAAAATATTATTTGCGAAATAATGTTTGTTACAATATTGTTGATCTAATAGATTTCTACTCAATGTCTAGACTTTCTTATCAAGGAATTAATTTTTAAAACTAAAATTTTAATTAACTTTAAAAAGTCGTTGTAATAGGACCTAACTTTTTTACATTACTTACCAGTAGTGTACTATGATATATGTGTAACCATAACTCCAGGTTCTTTAACAATTTATTTTCAGACCAAAGCATCCCGGGTCGAACACATAGATAGCGCTAGTTTTATTGTATTCTCCGCTTTTTCAGTTAGTACGTTACTAACCTACAAAAGTCATAAATTTGTGAGTTATTGTTAATTCTACACTGCTTGTTGATGGGGAAAAGTACCGTTCAAGCGAAGCAATGGCTTGAAAAGTATTATAAGGATACCGTTGCTGACTTCAAACGTGGTCGTAGAGACATTGATGATGAAGAACGCAGTGGACGTCCAAATGAAGTGGTAACACCAGAAAACGTTGTATATATATATATATATATATATATATATATATATATTGGATTTATAGTGCACGATCATATGACTAAAAAATCGAAATGGGTGCCGTCTTTAGGCACTGTTGCCCAAAAACAAGAATCGTTGTGTGAGACGGCTAACATATACATATATATACATATATACACATCACTTCACTCCGGAATCAAAGTTCAGTTCCTCCAAGTTCTTTAACAAATTATTTTCAAACCAGAGTAATGATGTGTCCTGGTTCACTTCCCCATTGTAGTCAATGGTAGAAAGAATTGTATTAAATTATGTTTATATCGAAAAACTACTCACACACTATTTTTGTAGCTCATAAATTTGATGGCTTGTAAAGCTAACATCAAGTTGATTTTAATTGGTCACCCGCTCTGTATGTGGATGCTTTCTCTTAAGTGAATTCTAAATTACATAGTCCTTCGTTTTTAAAGATATTTTACCACGGTGGCTATACTAATATTCGGTGCAGTTGCAACTCGCTCAAATATATGTCCGATAAAAAAAACCCAGCAACTTCATATTTACTAGTATCAATACTTACCTCTCTAACGCATTTTATTGGAACAATGAGGACTCTCTTACCTCATTCCTGTTTGAAATAACTGACCAAAGAAGTAACATGTTTCAGACTCTCACTATTTATTGGCCTTGGCATTTGCATCAGAGTAATTACAAATATTAAGCGGTGATTTTAAATTTATCAGACCAAGTATAGCGCCAAAAGAACGATAATCTAGATAGGCTAATTCAGTTACATGTTTGGACGCATCAGATAATATTGTGTCTCTTTTCAACTAGAACGAAAACTAGAAGAACTTACAAACTGCAATAGGTAATACATTTGAAATTGTGTGGACGTTAGTTCACTGCTATTCTGGCTGGTAAAAATGTGATTTTATAATAAAATAAGAAAATATGGGTAATTATTTTCCTTCTGAATATGTATTTAGTCATAAAATAAAAATAATTTCTTAATCAAATATTATACTTGTAAGGTTAAATTTCATTCATTTTAAACAGAATCAACAGTTCGAATAATTCTGATCAATACGGAGACTTACGGCAACTATTTGTTCTTCGCTTAATTAATAATCCTCTTGGAACAGTTTGTCGAACAAAGTGGGATGCATCCACGCTGAAGTTTATACAACATTTACATGTTTTATTTCAATATTGTTGTGGGTATGGGCCCTGTTCAAAGTTTCAACGCTTTGCCTTAACATTAATATAACATTAAGTTTTAAAATATGCAAATACGGTTTATCTTGTCGACGGCAGTAGCTGCAGCTTTTTTTAGTGGTATTTGTTTTAAAATACAGTTAATAGAGTCGCTAATGTATTACAACAAAAAAACAAATATTCTTTAACATACTGTCTATACACAGGGGATAGACAGAATAATATGTTGTTGAATGTATGAAGCGTCTGAATAGTTTCCAAAGGAATGTTGTCTCGTTCATGCACCAAAACATCTGCCAATTGTTTAGTGGATATTCGAAATGGAGATCTACTACTCAGTCTCAACTCTAAAACTCTACATAATACTCCTCAAACCATAACCTAAACTTTTTGCCTGTGTTTATAGGCCTAATATCATCCTGGAATATGACGGAATTGTATGCTAATCATAGTAAGAACTTCATTATTCAGGATATCGAGAAATTAATTCCTAGCAATCCAGTCAGTGATGTGAATGACAGACCAGGATATTGATTCCCAAATAAGAACGGAAACATGTTTGACTATAGGAAGCCGGCACTCAGGATTATTCTTCTTCTTTTGAGGTTCTCTATACATAAACTCGACCATTTGTAGGAAACAATGTCAAAGATAAAAAATGATGCATCGAACCACACTACATAATTAAAATCATCAAGTACATCGCCGTAGTCTTTTTGTCGAAACAGTATTAGAATACAACTTTGGGTTTCGTCGACTATTCGTCTTCGCCAATGATGTTTTACCATGTTTTTGATATGCTATCATTACTGTGGATACTGCCCCTCTGGAAATCTTAAACAATTCAGCTGTTTAAATGAGCTGAGCACCAGTAGTTTTTCAGAGATAAAACATATTTCACCAATCGCTTCATTTAACCGCATAATAGACATTTAATACCAAAAAATTAGTGCTGGGAACTATCGTCTGTTTAGTAGTTAACTACTTTTTACTATTGACTGTTTCAGTCGTGTATTTTCAGTTACTATTTTCAGACCTATTAGTTTTATTCTACTGATTTTTACGTTCTGGTTTTGCCGACCTTAATAAAATATTTTTAACAAAAAAATTGAACCGTACATGTATTTTATATTCTACTATATACACACCATTTAGCTTAATACCTAATAATATCGACTAGTTTGACTGCTCTACGACTATCGACTATTCTAAATATTTTCAGTGTTATATTCTTATAGCATGCTAACCCGCAACAAGCTGTATTATGTTGCATTTTGTGCATACTATTTTGCCTCTTTTGTATTAGATGTGGTACTTATTTTAAAGTATTTGTAACAAAGACTTAATTAAGTAGCAGTGAAACACTTCTAGAATAAAATGACGTAACCATCTACTATTTGACGATAATTTAACAAGAAATTTATAGCAAACAATAAAAAATATATTTACCAGATTTCCTTTTATATAATAATGTTGTAATAACAATAATCTCGCAGTACAAACAAGCAACATCCCTCACAGGCAAAAGGCGTATTATTGGCAGGTAAACATTCATTATCTCTAGCGGGATTAACTAACCTGAACGTTTGCTGCCAGATATTGTTGACACAATTCGCGCTTATGTCTCTAATGAACAAGTTAGTTTGGCTCTCTTTGATTAATCAATTTTAGTTCCGTACGTCGAGATGTACGGTAACTACGGGGAATTGGGTCTATCTGATTGATGTAGCGTGATGAAAATTGAACAATGTTCTTAAAATAATCATTGTTTTGTAATAATTAAACTGATGGTATGGCACTTAATCTTAACGATTTTCTAACAAATAGTTTTCTGGTAGGTAATATTTCTCTAAATCCAGTCATAGAGGGGACAGTTTTCAGATGTCTTATTTTGTTTTAAGCTATTGTTTTTAAAAATTCCACGGAAAATAACTACATGCTTGCTGAGGCTTGAGGGTGAAGAAATTTTAAAATTTTCGTCGAATGAAGAAGTGACCGTCGAAATTGAGGCCTATTTTGAAGCAAAAGACAAATCGTATTACAAAAATGGTATCGAGAAGTTGGAGGGTCGCTATAATCTTGTTTTACTATGGTTTCAATTCACCTGTTAACATATTATTTTTAAGTAATTCTCTTTAATTTATTATAAGACAAATATGATTAAAATTTTAAAATATGGTCGAATTTCGTCCACATGCAATCAATAGTGTTAATAAACAAAAAAATATACTCGACGTAACGAAGTAATCCAATTTCAACGGTTCATTAAGGCCCTTAATTAAAATTGACCGAAATTGAAATATACGAAAAGGCCCCGATGCCATAAAAAAAGTCACGTCGGATCTCAATTATAAATTCAAAATAAGAGAGATGACGGAATGAGGCGAGAACCAAAGACAAAAACCCTAGAGATGCCGTCGAGATAGGGGGATAGGGAACTTATTCGCCCTCATTACTCATTCGGTTAAGTGGGACAATCTTTCAAGATCTGGCCGGCAGAAAATTCGAGGATCATGAAAACGGCACCCATTAACAATCCG
This sequence comes from Rhynchophorus ferrugineus, assembly GCF_030347505.1. Classification (NCBI taxonomy): domain Eukaryota; kingdom Metazoa; phylum Arthropoda; class Insecta; order Coleoptera; family Curculionidae; genus Rhynchophorus; species Rhynchophorus ferrugineus. Next base: position 42,036,347 of record NW_027472585.1, read on the forward strand.
AAATAACGCGAACGACGCATCGGTAATTGCCAGGAAACGGTGTCTCCTGCGGTGAGTAATTTGACAAATTGATGTGAGACGTATAAATCAGTTGGCCACGAAATAATGTATACGTAATGCTTTTTCATAGCGAAAAATTTTAATATTATAATTTTCATGCATATAACGAGTGTTTTTTTCTGTAATATGATTCACAAAAATTCAGACAATGATTTTAACGTTATTTGATGCCCTGAATGTAGATCTCCAACCTGTGTGTTGAGTTCGCGCATGGTGGCAGCTCTGCGTCCTTGTAACTTTATTAAACATCTTTTGGAATTGTGTGAATTTTTTAAATGTTTTCGTCGGTAACAACCTGTTGGGTGTCCACTGCGTTCACCGTCTTCGGTGCTCATTTCACCAGGTCTAAACTTATCATATCCTTGATGGTTGATTTTCCTGGGGCAGTGTCCGGAAAGTCGGTATCAAGCTAAGTTTTTGCTCCAACTGTATTTTTTTCCTTCAAAAAACAATATTTTGTCAACAAACGAAATTCCTTTTTATCTATTTTTTTCACAATAACAAAAGTTATTTCACTCAAAATGCTATAATTCACAAACTAATGATCCGACAGTTCTCAAATTTATACACGCATCTTTTGAGGATTAGGGCTAACTAAAAAGCATATGGATTTAATTCTAGTAGCGCCACCTGTATGTCAGACCGGGGACTTTTCAATTGACCTGCTAATAAAACTTGACAATATTTTCAATATAAGATCAGAAATATATTCGATATATAACATTAATTACAGTAACAAATGTCTGTATATTTTAAAATACTCGCAAACTATCTCAAAGACTACTCTCATTAACCTTTTTTAAATGGCATTTATCCAGGAAGTTGTAATAATCAACAAAGTATCCACAAGTCTAAATTACTATATCACTAAACATTATAACAAAAGTAGGATGAGCAAGATTATCTTCAAAACTGCAACAGCTCTAGAGCATCAAATATAAGTATATATGTTGTTTATTTATTTTTATCTTATAAAATCTAACTTTTATCTAATAAAAGTATATTACTTAAAACAATTTGAACGACAATTATTTATTTACAATATTATTTGAAGTATTACCAGCTGATCAGTTTGAAGTCGGTACTGTGTCGGTAATTTTATGACGTATACACAAAATTAAATCACGAACAAAACAATCAGTTGCTACTAGTTAAAATAATATTGTAAATAAATAAATAGGTTTAGGCCGGTATTAAGCTAAATTATGTGTATATAGTAGAATATAAAAAAAGTAGTAGATACGTTAAATAAGGTTTTTGTTCATTTTTATTTAGTTATTACGACGATTATTATGTACATATATTATTTTAAAGCATTTTATTTTGTGTGTTAAAAATCTAAGTTTGATTATTTTTTACCTTTTAATGAGTTCCTTATTTATTTTTTGAAGTCGGTTCAATTGTATTGTTAAAAATATTTTTTGGTTTGATTCTTGTTTGCCATATTGTTCTTCTTCTTTTTCTCCTATAACCTATTGTCTAAATATCTTTCATAATTGTTTCGTTGACATAACTTCCATTTCTATGGTTTTTTTTAACAAGAAGTCTCCCTTATAGCTACATTGAATTGATTACTCTTAAGATATCTGCAAGTGGTCATGCATTCGATGAACAAATGAAAGGAAACAAAGAAAAACTAGTTTGAATTCATAATATAAATATAAAAAATCAACCCATTAATTTGGTTATAGTAATGAAGTAGCCAGTTTAATTCGATTTTTTAAAAGAATATTGCCTATGGAACATTCCCCATTTTTATTTCATGTTTGTAACTGAAAATTTTCTATGGAGGTAGTTGATGATTGAAATTAGATTTGTAGATTTCTGAAATGTGTTTTGCAATCTTCAAGACGCAGAAATTTATACAGAGATGGCAGATTGAAATATCATAAACTATGAATAGGAAAAGGTTATTTTGAGGTTATATTAATCTGTTACACCTCAAGTGCAATGAACGCGACTCTTTTAAAAAGACTTTTTTTTAAATAATTCTCTAATAAGTTCCGCATTTTTTACCTCGATTAATTTACTTTTAACCAAACGATTTCACCCACAAAATCTCCACCAAGAAGTCGATCAGATGTAATTTAGACGCTGTAAGGATCAAGTTTCTATACTCGATCTCAGACAAACGTACTTACTGTGGGCTATATTCTCGGAATAGAATCATTTAACATTCAGTAACAGTGTGGTTTTATTGACCCTGATTGAATTCGGTACCAAGCAACCATTGTAACATAGCAAACCACCAAACCAATTTAAGAGACTCGATCTTGTAACATTCTTACATCCTCCGCATTTGTTAAACATATATTATATTAATTTGATTTCGTTTTCGTGAAAATCATCAAGTCTAAATCATGGCACATTGTTTTATAAGATTGTTATTGTGATATGTTATATGTCAAGATACTGTGAGTACAAATAATTCTTAGCTGTGTTCCACTAATAAGTTATGATTAAGACTCACTAATGAAAAACGTCATTTCCTATCTTGTTTAATTATTTATCAACAATATATTAACTTTGATGTATTAATGATTTTGTATCAACATCATGTCTTTTCTTCCTAAATTTTTTATAGAATTATATCTAACATACGAGTGTCACTATTTATATTTCGGGAAGAGGGAAAAAAACAAATAGTTAAGCTGCGAATATATTTTTATTGTTTTTCAAAGTACTTGAAGACTTCTGGCAAACAAATGGTTGTGTACTAATCAGAATTTACTGTTCTACTCCTTCTGTTCTGCTCCTTACTGTATCCTCTAGAGGCACTGTTGCAATATGACCAGTTTTCCCGAAGAAACAAGCCACCATTTTCTTCGAAGTGCATCATGCGGAAGCAATTTTTGTTGGATTTGGTTCATCTTGGAACACCCATATAGTCGACTGCTGCTTACTTTCGGGCTCATACGAATATATCCATGATTCGTCAGCTGTCACGATTTCATAAACGTCTTTCGAAACATCGCGATTTTGAGCGATTTTCAAATTGTGTGGGATCTATTGTGTTGAAGCTTCACCGACAAGCTTCATTTTTCAATAGGTATCATTACGTCCAAGTGTGAACTAAAAATTTTACTGTAAAAAAATGTCGTATATACGTAGCATCAAGAGATACATCTTTTTTTTAAATAAATGTCGTATGAAAAGTAGTGTACTGAAAGATGGGAAAAACAGCGGCTATCTATAGACAACATCTGAATAATACTAGAATAAAATATATTGAACTGATATTTCACAAAAAGCTTTTTTGTGAAAGAACGAAATTTTAATTAAACCCAAAGTATTTCACAATAAGTGCCCAAGATAACACTAAATAAAACACATTAATGATTTATTTATACCTGTAATAGAACATTATTGATCTACTTTGGTAATTTTACACATTCATGTTTCCCTCATGGCTTGGTTACCGGATTTTAATGATTTAATCCATCGCTCCTTAATACCTAAACAGTCAAGTTTCATTTTATTCTTAGGGGATCTTAGTTACCTAACTGTTCGTCTCGAAAGATCCTACGGGATCGCTTTTTATGAAAACCTTTTTAAACCAAGATTAAAAAGTAAAAGTCGTTATACTTATCCAAAAGTTGTTCCCGCAATTATTTCAGTAGTTTCTCTTCTGACTGCTATTTTTATGCAATATTATATCTTATCTAGCTGATCTATCTGTATCAAGCCACCCTGAATGGTTTGTATTGTTTTCTATGTAAAATATTTCGGAGTTAATTGCCAACAGGTTAAAGACATTTACCGACTTGTTCCTTTTTTTTTTGTATCAAGCGTATTTAAAATAATTCGAATTCAATCGGATTAAAAAGAAAGTTGTACTTTAAAATTAGATATAGGGTAGTCTGATATATATATCAACTATATCAACCGGTTCTTGATTGGATTTATTGTTTTTTTTTGTATGTTATAATTTGGTAAGCCACAGGTTGAATAGCTATTTTTTTTATTGCAGTAATCTGTATTTCTTATTTGTATATGACTATGTCCTTATATGTATATGCTGAATAGCTAGTGGTTTAATAGATTGAAATTTAACCTTCTAAAATTCAAAACATTGCTCGCATTTTCTAATGAAATTTCTAGCGCTATAATCTGCCAAATATTTGTCTAAAGATGTCTATTTAAATCCTATGCTTCCTAATAGTATTTGAAGGGATGACTTCAGTCTGTTCTGTCTGGCTTCGGAATTTTCACTCAGAGTAATAATAAGCTGCGATTTGAAATTGATTTTAAAACGAATTTACAAACTGCAATAGGCAAAATATTATACATCTTGATGACGTGTGTTCACTGCTATTTTGGATTTGACTACCTATATGTCATTCCTTTGAATTCCACTTGGATTTTAAAAACTAAACCCAAATCAATCGTGTACGATAACGTTTCTCGTTGGATTCGGTGTCTGATTTTACGAGAATCCGTAACTACTCACGACTCGCCTATTTACGAACGAAATTTCGCTTAAATATTAAGTTAGTCACGAGCCAGAACCGAAATCGAACCCGAACACGGAAACAAAGGAGGTGAACTTCGCTCGGGGGACAAAAGACCATCGCCGACTGCATTAGTTTCGACGAACTAGTGCGACATTATTTCTGCTAGATGGCGCCACTCGAACGGGCCATCGTCCGATTAAGATAACGAGTAGCTCTTGTGTACGATCCATTGTTTGCTCGATGGCGGTTCATTAAGTTATTTTCCCGGTTCCTTTCGGTAGGAAGGACTTTTCAAAGTTTCTGTCGATTTTTCCGCTACGTAACGGTAACGATATGATAAAAGCTATAACGTCCGGCGACTTGAAATACCGACCGCTTATTTATAATATAGTTTTATTGTGTCTTGAAGTTGGAGAATATTCCCGATAGAGGGCAATAACTCGCCAACTTAAAAAGTCGAGCTTCAGCAAGTCAAAAATAAGTTTCTTCAAGTTAATATCATCGTAGATTTACACAGTGTTTTTAAAAGCGTGTTTATTTGACTTAGAAAATCGTTACAATTAAAATAAATATGATATAAGCATTGGGAATTAGTTTTCAGACATTTTCAATAGATAATGATAGTGTAGAAATATAGTGTAAAGACAACAATAGTTGATGGAAAAAGGTAAACGTTAGAGTAATTATCTATTGTCTGGTTAGCCATAACATTTGTTAATAATTTTTTGCAGACCTATAGTTTTTCATGCTGGAAACAGGAATGGTTTTATTCTTGGTGCAGAATTAGTGTTTTCCTCTAGTCTAAGGTTGACTACCATGGAGAATATGAATTTTTTTTGCACTGGTTTGAAAATCATCTTTTAAAGAACTTGAAGGAACCATCAGTTATTGTTATAGACAATACACCATATCATAGTACACTGGTCCCAACGAGTGTATCAACAAAAGCTGCAACTAAGGAATGGCAACATTCACTTTATCTTTTTATATACAAATTATCGTAATTACTATCTGCAATATTCCGTTAATGCTTTGTTAGAAAATACATTAACTAATGAAACCTGAAATGATTTAGAACGTAATATCAACAAAATTTGCAGAAAAATGTTAATAACATTTAGCATCTTACTGACCTGTTTTGTGTTGACCTGACATAAAATTAATCCAAAAGACATATAAATTATTTTACAAATCCATTATGGAAATACAATATACAGTTTTCAACAAATAATCAATCCCTAATTTAGCAAAAATATAATTAAAGAATATTTTCGAAATGTGTTCCATTGTATTCACTACCCAAAAACATTACCGTCCTATGCTGCAAATAGACTCTGTTTAGCCACTCGTTAAACATTTCTTTGTAATTAGCGAGTAATTAGTAAATTTCTCTCATTATAGCGATTTTATGCTGCACGAAATTCGTAATAAATATCAGCAGAGGTTCCACGTATTCCTGCAGTTTCATAATTGTTATAGTTAGCGCTGATAATTAATGGAAATATTCAGAAACACGAACAAACAAAAAGTCTTGCTAGACGACTTACAAAAACTTGGCGAATTTTCGTATCTTTTTCCATTTATACCCTAAAAGATAATAATAATGAAAATTTCAGATTATTCAAAGATAATTCATCTAAGACCCTTTATAGACCCTAAACAACGAACTTCTTATAGCCAAGTGTTTTTGTTGAGAGTTTTATTTATCTGGCCGAAAATATGGAATTTTAAAGGAGCGAAATTATCCTAATAGTGCTTCATAAAGTCGGCAAAAAGTTAGTGGCGGATTTTCGAGAAGCCCTGGAAAAATAATAATGGATACCAAGTCGAACTTTGTGCCGACTATATTTCAGATCGCTGACTTAAGAAAAAGAAGTTTTTGTTTTTGAAGCGTAAAGATAAATAGATATGTGCACGAAAAATTAATATACAGGGTACATGAAATTAAAGTTTTACGGACTGTTTGGATATACTAAAGTCAGAGTTGTCAATGTCAATTTATAAAATGTTCCAATAATTATATAATAAAGAAACTTAGAAGCGCATCTCCTATGTTAAAATTGGTTCTAAGTTACGCTCGGAATCCCCCTGTGAGGGCGCTTACGCATACGCCGTATGACAGTTAGTTACGGTGGGAAATTAAAAAAAATTCTTTTAATTTTACGGGGAAAATAAAAAAATTAAATATATTTAAATATATTTTATTGAGATATTACAATTACATTAATTTTCCTTGACCATTAAGACATTGATATAATCACAGAGATATCTCCACTACCCAAAACACGTAATCTACTGATATTATCTTCTCTAATATTTAAAACGAATACTAAAATAAGATAATATAACTATTAATGGTTCTATTGTATTATTTTTTAGAATCAACTGTATTAACAACCTAGCTAAATTGAGGTACATTTTATCAAATATGACAATTGCAGTTCGGTCTATACAGTCAAGTTTCTAAACTAACGACTAAAATTAGAGGTTACTACTCCAGCAGCAAAAAGGAACCTTACTCAGTATCTGCATTAATGTTCTTCTAGAAGGCAAGCGGAATATCTTCGATAACAGTTTATATCCTCTGCCATTGCATTTCAATAAGGATAAAGCCATTAGTTTTTCATCCAACCTGAAACGAAACTGATTGAACAGCCTGAGATATCTGTAAATGAACATATCTATCAGCATAGATAGCATAGATATAACAGCATCAATGAACATATCATCTCTTGTAGTAAAGGTAAAAAATCTCATTTTGCTTGATGTGTAAAACCTGCCACAGTGGCCCAATTTATTAACAATATATATATATATATATATATATATATATATATATATATATATATATATATATATTAAAGTCTCCTTTTAGCAACTATGAGTTTGTCTGGACTGGACCTACAGTTTAACGTGGGCTCCGAACCACGGTCCTCGGCATTAAGCCTACCGACTGGCGAGTGACCAACTTTAGAAATCATCCCAGAAGACATCCGGTCTTACCCAGCCTGGTTATTGGCGTGGCTGGGATCATCTTGTCGGATTTTACACTCTTACCTAGGATAATCACAAATTTTAAACAATCACAATCATAAATATATGACCATGTCCCAGCAGGATTTTAACCCGCGGCTATCACAAGAGTAGGAGGACCGTCCTATCGCCTTTACCAATGCGCCACCAATCCGGCTGATAAAAAGTTTCTTATCCTAATCGGAAAAACAATTAAGAATCAAGCTTCCGGACCAGAAAGACCTCTTAATAAAACAAAATTGGAGACACCTTGTTAGGCACGTTGTCAACCAACCGATCGTCGTATTTCTTCGGCTCTGCAGAACTCTGAGCGTCCGGACCGAAAACAAATTAAGGCAACGATAATAAAACGGGCGAGGAGGATAAAAATCCGCGACTGTAAAGTGTCTGCCAGATAGGCCAGCGCCGAGCCAGATAAATTTCAACGTTCACAAAGCCGTTATCTAGTCGGCCAACACGCGACCCACCCGTACGGCCCACGGTGATCGGTCGCGGCAACGTGATAGACGGAGAGGGCACGACATTTTTCGCGTCCCGGGTACGTGTAGTTAGACGGGTACCGTTAGAGGTCGCCCGGGTCGGCGAAAAGTTGATAACGATGGAATTTCGCGCCGAGATACCGGGCGACTGTTATGTCGGCGATTTTCTTGAACGTTTTTCTTTTATCTCACGACACACAAGACGTTTTTAGAACATATCGGGTTGGGGGAAAAGTAATTTCGGCATCTTTCGATGTTTGGCAAAGTTGTTATGTAATACGGCCCTGAATATCCGGCCATATGTTTCTAAAACTACCACAATGGTGAGCGAGTGAGACCGATTGGTCAATTTCCTAATTCTAATAGACATTGAACATGCACACTTGTTCTAATCTAGCCAGAGATTTTTGAGAACTACGCGTCCTTTCCTATATACGCCTTGTCGTTTACCACAGTTGTGGTTAGAAGTCATTTTTAGGTTAATTTTGTACTTGTAATATTTTGTTGAGATGATATAATTATTTTATAGGTATTAGAGGCAGATAATGCGAAAACAAGTGTATAAGGTATGAATTTTTAGTAAAATATTATTATTTTATAACACTAATTTTGTAAATTGTTATGGGACAAAGGATATATTTTTATGTTAAATAATCTGGAAATAGAAGTTATTTAAAGATTATAGTAAAGGTTAGAATGAAATATGATCATGTTTGTATAGGTTTTCTGCCTATTTGTTATTATAATTATATCTTTCTGATTTTACAGATATTTTAAAAGATATTTCGAATCAATACAAATACACGTACGTATTCAACATCTGTGATAATATTTCTGAGTAAAAGAGATAAATGAAGTTATTTGAGTTTGACCAGAATCGATTAGTCCTTAGTCTCTTGCAGAATTGAAGTGACTGAATATTCTAGATACACCAAGCTAGAAAATCTAGTAAAATATTGAAGAAAATGAAGTAAAAATATTATCAATATATACTAGTGCCGGCTCGGTTGGTGCAGTTGTAAAGGCAACGGGACGGTCCACCTACTGTTGCGATAGTCGCGGGTTCGAATCATGCTGCTTAATTTATGTTTGTCATTGTTTAATATTTGTGATTATCCTAGGCAAGGGTGCAAAATCCGACAAAGAAAATGATCCGAGTCACGCCAGTAACCAGGCTGGGTAAGACCGGGTGTCTTGTGGGATGTTTTATAAGTTGGCCACTCGTCAGTTGGTAACAGTAAACCCTTGTTGGTAAAAGAATCCTGGGATTTTACACTCTTGCCTAGAACATTCACAAAATTTAAACAATCACAAACATAAATTTACGACCATGCCCCAGCAGGACTAGAACCCGCGGCTATCGCAACAGTAGGAGGACTGTCCCATCGCCTTTACCACTGCGCCACCAAGCCGGCTTGATAAAGTTTTAAATGCGAGTTTAAAACATAAGATTAAAATGCTTCTTGACCCATATTTAAAAATATTAGAGTTGTATTTAATTTTCCGATACTTCATAGTCAAATATATACATATATATCAGGATTTAATAATCATATCCTGAGAGTTAAAGCGAGTTTCCTTCGAATATCTATTTCATAGTTTGCAGATCCTTTTAACGATGACGTAAGGACGTCGCCACCGTCCAAGAGTAGTTTCAATGAGGTGCCCAAGACGATTTTTCGTCGAGGATTTTCGACCTTTTGATGTATTTTTCATCGAGATGCCTAGCTTGATACTCGACTCGACCTTTTTTGTGTCGGTCTGAAAAGACCCTTCCCTGTGCATATATGCGGGATTATTGAAAAATATCAACAGGAAAGAGAAAAAATGGACCATTGAGTCATGTAAATGAAACATCTTGATACCTGAAATATATTACGCTTTTAGAGAGTGGCTTTGTAGTTTTGGCTATTGATTTTGATTTTAATAAGAGGATTTTGCCTCTTATGTTATATGCAAGAAAATAATTCAGGTTATTTAAATCCCCTTTTGTTGAGGTCAAATTTTAACTCAATTTATTTTATTGAATTTAAAAACAGTTTCTGCACCAGAAAAGAATCTTTTGGAAAATAATTAATATATATATATATATATATATATATATATATGGATATATATATATATATATATGGATATATATATATATATATATATATATATATATATATATATATATATATATATATATGTCCTATATATGTATAATCCTTCCAATAAATCTGTCAATGCACTTCATATACACCGTCGAGCATATTACCAAATTCGGTTTACAAACACGTAAAATCCCTTCTAAACACGGAGCAGTTTTCTATCTCATTTTACTAATTAGCATTACTCTCAAACGAACTACAAGCCTATAGACCTATATCACTGCTGCCAGTGACATCTATGATTTTTGAAAAACTCCTGTTGAAAAGAATAAAACCGATCGAGAGAAAAAACCTAATACAAACACACCAGTTTGGGTTTATTAACAAGCATTCAACAATTGACCAGGTCCACAGAATAACAGATATTATTGAAAATGCCTACGAAAGTAAACAAAAGTATGCTCAGCCATATTCTTAGATGTGGCACAAGCTTTCGATAAGGTTTGGCATGAAGGCCTTGTTCATAAACTACAGAAAATGTTACCAAAACAACACACCGAACTACTAAAATCGTATAATACAGCCAGAATACTTAGAGTTAAACAAGAAGAAGTTTAATCTACAATAAAGGAAGCTAAAGCATTTGTACCACAAGAAAGTGTACTGGGGCCAATGTTTTATCTACTCTACACTTGTAATGTATCGCAAGTGGAAAATATGACTATATTTGCTGATGATACTGCAATTATAGCTGTGCACAATAGTGTCACCCGAAAAATACAACAGGCAAGTGGCTATCTAAATAATTACTAACTAGTAACAATGTAATAATTAAATAATAAAAAAACAATACTGTAGTTAAATGGAGACAGAATGAGGTCTGATGTGTCCGAATATGTAACCGAATTGGTCTATAAAAATCGATTTGTGTTGGTACTGGTCAATACAGTTGTCATATGTCAATGTAAATATAATAAAACAAACAATTCTAACTTACAAACTATTGTAGCTGTTATAATGTTTTTGTTTCATTATTTTATTTATATTAATATTTTATTGTCGGAGTCAAAATAAACAAAAGCTTAAATATTGTGTGGCAACATTGCATTATACATTTTGATAACCTGCATTGGCTGTTTTATTGGAAGGACTATATCTTACCAGATTTCCTCAAAATTATGCACAAATATAGAAAAAAAAATATAACCTATGATGTCTTACCCAATTTCAAGTCCAAAGAAAGGAATAATTGGCTATTTTTTGCTTTTACGCGCATAGTGAGTACTAGCGTTGGGAACTATCGACTAAAAACAGTCGAAGCAGTCGATAGTCGCAAAACTATTTACTATTTTCAGTCAAATGCACGGTTCGACTGTTTTTTTTTTCAGTTCGTGATGTCAGACGAGGATGTACGAATCTTTTCCTGTATAAATTGTTAGAGAGGAAAGAACGGAGATAATTGCTAGGAGCAGTTAATTTTATATGTACTTATATTTTCCAGCGGTAGTATATGCGGGACGGAGATATACATATACTTCACGTACCATCTATAAAAAATAAAAGCAAAAAAAAATAAAACAATAGAATTTCAACAAAACCTAAAAACTAAAGATGTACAATAACCATAAATACTATATAAAAATTAAATATATACCTAATCATAGAAAAAAAAACTAATCCGTGATATAATTAAAAATGATCGCACAATAACTACTAGAGCTTCTTTAAATAATGTAAATGCTTTATTTATTATGGAACGGAAATATTTTTTAGAGAGAGTAATCGAAATATGACTTATTATTGCCATAAAAACAGCAAAATATTTTACCATTTATCATTCCCAATTATAAACTTTTTACCTTATTACATTAACAATCTTGAAAAATATCGTTCCAAAATGCTGCTATATTAATATACAATATATTGTTATTTACAAGGAAGCTATCAAAAAAATCATAAAACTACATACATTATATATACATCTATGTAAGCATAAATTGGGTACATTTTTGTCAAGGTCGCGGCTAGGACGACAGAGCCAGAACGTCAAAAATCAGTCGAATGAAACAAGTAGAACCAAAAATAGTAACTAAAAGTACACGACTGAAACTGTCGATAGTAAATAGTAACAGTCACTGGTAGGAAGTAGTAAAAAATAAAAAAAATCAGTCGAACTAAAAATAGCAACTCAAAGAGTCGATAGTAAAAAGTAGTCAATTACTAAACAGTCGGTAGTCAATTTCAGTCGATAGTTACGAACACTAGTGAGAACAAAAGTGTATCGACAAACAGATGTGTGAAAAGAAATTCTGTAAACTTTTGAGGCTCATCACTAGATTAGATAATTAACAGACAACGTTGGTCATAAATCTCGATAATATCGGTTTACATTCTTACGTAACCGATTCGTTTTTGTTATTTCTTTCCTCCTTCGCGGATACGCATCGTCGCCGTTCTGTTCCCACATTCGCAATAGCCATGCAAACAATTATAATTGTCAGCACACTTCGCACACTATTGTTCCTATCCGACCGCTGTTGCGGACCCCATTGTTCGTCCGCTTTGTGGGAAAATACCTCGGACCGTGGGAAAAAGCCAGGAAATGGCACACGTAAGAAGAACAACTCTTTCCCCCCGGCGTGAGGGGGGCGGCTCTCGATTGGAAATAGACGGGACGATGAAATAAATAATGAAAATCGAGACGTTCTGTGCCTTTTTTCATGCCGGTCGAGATTCCGGGACAAAAAGTAGGGCGAAACCGAATGTTGTGGTATTAAAGTGTGACATCTGGGGTCTGATATATATAGTTTTATACAATATATTACATGGTATAAAAAATCGATTTTATATATATGCTGGTAGGATATTTTTTGGGTGAAATTACTATCAGAAAAGAAATGAAAGTATGATAAGTTTTCTAGTTAGATTTAAATCCTATTTGGAAGCAAGAAATATTGAGAAACCGATTTTTATGTTATTTTCTCACATTTTAATATTTCAATACCAAAAAAGTGTTTATTTAAAGCTTATTTAATTCCACTATTTAACTTGTTATATTTTCCTTTTTGATAGATGTAGAGAACTGATCTGTAAATATTCACATATTATGCATTTGAATACAATTATCGATGTAAGAGGTCAATTGAAAAGTCCCCGACCTACCTACTATGGTAGTAACACTTTTTTTGGCAAAATTAGTTTTTTTTATTCAACGTAATTCCCTTCAAGGGTGGTACACTGATTATAGCTACCCTCCAATTTTTCGATACCATTTTTATATTACGATTTGTCCTTTGCTTCAAAATAGGTCTCAGTTTCGTCGGTCACCTCTTCATTCGACAAAAATTTCTTCCCAGTGAGCATTTTTTTGAGATCTGAGAACAGGAAATAGTCGCTGGGGTCAGATCTGGAGAATTCGGTAGATGAGGAAGCATTTCGAAGCCCAATCATGGATTTTTGACATGGTGCATTGTCTTGGTGAAGCAGCACTTTCTTTTTCATCAAATGCGGCCGTTTTTCGGCGATTTCGTCCTTCAAACGGTCCAATAACACTATGTAATAGTCGCTGTTGGTCCTTCCCTTTTCAAGGTAGTCAATGAAAATTATTCCGTGCGCATCCCAAAATACAGACGCCATAAACTTGCCAGCCGACTGTTACGTTTTCCCACGCTTTGGGGCGAATTCATCGTGTGCAGTCCACTCGGATGACTGTCGATTGGACTTCGGAGTGAAATGATGAAGCCATGTTTCATCCATTGTCACATATCGACGCAAAAACTCGGGTTTATTACGCTTGATCATCTTCAAACACTGCTCCGAATCATCAACCCGTCTTTATTTTTGGTCAAAAGTGGGCTTGCGCGGCACTCACTTTGCATAGAGCTATCTCATACCCAAATATTCGTGAATGATAATTGTACACGTTCCGTTGATATCTTTAGGGTATCGGATATTTCATTCAATTTCAATTTACGACCATTCAAAATCATTTTGTGGTTTCTGTTAATGTTTTCGTCGGTAACAACCTCTTTTGGGCGTCCACTGCGTTCACCGCCTTCGGTGCTCATTTCACTTCGTCTAAACTTTGCATACCAATCCTTGATAGTTGATTTTCCTGGGGCAGTGTCCGGAAACTCGGCATCAAGCCAAGTTTTTCCTTCAACTGTATTTTTTCCCTTCAAAAACCAATATTTTATCAACAGGCGAAATTCGTTTTATCCATTTTTTCACAATAACAAAAGTTGCTTCACTCAAAATGCTGTAATTCACAAAGTAATGATCCGACAGCTGTCTAATTTATATACGCATCTTTTGGGGGTTAGGACTAACTAAAAGACATACTATCTAATAGACGCCATCTATGTGTCAGGCCGAGGACTTTTCATTTGATCTGTTAGACTTTAGTTAAAGACTTACTATTAAAATTATAATTAGGCATTACATTTTGTTCAAGAATAGACCTTCCAATTCTAAAGCATGATATAGATCATAAGAAGTTTTCTGAAGTTTATCATTGTTTACTTTTAAAAACCATTTCTGATCTAGAGCAGAAACCTTTGAAAAATTGTTGTATTTGGACCTTCACATCTTGGAAAATCTTTTAAAATTTGGAAAAATTTTACATTTAAACAAATTATATTTACCTTAAATATAAATTTAAATGCCATACAATATTTCAAATTTAAAGAAATAAAGGAAATGTGTAATGTTCAAATACCTTGGAAAACATATAATCCGTTCAATAAAACGGTAAACTTACATCATCTGAATGACGTATCTGAATGACGAATGATGAATCTAAAGTTATGGCTTGAAAACGTCGCAATGTTGCCGCATTAACTTTCAGATTTAGTTCATTATGGTTTTGATATACAACAAAATTTTAATCTAAATATAATAATTAAACAAAAATACTGTTGTCAAATATAATTTATTTTAACATTTTAGTACATCTAATGCATACATTATCGAATGACTTAAAATTACCTTTTAAATATAGTAATGTTTTGTTAATATTTGTAGATTATATTGGATATTTAGTTTTTTCATATCAAAAAATTTGGAAAAGTCAAACAAAAGTGGTAAAAAATTTCGTTTTCAACTGCTGTGTGCTCAGCTTTATAGGCCATATTCTTAAAGAATTTAAAAAATACGAAAAAAATCCTTTTTTTTCAAATCTCTAGTCTAAACTAGAGAAGAATTCTAGAATACCCTCCTAGAATGCTTCCTTATTTTTTAACTTGCCGAATTTTCAATAAGCGCTTTATAAACACTGATATTTTAATCAGATTAATAAATTGATTCTATATATATAGTCTCCTTTTTACCAACGAGGGTTTATCTGGACTGGACCTACTGTTTAACGTGGACTCCGGACCAAGGTCCTCGGCATTAAGCCTACCGACTGGCGAACGATCAACCTAGAAATTATCCCAGAAGACATCCGGTCTTACCCAGCCTGATTACTGGCGTGACAGAGATCATTTTCCTTGGTTTACAACCATATCATACCAGCAGGATTGACCCCGACTATCGCAACAGTAGGTGGACCGTCCTGTCGCCTTTATCACTACGTCAACCAAGTCGGCATGAAATTATTCTATTTAATTCCTGTTAAGCAACAAACAAGGCACACCAGCTCATATTAGGTGAATACACTGCTTCGTCTATAGGGGTGTTTTCATTAAAATTCTTTGTTCAGTTAATGTGTCCATTAAAAAGAAATCAGAAGGCATTGAAATTTCACGTGGTACCTTAGCACGGACAGTGTTACCAACTTTAACAGAAAAAATCCTAACACATTAAATGAAAATACGATTCTCTAAGGGTCCATTTTCTCTATACCTAACTATTAATCGAATAATGAAAAAACTTCACCCAAACATTGGAAAAATAGGTTTTATCAGTCCTATTTTTTTTAATCCATACCAACTGAAATCGACTTTTGCGGTTCTACTTGTCTGTCTGACCTGGACGGGTGCGCTTATTTATTTTATTTAGTTTTTTTTTACGTAGCTCTCCCCATATCGTGTTCGGCCATTGTCGTTAATTAAAGAGTTTGCTGTGTTCGGTATCAGTTTTTTTTTGTATGGATTTCAATGTTAACCCATATATTTCGGTGGAATTACTCTATCCAGAAAGGAAAAAACAAATATAGAAAACACATAACTATATATCAGTCTAGTAGGGTATACAAATCGTAATATAATGTAATAAAATCAAGAATTTAATTAAATTTAAAAAAAATATTGCACAGAATGCTGTCTGATGCGTCGAAACATGTAATAGAATCAATATATCGATAGCAATAACCCTGTTGTCAAATGTCTACAAAATTCTTCAAGACGTTCAAACGTTGTAAGCCAAAAATCCAATCAGTTGCTGCAACAATTCAACGTGTTGATGTCAAACATTTCGATGTGCATTGACTGTTTCATTTGATGGACTTTATAAACCCTTCTTGCTTGTCCCTTTTCTTTTTATGTTTAACCAATCGCTGTTAAAATTAAATTAAATGAAAAATTAGTTGAATGATTTAAAAACTAGTTCCAATGACACATTTAAACAATCTATACAATTGGTTATAAACGATCATCCTGATATATTATTGGTATTTTGTATATAATAACATGAGTATTATATCATAAAAGCCTAGTTCTTGATACGCATGGTTATCGATGTTGCCAGTTCTTGTAAATTATATGTATATTTGTGGAACATAATATAAATAGAACAAATTATCTTGAATTCACAAATTATCCTAAAATTTACCTAGAATCTGAACTTTTTTGGTAAAATCTCCATCTTCTATACTATAATAAATGTAATATGAAGAAGATTTTATAAAGACATTTAATTCTAAAAGGGAAAAAAGGTAAAATAAAACGATATGTAACTACAGTATATTATCATTCACCTCGAAATCTTCAAGGGAGTCTAACGTCACCGTTTCTTCTTCAATTTTAATGTTTTAGAGATACTCTATATGATTTCGAGCAGTGATTTCGATGAAGTATGGTCACATAAAGAACATCGTGTCATATTTATCTGAATTATTACTTTCACAGGCTCAGATATGCCTGAAATTATAATGAATTTGGTATAAGGTTGAGATTTAAGATCATTTTGCCATTAAAGATACGGTAAATAAAAATTCAATAAATGCCCACCTGGATCGAGAATCCTCATATGTCTCTTCATATTAGAATTGCTACAAAAACTCTATTGATGACTATATTCATGAATTTTAATGACTCTCGTCCATTACTGTCTGCTACTTATAATGACAATACAACAACAAATAATCTATAAACAGATATAAACAATCTAGGGCTAGTGCAAATCAGGCAAAAGGTACTAGGACTATATCTGATTAATTTTATTTCGCATTCACCATATTTCAGAAAAAAAAAAAGAAATTTGTTAATAATAAATAATAATAAACTTTTCATTTAAATATAAAGTACATTAAGACACAACTATTGTTGTTTTATATTTTAAGTTCCTAATCATTGTTGTGATGAAAAGGCGAAGGAACACATCTGAAACAAAACAAAATGTTATGGAAACGGATGCTATTATTTAATTAATATCGAGGTGGCTTGATACGGAATGCATAATATCGCGATCGTACAGAAAATTTTCTATCTAGGGGGCCGTGAGAATCGCCTACAATACCGACCAACGGGACCATTGTGCGGCCTTGCAATTGTTCGCCGTCGCCATTTTTATATAATTGTTATGCGTCGAATTTGTTTTGCGCGGGTTACGTGGTCGTCCTTTGTATGCGAGAATACTTTCGCGTCGCGCGATCGTTCCCACGGGCTAGAACGCTGCGAAAAGTTTTCGCTAATTTTCCTATTATATGGGATAAAATGGATTTATTTATTTTTTGAGATCAAGTTTTTCTCGACGAAATGGTAGAGGCGCCTGAGCAACTATTATAAATCGATACAGTCAAGAATATTGTTACTATATTGTCGTTGTGATAAATGTCTATTTTCTTTTATTGCTATTTCATTCAAAATATAATATCGAGTGTATGAATAAGTAATCCGTGTTTTTTTAAGATTCTATCATCAATGAATATCGTATCGTATCTAGCTGACCAAACCACACTGTTTTTCACTTTCATATTATTATTATTTCTATGCACGTTTGGGTCCTATTGAGTCATACGAAGTACAGCAAAAAGTCATTTCTGTATTTTTTATCTTCTTTTGGCCCATATTGCCTTCATTGTCTCGAAATGGACTGTTTTTCGTTCAACTGATCACTTGGTTCCAGAGAAAGGTCATATACCATAAAATTATTTCCAAAATAAGAATATATATATATATATATATATATATATATATATATATATATATATATATATATATAGTAATTTATATGATATATTTGATTGTTCGGATTAAATTAAATTCTCATAACTGCCTCAAATATTTTTATATAAATACAAACTTCATGAGTTTTGAGCATAGGAAATAATGTTTTATTATTATATGTTAAACCCTTAGAAAGTCTCATTCGCATTTCAACAAAACATTTTATAGTATATAAATATACGTAAGCTGGATTTATATACGTATAAAGAGGTATTTTACTAATGTCAAGTTGGAGTTCCTATTAATGTTTAATTATAATGTCTGCCATAACAACAATTAATATGATAACGGTGATAACTTTTAGGCTAATTTAAAACTGTTATAATTGTCCATTTTCGATGGTACTCCCGAATAATAGTTCAACAATTTAAGTCACTACAACTCCTAAGATATTTAAATAACACTTTCCTCGTGATATCACACGCTGACCAGTCTCTAGAGTAAAAGCATGCATTGATCGATGATTGTTGTGTACCGAAAGACGTGATATATATTGTGGTTTCTTATATATTTGCTAAATTGAATTAATATGGTTTCTTATATTTTTGTAACTATATTTTCTTTTAGACGCTGTCTATTAACGTATAACTCTATTGATTGCTAACTTTTTTCAAATAACGCTAGAGCTAGAACGTCTTCTAAAAAGCGTATCATCTCTCCTATAGTCTATCTAATAAAACAACCAATTCATGTCATTAAAATTTATGACATAAGCAGGTCGTCGCATTAACTTAGAATTTTGTTTTACAACGTTTGTCAGTTTGTAACCTCTACTTATTATCAGTAATATTTTGAAGAAATATGTGGACATTTAACAATAGTGTCGACCAGTACTAATACAAATCGAATTTTGTAGACGTGTTCCGACGCATCAGACAGTATTCTGTCTCTTTTCAACTAGGGTAAAATGAGAAGGAAAAGTTCCTTCAGATTTTAAAACGAATTTTACATCTTTTATTGAAGGGCTATAATTAAGATACCATTTATTTAAAATAGTTGCTTTTGTTTTAATGTGTTGACCATGACAACAGTTCAAATGTTTTGAATAATACTTTTATAATAGTGCAGAGTGTACAAATGCAGGACAATAGATGCATTGTTGGAACTCTGGCTATTTTCACGTAGAAACCACAGGCAAGTTGTTTACTAGATTTGGTCTGCCAACGTTTATATATATGGTTGTGTCACGTAAACTGTGCACCACAATAGTACCAAATTTATAGACTTAGTTTTACAGAAAATGCTTTTGATTTATGTATTTCAATTCATTCGATATCCCCATATTTTTTATTTTAACATTTCTGCTATGTATGGAGTTATACGAAAGTGTTCTCGTATAATATGTCAAATATATGTAATATTATGTATTAAACAATTTGGAAATCATCATCAATCGTGCATTTTTTGTAATCTGCAGTCATATTCAATTCTTGACTTTATGCTTCAAATAAATTAGATTTGCCTTCAATCTTATAAAATAATTTATAGGTTATATTAACTACTTTTATTCTCATTAACTTGATTACTTAAAAAAATGTTGTTGCATGTCATTTTGTAAGCAATATTGGCACATCAACATTTTGATTTTAAGGAACTAAAAAATGTAGAATATATCTCAGAGTTATTGCTACTTATTTTTTTAAATATGCTTAGTGCAATCTTAATTTACAAATTAATTTATTACTACTCTTCTGTTGTAACTTGCATTAATATAAAGCAAGGTATGTACGGAACATCAGTATGTGTTTCCCAAATTAGAATAAAACTAATCTACTTGAGCTAAAGTTACGAATACATTTAGACACTAAACAAGTTCGTATGGTTTGGTTCGCTACAATCTTCTGATTTTCTGTGTGTTGTCCGGTAGCTGTATTGTCTCCGCGTTGCTAGAATTTAATAATTAATATGGCCTTTGTAAATGAGTGTAATGTTTTAATAATAATGTAATGTAATAATAATAACAATGAGATAAAATGTAATAGTCCTAGAAATCTTTTATATATAATTCTATTTTATTTACTATTTTTTGATACAATTATTCACTCAGTTACTTATAGTTTCTACAAGTTAATTACCCAAGAGTTATTAATTTCATTTTTTTATTTTCAGGTAAGAAGTCCAAACAATCGAAGCTCCATAAGGAGTTGGAAACAAGCGAAGATTTTCAGCCCGGCTCATAATTCACGTAACTTTTGCCATAAATAAATCAGAACCCTATCCCAATTATTCCCTCTCCCCTACCCCCATTCATTCCCCCGCTGATTAATTTTGTTTTTTTTATTATTTTAATTTCTATTTTGTCTCTATATAAATATACATATTATATTTAACACTAGTTTACTTGTGTGTAATTTCAAAATGGCTGGTGATATTATTTTAATTCTTTTCTTTATTTTTTTTTTGAACTTTGACTAATAAATAGTTTTTATCCATTCCCCTGGTTCTTTTATTTCCTCTTTGTTTTGCACCTTTATTATCGACACGCGATTTTTGTGAAGTTTATGTCACTGTATATGATTTGTAAAGCACGCTTTTCCACACTGCACACTTTAAGAGAAGTGAAAGGGTATTGTTGTGAGTTTAAGGGTCTTGTTGGTTAGACAACTTGCATTTGTTAATTCTTGGAAAGTAATATTTTTATAAAGTACAACGTACAGTACGTTAAAGTATTTACAATGATTCCAACGATTGTAATATTAACAAATTTTTACAAATGATGAAATATTTGGGCTATATAACAACCTAATTAGCTTATTTGCGAGTTTCGAAAACGAAATAGCCTTCAGAAATGTACCATGTGATATGTGGAAGCAACATTTCCCCTGTTCCTAATTTGAATACGTTTAATTACGCTTATTTTTGGATAGTATTTTGAGTGGCAGAGACCTTTTAAGTACGAAAACGTATGGGATCGAATTTTTCAATTAATTCTGAACCATTTAAAAGATGTTTATTATGACTACGTTCTAGATTTTTAAATTAGTTTGATGAGTAATACAATTTTGTAGTTCTAAGTCAGAAAAAGACGATTTTTTACGAAACAAGCAGTGATCCTTGTGATAGGCTTTGAATATTGTAAGCAATGATTTTACTCAGAATTACCAGAACAGTAACGTACGTAGTAAAGTTGTCTTAAAATGTTATATATATATATATATATATATATATATATATATATATATATATATATATATATATATATATATATATATCTAAAATCAAGAGTCTATTTTCTTGAATTTAAGTGTCGAACAGTTATTTCCTTCTTTGTAAGTTCTACAGTTTATATTTCTAACCATTGAACTAATTGTATGACATTTTTAAAAAATGGATATAGATTAAATAAATACGCATATAAAGCGGTACGCACGTTGTGAAAATTGTTATACTAGATACATTTTGGTGAATCAGGTCCATCAAATTCAAAAAACAAAGTTATTGCGCCTAGGTATTTAGTGGGAAGGCACAGTACGATCAAGAATGAGTTTTTGAAACGATTTGTTACTAACACTACCAAAGACAATTTATTATTGACCTTTATTTGATTTTTAATATTCTAGAATATATATAAAATAGCCGAATGAAATAATATGATTTGGCTACGTCACAATGATGTATATCTTATCGATTGACTTGTTTAAGACTTGTTTTGTGGAAATTGAGTTTTCAATTGATTGTATCTTAGATTGCTCACTAACCACTACTATATTATAAGGATTTTTAGACTTTAGCAAATTTGCACACAATTTTAGCCGTACTCATTAACAATAAACAAACAACGACAAGAATAATTTAAAATATTTTACGTGTCTTTTCATCAATATCGATGATGTAGTTATAAACCCGATACATCGACTCTGCAGCTACATAAATACCTAGAAAATGTTAGACATGTTAGAACATAATCTGCTTATCATTATTACTATTTAACATCACTTGGACGTAAAAATTAGTCAAAAGATCTGGTTTACTAGTTTAATTATTGTATCGTCCACTTTACTCATTAGAACTCGAAATACATATGCGTGAAAAATGATTTTCATTTGGATTGTCAATAAGAAAATCACTGAAGTAAATGTATTGAGATTCAGGAAGATTATATATATTAAAAAAGTCGCATGTTCTGTGAACAAGAAAATGATACTTCTAGAATAATTATTTATTAGATAACTTTATTAATAACAAGTTAAATAAAATCTAGATATTTTTATATCCGTCTGTTTGGCTTATATGTATAATCTACATTATATTTACTTATAAATAGAAAGTAACAATGAATAATTTGACATTGCGACATTCATTGAGCTTTTGCGAGTTGTTTCAAATTCTATTTTTCTAGTGAACTAAATCGCTTCTGCAGCCATAAATATAAATGTAAGAAATTTAATTTTTTACATTATATTAGGGACTTTCACACTTGTCGGATCATTAGTTTGTGAATTATAGCATTGTTATTGTGAAAAAAAATGGATAAAAAGGAATTTCGTGTGTTGAGAAAATGAAAAAAAAAAGGAAAAAACACAGTTGAAGCAAAAACTTGGCTTGGTGCCGAGTTTCCGGACACTGCGCCAAGAAAATTAACCATCAGGGATTGATATGCCAAGTTTGAACGTGGTGAAATGAGCACCGAAGACGGTGAACGCAGTGGGCGCCCAAAAGGGGTTGTTACCGACGAAAACATTAAAAAAATGTACAAAATGATTTTGATTTTGAATGACTGTAAATTAAAGTTGAATGAAATAGCAGATAATCTAAAGATATCAACTGAACATGAACATCATATCATTCATGATTATTTGGGTATGAGAAAGTTCTGTGCAAAGTGGTTGCCGCTCGATCTCATTTTTACCAAAAACAACGAGTTGATGACGAGTTGATGATTCGGAGCAGTGTTTGAAGATGATCATGCATAATAAACGCTAGTTTTTTCGTCGATATGTGGCAATGGATGAAACATGGCTCCATCATTTCATTCCGAAGTCCAATCGACAGTCATCCGAGTGGACTGCATACGATGAACCCGCTCCAAGGGGTGGGAAAAGGCAACAGTCGGCTGGCAAGGCTATGGCGTCTGTATTTTGGTATGCGCATTTAATAATATTCATTGACTACCTTGAAAAAAGAAGGACCATCAACAGCGACTATTACGTAGCTTAGATAGAGGCGACCTGTTGAACGGCGATAGATACAAACATACCTACACTGGGGGTTCTTGTCTATTAGCAAACAGACCAAACCGTCTCACTCGTTCACCAGTAGGGTAGTTTAAAAAAAGATGGACGATAGTCAGTACCATATTACGTAACATATATGTAGTTTACGTTATTAATACGTATTGATAAACACAATTTTGCTAAGAACATTGTGCCAAATCAAAAAGAAATAGAAAAAAAATTGTGCAACCATTGTTATTGTTCACAACAAAAAAAAAAGTCGTGGAAATTCAAGAGTAGAAAGTGGAGTGTTTACTATCAATTATAACAATGGAAAATGTATGAGTCCGAGGTAAAAGCCGCATCATATCCCGGCTCATTGTTTATGCAATCGCCGAATATCTAAACCGTTCGAATAGCGCAACAATTCGAAAACAAAATAAGCTTCTGCAACGGGAATTAACCGGGATTTATGGGTAATTTCAGGTAAATATCCGTAACACTGCCTGTTTTGAGTGAGTTTTAAGCGCTCTGCTACCGAACACGGTCTAGTTCTAGACTAATTTCTATCTAATGTAAACAACTGCGCCTGTATGTGATAGATGAAGTAGTTGCTATGCTACGTAATCGGGTTGGTATATCCGAACCACTAATATCGACAAGATTCCTACGTTATTTTTTTAATTAATTAATTAATATATTGGTACTAGTCGTTTGCGTCTAACCTACAATTTGTATTTATGATAACTTAAATCTAGGTATATAACCTGGAGGACCCATCGGCCATAACTCACTCTCTGGTGAAATAATGCTTATACATGTCTGCTGTATTTTTTATTATACGCACTTCACTACACAACACTACACAAGATCAGATGGTTTGATTCTTTTGAGTCTGTGTCCTGTTCTGGAGGTATCCAATAGTTGCTATATTTCAATATTCGTATGAGAATGAAGTCTTTCCTCATGCCCCTTGCATTCTCTTGATATATTGACTGACTGTGGGTATCTGAAGGTCTCGATGTAGGTAATCCGTCCTATAATATTTGGGTGCACCCATAATACCTCTCAGGGCTTTGTTATGAAAAATGTGTGTTTTATTTATGTTACTCTTCGCAGAACAGCCCCATAATTGAACTCCATATGTCCATATAGGTTTCAGCATTTGCTTATATAATAGCGATTTATTATGTACTATGTGTATAATTATGATTTTCTTCCAATTAGCCAGAACATTTTCCTATATTTCAATTCCAGTTCATTTCTTTTCTTCTTTATATATTCCTTCCAGCGAAGTTTTGCATCGAGATTCATTCCGAGCTATTTAGCGTTGTTGCTATATGGAATGATAGTATTATTTAATGTTATTAGTGCTTGTAGGGTCTGTTTATAGATGAACTGCACATGTACACATTTACTTTCATTAATATTCCTATGTTATGAAGTAAATAAATGAATACATTTAATACAAATAATATTTCGAAAGAAGTATTGATAATTGAAGTGATATTAATGGTATTCAAGGCGCTACTATGATCAAGAGGCATTCATATTTGCAGTTTTATTAAATTTCTTATATAAATACCGCGTTTTTTTTGTTATATGACTGTAGTTCATATTTTAATAACCAGTAAGTTATAAAATGACAGTCCCCTTTTTACCAACGAGGGTTTATCCGGACTGGACCTATAGTTTAACGTGAACTCCGAACCACGGTCCTCGGCCTAACGACTGGCGAGTGACCAACTTAAGAATCATCCCAGAAGATATCCTTTCTTACCCAGCCTAGTTACTGTCGTGATTGGGATCATTTTCCTTGTCGGATTTTACACTCTTGTCTAGGACAATCACAAATATTAAACAATCACAAACATAAATTTGCGACCATGTCCGGCAGGATTCGAACCCGCGGCTATCGCAACAGTGGGAGGACCGTCCTGTCGCCTTTACCACTTAAGACTATTAATTTACTTTAAAAACCATTTTATTTAAGGAAAGAAGAGGCCTTATTGAACGGCGATACAGAGCGAAAGTGAGGGTTGTTATCTATTAGAAAACATCACGAAGATCAATTTTCTTGTATCATTGAATAATAGTTAGATAATATAACATAACAGCAAATTCTTAAAAATATATATAATAATTCTTGCTTGCAATATTATCTGTATAATGTCGTAATAACAGGTGGGAGAAAAGTCCCGCTACCTTTTTGATTGGGCGACATCTTGATCATGTGACGTTCAGTTCAGTTCCGTTTTAACCGTTGTGTTGTGTAGATGTCCAAATTTTATTGTAAATAAATATATGCCATTAGAACGAGCAGAAATTGTGACAATATTTATTGAAAATAATCGTTCCGTCATTGCCATTCAGCGGAAGTTACATCAAAAATATCCTAATCGTCCGATGCCTCACCTCAATTTATCGTTTACATGCGAACTTTTGACAGTACAGTTCAACAGCAGACAGGCTTCATTCTGGAAGACAACGGACATCTCGTAACGCTGAAAATGTGGCTCTGGTGCGCGATAGTGTTGCAGTCTCTAGATACATCAATTCGGGGACGTGGTTACACATTTCTGCACGCAGTTTAAGGCGAATTTTGAAAACTGATTTGAAAATGTTCCCGTACAAAATTCAATTAGTCCAAAAATTGCTACCGAGAGATCATTATCAACGAGTTGAGTACGGCAATATAATTCTAAAACTGGGTGCTGAAATTAAATTTTTCGTCTAAATTGATGAACCCATTTTCTATTCAGTGGCCACAGTAAACAGAACAGTCGGTTTTGTGGTAGAGAATCCTCAATTAATTCATGAAACATCGTTGCATCTACTAAAAACTATAAAAACTGTATGATATGGTATTCATGCTGGAACATCATTGGTGCCTATTTGTTTGAAAATCATCAAGTTGTTGCAGTTACTGCTGAACGGTGCCAAGACATGATTCGAAATTTTCTTGTGCCTGAAACGGACGAGCAAGGACTAGAAAATATATGGTTTCAGCAAGATGGGGACGCAGCACACACAGCTCGTTAAACGATTAAATTATTGAATCACGTTTTTCTACGAAGACTAATTTCGCGAAGTGGCGATTTAGTACGACCAGCCAGATCTCTAGATTTAACAGCACCGGACTTTTTCTTATGGGATTTTTTATAATCAAAAGTTGATGCGAATAAGCCCCAAACGATTTAACATCTTAAATACAATATTTGTCAAGAAATTGATGAAATTCAGCCTCCGATGTTGCAGGGTGTCATGAAAAATGCCACCATTTAACCTATATAATCTTTCAATCATAACGAAAAAAAAACCAAATAAACTTTTTATGAAAAAAAAAACTTACCTTTTCTTTGAGCGAAGTTATATGCAATCAAAATGGTAACGGGTCCTTTGCTCCTCCTGTTACTTAGTCTTGTTCGTATTACACTGTCTAATCAGCATGAAGTTGAAGCCACAGAGTCGTTTGTTTTTAAAGCATCTGCGGAGAAACATTTATTATAATTTTCAGTTTTCAACGTTCTCAATTTACTTCCTTTGAAAAAATTATATTTGTACTTCTAATTCTTTTTGAGGATTCTAATGATGTCTGAGCAACTGTTAATTGCAATAATTAACTTGTACCTATATTCCTTCTGATTGATTTAGGGAAATGATGTGAGAATATACAGATATTATGTATTTCAATTTAGTTATCGTTCTAGATTTTAAAGAAAACTTACTATTAAAATTAAAATTACAGTTAGGTATTGCATCTTGGATAAACGACGTCCAGGCATATTTGGGTCCATAATCATCTGGTTGGTCTGAAATAGAAAGAATAAAACTTCCTGTTCGAAAACTTGTGTACGAAATCATAAAAAGTACCCGAAATGTTGTTATTATCTGCTTTTAAAAACTGTTTCTGTGGTATAGCATAATCCTTTGGAAGGTACTTTGGAAGAAAAATAACAATCATATTATGAACAAAACCTCAAATTCGAAGAATTATCCTATGGCCATCTAGTGATTCAGACGCTCAAAATATGGTTGTGGTTGTGGTAATTTAAGAGCCCATTCTATATTTCTATGTTTTGTGGTTACAATCACATACCGTTAGAATCTCGAAATAACGATAAATGCTTAAAAATTATATTAGCCGATAATAACATTTTGCCATTTTTATCGAACCCTTCACACCATAAACAAAAAGAAGCAGATCACTATAATTAGCCAACAAAATAGTTCTTTTAACAAGACCCGCTCACATTAGCTCCGGTAAATTTGCGACGTTGTTGTTTATATCTCAATAGACTTATCAATTAATCAACGATTAACGAAAGGAATCGTATTAAGACCCTTTTGCAGACTTGTCCTTGTCTGGAGGCTATTTATAAACTTTGCTGCGCGCCGTCAGAGGATTTTAAAGGTTGTCCGTAGAGAGGGGGTAGCGAGAGGTGCAAGAGGGTGGCTACGGCGAAAGTGACAGGACTTAAACAGGATTTAAAGTTTAATAGTTAATGGAGACAATCGAAGAATAACAACTAAGACGGCTGGGAGTAAGACGATTAGTAGCTATGGTATTAGTCTATAGAATAATAAAAAGTGAGTGGAGAATTTTAAACTGTCAATGTGGGCGTTTGTCTTTAACTTGGTTTACGAATTATCACCTGTCTTCTCCTAAAATCCGCGATTCCCTGCTGCACATACTCAATCAATCAGCAAAAAGTCCCAGGCATTTGGAAGATGACGAAATTATGACCCCAAGACCTGGAAAGCCACCAAACGATATAAAAGCCTATAGGCCTATATCACTCCTGCCAGTGATATCTAAGGTTTTTGATAAACTCCTGTTGAAAAGAATAAAACCGATCATGGAAAGAAAATATCTAATACCAACACCCCAGTTTGGGTTTATTAACAAGAATTCAATAATTGACCAGGTTCACAGAATAACAGATGTTATTTAAAAAGCCTACGAGAGTAGAAAAGTATGCTCAGCTATATTCTTAGATGTAGCACAAGCCTTCGATAAGGTTTGGCATGAAGGCCTTGTTCATAAACTACAGAAAATTAATGAAAGTAAATCTGTGCATGTGCAGTTCAGTGCAAAATCAGACCGTACAACCACAACACTAAATATCTCGGATATTGAATCTTGATGCCAAATTTCGCTGGAAATATAGAAAATGTACTGGCTAACTGGAAGAAAATAACAATTATCAGTATATAAATAGTATACATTGCTATTATATAAGCAAATACTAAAACCTATATGGACGTACGCAGTTCAATTATGGTGATGTTCTGCAAAGAGTAACATAAACAAAATACAAATTTTTCATCGAGGCCTTCAGATACCTTCAGTTAGTCAAGAAATTATAAGCATTGCAAGGAGGCGTGAAGTAAGACTCCATTCTCATGAGAATATTGAAGTATTGCAACTTTTGCATACCACCAAAGCAGGACACAGACTCAAAAGAATCAAACCATCTGATGTCGTGTAGTGTTGTGCAGTCAGGTGCAAGTAACAAAAATACAGCAGTGACATGTATAAACATTATTTCATCAAAGACTGAGGTAGGACCGATGGGTCCACCTAGTAATTTATACATACATCTTTTGAGGGTTAGGCCTAACTGAAAAACATATCGATTTAATTCTAGTAGCGCCATCCATGTATCAGGCCGGGGACTTTTTAATTGGCCTGTTATTACGCCACCAGAACTTCTCATATGTCAGTGCTCTGCTGGTCCAGGATTGATGTTAGCTTGCTGCCTCTCCTCCCTATCCGATATCCCTATTTTCCCCCTGGAATTCTCACTACTCCGTCATAAACACATCCTTATTTCAATTCTATAATAGAGATTGTTGTTCTTATCTTGTTCAGTCCAAGTTCTGGGAATTTCTCTTCTTTTTCCCTGGCCGCAAGCACAACTAGATTGATGGCTGTAAATCTCGCAATGGGCTTGGCAGCGGCTTTGTGATGGACAACGAGGCATTTCATCTTAAACTCTCTGAACTGAAGGGTTTTATGTTATCTGCTCAACTCTTTACGATACTCAAAGAGTTCCGACATTACAATGGAATCCTCCACAGAATGGCTCATCCTTACCGATGTATGAAATGCCCTCGAGTATTTCCCAGAACAGAAATCACTATCAATCATTCGTTCCTTCTTTCTTAATACCTACAAGATAACTTGAGTGTCGATCCCTTCTCACGTCAGCATACTGGAAAACGAGCGCGCGGATAGTGCGACAAAATGCAGCCTCCTCTCCCCTCCCCATCGCAATTATTTCTATTTATCCACTGGGTCTAGGAGACCAACCATCGCCAACTTCAGGAATAGGAAAATAGGAATAATATACAGGCCGATTCCTTGGAATTTTGCGAAAGATTCTTCACAGATATCTAGTACATGAGACTTGAGAGTCGGTCTTGACATTGCTCGCGTCCAGGATCTTTATATAATCTTCCAAAATGTAATTATTGCTTAAGAGGTACTGCTATATTTCAATCGAGACTCTTTAATTTTTGTTTATAAATAATTATGGTATCTATGAGGCGGCTGTTTTTTTTTCACAACCACATACGCCTTACGTATTTGAAACACTAATACCTCAGCTTCGGGTATTTTAAATATCAATTATAAAGTACCTTTTTACGAAACAATTTTTGTGCAGTCTTTTTGTACAGAGCTCATTGGAAATGTTGCTATGGCTTTAGTTTTCATTATACTGATGTTCTTGTGTTCGTCAGTAGTCAGAGGAGGCTAAACGGCGTGATCAACAGCGAGAAATCCTTTACCTGGTTTCTATATATATCTCATATTTGTTCTATTATTTATCTACAGCTAGTGGTACAACTTTGTTGCAAATAAACAGCTTGTAATAAAATCCATGCATATAAACAAGTGCATACAGTACTCAGTACAAATATAAAAGACATACTCTGGGTGTGATCCTCATTTATTCAACAGTTAATTGAATACCTATCGATTTTATAGCAAATACTCAACCACGGGGGTCTTGTAACAACGTACCGTTAGTCAGAAATAAATTAAATTTCTTTGAATAAACTAAGCATTTCCCAACAAACTACTATATGAAATGTTAGAAGTTAATATAATTTATTAAATGAAAATAACGCGTACCGCAATTTTATTTGTTCTTATTTAACCTTTCTGTAGTTACAAAGAGGCTCGACATTTGTTAAATTAATAAAAAGCCTCGGTCAATCACAGAAAATTGTTCGTCCTCCATATTTCCGACAAATTTCGCAATTTTATCTTTTAAAGTGATTGTACTACTTGGAATTGGTTTAATTTAATAATGTGTGTATATT
Organism: Rhynchophorus ferrugineus; assembly: GCF_030347505.1. Taxonomy (NCBI): domain Eukaryota; kingdom Metazoa; phylum Arthropoda; class Insecta; order Coleoptera; family Curculionidae; genus Rhynchophorus; species Rhynchophorus ferrugineus. The sequence continues at coordinate 42,067,335 of NW_027472585.1, forward strand.
TAAGGATTTACGGGTATAAGCTTTGTTCATCAATTGACTACAAATTAGGAAGGTAAATCTAGAAATATAAGAATTAACAGTAAGAATACATTTTAACCATTGGGAAATTTTAAGAAGGCTTTAAAAATGGTTGTGTATTGTAGATACAGAGTCTATAGCAAAAAGCTTCGATATTTTATGATTAGAAGAATGTAGTATGGTCCGATGAATCATCATTTACATTATTTTCTACAAACGATTAGGGTTTGTGCATGGAAAATCCCAAAAGAAGCCTACAATCCAGGCTGCCTGTTTTCTATAGTCAAGAATGAGGACCTTTCATTCACATTACTGCTCAATACTGCAAATGAATGTCTCTACATCTTCAGAGATGAAGTTCTTACTATGATTAGCATATTCATACCAAACGTATATATAAAACGTATGCATAAAACAATAAACTCAATTGATTATTATTCGCTGATTACAGAAATTACGTGAGAGTATATTTATTGACGAAAAAATTATGAGAAGTCATTTGAAATGTAATTGAAATAATTCTTTGGGATTCTATTAGAGACCTATTTAATATCCGCTATGCTACTGGGACAGAAAAATGCAATCCATTTAATTCGGCATATTTTCATATCCGAAAACTTTGTATAATAATCCATTGTACTAAAATCGTTCCTAATACTCCAGGAAAAATAACTTAAACATGATCCCATAAATCAATAAGTTTTCGGTCCTTCCGACAAGGACTCTATGTGACGTTATGTCGTCACTTTGAAACGTCCTATTTGGTTTTATTATGTTTTCTTCGGAAAACTCCTTTTATCTGTTGGAATATTTAATATATATGTTTACAGGCTAAACTTTAAACTCTAACTTGAACGATATATAACCAATAAAAGTACTAGCATTTTAAAGAAAATTGTATACACCACATTTAAGCTAATATTTACGAGGGCTATACAGTTAGATAAGTTAGCTGTAAATGCATCAAAATACTGTCTGTGAAATTCTGAGCAACCTGCGTTATATAGAGCATGCTCATTCTCATTTATTTGGAACTAGTAAAGTAAAGTAGCGGTAAGTGTCCAGTCAATACATCATTAATTTGACAATACAATAACTTATGCTATTATATAGGAAATGTATTCTTTTTCCTTACTTGTTTCACAGTTCTACCTCCAGAGAACTAGCCCTTAGTTGCTGTTGTTGTGTTATATGTTTTATTTATTCGATTCAAGTTACAAAATATTGAGAATTTATAAGGGTATCTTATAATGATATCTTATAATATATCTTAAATGATCAAGAATTACTAGATATTTTGAATTTTTTTGGTAATTATATACTTCCTATAGAAACAATGTGATGTATATACAAAGAATTTCGGTTTAATTTTTTTCGACAAAGATTTTGTTTCCCAGGATGTAATACCGCTTCAAATAGAATGTACAGCTTTCCTAGGGATCCTGCTCTATGTCAGAAGAAGCGATAAATAACGAAAAACTGATGGAAATCTCTTGTAAGGTCTTAAATAAGGGTAAAAGGGTTTGTAGTGTACGCTTCACAGAGGCAGACTACAAATCGAAATGTGGAAGAGCATTGCTTAACACAGATGCGGATTATTAGTCTTTTATAATGTTAACTATATATAACTGATTTAAAAAATATAACATACCTCTATTTTAGCTGACGCATAGAAAAAGGAAAGCATTTATCCAAGTATGTCAGGAAAAGTTATTGAGTTAATAAGTTATAAAACAACATTTAATCACTGCATCCTTCTTAATGCATTTGTCATATCTGCGAAACAGTTAGTGCTCATTCTATACTCATACATATTAACCAAACGTTCTGGTCAATAACACATACTCATAAGCTTTCACACTCTATAATATAATTCCCCTACAATTAAAGTATATTAATTGTATACTGACCTTTAGTGGTTTCTACTTTCATCACCCTGGTTTGGTAATCGTCAGCATTGAATCATAAACCAACATTCATAAAGTTTTATTCTATCACAGTCAGTTTCAGAAATACTAGTCAAGTTAATAACCAAGCTGTTTATTTGCAATCTATTAAAAACTTGCTCAAGATTCTACCATTTGTCAATTTCTTCTTCAATCTATCTGATCGAGCTCATACAAACCGAAGGTGTTATTTTCGACGATGCCTCTTTCTATAAATCTAGACAGTGCTGGTTTGAATATCTTTCTCGACGTGAATATCTGTTGTAAAAATTCTTTACAATACTCCATATCAACTCAATAGGATTAAAATTGCAGTGATAGGGAGGGAGACATAATACTCTGTGGTCATCACATTCAGTAATTTCATCTACTATGTATCTTTTCTCAGGCTTATTTCTTAATAAATTAAATTAGATAAAATGCAATTAAATATTTCATTTGTATTTACCGAGTAGCAATTTGAAATAGTTCAATCTTTAACATGATTTCCTCGAAACTTATTTTGTGTACTTTAAGCCATTCCTTAATTGCAGCCTTTGTTGATGAACTTGTTGGGATTTTCTCCACCAGTGTACTATATTTATATGGTAGATATGGTGTATTGTACATAACAATAACTGATGGTTCTCCAAGTTCTTTAAAAGTTAATTTGAAGCTACTGCAAAGACAAGTTATGCTTCATTTCTTCATGTTAATCACCCTTGGACTTAGAGAAACACTAATTCTGCACCAGGAATAAATCCATTTCTGTTTCCAGCATGAAGAACTATATCTCTGCTATAAATAGGTGTTATAACTAAAAAAACCTAATCGCCATGAGCAACCCAATATATCATTCGGAATATTCATGTCTCATTTAAATATATACATTGATATAATTCTGTTTTCTGTTTCGCATAAAATTATTTTTTGAGATATTTTGGTGACCGTGTCCGTACTAATATACAGTGCAGCTGCAAGGCGCATAAAATATGTTCAATAAAAACCGTGGCAATTTCAAATTTATTAAAACAAAGCTTTAAAACAACGTTTGCCGATTTATAACCCGTAATTATAATATTTTAAAGAATTTTCAGGCGTTTGGGAAACGGACAACTTTTGCAGGCTCATTCCGTTACATGTTCGAGCTTCTCTAACAGCATTCTATCTCTTTTTAAACAGAATAAAAGGAAAGTGATAATATTGTCTGACTGTTAAACGAATTTACAACTTTAGGCAGATACATATTGGCACTCGTATCACTGCTGTTTTGAATTGACCATATGTTACAACACCACAAATAACACAATAATCTAATTATTATTTTTATTTAAGTAAGGAATTATAGTATTGATGCATCATTAGGAAGCTGCTCCGGTGACATCTTATTAAGTAGATTACAGGGATTAAAGCCAAGTTGAAAAAAGTCAAGCAATTCCGGAATAGAGTCAATGTATATAACAATTATGACGAAATTATATAAAAATAGAACTGTTGTAGCTAGATATACATTTAATATAGTAAAATTTAGAAATTCATTGCTCGATTACCTAATTTCTTCACAAGACCGACTTTTTTCACAATTTGTAAAGGTAAAAAATCTAGTTTCCCTCGCAAACCACATTTCCTTTAGAGAAACGTTGGAAACGAGTGGAAACCGTATGATATCACAAAGAGCGTAATATTTCCGACGGAAAAGGTTAAACCGACCTGCTGCCGAACACAAACGGCCAGTTTTTCTCTTTTTCCGTCTTCATTCCTGTCTCGGGGAACGTTTAGACGTTAGATGGAAAAGTTCTTGACGGTTTTATTCAGTCCTTTGCGAGAACAATATCGAAATATTGTGGTTTCGTTTGAAGGGAACCGAAATAAATTGAGACATAATGGGAAAAGCTAATCACGTTTTTCTATTGTTTTATTTTAATAACAGTAGAAACTAAAAAATCCATTACCATTATTGCGAGGTTAATGTTCAAAAATACTTTCAAGAAGCACACGATATCAAAAAATTGCAAGTATTTATTATATGAAAACAGATCAATCAAAGAGTTAATTTCTATTTGTGTTAGATAAATATTGCTTCGATTGATAATTGAAGAACCCGGCTTGGTTGGCGCAGTGGTTATGGCGACGGAACGGCCCTTCTACTGTTGCTATAGTCTCGGGTTCGAATCCTGCTAGGGCGTGGTTGTAAATTTATGTTTGTCATTGTTTAATATTTGTGATTATCCTAGGTAAGAGCCTAAACTAGAGAGACCTGTCTTCTGGGATTTTCTTTGTCACTCGTCAGTCAGTAGGCTTAATGCCGAGGACCGTTGTTCGCAGCCCACAATAAACAGTTGGTCCAGTCCAGGTCCAGAAACCCTCGCTGGTAAAAAGGAGGCTTTAAAATATTTAGAAATAATAAAAAGAAACTCTTTCTATAGTTGTTTTTATATCGTTACTATTAATAATGTATGTTGATTGATATTTATTTAACATCGTAAGCTAGAGTACACTTCCGAGGTGGTCCCATCGGAACCAAATCAGGATCTGTTGGGAAAAAAGGAGGAAATCAAGGGAAACTTTCAAATTTCGAAGGCATATACAAATATTTCCCATACTTTGTGTCTAAAATAATCAGATAATTGTGTAGAATGTTATTGCTGAGCTGATATGACGGAAAATCGGAAGTCGTTCAGTGTAAAAGCCATTTAATTTGAATTTTAAGCACTAACTATAGCACATAAGATCTTGTACAAATATTGTAGACACCTGCTTCTATGGTGTAATGGTTAAAGAATTTAACTCCCAAACGCAGGTCGCAGGTTCGATTCCCGGCGGGGACAATAACTATTTGTTGTTGTTTAGTTAGAACATTCGTCAAGTCACACCTGGGCTATGCAGCGGACCCCCGAACCTGAAGCGTTCCTTATTTTCAATCATTGTTTCTTTATTCCTATTTTTCATCATACAGAGTACACCTTAACTTGGCCTACCCATTGTAATATTAAATAAAATAACTGTGTAATTTATTGATAAATATCTAACACTGAAAAGAGAAATACTAATATTTCTGAGTTTCTGTATATATTAAACTCCAGATGTTTTGATATGAAAGTTTTCGAAACTAGAACAATACTGCGGACATATTAAGACGACGACAGACAAAAATAATATCAGTCATTAAAGCGAACGAGAACGTCTTTCGCTAGGCCAAACTATTATACGAGAAATTCCTGTGTAAAACTTCGTAAGATCCGTTTCTGTTTACCATGGGATCGATGAAAAAGTCTCGGTAACAGATGCGAACAAATGTTCGGGTCATTAGATACATTTGTTTCTATATTTCGTTTCCATCGTGCCAGCTCGCTGTCGGAGGATGTTCGGAAAAAAGAAGAAGTGATATTAATATCGTTGTTCCGTAATTGGGACGTCGATTATAGGCCAAATATACGAGATATCTCCATCACGCTCCGAATATTTTATGCAGAAATTACTCTTCTTCGAAACTTTTGCCAATAACAGGCATGGTCACTAATTTTGAAAAACTGGGTACCATGAGCCGAAATAATAAATATAATAGATATTTATAAAACAGGTCAATTGAAAAGTCCCCTGCCTGGCCCATAGATGTCGTTACTAGAATTAAATCCATATGTTTTTTCGTAAGCCCTATCTCTCAAAAGATGCGTGTGAATTACAGCATTTTGAGTGAAGCAACTTTTGTTATTGTGAAAACATGGATTAAAAGGAATTTCGCAGGTTGTTAAAATATTGTTTTTTGAAGGAAAGAAATACAGTTTAAGCAAAAACTTTGCTTGATGCCGAGTTTCCGGACACTACCCTAGGAAAATTAACCATCAAGGATTGATATGCTAAGTTTAGACGTGGTGAAAAGAGCACCGAAGACGGTGAACGCAGTGGACGCCCAAAAGAGGTTGTTACCGACGAAAACATTACAAAAATCCACAATGTAATTTTAATTAACCGTAAATTGAAATTGAATGAAATAGCAAACACTCTAAAGATATCAACTGAACGTGTACATCTTATCATTCACGAATATTTGGGTATGCCAGAGCTCTGTAGAAGTGGGTGCCACGCGAGCTCACTTTTGACTAAAAACAACTACGAGCTAATGATTCGGAGCAGTGTGCAGATGATCAAGCGCAATAAACCCGAGTTTTTGCGTCAATATGAGACAATGGATGAAACATGGCTACATCGTTTCACTCCGAAGTCCAATCGACAGTCATCCGAGTGGAGCACACACACGGCTGGCAAGGTTATGGCGCCTGTATTTTGGTATGCGCATGGAATAATTTTCATTGACTACCTAGAAAAAAAAAGGACCATCAACAGCGACTATTAGATAGCGAATTCGCCTAAAAACGGCCGTATTAGAAAAAGAAAGTGCTGCTTCACGAAATCAATGCACAATCAATGTCACAAGTTAGTGAAAACGATGGCAAAAATCCATGAATTGGGCTTCGAATTGCTTCGTCATCCATCGTATTCTCCAGATCTGGCTCCCAGCGACTATTTCCTGTTCTCAGATCTCAAGAGTATGCTCGCTGGGAAGAGATTTTCGTCAAATGAAGAGGCGATCGCTTAAACTGAGGCCTATTTTGAAGCAAAGGATAAATCGTACTAGAAATATGGTATCGAAAAGTTGAATCACCCTTGAAGGCAATTATGTTGAATAATAAAACTAATTTTGCCAAAAAATTTGTTTTACTATAGTAGGCCGGGGACTTAATTGACCTGTTATTATAAATTGAAGTACTATAAATAAATAACGTATATCTATCAGAGTGACATTTTCGCTGCATTTTGTTGGTTAGTTTAAATTACCACTACAAAATATTTTGTTAGGAAGGCATTTCATTGGTTGACGTTTTCATACCGATATTAACCTGATTAACGTCACATTCTACTAACCAATTAAATTTTAAATAAAACCGAAATGTGATTTCTTAAAAAAATTTATTAAATTTATTAAATTTGAATTCTATATAAATACAAATATTATAAAATATAGAAATTCTAAAGTATAACTCTAGGTGTTGGAATATTTTATTCACTTGTTCAACGCAAAAATGTATTGAGTGTTATGGTAAAGCTGACGAGTTATATCAAAGAGATAGTTTAAAAATCGGTTAACAATATAATCCATTAATAACAGACCAGAGCCATTGATAACACTATTAGCTGGAGCCACATCTGAATCCAAATTGTTTTCGAACACAATTCGTAAACTCAATTCCAAATGACATGATTCGAAGCAACTAAAATCGTTCAGTATGACGATGGTCATAACTTTGAATCGACATTGAAGATTCAGGGGATGTTTTCAATGCCTCTTGCTAACACAGCATTTTTGCAAATCTGTTTTATGATTGACAATTATTAGAAATCAATAAATTTTCTCCATAGGTTTAGATCGAGAAAAACAACAAGACAGAGAAACTGTGGCAACTTTGTGAACATTTTTTCAAAAATTATAACCAATTGGTTAATTGTCCAACACCATACATTACTAAGCGACAACTACGTTCTCATCATTAAACCAGTCAAGGTACCATATGAAGAGCAGATAAGAAGATACAATGTACCAACTATTAATGAAGTTGGAGTTGTTATATTATTATAGCGTCGATATATACATGTACAACGCAAAGATAACATGATGCAGATGATCCAAAACAATCATTGTTCTTACGGCGCTTCGCAATATCCATTGATATATTGGAGAAGGGAAGGTGGATATCATTTAAACATTAAACAAAAAATCCAGTGACAGGTACAACATATATATTTTTTTGATTATGTACAAGTAGTTTTACTGTTTACTTATGTACTCAAATGGTATACAAATTAATGTTGAACAGCAAGAGATGTGATCTAAGATGAGTGAAAAGAGTTAGATCAAGATTATGTTGAAAACCTATATGGAACGCTGCGAAAGAGACTGATTGAGGCTGTGATAAATAGAGGAGATGTATTCCCATTACTCAAATACAAAAAATAATAATAATAATCAGTTTTTTTTATCTTTTTGTTTAACTGTGCTATAATTTTGTCGCACCATTCGAGCAACACTATTTTACGTTCACTTGTAAATGAATATTAGCTGTCTCTTTGTAACGTTTAGATGAATACCGCGACAAACTGTCTTTAATCGGAGAATCTAAAAGCTAAAGATTTATTTTTGTTAAGAGTTCTAGTGAAAAATGTGTAGTGTGCTAAAGTTTTGTCGCCGAGTGTATAATATCGAACTGATATAATTACATTAAAACAAAATCCACTTTAAATATAGACATATATATATATATATATAAACCATTTCGACGCGTATTTACTGAATAATTACGAACTGCTGAATATTCATGCGTACATAGCAAATTGGTGGGATTTATTTTCATATATTTGAGATGAAAATTCGGTGCAGTATTAAAATATTTGTCGTTTTCCGACAACGCTGGGAAATTAGGTCGGGAAAACCTATAGCCGGGGCAGCGTTGTATTTTTCATTCGGACGCGTGTTTTCTAGTCGGAACGGCGTAGAGCCCTGTGTATCAATGATTAAAATTGGCCTCGGACTGATCGATTTATTTTCGACAATTTTCCATACAAAATTTCGCGACTAAAAAAGCGAACATCGCGGAAAATAACGAGGTAATTAATTTCTGTTCGATGTTTTCAAATATTTAACGTTGCGCGATGGCCGAATAAATATGTTTTTCCTGAATCGGGAATTGTCCTAACGTGACTGGAGATCTGAGTCTAAACATAAACAAAATGTATAAACGGAACAGGAGTTCGAAGACAACAAAATTAAATGAGTCGGAAATACTTTAGATTGATATTGGAAATAGAACAACGGAAAAAAATATTATCTAATTTTTTATTTATTGAAATTAATAACATAATGTTAGACAAAAAGCAAAACACATTAGAGCCAAAATAAAACAATTATACTGGTTAGTCGGAAGATACGCTCAACTTGATCTAAAATCAAAAAGGTTGATTTATAAGACAATCATAAAACTAATTTGGCCTTATGGGTGCAAATATGGGGTTGGTTGTACTAAAAATTCAAATCAACTAGTCATCCAACGCTATCAAAACAAGGTTCTTCGATTGATTACCAATGCCTATCGCTAGGTAACCAACGAAGAACTGCACGATGACCTGGAAATCAAATGGATTTGCGAAGTTATCCAAGAGTTCGCCTTGAAACACGAAAGAAGATTACTGAATCATACAATCGTGGAAGCAATACAACTGCTGGACCGCGCGCAGGATGTCAGGAGATTGAAACGAAACAAAACCATACGAACTTATATAAAGTGTATACCTTTAGTGTAAACTACAACTATAAGTTATTATAATTTTATAATTGAGGAATACATATTGATGTATTTTCTCGCATTCGTCTTGCTTGTGAATTACTCCAAGTACAAATGAAATATAGTAACAAATTAATTTATTATTAAAATTGTACTAAGCGTATCTAATAAACATGTTATAACAAAAATGATTGCCATTAATAGTTCAACAATCTAATTAATAGGCAATAAGCATTTCTTATGATAAGTATCGTCTTATATTAAGTACAGTCTATCCAAAGTTATTTTGTAGATACCTCATCTAAATTTATGATGTCAAAACGTCTCAATGTTGCCCTATCAAGTATGAGTTTTCGTTGAGTTTGGCTTTGACATTCAACAAAATTCTAATCTAAATAAAATAATTTAAAAACATACTGTTAACTACAATTAATTGTTTGCTTATATTTACATTCTCTTTTCCATGCCACCTTTCCAGAACACTTACAACTCTTTTCCAAACCACCTATGAGTTAGAGTTCTAGGTGCGTTTGTAGTTGTATTCCCAGGAGGTCTAATCCACCTAATTAACAATTGTATTGATACTGTAGTATACATTTTTCTTAATAAAACTAGATTTAATCACTGCATTCTCCTTAACAGATTTGCATCAGCAACAAAACAGTTACTATTCTTTCTCTCCTGACACATTTTAATTCTGAAAAATTACATACATATCTGTGCACATAAATCTTTTACACTCTACAATAACATTTTCTACAGTTATCATATATTAATTATGTATATTTATATTATTTTTCACGGAATATCTTTGCAACTAAATTCTATAGATGCATAGATCCTATACCAATAACTTATAGTGTACAGATATTTAAGTTCTTTCTTCTTTAGTGTGCTTTTATTTTACTTGATTTAAACAAATATAATATTGATGTTATGTATAGTAAAACATTGACCCTCGCTTGATAAACGAAATTACAAAAATTTTAAGTGTCTAAAATGAAGATATTATTAAACAACTCACACTAGCTGTACAAGTTATTTTTCCTTCTGACGCATCAACATAAGACGAAAAAAAAACAATAACCACTCTGTCTAAAATTAGAAGTATTCAAACAAATATCTTATTTATTTTATTCGAAGGTATTCATTATTTGGTTAAGCCATTTTAACCGATGTGTCACGTACACTTTTAAATTGTTTTTTATTAAAATGGCCGTTTATTGATCGCGCTACAAAAAGAAAAGGTCTGTTGCCGACTGTGCTATTGAATACCAACCGACTTCCATCCAGTCAAATTAGAATATTAGACTGAACGACGTACAAGTAAACAAAACTGATGATTGGAGTTTTTGAAGAACTCGGAGTGGTCAGTCTAGACATGTTTAAGTAATAGTAAATGTTATTTTTTAACATTTTTTAAATTTTTAATTCTAAAGGGGATCAATAAAATAATATGATAATAATAATATGAACACATATTTAACTTAACATCTTAAATAACTGGAAGTAGAGATCAATATAAATGATATAACATATAATTATATTCCAATATTAAGTATTTAAGAACTTCTATTATGATTTTGGTGACAATATCGTGGTATCCAGCTGGTCCTTTCATTCACATCACTGGTTGGCTGACTGTGAATTAATTTCTCGACATCCTGAATGATGAAGTTCTTACTATGACTGTTTGGCATGCTCCTGCCAAAGACTGCCATATTCCAAGAGATAATGCTGCCATATTCACAATCAAAAAGTTTCAGGACTTTTTTCAACAGCATCAGAATACTATCTTCTATTTCATTGTTTGTTTTTTCTGTTGAGAATACATATTATACATTTTTAAACAACTTCTTCAAAAAATTGATATTTTCAACATTATTGTCACTGATCGCTATTGGGGATATAACATTTGGTCCTACAGGATCTATAGCAAAAGTTTTCAATCCTTTTTTTGACACTTTATTGTGGATGAATGTACAAAAATGTTGAACATTTCTTAGAGTTAATGCTTTTGGTGATATATTTTTATAAATAGCATTTGTCAGTGCTGGAAGGCCTCACAAAAGCCAGACTGACTTATGAATTAATGAATTATTTATGGATATATAAACGAAGCAGTGACCAGTTAACATGAAATTAACTACATAATTTGTATAGATGGAACACATAGGACAAATAGAAATTATGAAATATTTACAGTAAACTTGTAAACAGTTTAAGCACAGATGAATATTAAGGGTTTTAACGATTAATGTTAGAAAATATGTGACTATGTAGCGTTTTATTGTTTGAACTTGAATCAATTATTTTATTTATTTACTTTAAGTAAATAAATAAAACTTTTACAGTTTTAGTAAATATTTTCTTCTTTTCATTTTTAATATTAGTACGTGAAGGAATATGTACATCTCCGTCTCGCTTATACTACCGTTGGAAAATATAAGCACATATAAAATTAACTGATCCAAGCAATTATATCCGTCCTTTCCTCCCTCATAATTTGACTGAAAATATTAATTACCATTTTTAGTCGCTAGTTTTTTGACAATCGATTTTCAATTTTTTTCATTCAATCGACAACAATTTTGCCATCTGGCAAGTTAATTTTCCGTACGTTATGTTAATAGTTTGGCTATGCATGAAATTAATCACTCTATGGCGTTGATTATTAATGTTTGTTGTTTCTATGGCCCAACACCAGTAGATATAACCTTACAGTAAGTAATATTGATCGGTTTCCGAGCTTAATACCGATATATCGTTTGTTTTACGATAATACGTCGTCTTATTTTAAAAGAACGTTTTTATCTACCTCGGAAGAAAAATTGCATCCAATCTTTTCCTTCGCCGGTTTCCGAGCGTTGAATACCAAACAACTTCAATAATACAAAATTAGTGTATAAACCCGAGATGGAAAACAAATAAAAATATGAACCCGGGGCCGGACTTCGGCGAATAAAGCTTTTTATTTCTCCGGTCTAGACGAGACCGAGGAGTTGTGGATATTTCGAGATTTCGCGTTATTGGACGGGAACACACAATAGAGAGGGACGTAGTTTTGAGCATATAAATCTAGCCGTGTTTGTCCAGGAGAATTTCAAATTCCCTGTGTGTGGTTAAAACTAAAGATGGACATTCATTGGTGAAATGTATGTCTTTTTAACCGTGACTATATACTCAAAATGTTAAGAAAGTTTATTGCCTATACCCTTCGCGACAAAACTTTAGCACCCTTCGTATCTTTCATTACAGCTCTTAATAACAAGTCTTCTGATCCATCGGCACTTTCAGCTAGTGAAGTCATATCTCATATAGAGACATTTCATTGCAAAACGTGGTGACAAATACACTGAACTATATCCATTACATACAGATGCTCCACGGGGCGGTGTCCTTGGCCCATTGTTATATCTCCTGTATACGTACCGACCTAAAATATCGCTACTATGACAACGTCTGCTGATGATACAGTGATTTTATTATCTCATGGGAATCCAATATGAGCCACAAGCTACGTTCAACTCAAAAACATTTATTTGTGGTTGAATTTATGGCGTATCAAGGCGAATGAGACAAAATTATAACAGGTATCCTCTTATAACGTCAACAATCTATATACTAATTTAGCTTAATATCTACCTAAACCTATTTCTCTATTTACGATATTATTTTGAGGCCGATGTCTACAGTATGTCTACGAGGTCTTATAGGCTATAGTTAGTGCTTAAAAAGCAAACTGAATGGCTTTTGCATTGAACAACTTCCGATTTTCCATCACATCAGCTCAGCAATGATATTATACATTAATATCTGATTATTTTAGATAAAAAAATATGTGAAAACATTGTACATGTCTTTGAAATTTGAACGTTTCACTCGATTTCTCCCTTTCCCACCACCAGATCCTGATTTGGTTCCAATGGAACCACCTCGGAAGTGCACTCTTTCGAATGAAAAGTGAATTTTACATTTTACATACTTTTAAATATAAATTAATAATAATATAAAATTAAATATAAAAGGTAGAGACTCTGGACGTCGCATCTTCACAAAGAAACTCTTATGAAGTTCTAATGTCCCTTGGACATGTTCAGATATCTCATCTGACAAGTACAGCCCACGAAGAAACAGCAACAAGGTTGCCATTCATAGTAATTATTTCTATTGCTAAGAATTCGCAAAGACAACAAATTCCATATCCAAAAAAGAAGCGGCAATCTCGCCTATTTTTTTATATTATTGTCCAAACCTTTAAAAAGAACAGAAACGACCCAAAACTAAAAGATTTAAAATATAGAATTACAAGAGAGAATCTTAAGTACCATACATATTCAGAACGATTTATGTCATTGAATGGTAAATGTCTTTATCTGTATTTAGGGAAAATACATTGAACATATGAACAAATAAAACTGATCTTACAACGCCTTAAAATCAATTAAAAATCGATTTTTGGTAGAATTATATACAAAAATTAGCTAACTAACTAAACCGGTAAAATTATCCGAAAAAAAAACGAAACCATATGGGCGCTCCGAACCAAACTATTAACTATTAATTTCGTCCCTATCGGGTTTCGGCATCGATAACCTGCTCATTTTTACCCGACCGTCGTTGCAGGAAATTTATTATTCGATTTTTGAATTTATCATTTTCTGTTTCAGGTAAGCCTCTCGACATTTTTGGCATTTCCTGCTGATGTAACGCGAGTATGCAGCGGCGTTCCTCGAAGCTCACCTTTTGTCGCGCGCTGACGCTGATTGAAATAACAATGAGCGTGAGTAGTATCGACAATATTATATTTCGTTAAGAGTGGCTGTAATGTCATAGTCGAATATCGATTTTTGGCGTTGATATTCGATATTTATTAGAAGTTATATAGGAGCGTAAATGTTTTTCTATACATATCTATGGTAATGTACATATAACATAGTATCCAGTAAGTAAATAAATTTGCTTTTTAAATCAATATAAAACAATGGATAGCATCTAAAAATAACTTTCCAGTTATTTTTTGTAGGTTTGAAGCTTTAAAAGAAGAAATTTACATAATTTATTTTATACAATCACTCAAGCAGCAATACACATTAAACCTTTAAATTCCTCTATTATAAAAGCAATCCAATTTTGGCTCTTTGTATGGAGTGTTTTTCACACTTTACACTACAAAACCATTTAGGGTTGTGATAAAAGATGACTGCCATGTCCTTTGGTATATTGTTCAATTACCTGTCATTCGAGACATCTTTCGGATATTGTCTTTATAGCTAGTGTCAACATGTGTATATAGTATATATGTCTATATATATATATATATATATATATATATATATATATATATATATATATCAAGTACCAGCAAATTTTTATTGGATTTGAGCTTATGTAATCCAGCACCTTCAGACCTTCCTGACACCTCTTTGTGTTCTTAACAAGATGTATTATAAGTGCCAAATCATTTCCCATAATTTGGATTTTGTTGCTACAAAGATTAGCATTATTTGACTGCAATGTGGGTTATATTTAGAGGAAAATGGTAATAATATTAACAAAAATATTAAATTATAAAAACTGTAAATTAACTTTCATTGACTCAAACATTCTTCAGTGAAAAATTGTACAAATTTATATGAAAAATAGTCTTCAGTTGGTGATAGTTTCATACGAACATGTACATTTATATAATATTTATATATTTAATAATCTTCAAATAAATAACCAGACTGTTCATTGTCAATTAAATTGAAATATAAGTTTTAAAATATCACAATCAGTACTCATACGTTTTTATAAATAAGATTCTAAGATCCTCAGTATCATCCAGCTTTGGAGCGGATATTCAAAATTCATTATACTTAAGTAGTATAATAGTAAGATAGTAGATAACAAAATATAGGGCTCAAAGCTAATATAACTCAGAGCTGAACATCAACAATATATAATATTATATTAAATTATGTAGAATATATATGAATTTTAAATTATTAATATTATTTCTAGTTGTATGCCGACTAACTTACAATTTTTTTCTACAGTAATTTGAAACTAGGTACTTATCTAGAAAGATCCATTGGTCCTTACTTAGTTTCCAATGAAATAAAATAAAAGTTATTAGCACTTTCTAGCTCAGTGTTGTTTTATCCAAGAGTTGCAACACTTCGTTGTTTACATGGGAGTGAAGTCTTCTAGTGGGCAAAAGTCCCGCTACTATTTTGATTGCGCGCCATCTTGGTTATGTGGCGTTTAGCTCAGTTTCAAGTTTGACAACTGTATTGTGTAGACGTCTAAATTTTATTACGGATAAATATACGCCACGAGAACGAGCAGAAATAGTGACAGTATTTATTGAAAATGATCGTTCCATTATTACCACTCAATGTAAATTGCGTCAACGGTAGCGGGACTTTTGCCCCACGTTGTATAACTGTTATCGTGAATATAACTGTTTCTGTAGTATCTGGGTATATCCACAATACATGTCAGGACTTTATTTTGGAATATCTGTATTATATTGACGTTACTTCTCGCAGAATATTTAGCGTCTGCTTCTATAGGAACAACTTATTTGCGCATAATTTAGATTTTTTGCCAAATAAACAATACATTTTTTAGAATTTTATTTTGCCGGCTTGGTGGTGCTGTGATAAAGGTAACAGGACAGTCCTCAGTTGCGATAGCCGCGGGTTCGTATCCTGCTAGGGCATGGTCGTAAATTTATGTTTGTGATTGTCCTAGGAAAGAGTGTAAAATCCCAGAAAATGATCCCAGTCACACCAGTACCTAGGCTGGGTAAGACCGGATGTCTTCTGGGATGCTTTCTAAGTTGGTCATTCGCCAGTCGGTAAGCATAATGCCGAGGACCGTGGTTCGGAGCCCACGTTAAATAGTAGATCCAATCCAGACAAAGCCATAGTTGGTAAAAGGAAACCTCAAACTATGTAAAAAAAATTATTTCGATTTTTTTTCTTTTTGATGTGGTCAAAATTTACTTACGTTACTGTATTTATAATATAATAATATATTATAATAGAATAATATATAAAAAATACTAATTTTATTAAAATAGTTTTCAAACTATTTAGTGTGATAAATATTATTAAATCAATTAGATAAATTCTATAGCATATAATGAGTTTGTTTTAACGGATGTATAAAAAATTAACAGTTACAGTTTTAATGATTCACTTTACCGTAAAAACGTAGTATAGAGACTTTGAACTTTTATAGAGGAAGAGAAAAAAGTTAATTAGTTGAAACCGACCAAAAAGGTACTGTTGTTAAATACAAATGTTTGAATATTGTTAGTAGAATTGTATCATTGTTGTAATTTAACCGCCCTTATCAAGCTGAGCGTTTTGTATATAGAAATAAGTACCCTAGTTTTTCAAACCGAGGAAATATCTGTATGATTCTATTTTTCTTTTTAAACACTTTTTCCCTAAAATAATATGATATATAAATTTATGTGAAATCGGTTTAATGTTGTTTTAATTCTTTAATTAATATACTAGGCAACGTACTTTTGATATAATATAAGAATAATTCATGTTTTTCCTACAATCGATATGTCAGTGATAATTACAAGGATCAGTGTCTGCCAGATAGTGAGTTGGTGTAACATTTCCATATATTTTACAAAATACCACCGAATTAATCTTCTTCATTTTCTTTAATATATTTAAATCAACAGATTGTGTGCCGTGAGTTCCCATTCTTCTCGGTCTTCTGAGTCTATTTCTCTCAGCCATTCTAGATTTTGCTGAAGATGTTTCCTTTTCGGCAATTAATGTGAGTGTGTTTGAGTGGGACAGTGAGGACAATTATGTTTAGAACTATTGATAATTTCAAAACCTTGATTATCATTTTCACATTTCTGGAAAAAAAACTAAGAGTATTCGATAGGATCAAGCTTTGACAGAAGTAAAGTTGTTTTACACGAACATCTAATAATTAATTTTAATGTTATTGACCGACTAGTAAACGATGCTAAAACATAGTTATTCTATTAATTATGAATGATAATTACGACTATCCACGAAGTTATCCAAGATTTCACCGTAAAATATGGAAGAAGCAATGAAACAACTGGACAAGAAGTGAACTTAGCTGAAGTTAATTATTCTATCAAAACAATACTGCATCGATCAACTAACTTCAACTTTTGGTGATGAAGCGCCATTCCTGGGAGCAGTTCACTATAAGCAAAAGTTGTGAAGGTCCTCGAAAATTAGTTCTGTCAGAAAATATTGATGGTGTAGCCGAAATGATAATGCAAGTGATAGTTATAGCGATAGTGATTCGTGAGTGAAAAGTGCTCTTCGATACAAATGATCGCTTGTTTCTTCGGAATAACTTGCCATGTGACAGTCTCGCCGTTAGAGTAACGTACAAAAGCCAATTCTGAATAGTCCATAACCATTTCTTTTCCAGAAGTGCTTCGCAAAATACGAAAAAAGGAGCGTCAAAATTTTTTATGAAACCTGAGTTGATATTTTCCGGCGTCCTAAGAAACCGTAGATGCGTTCAAACACCATGTTTTAGAAGTAGCTCATCCGGAGTGAAGAAAGTGTTATGAGAATTGGTTCAAATGTATGTAAAGGAGTACTGATCATCAGGAAAAGAAACTTCGAAAAATATCTATAAATAAATTATTTTATTTTTTAAATTATTCTCAAAATATAAATAACATTATTCGTAATAAATAAATTTTAATTAAAATTGTACTAAACGTAGGTAATAAATCATGTTTAAACAAAAATATCATTCCTATGCGATATTAGAAGATAATTTTGTTGATAACTTTTATTGATATTATAAAACCAGAGATAAACGAAGGCTCCGGTATCATTACTTATTATATACAGAGCCTGGCAAAATAGATACTTTGCTTTAGTGAAGTATACATTATAAATTATCATCTCTCATGTATTTAAAATACGAAATACAAAATGCCATCAGGTGCTAAGTTATGAAAATAGAATAGAACTAATACCGTCAGTATATTAATTAGTAAAATAGGATATTCGGCGGTAGCATGACGCCAATATAACTCCATTTATTTCAGGTGAAATTTTTTGAATGTGAATTTGTTAATTTTTTCCTCTTTCATCACCCTGTCTTGGTAATTGTCAGCATCGAATCATAAACCAACATTCATAAAGTTTATTCAATCACTGTCTCTTTCAGAATCACTAATGAAGTTATAACTAAGTTGTTTATTTCTAATCAATCAAAAACTTGCTCAAGATTCTACCATTTCGATCGAGCTCACACAAACCGAGTGTGTTATAAGTCCAGACAGATCTGGTTTGAATATCCTTCTCGACCTGAATGTCTATTGCAGTAATTCTTTGAAATACCCCATATCAACTCAATTGGATTAAATATGCAGTGATAGGAAGGGAGGGAGACTCTCTCTACTCTCTGGTCAAAACGTTCAGTAATCTGATCTACCATGTATCTTTTCTAAGGCTTATTTCTAAAAAAGTAAATTACATAAAATGCAATTAAATATTTCATATATATTTACCGAGTAATATTTTGAAATACTTTCCAGATTAACAATTTTCCTTGCAATAATTGTATTATATTATGTTTGGATTAAAAAAACTACTTACTCTTTTTATACATTTCGTATATTTAATCTCTGATACAGCTGACGTCAAGCTGATCTTGATTCGTCACCTGTTTCGCATAAATACGGTTTCTTTTTGGTGAATTTAAGGTTATTTTGTTTTTTATTTTTTGAGATATTTTAGTGACCGTACCCGTACTAATATTCAGTGCAGCTGCAACGCGCAAAAAATATTTTCAATAAAAGCCAATTTCAATAAAAATATTTCAATAATAGAGTTTTGCAGACGTTTGACAAACGGACAACTTTTGTAACTCTTCTAACAGCATTCTATCTCTTTTTAGGTAGAATAAAATTTCTCATTTTATTATATAGATAAGTCTAACTGTAAAACTAATTTGCAACTTTTGACAGACACATATTGATCACGTGTGTCACGACTATATATTTGTATTTCCATTAAGTATTGTAATTACAAGTCATTCAAATACTGGCCAACACAGAATATATATTTCTTTTAGAATTACGTATTTCAATTACGAATATTTCAATTATTGCCCAACGTACAAAATATGTAGTTGTATTTTAATTACAAGTAATTGGTACGGTTACTATATATTCAATTAAAACGAAGAAAACGAAATTCATCATAATGACGTAGTTAAGAGCAATTGATAGGACGTCCCGTTCGAGAACCCGCCGCAACCCTTATCACCGTCCGCCTTACCTAGCCGGCGTCGGCCGCTCCGGGTTCGCAGCGTCGCGGCGCAGACCGGGACGCGACGGGCACACCGTCAGCCGTCCAGTCGTCGTCCGGACGTCCAGCGTCGTGGATGCCGTACAGTGCCGGCCATGTCACTCGGGGGACGTGGACGCCACGTCACCGCTGCTCGTTCGGCAGGCAGTCGTCGGAGTCGCGTCGCCGGTGGACGTCGTCTTCAGGGCTCGACCGGGCCCCGCGTACCTGTTGAGTTCCGAGAGGTGTATCGTTGACGACGCTGTCGATGTCGATGCCTTCGTAACCGTGTACGACGAGTCGCGAGACCGACCTCCCCACGGTTCCAGTCGATCACCTGCGTGATTGCCGTTGTTGTTGTTATTGTTGTTTGTTCATGTTTTCGTTCTGGTTGAATTTCCGTTGAATGATCGTATTCGTTCAGTGACCAAAAAAAAAAAGTTTCATAGGTGCTTCAGTAGCATCGCAAAGCAGCTATTCTAAATGATGTAGTTTGTAGGAATTAAACTAGGTAAATGAGATGGTCATGATGGTGTGGCAACTTGTTTGTTGAAAAAATCATATACTATCCCCGTTTTAAACAATTGAATATTTAACGTCCTAAAAGGTTTCCTAATGTTGTTCTTATCGTAAATACTTAAATATCAGCTTATTTTTCCTGTATAAGGCTTTATATAAGCAAGGATATTGCCACAATATGTTTTCCAAAAGAGTTTTTGGATAACATTCATCATCCTCGATAAAACATTAAAATAATTTTAGCTTTATCCAAAAATTATTAGAATTTTTAAGTAATTTTCGATTGTTCATCTATTGAAAACAGCTACTCTATACATATGAAGTATTTTTCTTTATATTTTTGCACTGAATCTTAATTTAAAACAAATATAATTATTATACAGTTACTTAATGTTGTAATGTTGTTAATGTTGTACAGATATTCAATAATTTTCTTGCTAGTACGACTTATATATTAGAAGAAATAATATATTAATTGTTATGAAATATTTTATAACATTGTTCTTATAAAAATACTTTACACAATGTTCTAATACACTACAATGTTCTAATAATTTTACGTTAATTCTACATGTATGTGTTTATATGATATTAATATTTTTAGGCTCTTTTCGAATATGCATCTAAAATTATCAAAAGTACAGTTTATATTTTCTTTTGGCCGTATGCATATGAAGTAATTTTCTTTATATCTTTTTCACTAAATCTTAACTTAATATAAATATTATTATTGCACCTAGTGATACAATCATCTTGCTACAGCATTAAGTAGTATGAAGTAACACTTTATAGACCTACATAAATCCACATAACATAGCAATTCTTGTAAATAATTAATTATTTAATATTAAAATATTAAATAATTAATAAGAAAATTTGAAATTATTTTCGAATGTTCATCTAAAATTAACACAAGATACAATTTTGTTACTAAATTTTAATTTGATACCAATATTGTTATAATACAGTTAGAGTTAGCTAGGATACAATCATCTTGGTTTAGATATTTAGGGTAACAACTTATTTAAAAATTATTTAGTATATAATATATGAAATGATGTTATATTCTTAATAAAAATTAGCATTTTAAAATGTTTTTTTAAACTAAAAAATAGTTTGCTATAATAATTTATAATTTACTTTCTTTAATTCCACATATATCTCCTTATCAGATATTACATAAAAGCCATTTTATTGATCAACTATGTTTTTGTGTATATTTTTCGGTAATATTAGTGCATTTTTAAAAAACTCTTAGTAAATTTTTACTTTATACATTATCACACCGCATCTATTTCTGAACAGTTATCATAGATTTGTTTATTTTGTATAAATATTCTTATTGTACAATAACATTATTTTCAAGGGTTCATATTATTTAGATTATATTTTAATCTATTCAAAATTAACATACAATATAGACTATATACACTTATATACAACAAATTATAATACAGCACTATAATGCATTATGTTAATTCCAAGTTTATCACTTTGTCAGTCATTTGATGATATCTTGATTCTCATTTTATTCCTTAGAAAATATTTTTAATTAATTTTAAATATTTTCTACGATATTATGTTACTATAGGTATTTTTTTTAATTGTTGCAGATATGGATGAATTTTATATTTCCTGGGCTCTATTTTTCAGTAAATCTTACTATTACAGAACCCCTATATCATTCTAGTTCTGGTTTTTCAACAAATACAGTAAAGCAACCGATTTACTTTCATTTATGACCATTATTACTAAATATTTGAAACCAATAATAGGTAATTTAAATATTTCTAAATCATTAAGTAGTAGAGAGGTTTAATATTACGACACGACACATTAATTGTTTATTATTGTACCTTTTATAAATCCGAGAAAATATTTATCTAGTGTCAAGTTGTTATTAATAGTAACGAAACAATTAAGATGGGTGTTTATTATTCGTAAAATAACACTGAATAGTATTTATGGGAATATTTACTACTGATAAAAATAACATTACACTGACAGAAATCAAAATACTACGAGTTTTATGTCACACACAATTGTAATATGGCATCGTTCCATGTTCAAATAGAAGTCACTTTTTGTGACTTCTATTTTGTTTATATATGCTATAAAGACGGCCTATTTAATTGTGATAACAAATAATAAAACACCACATTACAAATTCATTTAATAGTTTTCAGTGTTATGTAATTCATTTTTAGAAAAGAAAGAAAGAATTTTAAGAAAAAAGATTTGATATCTAATTTTAATTGGTAACCATAAAATAACAATGCAGTATATTTATTACATACGATTAAAAGGTTGAGAGGTTGACACCAACATCCAGTTTGATGATGATGATGGTGTCTGATCTATTTCGAATAATGTATTACATTATGCGATTACTATATCAAAAATGCACAGCTGGATTCTTCGTTCCAGAGGTGATGACAAAACTTATTATAATAATTTTAATATTATAATAAATAGCAATTACATTTTTTTAAAGCCTTTAAGTCAAGCTATCAAAGATCTGGATTTATTCGTTAAAATTGAATGAGTAATATGGCACGACCGCATATAATGGATTAAAACCCATTATTGTCGCCTTTCCGTTTTTTACTTGATAAGATACTAACCAAAATGTTTATTATACAATAAAAATATCAATTTATCTCGAGCATAAGCTGATAACAATACAAAAGGAATTTAAATAGTTTGTATGGAAGACCAAGTGTTTAATAAATATATTTACTGCTGTCGCATCTGTTATTTAATGCTATACTGGATTTCATGACAGTTAAGCTGGAATAGTTGGCCACATATAGGATACGTGAAAATAATTATTAAAAATATAAGTTGCCGGCTTGGTGGCGCAGTGGTAAAGGCAACAGGACGGTCCTCCTACTGTTGCGATAGCCGCGGGTTCGAATTCTGCTGGGGCATGGTCGTAAATGTATGTTTGTGGTTGTTTAATATTTGTGATTGTCCTAGGCAAGAGTATAAAATCCGACAAGGAAAATGATCCCAGTCACGCCAGTAACCAGGCTGGGTAAGACCGGATGTCTTCTGGGATGATTTCTAAGTCGCCAGTCGGTAGACAGGATTAAAATATGTATTTCTTCTTTTTGTGATAGTATATATGACAGTAATAAATACAATACACAAAAATATTGATTTATAATAATAATATATATCATATATTAATATAAAGATATACTAAAAAACGATTTATTTTTAAATTGCAAGTCTGATTATTGAGATTTTAATTTAAATAAAAGCAAAACATTTACAAATTCATCAAATATCAATGATAAGCGTAAATTAATTGCAGTTTTATAGACTGAGTATTCCGGATACACTGACCACATGAATTGTGGTAGAACATTGAAAACATTAATTTAAACCACTATTAGCATAACACTTAGCAAGAAAATTCATAAGTTTAAGTAATAATTTTAAAGCATATCAAATAATAGAATATTTGTTGAGTTGGGCGGTGTAAGAATAGTATGATTGAATTCAAGACAAATCAAAATTGTATCCATGGCAAAACTACTGAAATATTTTATGATGATAATTTAAATATACAGATGTAAATATATTTGACTTGACAGGTCTACAAGAACGTTAACTTCACATAGTTGATAGTAACTACAACAGAAAAAAGGTTTAAATTATATACATTTAATGTTGATTATTTGTTTTTTTTAACATTTAGCAGCTCTGTGGATCGCAAAAATGTATCTAGTTTCGTACTTTACTTTAGTCATGTAAACATTTACCTTACAGTGACAACATTGAGGTTCATACATTGTCATTTAATGTGTCATTACCTAAGTATTGTTAGAAAGACTTGATAAATTGGTTCAGTCAAATATGCATTAGTTACCCTTAATCTGGTGGTACAAAAACCTGGATATTTAATATTGGCTTCTTTGTAATCAAACGATGATGGGATTTCATTGATATTTGTTCAGTAGTGAACAGCAGTGAATGTTCAGTGAGTTCTACTGATATACTACTAAATCTGAATATATACTGACTTCATACATACTTGTTTAGCAAAACCTACCACGTTATATTAAACATGAACAGAATTATTAGGGACCCATATAAACAATTCACAAAAAAAATGAGTCCTGACCTTAAATGTTATCAACAGTGTTATTTACCTCGATATTACGTTAGTTTCACTTTGATATAAATTATATCAGGGATCCTATTATACAAAATTGCAAAAAATTATTAAAATAATATATAAATAAGACCAATAACCATAAAAACCGTCAAGTGCGACCAAAACAACTACGTCACACATATGTTTAAAGCATTTTAGCTAGCGCATTCAAAATTAAAATCTTTTCAAATGTTAATTTTTCTTTGAATCGATTTTTTTGCAGAAATAACTTTTATGTCTGGTAAAGTTCACCAATCGAAATAAAAGCCGATATCACTGCTGCTAGTATCTAACTCCTGTTGAAAAGAATAAAACCGATCATACAGAGGAAAAACCTCACACCAACACATCAGTTTGGCTTTATTAACAAGCATTGAAGAATTAACCAGGTCCACCGAACAACAGACGTTATTGAAAAAGTCTACGAAAGTAAAAAAGTATGCCAAGCTATATTCTTAGATGTAGCACAATCCTTCGATAAGGTTTCGCGTAAAGGCCTTGTTCATAAACTATAGAAAATGTTACCAAAACAACACACCGAACTACTAAAATCGTACATTACAGCCAGAATGTTTAGAGTTAAACAAGGAAGGAGCTTACTTTAGAATAAAAGAAGCTAAAGCAGGTGTACCACAAGAAAATGTACTGGGGCCAATGCTTTATCTACTCTACACTTGTGGTATACCACAAATGAAGAATATTACCATAGCTATATTTGCTGATGATACTGCGATTAGAGTTGTCAGAGGCAATAATGAACAAGCCACACGAAAATTACAACAGACAGGTGACAATATAAATAATTGGACACAAGCTTGGAAAATAAAAATTAACGAAAGTAAATCTGTGCATGTGCAGTTCACCTACAATACATTACGTACCAATAACATTAAATAATACTATCATTCCATATAGCAACAACGCTAAATATCTCGGAATGAATGTTGATCCAAAACTTCGCTGGAAAGAACATATAAAGAAGAAAAGAACTGAAATTGAAATATAATAAAATGTATTGGCTAATAAATTACTATTATATAAGCAAATACTGAAACCTATATGGACATGCGAAGGTCAATTATGGGGATGTTCGGCAAAGAGTAACATAAACAAAATACAAATTTTTCAGTACAGGTATTGCAACTTTTGGATACCACCAGAGCAGGATACAGAGTCAAAAGAATCAAACCATCTGATCTTGTGTAGCGTTGTGTAGTAAGGTACATGTAATAAAATATACAGCAGTGACATGTATAAACATTATTTCACCCGAGACTGAAATAGGGCCGATGGGCAATCCTAGTTATATACCTAGATTATTTTAGTTATCACAACGACTAGTAACAATGTAATAGAAACGACTAGTAACAATGTAATAATTAAATAATAAAAAAAGTCTGGTAAAGTAAACACGTATAATTGTCATAGAGTAGTTTTTCAAAATTTCTAAATATTTTTCCTTCACATTCTTAATAATACCAAAACAAACACTATAACACATAATTATTTATCGATTACAAACTTATATAAATATAAATTAAAATAACAAGACGTAGAATTTCAACTTCACTCGGATCGTGACATGAAAACTTTTTCTTTCGAATCTAATTAAGATCGTGGCACCTTCTCTAAGGAAACAACATCCTGTCCCACAGCCGCATAAATTATTTCCTGGCTCTCGACAACAGTTTCTGCTGTTGAAAGGCGTCGAGATGGGAAGGGAGTGCCCCAAATATCTTCTCTCGCGCCATATTACTTTCTTCGTCGTCTTTTAGGTTATGTTAATAATACCGTAGGCTCGTGGTTCGCCGAGAATTCGACAGATTGCGCTGCGAGAGCATTTATTTAGCGGTAAAAACGTTTTGCATAATAAAGAGATATTATCGATGATTAAGGTTACGGGTCAGAACCGTTCGAATTGCATCAATTTTATGAGTATTTCGAAATTAATTAGTGTATTGTTTCTGCATAGACATTTGATCTATTCTTCTTTTATTTTATTATTTATTAATTCCTTCGGACCAATTAAACTTTGTGATATAAACGTATTCTAGAAAAAGTTCCCCAGAAACGAAATAAACCCACAAAGCTTCCATATTATATTGGAGCAGATAATCATTTCATCTATAAAGATGGAGTCAAGAGACACGACTATGTTGGGGCCACGTACATGAACTTGGAGTGGATGCAAGGTTTCAGTCTCCTAAAAACTATTTACAACATATAAACCCCAGTACTACATAAAAAACGACAAGCATAAATATGACGTAATTGCTACAGGCTTAATAACCTTCCTCAAACACACATATTTTTTTACGTTTTATGCTACTGACTTGAAAGTGAAGTTTCGTGTCTGAATCAAAGGAAATAAGCCGCAAAAAAGTCATTATTTGCTGGTAAAAACTTACAGTGGACATGCTCTAACCATAAAGAATGTGAGGAAATGCAAAACTCAAAATCAATTGGCAGAAGCATGAAATGTGGCCTAAGAAACGATCAGTGACCAATTACGAGCAATGGGGAAAGTCCAAAAGATGGAAAGTTGGGTACCACATGAATTGAATAACAGACAAATGGAATATTGAAAAATCGTCTGCGAAATGATGCTTCAAGGGTATGATGGGTAGTAATTTCTGCATCGAATAATGACGTTTGATGAAAAGTGAAGTTATTTTGAAATCCCTAGGTGCAACAAATCGTGGTTATCACCTGTTGAAGCGGGCCAATCGATTCCAAGGCCAAATCGTTTTGGTCGCAAGATAATTCTGTGTGTTTGATAGGACCAGAGCGGCGTGGTGTATTACAAACTGTTGAAACCTGGTTGAAACACATCTAAAAATGCCCAGAATGGACCCGAAGACATGGTAAAGTTTAATAAAGTACATGACGGTTTAATAGAGATCAAAGAGGCGGTGAAATCAATTGGATGGAACATATTATTGCATGCGCCGTATTCTTCAGAAAACATTTAGCTAACATATTTACAGTAAATATAAATCTTGTTTATCAGCCCGATGTAGCTATAAATCTCATTTTGTTGCCACAGAAATTGACAACAACCTCAATCCTAAAAAGGCTCCTTTTATGGGTGATATTTCACCAGGATTATTGAAAGAGCTGCCACGAAAGGCAATAATCATGTTGTCATATATATTCAATGCCAGATTGAGACTGAACGATGTTCCGAAATGTATTAAGGTTGTTCGAATAATTATGGTGAAAAAACCTGACAAACCAGCAGACAAGTTGTATCTTACTTACCTATTTCGCTGCCACCCGCGATATAAAAATTATTTGAGAAACTGTTGTTAAAACGAATTAAATCATTTGTAGAAATACTAGAAATCCAGTTTGGATTTCGGAATCACCATTCGATTATCGACCAAGTGCACAGAATAACAGCGGTTGTTGAAAATGCATTTGAAGAAAGGAAATACTACCCTGCAATATTCCTGGATATCTCACAAGCTTTTGACCGAGTTTGGCATTTCGGATCAATCTAGAAAATGAGCAAATTGCTACCATGGAATTACTGTCGACTGCTGGAATCATATCTTTTTCAAAAAAAAAAAATTTACAGTCTTGCATGAAGGGGCATTCTCAACACTTAAACCTATTTCGGCTGGAGATTCATAAGATAATGTCTTGGGACCATTTCTATATCAGCTCTATACTGCTGATATCCGAACAACAGAATAAACAGTGCTTGGAACGTTTGCTGACGACATAGTTATAATGGCAAAAGATGTACCTCTGTCTAACGCTATAGAACAAGTATAAGTAACGGCCAACAAGATCTACAAATGGACTAGAGACTGGAGAATACAGCTTAATGGCTTCAAACCTGTACATAAAAATATTTCGTTACAACAAAAACTTAATTATATTACTTGACAGATCCCCGATCCCTCAAGCAGAATCAGTTCAACACCTCGAAATATATATCGATGGTAGGTTGAACTGTACCGGTTAGTCGGAAGATACTTTCAACTTGATCTAAAAATAAAGATATATAATTTAATCATACAGCCTATTTGGGCCTATGGGATGCAAATATGGGGTTGCACTAAAACATCAAACCAACTAGTAATCCAACACAATCAAAACAAAGTTCTACGATTAATTACCAATGCCTATCGCTATGTAATCAACGAAGGGCTGCACCATGATCTCGGAATCAAATGGATAATCAGACTGATCCAAGAAGTAGATTAGTTTTAATCTAATTTGGGAAATATATACTGATGACATACTGAACAGCAGTAATAAATTAATTTGTGAATATATATATCTGTCGCTTTTTATCATTAACTCTTTTCCTGGAATTTCAATATTTATAAAATATATTCATCAGAGTATCCAAATAAACAGGAGCGCTTACAGCAATTTTAATTATTCCAGGGTCGTGTTTTCAATAATATTTAATGAAAATTAGCAGCGCATATGACGCATCTTATTTCCGTTCCCAGGGTCGTTATAATGAAACATGTCGGGTACCTAAATCAACCTATAAATAACTATGAAAAATTTAGATTCAAATCAGTTCTATTTATATCATCTTGATACAATCGAAATACTGATCAAAGCCGAGAGAATAACGTACGATTTACAATGCTGGTTGGTTTATGAACTCTTATGTAATGCATCACGTACCCACGGCTCATTGAATAGAATAACACTGATTGTGTGCAGTTTTTGTTGTTTGGTCTTACACTGTATAATTTGGTGGAAATGTTGCTCGAAGGATGTTCTTTTATATTTATATGTACGTTTTCTTCAGGAAAGCTTTGAAGATCTCTAATAATTTTCAATCGTAATACTCCTCTAAGAGTAGGAATAGATTGAATTAAGAGTTTATTGGTGCAAGAAGTTCCTACACCTATACTGATTGATATTTCAATTAATGGCACTGGCTAGTTTGCAGTTTTTTAAAAGCCTTGTTAATTTGTCTTACATTGCATGATTGATGTAATTAGATGAATCAATTTTTTAATTCAATTGATTTGTTTAAGTTTTATACACTATATCTTCGGGAGATGTATGAAGACCTTTCCTAGTTCTCAATTAATGGGCTACTGACGGCAGAAGTTCACTTTATGAGAATTTTAGTGGTTATATGTCAACTTATAAACCGATAACACCTGCATTTGTCTGTGTATTTGGCTATTGATTATGTACTATATAACATTGATAATTATTCTCGAAATCTTATATCTACAGGTACTTTCTTGTTCTTTGACCATTTTTTCGCTTTAAAAGGGTTTTTGTTGAGAAAATGGTTTCAATATATACTAATTAAAATATTTTCCAACATTCTGAACAAATGATAATCAAGAGCCAGATGAGTCATTTTCATGCCAGCTGACTACTTTATGTCTGCTACCGGTTATTGCTGTTTTTTTCTGTAATAATATATTTAATTATTAGTTATTTAATGTTATTGGTGCTTGTAGGGTCTGTTTATAGGTGAACTGTACATCTACAGATTTACTTTCATTAATTCTTATTTTCCAAGCTTGTGTCCAATTAATTATATTGTCTATTGTCTCCGACAGCTATAATCGCAGTATCATCAGCAAATGTAGCCATCGTGATATTTTCCATTTGTGGTATATCACAAGTGTAAAATAGATAAAGCATTGGTCCCAGTGCACTTCCTTGTGGTACACCTGCTTTAGCTTCTTTTATTGTAGAGTAAGCTTCTTCTTGCTTGACTCTAAACATTCTGGTCGTAATGTATGACTTTAATAGTTCGGTGTGTTATTTTGGTAGAATTATCTGTAGTTTATGAACAAAGCCTTCATGCCAAACCTTATCGCAGGCTTGTGCTACATCTAAGAATATAGCTGAGTATACTTTTTGACTTTCGTAGGCTTTTTTAATAACATCTGTGATTCTGTGGACCTGGTCAATTGTTGAGTGTTTGTTAATAAACCGAAACTGGTGTATTGGTATGAGGTTTTTTCTCTCTATGATAAATAATATATAATAATGTTTTAGGTTGATAATTTTAGTAATGACATGGTTCTAGGTAGATCAATTTTGACGTTTAATAGTTGTTTATATGAGGTGGGAAAAAAGTCCCGCTATCATTAACATTTTCAATAAATATTCTCACATTTCTGCTCGCTCTTGCGGCGTATATTTATCCATAATAAAATTTGGACATCTACACAACACAATAGTTAAAGCGAAATGGTAGCGGGACTTTTGGCCAACCTTATATTAATACTGTATATTTTAACCAATATATATAATTGATCAAAATACATGCACCTAAGCACCCAATAGCCTTTTCCGATATTTGGCTGGATTTGGTTTGACCTTAACAATCGTAAAATATTTTAAAAAAAGAACCGACTTCAAAAAAAAAATTATAAAACTTAGATTTTTCATACAAAAAAACATCTTAAAACATAATCGTTGTAATAACTTAGTAAACATGAACAAAAACCTTATTTAACCTATCCACTACACGTATTTTATATTTTACTATATACACACAATTTATCTTAATACCTACCTAAACTTTTTTATCTATTTATAATATTATTTTAACTACCACCAACTGATCACTTTGTGAAACTTCTCTTACAGTTTATATACCTAAGTAAAATTTAAAGAGCATCTAATATCATGGTCGAAAGAAATTCTTCATAAAATGCAAACCTAATATTTTAGATATGTATGAATAATTTAAATGTACATTTACAAATATTTCTTTTATACACTTACATTATTATTTTGCTTTGTTTTTCGAGGAATAGTTTATATAGTATTCGTCAAATTTAACGTTTCTCCGAATAAAATTATATTAGAAAATAGGCCTACGAATTCGAGAGGAAAATAATGTATCTTGTGTCGTATTATAATGTATTTTTCACTTTCGCTTGTCATCAGAAATATGATAAATCGTCAGCTAACGAGATTTTATTCCCTTTGACAATAAGGCACTTTTATGAATATTTATGTTCATTTTTATAATAATGTTTTCGAGCAAATAAATTCTTCATTCAAAAGTAAAAAGTAGTATATGATATTATTTAACACTATTAAATTTTTGACCCACCAAATTCTGTTAATAATTAATTAATAATATCATTAAAAAGTCGTATTTAAATCCTTTTGGTTTTTATGTAGAAGTAAATATGTAGTCTTGCTCGAAAAATATAGAAAACTCTTGTTATATTCTTAATTCTTGTTATTATTTGATTAGTTGATTATTCTAAAACATTAATAGAAACTATATATCCATTGCTGTGATGCCATGACATATACACATCAAAACATTTAATAATATACTACGCTACAACTATTTATAATTGCGGAAAGAGTTAGTTTAGTACAATGCACTACTACACGAATCATCCAACGTCTAAGTTTGTTTTAGTCCCACGCATCGCACATACGTAATTTAATGAATAACATTGTCTAAGCGTTTGCCGCACATCTAAAACGAGAAAACAATTAAAAATACACCAAAATTAAGCAAGAATTATAGGTTTTAATTAGCTCTTAATTATTAATCTACTCCGTTAGTACTATAATTATTGTCTTTACGTTAATGACGATGACGAACTTTTTTTTAAATGTTGTTATCTTTATCTTCATGTATATAATTCTTCTCTCTGTGTATATGTCACTGAAGTTGGACCGATTTTTAACCGACGAAAAAGGAGAAGGTTCTATGTTCGGCTGTATATATTTTTTAATGTATATTCGCCGATTTGTCCATCAATTGTTGGCCGATTTTCAAATATTTTTTTTATTCGAAAGAGTACACTTTCAAGGTGGTACCATATGAAAAAAATCAAGATCTGTTGAGGGGAAGGGGAGAAATAGAGGGAAACGCTCAAATTTTAAAGGCACATTAGTTGATGTGACGGAAAATCTGAAGTCGTTCAGTGCAAAAGTCATTCAGTTTGCTTTTTAAGCACAAATTATAGCATATATGACGTCGTAGAGATATTGTACACAACTGCTTCTAAGGAGTAATGGTTAAAACGTTTACCTCCCAAGCGAAAGTCGCGGGTTCGTTTCGCGGCGGGGACAATAACTTTTTATTGTTATTTAGTTGGAATATTTGTCAAATCACCTAGACTAGGTAGTGGACCCAGGGGTCTGAAGCGCCCCTTACTTTCTATCATTGTTTCTTTATCGCTATTTTTTTTTCATACGCGCTGCACCTTTACTTGTCCTACCAATTGTAATATTAAATAAAATAACTGCGTAATTTATTGAGTGAATATCTAACACTAAAAAGAGGATAATAAAATATTTTTAAGAAAATAATTGAAGCCACTGTAAAATATAAATAAGGAACTCACTAAAAATTAAAAAATATACAAACTTTTAACACAAAAAAAAACATTTTAATATAAAATATGTACCTAATAATCGTCGCAATAACTAAATAAAAATAAACAAAAAGCTTATTTAAACTATCTACTACATTTATTTTTTATTTTACTATATACACACAATTTAGCTCAATACCTACCTAAACCTATTTATCTATTAACAGTATTATTTTAACTACTATCAACTGATGAAACTGATTGAAATCAGTGCCGAGCCCAAACAATACAAAAATAATAATATAATTTTGTGAAATATACAAAAAATTATATTACCAACTAAACAAATCTAAATTAATATTATAAATAGATAAATAGGTAAATATTAAGCTAAATTTGTGCAAGAGTAGAATATAAAATAAGTATGGCAGATAGGTTAATTAAGGTTTTTGTTTATTTTTATTTAGTTATTACAACGATTATTAGTTATTTTTTGTAGTCGGTTCAATTTTTTTCTTAAAAGTATTTTAGGATTACATTTTTTATCCCTTTGTGAAGGCTTTTTTTTGCTTTCTATGAATGGAGAAACCCAAAACACGGCCATTTGTAGTGAACAACGTAAAAGATGGCTCACTGGATCATATCACATTCTTCCAGTAAAATGTCCAGGCCCAGTTTTAATGATCGTTTCACGTCTTTTTCTTTTTCTTTCATGCAAAAAGATGTACTATAATGTATAACATGGTGCCCATAATATTTTATCCATCCTGTATCCCTTTTCGATTAATTAAAAAACTGTTCGAAATATTGGAAAATTGTATATTATCTATACTCATTTATAAATTAAATAATCAATCAAACATTTATTATTCAAAGTTTTTGATAGGATTTTAAACATAATAATAAGTTATCCCTTTATTATTATTTACAGTTGCAAATACTTTGCCTATGCCTAAACTTATCGCATATAAACAATTTCATATCACTATTACACTTCCATTCTGACTAAACAAATAAAATATGTTATTATTTATTCGCCTGTCTATTGTTATTTTTAAAATTAATTGCTGATGATTCAGTTTATCATATGATTATGTTTTATGTAAGATATTTACTTTGTTATATTGAGTGTAGTGTATAGTAATGTTGTAGACACATGTTTGATTAATTATCTTCTTTTAAGTACAAATAAATATTGATCAATACTTTGTTTGGTAATGGATTATAAGTAACTAGGAGTAGTTTTATGTTTTTTACTGTTCCCGTTCTTAACCCACTCTATACATGTGACATATCATAAGTAGCAAATGTTACTTTAGGGTTTGGGTGAATGGAGGTAACATGAGATGAAACGGTGCTGTTTACATTATGTGACCGTTATTTATTGATGTAATATAAAACATCTGGAAAATACAAAATAATAAAACGGATATTTAATAAAAAATTACGTTTTCTATCGATTTTGTATATTTGTATTATATTTTTTATATATTATTCTCATGGATATTTAATCTAATTATCACTACATAGTATAAAACAAAGTCGCCTTTTCTGTCCCTATATCCCTATGTGCGCTTAAATCTTTAAAACTACGCAACGGATTTTGATGCGGTTTTTTTCAATAGATAGAGTGATTCAAGAGGAAGGTTTATATGTATAATACATGCATAATATACTAAGGCAACATTGCTAATTTTAGAGGTTTCTAACGTGATGTCGTAAATTAACCTATTTTTTTAGGCTTATTTAGCAATTAGCAAAAACGCTGCCTAACCCTACGAGTTAGATCAAATTAATGTACTACAGTATTGTACACCATAAAAAGGTCTACAAAAAAGTCCGCGATGGTATATGTTTATCTTTTAGGGATAACCCACATTAACCATTTTTATTGTTTACTTTTTACGTGAGAAAATGGCTTATTTACGAAGCTATTTTAAGCAATACGGCATTAATCCTTATCGAATTAATTACCTTAAATACAGTGTGCAATTAATATAGATCAATATGGTTCCTTACAGCATTTAAATTAAACAAATATTTTCGGAGATATTACAAATTTAAAATTTGCGTTTAAAAATGTGTAATGTAATAAAAATTGTATGAATTTAGATATTCCAAAGATAGTAGGAAATCTTCATAGTAAGTATAGGGGAAGAGGAATTGTTTTACTCCAAATTTAATGCGTGCAGGCCAAGGGCAGTAATGAATGAACCAAAAATACTGGATCGATTTTAATCATGTTTTCATAGAGTGACATAGGCATATATATTTTATGCCCGTGCAAAGTCGGAGCGGGCCGCTATGTTTTTATATACAACGTTCATATTTTTTCTGTAGTGTATTTAATTTAGTATCAGCATTGCACCCGTGCGAAGCCGGTGCGGGTCGCTAGTTAAATAATAAATAATAAATATATTAAATAATAAATAAAATGTAATTATAATATCGCTAATATTGTAATTACATTTTAAAAAGTATTAGTATGAAGACGTTGTATTACCAAATATTGCAATGAAAATCGATATTCAGAACTGAAGTTCTTACAAACATATTGCTACCAAACTAACAAATTCCATGATGATAATGCGCATATGAGCTTCATTCTTGGTTTGAATAGCTTCAGTATATTATTAAACAACCCCATTCTTGGTCAACATAGTTGAAGCATTATGGAGAGTTTTAGAGTAAACAGTGCGGAGTAGATTTTCATTTCCTACATAGCATTGGAAACTATTCATACATATTCCGTGACGAATGGCAGCTATGTTAAAAGAAAATGGTGTCATATGTCTGTTGTTCGGATTATTTTGTCTGTATAGATACGCTTCTAATTTATTGACATTTTCTGAGAATAATATTTAAATGACATGATTTTTTTAGAATGAATAACGTTTATCATAAACGATTTAAAGGCATAAATAATAACTTTTAACCTGTATGTGTATACATCTCTTTAATGATTACCGAAATGATTAACGTATACATTTATCAAGCTGACAAGATACGTAATTGTTATACCCAGACAAAAGCTGTGACAAAGGCACTCGCTTGTTAAAGAAGTAAATTAATTAATATGTTCAACGAAATACGTCTGTGTCCTCGGATTATCTTAATAACGCCTAAATTATTCCATTGTCGCTGTAAGGATTCTTTAGAATTCATTTTATTAGTTAGTAGAAAAGGAAATCTATAAGTCGTAATTATTTGTTTGATAAGAATTAATTTCGTTATATTAATATTTCGTTTTTTATTTCTCAGTCATCACAAAATTGTTTGAATATATTATTTTAGTTCATATTAATAATTTAATGTTTACGTGTTATTTTACTCTCTCTGAAACTAACGATTTTCCGTCTTGCACATAATAAATATAGCCCGTACTGGCAGGCCTGTTATACGTTTTGACAAGTGACGGTTTGAGGTGCAGTTAAGATAAGACTTTCGACTGTTTTTGTCTGACGTCCCAAAATAACGGACTGGATATTTTCGTCATATTTCCTTTCTTTCCAGATCCATAAATATGTTGGGAGCATAAAAAGAAACAAACGAAGCCATATATTCATAGGTCGACGTTTGATGACGGTACTACATACGCGCCAGCTCGGTTTTTAATAACGCGACTGTATTTTATCATTTGTTTTATTGTTCTTCAAGATATTATCTATGTTTTGCAAGTATAAGTCATACTACGGACGGACAAGGGATGGATATCTAGAATTTTTATTGACGACGGGAAACAAGTGATTTTTTATTTTCCTAAAAACTATATTATAAATTCCTATTTTTTTACTTATTCTTACCTTTCTTACTTTTTTTTCAAATATTAATTAATTAGTTTTCAAGTACGCCTACTTGCCAAAAGTGCGAGGTGCTTCAAAAATTTCCTCTCTTCACGCAGTTCCATTTTGCTTGAATAATTTAATATGCACCCGTTAAGTTAATAATTTTTAATAAATCACATTATTGCTTGCAAATAAGCCACTTCTGAGGATCGATTTATTATAGTCTAAATAAATCTCATTTTAAAAATTGCCTGGAAAAACCAATTTTATGGAACAATTAATATGAGTTGTAACTGTTTGATAACTCATATAAATATCAACGCAAGATCGGAGTAGTAGAGCTAGTTATAACTGCTTAATTACTGTTAAAATTAAGTTGGAATTTGAAACCAAATAATATTTTTAGAAGAAACATTATTTTATCAATCCAATATAGGAATGTAAATGTTTGAAAAGAAGTTACGGTCCGGTTCTCATCACTGACTTATATTATAGTCCGACCTATTTAGAAATTATCTCATTCCTCACTAATGAAGTGTATGAAAATGCCACATATAATATAAATATAAATGTAACATCGAGATAACGAAGTAAGTTATAATGGTTTAAAGTAAAAAGTACTAAATTAAGTGTTTACTTATTAATTAATTAAACAGATTGTATTTTTTGTCATATAATATTAAATAGGTATTATTATTAATCAATAAATATATAAAATCTCCGTTGGCTGCAAAAAAGTGTTTCGCCCGAGCAGGGACTTGAACCCTGGACCCTTGGATTAAAAGTCCAATGCTCTACCGACTGAGCTACCCGGGCTTTGATCGTAAATGTCAACGGGCTCCTTAAACTGTTCAGGAATTAAGTTAAATTATTAATTTTTACTTTTTTCAATTCGGATTTTTATTTTTTTTTTCTTGAAGCAAGAATTCTCAATAATTTCTTTATGTTAGCATCTCGAAAAATTCACTGTTTTCTCCCGTAATTAGAACCTCATATATTCAAACTCCGAAAAATAAACGGTCTTAATTACGATCCAATCCGTTGTTCACCGGTATAATTAATCGAGGTATCATTGATATATATAAAAAATTGAACTTGACCTGGTTTGTGATTTCGCCTTACCTTATGCAACATAATAAAGGCATCTGTTTAATATCCAGTTGTGACTGCGGGTTTTTAAAAATAGATATATGTTAAATACCACTGACAGTACCGTTAAATATATATATCATCATTGGAAACGTATTAAGAGTATCTTTTTTGTGTATTTTTTGGTGTGTTCTCTAATGACTCCGTTCTAAACGAGTATCTTTGTATTTCGTACAAACACAATATAAATAGTTGTTTTCTTTTCTTGGGGAGCAAGGACTCTAAATTATCCGGTTGAGGAAACCAATTTAATTAAAGATGGCTCGCCTTCTACAGTCAATTCAAAACAGTAATAACACACGTGAGCGATATGTGTCTGTCAAAAGTTGTAAATTCGTTTTACAGTCAGACAACATTTTCCTTCTCATTTTATTCTATTTAAAAAGAGACAGAATGCTGTCAGAGAAGTTTGAACGTTTAACCGAAAGAGCCAACAGTTGTCCGTTTGTCAAACGTCTGCAAAATTCTTCAAAAATATTATAAATATGAGTTATAAACCGGAAAACGTTGTTTTAACGGTTTGTTTTAATATATTTGAAATCGCCGAAAATACTTTTTTGGGCGCTGCAGCTGCACTGAATATTAGTACGGACACGGTGAAAATGGTCTTATGCATTACGTTGTCGATTGCCAAATTGAATTTTCTCTTATAGTTTCCGAGATATGGGCTATCGAAATTTTACACTTTGGACTCTGTTTCTAACTTAGGTATTAGGATTTATATGTATTAGGAGCTTGCATGTATTCTGATCACATTTTTCAGTTTAAAAATATATTTATTGAGAAATATTGATACAATATAGAGCAGAATGAGTTATTGACCTAAAATATCGGGCAGCTCGGTAATATATCTATTATGCGAGAGACGAAGAGTGGAGAAATATCTGGGGTAGAGCTCGGATATAAAATCGTGAACGTCTGTTTCTCTATGAATTTAAATATTCCTGACGAACCAGGGGGCATT
This sequence comes from Rhynchophorus ferrugineus, assembly GCF_030347505.1. Taxonomy (NCBI): domain Eukaryota; kingdom Metazoa; phylum Arthropoda; class Insecta; order Coleoptera; family Curculionidae; genus Rhynchophorus; species Rhynchophorus ferrugineus. The sequence continues at coordinate 42,105,807 of NW_027472585.1, forward strand.
GATTACATTCTCCTGAGAATTTTGTTCTGAAAATCTTGAAGACGTTCCACCTGGCTTGGTGAGACGTATTTGAGATAGATACTGGAGCTTTTAAGAACGACTGATCAAACCAGCATCTTGTACAGGGGAGATTTTATAGAGAGAGGAAGCCTGCTCGCCCGGTTGATGAGCGGGAACAGCAAATTAACAATACCTTGGCCTTTCTGGAGGGACCGTTGAATCTGGGAGTTCCACCTAAACTTGCGATCGAAGACAAGACCGAGATAGGTGGCTTCTTCTAACTAACATACTTCCCAGACTAACAATTTTCTCTGAAATGATTGTATTAAATTATGTTTCGATTGAAAAAACTACTTACTGTTTTATACGTTTCGTATATCTGATCTCTGAAACACGAAGCTGATCTTGACTCGTCACCTGTTTCGCATAAACACGGTTTCTTTTTGGCGAATTTAAGGTTATATTGTTTATTATTTTTTGAGATATTTTAGTGACCGTGTCTATACTAATATTCAGTGCAGCTGCAAGATGCAAAAAATATTTTCAATAAAAACAGCGGCGATTTCAAATTTATTAAAATAAAGCGTTAAAATAACGTTTGCCGGTTTATAACCCGTAATTATAATATTTTGATGAATTTTCAGACGTTTGGCAAACGGGCAACTTTTGCAGGCTCATTCCGATTCATGTTCGAACTTCTCTAACAGCATTCTATCTCTTTTTAAATAGAATAAAATGACAAGGATAATATTGTCTGACTGTAAAACGAATTTACAACTTTAGGCAGATACATAATGACACTCGTGTCACTGCTATTTTGAACTGACTATAGGTGTATTTTGTATATTTTGTGGAATACCTGAATATATTAGATGCGATTGGTGTGTTACCTTCCAAATGCTATGGAAAAAGAAAGTATGTGTGAAATCAAAAAAAAAATTCACCTGAAACAAAATGTTTCTATTTTCTTAGAACTTATTAAACAAGCTCCACCACGTTAAATACCCTACGCTTAAGATAATACCAGTTCAAACGGCCATAAAACATAACACACACACCATATAGGTCAAAAAAACGTCCTCGACTCATTTCGAATAACCCAGGCACTTTAGTTAAAAGCACACATGACACCTGCCCGCTAAACAAGCTGTTACAACAACTAAAGTATCCAAATATTTGACCCCGTACGAAATAAAAAACCGAGTTAATTAACGGTCCCCCAATTATATGGAAACGGAGTGAAAAAATGCTCGGATCCGATCGAACTCGTCCGAAAAATATTATCGACGACTAGGTACGGGGCCCAGCCTAATGGCTTTTATCTGAATTCAGCTTTATCCGTTTTTTTTTCGTCCTGTTTTAATTGTCAACTGGTGCGATTCGACCGACGCAACAATGCTGGGTCGTGTGTCAATTTAAATAAATTGAGTCAGGTCAATTGTAGCCGTTGCGGTTATTTTTAGAACTTATGCAACTCCGACCGACAGAATCGACCATTCTTTGTTTTCAGTGCTAATTACTACCGTGCTAATGGACGTTGTTTATTTAATATCATTGAGTGATTATAATGTAGAGTCTAACAGGATGGTTTGGATTAGCAAATTCTGATCATTTTTTCACAAATATATTGATTTGTAATTATAATTGTAGGGTTGTTTAAAAAAAAACAATAAAAAATAATCAAACATCTTAAATATATAAAACCAGAAATCAAAGTAAATGATATAACAACTACTTACTTAATAAATGACAAAATAAATAATGCAAATCAGCGTGCGAGATCTTGATGTTCGAGGTGGTCGGGTCATAATTCTGCAAACATTGAGATTTAACCGGCTTGGTGGCGCAGGGGTAAAGGCGATAGGACGGTCCTCCTACTGTTGCGATAGCCGCGGGTTCGAATCCTGCTGGGACATGGTTGTAAATTTATGTTTGTGATTATCCTAGACAAGAGTGTAAAATCCGACAAGGGAAATGATCCCAGTCACGCCAGTAATCAGGCCGGGTAAGACCGGATGTCTTATACTGTACGCTTAATGCTGTGGACCGTAGTTCGGATAAACCCATAGCTGGTAAAAAATAAATAATAAATGATAAATAAAAAAAGAAAACTGGAATACTCTGTGAACAAATTCGCCGTTTGATGAAGCTCAGCTTGGACGGCCCAAAACACAATAAAATAAACTGGGCGATGAGAACGTAGTGACTTTGACCGTCCCGTATTTAGAAATGAACTTTTATGAAGTTCTAACATCCCTCAGACGTGATCACATCTGGCAAATACAACCCCCAAAGAAAGTTGAACACTGTTGCCATTCATGGCAATTATGTCCGTTGATAAGTATTCGCAAAGGTGACAAATCATATATTTAAAAGGAAGCGGCAATCCCGCCTAGTTCCGTTATATTATCGTTCAAACCTTTTTTGAAAAAACTTAAACGATCCAAAAATTAAAAGGTATAAAATATCGAACTACAAGATGCAATCCTAAGTACCGTAAACTATAAACTATTCGGAACTATTTATGATTTCCTCGAATGCTACACGTCTGTGTCGACATTTTAGAAAAAAAATCGATCTATGTTCGGCTGTGTATTTTTTTAATGTATGTTCATCGATTTCTCGCTTATCAATCATCAATTGTTGGCCGATTTTCAAAATTCTTTTTTTATTCGAAATAGTGCACTTCCGAGGTGGTTCCTCTGGAACTAACTTAGGATCTGATGGTGGAATCCGGGGAAATCAATAGAATACAACAACGTTTCCATACATACATATATACATACAACGTTTCCACATATTTTTTATCTAAAATAATCAGATATTTGTGTATAATGTTATTGCTGAACTGATGTGACGCAAGCCGTAGAAATATTGCTGACAATTGCTTCTTTGGTGTAGTGGTTACAGCGTTCGGCTCACAGGCGGAGGTCGCGGGTTCGATTTCCGGCAAGAACAATGGCCTTTTGTTGTTCTAGTTTGGTTATAACGTTTCTCAAATCACCTAGGGTGGGACGCCGAAGCCTGAAGCGTTCCTTATTTTCAGTCACTGTACCCATTGCAATACTTAATAAGATAACTGCGTAATTTATTGAGTAAATATCTAAATATTTGTAACAAAAAAGCTTAATCGATTTCAAAAAAATAATTAAGGAACTGACTAAAAAGTAAAAATAATCAAACTTAGATTTTTAACACAAAAAAACGTTTTAAAAGTACATAGTAATCTTTGTAATAACTAAATTAAAATAACCAAAAACCTTATTTAACCTATCTACTACACGTATTTTAATATTTACCTCGATATTACGTAAAGGTACCTAAAATAGTAAATACTTACTATTTTGCTAGTTCGTAAGCCTTGCAAGGTGTAACCAAATTTGAAGTTTTTATCGATGCATAATTACATTAGGAAACCTTATACTACAGATACACATACATATACAGAACTTCAATTATAACACAAAATAATTAAAATGTTAAGCTAATTTTTTATTTATGACATAACCAAGAATTGGGATATATTTATCAAAAAATGCTGTTGCTATAAAATATAAATTAATTTTTTTAACTGTCGCTATAACTTTTATAACATATCACAATATAGAAGAATAAAGCTCTACTTTAACACAGAGCTATATCTTTTTATTATATATTAGATATATTTTTTTAAGAAATCGTTTATTTTTTATTGGCCAGTACTATTTTGCGACAAGCAGGCATTGTTTTGTATTAAAAGATTTATTATTTTGCCAAAATTTAATCGCATATCCGCTTTTATTAGAAATCATCAACTAGATTATAACAAACCGAACAGAGTCCTTATTTACAGCCAATTGTACGACTAATTCTGATATAGCATGGGTAATAATATTGATAAAGAATCAGACATAAATTAGATATACAGCCAATAATGAATCATTGTTGAAACGAAGACCTGTTGGTCATTGATCACCCATTGAATATTAATTTCGTGTCCGTAGAACGTGCAACATTTATAAACGTAAAGGAACTGTTACTATATATCTTGATGAATCTGTCTCTCTGTTTCTTGCTCTTTTTTACGGTGATTGTCGTTTAAATAATATTACGCAATTAATATTTGTTAATTTAACAAGTCAGTTGAAAAGTCCCCGGCCTACCATAGCAAAACACATTTGTTTGGCAATTTTTTTTTATTCAACATAATTCCCTTCAAGGGTGAATACAGCGACCCTCCAACTTTTCGATACCGTTTCTGATTCTGATTGAGGAATCAGATATCCGCCAAGTGATATAATTATGGATTATATGGACTTATGGATCGTATTTGGAGCTATTAAGCTGTATTTACCAGTCTCGAGTCCATTTGTGGTATGTGTTGACTTCTACTTGTACATTTTTTACAGCGGTAGAGATATATATTTTACTACGATAACTGTTCCAAATACTGCTTCTTTTCTTGTTGGATTAGCAGTGAGTGCTCCTTGTGAGTTTATAAATACAGAAAATTTTCAACCTTTGACATATACATCATATTTATTATTAACAAGGTATTAAGTCAACATTTACTTTTTAAACAGCTGCAATTCCTCACGGAATAGGTTGTATAGTGTCTGAGTAGACGGGATGTTATCCAATTCTTGTACCAAAACATCCCCTAACTGCCTAACTGATGTTGGAGATAGAAATATACCCTCACTCTCTATTCGAAAACTACCCACAACGATTTAGTTTTATTGTGATCTAGCAATTATGCCGGTTAGGAAAGATATTTATCAACTTGTCTTTGCCAAGTAAAATGCGAGTTAAACTAAGAAGTTCAACAATTAAGAAAAATGCTTTTAAAATTGAACTTCACTGTAAAACGTCTTTATGACGTCAGTATACAGTTTAGTAAACAATAATCTTTACATTACATTACTAGGTTTGTTGAAATAATATCGATATATCTATAAAATCCGATTTTTATAAAAAAAATATAAATCGATTAATCCGATTTATATCCGATAAAGACAATATTCGGTGTATTATTGCTATTATTTCCATTTTTCCATTTATATTCATCAGTCTAATGATTACCATGATATAATGTGGCTTCTCTAGAATCTTGATTAATTAAAACGAATATATTGTATATCATCACAATTGTACGAAATCAATTTGTCTCGAATGTATATTAATTTAAAATAATAAGACAGATGAACTTGTAATATAGAATGCATAGATATGATGCTGCTTACAGCATATTCATCACTAGTCTAATGGTGACTATGACGTCCTATGGATTCTCTTAAATCTTTGAGAAACAAAAACACGAATTTACTCTCCATCATTAATTACCAATATTGCTATAAAAGTTGTAAGGAATCGATTTCTCTCTAATATAGATTGATTTAAAATGATAAAAATCATAAAACGTGTTACAAGAAGTGCGAAAAGAAATATATAATATAAATATTTAATGACACTAAATACATTTTTAGGGAGTATAGACGCAGTTATCAGCATCAATATTTCTATAATAAGGAAACGTATTATAGCAATTTCGATACAACAAATGTCAAAATAACTGCAATAAAAGCTGTTGCTCTGAAAGGCCTTTCCTCTACCGACGGCCCATTTTTTATCGAATATGCGGCACGTAAAAGACCGATATAGAAACTGACTCCATATTAGGGCCCCCATCAACAGAATTTCGCGGCGTTTTTTCCGAGGGTAAATGGAGAGTTGGACCGATAATTTCCGTCAGCGGTTTTCCCTCCACGCCGTGGGATGATTTATAATTCCGTCCTGGTTAAGACTCTTTTGCCTCGTCGCACCATATTGATTCAACAATGTCGGAATAACGGGAAAAGAGATTTTGCATTTTTGATTATATATATGCATTTTCAATATTGTTGAACACTGATTAAAACTACCGGCCATTATTGTCAAACCGCAATTAGAATGTATTACAGGTTGAAGATAATTTCTGTTCGTTTAACACTTTACCACGAATTTCATACAGATCCATGTTTCTGATAGACGTAACAAGTCAATTGAAAAGTATGCAAGTTAGTTCTTTTTATTCAACATAATTCCCTTCAGGGGTGATACACTAATTATAGCAACCCTCCAACTTTTCGATCCCATGTTTGTAGTACGATTTGTCCTTTGCTTCAAAATAGGCCTCACTTTCGTCGATCGCCTTTTCATTCGACGAAAAATTTTTCCCAGCGAGCATTCTTTTGAGGTCTGAGAACAGGAAATAGTCGCTGGCGGCCAGATCTGGAGAATACGGTGGATGAGGAAGCAATTCGATGCCCAGTTCATGGATGTTGTCATCGTTTTCACTGATATGTGACACGGTGCATTGTCTTGGTGAGGCAGCACTTTCTTTTTCTTCAAATGCGGCCGTTTTCGGCGGTTTCGTCCTTCAAATGATCCAATAATGCTATGTAATAGTCGCTGTTGATGGTCCTTCTTTTTTCAAGGCAGTCAATGAAATTTATTCCATGTGCATTCCAAAATACAGACACCATAACCTTGCCAGCCGACTATTGCGTTTTCCTACGCTTTGGAGCGGGTTCATCGTGTATAGTCCACCCGGATGACTGTCGATTGGATTTCGGAGTTAAATGATGAAGCCATGTTTCATCCATTGTCACATATCGACGCAAAAACTCGGGTTTATTACGCTTCATCATCTTCAAACACTGCTCCGAATCATCAACTCGTCGTTGATTTTGGTCAAAAATAAGCTCGCGCGGCATCCACTTTGCACAGAGCTTTCTCATACCCAAATATTCGTGAACAATATGATGTACCCATTCAGTTGATTTTTTCAGAGTGTCTGCTATTTCATTCAATTTCAATTTACGGTCATTCAAAATCATTTAGTGGATTTTTAAAATGTTTTCGTTGGTAACAACCTCTTTTGGGCGTCCACTTCGTTCACCGTCATCGGTGCTCATTTCACCACGTCTACACTTAGCATACCAATCCTTGATGGTAGATTTTCCTGGGGCAGTGTCCGGAAACTCGGCATCAAGCCAAATTTTTGCTTTAAGTGTATTTTTATCCTTCAAAAAGCAATATTTTATCAATACGCGAAATTCCTTTTTATCCATTTTTTTTCACAATAACAAAAGTTGCTTCACTCAAAATATTATAATTCACAAACTAATGATCCGCCAGCTGTGAAATTTATACCCGCATCTTTTGAGGGTTATGGCTAACTAAAAAGCATATGTATTTAATTCTAGTAGCGCTATCTAGTGTCATGCCGGGACTTTTCCATTGACCTGTTATAATATAAAAATGTGGAAAATACTATCGATTAAAAGGATCGGCGCTGGGTTTACCTGGTGACAAGGCTTGAGCGGTCGATGGTGGCGCGTCTGAACTCAACCCTAGTCAGATACTGAATGATCGAAAGTACCCTTCAATAACATTCCAGATAAACGTCTCGGGGTTGCCAGATAATCGTTATCGTTTCATAGTTGGCGCTGCTGGCACCCCGCCCGTGTTCATTAGCAGGTTCAAATTTGTTGCTAATGCTTTTAAAATTTTATATACTGTGTTTATGTATCCGATTTTTTTCAACCAGTTTGAAATATAAAGCTCTAAAAAATTTATTGGCTATTCATTCACGAACATATAATAGCAATATCCGCGAATTTATGCCTATACATAAACAGTTATGCCAATTAGGATCACTTTATATATTATATTGAACCAGAAATAGTTTTAAGATCTAGAAAGTGACCGTTTCCTTTTTTATCTCGATCATTAAATTTATTTTAGCAACAAATACACTTGCAGAGCGCTTTTTTCTTGCATTCTGCTTATTTCAATTTACATAACGTATACATGCATGAGTGGTTAGATATCTGTTTAATTTTAAGTTATTGTCAGATATATAGAAAACAGCTGAAACTCGCTATATACATGATATAAACGAACTACCACGAGCAATTTGTTTCGTGCGTTATTATTCGGTTTACAAATAAGGAACCAATAACCATAATGCGTTTAAGTGTATTTCGTATTTAATAGCTTAATCAATTATGATTAGTTCTTGTAATATTTCATTCATTTTCTGTCTATGTAGATTGTTGCTTCAGGCGTTTCAATATTAATATTAAAGCAAATTCTGCAGTTTTAATATCCGACAAATTTAGAAATATTTAATTATATATTAGAAGTATAGAACGATTTTTATTATGTGGGCGTAAATAAAAATATAAATTATTTCTAAAGGATATTGGTTTACTTTAATTTCAAAAAGAATAAACACTAACAATAATGACGTGTAATGAGATCAAGGGATAACACGCGAGATCTACTGTCACTAAGGTTAATAGGCCTCGCTAGGATTGAGCTGAATTTTTAAAATAGATAAACAGATTAACAAATGAACAGTACTGTTGCTAGTGAACTCACTTTTCCAGCACCAACTATGATGGACGTGCAATGCCGACATGGGAGAAAGCTGAAAGCCACACGCTAGATACGTTGCCATCAAGAGCCAGTAGAAAACACTTTCTGTGGCGTTTATGTATGCTTCATATTATCCATAGATCATAACTATACATCAGAAACTTGGGCCACTATGTCATTAGCCTCTGGTTTATAAGATAACTATAAATTATATTTACAGTTGCAACCATAAAACTATTATCTTTGATTTATAGGGATTATGATTTATAATAATTAAATAAATAAATAGCGGCGAATGTTCAGAATAAATTGATAACTGAATAGATAACTGAATAAATAGTGAAATGAATAGATACATAGGTAGTTAAATTAATGGATAATTAAATAGTGAAATAAATAGTTTAATTACTAGATAAATGATTGGATAAACGAATAGGTAAATAAATAAGTAAATGAATAGAATCAAAATAAAAAGAAAACTGGAATACTCTGAAAAACTCACCGTTTTGAAGAACTCGGGTTGTGCAGGGATTTCTAACTCCTCGAACCGCATGTGGTTCTTTTTTGTTCGTTTTTTATAGATGAATTAGACAAATCCGTATTAAGAAGTAGCTCACTTTTACAGAGGTTTTATTTTGGATTGGGTTCGTCCCTCAGTTAGATAAGTGTTTATTAAATCTCCATCTTGATTGTGCTAGATTTGGCTTTCATAGCTAGAATCATAGAATGTTATACTGAAAAACTGCAATTAAATCCAAGGGTATTCGAACAAAATGCCAAACACGTCTCTGTATAATACCTGGAACGATATACTAGCTGTGTTGGTAATTGACTTCCGTTTTCTTTTTCGCTAAAGGAAACACGTTATTTATCCCATCTGTCAAGCAATTTATAGATATAGTCTATTCAAAACCGCAGTGAACCCACGTCATCTGATATGATGACGTGATGTTGCCGCATCAACTTTGAGTTTTAGTACATTTTGACTTTGACATATGACAAAATTCCAATCTAAATAAAAAAATTAAACAAACATTTTATCTATTATAATTTAGTTTAACATTATAGTACATCTAATTCATATATTATCGAATAACTTGAAACTACACATCACCCATGAGGTAGAGTTCCAGGCGCGTTTTTTTTATGTAGTGGTATCCCCCGAAAGCCGAATCCACCTAATTAACAATTATATATCTAAGTAATGTATTTTACTTTCATTAGAGAGCACATTTAAAGACATTTTGATATCACTGTATTTCTACTTAGTTTGTTATGTTAATACCTGTGTATATCTTTTTTGATAACACTAGATTTAATCACTGCATTCTCCTTAATGATTTTGCCATATCTGCAAAACAGTTAGTATTATTTATCTCCTCATACATTTTAACCAAACTTTCATGTATGTTCTGAACAATAACACACATGCTCATCAAACTTTAGCACTCTGTAATACAATTTCCTACACTTAAAGTATGTTAATTATATACTGACCTTTAATTGTTTCTTCTTTCATTACATATTCAGTGATAGGGAGGAAGACGTATTACTCTGTGGCCATAGCGTTCAGTAAAAAAGTAAATTACATAAAATGCAATTAAAAATATCATTTATGTTTACCAAGTAACAATTTGCAATTGTTCATTCCTTAACATCATTTATTCGAAACTTATTTCATGTACTTTAAGCCATTCCTTAATTGCAGCCTTTGTTGATGCACTTGTTAGGATCTTCTCTACCAGTGTACTATGATATGGCTCATTTTCAATAACAATAACTGATAGTTCCTCCGAATTCTTTAAAAGCTGATTTTCAAACCACTGCAAAAACAAGTTATGGTTTATTCCCCATAATAGTCACCTTTAAACTTAGAGGAAAATACTAACTCTGCACCTGAAATATAACCATTCCTGTTTCCAGCATGAAGAACTATATTTTATGAATTCTGTCTTATGAATTATTAATATATGTTGCGACTAACAAAACCTAATCGATAGTTATTCCAACGTTTACCTTTTTCCATCAACTTTTGTTGTCTTTACACTATATTTATTATCATCTTGCCATGAGTGATCCAATGTATCATTCTGAAAAATCCATGTCTCATCTAAATATACAAATTGAAAGCAATGTCTGAAAGATTCCGTTCGGAAACTTCATGTAGGAAATGATAGAGGTTTCCTGAGGTTTGTCATTATTATTTTTAAAAACCGTTTCTGCGCTATAGCAGAATCTTTTGGAAAATAATTAGTTTCATTTGAACCTTTACATCTTGGAAAATAATATCATATTATGATTTTGCCTTCAACGAAATAAAATTTACCTTAAATGCTACAAAAATAACGTCATAATGAAAAATTGCCTTACAATTATGCTGAGAAATAGAAAAAACAAATATAACTTGCGCAATATTTCGAATCGAAAGAAAGAAATCTGTCATCTTTTTTCCTCGGGCTGTCTAATGATTCGGACGCACAAAACATGGTTACGGATGTATTATGATTTAAGTTCCCATCATATATTTCGATATTGTGTGGTACATATGATTAATATATGGTACAATTAAGCAATTAAATATTCCAGGAACTTTACCAGTTTAGGATTTTGACCAGAAACCGTTATCTTTTATGCTTTTTTCAACATAAAAAGTTCCACCACCATCAAACCCCCGAGTTATGTCCGATCTCCCATCGGCAATTTTCCCTTCATCGATTCTTCTCTTCTAGGACCAACTAAGACCCCACCAGTACCTCCTTAGTACGTTCTAAGCTTTACTTTCGCGAGTACCGCTCGCCTAGTCTAAGTAGGAGTAATAATAGACGAACTGAGAACCAAAATAGTTCAGTGACAATATAATTAGTGTTTTAAATCAAAACTATGACGTCATCGGTTGACGACGACCAAGCTTCCTAAGCGAACCGAACCATGGAGAGTTTGGAGGAAGTGGCGGCGCGCGAGGAAGCCGAACGCCAGCAGAGTCTGAAGGATCTAGAACAGCTTTACGAGTGGTTGCAGCAGTTTGAGGATCCTCCACCGGCGCCCAGGCCCCCACCACCTTATCAATTCAGAAACGGTCAGTATTTAGCCATACTAATGTCTCCCATTATGTTTTGTTAATAGATACGATATCACTATTTATATTTTGGGAATAGGAAAAAAACAGATAGTTAAGTTGCTAATATAATTTTATTGTTTTTCAAAGTACTCGCCACGATGGTCGATACACTTTTACATACGCTTAAACCAATTTTCATGATTGATTTTTGAACGCTTCAATAGCTTCTTCGGTCGATAAAAATCGTTGACCACGCAGTTTATTCTTTACGAATGGGAACAAAAAGAAGTCATTGGGTGCCAGATCATGGCGGTACGGCAGATGACCCAACAATTCGATGTTTTGAGTGCTCGAATAGTCTCTTGTTTGAGCAGATGTGTGAGAGCTCGCATTGTCATGATGAAGAACAATCCGGCGTCTCTTGTTTGTTTTCCTTATTTCACCGAAGACTTTTGGCAAACAATTAGTTGTGTACCAATCAGAATTTACTGTTCTACGATCCTCTAGAGACACTGTTGCAATATGACCAGTTTTTCAGAAGAAACTGACCACCATTTTCTTTTAAGTGCTTCGTGCGTGAATAATTTTTGTTGGATTTGGTTCATCTTGGAACACTCATACAGTCAACTACTGCTTACTTTCGGGCTCCTACGAATATATCCATGATTCGTCACCTATCACGATTTTATAAACGTTTTTCGAAGCACCGCGCTTGAATTTCTTAAGCCTTTCTTTGCAGCAATCGACACGAGCCATTTTTTTGAGCGATTGTCAAATTGTGTGGGATCCAACGCGAACAAGTCTCGTTGTGATAATCCACGCCGAAAATCGTAAAAAATCATCGCACGAAAATGTTCAAATTCTTCAGAGACTGATACAGTATGGTATTGGTATGGTTAAGGTTTTTCAGTTACAACATTTGAGGGAAATTCTACACATTTCTCTCTAATATCTTATTAGAAATGAAGTAATTCGTTCAATATGCCTTAATCAGATCACATTTGAGTAACAAATTCAAAGACGCAGAATAAAATGGTTTGGACATGAATTTCACACCAATTTTTGTGAGGAACTTGAACTTTTGTGTGCAAAATACGGCGAATGGTTTTGAAAAAGACATAGATAAAGATTACTAAAAACTATGTGAAATTGTCAGAGGCCCAAACAACTGCGGTCGATCATAAACTATGGCAAGCTTTAGTGAAGAATATTCAAAACTCTGCAGCACCAACAGCAGTATATTGATTGAGAAGTAGATACGCATATATATGATGATGTATGTCAAATCAAGCAACTGACCAATGGAGCTCATATACTCATAGCTCAAGAATTTTTAAAACAAAAAGATAACAATTACAGAATAGCAAAAAAACTAGGGTTAGCCGACTTCATTTCAGTAGGGTATTAGTCGACATTTATTCTTCTAAGTTGGATAAATCATTTAAGAAAACTTTATTTCATTTCGAGAAACTGATATTATGAATTTAAATAATAAATGTATCTTGCAACCAGAACCAACCCATCTTAAAACGATGGACTAAGCGATTAAATGGATAATTGAGTCAACTATTATTATTTGTCATTTTAATTTTGAGTACCTGATCTCATGTTACTCAACAAAGCATTTAGTTTAACAAATATCAACTTAACGACCATAACTAGCATTCTAATTAAGGTATTTTAATAAAACATGATAACGTCTCAAGATGATATAATTAATTGAAGATAACTGTCGATACGTTATTTATTTTCCCATGAAAATGGCAATTAGTTTTCGTGGTCTATCGATTTTTGATATACGCCGGCAGTTTACTGAAGTCTCAGATCGATATCGGGCAACTTAAAATGCTAGCGAGGTAAACGATTCCTTGTACGACCGTTTTCTTGTTGATTTAAATTAACGTCATCGTCTATTTTGAATATGTTCTTTGAAACAAATAATTTCTCTAAACGCGATTTATATGCGGTTAGTGTCTTTATATTCCCATCGTTAATTTTAATTGGCTGATGATTCTGTCCACTATACTGTATAGAGTATAGTTTTACTAACTTATTAATTTGTTATATATGCTTGTGAACTTCGGAAAAAAATATGAAGCAGTAGTTATTATTGCTAATAGAGAAAACTAAAGATTTATAATTATAGTTATTTTAGGATTATTATTTGTTGAACTATTATAGGTTATTATTGAAATGAAAGAAGTTTTAACATTTAAAAGCTTTCCGATTCCTCAAGCAGAATCAGTCAAATACATCGAAATGAGATCTAAAGAGATTGGTCAATTAGTCAATCATAAAGCCAATTTGGACCTATGGGGTACGAGTATAGAGTTGTACTAAGACCTCTATATTTATCATCAATCAATTAATAATCAATTAGTAATCCAACGTACTCAAAACAAAATTTCACGATTAATTACCGATGCTTGTCGCTACGTAATCAACGAAGAGCTGCACGATGACCTCGAAATCAAATGGACATACGAAGTGATCCAAGATTTCACCTTAAAACATGAAATAAGGTTGCTAAATCACAACAACGTGGAAGCAATACAGCTACTGGACAACACGCAAGAAATCAGAAGATTAAAGCGAACCAAACTACATGATCTTGTTTAGTGTTTAAGTGTATTCTTAACTTTAGCTTAAAGTCAAAGGCTTATAAAGTTGAAAAAGTCAATCAAAAAATGATCAAATGTTGGTATTGGCAAACATAACATAAATGCAATCAAAATTATTTTACTATCTATCAATCAAAATGTCGCTTTCTTTACTCCGTTACATTAATAAATAATATCGAAAAATAAAGTTCCTAAATGTTGCTATATCAATATATATTGTTATTTTTAATTATATTACAAACAAAACATAAAGGGATATATTTACATATATAACCAAGGATAGGGTACATCATTTTTAATATTTACCAAAACCTTCGACATACGTCAAATATTCTCGTCTTATTTTTAATTACAACTTCATTAAATAATAACCACCTTTTAACAGGCTTGGCATGCAGACAATGTTCGTATAATGTATGGGCGGATTTCCTTACATAGTATGTTAAAGGCCTTGCAATGGCACAAGTAAGATCGACTGATAGGTAAAACCGATTTTAGTTTAACGACTTTAATTATTTCCTGAAGTGATAATTGAGAAACGCATTAAACTTCAGTCGACTTAACTACTTTTTAATGTATAATATTTTATCGGCAGTGCCAGTTACGACTTTCTAACTTTTTTTACGAAATCTACCATTAATATGAATTATTTAAATAATAGTGAATCAGTTGACGAAGAAAATAAATCGTAAAACTAGTTAAAAACTATAAACTTGGTTATCATTATACTTTGTGACGTATATAAATAGTACTGATTGTGTAAATTGGTTGAAATTAATTTATGTTGTATTACACTATATTAGGAACTATCACATAAAATAGGGCTGAGTAAAATACATGTTTTGCTTTAATTAAAATACAAATTACAAAATACTATCTCGCACGTATTTAAAACACGAAAAGCATAATTCATATATTTGAGATATAAAAAACAAAATGCAGTATTTTAACTAGGTATATATAAACTAACATGTTACTTAAACCTGTTTTCACTAACTATCTTAAGAACTAACATCTTAAGAACAAAACTAAGTTTCAATAATGAACAAAGTATCATAAGTAAGATTATTTTCATAACTGTAATAACTTCAGAGCATGGATTATAAAAATACATAATCTGTCATTATTTTTATGTTATCAACAAACAAAAAAATAAAAACAAAAATGAATTAATACATGTCACGACTTTCGCATGTATACAAAGTGGGGCAAAAGTCCCACTACCATTTTGATTGCCTATAACTTTGCTCAAAGAAAGATAAGTAAGTTTGGTTTTCATAAGAAGTTTATTTTGTCTTTACATTTTTTTTTCGTTATGATTGAGAAATTATATCGGCTAAATGGTGACCGCGATTCGCTATGCAACTTTCGGCCGCTTTTAAGGCTTTGTTCATGACATCTTGCAACATCTAGTCCTTGCTCGTCCATTTCAGGCACAAGAAAATTTCGAATCATGTCTTGGCACCAATGTTTCCAGCATGAATACCACACTATATAGTTGTTTTAAGTAGATGCAATTATGTTTCATGAATTAATTGAGGATTCTTTGTTCCCCAAAACCGACTGTTCTGTTTACGTGGCCACCGAGAAGAAAATGAGCTTCATCGCTTTTTATCACTTCAGATGAAAACATCTTCAATTTCACCAGACAGCCTTAGGACCGCGTTACTGTAGGCAAATCGTTGATCAGGATCTCTCGGCAGTAACTTTTCGGTTAATTGAATGTTGTACGGGAACATTTTGAGATCAGTTTTAAAAATTCGCTTTAAACTGTGTGCAAAAGTGTGTAACTGGGAACCACGACTCTGAATTGATGATTCTGGAGACTCTGCAACACTATCGCGCACCATAGCCACATTTTCAGCGTTACGAGACGTTCGCTGTTCGCTGTCTTCCAGAACGAGGACTGTCTGCTATCGATTAGGATATTTTTTACGCAGTTTCCGTTGAGTGGCAATAATGGAATTATCATTTTCAATAAATATTGTTACTATTTCTGCTCGTTATCCATAATCCACACAATGGTTAAAGCGAAACTAAGCTAAACGTCACATAACTAGATGGCACGCAATCAAAATAGTAGCGGGACTTTTGTCGCACCTGTTACTATAACAATAACGAACACAATTAGGTAATTTATTTTTTACAATTTAGAAATGTATATTAAATAATTAAAAAGAGGTCTATTAATTAAATAATTAGAATAATTAATACAAATTTCAAAGAATAAAATATCATATATTATTACATTAATCGTTAAGCATTTTTATATTTTTCAATGCTTTAAAACGTTTAAAAATTTAGTGTTAATAATTCATAATTTCTTCTATTTGTTCTATCCATGCAAATTATATAGTTAGTGCTATTTTAACTACTGCATATTTTCGGAACTTACAAAAACGATAAACACACCAGGCTGATTAAATAATAATTTCCTTACTTTAATTTTTAAATAAAATTGCATCATTAATTAAAATTGCTTTAATTTGCTTTCTTTCGTTTACAGGCTTATTTCGCTGCTTCCTGCAATATCACAACTGTTTAAGCATTAACTAATATTTAAACATATTAAAAATTTCGTAATAATACCAGATTTCCATTCAATAATCGATCAAGTGCACAAAGTAACTGCGGCTGTTGAAAAAGCGTTTGAGGAAAAAAAATACTGCCCTGCAATATTTCTGGATGTCTTACAAGCTTTTGATCGGGTTTGGCATTTGGGATTAATCTGTAAGATGAGTAAATTGTTACCGCGTAACTATTGTCAATTGCTGGAACTACATTTAAAACTATTTCGGCTGGAGTTCCACAAGATAGCATGTTAGGACCTCTCCTATATCTGATCTACACTGCTAACATACTAACAACAAAAGAAACACTACTTGGAACCTTTGCTGACGACACAATTATTATGGCAAACGATATATCTCTGTTTAGGGCAATAGAAAAAGTACAAGTGACAGTCAACAAGTCAAATCTACAAATGGACGAAAGATTGACAAATTCAACTGAATAGTTTCAAATCTGTCCACATTAATTTTGCATTGCGTCGAAATAATGAAAACTTAATTATATCACTCAATGGATGCCCGATTCCTCAAGCAGAATCAGCTAAATACCTTGGAATCCATCTTGACGGTAGATTAAATTGGAAACATCAAAAAGCAAAACACATTAGAACCAAAATGAAACAACTATACTGGTTATTCGGAAGGTACTCTCAACTTGATCTAAAATCAAAGAGGTTGATCTATAAGACAATTATAAAGCCAATTTGGACGTATGGGGTGCAAATATGGGGTTGCACTAGAAATTCAAATCAACTAGTCATACAACGCTGTCAAAACAAGGTTCTTCGATTGATTACCAAGTTATCCAAGATTTCGCCTTGAAACACGAAAGAAGATTACTAAATCATACTAACGTGGAAGCAAAACAACTGCTGGACAGTGCACAGGATGTCAGGAGATTGAAGCGAACCAAACCATATGAACTTATATAAAGTGTATACCTTTAGTGTAAACTATAGCTATAAGTCATTATAATTTTATTATTGAGCATATTGATATATTTTCTCGCACTCGTCTTGCTTGTGAATTAATGTAAACATGTATACATATATATATATATATATATATATATATATATATATATATATATATATATATATATATATATATATATATATATATATACCTAGAACTAACATTTATTTATTATTCTATATTTAGCAATATAACTAAAATAATGAAAGTAATATGCTTGATCCTGAAGGTGTTGAGAAGCTTGAAATAATTACGCCATTCGGTGAATGCAAAGCTCCATATTTATCGCCATCAATGTTTTACCATAAATCAGTGGCATTTTTTTCTGCGTATATACAGTGAGAAAGTATGTATAATATATAAGGAGAGATCGAATTCCAATCCACTCGCAGTGATTGTAGCCATGCAGCTCCACAAAAGAAACGATGCGTATCGTTTTTATCAATTCGTCTTTTGCCTTTTCTCAATTCAATAAGGGTTTCCTTACAACCATTGTTCCGAGTCTTCGGGTTTAAGTCAGAAGATCGAGATTGTTCGGTTTACAATCTGGTTGTTCCTGTTGCTTAATAAATATCAAATCGAATAAAATATAAATGGATTTGAAAACGTAAATATTACGCATTTCGCGTTGCAATATTTACCTAGAATGTAGGTTACATTTATGCTTTATTTTTAACCCAAATAACAATAGTGATTTTTAAAATGCTGACGAACAGAGCTAAAGCAATTAAAAGTTTTTCAAACATATATATATTTTTCAAACTTGGTTACATATTTAGTAGTCTAAATAAAAAGAATACGAGTGAATAAAATTTTATGTAGTATATGTATTGAGTATTGTAATTAATTCTTTTGTTTTTTTTAATAAAAAATATCTATAAATACAAATGGACTGGAAAATAATTTCAGGACTACTGCGACAAATTGGATAGTTCCTTTTTTGTTGTTTTTGTTATTGTCAGGTCAAGGTTTGTACGAAAATAATTGAAAAGGCTTACGAGAAAAAATACTAATAAACTATTTGTTTTTATCCTAATTTGCTATAGTTTTTTTTATATGTCACTTGTTCTAATATGTACTGAGTATTATAGTCTATCTAAAGTAACAGAGAACTCACGCCAACGTTGTAGTATCTTCTAATCTAATATATAACATTTATATTTACCAAGTGACTTCCCTTTTTACTTTTTCATTCTCATAGTATCTTCGAAACTTAATATATGTTTAGCAAGCCATTCCTTAGTTACAGGTTTTGCCAACCATTTATTGAGATCTTTTTGCTGGATTCCTGTTAGACATTATGATTTACCAAACTTATTGTTGTAGTGTATTGTCTGGTTTTAAAACGAATTTAGAAATTGCAATAGGCAATACATCTTGATGACCTGAGGTCACTGCTGCTTTAGATAGATTATACTTATATTTCACTGAAGTAGATTAAATGGTTTTACTCTTTTTGAAGTCTTTGGGTATAATTCTTGATACCATTATAGACAGTTTCTACCTTCAAGTCCTTATGCAGTTTGTCATTACGACATGGTGCATTGAAAATACCTCATGGTAATTTGTTATGGAACCTGGAACGGTATTTCTATTGTTTTGGCTGGTACAACCCCATAGTTATGTTGATATATAATATATTAATACATATCTTCGAAAAACATTAACATTTTGTCAATATTGCAGTAATTTGTGGTTTGGTCTCGAACCAAAAGCATTATATTATTCATAGAACACAGATGAAGGTGCTCAGAGTCCTTTAGCCATAAACTCGTGGATTTCTACCTCAAACATCACAGTTCAGGGTGTAAGGACACCAAATAGGAATACGTTATTTCGAAATATGATTTGGGATTTGGCACTTACTTTATGTTATTGAAACAAAATGTGTAAAAAAGTTATACTTACTTTTAGTATTATTTACTAAAGTACAATTGTATATTATTTCTTTTATACCCTATTTGAACAAGAATATCTCCGCTTTTTGTTGTCGTATTTAAAATCTGCAGATATTTCAGCATGAAATTTTGGCATATACTGATTCTCATTTAATATAATTAAAAAAAATTTGTTATAAATGTGGCAGCTGACATTCCCACTATAAGCTAAATTGATGCTGTTTTTAACAATTTAACTTTTCATTATGCACTCACCTTTGTTCTTCCGTGTTTTAAAGAATAGGTTAGAGTTTTCACTCGATCGATTCGAAAAGAACGTACTGTCATTAGAAAAGGAAGGCAATATAGTTTATTCTATGCAATGTAGTGCTTTCTGTATTTGTGCTCATGCGCAGAGATCGTATATATCTTTAATATATAATATGTATATTTTTAAATAACGTATCATCAACAAATGCGGTCTGGAGTTACTATGCCGAGTCATAGCCTACTCCAGTTTGGACAGAAACTTGCAATTTATGGTATACAGCCTATCAAAAGCTATGCAATAGAAATTCAGGTAAAAACAATGTTATTATGAAAATCATCAATGCGGTCAGCTACCCAAGAGACAACAACCATGTACATCCTTTTCGTTATTTCTTCAGTTAGTAAATTAAAATCTTACACCCTACGCTACTGTATTCATTGGATATAGCTCGTGGTAGTTTTCATCGCTATGTTTCTAAAACTAGAACTGCTACTCCCAGGTTGACAAAGTATAAAAATATTTCTTTTAACCAAGCTTATTTATTCCTAGCTAATTAAAACAATATTTTCATTGTAAAGGAAAACGAAGTTAAACGTAACTTAAAATATCCTAAATAGAATTTAAAATAAATATATAGTCAAACGGTCTTATTGAAAGGCAGCAAACACAATAAAAGACACTTTTCTTTAATGCCTTCCAACGTCGTCGCACACAATCGACCCTTACATCGAAAGAAAACCACTGGAAATTTGCCGAGCGAACGAGCCGAACAATAAACAACATTACCAAGTCAAATATGTTCGCATTTTTACATCAACTTTGTTGTTATCAGATAATGTATTCGTGCAAAAAAACCTGCTCCATAGAATTCGTTAAGGTGATATAAACACAAGGGAAAGAGTTGAGATTTTTTTAGATGAACTTTTTTAATAGCTAATTATTTTTTCATAAACATCATCTCCACAGAATAACAGATTTTATTGAAAAATCCTACGAAAGTAAAAAAGTTTGCTCAGCTATATTCTTAGATGCAGCATAAGCCTTCGATAAGGTTTGGCATGAAGGCCTTGTTCATAAACTACAGAAAATGCTACCAAAACAACAAACCGAACTATTAAAATCGTACATTACAACCAGAATGTTTAGAGTCAAACAGAAAGAAGCTTACTATACAAGAGAAGCTAAAGCAGGTGTACTGGGACCAATGCTTTATCTACTCTACACTAGTGATATACCACAAATGGAGAATATTACGATAACTACATTTGCTGATGATACTGCGATTATAGCTGTCGGAGACAATAGTGAAGAAGCCTCACGAAAATTACAACAGGCAAGTGACAATATAAATAATTGGACACAAGCTTGGAAAATAAGAATTAAAGGAGAGTAAATCTGTACATGTGCAGTTCACCTATAAACACACCGTACAAGCACCAATAACATTAGATAATACTATCATTCCATATAGCAACAACGCTAAATATCTCGGAATGAATCTCGATGCAAAACTTCGCTGGAAGGAACATATAAAGAAGAAAAGAAAAGAACTGGAATTTAAATATAGGAAAATGTACTGGCTAATTGGAAGAAAATCACAATTATCAGTACATAATAAATTGCTACTATATAAGCCAATACTGAAACCTATATAGACATACGGAGTTCAATTAAGGGAATGTTCTACAAAAAGTAACATAAATGAAATACAAATTTATCAGAACTAAGCCCTGAGAGGTATTGTGGGTTCACCCAAATACTATAGGATTGATTAACTACATCGACACCTTCAGATATCCACAGTCAGTCAAGGAATCAAGAGATTGCAAAGGGGCATAAGGAAAGACTCTATTCACATGAGAATATATTGCAGCTTTTGGATACCACCAGAACAGGATACAGGCTCAAAAGAATCAAACCATCTGATCTTGTGTAGTGTTGTATAGTGAGGTGCTTATAATAAAAATACAGCAGTGACATGTATAAACATTATTTCACCAGAAAGTGATGGGTCCTCCTAATTCTATACCTAGATTTAAGTTATCATAAAGACAAATTGTAGAAGATTGACATAAATACAAATTGGTTAGACGGAAATGACTAGTAACCGTGTATTAATTAAATATTAATAAAAAATAAACATCATCATTAAAATTATTATTATGGTATATGATTTAAAATGATACATGGTCTGGTAGTGGTTGTTTTATTATTTAATCAATATTGGGGATATTTTTTATTTCCTTTTATTCATTAGACATAATGCAGCACATTTAAGTATGTCTCATATCGCGAAGTGTGAACAAAATATGTTTTTAATGGGTTGAAAATGAAAAATTTAAAGAAAAATGCGTCTAAAGATGCTGTGTGAAGCTTATGGTAACCATGCTCCATCGATTTGAACTTGTAAATATGGTGATTATGGTGATTTTGTTGCCGAAGACAAGGAGTGTTCTGTATAATCAAAAAAATTTGAAGTTTAGTATTTGAAAGCATTTCTCTGTTTAAGAAGTGGCCGGAATTCGAGCAAAGACACATCAATGTTGTTCTTCGGTATGAGAGAATTACAAAAATCGCTGAAAACATACTTGAATGTATTAAAATAGATAGTGCTATCCCACCCGTTTTATTCTGCAGACTTTACTCCCTCTGATTACTAATCGTTATGCGTGAGCAGCATCTCGCATCCTATGAAGCTACCAAAAACGGTATCTATTCATGGATAGCCTCAAGGGGTACATCTTTCTTTCGAAATGGAATGCCTAAATTGTCTGAAAGATGGTAAAAAGTAGCAGCCATCAATACAGTACGTAATATATTGTACCGATTTTTTACTATAAATTTTCAAGTTAAAAAATTCCTTATAGGTCTAACAATAAAATAGTATAGTATAATATAGTTACAAATAGATATAAAACATATCCGAAATATCAAGTTATATAATAAATAATATCATATGTAATTAAGAGTTAATGAACTCCTTCGTCTGGTTGAAAGTTAAACGAACTACAGCTGAGTGGCATCGAACAAATTTAAACATGATAAACCCAGAGTGGAATAAACTGAGATATGAAAAATAACTCATAATTGCGGTTTTTTTTTTCGTTATCCTCTTAGTTCCTAGAGTAATATTCCAGGTTCTTGATAATGTTTGAATAATAAATGATATACACATCTAATCTATGTAATTTCAACATTTTTTTTATAACTAATGATATGAAGAAAGAAATTTTTCAATAATCCAGTTGCTTTGGTTTAATCCTTAATTTTCAAGTTCAACAATCTACCCGTGGGCAATAAGTATTATTATAGGATTCCCGTTATATAATATAACTATCCTGATATGTAGAAGATCGCTTTAGTTAGTGATCTGCTGTATAAACTTATAATCTAAATCTTATTCTAGATAGTATTCTTATTTTAAACTCTATCCTAAACTTATTCTAAAGACTATTCTAATGGTAGTTTGCGTTAGAGCCTATGTACTACACTGTCATTGCGCACGTTTAAGTGTTTGGCAAGTTCATTGTCATGCACTAATAGTCTTTCAGAGTACTTCGCACTGACACTTTGAATCACACTCGTTATGGGTTCTAAAGTGATATCACGCTGAGTCAGTTTGTTGGAGATGTAATAAGGGGCATCAACGATGACTCGCAACACTTTATTCTGGAACCTCTGGAGGATAGCTATGTTAGATTTGCTAGTTGTACCCACAGTTCAATACAACAGATCCAAATGGGCCTAAGTATAAACTTATACAGCAAAATCTTGTTATCTAATGTTAATTTAGATTTACGCCTTATAAGCCAATACATTTTGTTTAGTTTAAGCCCAAGCTGTTTGCATTTTGTCACTATATGTTTTTTCCATGTCAAACGTCCATCAGAAAAGTCTCTCCCGGATATTTAAGGTTGTCTGCTTGCGGGCGTTCATTATTATTCAATTTTACTGATGTACAAGTTCTTCTTCAAAGGGTGAATGTCACTTTTTTAACCAAAATTCGAATTTGTTAAGAACAGTGCCGGGGCTAGTGGAGCACCTAGCGAGACTTCTGGTCATTCATTCATTGGAGATTAAGTCATTCGGTAGACCTAGCTGGTTCGCTTTGAATATTAGACCGTGATGCCATACATGATCGAAAGCTTTAGAAATTTCTAGAAGGATGGCTCCAGCTTTGCGACCATTCCTTAGTGCTTGGTGGATGGTTGCTGTGACACGAGCAGCTTGATGAAGGCTTGAGTGATTGAGGATAAAGTTGTGTGCACCTGTGAAGCTATTTAAAGCGTGTAATATCGTTTTTCGGCAAGCTTGGGAAAGGAGGCGTCGTCGTGGTGGTCTTATATACCCGGGAACCACATGGTACTAATCCAACAGCATTACCAACTTTTGAACCTATTGTAAGATTATACGTGGTAGCCTAAAGGGTGGTAGCGGTTGTTACAATTTAATACACAGTAACACTATCTGTTGTAAATCCATTCAAATTTATTTTTAATTATTTATAGGAACGTTCTTTATATTCCCTGTATCTTTTATATTTAACGAAATTTCTTCGTAATATAAATTCTACGTAATCCAAGCAAAATATTGTCTATATACCATGCAAATAACCTAGAGAAAAAAGCGAACTAATTAAATTTAAATACAAAGTACGACTCCAATTTCTTCTAACAGTATCAACCCCATGCCGTACGAAGGAAACCCCACGGTATTTGCTCGGCAACAATAAACAACATTACCAAGTCAAATACGTTTGCGTTTTTATTCGAATCTCGTTATTACGGGGGAATGTTTTCCATGGAAAAAATTCCTTTCCGGCGGATTTATCGTGGCGGTACATGTCGAAACCTTCTTTGTCGGCCCCTGACGGCGGAACGAGTCGTTTCGGAATCACCGCTGTAAATTTGGTACGGTCCTGGATGGCCCGTTAGGCTTATTATTTATGGAGAAACGGCGAAAAAAGGTCTCGGTTTCAGCCGGAGGCCCACTTCTGCTAAGGTGAACCTGCGATATATAGTCTGATTTATTTCGTTGTGGACTTTTTTTAAACGAAATTATTATATCGCGTGATACAACATTTATTGTACAGTGTTTAAAGTAGTAAAGTTCAGGTGTTATAAACAACAGGATTGTCCAAAATAACACTCTATGGTTTGGATGAACACAATCAGACACAGAGAAGAGGATATTGGTAAATGGAATTGTGAACTAGTGTTAGATTGGAGTTTAATAGTTTGGTTATTAACCAGAATAGTGGATCAGAATGTGACAGTGAGTGAATGAAAATTTCTGGGTGTGGGATTATAATCCAATGCTGACAATACCTGGGTGATGAGAGTGGAAACAAGTAAAGATAATTAACATAAGTTAACCATAGAAAATCTTATTGTAGAGTGTGTAAGATTAATGTATATATATATATATATATATATATATATATATATATATATATATATATATATACATATATATATATTTGCATTGGTTAAAATGTACAAGCAGAGAACGAATACTAACTATTTAGTAGATATGACAAATTCATTACGGAGAATGCATTACGGCCACACTATCGACAAGGCATTAGACAGCGAACTATTTAACGTTCAAAATGTTCGCGTGTTGATAAAATATTACTCTTTGAAGGAAAAAAAATACAGTTGAAGCAAAAACTTGGCTTGATGCCGAGTTTCCGGACACTGCCCCAGGAAAATCAACCATCAAGGATTGATATGCTAAGTTTAGACGTGGTGAAATGAGCACCGAAGACGGTGAACGCAGTGGACACCCAGAAGAGGTTGTTGCCGACGAAAACATTAAAAAATTTCACAAAATTAGTTTGAATAGCCGTTTGAAATTGAATGAAATGGCAGATACTCTAAAGATATCAACTGAACGTGCCGCATTTGAAGAAAAAGAAAGTTCTGCTTCACCAAGACAATTCACCGTGTCACACGGGCTTCGAATTGCTTAATCATCCACCGTATTCTCCAGATCTAACCCCCGCGACTATTTCCTGTTTTCAGATCTCAAAAGAATGCTCGCTGGGAAGAAGTTTTCGTCGAATGAAGAAGTGATCGCCGAAACTGAGGCCTATTTTGAAAGAAAGGGCAAATCGTACTACAAAAATGGTATCGAAAAGTTGGGGGGTCGCTATAGTCAGTGTATCAGACTTGAAGGGAATTATGTTGAATAAAAAAAACTAATTTTGCCACAAAATTATGTTTTACTATGGTAGGCTGGGGACTTTTGATGCGAACTGTTATAGTAATCAATATTTTTAACAAAAAAATTTAACTGACTTCATGAAATAAATAACGAATTCACTTAAAAGTAAAAAATAGTCAAACTCAGACTTTTAACATAAAAAAAAGTTTTAAAATAAAATATGTACCTAATAATCGATGTAATAATTGCTCATTTAGCATATCTACTACACGTATTTTATATTCTACTATATACACAATTTAGCTTACAATACCTACCTAAACCTATTTATCTATTTACCTATTTTAGTATTGTTTAGGCTCGGCACCGACTTCAAACTTTTCAGTTGATAATAGCTAAAATAATATTGTAAATAGATAAATAGGTTTAGGTAGGTATTAAGCTAATTGTGTTAGATAATTACTCAATAAATTACGCAATTATTTTATTAAGTATTACAATGGATAGCCCAAGAAAAGTACAGCCCGTATAAGGAAAAATAGGAATAAAGAAACAATGATTGGAAATAATGGACGTTTCCTATAACGTCCTGTCCTATTCTAGGTGACTTGAAAAATCTTCAAACTAGAACAAAAAAGTTGCTGCCCTGTTGGGAATCGAACTCGCACCTTCCGCGTGTCAGCTTAACGTTCTATCCATTACACCGTAGAAACAGTTGCCTGCAATGCTTCTACGACTTCTCATATGATATAGTTAGTGCTTAGAAAGTAAACTGAATCGCTTTTACACTGAACTACTTCCAATTTTTAATCACATCAGTTCAACACTAACATTATAACCAAATATCTGATTATTTTAGATAAAAAATATGTTAAAATATTGTACGTGCCTTATTTGAGGTTTCTTTTCGATTTCACCCCCTTCCCCCCGTCAGATCCTAACTTGGTTCCAATGGGACCACCTCGGAAATGCAGTCTTTCGAATAAAAAAAGTATTTTGAACATCGGTCCATAATTGACAGAGAAATCGGCGAACATACATAAAAAAAAATGTATATACAGTCGAACATAGAACCTCCTCCTTTTTTGAAGTCGATTAAAATGTCAGTCGAAAATAATAACTGAAATTACACGACTGAAACAGTCGATAGTAAAAAGCAGTCGATTACTAAACAGTCGATAGTCGTTTTTCGTCGATAGTTCCCATCGCTAGTTAAATTAAACTCAATATAATATACGCGAACGGGCTTTCTTTGTAGGTTTCCTGGACGTGCTCATCGAGCACAAACAACCCGAATAAAAAAGGAATTTGTTGCGTCGAATACCGAAAGCATAAACAATATTACCAAGTCAAATATTTTCCGCGTTTTTATGCGAACCTGCTTATTATCCGGGACCGTTTTTACTTGAAAAATGTGCTCGTGTTGGATTTATTCGAGCGACATGTACCGGAACCGATTCCGACTGTGAACTACGTCTCGAAGTCTGCGTCGGACTTTTCGGGTACGATATTTATGAGGGGACCGTAGAGTGGCTTCGTTGATTCTCGACATATATTTCACGAATAAAGTGAATATGCAATAACCGCTTGATATATTGTTCGAAAGATACTAACAGGTCAATTGAAAAGTCCCCGGCCTACCATAGTAAAACACATTTCTTTGGCAATTTTTTTTTATTCAGCATAATTCCCTTCAAGGGCGATATACTGATTATAGCGACCCTCCATCTTTTCGATACAATTTTTGTAGTACGATTTGTCCTTTACTCCAAAATAGGCCTCAGTTTCGTCGATCACCTCTTCATTCGACGGAAATTTCTTCCCAGCGACCATTCTTTTGAGATGTGAGAACAAGAAATAGTCGCTGGGGGCCAGATCTAGAGAATACGGTGGATAGGGAAGCAATTTGAGGCCCTATTCATGGATTTTTGACACGGTGCATTGTCTTGGTGAAGCAGCACTTTCCTTTTCTTCAAATGCGGCCGTTTTTCGGCGATTTCGTCCTTCAAACGGTCCTATAACGCTCTGTAATAGTCGCTGTTGATGGTCCTTCCATTTTTAAGGTAGTCAATGAAAATTATTCGATACGCATCCTAAAATACAGACGCCTTAACCTTGCCAGCCGACTGTTGCGTTTTTCCACGGTTTGGAGCGGGTTCATCGTGTGCATCACTCAGATGACTGTCGATTGGACTTCGGAGTGAAATGATGGAGCCATTGTCACATATCGACGCAAAAACTCGGGTTTATTATACTTGATCATCTTCAAACATTGCTCCGAATCATCAACTCGTCGTTTTCTTTGGTCAAATGTGAGCTCGCTCTGCACCCACATCGCACAATGCTTTCTTATACCCAAAGATTCATGAATGATATGATATACACGTTCAGTTGATATCTTTAAAGTGTCTGCTATTTCATTCAGTTTCAATTTATGGTCACTCAAAATCATTTTGTGGATTTTTTAATGTTTTCATCGGTAACAACCTCTTTTGTGCTTCCACTGCGTTCACCGTCTTCAGTGCTCATTTCACCACGTCTGAACTTAGCATACCAATCCTTGATGGTTGATTTTCCTGGGACAGTGTCCGGAAAGTATCTTTGAGGGTTAGAGTTAACTAAAAAACATATGGATTTAGTTCTAGTAGCGTCATCTATATGTCAAGCTGGTGAATTTTCAATTGAGCTATTTTAACAAGAATTATTGAAATAGAGAAAACGTAAATAACTTCGTTTGCATTTGTTTTCTGACCAATGTTTAGCTCCAAATTTTTTTTTATGTTTCCACATACTGTTTATCTAAAATAATCAGATATTTGTGATAATTGCTGAGCTAATGTTACGGAAAATCGGAAGTTGTTCAGTGCAAAAGCCGTTGTGTGTTTTTTAAGCACTAACCATATCATATAAGACGCCGTATAAACACTGTAGACAAGCGCTTCTACGGTGTAATGGTTACAGCTTTTTGCTGTTCTAGTTTGTTCAAAACATTTCTCCGAACCGATTTAAAAAAAATAAATAAGGAACTCACTAGAACGTAAAAAATAATCAAACTTAAATTTTTAACACAAAACAGAACGTTTTAAAATAAAATATGTACATAATAGTCATTGTAACAACGAAACATATGTATTTACTTCTATTAGCGCCATCTATGTGTCAGGCCGGGGACTTTTCAATGGCCTTCACTTGAATGAAACTTTCTGAATATGGGATTATGGATCAAAGCTGATAATTTATATACATGAACATTTGGTTAAAATGTGCGAGACAAAGAATATTAACAATTTTGCAGATATTGCAAATGCCTACGGAGAATGCAATGATTAAATCTAGTTTTATCAAGAAAGATGTATACAAGTAGGAACAGAACAAACTAAAGAGAAATACAGTGATATCAAAACATAAACGTATAGGGTAAATATTTTCTCTAGTGACAGTAAAATTCACTGGTCGTATATACAAAATTCGGCAACATTGCGATGTTTCGACGTCCTGAATTTAGAGTTCACTATTTTATTCAACGGACTATATTTTAGTGTAAGTAAAAAACCGATAGGTGTTGCCAACAAGTGAACAATCTGGCAACGTATCTGCGTATGTCTTGGACTTTGCGCCAGTTATAACGTTCGGCCTTGGGCTTAAACGACGGAAACGACATTTCCATTTCGGAAAAAATAAAAACGCCAGAAGAAGGATAAGCGAAGCGACGTCCCACACGAGATAACACGGAGGCGTCTTCGCTTTTTCAGATTAAGTCGTCGCAATTTTTCGCGGACCGTACAGGTTCCACGGCGACGACCCGCTAAAAGCATTATTTTCTTCATTTTCTCCGGGTGGCTTTGATGTGACGCGACGATAACGAGCGGCGGGTACGTTGTTGTTCCGGGTTGCTGTCGAGATAACATTAACGAATTAACATAATCGCTTGTTTTAGTTGGCGGTTTTATTCTTCTTAGTTCTTAATTTTATTCCACTGGAAACCCTCTATTCTTAACTTGACGTATTCTTATTTTATAATTGAATGTTCTGTTGATCTGTAATGGAAATTTGTTTCACAACAAACAAAACAAAACAAATGTTTTATCGTATTTTAATATATTAATTGCTATTTTTGAATAATATACTGTAATAAATATAGACAATACAATAAAACTTAAAAATTAAAACCTAAAAACTAAAGATGTACAATAACCATAAATACTAAATATAAATTAAACATATACCTAATCATAGGAAGAAAACTAATCCATGACATTACTAAAAATGATCGCACCATAACAACCAGAACTTCACTACATAGTATAAAACAAAGTCGCCTTTTCTGTCCCTATATCCCTATGTGCGCTTAAATCTTTAAAACTACGCAACGGATTTTGATGCGGTTTTTTTCAATAGATAGAGTGATTCAAGAGGAAGGTTTATATGTATAATACATGCATAATATACTAAGGCAACATTGCTAATTTTAGAGGTTTCTAACGTGATGTCGTAAATTAACCTATTTTTTTAGGCTTATTTAGCAATTAGCAAAAACGCTGCCTAACCCTACGAGTTAGATCAAATTAATGTACTACAGTATTGTACACCATAAAAAGGTCTACAAAAAAGTCCGCGATGGTATATGTTTATCTTTTAGGGATAACCCACATTAACCATTTTTATTGTTTACTTTTTACGTGAGAAAATGGCTTATTTACGAAGCTATTTTAAGCAATACGGCATTAATCCTTATCGAATTAAGTACCTTAAATACAGTGTGCAATTAATATAGATCAATATGGTTCCTTACAGCATGTAAATTAAACAAATATTTTCGGAGATATTACAAATTTAAAATTTGCGTTTAAAAATGTGTAATGTAATAAAAATTGTATGAATTTAGATATTCCAAAGATAGCAGGATATCTTCATAGTAAGTATAGAGGAAGAGGAATTGTTTTACTCCAAATTTAATGCGTGCAGGCCAAGGGCAGTAATGAATGAACCAAAAATACTGGATCGATTTTAATCATGTTTTCATTGAGTGACATAGGCATATATATTTTATGCCCGTGCAAAGTCGGAGCGGGCCGCTATGTTTTTATATACAACGTTCATATTTTTTCTGTAGTGTATTTAATTTAGTATCAGCATTGCACCCGTGCGAAGCCGGGGCGGGTCGCTAGTTTTAAAATAAAGTAAGTGCTTCATTTATTATTGAACGGAAATATTTTTTAACAAAAATCGAGAGAGTAGTCGAAATATTACCATAAAGGCAGTCAAAAGTATTTAACTATTTATCATTCACAATTTTAATCTTGAAACATATCGTTAAACTACCAACGAAATCGTAAAACAGCGTTAAAACTACTAAACGTTAAAAATAAGTCAAATGAAACTAGTAGAATCAAAAATAATTACTAAAATTACACGACTGAAACAGTCGATAGTAAATAGTAACAAAATCAGTCGGACCGAAATTGGCGATTGAAAACAGTCGACTGAAACAGTGGATAGTAAAAAGAAGTAATTTACTAAACATTCGATAGTCAATTTCAGTCGAAAGCTAATCTTAATCATAAACAAACGATTTGAACGGTCCTAACGACAAATACGCACATATTTCCATTATTTTTATGCCCCGACAATAAATCGAAACGGCCATCCGGACGAATTTCTCCTCGATAAAACGGTACCCCCCATCTCCTGGTCCACCCCGCGTCACCCCGTACGGCTCTCCATTTAGTTGATCAATAAACCGCGCCACCTACAGCGTCTTAAATCATCCCATTCTGCCATAAAACGTTTAATAGATACAACAGGTTTATTATTCGCGCGCTGATTTATGGCCAACAGGAAGGTACAGCGGCAAATTAGTTCGTTCCTGCGACCCAATTCCTGGCCGGCGAGGCGACTCGTTACCGGCAGAAACGTCGAATCGGCGTTCCGGCCATTGTTGCTGCCGCTGGTGGATATAGTTTTAATCTGCGGTAATTGTTTTCGGGGGAGTTGTATATGAGAATTGAACGCACACAACGATGTTTCGTGCGCGGTACATGTGTTGCAATTAATTTCGTCTCACTTATATTTGGGGATTACTCTCGCTATCGGGGAATATTATTCCAAGCTTTTATCCCGAGATTTGTTGTAGCATGAGCATCGTTCGAATACAGGTTTCTTTTATTAAAGAATTTCCTTCAACGTAGTTACGTTTCTCCTCCAGGTAACATTTTTGACCCCTAATAAAAATATAGACTAGTTTTTTTTGATGATATCCTTATTAGATACGCTTAGTACAATCTTAATTATAAATTAATGTAATACTACATTTCATTTGTATTTGGATTAATTCACAAGCAAGACTACATGTATTCCTCAATTATAAAATGATAATAATTTATGATATAGTTTACACCAAAGGTATACACTTTATATAAGTTCGTTCGCTTCTATTTCCTAATATCCTGCGTGCTATCCAGCAGTTGTATTGCTTTCACGTTAATATAACTTAGTAATCTTCTTTCGTATTTCAAGGCGAAATCTTGGATAACTTCGCAAATCCATTTGATTTCCAGGTCATCGTGCAGTTCTTCGTTGGTTACGTAGCGATAGGCATTATTAATCAATCGAGAAACCTTGTTTTGACAGCGTTGGATGACTAGTTCATTTAAATTTTTAGTGCACCCCATATGTCCAAAGTAGCTTTATGATTGTCTTATAAATCAATCTCCTTGATTTGATAGGCTAGTTAAGAAACAGTTGTCGCAACATTTTATTCTTTTTCTTAACATACATACAACATAACAACATTCAATTCTTATCTAAATAAAATAATGAGACAAAAATATATTTTATTTTAACAATATAGTCCATCTAACGCATACAACATATTATCGAAAAACTTAGATTACAGTTAACCACACAGCCAATAGTTTATAGGTTAGAGTTCTTATATTTACATTGAGCTGTTTTCTAAATCACCTAAGGTATCCACTGAAGACCTAATCTACCTAATTAATAATTATACATCCAAGTAATGTATTTTTGTTTCATTTGAGATCATATTTACCTTTTCATGTGTAGTTCTTGTTTCTTTCGTTACTGTGTTTTCTTGTCAAATCATTCTGACATCACTGTATATCTCCTTAGTTTCTTCTCTTACTACCTGTGTACATTTTTATTGATAAAATTTTGTTTAATCACTGCATTCTCCGTAATGAATTTGTCATATCTACATATTCGTTCTCTTCTTGTACATTTCAACCAAATTCTCATATATGTTTTGAACAATTATACACACACACACATATATATAAGTATATATATATATATATATATATATATATATATATACATACATACATACATACATACATAAATCTTGCACACTCTACAATAAGATTTTCTACAGTTAGTTATCTTATGTTAATTATTTTTACTTGTTTCCACTCTCATCACCCAGAAATTGTCATTCACTCCATACTAATAATAACCAAACTATTAAATTCCAATCTAACACTACTTCACAATTCCATTTACCAATATCCTCTTCTCTGCGTCTGATTGTGTTTATCCAAACCATAGAGTGTTATTTTATACAATCCTTTGCGCATATCCAAATTGCTTACATTGCTTGTATATTTTCCTCAACTTGCATGTCTATTGTAATTATTCTTTGTGACATCCCATAACAATTCGATGTTATTGAAAATGCAGTGATGGTGAAGCAGACGTTAACCTCGTTGACCATATTGTTCAAACATCTACAACTACTTATCCGGTCTATTACTAAAAAAGTAAACTACTTAAAACACATTCAAAAATTGTATTTATATTTACTAAGTAACAATTTGAAATACTTCACCATACTCATAGTATGGTACCTTCAAAATTTAATTGATGTTTTGCAAGCCATTCCTTAATAACAGACTTTAACGATACACTTGTTGGGATCTCCACCAGTGTAATATGGTATGGTGGATTGTCCATAATAATAACCGACGTTTCCTCAAAGATTTTTAATAGCTGATTTTCAAACCACACGTTATGGTCCACTTCACGGTATTCACCCTTGGACATAGAGTAAAACATAACTCTTTGTCAGGGATAAAACCATTCCTGTATCTTTATCTTTAGTGTTAATTTGGGAAACACGTAGTTATGAAACATATTTTATTTTATGGAAAGAAATTATGATTGGTTAAGCAGCGATAGAAAACGTTACTGAACTCTAATATAAGCCAAGACCTATGTCTAGACGTTATACTCATTGCGTCCATTTATTGAGTGAGACATAAACACACTGTGTCGTTTTTTCGGAAACTGACTAATGTTTGAAGTAATTTAAATATAAATCAAAATCCTTCTGTACAAACTTCTGGAGCGAAAAAAAAAGCTCCGACTGACTGAAAACGGCTCATAAAGTTCGTACATTTCGGATTTGGAGGCTTGAGAAAGTTCGTCGGACAGCCTAATCCATACTGTAGAATATCAGTGTCTTCTCCTTGACTGGTCCTGTAAGTCTTTCGCAAGTTCGATGTGCCGAATTCAGAAGCGTTGTACGGAATTATAATTCGGTAGCAAACGCCTTCACTCATTTTTTTTTGTCGACGGCGTAACTCCGTTTTTGTTAACTTAACTTATTATTGTATTTTTAGATATTGTATCTCGGTTTTATTTATTATCTCGGTTAGATTTCGATCTGAGAACTAACAGATTACCTAGAAACTTCGACGCTTTTATTTCATATAATTATTCTAAAATATATCTACTAATTAAATACAGCTTCATTCTTCTTCTATACTTCGGTAATAATATGTATCTTATATCAGGTGTTAGCTGTTTTTTTCGAAAACAATTTATAGGCTGAGTCATCAGCTCTGAGTTTTTATTCAGTTTAGCTTTGACACACAACAAAATTCTAATCTAAATAAAATAATTGAGCAAAAATGTTATCAATTATAATTTATTTTAACATTGTAGTACACCTAAAAACTACATTTAATTATACACCGACAGTAGTTTATGTTAGAGCTATAACCTCTTATCACTATTGCTTTCAAGAATTTTGCATACGTCTGACAACCACACGACTTTGACGGGCTCATTTGTTACGTGTTTGAACTAATCAGAGAGCATTGTGTCTCTTTTTAACTAGAATAAATGAGAAGGAAAATATTATCTGATTCTAAAACGAATTTACAAATTAAATATCTCGATGATGTATGTACAAAAAAACTTTGAATAGTCTATATTAGACTAAGTAACATATAATTGGATTCTTATGCTTGAAATAAAGGCTCTTAGCCAAAAATATGTTGATTGCTATTTTTGTTATTTACAAATAGTTCTTATTGGTTTCCTAAATAGTTTTTGTCAAATTCCTCGAGGTGAACTTATATAGTTTTTTTTAATTTATGAATATATTAATGTTGTTGCGAACTGACTTGCAAATTGTCTCCACAGTGACTAAAAATTTATCTAGGAAGGTACTGTAAGTACTTATCTAGGAAGAACTATTGGCCCTTGTCTACTCTCTGACAAAATAAAACTTAGTAGCAGGAAATACTTGTATTATATTGATAATACTTCTCGCACAACTTCCCCATAACCGAATGTCCATATATGTTTTAGTATTTGCTTGTACAACAGCAACTTGTTGCAGATAATTTAGATTTTCTTCCAAATAACCACTACTTTTAAAATCACAATTTAAGCTCTTTTATTTATTTTTTATTCGTATGCTTCAGGATTCCCAAAAGTACTCAAAGTAGTTAGTATTGTTATTGCATGGGGTAATAGTACTATTCACATTTATTGGTATATGAACAGCTTGGTTGTAAATGAATTTAATATGCACTGATATACTCTTGTTCAATTTTATTCCTTACTATTTTACTTATTACTTATTTGTTGTAATTTTCTGGTTGCTTCTTCGCTATTACCTCCAGGAGCAAGTATCGTAATATCACCAGCAAATGTAGCATAGAAACATTATTATGTTACCGACGAAAACATTAATAAAATCCATTAAATGATTTTGAATGACCGTAAATTGAAATTGAATGAAATAGCAGATACTCGAAAGATATCAACTGAACGTGTACATGATATCATTCACGAATATTTGGGTATGAGAAAGCTCTGTGCAAAGTGGATGCCACGCGAGTTCACTTTTACCAAAAACAACGACGAGTTGATGATTCGGAGCAGTGTTTGAAGATGACCAAGCGTAATAAACCGAGTTTTTACGTCGACGTGTGACAGTAAATGAAACATGGCTCCATCATTTCACTCCGAAGTCCAATCGATAGTCATCCGAGTGTACTGTACACGATTAACCCGCTCCAAAGCGTGAAAAAACGCAACAGTCGGCTGGCAAGGTTATGGCATCTGTGTTTTGGGATGCGCACGAATAATTGTCATTGACTACCTTGAAGAAGGAGCATGAACAGCGACTACCACATAGTGTTGTTGGACCGTTTGAAGGACGAAATCGCCGAAAAAACGGCCGCATTTTAAAAAAGAGAGTTCTGCCAAGACAATGCACCGTGTTACAAGTCAGTGAAAACGATCCATCAAAATCCATCCATCCACCGTATTCTCCAGATCTGCCCCCCACCGACTATTTCCTGTTCTCAGATCTCAAAAGAATGCACGATGAATGAAAAGAAGAATGAAAGAAGCTGAAGCCTATTTTGAAGCAAAGGACAAATCGTACTACAAAAATGGTATCGAAATGTACGAGGGTTGCTATAACCAGTAGGTATCACCCTTGAAGGGAATTATGTTGAATAAAAAAAAATGCCAAAATAATTTGTTTTACTAGGGTAGGCCGGGGACTTTTCAATTGAACTGTTGCTGAATAAAATACATTTACCATTAGACCTAATACTTCTCCCTTACCTTACGATTTTATTTAAATTTGAATGTTATTTCTACTTCACTGCATTACAACCATTCAAAAACAAACCAGTACTTAGCCGACTGCGCATTAAATCAGTTTACACGATAAAGGTGGTAAAATGGTATTATTGGGTTCCATTTTTAATGACTTCGAGAGCCAACGAAATCGAGAAAAATATAATTAGAAGCACGAACTTCCGTTATATGAATAAAGAATAGAATCGATGATTATGGCTCTGTAGAACATTTTTAATAGCGATTAAAAACATCCCAACCCGCGGCTTAAATCCAAAGTTACGTTTGATCGTCAGCGAGCAACGAGATAAAAAATAATGGATTCCGTTCGAATTTTTCTCGAATAATTCGCGCGATTCATATCGAAAAAACTTAATTACGAAGAGACTTTAAGATCGAGCGGTCGTAAAATCGAGATTCCGTCTTCGTCTGGACAATAAACTTGTCCAGGTTGCGGGTTTTACGATCGGTTATGCTTTCCCGAAAGATCTTGGCCGGATCTGATTTTTTTCTCAGCACAGCGCGGACATAAAACGGTGGTTGAGCCGATGTAGAAGTCAACAGAGTCCTCGGCGACGTGTCGCATATGGTTATTATAGGAGATGAAGCGAAAATCAACTAAAGATAACAAGAAATATTCATTATATAGAAAGTATTTTATTTAACGACTTAATAGTAACACTTTTCTTAATCGGAAGAAGTAGTGGCTAATTTTGGAGTTTAGTTTAGTTTATTGGTTCTTGTACTATTTATATTTTGATTCTAAATATTATGCAGTAATGCATAGATCATCGAATTGTGAATATTGCCATAAAAGTTTTTATAACATTTAATCTGATCAGACACATGAAGACTTTCCATCCAGGTTGTATTTTAATTTTGCAAAATTTGATTCAATTCTATACCAAAGTCATTATATTTTAGGCATAGTTGACCCTGCAAAAGTAAACGTATAGATAAATATGACTTGATGTCAAGAAAGACAATGCGTAAGACTAAGGGGCTGACAATATACCAGTTGCAAATCAAAACAACCTTGCCAGATTTGCAAGAAAGCGGCAGTGAAATATTGCTAATATGGTACCGGAGATTGACAACGAAGGAAATGGTAACCGCGGACAGACTCCCAAGAGAAGCCACCGGAAAGGAAGGAATAGGGCTGGAAAACCACGGACGGATCAGCACCAGAACCATCAATAGGATCAAAGAAGGAGAGGTAAAAAGAAGATGGCAAATATATTGGGAGCAATCCATTAAAGGAAGAACCCTTTACAAATACTGCCAACAAGTAGGGACAGGAAACATAGGACTGAGTAGGAAGGCTGTGCAACTGATGACAGGCCACGGAAATATGCAAGTTTACCTGCACAGATTTTAACTAAAGGAGACCGATAGACTCTGCGAGTGTCGCACAGGACCAGAAGACACTACGCATATCTTGGAGACATGCGAACTTGGAAAAAGGGTAGATGCCCGAAACTGGCATCGGACAGCCGACGGGAACTACCAGCTAAGAACCGTAGACGAGATAGTCAATGAGGAAACTGTCACAAGGATCAACGTTTGGGCCGATGCGGTGATTGATTTCGAGGAAAGGGATACCCAGAATGGCAGCCAAGAGGAGATGAATGCTGGCGTGCAAGAAAGTGGCCAAGCTAGAGATCGGGGACAGAACATGACAGGGAACTAGGCGAATAAAAAGCGCAATATCGTCGCGACGGTACTGAACAGGCGCTCGGAGACTCATCCGTGAACCGTTTCCGGGATTTATGTAGGAAAGACCAGCTCAGAGTTTTAACAAGCACCAGAGCCAAAGACAAATGGTCTACAAGTTCAAAATATATATGTAATATTTTTTGAAAGTAACACTGTCATAGATGTATACCTCTTTGAAAATGTTAAAGCTTCTTGCTGGAAAACGCATATTTGCATTACTTTTCTGCATCGAATAGTGATGAACGGGCGATGAAAAGTGGAATATTTTGAAAACCCTGAGCGCAAAAAATCATGATTATTACCTGGCGAAGCCGACCCATCGACTCCAAGGCCAAATCCTTTTTATCGCAAGACAATGCTCTGTGTTCAGTGGGACCAGAGTGGTGTGGTGTATTACGAACTGTTAAAACCTAGTAAAAAAGGAAATAGTGATTGCTACCGACAACAAATAATCAATTAGAACCACACATTGATCGAAAAACATCCAGAATAAGCCCGAAGACACGGTAAAGTGATTTTAGAGCACGACAGTGCCGTCTCGTAAAATCAAACCGATCAAGGAAGAGTTGAAAGCACTTGGATGAGATATTTTATCGTATCCGCCGTACTATCCAGATCTTTCCCTATCCGACTGTCAACTTTTCACATCAGTGGAATACGCGTCTGCAGAACAATACTTCTCCAATTTCGAACAAGTTAGAAAATGGCTCGATGAATGATTTTGCTCAAAAGTCAAACAGTTTTCTTTTTGGAATGGCATCCATAAATTGCCTGAAATACGGGACATATTTATACAATCAAATAGCCAATACTTTGAATTAATAAATATTTCCATTTTCTTGAAAGTTATATAGTTTTTTTTTCGAAAAATAAAGCAGGTAATGATTTTTCGGTAAACCTGGTATATAAGTGCACTAGATATGGACAATAAAAGTTAACGAAAGTAAATAATAACAACGAATTGTCTTATAGAGCAACAACACTATAAATTCTTAGTATTATTATCGATGCAAAGCTTTATTATTATTAATAAAATTGAAATAAACACAGAATATTTAATCGAATAGTTTAAAGTTAAAATTAATTAAAATAGTTCGAACACATTCGACTCATATTTGGATAACAATTGGCGTTCAGCAGATAATTAAGATCGCAATTAAAACCCACACTCACAGATATCATATTCCAGAGCCATACTGAGCATAAAAGATGTTTCAACAAAGCGAAATATAAACGACCCAAGTGCTAAAACTGTTTCCATTAACCGCGATTAACACTTTGTGGTTTTTCCACGTTCCTCTATCTATTTTTAGGCGACAAACTGGTGGCGAACAAAGAGCCGTACAGCCCGTATAAATAATACTTTATAATCATAAATGTGTCGACGTATTTTTCAAGCCACGATTGTTGCAGCTTTAAATAGTAAAATAAAAACGAATATCAATTCAAACGTGACAATTTATTTATGTAAATGTTTCTTATTCTTATAGGTCGATGTGATATATAAACTATAAAGAAATATGTTAATATGAAGGATTGAAATTTGTTTTAATCATTTATTAACACAAGTATACACGATTTCATATCTACCAGAAGATGTTTATAAGTTAAATATGGGAACTGAATCCAAATCAGCAGCCCTTTTTTAACTTGGCTCTAGTTCTAGAAATATTTTTGCCCATTTACAGCCATTTGTTCAATTTTAAAATTTTATTATAGATAACAGGATTAACTTTATTCGACGAAAATTTCTTCCCAGCGAGCACTCCTTTGAGATCTGAGAACAGGCAATAGTTGCTGAGGGCCAGTTCTGGAGAATACGGTTGATGGGGAAGCAATTCGATGCCCAATTCATGGATTTCTGCAATCGTTTTCACTGACTTGTGTCACTGACGGTGCATTGGCTTGGTGAAGCAGCAATTTCTTTTTCTTCAAATGCGGCCGTTTTTCGGCGATTTTGTCCTTCAAACGGTCCAATAATGCTATGTAATAGTCGCTGTTGATGGTCCTTCCTTTTTCAAGGTAGTCAATGAAAATTATTCCATGCGCATCTCAAAATACAGACACCATAAACTTATCAGCCGACTGTTGCATTTTTCCACGCTTTGGAGCGGGTTCATCGTGTGCAGTCCACTCAGATGACTGTCGATTGTACTTCGGAGTGAAATGATGGAGCCATGTTTCATCCATTGTGACATATCGAAGCAAACGCTCGTGCTTATTACGCTTGATCATCTTCAAACACTGCTCCGAATCATCGTTGTTTTTAGTCAAAAGTGAGCTCGCGCGGCACCCACTTTGCACAGAGGTCTCATGCCCAAGTATTCGTGAATGGTATGATTACACAATCAGTTGATATTTGTAGAGTGTCTGCTATTTCATTCAATTTCAATTTACGGCCATTCAAAATCATTTTGTGGATTTTTTAAATGTTTTAGTCGGTATCAACCTCTTTTGGGCGTCCACTGCGTTCACCGTCTTCGGTGTTCATTTCACCACGTCAAAACTTAGGATACCAATCCTTGATGATTGATTTTCCTGGGGCAGTATCCGGAAACTCGGCATCAAGCCAAGTTATTGCTTAAATGTATTTTTTGCCTTTAAAAAACAATATTTTATCAACACGCGAAATTCCTTTTTATCAATTTTATTAACAATAACAAAAGTTGCTTCACTCAAAATGCTATAATTCACAAACTAATAATCCGACAGCCGTCAAATTTATACACGCATCTTTTGAGTGTTAAGGATAACTAGAAAACGTATGGATTTAATTCTAGTAGCGCCATCTATGTGTCAGGCCGGAGACATTTCAATTAACCTGTTAACGTGGCCTTCTATAAATTATATATAAACTCTAATTAAGGCACTTGATGATTTACATCATCTATCAAACTTCCATGTTGTTGACCTGTGAACTGACGATTACAGCTTTTATGAGTAATAACTCCAGTAAGTGTGTTTAGCTACGATTTATTGTTGTTACGAATTAACGTAATCTATTTCACGGTTTACTTGATGGATCTAGATGATATTTCGCCAACCATATACACGCATACACTCACATTCCCGCTATTACTTTTACAGTACGGGCAGATTAACAGCACCGTCATTATCGGAGCGAATTTTCCGGAAAGTATATTTTCCCGAAAGAATAACGCAATAACAGAAAATATATTCGTTTATATTTTCGCGGAATAACTAATTAATAATATTCGTCGATGGCCGAACGATCAAATAATAAAACAATTAATAATATTGCGGAACAAATAACGATCCTCTATCATATTAATTTAATTAATTATGGCCAAACGAGTTACGAATTAATTTCCACTGGAGATATATTCGAAACAAAGGGTTCAAATTCGCCATTATGGACTGTATTTAAATATTTATCGAATTTCGAAACAGTTGCCATTGTTGGGCTTAATACGTCTTTATTTGGATATATAGTTTTTTATTATAAGAAGCTTTAAAAATATTTGAGAAACATAACAGGTCAATTGAAAAGTCCCCGGACTGACACATAGATGGCGCTAATAAAATTAAATCCATATGTTTTTTAGTTAGTCCTGACCTTCAAAAGATGCGTGTATAAATTTGACAACTGTCGGATCATTAATTTAAGACTTATAGCATTTCGGGTGAAGCAACTTTTGTTATTGTGAAAAAAAAAATGGATAAAAAGGAATTTCGCGTCTTGATAAAATATTGCTTTTTGAAGGGAAAAATACAGTTGAAGCAAAAAACTTCGCTTGATGTCGAGTTTTTGGACACTGCTCCAGGAAAATCAACCATCAATGATTGGTATGCTAAGTTTAGACGTGGTGAGATGAGCACCGAAGACGGTGAACGCAGTAGACAGTTCCAATCGACATTCATCCGAGTGGACACAGGATGAACCTACTCCAAAGCGTGGAAAGACGCAACAATCGGCTGGCAAAGTTATGGCGTCTGTATTTTGGGATGCCCATGGAATAGTTTTCATTGACTACCTTGAAAAAGGAAGGACCATCAACAGCGACTATTACATAGCATTACTGGACCGTTTGAAGGACGAAATCGCCGAAAAACGGCCGCATTTGAAAAAAAAGAAAGTGCTGCTTCACCAAGACAATGCACCGTGTTAGAAGTCCATGAATTGGGTTTCGAGTTGCTTCCTCATCTACCGTATTCTCCAGATCTGGTCACCAACGACTATTTCCTATTCTCAGATCTCAAAATAATACTCGCTGGAAAGATATTTTCGTCGAATAAAGGGGTGATCGACGAAACTGAGGCCTATTTTGAAACAAAGGGCAAATCATATTGCAATAATGGTATCGAAAACTTGGAGGGTCGCTATAATCAATGTATCATCCTTGAAGGGAATTATATTGAATATAAAAAAATGTTTTGCTTTTACTTTTTAAAATTTTACCCCTTACTTTTTTAAATTGGTAGAGGAATTTTCAATTCATAGTCTAGATCTAACACCGATTACTGACTGTTCCCAGGCCTAAACAGAATGTTTTATTTTTCGTAAATGAAGAGGGCATTACAGAAAGTAAACATTTAAATAATATTTTATTCATTTCCAGTCATGACTCTATGGTACATTTCAATCATAGCGTTTTCTGCTATATAACATATATTGCTAAATGCACTATCAATGTCTCAGATGTCTAAAACGAGACCTATTTGAAGTTTCGTAACATTCCGGCAACATTGTTAACGTTTCTATGGCGTGTTCTCCTGGCCAACTTTGTGAATAGAGTCTGTCGA
This sequence comes from Rhynchophorus ferrugineus, assembly GCF_030347505.1. Lineage (NCBI taxonomy): Eukaryota > Metazoa > Arthropoda > Insecta > Coleoptera > Curculionidae > Rhynchophorus > Rhynchophorus ferrugineus. The sequence continues at coordinate 42,149,132 of NW_027472585.1, forward strand.
TTTTTACGGCCGTTTCTGCGTCGTTTTTCCGCAAAGAAAATCCAATCTAAGTAAGTACAACACTTTACAATATACCGACAGTACGTGAAGTGACTTTCAGGCAGTTCTTTTTCGACATAAAATTGAAAGGAAAACATTTTTCGATAAATTATTATTCGAAATGAAACCAAGATAGATTACTTTGTGCAAGTAGAGGTATTTACTCGAAATGCCATATGCAATTTTTCGTGATAAAGCCTTACGTTAATACTAGCGTTGGGATCTATCGACCGAAAACAGTCGAAATAGTCGATAGTCGCAAAACAGTCGAAACAGTCGATAGGTCAAAAACTAACGAAACTGAAAATAGTAATTATTATATATAAATAATGTAATTACTATATATAAATGCACGGTTCCACTGTTTTGTTCAATTCTTGATGTCAGACAGAGATGTACGAACCCTTTCCTGTATAAATTGTGAGAGAGGAAAGGACGGAGATAATCGGACCAGTTAATTTTATGTGCTTATATTTTCCAACGGTAGTATAAGCGAGACGGAGATGTCAATATTCCTTCACATACTAAAAAAAGGAAAAAATAATTAATGAATACTGCTAATAATGTTCCAAAATACTGCTATATTAATATACAATATATTGTTATTTTCAAGCAAACTACCAATGTAAGCATACATTGAGTAGTAGTCAGTCGAATCAAACTACTAGAACCAAAGATAATAATTTAAAGTCGATAGTCGATTTCAGTCGATAGTTCCCAACACTAGTTAAAACGATATATTTTATACATATGGATTCTTTAATATTACGTTTACCATGATTTATATTAAAGCTTTTAAAATACTTTTATCGTCAGTATTTTACAAAAAAAACATATATTATGTCAATGTTATGTAATAAGACAGTTCCCGCAATTTTAAAAGTTGTTTTTTGTTAATAATAACTTTAGAAATCGCCCATTTGAAGACTTTCTTGGAAATAATTATTTTAAATCTATTCTACTGATGCAAAATATTATATTAAAATATATAGGCATTGTGCCTAAAAAGGCCCTGAAGAGTATTATGATCGAATTTGATGCGAAAATCCCAACAAATATAAACAAACAACCACCATATCTTCTAGATATAGCCCTGTATCACTTCTTTCTACTTCCAAAAATTAGATAACTAAACATACGTAACGTCAACACATGAAGCATGGTTGTCGTAAGCTTCGCACAACATTAGATGGCATTTAATAGCCATTTTCTTCACAAATTCAAACATTTTCAACGCCCTGAAATAGTGTTTCGTTCACATTTGTCAGTGAGGCTTCATAATGAAGTTGGTTACAAGCGTACCCGATTGGATTTAATACACAGTAACACCGTCTGTTGTGAATATTTAAAATTAATTTATAGACCATAATATGCTTAATTATAAGACAACCCTCTTGCCTCCTAATTCCTTTTAATATTTTATATTTCATATAACTAGCTCTATATAATTTTTTATTTACAGTTATATCTTTTATGTATCATTTTATTTATATTTTATACCTATACGAGTAGTCTTGGAACCACTCCTATATATGCTCTGTACTGCTGATATACCCACAACAAAAAAACGATGTATCTGTGTAAGGGTGTCAACAAGATGTACAAATGAACTGGTGACTGGAAAATACAGCTTAATAGCTCCAAACCTGTCTAAAGATTATACTAAGCATATCTAATGTAAGATATAATTAATTTAAAAAAGAAATATACCTTTATTTTAATTTTTGTAGTTTATACTTTTTACAAAACCACCATCTATTAATTTAAATAAAATATTATATATAATTCGCGGTTTATAACAGTTAAAAGTCATTTAACATCAGCCAGCCAATAAGAAACTCAGTTGACATCAGAAACAAATAAATCTGGTACGTAAAGGCTAAAGAAAGTCGAAATATATATATATATATATATATATATATATATATATATATATATATATATATATATCCAACAATGTTTTCTATATTCATATATTCGTGCGAATAGAAAATACTACTAGACTTCAGAATATCCTGAATACAAATATAGTTGTAAATCTACATATTTATCACGTGAATTTTAGTATTCATGCTCTTTTTCTGTTTCAGGTACGTTGATGCGCTGAATATCGATTGGTCGTAAGTCTTATTTAACACTAATTGTTTATCACCTACTAGTAATTAAAGGTAATATGTATTTAATTTGTTGCTAATTAATCTTTAAACGAAAACAAATGTTGTAGGTGTGAAAGATTTAATTTAATCGCTCATGTTAAGATGATAAATTAATTATAATCAATGTCATTGATCATTGTCATTATTGATCTTATTTGTCAAGAGGGAACTTTTTCTATTATATGAACAAATTGACACTAATTAAACATTTGTCGAACCGTATAATGATACTGATGCATGGTATGCCAATTATCAATGATTGTTTCTACGATTTTAAAGCTTTGATTCAGATGTCATCGATAAGGAACATCTAGAACAAGTTAGGTAAGGTGAGGGAATAGTGTACTACAAACTACGGAAATTATCAGTTCTTGAACTGTTCAACAGCTTGATGAATTATCAATTATTTCTGTTGCTGCCAAGACTGAAGTCATTGAAGATGTATCTTCATACTTTATTTAAATATAGTTGTTGTAAGATTGTTTTTGAGTATCGTATGTCCCTTCGTCCGCCAGTTTGTCTTTGACGATCTTAAAAATGCCCTGTTTCTATCCAAATTTTCATAGTATTCCTCTATGGACTAGTTTTTCATGTTTTGGTGGCTCCAAATTCCAATGGTCTACGGCTAAGAAACTGAGCTACTGCAATCGATCTTTGATGTTAATTCTCAGCAGTTGGCCACCAAAAGCGAATCCACGGACTAAGGCTGTTTTTCACAGTTGGAATGTTTGTTACTTGGAATGGTTTATTGCTAGGGTCTTCAGTACCTTCGATCTACTTTTTGTGACCTTACAGCTTCAGCTCCGAATCTTCTACACCAAGGAATGCTTCGAGTACCTGCGCAACGATTGCCAATCAAACATTGACCAGTTAACGCCAGTTACAGGATGAAAAAGGGTTTATAATACAAAAACTATTAATCGAAAAACCATTTTATGTAAAGACATGAAGAGTCGCTTTATTGAACGGCGACACATAACTACACTGAGAGTTTTTATCTACAGACCAAATCCATCTCACTGGGCATCATGGCCGTAACGCCATTATATAACTTATATAACTTATTCTCAATTATTTTTTTTGTCTTTTTTGCCTTTGGGCACAAGGATATAAATTCCGGCCGATTTCGGAAGGCGTAGGCCCGTATATTATATTTGATTGATCAGACTGAAAATAAATAGAATTTCGCCCAGGTTTTTTTCGATACAGAGGGAAAATAATCCGTTTTGGCTTTTATACCGAATATGTTCGAGCCACTTCAGCAAGCAAAACAATTTGGGTTTTATATTTTATCGAAATCCGTAAATACTCAAAAATTGTAAATATTCTATATATATATATATATATATATATATATATATATAGAGAATGTTTATTTTGAAAGATGAGAGTCATTGTTTTATAGTATACGTAATAAAGTTCCATAAAAATAGATCGGTTGAATTAGCAACCGGCTTTTATGTTGATTTTCGTTCTGAAAATAAAAAGACTCATTGGAAACGGTATTAAAAAATGTTGCTTGTAACTTGAATTAGTAAACTTATCTGTTAGTTCGGATTCCCAACTCAGGTCCGATGTGTATGTTTTATATCTTTTTAATATATTGTCATTTATTTTTGGGTGACATCTGAAAATGTGTATTTCATTTTAATACACGTTATAATTTATTCTTGAAATTAGTGTCATTTGTATTAACTTTCTGTATGTATATTACGTCGAAGATAAGTAATATAACTAAAGAGAACGAGTTGAAATCTTAAGAGAGGCATTATGAGAAAAATGGAGAACTATAAATCATAATAGATGTGACCGACAAAACAGGACTACGCATAGGGTATAAAAATATGAAAGGAAAAGATATGCTGGTAGTAGTTTTTGCTGATGATGTAATACTAACAACTCATAAACCAGAAAGCCTACCGAAAAATTCAAACAAATAGAATATGATACTGAGAAGATATGAAATAATAATAAATAAAAGCCGGATGTAAAAATACACAATTAAAAGGATTTAAATATCTGGATATAAAAATTGAAAGTAACGAAACCCAGAAGGGCAGATTTGGGAAAATGAATTTGTATTTCGCTATAAATAATAGTACTATAAATATTATAATAATAATATAAATAATGGAATTTAATTAGGCATATTTAGTCCAACACTCATATTTCTCAAAAAACGTTCACAGTTTACCCCACTTTTTAAAAACATTCGATTTAGTAATGACCTTTTTAATTCCTTCGTAACATCTAGCTACATCTTTGTAACATCTTTTCAAACCCAAATATTTTTAAATTTGTCTAACATGGCATAATTAAGTCGTAAGTTGAACCTCACAGCGCCTTAACAGTTTGGTGGGTGTTATTGTAAAGGGTTGAGTTTACGAATATGACTATTTAAATTTAGTGCCTAGACCTAGTATTTATCATACAAGTATCGTTCAAAAGGTACAGATACCATAAATAACACATTATTATGTTTTATTGGCTTTTACTATTAAGATAGAGTTATTATTTGTATTATACATTTGCCAGAAATTCTACAGAATACAGAAAATATAAAAAACAAATTACTATAATAATATATAAAAGCGTATGATACATATATGATATTTAAATACGTAAAAGTATATAGAATCTACTATAACATAGTAATACACAATATGATATACTCTATTCTTTGTAATTTCAGATTTAGCTTCAATTAAGTTCAAATATAACTAAAATAGAACACAAAAATTTATATCTTAAGAAATAAGCTACATTAAATTTGGTTGCTATCGATTTATTTAAAATTTTTTTATTATTTAATTATTACATTGTTACTAGTCGTTTTCTACCAGCCTACAATTTGTATTTATGATAACTTAAATGTAGATACATAACTAGTAGTACCCATCGACCCTATCTTAGTCTCTAGTGAAATAATGTTTATACATGTCACTGATGTATTTTTATTAAATACACCTCACTGCACAACACTACACAAGATCAGATGGTTTGATTCTTTTGAGTCTGTGTCCTGCTCTGATGGTATCCAAAAATTGCAATACTTCAATATTCTCATAAGAATGGAGTCTTTCCTTGCAATTCCTATTGATTTCTTGACCGACTGTGGGTATCTGAAGGTCTCGATGTAGGTAACAATACTTATCAGGACTGTTCTGAAAAATGTGTATTTTGTTTATGTTACTCTTTGCAGTATTTGCTTATTAATAACAATTTGTTATGTACTGATTGTGATTTTCTTCCAATTAGCCAATACATTTTCCTATATTTCAATTCCAGTTCTTCTTTTTTTTCTTCTTTATCCTTCTTTCCTTACAGCGAAGTTTTGCATCAAGATTCATTCCGAGATATTTAGCGTTGTTGCTATACGGAATGATTAATGTTATTGGTGCTTCTACGGTCTGATTGTAGGTGAACTGCACATGCACAGATTTACTTTGGTTAATTTTTATTTTCCACGCTGGTGTCCAATTATTTATATTGTGACTTGCCTGTTATAATTTTCGTGTGGCTTCTTCACTATTGTCTCCGACAGCTAAATCGCAGTACCATCAGCAAATGTAGCCACCATAATATTCTCCATTTATGTTATATCACAAGTGTAAAGTAGATAAAGCTTTGGCCCCAGTACACGTCCTTGTCGTACACCTGCTTTAGCTTCTTTTATTGTAGAGTAAGCCAAACCTTATCGAAGGCTTGTGTTTACATCAAAAAATATAGCTGAGCATGCTTTTTTACTTTCGTAGATTTCACATAGTTCCGCTTTTGAATACTTTTTTTAATAATTAGTTTTCTTCTGGCTAATTTTTTATACTGGCTAGCTTCTTATACTAACTAGTTTTTTACACTGACTAATTTTTATACTCACTAGTTTTTTATACCGACTAGTTCTCTATGTTGATTAGATTTTTAATGAATATTTTTATACTGACTAGTATTTTAGACTGACCAGTTCCAAGAAGTAACAGAATTGTTCTAATGCACAAGAATCACAAAAAATGCAGATGAGACTACTGATTGAGCCAGGAAGCGAACAAGTTATAGTAGCGTGCGAAAAAATTGGAATTGAAAATTGTTCACGTTTTTTATACTGACCATTTTGGTACTGACTAGGTTTCAGAACAGTGAAAAGAAGAAGTGTGCTAACTTCTTTGAATAGTAGAGCTTATGGTGGAAGCTGTTTGAGAATACAACATTCAACAGTAGATTCTGTCCGAATTCCACGATGTGCTTAGGAAGCTTAAACGCTAATTAAATTTGCTTATAAACTGTAAAAATAAGGTTATACATCCAATAAAAACAAAATAATTTTATATTTGGGCCCCATATTTAATTTTAAAACCAATTCCATATATAATAGGGGTAGTTTTTTTCGCAAATTTAATCCAAAACATCTTAAAAACAAACTCCTTATTCTCGTTTACTTTTTTTGTATCCTCGCAGGTGAGTGGTAACACTATATAACGTTGCGAGACTCTCGTAGACAGGAAAAAACCACCACCTTACTCGCAAATTGATTACCTAAAAATAACCCCAATACCGATTTCCCGCGGCATAATCTCCGCTTCTGACGTCAGACCCCATTTAGGCCTATCGCTCATCCATGCCGGCGGTTGCTTTTTAATTTTTTCATCGCGCCGAAAAATCCCAAGCCCCGCTGACGGCGAGATAGATCGCGGACGCGTTCCGGCCTCCGCGCCCCGAGACGCGGCGTAGGCCCGAAGATTACGCATGATTGATCTGCGAAAAAAATAAATACATTTTTTTTCACCGGTCGTGGGTTTTTTTTTTTCGTTGCGTTCTGCGACCAATAAAAAACTGCGGCGTTTTTGTTCGGACCGGACGGGATACAAATATTCGTTTGTTGGGTCTCGGGTGGTGTTAAGTTATTTGATGTTGTTTTCGCGTTTTTGGATTACAGATTCGCAGAATTTTTATTTAATATAATAGTTCACGGATGGAAACGACTATCGAACATTCAGTAATGCTTCAGTCATGACTATTTCATTCAAAACAATGGGTTCTAATATTATACTAGAACTAGTTTTTATACTGATTAGTTTATTATACTGACTAGATTTTAACACTAATTAGCGTGCTAGTTTTATTCTGACTAGTTTTTTATGCTGACTATTTTTTTGCTGACTAGCTTTTAACTGGCTGGTTTTATATACTCACTAGTTTCTTATTTAACTGTTTTTTATACTGACTAGGTTTCTATACTGATTGATTTTGTATACTGACAAGATTTTAATACTAATTATTTTTTATACTGACTAGTTTTTTCCTGACTGATTTTATATAATCACTGGTTTCTTATAGTGACTTCTTCTTCATACTGATTAATTTTGTATACTTACAAGTTTATTATACTGACTAGATTTTAACACTAATTAGCGTGCTAGTTTTATTCTGACTAGATTTTTATGCTGACTAGTTTTTTGCTGACTAGCTTTTAACTGGCTGGTTTTATATACTCACTAGTTTCTTATTTAACTGTTTTTTATACTGACTAGGTTTCTATACTGATTGATTTTGTATACTGACGAGATTTTAATACTGATTAGTTTTTATACTGACTAGTTTTTTGCTGACTGGTTTTATATAATCACTAGTTTCTTATAGTGACTTGTTCTTCTTACTGATTATTTTTGTATACTTACAAGTTTATTATACTGACTAGATTTTAATACTAATTTGCTGGCTAGTTTTATTCTGACTAGTTTTTTATGCTGACTAGTTTTTTGCTGACTAGCTTTTAACTGGTTGGTTTTATATACTCACTAGTTTCTTATTTAACTGTTTTTTATACTGACTAGGTTTCTATACTGATTGATTTTGTATACTGACTAGTTTTTTAAACTGGCTAGTTTTATATATACGCTAGTTTCTTAGAGTTGCTAATTTTTAAACTAATTAATTTTGTATACTTACAATTTCTTATACTGACTAGATTTTAATACTGATATGTTTTTTAATCTGGCTAGTTTTATTCTGACTAGTTTTTTATGCTGACTAGTTTTTTGCTGACTGGCTTTTAACTGACTGGTCTTATATACTCACTAGTTTCTTATAGTAACTGTTTTTTTTATACTGACTAGGTTTCTATACTGATCGATTTTGTATACTGACAAGACTTTAGTACTGATTAGTTTTTATACTGACTAATTTTATATAATCACTAGCTTCTTATAGTGACTAGTTTTTCATAGTGATTAATTTTGTATACTAACAAATTTCTTATACTGACTAGGTTTTGTATACTTACTAGTTTTTCATACTGACTAGTTTTTAATACTTAATAGTTTGTATACTAGCTAGTTTTTTATACTGCCTATTTTTTATATTGACTAGTTTTATAATAATTATTTTTATGCAGACTTATTTTATACTAGTGGCAATGAAGCCTGATTCTTCGGAATAATTGAACATGTGACAACCGTGGTGTTAGGCCAATTTTCATTATTAGGCCCAAAATATAACACATTTACTGAAAAGTCCCAGACCTGACACATAGATGGCGCTAGTTTTATTGCATTCGCCACTTTTTCAGTTAGTACTAACCCTTAGAAGAAAGCTGTTAAAATTTCATGATATTCTGCTCATGAGTTTATGAGTTATTGTCCTAAGAGTCAAAAACAATCAATCAGAAACAATTTCGTGTTTTAAGTTTACACTGCTTCTTGATGGGAAAAAATACCGTTCAAATGAAGCAATGCCTTGAAAAGTGTTATAAGGCCTCCGCTACATTAGAAACAACAATACAACATTGGTTTGTTGTCTTCAAACGTGGTCGTAAAGCCACCGATGATGCAGAACTCTGTGGACATCCAAATGAGATGGTAATACCAGAAAAAATCCGCAAAATCGTTTTGAATTATCGAAAAGTGAAGTTGCGTGAGTTAGCTAACATCGTTAAGATATCAAAGGAACGTGTTATATGGTTTTATATTGCGTGTGCGGGTTTGCTCACTGTTGACCAAAAACAAGAACGTGTTGATGATTCTGAGCAGTGTTTGGCCATGTTTTAACTCAACAAACCGAAATTTTTGTTCCGATATGTGACAATGAATGAAACATGGATCCATCACTTCACTCTGGAGTCAAAACGATAGTCATCTGAGTGGACTGTAACTGGTGGCAGGCCTGTTTTGAGGCAAAAGATAAACCATTCAGCAAAAGTGGTATTGAAAGGTTAGATCGGTGCTGGAATGATTGTGTAGCTCTTGATTTACTTTGATGAATTAAACCAATTTTGAACAAAAAAGGATCGCATTTTTTTGTTACACCCGTTACCTTTCAGCCCATATATTAAATAGCAACCTAATACATAGCTCCTATATATTATAAATGCATGTATATATAAAAAGTCATTATTCCAATTATTTACTATGGATCTGGATAGAATATTGAGCGAGCTCGGTGCAATGGTTGTGAAATTAGACTCATATTATGAATATTTAATGTTATATGTCTAAGCCGAATGGGTTCGGAGCCAAATATATCGTCTCCGAAGTCGGTAAGCTGACGAGAAATGGCCGTTTTACGTAAATGGGGCACTGCAAGGCGAGAAAGTAGGGCGAGATAGGTGCAGAAAACCGACAATATTCCCAGGAAGTAGATTTGTGTGATATTACGCGTATAATATCGGGAATATACGAACTTAAAATCGGTTACGGACGTCAGGATAGTTTTTATGTCGGGTAGAAATTGCCAGATCATTCATAAATTTCTTAATAATACTGATATTTTACAATATTTAACAGCGTTACTAAGAAGCGCTGAAATCGTAAAAGTATATAATATACCATTCTAAAAACTAGATTACCTAGATTACTTTATAAATTGTATGAAAATTGTCGCATTAAGCTGGCCTGTGCTTTGTACTCAAATAGTAAGCAATTTAATGAATGAATGTTGAACAACAAAAATGTTCTCCGAGATGAATCGAAAAAGGTTATATGAACGCAAAGTTGTAAAAACTAGGAGGATATACCCATTATTAGAATAAATTAATAAAAATATTGATCAGTATTTTTATTTTTTATTTATCTTAATGTGCTATAGTTTTGTCGTGTCATTCGATAGGTACGATTTTAGGAGAGTTGTATTGAAAAATATATAGTGTGTTACAGTTTTTTCGCGGAGTGTGTATACTAGGTTGTCATTAAGTTTCCGGGAATAAAATATATTTATAGTTGTATTGCAGGTAAGATTATTTTGATAAGCGTAGGAACGACCAGAAAAGGAAGCTAAATCTAGGCAATAATGCCAGCTATGGTTTTTTTCTTTTATATTTTGGTTATATTCTTATTAAAAGTAAACATTACTAAGTAACAGGTGGGGCAAAAGTCCCGCTAACATTTTTATTGTGCGCCATCTTGTTTATATATATATTCCAAAATCCAATCCAAAAATTGTGATTTACTATGGGAGGCCGTTGACTTTTCACTTGACATGTTATTATATAGTAGAAAATATAATACGTGTCGTACATAGCTTAAATAAGGTTTTTGTTTACTTTTATTTAGTTACTACAACGATTATTATGTACATATTTTGTTTTAAAACGTTTTTTGTGTTAAAAATCTAAAGTTGATTATTTTTTACTTTCTAGTATCTTATTTATTTTTTGAATTCGGTGCAATTTTTTTCTTTAAAATATTTTATTCAATACAGCGTACGCCAAGCTACTACAGTACTATCGATACATGAAAATATATTCCCGAAACTTTTTCAACATAATATATACATAACAGACTCATGTATAAACGTATACAATATTGATTTACAGGCGACACGATTGATATTGAATAATTCCTCTCATAATTATTCATAGTCCATTCAGTGGAACTAACCATACCTCAGACAATCCTGTATTAAAGTCGAAAATTAATTCCATTTAGTTTAGTACCGAGTGGCGACTTACGAACACATCTACACGCATATTAAAGTGAACGAGATGAAGATTGGAAAAAGAAGATCGTCAAAAAAACGACAACATACTAATTTATCTAAAATCATCGGTCGACTTTGATAGCCGCTCGTTGTTGTTCTTTTTTTTTCACATCATCAGCATCTGCTTTGAACATCTTCCGATATGACAGGAGTCGAAAAAAAAAGAAAAAAGAATCGTCTCGAATCTCGTTCTCAGATGTCAACCGCATCACAACCCGTTTTCTCCAAAGGAGAAACAAGAAATGAAGAAGACAGTGAAAGAGAACGTTGAGGATTGAGAGAGGAGGTCCGCGCTTCCCCATGTAACGAGTTCGTATTTTTAGATGCGAGATACGCATGTTGGTTGATGTGTCTAATGAGGATCAGCTTTTTATGGTTTAAAATTTATACGTCAAGGTACATAAATAAGCGAGTTGATTTTGTTAGGTGGCAAAATTTAACATTGCACATTTAAATTAAAAATTAAAACATTTGAAGTCAGAAAACCAACGTTTCATTTTTGTTTCAAGTCATTGCTGTCGTTGCTAGAATATCATAAAATTTAAACAGCAACATTTTTGATGGTTAGTACTAACTGAAAAAGAAGTGAAAGCAGTATAACAGCGCCATCTATTTATTTGACCGGAAACATTCCAGCACTACTTTAACAATGCTAAAAAGGGGTTAGGAAATCGTCCATGTATGTACACTATGATAACGAAAAAGACATATCCGGAATTGGAGTAAAGGTAATAACTTATAAATTATGTAAAGGATGAATTTCCTAGGTTGAGAGATATTGTGATAATATCTTTTAAGCATTGGTACAAATATTTATAATATACGATCATAAAAGAATCGCCAGATCATTGAAATAAGAGTATTGAAATAAATAATATAAGGTCAGAAAGTCAGTCCCCTTCCCCCATCCCATCCTGACTTGGTTCCAATGGGACCACCTCGGAAGTGCACTCTTTCGAATAAAAAAAGAAATTTGAAAATCGGTCGATAATTGACTGAGAATTCGGCGAATATACATTAAAAAAATATGCAGCCGAACATAGAACCTCGTTATTTTTTGAAGTCGGTTAAAATGAATCAGCGTCAGGTATTTTAAATACAAATTACAAGTTATATTTTTAAGAGATAATTAATATGCAAATACAAAATATGTATCCAACCCTAGGTATATTTGAGTGACTAGAATACAAGGCAAATCGTTGTGTATACATTTTAATTAATTAATTAATAACAATTAATGAAGATCATATTGTAATGGAATTAAAAGACCTGTAATGGTTGCTTTGACTAAGCAAAAAAATGTTTATTTTGTTACACCTTATGGAGCCGCATCTCCGATAGAGCGAAATACCATTCCCACCTTCGCAAATTAATCTTGAAGAATGCCCATAAATTAAATAGCGCGAATTCCTCGCGAGAGATCTGAATAATATCAGAGCCGAAGAACAAAGACACGTCGGGGCCATTTATCTCTTCCGCGACAGCTAGAAAAGTCGTCCCGGAGGGCCTGCAGGATGCAGCAGGAGTCGCGAACAAGCCCGTCGTATATCATGCGCGTATACTATTTTATTTAGTGCCGGTCGACGTTGACGGTGCATGCAGTTTTTCCGAGATGCGAAGAGACGAGGTCGTGTGCAACATCGGGGACGAACTCCCTCGCGGTCTGATATCAAGATTCTGCCAAGTTGTCGCCTTCGACGACATCACTCAAGCAGCAAAGCCGAAGGCGCTTCTTGGAGCGTTTGATTAATGGTTCAAGGTTACAGTCTATTATATTTCGAACAATGTGTCGTGTTGAAAACGAATTACAAGACATCAAAGGCATACAGTCAAGCTATTAATGATATATTAAGGCAACTACAGTTTATTCAAAACAGCAGTGACACACGTCACCAATATGTATCTGAAAGTTGTAAATTTGTTTTACAGTCAGACAGTATTTTTGCTTTAATTTTATAGATAGAATGCTGTTTGACAAGTTCGAACATGTAAACGAATGAGCTTGCAAAAGTCGCCCGTTTGTCAAACGTCTGCGAAATTCTTCAAAATATTATAATTACGGGTTATAAACCGGAAAACGTTGTTTTAACGCTTTGTTTTACTACATGTCAAATCGCCGCGATTTTTATTGAAAATGATTTTAACGTGTTGCAGCTGCACTGAATATTAGTACGAGCTAGGTCACTAAAATATCTCAAAAAATAAAAAATAATATAACCTAAAGTCAACCAAAAAGAAACCGTCCTTGCGCGAAAAGTGTGACGAATCAAGATCAGCTTGATATTAGCCGTATCAGAGATCAAATATACGAAATGTATAAAAACAGTAAGTAGTTTTTTCAATAGAAACATATACAATTACATATAGAGCTGAAAGGTATGCAGCTATTTGTGGAATGTAGAATGATGTAGAATTCTTGGTGCAGAATTCGTGTTTTCCTCTAAGTCCTGAGGTGATTACCATGGAGAAACAAACCATAGCGTGTTTTTGCAGTGGTTTAAATATCAACTTTTAAAGAACCTGGAACCATCAGTTATTGTTATAGAAAATGCACCATATCATAGTATACTGTTGGAGAAGATCCCAACAAGTGTATCAACAAAGGCTGGAATTAAGGAATGGCTTAAAGTACATAAAATAAGTTATGAAGCAACCATGTTAAATAACGAACTATTTTAAATTCTTACTTGGTAAATATAAATGAAATATTTAATTGCATATTATGTTTTTTTTTTAAATAAGCGTAAGAACAGATACATGGTAGATCAGATTACTGAACTATATAGCCTCAGAGTATTACGCCTTCCTCCCTATCACTACATATTTAATCCAATTGAGTTGCAAAGAATTTTTACAACAAACAATCAGGTCGAGAAGGATATTCAAACCAGAACTGTCTGGATTTATGGAAAGAAGCATTCTCGACAATAACACCTTCGGTTTGGATGAGCTCGATCAAACACATTGAAGAAGATATTGACAAATGGTGGAATCGTGAGCAAGATTTGCATAGAGTGGAAATAAGCAGCTTAGTTGTTCACCTGAGTAGTGATGCTGAAACTGACAGTGATGGAATAAAACTTTATAAATGTTGGTTTAAGATTCAATGCTAACAATTACCAAGACAGGGTCATAAAAGAGGAAACAACTTAAGGCCAGGTCAGTATATAATTAATATACTTCAACTGTAAGAAATTGTATTATAGAGTGTGAAAACGTGTGTGTTATTGTTCAGAATATACATGAACGTTTGTATGGATATATAAATGTATACAGGTACAAAAAGAACAAACTGAGGAGAAATACAGTAATATTAATAACTATTAATAACTGTACAAGGAAACATTGCATGGAAGGAAACAAGAACTAAGCGTAATGTGCTAAGCTCAGATATACCGTTGTTAATTAGGTGGATATACCTACCACTACATAAAAAAATGGGTCTATAACTCTGCCCTATACTAGTGTGGAAAAAATTTCTATGTAAATATAATATAACAACTCTTACCTAAACATTATTGCTGCTGTATAATTTATTGTAGTTTCAATTTCTTCGATAACATATGCATTAGATGTATTATAATGTTAAAATAAATTATATTATATAACATTTTTGTTTAATTATTTTATTTAGATTAGAATTATGTTATATGTCAAGGTCAAAATGTACTAAAACTCAGAGTTGATGCGGCAACATTGCGTTATCAATCCAGATCACGTGGGTTCGCTGCTGTTTTGAATAGACTATATGTGTGTGTTTTGTCATACCCTTTTTCTGTCCCTGTTATTCTATATTCATGTTGTGACGTACACAAATAATACACACGTAACCGTATACAAATAATATAGGTCTATACATTAGTTTTAACGAATATTTACACGGTTTTGCAACACGAGGTCAAGCGTTGTCACTTTAAAGGATAATATTGTAGTGTCATTGCTTGTGCTGGGATTAAACGTATCAACTGTAGTCTATAGCGAGCCGCATTGATGGAGTAATGCCTTCAAATCCGCATCTTCGCATTTTTTTAGTAATTCAGCACCCTCTTGGATATCAAAATGGTATTCACTTATTAGAACCGATAGAACTTGGTTGTTATAAGCTCTATGCAATATTCGATGATCTTCGACCGTTTTTTTTCTTCAGATTGAATTAAAAAAGTAAAACTTTCCGCAAATATGCCATTTACTCGGTACAAATTCAGTCGACTAATATATATGTATACACCTCTCATCCATATTTACGAAATAAGTATAACAAGCAAACGAGTATATATGCAATAATTTCAAGAACTTTTCAAGAACATAAATATATAAAGAATGTCCCCGTCTTCAGCCGAATGTTCAAATTTAATAAAGATACCTTCGTATCACACCGATAAAGTTAAATAGCCTACGAGAAATATAACCACCGATCCAACCGCTGTTCTCGGTTAGCAAGGTCGAAACTTTAAAGTAAAACATCCGCCCTCTATTTTAATTTACACTTTTCCTAATGTCTTAGAGAGAACGACTTTTCCGTCCTGGCAAACTTTACTCGTCCAACTGTTAAAGTTTAAAGAGGGAATTCGACAGATAAGAGCGTTTCGGAATTTATGGATGGCTGGATTAGCTATCGTGCCTGCCCCAGTCGACTCTATCCGGAGGTTAAATGAAAGTCACGTGAACATTTGTACAAATATTGAGAAGCATGATGAGTTTGGAAATGAGTTTAACTGGACCTCGTAATCGTCTGTGCAATGCTAATTTTTTTTCTTTATTTCGTTATATAACAATATTATACACCGTGACAGAACTTTAGTACTCTACAGATTTTTCATTTCACCTCTTAATAAAAAGTTGATTTTTGGCTTTTAGATTATACGATTCATGTGAACATTACTATTGGTACAAAGTGATAGCCACTGCTTAATTATAGGATACTTACTTGTAAGACAATAGTAAAAATACCACTCTATGATGCTCGACGCGACAAAATTATAGTACAATCACGTAAACAAAGAACTGATCAATATTTTACATTTTCATCTCTCACAAATTCAGTCAGTCTCTTCGGCAATATTTCGTGTATGTTTTTAAAATAATCCTTTCTTTAAACTTTCTCCACTCATTTTTATTATCATCAATTTGGTCTCACAGAATGCTTGAGAAGAAACTAAAATATTGCGAAGCGATTAGATGTTGCTCAAGCTTTGACATGAGGGTTTAAAGCATAAGCTTAGGCATACTGCTTCTCACTGACCAATATTCAAAAATGTCATAGTCAGAGGCATATATAACTGACCGATACCTCAGTGTCAAACAAGGTGTAGCGACCTTGAGCCATGTCGAATTTTACATCGTGGAATAACAGTCAGCAAAGTACCCAGAAATATAATCCCAGATGTTGAACACGGGCGGGGTGCCAGCAGCGACAACTAGAACACGATATCGACTAGCTGGCAACACCGAGACGTATCTGGGGTGTTATTGAACGGTATTTCGATGATTCAGTAACCGACCATCGTTTGGTTTTGACGTGCCACCATCGATTGGCCAAGCCGTTTTATCTATTTTGTATTTTCCACATTTCTCTGATCATTATCAGACAGTAAAGCCCTTTGATCTAGTTCAGTAAAGTTATAAGTAAAACTCAACGTATATTAAAAAGAGTGACATTGATGTTAAACCCAAAGTGTCTATCGTAGAATAAGTACTTTGTGAGTTAAAACCGTAGAAAATTAGCATTAAAACAAATAGCTTATTAATATTAATTTACTAGATTACTAGAACAATAAAATAATGAAAAATGAATTTCTTTCTGACCTACGCTGTATTACACTTGCATATTGTAATTAGTTTCATTGTTAAAGGTCAGCTTTCGTCACTTCTACTGATAACAAACACCCATACGTACGTCTAGCTGATACGTGGTGTATATTTCACGGTGGATGGGAAATAATGAACCGAATGGACAATACGTGAAAAATCCTTTCCTATCACACGTTTCCTCTTTGGGCGAGGGTTCACAATTGATCCACTCCATTTTGATAAATTGCATCATTTTTTCTTTTTTATTTATCATGGCTACTCGGGCTATAACGGCCTTTCAGAGGTAATACAGTGATTTATAGCTAGTACATTTGTAAACGGTCGCTCTTGGCTGAAAAATCAACCGGGAATAGGATACTATTAGTGAAAAACGGAAATAAAGCAATGGGGTTTCCATTACAAAGTTTGCATGGATATTAAATGTTGGAATTAATTCGTAGCGTCTTAGAAACGATGGAATATATTGACTACAGTACAATGAGTAGGAATTAGAAAACCTGTCAGATGAAGACTCCAAGGTTGACATAAAGCATTCAATTGTGTTTCGTCCAAGTTCATATAAATCTTCAAAATGCCCATGGCTTTGAGTAATGGCTTACTACAAAGTTGTTGAACATATATTTTCCATACTAAGAGTGTTAATATGGTTTGGCACAACCAACAATCAACAACTAGCCAAAGAATAAAGCAATCAAAGTTGGGGTTATCTTGAAACTTCAAGCGCTTCTGTTAAAGTAAATCAACTACTTCTGTTTATAACGCTTGATATTCACACGTTAGGCCTCCAAAATGAACTCTAATTGAGCTTACGTAAATAAGAGTTTCCTTTGGAAACATGTCCTTCTACGAATGTTCGTCTGAATGCAATTTAAGATTTTTCAAAATGTTTAAAACATTGTTACAAGTTGTTGCGATTTACTGAAATTCGTTCCGAGATCATGGATCAACTTGATAATAAGGTTGGTCTTTATTTGGTCTTTGAAGAGATAATATTCATGTGTTAATTGCTGTTTTTTTCTGTTAAATATAATTATATTTTCACTAAATGGTTAAATGTTATGTGGTGCTCAAATGTTATCCAAGAGTGTATACTCCGTTGTTAACATGAGAATAGAATCTGTAGCGACCTTGAGGCATGTCGAATTTTACGTGGAATAACGGTCAACAAAGTACTCAGAAATATATATAATCCCAGATGTTGAACACAGGCGGGGTGCCAGCAGCGACAACTAGAACACGATATCGACTAGCTGGCAACCCCGAGACGTATCTGGGATGTTATTTAAGGGTATTTCATTCATTCAGTATCTGACCACCGTTCAGTTTAGACGTGCCACCATCGACTGCCCAAGCCTCGTCACCAGGTAACACCGCTGCCATCCGTTTTATCTATTTTGTATTTTTCACATGTTTATGTTACTTCAATAAATAACGGTCACATAATGTAAACACCACCGTTTCATTTCGTTTTACCTCCATTCACCGAGCCATATCATTTACCCTAAAAATCTTTTTCTCATCTCCCTGAATAACTGGTATAAATAATGATTCATATATTATTTGGGTGCATCTACCATGTCTCTTAGAACTTTATTTTACAATTTTTTTGTTTTATTTGTATTACTTTCGGAGTAACATCCCCATCTCTGGATTCTATGGATTCATATCAGTTTTATAGTTTGATTATATAACATAAACTTATTATATACCGATAGCGGCATTTCAAATCTAGTTTATGTATCAAGACTCAAGTTACTATTTGGTATGATCTATCTATTACTATTGCTTTTTTTAAGTGTAATTTGATGATATATAAACTGAATATGCACCTATTTGCCTTGACCAGTTATTTATATTGTCACTCGCCTATTACACTTTTCTGGTTGCTTCTTCGCTATTGTCTCCAACAACAAGTCGCACTATCGTCGGCAGCTATTGATTCTTCATTATCTAAAAAAATAACGCATCCAATATTTCATCTCCAAAGCTGGCCGACCAGATGGTGAAAAGCACATTCATGCTTGATAAAAGAAGGATGAATTGTCAGTAAATATGTATAAATTATTCCAAAATATTACCCCAAATTTTAACAATTTTAACGTTTATAACTACATGAAAGACAACGATGTACTTTGTCCAGGAATTATTGTATCGTAAGTAAACAAATTGTTCATAAATAAATCAAGCATCTTGCTTCTGTGATATTAGAGCATGAAAAAGAGCATCAACAACAAAGAGCTTGTACAAATTGATCAAACCTCTGTAGTCTTCTTTTCTTTTTGGCATTAAGAGAGACAATTTGTAGTGGTATAATGGCAAAATAAAATTTAGGGCTTCCTTATATTTATTTCTCTAACTGTCTCTCGAAATTAATATCTCTAACCCATTAGCAAAATCAAACATTGATCTTTTATTTACATTGCGTCAAAATTAAAAGACCAACACGTCTCTAATTATAACAATAAATAACTTACTAAAAATAGATAATTATTCACAATATATAACAATTAGCGTATTATAATTTTAAATTGTGTTTCCGTGTTAACAATGGTGTTTTTATAATTGCTAATAATAACTCCGATTGTCGATGTGATTAGATCTAATCCAGATAAAAATTATATTTCCAAACATGCACCAGACACCATTATTTAAATATATGTCGAATATTTTATGGTAATTCGAATTTACTTTAAATATAATTGTATTGTCGGTTGCGTACATAACATATTATAAATAATAAGCAGGTAGTATTTCAATGTCAGTGGTTGTCATAAATGTTTTTTTTCTCAATGCCAACTCGAATATTTTGAATGCTCATTTATTTAGTCTTTTTTTTTTTTGTTTAAACGAAGGAATTATTGTGTTAAAACGGTGGTAATTTTAAATATCGTTACCAGATGTAAGACAGAATAACTAGACAAGTAGCTGTGAGCTCAAGTCTTCGAGATCAATATATTTTAAATTAGGTTATAAAAAAATAATTATCACCGCCGGTGACAGATATGCAGGCGCCAGTTCATTTTCGTGGAGGTGTAAAAGGCCAATGACCTGGCCGCCCCAAACAATTGTCAGCAAGCATTGGATATTTCGTAATTTCACTGATTAGTCTAATATGCAGTGAGTGAATGATTGTTGTAAATTTATGGAGAAGAAGGCTTATAAAGTTATTTGTTTATAGTCTATCAAAAATAGTAGTGAAAACAATAGCCCGTGTATAAAGTTGTAGCTAAGTTTTGTGCGTCTTACCCGCCAGAAGCAGCACCAAATGGGATTATTTATTACAAGGGAGTTTAAAAAATAGGATTTTAATAAAATGTTTTATTTAAATGCTGCTCAGGATATTATACACAATTAATAATTATAATTAAAAAATAGCACTATTTGCTGACATAATATCGAGAGTAATTGTTTAGGTTAGGCTTCGTTTTGCTTTCTACACACCTTAATAAATAATGGCAATAAATAAAAATTTTTGGAGGTAAAACAGGTTCCTGGTACCATTAAAGTTGTTCCTGCTTCCAATATTACCACATGTGCACTTAGCTCCATTCTTTTTGAAACACGAAGTTGAAATCATTGATTCGTTTGTTTCAAGCTTTCAAACCTCTTAATTTACTTCGTTTAATAAAGTGTCATGTTTGTACTTACTTCTAATTATATTTGAACATTCTAATGTAGACTAGGCAACTGCTAGTTCCAATGTTGAAATTGTAACTATATTTTTCTTTGATTGATGTACATTTTAATAAAATGCTTACTGTTTAAGTTTGGTATAAGGGTTTAAAGCATAAGATTAAGCAAAAAGATTTGGTCTGATCGATATTCAAAAATTTTAGAGTCATAACAGGTGGGGCAAAAGTCACGCTACTATGTTGATTGCGTGCCATCTTGGTTATATGACGCTAACCTCAGTTTAGCTTGAACCATTGTGTTGTGTGAACGTCCAAATTTTATTATGAATAAATATACACCACAAGGACGAGCAGAAATAGTGACAATATTTATTGAAAATAATCGTCCTATTATTGCCACTCAGCGGAAATTGCGTCAAAAATATCCTAATCATCCAGTGCCTCACAAAACCACAATTTATCGTTTGCATGCGAATTTTCAATAGTACGGTATGATAGCAGGTGGGTCTCATTCTGGAAGACAACGGACGTCTCGTAACGCTGAAAATGTGGTTCTGGTGCGCGATAGTATAGATAATATAGATAATATTACGTGGTTCCCATTTACACATTTCTGCACAGAGTTTAAGGCGATTTATGAAAGCTGATTTACATTGGTTCCATTTGATGTATTTGAGCGAAGTTATAAGTAAAATTCAATGTACATTAAATAGAGTGACATAGATATGGAATGGATTTCATTGACTACCTTGAAAAATGAAGGACCATCAACAGCGATTATTTCATTGTATTATTGGACCGCTTGAAGGACGAAATCGCCGAAAAACGGCCTCATTTGAAAAAAAAAAAGAAGGTACTGCTTCACCAAGAGAATGCACCGTGTCAGAAGTCAGTGTCAGATCTGGCCACCAACGACTATTTCCTGTTCTCAGATCGCGAGGGAATGCTCGCTGGGAAGACATTTTCGTTGAATGAAGAGGCGATCGCCGAAATTAAGGCCTATTTGGAAGCCAATTTTTTGACAATTCGTATTACAAAAATGGTATCGAAAAGTTGGAGGATCTTATTCGATAAGGGATGTTGAATAAAAAAAACTAATTTTGTCAAAATAATGTGTTTCACTCTAGTAGGCTGGGAACTTTTCAATTGACTTGTTAATTCATGAAGAACATCATCAGTTTAAAAACCCCCCCATTCTCCCCCGAATTGGACCATATCCATTTTTAACCATTATCGGAATCATTCGGACGCCCCCCCCCCCCCAGTTCCCCCTCGACGCCCGCGACGTCAAATATTCAAGTTCCTCCAGGTGACTGCTCGACGGGCGGCGTAAATAAATCAAGCCGATGCTGGAGGACTCCGGCTACATGCAAAATCCATTTGACTGACGTTTTGGCGTAGCGAAGATGGAAAGGGGAGGGTGTACGCGCGGCATGAAAACGAGGAAACGGCGGGAGATATTTGGGAACAATCCCGACGTCGCTTTCGATTGATGAACTTGTTCAAATTCGACGAAGACCTTGAGAATGGAAAGGGGGGGGGGTTCTTATTGATGACGAGCGTTCCGTGTCAGGGCGGCTACCGGTTAGTTTGGGCGTTGGAAATTATTTTTACTCGTCCAGTCTCTAAATTTACTGATTTTCTTTCATTTTTAACAAAAATGCTGATGTTATTATCGTTATATTTCCAAATCAGTGAGCAAAATGACCAAGAAATGTTAAATTGAAACATAAATACAAGACATTAAGATATCTTTTGCTACAAGCTACATCTTACTCATTTACTAATCAATAGTAGCGTTTAACTTAATTAAATATAGCTAAATGATAGGCCACTTGTTTCTTATTCGATATGGTAATGTTCAGTTGCAATGCAAGACCTATACCAAGTTGTCAGAATCCTTCAGAATTAACATTAATAATATTTGATTAATATTTCAATAATTATATTTTAATTAGTATTATTTTAAGAAAATCCCCCTTTCTATTGATTGCTGTGGTGTGGAAAGAATAACAAGTCAATTGAAACTGGCTGGACAATTGACTGGAAAAAGGCCTGACACATTGATAGCGCTACTAGAATTAAATCCATATATTTTTTAGTTAGCCCTTACCCTCAAAAGATGCGTGTACCAATTTGAGAGCTGTCGGATCATTAGTTTGAGAATTATAGCATTTTGAGTGAAGCAACTTTTGTTATTGTGAAAAAAATTGATAAAAAGGAATTTTGCGTGTTGATAAAATATTGCCTTTTGAAGGGAAAAAATACAACTGAAACAAATACTTGGCTTGATGCCGAGTTTCCGGACACTGCCCCAGGAAAATCAACCATCAAGGATTGGTATGCTAGAACTTTAAAATATAAATGAGAGAACTGAAAAATATCAGAAAATATTACAACTGGAAAGAAATCATCCCAAAAACAAAAACAGAAAACAGCAAAAAATTAATTTCTTTACAAAAAAATCGTAATTATTTATGTATTTTCGGTGACTAATTACTGTCTTTAAAATAATAATGAATCTTGGAGAAAAGTTCATTTTGATGGAAGTTCCCTCAGGTAGAAAATGTTATAAAGTTTATTAATAAATTAAAATGTACAGATTTATTGTCATTTAAGATTAATTATAGTGCTTATTGTACAATTTTATAAAATAGCTAGATACTGAAGTACATTTGTGTGACCTCCGTATAAAAATTTAGAACTCCTATAACTTAAGAATGTTCAATGTGCTCTCTATTACGTAAATTTCTGTTTATTTAGACTCCGTATATATCGGTATAATCGGTATTATTCTGATTAAATGAATGTCAAAACCTTTCAAACTAAGTGATTTACTAGTCTGTTACGCAGGGTCAAAATTCTCCTCTTAAGCATCTTCTTGATATATTACTCTATATTTACTCACAATCCTCCCCTTTTGATTTAGTTCATAGCCAATTTCTTAAAACTTCATACAGCAAACAACATAACCTTTATTGTCAGCATATCCTATATATTATGCTGGACATATAAATAATTTGGTGGATGCGCCTATATGGTGAATGCACTTGTATATATGGTTGCATAATTAATGAACGCTAGGCATGCTCGTGTCCCCGCCACCTGGACAGGGTGAAGATTCCGCTATCTCTATTCATTGTGTTGTTGTTTAAGCGAGTTGTTTGTAAAGTATAATTACAGAGCGACTCAGTTGAATGCGGTGTTTTAATTGCCCAAAATACCTTCACCAAATCTGTTCTAACAATTGATAATTTGGACAAATTAGTAAAAAAGGTTGTTAGTAAATATAATCATCACCCTCTATATGAACCCATTCAGCGTCGAAATCACCGCGGGCTTTTATTCCATCTTCAGAACTTTTCAGTGCATATTTTCGTCATTAATAAATTTGAAAATTGACATGGTGCCTTAAGTCATTGTACAGTGTCACTGTACCCAAACGTCCAAACAAATAGACCAATCAACATGGAATTTATTTGACCGCAATAAATTATCATCGTTCAAATATCGTTAGAAATTACTATGTTTATCCGTTTTATTAATTAGTCATATTAAACTAATATACGAAAAAAAGTTTAAGGAAAACAATGATCCATGATCGCTAGTTGTCAATTTATCATTTCTAACCTCAATTTATAACAGTTTGTTTAATTTCTCTGGTCCAATAAAAGAAATTTTAAACTAATTATTCTTGATTTGATTGAAGAAATATTATAAATTAGGTATTTTATTATTTATCCGTCCAGTATACTTTCATATACCATATATTTTTCACAGTACGATATAAATAAATAATTCGTATGACAAAATGGCGAAGGTAGTAATGATACTATGCAAACACATTAAAATTCATTATCATATCAATAATTAGCTGAGCTCGCACACTGAAATCGAAACGTTCGCGTAAAACCATCGGTTCAAAAAATATGGGTTTTACTCTGACGGGATGAAATTTAATACATTTAGGGATAATTAGACGGGGAATTATTGAAAACACCCCTTGTTTTAAAAGGGAGCCACTCCCGCATCAATTACACTTAAATTTTTCGAATGAAATATGATGACTGACGGTTAATTTGACGAACATATATTCTCTATTTTTTCTACAATTTTTATTGTTGATACTTAACACAACTATAATGAAATTTACTACGCTCGGCTTGGTTAGGGTAGTGATCAAGGTAATAGATGGAGAATAATTAATGAATGAATAATAAATACGAATCCATTGATACATCTACATTAAACTTGTGTTGCTGACAACTTAAGCTGTATTGTATTGAACAGTCATTATCTATATATCAAATTACAATTTAAAAATATGGTTTTACAACATGTGATCAAGAATTCAAATCTTGCTAGAAATATTTCGAACGTAATAATGTATCCAGTTTGTTACAATATTATTTAGTCTGTATTTTCATTCTTTTATTCAATTTCTAAATTGTTTTGTATATTTATTGATTTTTTTATTACATCTTTATTAGATACGCTTAGTACAATCTTAATCTACAATTAATTTATTACTACTTTTCCTATATACTTGGATTAATTAACAAGCAAGACGAGTGCAAGAAAATACATCAGTATGTATTCCTCAATTATAATTATTTATTAATTATTAACTTATCGCTATAGTTTACACTAATAATACACACTAAATGTTTACACAAGTTCGTATGGTTTTGTTCCTTTCAATCTCCTGACATCCTGCGCACTGTCCAGCAGTCGTATTGCTTCCACGTTAGTATGATTTAGTAATTTTCTTTCGTGTTTCAAGGCGAAATCCTGCACAACTTCGCAAATCCATTTGATTTCCAGGTCATCGTGCAGTTCTTCATTGGTTACATAGCGATAGGCATTGGTAATCAATCGAAGAACCGTTTTGACAGCGCTGTATGACTAACTGATTTGAATTTTTAGTGCAACCCCATATTTGCACCCCATAGGTCCAAATTGGCTTTATAATTGTATTATAGATCAACCTCTTTGATTTTAGATCAAGTTGAGAGTATCTTCCGACTAACCAGTATAGTTGTTTTATTTTGGTTCTAATGTGTTTTGCTTTTTGTCTAACGTGATGCTTCCAATTTAATCTACCGTCAAGATCGATTCCAAGGTATTTTGCTGATTCTGCTTGAGGAATCGGGCATCCAATAGATAATATAATTAAGTTTTTATTATTTCGCCTTAATGCAAAATTAACGTGGACAGATTTGGAGCTATTAAGTTGAATTTTCCAATCTTTTGTCCATTTGTAGATTTTGTTGACTGCCACTTGCACTTTTTCTATTGCCCTAGGCAGAGATATTTATTGATGAATATATTTTTGTTTCAGGTAAGTTAAAACAAAGAAGAATAATTTTATTAAGACATAAAGCACATTGAAAATCACAAGTTCGTGAAGGTAAGAATAGTTTTAAAAAATCATTAGGATCCAGTGTTGGGGTTTAATATTAAAATTCCTATTCCTATTTTCTTCACTGTCATACATTTTTATTTATATATAAACACACTTATGATATATTTAATATAAATTTGCTTACCAACTGAGATTTTTCATTTTTTTATTATTTTTTATCAATTTTTTTTATTATTACCATTGTCACCCATCAAAAATATTGGTAAAAGTCTAATTGTTAGCCTTGGTATTCCATCAATGTATATATATATCAGTCAGACAAATCTATTAATTGTACTGTTATTATAATCATTTCAGAACCTTTAAATCATACTATTTCATGACACATATTTTAGTAATATATTGTTACTAGTCTTTGTCAGTATAATTTCTTTTAACAGCTTATATATTGCCACTTATATGTGACAGTTTCCTTTCCACAAATTTTGTTATGTTTTTATTCCCATATTTCGTATGTTTTAATATGTAAATATTTGTATAGACCATTGGCTCAAATGATTCTTTTTGAGGGTTGAATATACCTCGCCTATGAGGTCTGTTTTTTTAATAATCTCCTGGAACTTATTACAACAATCTGTCCGTGGGCAATACGTATTATTATATAATATAACTATCAGTTTCAGTTATATAATATAACTATTCTGACATGTAGAAGATCGCTTCAGTAAGTGATCTGCTGTACATACTTATAATCTAAATATTATTTCAGATAATATTCTAAAGACTATTGTAACTTATTCTAGAGATTATTATATCTTACTCTATGTGTATTAAGGTGTTCGTATGGTAGTTTGTGTTTGAGCCTACGCACTTTACTGTCATCGGGTACACTTAACTGTTTGGCGAGTGCATTGGGATGCACTAATAATATTTCACAGTGTTCGCACTAACACTCCGAATCACACTCTTTATGGATTCTAAGGGGATATCGGCATGCAGGCATCGACGATGACTTGCAATGTTTTATTCTGAAACATCTGATGTTAGATTTGCTAGTAGTACCCCACGGTTCAATACCATAGGTCCAAATTAGCCTAACTATTGACTTATACAGCAAAACCTTGTTATATAAGGATAATTTAGATTTAGCTGTTTGCGTTTTGTCGCTATATGTTTTTTCCATGTCAAACGTCGGTAAAAATGCATTCCCAGATATTTAACTTTGTGTGGAGTCTATTGAGCCATATGCCATTTGTCATTATAAAGTAAGTTTAAAATAGTAAACCACAGGGTTTGATGAAGTTTATTGATCCAAATATGCGGGCTTATAAATAAACAAAAAGTTTTAAGAATAACTCTTTTATAATATTTCTTCTTTAAAGAGAACAAAACGTAAATCCAGGTAAAGAAATGAAATACCTTCTATGTTCTTTACAAATCTTCCCGTTGTTTTTTTTTTAAGCTTTCGAATTCTGTCCAAAATACGTCAGGACCGAGTGCCGCTCCGTATGAAGACATCTGCGGAATAAAATGTATATGTCTGTACTCGCCTTTTCAGCGCCGACGTTTAATTTAAAGCTTTCAGTTGACGATAATTAGATGTGGGGGGCGGTTTTTTCCTCTCGCCGTACCCTCAATTTAAACGAAACAAAGAAATTTTTAAACTGCGTTATTCGCGTGTTGTTAGCGACCCGTTTTGTTTTTCCAAAACTCATTTTCCGAAATAATTATGTTTCGTAGAAATTAAAAAAGTATTTTCGAACAAAATTATTATGTTTTTCCTTCGTTATAAAACGGTGACATGTTTATTTGCGACTCATTGGATGGTGGAGGAAAGTTCATCAAAACAACAAACATATTGACTTAAGTTGAAGCATTGTGTTTCTCATAGAAGAGCGTTTCTGACTGTAGCTGTTTTTATAACAATACTAAATAGTAACATTAGATAACATTAAGTTAATATGAGTAATAATCACTGTATATATTTTTTGAACATAGTCTAATGCTTTAACAGCGATACATAGATACATACCAATTTGTCATTAGGTTGTGTTGCTTACCTTATTGTTCTGTAAATATCTAAAACATACATAAAAAGGAAATAGTTTAAAAATCTAATAGCAACTCTTATTTGCATTTTTTTAGCAAAATCTTCTGCCAGTTTTATTTTTTAGCATTGCAATTGTATCTATATTTACTACCTGAAATATTTGGTTAGTGTTTTGTACATTTTTTAAAATTATTAGTCCTATTATTGCCAAGCCCAAATAGTACAAAAATATTATTATTATTTTTTAATTATTACATTGTTACCCATCGGCCCTATCTCAGTCTCTGGTGAAATAATGTTTATACACATCACTGCTGTATTTTTTGTTATATGCATCTCACTACACAACACTACACAAGATCAGATGGTTTGATTCTTTTGAGTCTGTGTCCTGTCCTGGTGGTATCCAAAAGCTGTAATACTTCAATATTCTCATGTGAAAGGAGTCTTTCCTCATGCCCCCTTGCAACCTCTTGATTTGTTGACTGACTGTGGGTATCTGAAGGTCTCGATGTAAGTAATCAGTCATATAGTATTTGGGTGCGCCCGCAATAACTCTTTTCTTTTCTTCTTTATATGTTCCTTCCAGCGAAGTTTTGAATCAAGATTCATTCCGAGATATTTAGCGTTGTTGGTATATGGAATGATAATATTATTTAATGTTATTGGTGCTTGTACGGTCTGTTTATAGGTGAACTGCACATTCACAGATTTACTTTCGTTAGTTTTTATTTTCCAAGCTTATGTCCAATTATTTATATTGTCACTTGCCTGTTGTAATTTTCGTGAGGCTTCTTCACTATTGTCTCCGACGGCTATAATCGCAATATCATCAGCAAATGTAGCCAGCATTGGTTCCAGTAGACTTCCTTGCACAATACAAAAACTATAAAATAATTTTGAGTCTTATGCGAATAAAACAAATCCAATTTGTTGCACCTATCGACTTCATACTGATCACTTGGTAGTAGCTAAAATAACATTGTAAATAGATAAATAGGTTTAAACTAAATTGTGTCTACATACTACAATATAAAATTCGTGTAATACATAAGTTAAGCAAGGTTTTCGTTTATTTTTATTTAGTTACTAGCTGAGCCGACAGACTTCGTCCTATCAAAAAGATTTGTAATGTGGCAGTTTTTGTGCCTACGTATTTTAAAAAATTCTCCTGAACAGAACCATCACCCTGGTGATAGGGCGTTGTGAATAAAAAATTTAGATTAGTAACACATCTTAACTTTGGTGACAGAAAATTTTGTTCGCTAAAATAATTATGAGTAACTGCTATAATATATACCTTGAAAGTTGGCATAAAATTTTCCCGAACTACATTTGTTGCCCCAAATGAAGTCATTTGAAAGCCATTGTTATATTGTTGGATATGTGTCAAAAAGTGTATAGAATCTGTTCCTATTCCTGAAACCAATGAG
The DNA here is from genome assembly GCF_030347505.1 of Rhynchophorus ferrugineus. Taxonomy (NCBI): domain Eukaryota; kingdom Metazoa; phylum Arthropoda; class Insecta; order Coleoptera; family Curculionidae; genus Rhynchophorus; species Rhynchophorus ferrugineus. The sequence continues at coordinate 42,178,585 of NW_027472585.1, forward strand.
TACAATGGTTCTGGTGGTGGATCCAATGGTATCAATTTCACTTTACCATTTGCGCAACACAATCCATTGGCTTCGTTTTTGTATTTTAATGCCTTACAGTGTGAGCAAACCAAGTTCATAGAACCAATAACAACACATTGGTAGTTACTGTAGTCAATTGACACATCGTAACTGAAAGCAGCTCGACTCAAACTTGCGCGATTATTAGTTGAATGTCGCGCTCGCGCTTCACGCATTTGTGATATCCGAATTCTTTCACGTTCATTTCCGTCGTCACGTTCTTGTGCAGTACGATTAGATCGGTAATTAGCTTGGTTTATAGCATTTCTGGTTCTTCTACCTAAATTGCTTCGTCTTATAGGAGGCATATCAAATATAAATTATTTTTTCACTAATCACGAACTAAACAAACATTAACTAACTAAACACTCTGCACAAAACACGATATACGAATTTGTTTCGTGTATCAGTTGACAAAAGCAAACTCAGTAGATTAGGTAACAGACAACTTTTTTTTTTTAATTTGATATGACTTGAAGTCAAATCCTTTTAAGCCGTACGAATTGTTTTATTTATTTAAAATTTGGATATTAACTGGAACTGATGCATTTTATCTCTCGTGCCGAAACTAATACAAAAGAAACGCGACTTTCGGAACGCGACATTAAACTCCTCCAACTATGTATTCTGTGCTCCAACGCACACATGCACATTGTTTTGATAGATATGATCTTTGACGTTAAGAACACACCTACATTGCTTAGACAACAGTGAGTGCTTGTAATTTAATGAACTTTATACCATAACAATAAAGCTCAAATTGACTACGTTTTAGTTACAAATCATTTGTATGGGAAAAAGAAAAGGGCTATTTTTAGGGTTTTCCAGCAATAATTCTAATTTTTCTCGCCGTAAAAACCATCCTTGAACTTCAACGAACATTTTAAAAAAAGATTTGGCCAAATTGGTCCAGGCGTTGTTGAGTTATGCGCTTACCAACACATTTTGCGATTCATTTTTATATTATAGATTATAACGATAATAATGTACATATTTTATTTTAAAACGTTTATTTTGTGTTAAAGATCTAAGTTTGTTTATTTTTTCCCTTTTAGTGAGTTACTTATTTATTTTATGAAGTCGGTTGAATTTTTTTGTTAAAAATATTTTTGAATATATATAGTAAGTAAATATTCTACCAATTTTCCCAAAAAAGCTTCAATATTTTCAATCTTGGCTGAATTTCAACAGCTATCCTATTTATCATATTTTTATTATTTACCATAAAATATATCTCCTCAGCACTACTTTCAGTAATGTTGTTTTGCCTTTTTATTAGATATTTTGAACATTTGAAATGGAATTCATTGTACCAATTTGTTCAAAGAACCTTAAAATATGCTAGGAAGCCTTTAAAACTTTATTCAAGCGGAAGCTTGAGTACAGCAATAATAATTTAAATCAATTTACCAATATACTTTCAATTGCATTATAAATGAAAAGGCAACAAATAACCCGTCCTAAATATTAAATGGCTTTTCTATTTAATTCATACAATACTGGTTTGTCCCAGATTCTCATTAAGGATCATTATGAAACTTTTACTTCGTATTGTCAAAAATGAAACCGGCCGCTTCTGAAATAAAAAGGATCTCTTTTGAAATACTGCTCATTAAAAAAATATCCTTCAAAAGACGCGGTAATATTTCAAGCACAGTTGAGAATCTAAAGAAGATTATGATTTGGGTTATCGTGCAGCTTTGCATTTTTTTTTTTAAATAATTATAGGAATTCTAGATTTGCAGTAATATATAAAATATTGTTAACAAAAAAAAATTGAACCGACTTCAAAATGTAAATAAGCAACTAAAAATTTTAAAAATAATAAATTTTTTTATTTTTGACACAAAAAAACGTTTTTGAATAAAATATGTACCTAAAAATCGTTGTTATAACTGTGTTGAGTAAACAACTAACACCAAAAAGAGAAAACTAATATATTTTTAACAAAAAAATTGAACCCAGTTCAAAAAATAAACGAGGAATTCACTAAAAATGAAAAAATAGTCAAATTTATATTTTCAACACAAAAACATTTTAAAATAAAATATGTACCTAACAATCGTTGTAATAACTGTGTTGAGTAAATAACTAACACCAAAAAGAGAAAACTAATATATTTTTAACAAAAGAATTGAACCGAGTTCAAAAAATAAACGAGGAATTCACTAAAAATGAAAAAATAGTCAAATTTATATTTTCAACACAAAAAAACATTTTAAAATAAAATATGTATCTAACAATCGTTGTAATAACTGTGTCGAATAAATAACTAACACCAAAAAGAGAAAACTAATATATTTTTAACAAAAGAATTGAACCGACTTCAAAAAATTAATGAGGAATTCCCTAAAAATGAAAAAATAGTCAAATTTATATTTTCAACACAAAAACATTTTAAAATAAAATATGTACATAATTATCGTTGTAATAACTAAATAAAAATAAACCAAAAACTTATTTAACCTATCTACTATACGTATTTTAAATTCTACTATATACACACAATTTAGCTTAATACCTACCTAAACCTATTTATCTTTTTTCAATGTTATTTTAACTATTACCAACTGATTACTTGGAAGTCGTTACGAGCAACAAATTAAATTTGATTTGTTCGTAATTTAATTTTTTGTACATGTCACAAAATTATATTATTTTTGTATTGTTTGAGCTAAACTATTGCGATGCATTTGTATCGCGTCAAAATGCATCCCAACATACTTGGCAAATTAATTTAAGCACAAAATTTTTAATAAACATGATTTTTTTATTATCATAAATTTTTCAATGCATAGTTAACAAAAATAACATGTTTCAGCTAATGAACTGGTAGTTCGATAAAGTACTTTCGAAATTTCTATAAAGGAAAATATATAAATATAATGGAAATAGAATCCTATATGAGTAGTACAGTACATCGATTGATAATTGACTTGTTACCGATCTTAAGCAACAACAGTTTATCAATTCGATTAAACTGCATCGTGTTGTAGTAATTTAAGAACTCTTGAAACCAATTATAGAGAAACTGATTCAGTTTGCTTTCGTCTTGCTTCCTTAACTTGCTAATTGTTCATGCAATTACAGTCAAACATTCTCCAAGCGTTTAGTAACAATGGAGTATTTACCATAGTTAGTTTATGGCTACGGTTCAAGTTTCGTATTGCGGACGGTAAGTTGCCGAATCGACTTGAACTTGAGGATCCTCCATCATGTCAGTCAAGTAGTTAAAGTCATCAACACTATTCAGAACCAAAAAAAACGAAATTATTTATTAAAATAATATTTTAATGATAAAAAATTAATCATTATAAATTGTGTGTATTATTATTTGGAGTACAATTTGAAACTCGTCATTTTAGTCAAGAAAAACGGCTTCTATATCAAGAAAAGCATGATAAAGTCATCTTGCTACATGATGACCAGCCATGTTTGTTACTCAAGAGGTTAAAACTTATACAGAAACGACAAAATGGTTATATTTTTCCTAGCATACATGAATATTCATTGTTATTGTTTGCAAATATAGCAATTAGGCAGTATTTTTTAGATTAATGTTATGTTTACATTATTCTTCGATTAGTTTATATTTTTTATTACTTATTATAGCAAATTAAAATTAACACTACATTTTTTTATTATTTTATTATTTTATTTTTACTTGTTCTTTGTTTTTTGTTGTATTGTTATTTGTATCTTTGTATTATTGTATTTATTTTTAATTTGTATTTTGTTTATGTTAGTCTTTGTCATATAGCTTTCAGTATTTGCTTATATAATAGCAATTTATTGTGTACTGATAATTGTGATTTTCTTCCAATTAGTCAATACATGTTCCTAAATTTCAATTCAATTTCTTTTCTTTTCTTCTTTATATGTTCCTTCCAGCCAAATTTTGCATCAATATTCATTCCGAGATATTTAGCGTTGTTGCTATATGGAATGATTAGATTAGTATTATTCAATGTTATTGGTGTTTTTACGTTCTGATTGTAAGTGAACTGCACATACACAGATTTACTTATATTTATTTATATATATTTACTTATATAGAGTAAAAGCATTGGCCCCAGTACACTTTCTTGTGATACACCTGCTTTAACTCCTTTTATTGTAGAGTAAGCTTCTTGTTTAACTCTAAACATTGTGACTGTAGTGTACGATTTTAGTAGTTTAATGTGTTGTTTTGGTAGCATTTTCTATAGTTTATGAACAAAGCCTTCATGCCAAATCTTATCGAAGTAAGTATATCGCATTATCACATGTTTAGGTATATAGGAATCTGTTCACATAGCATACAAAACTATCGCTAAAATTGGTGAACTAAAGTGTGTGCAACATCCATTTTATTTGTCAGATTTAGCTCTCTCTGACTTGTGGCTCTCAAATTAAGTCATAACAGCTTTTGTAGAGTAGTAATTTGCAGGTTTTCGGAAAGATCGCTACAGTGATTGCATATATCTGTTGAACGATCACTCGAATAAGGACAATGAAGTTTAGGAAATTATATCCAGCTAAAAATCGCTTGTCATTTTCGTTTCGCGAACTTATCAAACACCTAATATGACGAATTATTTTTTATCGTTATGCATACACAATCGTTGGGATTGGAACGCGGGGCCTTAAATTATACAAAATCCACACAACTACCCCTTTTCTATACAAAGCGTTATATAATATAAATTACCGGGAGAGGGACCAGAGAACCAGTAAATTTATGTGTTTCCAGTTTTTAGCCCCGAATCCATTATAAACCCGGGCATTCGGAGCAATCTATTATAATTTGTCGGCCCGATAAATCTTTTTGCTGTCGCTGGAAAACAAATAGCTTCCAGATAAGAAAAACAATGATTCGGAATGGGTCTGGAAACTGGCGAGATCCTCCTGACGATTGGCGTTTCGTTGAAATTAACGTTCGAAGCAACAGCCTCAATGGAAATACTGAATAAACATGTTATTCTAGATGAAAATGTTATTATTATTATTACCGTTGTGAACTATGGAGTCGAATGAGTCACAGTCGATATTAAAAAAAATATTTTAATAAAAAAATTGAACCGATTTCAGAAAATAAATAAACTCACTAAAAAGTAAAAAATAATCACAATTAGATTTTTAACACAGAAAAAAATATTTTTAAAATAAAAATATATGCATAATAATCGTTGATAAAAATAAATAAAAACCTCATTTAGTTACTACAAGTATTTTATATTCTACTATATACATACAATTTAGCTTAATACCTACCTAAACCTATTTATCTATTTACAATATTATTTTAACTACTATTAACTGATCACTTTGAAGTCGGTATCGAGCAACAAATTAGATTTGTTTTAATTTTAAGAACCCAAAAAAACTAAACCTAAACAGTTATATTTATTTAGATTTGTTTTGTTGGTAATTTAATTTTTTTGTATATGTCACAAAATTATATTATTATTTTTGTAATGTTTAGACTCGGCACTGAATTCAAAATGATCGGTTGGTAGTAGTTAAAATAATATTGTAAATAGATAAATAGGTTTAGGTAGGTATTAAGCTAAATTGTGTGTATGTAGTAGAATATAAAATACGTGTTGTAGATAGGTTAAATAAAGTTTTTATTTATCTTTATTTAGTTATTACAACGATTATTATGTACATATTTTAGTTTAAAATGTTTTTGTGTTGAAAATATAAATTTGACTATTTTTTTTCATTTTTAGTGAATTTCTTGTTTATTTTTCGAACTCGATTCAATTTTGTTGTTAAAAATATATTAGTTTTCTCCCTTTGGTGTTAGTTATTTACTCAATACAGTTAGTTTATTTAATATTACAATGGGTAGGCCAAGTAAAAGTGCAGCCATTATGAGGAAAAATATTGATGAAGAAACAATAATTAAAATAAAGAGCACTTGAAGCTCTGGGGTTTGCTACCTAGTCTAGGTGATTTGACAAATATTCTAACTAAACTAGAACAACAAAAAACTATTTTCCGCGTTGGGAATCGATCCCGCGACCTCTGATTGGGAGCTAAACACTTTAACAATTACACCATAGAAACAATCTGTAACATTTCTACGTCTTATATACTATAGTCAGTGCTTAAAAAGCAAACTTTATGGTTTTTGCATCGAACGACTTCCGATTTTCCGTCATATCAGCTCAACAATAATATTGTACCCAAATATATGATTATTGTAAATAAAAAAAATACGTCAAAACTTTGTACGTGTGTTTCCCTCGATTTCTCGATTTTGTATTTCTTCCAGAACTTACTCTGGGGAAGAAAAGAAAACAAATAGTTGTTAGATACTATTACGTTCAATAGAACAGTTTCATTCTAAATAATGTAAAATTATATTTATATTTTGTATATTAATAAAATACGGAATAGTACTTATTCTATGTATTATATTATATTCTGTCATTTACAATCATGCTACAACATAAAACCACATATATTACATATAAATCAATGTAAGCATAAATGTGACACATAATTTTCTATCAGTTTTAATATTCTTCAATATTCCAATACATTTCATGGTTAGTTTATCGGGAATACTCACTCATTCAAATTCTATAAAAAATTCTATATCTATATTCTGTTTAAAATGATTATTTCAGTTACATTCAGACAATTTTTTCGTTTATCTTTTCTGTTCATTTATTGTACAAAATCGATTGTTTAACTGTGAGATGAAAGACAAAAACGGACAAAAGTTCTAACGTTGAAATATGGAATTGATGGTTAGGAAACGCTACCATTGCGAATTTTCAAATTTAGTGTCTTTATTTCTGTTAAAATCTGACTAATAGCGCTTAATTTTAAGGTAAATATATTTTTATTAATCTCTCTGTAGTATATTATTATTATTAGAGATTATTCTTTATTCTATTCATCTAACCTATTGGTAGTAATTTTTAACAAAATAAAACAAAATACAGTTCAGTGCCTAGATCACTTCGATTGATTATACGTATTTTGGTTATCCAAAAATAAACTTAGAAGTCTTATCGGAAACGTATTTCATCAGGAACCAAATTAACTGTCTATTGTCAAACAGCGGTATCAAACTAAACGCAGAAAGTTGTTATTGCACAAGTTTATCTCCTAATAAACCCCAATGGAGTGGAAAATCTACGTCGCTTAAGGAAATTTAGGTGGCGCTAAAACCAAAACTGTGCCAGTTTCTATTACGAACAGTGAAAACTTCGAACCGTTGTTTCGTTGAATGCATTTTCTTATCCCTCCATAAATAGTTCTCGCAGATCCTGCGGTTTATCGCGTTGCAAGAATATAGCCTGGATATTCGCTTCAATGGAACTTCGGATGTTAATTACCAGATAATCGGTACGTTTTGAAAGTACTAACGATATCTAGAATGAATTGTTTACTGCAACTTTGCATCCATTGAAACGATATAGCGTTAGCGTGAACTTATTGAACAATTAGAACTATCTCTCTAATAGTTTTTCCAGAAATTTTATCCACATCAAACTGTCATATAACTTTATAAAAAGAAAGAAGACATAATGTAACGCTCCTGTACAAAGAATATTTATTGTAAGCATTATTGAAATAATACGATATCAATTAACAAACAGGTCAAAGTCTAAATTACAAGAAGGAAATCATAAAAATTAAAATATATGGTTCAGGTAAGCCATATGTTTCTCAAGTAAAATATTTATGTGCAGAGATATGTGTGCAATTCTTTCGAATATACACAAGCACTTGGTTAAAATGTGACAGGAGAGAAAGAATAGTAACTGTTTTTCAGATATGGCAAATGCATTAAGGGTAATGCAGTGATTAAACCTATTTTTATTAAGAAAGATGTATACAGGTATTAACAGAACAAACGAAGGAGAAATACAGTGATATTAAAATGTCTTTACAAGGAAACACTGTACCGGAGGACACAATAACTAAGTGTAAAAAGTAAATATGCTGTCTAATGAGAATAAAATATATACACAACCCTGACCTACAAACTATTATAACTGTGTACTTCATTGTAGTTTTTAGTCCCTCCATAATATATGCATTAGTTTTACTCTAATGTTAAAAAAAATATATTTCATAATTTATTTAGATTAGAATTTTGTTATATGTCAAAGCCAAACTGAACTTAAGTTTAAACTCACAGTTGATATGGTAACATTGCGATGTTTCGACGTCACAATGTAGATGACTTATATACAAAATAACTTTGGATAGACCGTATCTAGTCTACAGAGATAGCTGCAGAGAAGGTCATTCTGGATGAGACAATGTGTGTTATCATTCTTAGATGGCTTAGAAGTGACTTGTACTTGGTCAATTGTCTTATAAGTAATACGAAAAGGATATTTGTCAAGTCCTATTAAGTATATATGCAACGAATTGTATTTTAAAACAGCATTTATGACAGAGTTGCATTGAAAGTACATCTCCATGTGTAATATCTTCTGGAAACAGCCAGATTATAATATAAAATGAAAATATTTTTATAGTTTGTAAAGAGTTTCACGTTGACAGGGGCGCTCTGGTCAATATAAAACGTTCTGTTATGAAAAATTGCAAGTTCGAAACAATAAAAACTATTACAAGGATTATCGTTTGTTTCGATATTGGTTGAGTATAGTTAAGTGAGCCTCAACTTTTATTTGGATTCCTAAAACCAGCTTGCAATTTTAAGAAAAATACACTTTTTACACTGAAAACTTAAACTTCACAGACCTATACTTGAACAACATTTAAAATATGTTCTTTCATCTCATCAAAGAGATTCATTATTCTCTAATTACATTGTGCCAACATTTAAAAAAATAGAGATTCTCATTAGAGCCTTTCGAGCCGCTTGTCGCTGTATTCTCAAGTGCCAGTCTTTGCTCCAAGTTTAAAGTTGTACTGTTTGAAATTACCTTAATTAGGTAAATTAGATCGTACTAAACGGTTTTCCTTTGTCTCCGAGGGAAATTGTCCTTTTACTTTTATTTTGATGATCCGGCAGCCATATCTATTCCCGAAGGAGCGACGATTGTCGGGAGAGTTGGACTTGCTGCAAATAACGTTTGCGAATATAAATACTGTTTTCCGGTAGAAATATTTCAAGTCAAAATCGATATTTAGTATTTAGTTAGTATTTTTCTTGTTGTATAACAGGTCAATTGAAAAGTCCCCGACCTACCATAGTAAAACACATGTTTATGGGAAAATTTTTGTATTCAACTTGATTCTTTTCAAGGGTGATACACTGATTAGAGAGACTCTCCAACTTTTCGATACCATTTTTTTAGTACGATTTGTCCGCTGCTCCAAAATAGGCTCAGTTTTGGCGATCACCTCTTCATTCGACGAAAATGTCTTCCCAGCGAGCGTTCTTTTGAGATATGAGAACATGAAATAGTCGCTGGGGACCAGATCTTGAGAATACGGTGGATGAGGAAACAATTCGAAGCCCAATTCACGGATTTTGCCATCGTTTTCAATGACTTGTGACACGGTGCATTATCTTGGTGAACTTTCTTTTTCTTCAAATGCGGCCGTTTTTCGCCTATTTAGTCCTTCAAACGGTCCAATACCACGATGTAACAGTCGCTGTTGATGGTCATTCCTTTTTCAAGGTAGTCAATGAAAATTATTCTATGCCCATCTCAGAATACAAACGCCATAACCTTACCAACCGACCGTTTTTTTACGCTTTGGAGCGGATTCATCGTGTGTAGTCCACTCGGATGACTGTCGATTGGACTTCGGAGTGAAATGATGGAGTCATGTTTCATCCATTGTCACATATCGACGCAAAAACTCGGGTTTATTACGCTTGATCATCTTCAAACACTGCTCCGAATCATCAACTCGGCGTTGTCTTTGGTCAAAAGTGAGCTCGCGCGGCACCCACTTTGCACAGAGCTTTCTCATACCCAAATATTCGTGAATGATATGATATACACGCTATTTCATTCAATTTCAAATTACGGTCATTCAAAATCATTTTGTAGATTTTTTAAAGGTTTTCGTCGGTAACAACCTCTCTTGGCGTCCACTACATTCACCGTCTTCGATGCTCATTTCACTACATCTAAACTTAACATACCAATCCTTGATAGTTGATTTTCCTGGGGCAGTGTCGGGAAACTCGGCATCAAGCCAAGTTTTTGCAACTATATTTTTCCTTTCAAAAAGCGATATTTTTATCAACACGCGAAATTCCTTTTTATCCATTTTTTCACAATAACAAAAATTGCTTCACTCAAAATGCTATAATTCACAAACTAATGATCCGACAGCTGTTAAATTTATACACGGATCTTTTGAGGGTTAGGGCTAACTAAAAAACAGGTAGATTTAATTTTAGTGGCGCCATCTGTGTGTCAGGCCGAGGACTTTTTAATTGATCTGGTACTAAATTATCTTATTATATATAATATATAAATATTAATGTCCCCTTTTGTTGGTAAATATATTATTTGCAATGCAATTTATTCATAGTATCTCTGTAGATATTATCTTCTTTAATTGCGTTAATTTACTCGGATGTCGATACTTTTGAAAAATTAAACCTCATACCAGATACTGTTTTCCCTCTTCTTCTCTTAACCGGACGTACTGGACTTACTTCATTTAATGATTAATCTGTAGACGATCTGCTACAGAAACAAGATATGAAAGTTTGTTTTTAGGAAAAGGAACACTACTATTACAAGGTAAATGCTCAATTAATATGATATTCCCCGTAAATTGAGGAATTCCCCACGTGATGGCAACTTTTTAATTTTTTTTTTGTTTAGTTTTTTTAATAGTAATAAACACTGTGGATAAGTTCAAACCCGTGATATCGATTATTAAAAGTAAAATATTTCGTATAATGTAAGTATCAAAACGTAAAATTGTGTATTAATAGCTTAATATCAAAATAAGCGATTAATTTTTCGATAGTTTGTATCCGAAACTTAATTATCTTACATCGAAAAATAAATATTCAAAACGTTAACCGATAATAATTGTTCGGAACTGATATAATCCAGATTCCTCAGACCTACTTCTCCAACTTATTTTGTTACCGAATATTTTCGTATATTACTGAAATTCCAATGGAATTTCAGCGGTTATTTTCGAATTTAATATTTTAAAATGCAGTAAAAATACTTCACTTGATTATTTCAATATCAACATTATTACATTGGTATGTTTGAGTTGGTGCAAGAGTTATTCGAGTTTTTAAGAGGAAATCAATGATGTTGCGGCATATCAACCGTTTTGATAAAGAATCTTCTAGCAAATTTTTAAGTATATTCTTCTAGTAAAATCATAATATTTTCTGCGCAAACAATTCAACCAATTTATTTTCATAATCGTTGATGCCAGTTTTTCACTATTAAGAGTATGTTACAGACACTGGAACAAATGATAATCGAACAGGGCAAGGTCTGGACTATATGGTGGACGCATCACAACTTTCTAGTCCATTTTTATCTTTCTAATGTTGTCGTGACGGAATACAATGCCTTTCCTTTCCTATTGATGAACTTTGTCTGGAACATCATAATCGCCTACGAATCATTCTCTGGTTCTTCCTCATTTCCCAAACACTTAATATGTCTTGCGTCCTCCATACGTTGTAAGTGGACCCACCAACTAAGCAATTTCCTTCTTACGTATTCATCTAAAAATGTTCTGTGTTGAGGTTTATTTTTGATTTTAGTGTTTCCCATCCATCTTATGTCCGTTCTCTCTGAGATATGTCTTCTTCACTGCTTTGGTTTGGAACTTATGTTTTTCCCGCTTTTTTTTCTTGATAACATCCATGTGTTGCAGTCAATATTAGGATTAGTCTATGTTTTGTTTTATATATTTCCATTGTTGTTTTGTTTGATATCGCTTGTTATATATTGCATATTATAAATTAATAACTTTTATAGCCAATCAGCCAAAACAATGAGGCTGGAAAATACAGCTTAATAACCCCAAATCTGTCCAGGTTATTTTGCGTTGCGGCTAAATGACAAAAGCCTAATGGTATCACTTGACCAATGCCCGATTCTTCAAACAGAATCAGCTAAGTACATCGAAATACATCTCGATGGTAAGTTAGACAAACTGCTGAGCAGTTTAGACTCAGAGTCAAGGAACTGTACAAGTTAGTCGGAAGATACTCTCTTGACCTAAAATTAAAGAAATTAGTATCGGTCAATCTTAAAGCCAATTCGAACTTATAGTGTGCAAATATGGGGTTGCACTAAAACATGAAACCAAAACAAAATTCTACGATTAATTACCAATGCTTATCGCTACGTAACCGACAAAGAACTACACGGAGACCTCGAAATCAAATAGAATACGAATCCAAGATTTTCCCTTAAAACCTGAAATAAGATTACTAAATCATAGCGACGTGAAAGCAATTCTACTTCTGGACAACACGCAGGAAATCACAAAATTGAAGGGAACAAACTACACGAACTATTATAGCGTATAATTGTATTCGTAACTTAAGTAGTTATTAACAAAAGAAAACCTGCTCATCTTTTCATTAGTATAATACATAAAATAGCTCTTATTATACTGTCAAATGCCTACTAATATATTAACTGTCTGATATAATAAAGAAAACTGGGCTAAACCGGAAACTTTTCAGTTCACGTCTTCCATCAAGTTAATGAAAACAAGTAAAACTAACGGCGAACGAGATACGAAACAAAACATCAAATTATTCCCGGTACGAAACGGAACTACAAAAAAACATACTTAAAAATACAGCTGTCCCATAGTGGAAAATCAGGATGGCTTACATACACGTTCCCAGGCAGGTCCCCGGGGTCCCGTCCCGGCCCGTCTGTTTTATATGAAAATAGAACACATAAAATCCGAGTTGTCTCCGTTCTTCCGGATTTAAATAGACGTTACTCCGGGTCGGAGGAAGCGCTCTGGCGTCGCGATAGAATGGCCGAGTAAGAAAGCTGGAAATCGCACCCCATCGAATTCTGGAAACGCGTCGGATTTGAGGGAGTCTTTAAAAGTTTCTGTGTAACTTTACCCAATCAACGTGTCGTTCTTTTTTTTCTCTCTCTCTCTCTCTCGCCGGGCTTTCGTCGATACTTACTCGGATATGCATTATGCAAATCGAGGCTGCCTTGGGGAATTGTCGGAAATAATAACGGCGTTTGATTCAGTTTGAGGAGTTCAGTTGGTTGTCGAGCAGTTTGGAAGTTGAGGCGAAAAATGTAATTTCGCTTGGGGCCACGCGTGGGTTCACTTACGGTTTGATTCATTTCCAGCCGTAAGATTTCGTATTTATGCTTATTTTGTAGTACTATTATAAAATTTCAAACTTTTAACGTTTACAAGTATGTTTTCACCGGTTTTGCAACCTGTGGTCGAGCGTTATCATGCTGAATATTAACTTTTTATTCCGTATTCTGGCCATTTTTTGCACAGTGTCTGGCTTAAACACATCAATTGTAATCGATAGCGATCCCCATTGATGGTTTAATTAATAATTAATCCAATATAGTCATTATATTAATAAGGTAGTATTAATAATAACAGGTCAATTGAAAAGTCCCCAGCTTGATACATAGATGGCGCTACTAAAATCCAAATGTCCAAATCCAAATCCATATGTTTTTTAGTTAGCCCTAACCCTCAAAAGGTGCGTGTATAAATTTGGCAGCTGTCGGATTATTAGTTTGTGTATTATAGCATTTTGAGTGAAGCAACTTTTGTTATTATGTAAAAAATTGATAAAAAGCAATTTCGCGTGTTGATAAAGTATTGCTTTTTGAAGGGAAGATATACAGTTGAAGCAAAAACTTAGCTTGATGCCGAGATTCCGGGCGCTGCCCCAAGAAAATCAACCATCAAGGATTGGTATGCTAAGTTTAGACGTGGTGAAATGAGCACCGCAAATAATTTTGAATGACTGTAAATCAAAAATGAATGAAACACTCTAAAGATATCAACTGAACGTGTACATCATATCATTCACGAATATTTGGGTATGAGAATGCTCTGTGCAAAGGGGTTACCGCGCAAGCTCACTTTTGACCAAAGACAATGACGAGTTGATGATTCGGAGCAGTGTGTGAGGATGATCAAGCGTAATAAACCCGATTTTTTGCATCGATATGTGACAATGGGTGAAACATGGCTCCATCATTTCACTCTGATATCCATCATTTCACTCTGATATCCAATCGACAGTCATCCGAGTGGACTGGACACGATGAGCCCGCTCCAAAGCGTGGAAGAACGCAACAGTCAGCTGACAAGGTTATATCGTCTGTATTTTGGGATACGCATGGAATAATTTTCATTGAATACCTTGAAAAAAGAAGGACCATCAACAGAGACTATTACATAGCGTTATTGGGCCGTTAGAGGGACGAAGGACGAGCCGCATTTGATGAAAAAGAACGTGCTGCTTCACCAAGACAAAAATCGTGTGTGCACCGTGTCAAAAATCCATGAATTGGGCTTCGAATTGCTTCCCCACCCACCGTATTCTCCAGATCTAGCCCCCAGCGACCATTTCCTGTTCTCAGATCTCAAGAGAATGCTAGCTGGGAAGAATTTTTCGTCGAGCGAACAGGTGATCGCCGAAACTAAAGCCTATTTTGAAATAAAGGATAAATAGTACTATTAAAATGGCATCGAAAAGTTGAAGGGTCGCTATAATCAGTTTATTACCCTTGAAGGAAATTATGTTGAATAAAAAAAGACTAATTTTTCCAAAAAAATGTGTTTTACTATGGTAGGCCGGGGACTTTTCAATTGACCTGTTGTCTGTCTATCAGATATGACTTAGTAGTTGAAAGTAAAATTGGGGCAGAAGATTTTTTCAATTTCACTTGTAGTCCAATATGTCACGCCCTATCAAAAGATCGAGATATATCGAAGAATGGAGCCGAGTAGTTTTTTTATTATATGTTTATTTATATTCTATTTCTATTTTTATATTTCAAGCATTTGTACAGGTAACTTAAATACTACCCCACCCTGTGCTTAACGCAGCTGCTAACCGAGGATATAACTATATGTCCTGGAAAGTCACCTTATTGGCCCACTGATCCAAATAAACAGGATATATCGACTATATAAAACAAAATTTCAAATAAGTTCAGTATTTAAGATTTAAATACTATTTCCGAATGAATCCCTCAAAATTAATTAAAATTAATCATTGATTATTCCTAGATCTTTTCCCATTAGCCGTCCTAGTTAATAAACATAAAACCTAGCTCAATTTCAGTCGTCTTCACACGTAGCTCGTATACATTTCCGTGTCAGCTTTACATTTCCTTTATTTTTATTAGCCGGTCGTGCAATTGAAAATACAATTGGGCGTTAGAAAAGACACACAAGTTCGGAAAAGCGCCCGAGAAAACGGGTTAATAAACAGCGGATGTCTCGGAGTAAGCTTGACGCCAGCGAAGGAAAATCGTCGATGCTCGTTTGGCGCCCCTCTACATCACGAGGACGAATCGGCGTTTGTCCTCGCGTGATTGTCGGAATGGGGAAGGGTCGTCGGAATGCAGGCCGAATGCTCTGGACGTTAAGACGTGATCTACAAATGAATTTTTCATGGGAGATGAATCGAAATCGTCCTAGGACGATATACGTAATAAACGAAGTTTTGGTTGACTCTAAAATTCAACGTAGGAATCGTTGGAAACAATTGACACTGACAAGGGATTTTCTTTAGGTTAACTAAATGCTAACACATTTAACATACCAGTATCTGGAAAAGCAAAAACATAATGACATCCTTAGCTCCTTTAAAATCAGATTTATTTAACATAATTAGAAACCCAACATTTTGTCATGATAATAATTATAATAACAGGTCAATTGAAAAGTCCCCGGCCTACCATAGCAAAACACATTTTTTTGGCAAAATTAGTTTTTTTGTTCAACATAATTCCCTTCGAGGGTGATACACTGATTTCGAGGTCATCGTGCAGCTCTTAGCAATTAAGGAAGCTCTACGTATTAGTAATTAATCGAAGAACTTTGTTTTGGAAGCGTTACATTACTATTGGGTTTGATCCTTTATAACAACCCTATATTTGCATTCTTTTTAATTATAAATCAAGATTGGACTGACTCAAGATCCGACTATACATTACAATTATTTGACTTTGAGCCCGATCTGTTCTGTTTTTTGTCTAACGTGATATGTCGAAGAAGAATAATTAAAATTCAAAATGAATATACAAAACCATTTTAATAACGCCGGTTTTACTGTTTTTTTTTTCGTCAAATTTTTCTCCACATTGCTCTAGACCATAAAGACTCAATGGTTTATTCAATTAAAATTCACGACCTTGATATTTTAATATGCATGATATTTTAATGTATATTTTTTGCCTTGTTTCTATAGTGGAAAAATTAAAACGAGATGGCGCCTCTCGTAAACAACAACCGCCGAAACTCGCCGGAAATTCCATATTATACCGCGTAATGGCGTAACCCATTACTTTTAGCCACACTTAGGCCTGGTTTCCTTCCTTCCTTCCTGGTTATGTGGAAGATGATGGCCCAGTGGTGTACTTTTCGTTTAATTTTGAAATACAGCGCTATATGGAATGAATATTTAAATCGCTGGAAATGTGGTCGTCAAGGTTTGGTGGGTAGAAAGTCTCCTACACCAGCCAAGTCCCTTCAATTAAATCGAAACCTTTTAACAGAGATATTTATCAGCAAGGATTACACGCAAAATTGAGCGCGAAAATTGACCTTGAGCGCTATTCAGGCAATTGAAGATGCATATTTCGGACACTCTGTTATCGTCCGCATCTATAAATCTACCATATTCTTATTGGACAGAAAAGGAGAGTATGAATTATCTGGATACCAATTCACACGGGCATAGAAGGCAATGAGAAAGCAGACTCCGCAACTAAAGAAGCCACTCAAACTAATGGCAGAAATATTGCTGGTCTCTCATATTTTATGGACCTATATCCCATTATTACAACTATAATAAATAATCTTGTTCAACTGGAATGGGACTTGACGGAGGGCGACAATAAATTATGGTTCATTAAGCCTGATGGTTTTGCTTCTTTAATATTGTCTACAAAAAGGCACAAACAATTCCGGTTAAAAAGGTCGGACGTGTTTTGCAATTATGTGAAGCTCTAAGATCTATTCAAAATAGACATAACATATCCAGAAATCTCGAAGCTTTTTATTACAAAATACATCAATAAACTGTTCAATTATTTACATGAAATCCATTTATAAATGTTTTATCCAAGTTGTCTTACATTTACTTTTATTTTAGAGAAACCAGACTATTTTGTCTTTAGTGGTTATCTACATTACATTTTATATAATGTTTTTGTCTGAATATATTCATATTTTATATATTTTGAACTATATTTTTTCCATTATTATTATTATATATCCCCTTTTATTTTATAATTCTTATATGTTGTCCATAATTTTTATTTGTCCACTGTGTTATATATATTACACTTTAATTTTAAATTTATAATATCTATATTTATCTTATTTTATATATTGATTGATTATTGTTTTATTTATACAATTTGTGTTTATTATATAATATAATATAATGAGGGTACGCCAATGGAAACGGAACTACCATGAGCGCACAAACAAAAAAAACATCATCCACTTACAATAAATAAGAGCCTCTATTAAATTAATATTAAATACGGCCAGGCGAGCGCCAATAGCGTGCTGGCTGGCAGGGGTGTGAGGGGCACAGGGCGTGTGGAGAAGCGAGAGGGGCGAAATAAAGAATGCAGAATGGGGAAATAAAGAAAAATGCCGAGCTAGCAGTTCATCTTTGTTCATCGCGCTTTAGAGGGTATATGTCTTCCGTACGTAAAAATAAAGTTGTTCCAGTATGAAATGATCATTTGGTAAGGTGAATATAAGTGGAGCACAAAAAGAAATTGTTACAGGGGTTTTCAGCTTATGTTTTAATAGAACACCGTAGTTTTTTAGCAAAAACTTCAATATTTTACTCGATATAATATTAACTTAAGATTCTACAAGCAGTCGATGTTTTAATTTTTATTAGATTAAAGACATATTTACAAATAACAAGATTTTTTATTTAGTCAAACACGAAAAGAATTAAAAAGCAACATATATATGTTGATGTCATGCATTTGAAGAAAAAGAAAGTACTGCTTCACCAAGACAATGCACCATGTCACAAGTCAGTAAAAACGATGACAAAAATCCATGAATTGGGCTTCGAATTACTTCGTCATCCGCCGTATTCTTCAGATCTGGCCCCCAGCAACTATTGCCTGTTCTCAGATCTCAAAAGAATGCTCGCTGGGAAGAAATTTTCGTCGAATGAAGAGGTGGTCGCCGAAACTGAAGCCTATTTTGAAGCAAGGGACAAATCGTACTACAGAAATTGTATCGAAAAGTTGGAGGGTCGCTATAATCAGTGTATCACCCTTGAAGGGAATTATTTTGAATAAAAAAAACCAATTTTGCCGAAAAAATGTGTTTTATGGTAGGCCGGGGACTTTTCAATTGACCTTTTAATATGTATAATTAAAATGTCATAATCTACTTACAATCACCATTCTATTAGAATGCCATTTGTCAATTAATTACAGACACAGCACGATAGGGAGACCCTTTTTAATGAACAAAGATTTATATACAAACATCAACGAACGCGGTTGGCACAAAACCAATTTTCAGAAACACTTTCTCCGATTATACAGGATGAAATGCGTGAAAGCACATGCTTTGTTAAGTGTTTTATTAGTGGGACTGTCGTTCAGTGGGTGTGGAGGCGGGGGGACTAGAAACGGCACCCGTACGACAGGATTCAATAGACCTGGGTAAATTAAAGGGCTCAGAAAATAATTCCCCAAAATAATTTGAGACCGTGAGGTCCAGTTCATTTCAGATAACGGAGGGTCTATCAGCCTCAGACGTAGAGCTCTGCTGGCCGGCGGAAATTAATGACATAATTAGATGTTTCAATTACGTGCTTTCTGTTTCGGGATAGCCCTGTACGAAATTACGTTTCGATTTTTATCCGTCATATGTAACCGAAAAAATATATCTATATGTTAAAATCTATTCTTGTAATTGAAAGTGTAATACGAGGGGGAATCAAATATAAAAAGTAATTTTACTATTTAGCTTACCACGTAATTCCGATCTAGAGGATTCGATGCTCTAGCGTTCTTTGGTTTATGAGGAGGGGGAAAACCGGTGCGAGGATACATTTACTTAACAAATATCTCCGGATTTGGGGCATGCGCATATTGTAATATACACAATTTTGATAAATATTCTATTTGATGTTGAAACTATATATAAGGTGAGACATAAACATTGTAAGATTTTTGAAATAACATATTATTTAAAAAAGTTATTGAATAAAATGAAATAATAAAAATATAACTACTCTATGTCCAGCCTTTCAATTTTAATATAAGCACCATATTTAAATTAATTGACATCTTTGAACAACTAAGGTGAACTCCAAGAACCACGTACATAAACATTACCATAATCGTTTAAATTAAATCCATCTAATATAGTTAAAACCAAACGAAAGAGCCTACCACCATATATGAAACCAGTGAAATTGTTTTAAAAATTTCCATATATGATCAGCTATGATCCCTGCTGCAATTTTTTCTACTATTCTTGATCCAGAAACCCCATTAATGAATTGACTACCTCGAGCTTTCGGTTAACATTATTGTACATTTGCCAGCCTAAAACGAACAGATAATCGTATGTTTAAGCTGAAATAAATCTCCAGTGAATACATTATTATTTTTACAAAAGAATAATTTATTTACCTATAGCCTTATATAAAAATATGTTCTCTTTTCTCTATTGGTCATTGGATCATTAAGGTGTCGTTGATAGTTTTATATTTTGTTTTGTTGATGCAGGTCTACTTTTTTTAGCAAATTTAATTATTTCATAGTATCACTCTCCACTTTTTCAGATTCTTGTATCACAGTTCTTGCATCCTAGCGAAATCCTGTTTAATTTCTTCTTCTCTGATTCTCGCCTATAAGATGTAAATTAAATCATTGCTAAAATATATCATGTTTAAAATAAAAATCTAATTGTTACCACTATAATTTTTGGTACTGTTCTTATTGGGCAAACCTCATTAATGAATTGACTATTTCCAACACAACAAGAATCATTCTCTTGACTATTCTTGTTATTAAATTTTAGCATATGTTGATACTTATTCGATGTCGTTGAAAATGGTATGTTGGCAGCTAATATTCCCACTATAAACTTCACTCTGCACTTACCTTTGTTCTTCCATATTTTAAGACCAATGTACGTTAAACTACCAAGAATAACATAACAATTTAATTCTTATTAATATAGAATTATTATTGTTAAACAGAATCTAAATATTCTAGACTTACTTCTTGTTTTCACTTGATCGACTATGTCTAAAAAGGTTGCTAAATCACAGCAATGTGGAAGCAATACAGCTACTGGATAGCACGCAAGAAATCAGAAGATTGAAGCGAACCAAACCAGACCAACTTCTTTAGTGTATAACTGCATTATTAACTTTAGCTTAAATAGTTTACTTTTATTTTATTTTAAAGAATACACACTGATGTATTGCTTGTGCATTAATGCACAACAATGGAACAACGGTACAACAGAACAGTAGTACCTAATTAATTAACATGGACAACATTTGAAGATATTAAGCAGTATTTTCTAGTCTCAATTTTTAGATCGTTTTGACTGCTACTTGTACAAAAAAGTTTACAATTTGTTTTATTGCATAATGGATATAGATTCGACAATTATTAAAATACTTTTAATTCAATTTAAATAATTAAAAATTAAAAAATGTTTACAAACTTTTTATTTCTATGAGGTATGACGTAAGTGTCTCAAAGAACATCGTTTTTTGACAACTGTCACCAGAATAATTACAATAAACCCACTCCTAAACATCCGAAAGGACAAATGATTTTCGCAGTTAAATATTGAAACAGTCGCGTCCTTATATAGCATTTTGCGTGGCCTCAATTTTGTTGAGGTATTTTCGCATCGTTTATTCCATTATGCGTGGGCCGAGCGGTAGAAGGGGGACGCGCGGCAGGGGACCGAAAGTTGACTGAAATTAAGGCAATTTCTGAAATATATTTTGAACTTGCCTATCCGACAGCGAATCCAATTAGAGCGAAGGGTAGCGAGGAAGAACGATTTTTGGGAAAACATTATAATATCAATGCGAATTCCGTGAAAAGGTAGCCGTCGGAAAGAAGACGAAGGTAAATTATCTTTCGTTGGTGCGTACTGAGGAAACTTAATTTTCTTTTTCCGCATCAAATGGTTTGAGATCAATTTGTCTTGAATTATATTTCTTTTAGGCTCTGTACAATAGTTGCTGATGTGAGTTTTCAATAGTATCCAGTTACCAAAGACCAGGAGAAAGCTGAGAAATAGTTACTTATAGTGAATAATACTTTTAATGCAACGGGACGTGCGTAATAAAGAAATCGCGTTTTTTTTTTCTGATGTTACCGCCTCATTTGGGCGTTCACCATGTTCTGAATCATCGGTGTCTCTACAGCTACATTTCAAGTCAACAAACTAAGGTTTTATTATTGTTTCTGATAGAGCGGAGTACTTATAATCACTCGAATGGTATTTTTCCCATCAAGAAGCAGTGTAAAATTAAAACGCAAAATTGTTTTTGATCCATTGTTTTGAAAATAACAAAAGTACTGCCACTCTTAGCACAATAACTCATAAAATTATGAGTAAAATATCGTGAAATTTTAACAGCTTTCTTTTTAAAGTTAGTACTTATTGAAAAAGCGCTAAATGTATCAAAAATAGCTCCGTTTATGTCTTCTGCCCGGTAAAATGTAAGGCCTGTTAGAAATCTAAATTTAATTATTTTTTTTTAATTTTTAGTGCGTTCCTTATTTATTTTATGAATTCGGTTCAATTTTTTTATTAAAAATATTTTATTAAATACCACTAGATTATAAGTTTCTAAGGATTTGTAATAGGCTTCGGCAGCAAAATCTGCCGCTGTTCAAACGAAAATACAAAATGTCGAAAATGCAATGCAGTGACTGAGTATTCGCTGAATAACTCACTAATACTAAGTGGATAACTGTTATTTTATGTAGAGAAATGCAAAACAATCGAATTTAACAATAAGTTTCCCTTTCACCAATATATATATATATATATATATATATATATATATATATATATATATATATATATATATATAATGATATGAACAACAAGTAATATAATAAATCTTGTTTCATGTTAGCAACACTGCTTCCATGTAAATAATGCGACACATATATATTACTCATCTTACATGACAAGTTTTATTGGTTATATTTCGGTATATTGTACTATTTGTTTTGTTATATGATCTTTCAGACTTCCACAGACGACGATTAATAGTATGAATACTTGCCTCTCTAATGCACTTTATAGTGAGGCAATCAGTTATTTTTAATCATAATTATCATAAATTTTAAACACTTTATTATAAAAATCAAAACAAGCACCAAAAGTACATTTGGTTATGATCATTACTGTTTTGAATAATTTTGCAGACATATGACAACGGTATCGACCAGTACCAACACAAATAGAATTTCATAGTTCATTATGTATCTTTTTAACAAAAATAACATTGATTAGTAGATTTTTTATAGCATCTTTATTAGATATGCTTAGTACAATCTTAATTATAAATTAATTGATTATTACATTCATTAGTACTTGGATTAATTCACAAGCAAGACGAGTGAGAAATAAATACATCAATATGTATTCCTCCATTAGAAAATTATAACAACTTAAGCAATAGTTTACACTAAAGGTATACACTTTATATAAGTTCATATGGTTTGGTTCGCTTCAATCTTCTGATATCCCGCGCGTTGTCCAGTAGTTGTATTGCTTCCACGTTAGTATGATTTAGTCATCTTCTTTCGTGTTTTAGGGCGAAATCTTGTATAACTTCGCAAATCCATTTGATTTCCAGCTCATCGTGTAGTTCTTCGTTGGCTACGTAGCGATATGCATTGGTAATTAATCGAAGAATTTTGTTTTGGCAGCGTTCGATGACTATTTGATTTGAATTTTTAGTGTAGCCCCATATTTGCACCCCATAGGTCCATGTGTTTTGCTTTTTGTCTAACGTGATATTTCCAATTTAAACTTATTAGTAGAATGAGAAGGAAAATCCGCTCCGAGTTTAAAGCTAATTATAAGTTTTCATAAACTAAACTTGACAATATAATGGACGGTACTGATGACGTGCATTGGTGGTTTCATTAGAAGGACTATATATGTCAGGTGTTCATATTATTCTGTCCATCCCCTGTACACGCAAGCACATAATATCTTATTTTGTGTAGTCCTATCTTTATAACCTTAAAATAATGCTTTAGTTCAACATTTTCGTAACATTGCCTGTTTGTACAACTAAATAAATACTTAACCAACTTACACATACTACACTCGGAACAACGGGAATTACTATTCATTAAATTGTTAGATGAACCCTAATCTGGTAAATTAATTATTTGGAATATATTCTAATGATAACAAAATCAAATTCCCGTTCTCCAAATATTCGTAATAGACAGATTATATCGGGAATTAGGAATTCGCCCGCGTAATAATATAGCTCCGAAGAAAGCGTAACATCAGCGCGAAGAGGGAGATAGTTACGTTAGGTGGAGGAAAACAAACGGCGAGTATTAAGTTAAAGGGACTGGAAAATGACTATATTAAATTTCTGAGGGTTCCCATTATTTCGTTTTATATAACGAGAACAAAAATAGTTTCCTCTTCGGCCGTGAAAGAATTACCCTCGCGGTTTTAACAGTTCTATTAGTTATAGAAGTTTTACGCACTAACTAATTATTAAATTAATTAACTACTAGTAATCTACTGAACGCATTACTTAATCAATCAAATTAGCCGGAAAAAATAAATCTAAGAAGAAGATGTAGTGTCTCAGCTATAATGCAATGAATCAACAGTACAACTAGATGTGCGCCGCTAGGATACGATTCAAAAAAAATAGATAAATAGGTTTAGGTAGGTATTAAGCTAAATTTTGTATATGTGGTAGAATGTAAAATATGTGTAGTAGATAGGTTAAATAAGGGTTTTGTTTATTTTTCTATAGTTATTACAACGATATTAAAAATAAATGTCAAAAGAAAATGTAGTGTCTCAGCTATGATGCAATAAATCAACAGTAGAACTGGATATGCACTGCTAGGAAACGATTAAAAAAAATAGATAAATAGGTTTAGGTAGGTATTAAGCTAAATTGTGTATATGTGATAGAATGTAAAATATGTGTAGTAGATAGGTTAAATAACGGATTTATTTATTTTTCTATAGTTATTACAACGATTATTATGAACATATTTTATATTAAATTTGATTATTTTTTAAATTTTTAGTGAGCTAATTATTTATTTTCTGAAGTCGGATCAATGTTTTGTTAAAAATATTTTTTTAGTTATTATAAAACATTGATTATTAAGTAAGTTTTGATAATTATTTGATACTTATGTTTAATGAACTCTTATATTAGAACTTATTATATTTTAATTGATATTTTAAATTACATAAACCAAGGCACTCAAGCTCGTCCATTATATAATATACATTTTAAACTTTGCTTTTAAACAATTTAAAAGTTAGTTAAAATTTCTTCAACGGTAGTTTTCTTACTAAGCGCAATTTAAATGGTTCAAGTTCCTATCTAGAATAAACACCTTCGAAAAAACTTTATGAAAATTAGTAAAAGCCGTCCTCTCGGATAATATTTCTTGAGTTTTGTGGCACAACATCTTTGCTCTTAAAACTATCTCCATTAAAAACGTAAAATATAGATTAATTAGGTTTCAAATACTTTCAAGATTATTTTCTAAGAATGAAGGTTAAAATTAAGTTCTAAGTATTGACAATGCAGATTAGCTATATTAATGGTAATGATGGTATTCTTTATTTTTAATGGTATTTGTGGAGTCTGATTATATATGACCTGCACATACACATATTTACTTTCGGTAGTTTTTATTTTCCGGGTTTGAGTCCAATTATTTATATTGCCTGTTGTAATTTTCGTGTTGCTTCTTTGCTATTATATCCTGCAGTATATCACATGTGTAAAGTAGGTAACGAATTGGTCCCAATACACTTTCTTGTGGTACATTCTGCTTTAGCGTCTTTTGTTGTAAAGTCGACTTCCTCTTGTTTCGCTCTAAATATTATGGCTGTAATATAATATTTCAATAGCTCAATATGTTGTTTCGACAACATTTTCATACCATTCCTAATCTAGGGCTTGTGCTACATCAAGGAATATAGCTGAAAAATACCTCCTCACCTTCATAGGCTTTTTCAGTTACATCTGTTATTTTATCCATATGGAGCTAAGTCAGTAAAATAAAGCGGTTGAGAATATGGGCTGAAATTAGTATATAAATTTAATTCTCACTGTCGTATTTGCGTGAAATTTTACATAATTTGTTTTATACTGACAGAAGGAACAAGGAACCGGGTATTTTATAAAATAATTTATTGTACAAGCGTTGTATGAGGAATATTTCGGCTTCGTTTTTCATATCGTTGCTGTACATCGATTCAATTTGAGGCTTGAGATTGCGAGAGGCAACTTAATCCCTCGGAAAATATTATAATGTTGATGCGGATTCGGCGAAAAGGTATTTCTCCGAGAGAACTAGTCCGATTTTAATTTGCTCCACTGTTTCCGCCGAGGAAATTAAATCAATTCCGTTTCGGAATCAAAATTGTTGCGCCAAGATTATTCCAGAAGGCCGCGAGACATTTTACTCGTTTTTTCTTTCTCTTTCTCTTACTCTCTCTCTCTCGTTCTGGTCTCGCTGGTAGATAAAAACTAAATTGGTCTCGTCAGAAGGAGATATTTAGCGTTGGTTCAGACGACCAGGGGATTTATTAAAAGTGGTAGACGCTTGATTTAAACGCTATTCGGTGGGATTTATGTTTTGTATTATCTGGAATTTGTTAAGATCTAACAGAACGTAATATAAACTGATTAAGGTGAAGGAATTTTGTTTAACTTCAAATTTATTTGTCGGATAAGGTTATGATGATGAAAAAGAAAATATAAATTCGGTGAATTACTCAATATTTCATTTATTCAATGTATATCACCCAAAATCTCTTACCAACAAGCCATTTCTTCAGTTGGAGAATATGCTGCATGGGCTAGCGGTTCGTAGCCCAATTTATAGAGTTTAACCAGCGTGAGTATATATATGTTGTCTTGATGGAACAACATCTTTGTCTTCTCCAAATGCGGTCGTTTTTGCTTCAAATCAACATCAAACCTCTCCAAAAGTTCTGAATAATATTCGCCGCAGATATTTTTACTGTTACATGGATATTATCGGTGATTGCTGGAGACCCTATAATATTTATGAAGCCTTTTCTTGGTTTTGGTGATGTATTTGTAATGCAATTCGAGACGTGATGTGCTATCAATGGCTGTCAAGCACAAACTAAATGACCACATCTTGCTCAAAATATCATAGAGGACCGTTAACTGGGTGGCAATTGAAGGCAAAGTGATGCATTTTAAAGTTATTGCGCAGGAGATTCAAAACATCACCAACTTATCAAATATCTCTCGTATTATTCGGCAAGAAAAGCAATTATCGAGCTTATTTTGGTATTCTGTCTTATACAGATAAACATTACTATAATATTTAGTTTTGGATAAGAGATGTTTTATGTATGCTGTATCAATCACTGTAACTATGGAGTATGCATTTTGTTGTTTTTATTTTGGTTAAATAACAGCAGTTTATTCCTTTTCTTTACTTAATTCAATGAAAAGTACGTCTAAAAATAAAAGCTTCGTTAAAAATAGTAACCATAGTCATCTAATAAAAACGTTTTAAAAATTACGATTTTTATACAGTTCATTTCAGTAAAATTTCTGGAAAAATCTAGGAATATCAACATTGAATGTTCACGTTCAAGCTCAGTTCTCACAGTATCACTTGTTCTGGTCTTGATACAAATGCGTTTAGGATATTAGGTTACATTATCTTAAGATGTCTTGTATATCGAAATCTAGAAGAAATTAAAATGAAATGAAAAATGAAAAAACCATGAGACTAAACTATTTCAGACTGACACGTTTTCATTGCATAATTATAATTAATTTATATGAACTATACATTAATTTTAAAGGATTTACAACAGATGGTGTTACTGTAAAAGCCCCACTGCCAGGCTTCTCTTTTCAGTATGTGTCATTTCGTCGAAGTATAAGCAAAATGTTTCTTCAATTTTTAATAAAAATGGCTGAATTTGTATCAAGTTAATTGCTTTTGCGGCAAGTTTTGCCTTTTTAAATTGAAAGAAAAGGCGGCTGAAGGACATCGATTGTTGTGTGAAGCTTTTGGCAGTCAGGTTTTGACGTGGTGATTTTAATATCGAAGGCAAATAGCGTTTTGTATATCCGAAAAAAATTGAAGATAAGGGTTTAATGATGATCTATGTAAAACGTAAGAAAAACATGCAAAGTTGTCGGGAATAACACAAGAAACCATTTCCAATCTCTTGATGAACATGGGAATGATCCAAAAGCTTGAATATTTTGGACCGTATGAATTGAAGCCAAGAGACATTGAAAACCAAACCAAATCTCCGACCAAAGCAAACCAAACCAAACCAAACTAAAAAAAAGACTAAACGTTAGAAAAAATGTAGCGGCTATCGAAACCGCTACTTTTTTTTCAACGATAGAAAGAAAGAAAATACTTGTCTTTATACAAGATACACGTTATACGGTTGGTTTAATACCTTAATAAAAAACAATTCATGTTAGCAGGTTTATGGTTTGACCTTACTTTATTTATTTTTTTTTGTTTCAGGTAAGTCTAAAAGCAAATGGGCAAATGGGTAAGAACATACTTTTCTAAATAAAAACATCTTAACCACACAGTTCCGTCCATTATTCTACAGGATCATACAGTTTTCTTAAACCATTAACAAGTCTTTATAATGACTTAAACTTAACTTACTTCAAAATCGATGTCTAAAGAAAAGAAAACAATTTTCGAAAGAGTATTTAAACTCGATGAAGGTTTAATCTAAATTTACTTTCACGGTCCTTGTCGGAAATTAAATCAATTTCGTTTCAAAAGCAAAGATGTTTTGCGACAAAATGCGGGGGACATTATTCGAGGGGACGCCGTGGCAGTTTTCGCCTTTCGTAGTTTCCATAAAGTTCTTTTTGAATGCTTTTACTTGGATGGAAAATCAACCAGACGTATTTGTAAGTTACAGTTGGTTAAAGAAAACTACCGATGAACTAATTAAATGTTTTGAATGATGTTTTGATTTTTTTAATACACATACATTAACGGTACAAATGTTTACTAGATGGTGTTTGGATCTGTGAATTGCTATTGAAAAGACTTGAATAATTGACTCAAAAAAATAATTTAAACATTACATAAAAAAAGAATACTGTATAAACTATTTAATTCAGTTGTTCAACTAGGCCTTTTAGACAACTAGACTAACTTTATTGATTGTTAATATCAACTATGTTAATAGTTGTTACCGACAAATCTACAATTTGTCTTTACCAGAACTTAAATCTAGGTATATATCTAGGAAGACCCATCGTCCCTATCTTTTTCTCTGATGTAATAATATAATAATATAATATCTGATGTGATAATGATAATGTTTACGTATCAACACTGCTGTATCACTACATACTATAAAACAAAGTCGCCTTTTCTGTCCCTATATCCCTATGTGCGCTTAAATCTTTAAAACTACGCAACGGATTTTGATGCGGTTTTTTTCAATAGATAGAGTGATTCAAGAGGAAGGTTTATATGTATAATACATGCATAATATACTAAGGCAACATTGCTAATTTTAGAGGTTTCTAACGTGATGTCGTAAATTAACCTATTTTTTAGGCTTATTTAGCAATTAGCAAAAACGCTGCCTAACCCTACAAGTTAGATCAAATTAATGTACTACAGTATTGTACACCATAAAAAGGTCTACAAAAAAGTTCGCGATGGTATATGTTTATCTTTTAGGGATAACCCACATTAACCATTTTTATTGTTTACTTTTTACGTGAGAAAATGGCTTATTTACGAAGCTATTTTAAGCAATACGGCATTAATCCTTATCGAATTAAGTACCTTAAATACAGTGTGCAATTAATATAGATCAATATGGTTCCTTACAGCATGTAAATTAAAAAAATATTTTCGGAGATATTACAAATTTAAAATTTGCGTTTAAAAATGTGTAACGTAATAAAAATTGTGTGAATTTAGATATACCAAAGATAGCAGGAAATCTTCATAGTAAGTATAGGGGAAGAGGAATTGTTTTACTCCAAATTTAATGCGTGCAGGCCAAGGGCAGTAATGAATGAACCAAAAATACTGGATCGATTTTAATCATGTTTTCATTGAGTGACATAGGCATATATATTTTATGCCCGTGCAAAGTCGGAGCGGGCCGCTATGTTTTTATATACAACGTTCATATTTTTTCTGTAGTGTATTTAATTTAGTATCAGCATTGCACCCGTGCGAAGCTGGGGCGGGTCGCTAGTATCTATTAAATGCACCTTACTACACTATACACACACTTTTGTGTCTGTGTTTTATCCTGGTGTTATCTAAAAGTTATAATACCTAGATATTGACATGAAAATTGAGTCTGTTTTCATGTCTCCTCGCGATTCTCTTGTTATACTGAGTGACAGTTGATATCTGAAGGTCTCGGTTTCAGAATTTTGTTCTGGAAAACTTGTATTTATATTACTTTTTGCGGAATGTTCCCATAAACGAATTCCTGTGAATAGGTTTCAGTATTTTAGTAATTACATTTTCAATAGTAATTTATTGTATAGTGATAATGGTGATTTTTTCCAATTAACCAATACATTTTCCTATATTTGAACTCCAATTACTCTCTTTCCTTTTTTACATGTCTTTCCAACAAGTTTTGCAAAAAGATTCATTCCAAGAAAATGAGCGTTGTTGCTAAATGGGATTATAGTATTACTTATTGTTATTGGTGTTTGTGCGGTTAGATTATACGTGATTATACGTTTGGGTTCAATTATTTATATTGTCAATTACCTGTGGTATTGTATAGGATTATTTAATTGTTACTCTTAATGTCTGTGTTATTGTTCTAAACAGCTTGTTGGATATCTACAACCAATTTCTCAGTGAGATAGACAAAGCGAATGTTTAAATCCAATCCTGATTATAATATTAGTTGATGAAATATTAATGAAATGTTAAGTATACAAAATATGACTATATATAGGGCGTAAGGATATGTAAAAAATTGAAAAAAAAAAGAATTTCAAAATTAGATACAAAACTTAATGGAAATTTCAATGAAAATTTCATGGAAAAACCATTAATTCTTTAACTAAAAAAAAATATCAATCGAAACTAAAAACATTCCGGAAAAATGACAAAATAACAGGTCAATTGAAAATTCTGTATGTAAAGAATTACATCCATATGTTTTTTAGTTAGCCCTAACCCTCAAAAGATGCGTGTATAAAGGAATTTCGCGTGTTGATAAAATATTGCTTTTTGAAGGGAAAAAATACAGTTGAAGCAAAAACTTGGCTTGATGCCGAGTTTCCGGACACTGCCCCAGGAAAATCAACCATTAAGGATTGGTATGCTAAGTTTAGACTTGGTGAAATAAGCACCGAAGGCGGCGAACGTAGTGGACACCCAAAAGAGGTTGTTACCGACGAAAAAATCCACAAAATGATTTTGAATGACCGTAAATTGAAATTAAATGAAATAGCAGACACGCTAAAGATATCAACTGAACGTGTACATCATATCATTCACGAATATTTGGGTATGAGAAAGAAGATCAGTGCAATGTGGGTGCCGCGCGAGCTCAATTTTTGACCAAAAACAACGACGAGTTAATGATTCGGAGCAGTGTTTGAAGATGATCAAGCGTAATAAACTCGAGTTTTTGCGTCTATATGTGACAATGGACGAAACATAACTCCATCATTTCACTCCTAAATTCAATCAACAGCGACTATTACATAGCGTTATTGGGCCGTTTGAGGAACGAAATCGCCCAAAAATGGTCGCATTTGAAGATAAAGAAAGTGCTGCTTCACCAAGACGATGCACCGCGTCACAAGTCAATGAAAACTATGGCAAAAATCCATGAATTGGACTTCGAATTGCTCCTTATCCACCGTATTCTCCAGATCTGACCCCCAGCGATTATTTCCTGTTCTCAAATCTCAAAATAATGCTCGCTGGGAAGAAATGTTCGTCGAATGAAGAGGTGATCGCCGTAACTGAGGCCAATTTTGAAACAAAGGACAAATCATACTACAAAAATGGTATCGAAAAGTTGGAGGGTCGCTATAATCAGTGTATCAACCCTTGAAGGGAATTATGTTGAATGAAAAAAACAAATTTTGCCAAAAAAATGTGTTTAACATACGTGGTAAGCCGGGGACTTTTCAATTGACCTGTTATTATCGATAATATCGAAATATATTTAGAGTAAATCAACTCAAAAACCTGTACAAATTTACTAAAAGCACCACAAGCTTTTTGCCATGTCCATCATTAAAAGTACGACCAATGGAATAATTGGAAACGTAAATAGGCCTTACTCGAACGTTCAATAAACTTTTATTTATTGCTCGACGACAGTCAAATAGGAAATTAAAATCAAGCCTCCATCAAGACCCGAAACATTTTCTACATAAGTGTTTTCTACTGCTAATCTTCCCTAATTGAACTCTACAGCAAACGAAAAGGAAATTTCACAGGCAAAATCGAGCAATCAAGTTTATTTTCCATAATTCTGAACTTACATCTCCGCGATAAAAAATCCAATCCCGTCGTCCTACATTTTTATAATACTATTTCGCTTTTCATTATATTTATAGGGAATTAATGTTCCAAATCCATAATTAACAATAATTGTTGTTATTAGTGAATTGTTTGTTGTTATTGGTAATTGTTCTTTTTAATACATATACTTAAATAACTTAACTTTTGGTGTCTTGGTGTTATTGTCTCATGGTTAATTCGTTGGTAAAAAATATAATTCTGACTGGCATTATGGGTTCCATAATTGGCAACTGTTCGATTCATTTAATATCACTTATATTAATTTTCACAGAAATAGATTTTATTTCTGTCTCTCTTTTTTTTTGTTTCTTTTGTCTTCTTTCTAAGGACTCTTCCAATGATTCATTATTAAGGCCTTTTTATTTATTTACTTATCTTACTGTCCATCATTGTTATACCTCTAAGTCTGTAAATTGATTTGTATACTCTATTTGTTACATCGTTTTTCCAATTCTGGGACACATTGACTTATCTTGGCTTCCATTACCTTAAGTTTCTATATCCAGATATTTAAATGGATATGTATTATTTCTAGTTCTCCTATCGCCATTGTTTTCGTTTCTCTTTAAATCGTTATCATGTCTTATCCCCTTCGTGTCATATTCCACTTGTTTATCTTCCACAAAACCTCCTATCGACATTGCTATATTTTTATAAGTTTTAAACCATATATATAGTCCTTTATAGCAATTCAAAAATAAATGAATGCCATTTTATTGATAAACCTAGAACACAATGAAGCTTAATTCGTATTTTTCCTTAATTAATCGATTAAAGCAGCGAGAGAAGATTCTTTTGCCGCTGCAGCTACGCTTAATTTGTCCTGCTGCTGCTGCCACCAGCTCGAAAATTAAATCAAGTTTTGCCGTAAAACCGACGTAAAACCATCCCGTAACAGAATTAACTTAAGACTTAGAACCAAAGTCGTCCTGCAGCTCCGGAATTTGCAGATTACCCGCGGAGATTACGACCCTTAATTTATTTTTCTCCGGATCTAAAAGAATATTTCCCTTTAAATCTGAAAGTTGGAGGAGGAAGAGTTAAGAAAGCCCTCATCAATTCAGCGGGACTTTAGGTAAGAGAACAGTAGTTTCAATAAAATGATAATAGATGTCAGGCAAATCGTTTTTTATAGGTTAAACCTTTACTATATGCGAGCAGAAAGCTACAATACGCTAGTATTAATATAAATAAGTGGACCCAGACATGTAGAATAAAGGATAAAAGGATTATATCACTGCATATTAAATTCACCTACAACCAAACTGTTCATATACCAATAGATAAGAATAATATCATACAGTAGCATACAGAACTTCATTAGAAAGATAATATCAAAAAGGAAATAAAGGAACTCGAGTTAAAATACGAAAATATGTATTGGTTATTTTGATGAAAATCTAAATTATACGTTCAAGATAAGTTGTTTCTGTTCAAGCAAATACTAAACCTATATACACCTATGGAAATGAGTTATATGGATGTTCTGCGAGAAATAGTATCAACGTAATACAAGTATTTCAGAATAAAGTCCTGAGAAGTATGGTGGATGTACCCAGATACTTAAGAACAGTTCGACAAGACATGGAAATACTACACTCCCATATTAACACTGAAGTGCTGCAACGCTTGATTAACACTAAGACGCAGACTTAAGAAAACCAAACCGTGTGATCTTGTGTAGTTACATCGTGAACTAAATAGCAAAAACACTCAAAAGTAAA
Source organism: Rhynchophorus ferrugineus (assembly GCF_030347505.1). Classification (NCBI taxonomy): domain Eukaryota; kingdom Metazoa; phylum Arthropoda; class Insecta; order Coleoptera; family Curculionidae; genus Rhynchophorus; species Rhynchophorus ferrugineus. The sequence continues at coordinate 42,212,330 of NW_027472585.1, forward strand.
ACTAAGTCTTATTTTATTAGATATTAAGTAAGGGCCAGTGGTACTTCCTAGATAAGTACCTAGTTTTAAGTCACTATAGAGACAAATTGTAAGTTAGCCCGCAACGACTAGTAATAATTAGCGTTGGGAACTATCGACTGATAATAGTTGAAACAGTCGATAGTCGCAAAATAGTCGAAATAGTCGATAGTCAAAAAACTAGCGACTGAAAATAGTAAGTACTATTTTATTTTTTATAAATAGTTTTTTTTCAATCGTGATGTCAGACGAGAGTTTGTGAGAGAGAAAAGGACGGAGATAGTTGCTTGGAACAGTTAATTTTATATGTACTTATATTTTCCAACGGTAGTATAAGCGAGACGGAGATGTACATATAACTTCACTCACTAACTTTAAAAAAGAGAAGAAAAAAAATACTGAATACTATTAACATTCAATTAATAATTTCATTTTAAACGAAGTAGAATTACTTTTATATTTGAATGGATATCTGTGGATCGATAAAAACGAATGGAATTATTCTATGGGATGGAATAATTCCCCACAAAAACTTTATCGTATTTTAATATGTTAATTGCTATTTTTAAATAATATACTATAATACATTTAGACAATAAAATAGAACTTAAAGAAAAACTAAAGAAACTTAAAATATATACCTAATCATGGAAAAAAAACTAATCCATGACATAATGAAAAATGATCCCACAATAACTACTAGAGCTTTTTTAAATAAAGTAAATGCTTTATTTATTATTGAACGAAAATATTTTTTAACAAAAATCGAGAGAGTAACCGAAATATTACCTATTATTGTCATAAAAACAGTCAAAAATATTTTACTATTTATCATTCACAATTTTAATCTTTTTACCTTATAACATTAACAATCTTGAAGAATATCGTTCCAAAATGCTGCTATATTAATATACAATATATTATTATTTACAAGATAACTATTTAAAAAATTATAAAACTATATATATTACATATAGAACTATGTAAGCATAAATTCGGTACATTTTTGTCAAGGTCGCGGCTAGGACGACAGATCCAGAACGTTAAAAATCAGTCAAATGAAACTAGTAGAACCAAAAATAGTAACTAAAAGTACACGACTGAAACAATCGATAGTAAATAGTAAAACCATCACTGGGACCGTAAATAGCGAATACAGTCGACTGAAACAGTCACTGGTAAAAAGTAAACAATGACTAAACAGTCGATAATCGTTTTTGGTCGATAGTTCCCAACACTAGTAATAATACATTAACAAAAATACTCTATTTTATTGTTCAACCTGAACATTAGATTTTTGTTTGAATGGAACAATTTTTTAGATAATTAAACAAATACTATAAGATTATCACAAGGTGTATCTAAAAATTTACAAGAAAAAGTCCTGAAGCTCTACTGCAACGTCACCTATCAGGTCCGTTTGTAAATCTTAGCCATTCTCGAATCGACATAAACATTCACAGAAAATCTTATCAAAATCGGGCCAACCGTTTAGGAGGAATTCAATTACATATACACCTACAGAAGAATGTTAGATACAAAGACAATTATTAGGAGAACATTGTCTTGGTTTCTTCTTTTAAGATTCAGCGATGTTACTTTAAAATATTAGAATTTTCTAGCAGAATTTTTTTCTTCTGAAAATGTTGAACCTTTTAATCAAATAAGACATATTTACAATTATAGACAAATAAAGAGTCCATTTTCTAATCAAAAATATTTTCTTACTTAGACCGGAAAATCATCGAGTCATTCATTACAAATTTCAGTTCGAACAAACTATATCCATTAAAATCATTAATAATTTGCAACAAAACAATTTAATTTGGTTATACTTTGTTAATAATATGGTTTTGTTATTTATTGGTGCATGCTGGATAAATATAGGATGCAATATTTTAATTATTCTCGTTCTCCATGTATAGGGATACATTGATTATTTAGATTGAAACAAATGACCCTTTGTTGCATTGTTTAGTATATTCGTAATAATATAATAACTATATATAATTTGAAACCCTGTTTATTTTAATATATATATATATATATATATATATATATATATATATATATATATATATATATATATATATATATATTAATTAGTCATTTTTATAAAAATATATAAATATTATATTGCATAATTGTTTTAATAATTCTCCCAAAAAATATTTATATACTCTAAAATAACTGTATAACTAGCGAATAATAATACTGAATAATAATAGTGAGAATAATAATACTAAGATATATAATGAATCGACTTATTTTATCATATTTTCACCATATATAACCACTGAAGGCTAGAACTAATAAATTTATTTCTAAAAAAGTATTCGATATTTTTGCTGGGAATTTAGATAACACATGGACTGAAAAGTTCCGGGCGCAACAAAGGAAAAGTTTTTTTTTGCTCAAAATTGGCTTTATTTATCAACGTAATCTTCATCAAGAGCCACACAATTACCAGCGCTTGTTTTATATTTCAAAACCACTTTTGTAGAACGATTTATATTGTGCCTCACAAGAGGCTCTCACCAGTTGCCATCCACTCAGATGATCGTTTTGATTCCGGAGTGAAGTGATGGATCAATGTTGCAAAAATGCCGGTATGTTACGTTTAACATGACCAAACACTGCTCACAATCATCAACATGGTCTTGTTTTTGGTCAAAAATGGGCAAAGGCGGCGCACATGATCAGAGCTTCCTCTTAAAATCAATCATTAAAAATGATTTTCCGATTTTTTCTTTATTTTCTGGCGTTACCACCTCATTTGGGCGTCCATTGCCTTCTGCATCATCGGCGTCTCTACGACCACGTTTGAAGTCAGCAAACCAACGTTTTATTGTTGTTTCTGACAGAGCCGTCCACTTATAACACTTATCAAGCCATTGCTTCGCCTGAACGGTATGTTTTCCCATCAACAAGTAGTGTAGATTAAAGCACGAAATTGTTTACTGCTTTCTTTTGAAGGTGAGAACTACTGTTGAACTACTGGTGAGTTGTGACTAACTGAAAAAGCGGTGAATGCAATAAAACTAGAGTTTTCAGCCCTTGTGTTAATTATGTTAAGAATTTGAACGTTAAGTGTATGAAATATTTTTTGATTAACAAAGTTATTAGAATTATAACAGGGAAGTGTGAGGAATTCGCTTTTAATGTAATATAGTAAAAAGACAGAACTCTAGTAGTAATCTTATTATATTAAAGGCACTAATGAAATGTGAAATGTAGTAAAGTAAATATTTGGTCAATGAAATGTTACGTCGAGATGTCAAGTGCCTCAACTTCTTGACAAACAAGAACTAATGAAATGTTTTCACAGCAAAATCTTTTCTTTACAGGTGCCTTTAATAGAGATTTAAACTGACCAATCAAGTTACTTGAATAGGCGATTATGACCCCATCTAGATATTGGACCTAGCGAAATTTTTCTCCAGAGACCCCTATTTTGTTTTCTCTCTATTTCTCTGTGATCATAACTTTTATATTTTATTTTCGTTCGCTTAGTTGCCTTATTGTTTCCAAGCTTTTGAACGATAGTATAATTAAAAATCTAGACAATAACTAACAGGTCAATTGAAAAGTCCCCGGCCTGACACATAGATGACGCTACTAGAATTAAATCCATATGTTTTTTAGTTAGGCTTGACTGAAGCAACTTTTGTGATTGTGAAAATAAATGGATAAAAAGGAATTTCACGTGTTGATAAAATATTGCTTTTTAAAAGAAAAAATACAGTTCAAGCAAAAACTTGACTTGATGCCGAATTTCCGGACACTGCCCCAGGAAGATCAACCATCAAGAATCGGTATGCTAAGTTTAGACGTGGTGAAATGAGCAGCGAAGACGGCAAACGTAGTGAACGCCCAAAAGAGATTGTTACTGACGAAAACATTTAAAAAATCCACAAAATGATTTTGAATGACCGTCAATTGAAATTGAATAATTATTTGTGTATAATATACGAATATTTGGGTTTGAGAAACCTCTGTGCAAAGTGGGTGCCGCGCGAGCTCACTTCTGACCAAAAACAACGACGAGCTGATGATTCTCGGCAGTGTTTGAAGATGATCAAGCGTAATAAACCCGAGTTTTTGCGTCGATATGTGACAATGGATGAAACATGGCTCCATCATTTCACTCCGAAGTCCAATCGACAGTCATCTGTGTGGACTGCACACGATGAACCCGCTCCAAAAACGCAACAGTCGGCTGGCAAGGTTATGGCGTCTGTATTTTTATGTAGAATATGTTTTATTATGGTAGGCCTATGACTTTTCAAATGACTTGTTATATAGAGAATAAAAAGGACCAGTAGAGACCAATCGAAATTCAAAGAACAGTTATTGTTTAAGTTCCAAGGCCCGAGGGAAAGTTCAAAATTAACCTAAAAGATGCGAAACGAAGCTCCCGAAAGTTTTCCGAAACTGGAAATGGCCGCAGCGGCTCTGTTTGCCATCAGAAAATCGACAAACGAAGCAAATAAACAACAAGAGCGAAATCGTAGTGTACACATCGGTTAGATTCCCAGGACCGAAACACGCAAACCAAATAAGCTTCTTGGCTTATATTCCGCCCTCATTCTAATTCGACTTAACTGGGATTATTTACGATTAGGTCCGCGATCGTGCCTCAACGCCAACCGTCAAGATTTAGGCTTCGGATGGGTGTACACCGAAAAAATCCCACCGAATGCTTCGCCAGAACTCAATATGTATGTTGTACATTATCCCATTCGTTTGTATTTTCCCTTTCTGATTCACTACACACGTCTATATTGAACAACATACACACATAAAAGAAAATATGGTCCTTTCAACAAAACCGTGAATTCACGTCAAGTCCCCGGCCCGACGCATAGATGGCGCTACTAGAATTAAATCCATATGTTTTTAGTTAGCCCTATCCCTCAAAAGATGTGTGTATAAATATGGCAGCTCTCGGATCATTAGTTTGTGAATTATAGCATTTTGAGTGAAGAATAAAATATCAGTATTTTTTCTCGTTTTTTATAAAAAAATATTAATTGCTTGAAGTTAATTACTTGCCTTACATTTCTACTATTTGATTAATAAGTTACATACAATTCGTATTTAACTTCTAAAAAAACATGTGGTGTCTCATATTTCTCAAAGTTATGCTATATTTATTACACTACTACTTGTTTTGTACGTTGTTAGAGCACGAAACATCGACCATGTAAAGTATCTTTCTTATAACCCTAAATATAAGAAGTGATGGGTATATAGTTACCATTATGCCACCCTTTTTACATCGAAGAATATATAGTCTGTTCAAAGTTTATTTGTATATGCGTCATCGAAATTTGTGACGTCAAAACGTCGCAGTATTGCCACATCAACTCTGAGTTTTTGTTACCTCCATTCACCGAGCCATCTAATTTACCCTATAGGTTAGAGTTACAATCTCTTATCAGGACGCGTTTACGCGTTCCAACTAATTGTGTCTCTTTTTAACTAGAATAAAATGAAAAGGACATTTTTATTCTAAAACTAATTTACAAATTGCGGCAGGCAATACATTAAACATCTTGATGACGCTTATACAAATAAACTTTGAATAGACTATATATGGTTAATAAAGTTCGAATGTTTATAAATTAGTCTTTGTGATTATTATTGTTCATTAGTAAGAGTATAAGCAGGCTAGGAAGACTAAATGTAAGACTAATCCATGTTGAACAATAGTTCCAGTCTTAATAAACACACAAATGTAAAGAAAAATAATGAAAAGCAAATATAGCAAACAATCAAACATAAATGAATGAAACTTATACACTATCAGTAGATAAAAATGTGAATTACTACAACCGTTTTCGCTCTGTATACCATTTCCAGAATATTAAACATCCGATTTAAAAGACCAGACGAGTTTTTTAACACTCTGACATCATAAAGCTAATTAAGTCCTATCGTAGACGTCGGACAAGCAACAGAAATCTCGGTATTTACGCAGAGAGTCGTTTATTTGGACTTCAGTCTAGTTGAAAAACCAGCCAGACTAGACTTATTTGTCGCTTATCCTCATCGGGGACAAGAAGCGCGCGAAACAGAGAGATTATCCCAGGGAAAACATTTCGTTTTTGCCTAGACTGCCATTCCCGAAGGATCAGTTCAGCAGCACCAACAGATTAACTTATTTAATTTGGAATCATACCTAGACTTTTGTCATTTTCTCTTTCGCCAAGTTGCTCGACTTTATTTGTGTCTTAGTGTCGGTTAGCTTTAATACTGAGTTGATCATTTCTTTTAAGTTTTTTCAATTTGTTAAGTGTTTTTATATCAAGGTTTTTATTGAATTAGTTTTTTGAAAACACCTATATTTTTTAAGATTCAATGATGTTTTCAAGATATTAAGTTTCATTTAAAATACTACCTGTTGACTTGGTACTTATTTTTCACCTTAACTTGTATTTTTTTATTTTATTTTTCATACACACTACAAATACTGTCGCTTACAATGCCCTGGGAGTTCCTCAGGGTAGTGCTCTATACCGCTGATATCCTAAAAACAAAAGACACAGTACTTGGAACATTTGCTGACGTCACAGTCATTATGGTAAAAAATACATATGTATCTGCCTAAATATTCTACCAAGAATGGACTAGAGATTCGAAAATATAGCTTTAATCTGTTCGTGTATATTTTGTTTTACTACGAAAAGACAAAAACCTAATTATACCACATGCCCAATGTCTCCAGCAGAATCAGCGAGATACTTTGGTATCAATCTTATGGTACATTCATTTCGAAATGCCATGTAAGACAGAAAGTAAACAGATTAGACTCAAAATTAAACAACTGTAATGGTTAGACGGAAGAGATTACCGACTAAACCTCAATGGGACCGATATATCAGTCAATCAGAAAGCCTATTTGGATTTGTGATCTGGAAATATGGGATTGCACTAAGTCATCAAACGAATTCCAATTCTTCGATTAATTACTAATGCTTATAATAATCATACATAATCAACGAAGAACTGCTCAATGACCTCTAAACTAAATAGATTCACGAGAAGTTATTCAAGATTGTACTAAACGTGTCTAATAAGTTTTTTCTAATTCTAATTTTATTTCAATCAGACTGGCGAAAAGTACAAATAATATTAAAAGTAACCAATCTGTTTGTCTATATACCTCTTATCGCCCTAAAAAAAATATACTGAAAGCAGTTCGTGCAAATTGCTGAAAACAGCTATTCAACTCGTGGCCATTCTTCCTTAATACAGGGTTTTTAGTTTTAAATTGAATTAATAGTTTTAGTACATATATTGATAGTGATAGCGATGATGATCTAAGACTATATCCGCTAAGGTCTATTGTATCTCTAACTGATTGGTATACTGTTAAGGAGTAGAGAACCATGGATAGCCTCTTCATTATAAATAGAGTGGCTAGATTCTGAAAAACCCAAGTGGCTAATGGGCTTACAATTATGATTATACTATTGTTCACATCGAACTTATATTAGCAATATAAGAACCATATAAAAAATTACCTAATCAAACTGTGATAATCTTCATTAAAGTAGGAACTAAACTAAATTTTCTAATTTCTTATTAAATAAAGTTCTTGAAAATGTTTTAGTCTTAAAGTATCTGCAGGAATGTTTATAATATCGCTGATTCGGTCATTTAATCCATTAGGTGTAAGAAGCTGGAAACTCTTAGAACATACTACAATTATGGAAGCATTTGGGATTCTCCTGCTTTATTCATTTCAATAGAGATACTAAAAACATAACTAAGTTCATCTTAAGTTATCACATGTTTCACTAATATTGGATGAAGACCCAACAAAATCAAATCAAACTCAAAACTGCTGAAACCTACAGAAACTATGCTCATAAAATCGTATCATATATATTTATTGCTCTTACCAAGTGATCAATTTGAACTACGATTTGATCGAAAAACGTTCATAGTACAGCCAAAGATATGATAAGGTAATTGTGCAGCAATACCAATCAAACAATTGTTAAAATCATTTGGAGGTGAAGTTTTATCGCAATCGCTGTACTCTGCAGACCTGACTCCATCCGACTATCGTATTTTCACATCGATGGGACACGCACGTGCAGAGCAAAGATTCGCCGATTTTCCACGCGTTAGAAAATAACTTGACGAATGCTTTAGCTCAAGGAATAAATTGTTATGTTAAATTGCTTGAAAGGTGACCAAAATATATAAAATGGAATAGTCATACTTTGAATAATTATATTTTAACTATATATAATTTAAATAGCGGATATTAATTACCGACACAACTGGCAATTGTATGCTATTACAATGTAGGTTACGAAATATGGTTAGGATATCAACAATGAATGCATCTTTGTAAATAACTGATAGGGCTGCTCCAATATTAGATAAGAATGATATTTATTTTTGAAGAAGAATTGTTTGAAATTAAATAGTAGGTATGAGGAAGGAAATGTATTTATCAGTTTGATCCAATATCGCTACATCTCCAGAAAACAATTCTAATACTACATCAAGAGCATTTTGGCTACGTAGGGAAGTAATATGGCCGATGACAGTCCCCTAAATAGAAAGGTTCGAGTCGCTTCTTGGAAATTTAATTAGTTTTACGTCGTCTCACCGAAAACAATATCGTTAGAGGCTTTGAGGCGTTGAACTATCTGTCGGGCAATAAACTCCAGACAGCTAAGCCAATTTTCAACTACGCTAACGCTGTAGATATTGAGTTTATGACGTTATTGTAGAGCGTTTGTCTTGTCGCTTTGTGACTAACCAGATAATTCGATTTAATTTACTGGAAACATATATTTTATCAAACATACGCAAGCACACTTTATACATCCTCTATAGTTGCGCGTCAGTTCCTCAGTTCCTCTCAATTGTTTTTTGTGATTCTTGTAAAAGATATAAACTAGCATCGGGTACTATCGACTGAAAGTAGTAGAAACAGTCGAATCAGTCGATAGTAAAAAAACTAGCAACTGAAAATAGCAATTACTAATTTAGTAAAATGCACACTGTTTTTCCATTCAGTGATAACAGACGGAGATATACGAATTCTTTCTCGTACTAATATTGAGAGAGGAAAGGACGGAAATAATTGTTTCTCTATTATCTAATTATATATATTGTATTGTAACCGATCAATTGAAAAGTCCCCGGCATGGCACTACTAGAATTAAATCCATATGTTTTTTAGTTAGCCCAAACCCTCAAAAGATGCACGTATAAATTTGACAGCTGTCGGATCATTAGTTTGTGAATTATAGCATTTTGAATGAAGCAACTTTTATTATTGTGAAAAAAATGGATAAAAAGGAATTTCGGGTGTGAAAACGACGAAAGCATTTAAAAAATCCACAAAATGATTTTGAATGACCGTAAATTGAAATTGAATGAAATAGCAAACACTCTAAAGATATCAACTGAACGTGTATATCACATCATTCACGAATATTAGGATATGAGAAAGCTCTGCGCGAAGTGGGGACCGCGCGAGCTCACTTTTGACCAAGAACAACGGCGAGTTGATGATTCGGAGCAGTGTTTGAAGACGATCAAGCGTAATAAACCCGAGTTTTTGCATCGATATATGACAATGGATGAAATGTGGCTCCATCATTTCACTCCAAAGTTCAATAGACAGTCATCCGAGTGGACTGCTCCTAATGAACCCGCTCCAAAGCGTGGGAAAACGCAACACTCGGCTGGCAATTTTATGGCGTCTGTATTTTGGGGTGCGCATGGAATAATTTTCATTAACTGCCTTGAAAAAGGAAGGACCATCAACAGCTGTATGAAAAAAAAGTGCTGCTTCACCAAGACAATTCACCGTGTCACAAGTCAGTGAAAACGATGACAAAAATCCATGAATTAGGCTTCGAATTGCTTCCTCATCTACCGTATTCTCCAGATCTGGCCGCCAGCGATTATTTCCTGTTCTCAGATCTCAAAATAATGCTCACTGGGAAGAAATTTTCGTCGAATGAAGAGGTGATCGCCGAAACTGAGGCCTATTTTGAAGCAAACGACAAATTGTACTACAAAAATGGTATCGAAAAGTTGGGTGGTCGCTATAATCAGTGTATCACCCTTGAAAGGAATTATGTTGAATAAAAAAACTAATTTTGGCAATAAAATATGTTTTACTATGGTAGGCCTGAGACTTTTCAGTTGATTTATTATATCAATGTATTTGTGATTTTTTATTACACCTAGCCTATCCCGAGATATAAAAAGCACTCATTTCGTTTATACCTCAACTGCAAACGTCACCATATCATATAGTGTAATCTTATAAATCTTAAAATTTTCTGTTTTTTAACTATTATTATAACTCCATTCAAGATATTATCGAATAAATCACTTCGGTAGAACAAATCGTAACTACATTAAATAAATCACTCATTCAGTGTTGGCTAAAGTTTTAATCCTAAGCCGTGTTCTTTCCTATATCCGAATTTTCAGCGTGGAGATATATATCAGGACGTCGGAAAGCTGTTTATATTAAATCGCTACGTCGGATTATTCATTCGAAAAAATCTGGTAGTCGATCCGGAATCGTTTTTCTGTCATTTGAACTGTTGCGAAAATATGTTGCCGGAATGGATGGTTTTTGATTTCTAGGTCCAACGTGTGAAATTGGAACGCTCCATGGATCGATCATTCGACGGCTTTGTTTGTATATAAATTTGGTTGGGAACATTCGCGATTGATATCGGATACAAAGCTTTGTTTTTGGTTTGATTTTTTTCATCTTAGAATATGTAACAACTGTGACCTTTCCAATTTCTTTTTTAATATTTAATTCCTAACATTTTTCCCGTTACAATTAAAATACAAATATATCAACTGATTAATCAATAACAATCAAAGATTCTTAACATTTGACCAGGAGCCTTGAATAACAGATGTAACTGAAAATGCCTATGAGGGTAAAAATGTTCAGCTATATTCTTATCAGCTTATAATTTATAAGGTAATACAGTGAGCTATTGAAATCTTACATTACTGCCAGAATGTTTAGAGTCAAACAAGAAGAAGTTTACTCTACAATAAAAGAAGCTAAAGCAAGTGTACTACAAGCAAGTGTATTATGGCCAATCCTTTACCTATTCTACACATGTAATATACCACAAACAGAGAATATTACGATGGCTACATTTGATGATGATACTGCAATTCTTACTGCCGAAGACAATAGCGACGACAAAAATAATTGAACCCAAACCTTGAAAATAAACTTTAACGAAAGTAAATATGTGCATGTGTAGTTCGCATATTATCAGACCATAAAAACATCAATAGCAATAAATAATTCTTCATATAACAACACAAAGTACCTCGGAATGAATCTTGATGCAATACTTCGCTGGAAGGATCATGTAAAAACAAAAGGAATGATCTGGAACTAAAATATAGTAAAATATATTCGTTTGGTTTGGTTAGTAATATATGTCTGTATATTAAAACATATTGAAATATATACAAACTATTTCAAGAATTAAAAGTCACTACCCCTCTTAAATTGCTTTTAATTAAATCTAATTTCCATTACTTTTAAATAATCAATCATTCTTGATAAGATTAAATTATTACATATATTTACAATAATTAAATAAATACACGAATATATTGACTAATATATTTACAATAATTAAATAAACTATTGGCTTTTGAAAACTTGGGTCTTTAAATTAAATAATTAATACAAGTTTAAAACAATCAAATGTCATATAGTTACATACTTTAATGCAATAATCATTAAACACCCTCTATGAACTTATTTATAATTGGTAATATCAAGTTAACATATTTATTATTTACAATATTTGGAAAATGTATTGGCTAATTGGAAGAAATCACAATTCAGTCACAAGAAATTACGATCAGTACTATAAACTTTAACGAAAGCAAATATGTGCATGTGTAGTTCGCATATTATCAGACCATAAAAACTTCAATAACAATAAATAATTCTTCATATAACAACACAAAGTACCTCGGAATGAATCTTGATGCAAAACTTCGCTGGAAGGATCATGTAAAAACAAAAGAAAAGAACCGAAACTAAAATATAGTAAAATATATTCGTTTGGTCTGGTTAGTAATATATGTCTGTATATTAAAACATATTGAAATATATACAAACTATTTCAAGAATTAACAGTCACTACCATTCTTAAATTGCTTTTAATTAAATCTAATTTCCATTACTTTTAAATAATCAATCATTCTTGATAAGATTGAATTATTACATATATTTACAATAATTAAATAAATACACGAATATATAGACGAATATATTTACAATAATTAAATAAACTATTGGCTTTTGAAAACTTGGGTCTTTAAATTAAATAATTAATACAAGTTTAAAACAATCAAATGTCATATAGTTACATATTTTAATGCAATAATCATTAAACACCCTCAATGAACTTATTTATAATTGGTAATATCAAGTTAACATATTTATTATTTACAATATTTGGAAAATGTATTGGCTAATTGGAAGAAATCACAATTCAGTCACAAGAAATTACGATCAGTACTATAAACTTTAACGAAAGTAAATATGTGTATGTGTAGTTCGCATATTATCAGACCATAAAAACATCAATAACAATAAATAATTCTTCATATAACAACACAAAGTACCTCGGAATGAATCTTGATGCAAAACTTCGCTGGAAGGATCATGTAAAAACAAAAGGAAAGAACCGAAACTAAAATATAGTAAAATATATTCGTTTGGTCTGGTTAGTAATATATGTCTGTATATTAAAACATATTGAAATATATACAAACTATTTCAAGAATTAGCAGTCACTACCATTCTTAAATTGCTTTTAATTAAATCTAATTTCCATTACTTTTAAATAATCAATCATTCTTGATAAGATTAAATTATTACATATATTTACAATAATTAAATAAATACACGAATATATAGACGAATATATTTACAATAATTAAATAAACTATTGGCTTTTGAAAACTTGGGTCTTTAAATTAAATAATTAATACAAGTTTAAAACAATCAAATATCATATAGTTACATATTTTAATGCAATAATCATTAAACACCCTCTATGAAGTTATTTATAATTGGTAATATCAAGTTAACATATTTATTATTTACAATATTTGGAAAATGTATTGGCTAATTGGAAGAAATCACAATTCAGTCACAAGAAATTACAATCAGTACACAATAAATTGCTATTATATAAGCAAATACTGAAACCTATATAGACATACGGAGTTCAATTATGGGGATGTTCTGCAAAGAGTAACATAAACAAAATACAAATTTTTCAGAACAAAATCCTGAGAAGTATTGTGGTCGCACCCAAATTCTACAGGACTGACTGCTTACATCGAGACTTTCAGATACCCACGGTCAGTCAATAAATCAAGAGAATTGCAAGGGGGCATGAGGAAAGACTCCATTCTCATGAGAATATTGAAGTATTGCAACGTTTTAACGTGCACCAGGGCAGGATACAGACTCAAAAGAATCAAAACATCTGATCTTGTATATCTATAGTGTTGTGTAGTTAGGTGCATATAATAGAAAATACAGCAGTGACTTGTATAAACATTATTTCATCAGAAACTGAGATAGGGCCGATGGGTCCTTTTAGTTATATACCTAAATTTAAGTTATTATAAAGACAAATTGTAGATTAGTCGGAAACGACTAATAATAATGTAATAATTAAATAATAAATAATAAAAAAAGAGCTAGCATAAAGTTCCGTATAATCTTTAAAGTATTTTGTAAACACACACATACAAAATCCGTCGATGATTTCCCACTAAAATCCTCTTATAATACATCCTAAATCTAGTGCAACTGTAAAGAGACGTTACATTCTGTTCGCTCTTAATTTCTAACAGCTGCGGCCGCTCTCACACCACTTTCGAACGAATTTATCGTCAAAAGGTTTAAAACTCTCACACCGAACGAAGGAAAGTTTCCTCCTTCGCATTGTCGATGATATTACCGTTAAAGATTCCGCTCTTAATTCAATCTAATTCCCGTTTTTCGACCAATCGATCATTTCGCTAACGGTTAAACGACCGAAAATGAATAATTACGTTTTCATTTTTTCCAGGAAGAAAAACGGATATAGTTAATCGGTCCTTGAGAGTGGAAGTTGTTCTTTCATCTTGATGGATGCGTATTTATCATGTCTATCCGGTGATGAATGCGCTGAATGGAAATGAATAAAAAACGTTTTATTATTTGGAAAAAATGGTTGGCGCCAAATTACTTTATCATGAACTAATTTTTTATGCATATATATATTTTAAAGTCTCATTTTACCAACTATGGGTTTATCTGTTTAAAGTTTAACGTGGGCTCCGAACGACGGTCCTCAGCATTAAGCCTACCGACTGGCGAGTGTCCAACTTTTAGAAATCATCCTAGAAGACATTCGATCTTACCCAGCCTGGTTACTGGCGTGACTGGGATAAAGATCCTTGAAGGACAATCACAAATTTTAAACAATCACAATAAATTCAATGCAGGATTCGAACGTGCAGTTATCGCAACAGTAGGAGGACCGTCCCATCGCCTATACCACTGCGCCATGAAACCAGCTCATTAACTAATTGAAAGCTATTATAAAGTTAATTAAATTAAATCACTGCATTTAACATTAAGGATTTTAGTTTGTTTAAGTTTAATTATAGTTTAGATGCTTTTTTACTGAATAGGATTTATCAGATGACAGTGAAAGTTGAGAAGACTGCGCGTGCTTTAGCTTCTTTCCAAAAAGACTACCATATTCTTGACCTAAAATATACAGTAAAACGAGTTAAATACAGTAATTTTGGAAAAGAGTTACTTACCATGTTATTCATTAGACAGCAGGATATGTCTCAACCGTGCTTATTAGGATGTTTATTTTTTAGTTTATAATTTTAAAAGATACTAACATGATATCTTCTTATAAGGACTTAAATCATCTTGTACTGGTCACCTTATATTTTTTCATCAATAGACTTCGAAAATGGAGGAGGTTCTATGTTCCACTGTATATATTTTTAATGTATTTTCAAAATTAATTTTTTATTCGAAAGAGTGCACTTCCGAGGTGCTTTCGTTGGAACCAAGTCAGGTTCCGTTTAATCCGGTGGGAGAAAGGGGGGAAAATCGAGCGAAACCCTCAAATCTCAAAGGCACGTACAAACTTTTCACATATTTTTTTATCTAAAATAATCAGGTATTTGTGCATAATGTGATCGCTGAGCTGATGTGACGAAAAATTGGAAGTAATTTAGTATAAAACCATTTAGTTTGCTTTTTAAGCGTAAACCTTGTGATATAAGACGTCGGTCAAACAATGTAAGTATTTGTATGATGTCTAAATTAGAGCGTTATGTACACACGCGGATGTCGCAGCTTCGATTCTCAACGGGGCCAGGAACTTTTTTGTTCTAGTTTGGTTGGAAAATTTGTCAGATCACCTAGACTGGGTACCCCGGCTCCTCAAACATTCCTTATTCTTAATTATCGTTTCTTTATTGCTATTTTCCCTCAAAAAATTTAAACGACTTCAAAAAATAAATAAGGAACTCATGAAAAATTTAAAAATAATGAAACTTAGATTTTTAACACATAAAAAGGACGTTTTAAAATAAAATATGTACATAATAATCGTTGCAATATCTAAATAAAAATATGAAAAACTTTAATTAACCTATCTACTACACGTATTTTATATTCTACTATATACATACAATTTAGCTTTTTACCTTGAGCTTTTGGTTAACATATTGTATATTTACTAGCCTAAAATGAATGGATGATTGTACTTATAAGTTGAAATAAATCTACAGTCAATACATCATTATTGTTACAAAACAATAATTTATCTAGCTGTACTCTTATACCGATATATAAAATGTAATAATGTTTTGTTTTCCTTGTTTGTCATTAGATCATTAGGATGTCGTTGTTTTATATTATGATTATTTGATACAGCTCTACTTTTCTTAGCAAATTTATCACATAGCAATCGTTTAATGACATATCAAAAGTTTAATACATAGTATCATTCCCCACTTGTTACTGTCTAATTTCTTCTCTGATTCTCTGAATTTCACATTCTTCGACTACACTCTGAACAAGTTCTAGCTACATCTCACCTATAAAATATAAATTAAACCGTTACTAAAATATATCATGTTTAAAATAATTGTCTAATTATTACCAGTTACTACAATTTTTGCTACTATTCTTAATGGACAAATATAATTAATTTTCATGTTATCATTAAATTTTGACATATGTTGATGTTGTTGAAAATAGTGTGTTATAAATTTAGGCACAATAGTACCAAATCCGAAGATCTTTGTCAATTAATGTGTACTGAATCCATGCCGAATCTTCTCCGAATATTCGCGAATGGTCTCGTGTACGTACCGAACCATTCGCTTCGTTCATGTCTATAGTCACCATAAGACATAACAATCGGAGAATTTCCACCATCTGTAATACGCCTCGCTACATCTGCATCATTTCGCGCACTCAAATTACTCCCTTCCCTAATTTATAACCCGCAAGTTAGCAAAGATCACCTCCGATCGTTACGTCGGCATTAATTAACTACAACCGATGCCGTTCATCAATGGCTTTCGAGTGGCGTGTTTCTTTTTTGACGGCATCGATTCAATCGTCTGGAGTGGTGATTAACGAGATCGCGCGCGGCTGGCCTGAACGAAATGGTATCGCAGAAACTGGACATCCCCAAATGAAGAGCGACGATTTCTCTGGATAAAGATGGATGAGACGGTGCACTATGGGGAGTTAATGGCGCTCTTGTTTTGATTAATACAGCTGTCGAGGTATTTCGAATGTTACCGAAACATTTAATGGGCTAGTTAGGTGAGCACTTAGTGATATTTGTTTAAATAATGTCGGTTTGTTTGTTACCACGCTGTTAATTAAAATATAAGGATTGCGAGTTAATTGTTTGGCATATTGGCTCTTTCTTTCTTGAATCCCGTATCGTCAATACAACAGCAAGTCTACTGACGCTACACAAAAACTGTCAAAGCCGACTTGGTAGCGTAGTGGTAAAGGTGTCCACCTACTGTTGTGATAGCGCGGGTTCGAATCCTTCTGGGGCTTGGTCGTAAATTTTTGTTGGTTTTAAATATTTGTGATTGTCCTAGGCAAGAGTGCAAAATTCCACAAAGAAAATGATTCCAGTCACGCCAGTAACCGGGCTGGGTAAGATCATATGTCTTCTGGGACCTGTGTATTTAATTGTGATTTTAAGTCCTTCGATAATATATGCATTAGATCTACTATAATGTTAAAATAAATTATATTTGATAACAGTATTTTTCTTTAATTATTTTATTTAGATTAGAATTTTGTTGTATGTCAAGGCCAAACTGAACTAAAACTAAGAATTCATACGGCAACATTGCGAAATTTTGACGTCACAAATTTCGTTGACGTATATACAAATAAATTTTGAATAGACTGTATAAAAAGTTTTAATTACAAGTATTTCGTGAATCAATTAATTAATAATTCGAACGATATATACGTGTTTTGGTCGCAAAAAAACTGCGGTACTCAGTCGGCAATTTCTCATCTCGTTTTGTCGCTGATTTACGGCGCTATAGCCGCAAAAAAGCACCCTCACGCTTTGCGACTAATCACCCTAAACATTCGCAACGTTCTAGACCCTAATTAACGACCGCCGGGGCCATCTAGCCACGGCTTTCGGAAACCGCTATCAATTAAAATCATTTAATCGTCACGAGGACGAGATCGAAGCCGGCCAGTGCCCGTCAGCAAAAGCGCATCGAGCGTCGCTCGGAACCGAACGCGTTGATACGAGGGAGGCGACACATTTTCGTCGAATAAAGATGGATGGCCGAGGGCGGTCACTGTAGGAAGTTAATTGAACCGTTTTTTTGTTGCCTCGACCACTGTGTCAGTGGTGGAGGAGCACGGCGATGAAATGGGAGGGTAGAGGGATAGGGGGATGTATGGAGATTGGAATAGGAGGTATAACACGGAAATACTTTTATGTTTGTAACAGGTTTTAGGTATGGAAAGTAAAATATGTCTTGGATACACTTTTATCATTGGTTAAATATGTTGGATTGGTTGGTATGCACTTATACATGTATATATATATATATATATATATATATATATATATATATATATATATATATATATATATATATGTATGTATGTATGTATGTATGTATGTATGTATGTATGTATGTACGTATGTATATATAGTTTATCTAATGCATATATTATCAAAAGACTTAAAACTACAATTAATTACACACTTATAATAGTTTGTAGCTTAGGGTTGTGTTTGATTATATTTACACTGAACTATTTTCCATGTCACCTTTTGAGTTAGAGTTCTAGGCCCGTTTGTAGTTGTATCACCTGGAGGTCTAATCCATCTTATTAACATATTAATTCTATTTTCATTAGAGATCATATTTTCCTTTTACTCTTAGTTCTTGTGTCCGTTGGTACAGTAATTCCTTGTAAGAACATTTTTATATCACTGTAATTATCCTTCAATATTAGTATACATCTTTCTTGATAAAACTAGATTTAATCACTACATTCTCCTAAATGCATTTGCCATATCTTCAAAACGGTTACTATTATTTCTCCCTTGATAAATGTTAACCAAATGCTCAAGTATATTCTGAACAACAATGAAACATACCTGTGCACATGAATATTTTACATTCTACAATAACATTTCCTACAGTTTACATATATTAACTATTTACCCACCTTTACTTGTTTCCGCTCACATGACCCTGTCTCAGAAATTGGAATCTTAGAATATGCTTTGAGGCATATTATATTGAGAAAGTTTCATTCAACTGAATAACTAAGCTGTTAATTTCTTCTTCAATGTTTCTGACCGAGTTCATCCAAACCGAAGGTGTTATTTACCATTCCTGTTTCCAGCATGAAGTAAAATAAATCTGCAATGTAATAATTCATTACTGTTATGTGTAGCGACCTTGAGGCATGTCGCATTTTACATAGTGGAATAACGGTCTACAAAATACCCAGAAATATAATCCCAGATGTTGAACACCAGCAGCGCCAACTAGAACCCGATAACGAATAGCTGGCAACCCCGAGACGTCTATCTGGGATGTTATTGAAGGGTATTTCCAATCATTCAGTACCCGACCATCATTTGGTTTAGACGTGCCACCATCGACTGCCCAAGCCTCGTCTCCAGGCCAACACTGCTACCATCCGTTTTATCTATTTTGTATTTTCTACATTTCTTTATATTGCCAATAAATAACGGTTACATAATGTAAACACCACTGTTTCATTTCGTCTTAACTCCATTCACCTATTGATTCATATCAATTACCCTAAAGGAGTTTTCAACCACAATAACAACTTAAAACGAATTTACAAATTGCGGCAGGCAATATATTAAGCATCTTGATGTCGTATGTACAAAAAACTTTGGATAGACCATAGATACTAGTAGATAGACAATAGAAACTACATAAATTTATACAATATTCGAAGAGAAATGGCCACTGTCAAGATGTAACTCTCAGGGACCCTGGCCGAACAATATACCCCGCTCCGAAAAAGGGGCAATCCTTTTCAATCACATATAATAAACTCTAAACTGGAAAAGTGCCACGGGAGGACATTATCCGCATTTTTATCCGAGAAATCTGGATCGTTCCAGTTGCGGTAGCACGACCCTCGTCTTCTATCGGCTTTTTTTTATCAGGGATCGTTTTACGGTTATGGCGGGCCTTTAAATTGTATCGACTTGGCAGCTACAAAACGTTTTTTATTGCATCGATGTTCTCCCGGACAGATTCCGGCCGATAATGGAAGATAGTGATCGGCATCTTGTCGGTTTCCGATGACGGTTTTACTTGTTCGGTGAATTGTAAGAGAATGTGTACGCGTCGTTGACGAGAAGATTTTGCTGTTGAACAGATATTTTTATGTACCATTAATTTATTTAAGAACTAACAGATCATTCTGATCAAGAATTTCAATAAAATTCTTATAAAGCCCTCTACAACTTTCAATAAAAACTTATTAAAAGCTCCTTCACCATTTTTATTTTTTAACGAGTTTTAAAATACTAAATTAAGACTATAATGATATGGTTATTAACAAGAAGTATATAATATAATGTTCTATTAATAACAGTACAATATTTCGCAAAAAATTATCTGGAAACATTATTTAATGTACTAGCGCATTCGCCTTTTTATTTAGTGATAATTTATAATAAAAACACCAAGCATATGATCTTGATATCAATTAATAGAAAATGTTTTCTAAATATAATCTATCTTTGCACCTACTCTATTGATAACAATAAGATATTTTCCGCGAAATAATCATTTAATGTACTAAATTTATAATTAAACAACGCATTCACCAATTTGTTCAAAAACTCCTTCGGTATTAAGTAAATTAGATTCTTGGTTATTTTTTGAAATAAATTGTTATTTCTGTTAATATCGCGTATGTTTTATTTGACACATTAATAACGTATTAATTTGAACAAAGCATAACACATTTAATATTATTAAGTGGCGCCTTCACCATTTGATCAAAGCTCCTTCGCCATTAAACACTAAATTAGACTCTGATATAAATAAGATTATTTTTAATAGATAGTATATTATATCCGTAATCATTTTGGATATTAGTTTAACAATCTGTTAATAAAAACCCATAAAACTCTCGCCTGAAGAAAGCATATATCTTCGTTGCTTTAGCAATAACGGAAACCATCAAAGGAATGGACAAGATGCTGGGAAATCCTCCGAATAAACTCCTCGGAAGAACATTGGCGCAATAAAAAACACTTTGTAGCTGCCAGGGCGGCCCAATTTAAAGCCCCAACATAACAGTAAACCGATTCCTGATAAAAAGAGAAAGCCAATGGAAGACGAGGGTCGTGCCACCGCAACGGGAGCGTTTCGAATTTCCCGGGGAAAAATCCAAATAATGTCATTCGGGATGCCTTTCCGCTTTCAAGTTTGTCGTCCACTTGAGTGGACATTATTCGTCAGTTATACAGTGTTATTATTATGCGATTAAGTATTTATATTAACAAGCTCTGACTGTAATAAAATTGTAAAAACCACTGTCATGTTATTCTTGATTGGATTGAAACAGTGGATCTTCATTTTCATATTAGACACTCGCCGACAAAACTTTAGCACATTTTACAATAATAATTAATTTAACGATGTTGAACAACTAAAAAATGGTATCCAAAATGAATGGAAAGGATTAGATCAAGGTCAAATCCAGAAAGCAATCCAAAAAAGGTTCGGGGATAGCAAACCTGCTCTCTTCTCTGATCTGCCCTTCTAGCAGACTTCCCATCTCCATCAAATGCTTATTTTACAACATGTTAATTCGGTCCGTACTCCTCTATGGATCTAATGTCTACTTCAAGTTTGTTACACCCAACCAGGTCAAACGGCTTCCACGTTTTCCAAAATAAGCTCCTCAGGAGAATATTAAATGCTCCATGGTTTGTCAGAAATAATCAAATTCATAGGGAAACTGACACTTCAGAAATCAAGCACTTCATATCTCAGTCATTCCACAAACAACAACTCAGCTCAAGTTCTTCTGAAAACGCGCTTGTTCGCGAGCTGGTCGACATGCTGGGAGCTTAGCATCGCGTCACCGCCAAGCTCCCCCCCTTTTCCAGGCTGAAACGACCTCATCCATCGCTACAGTCATAACTTTTGCCCCCATACAACAGTACCCAGTTGTGTGTTAACTCAGTTTTACGAATCAATAGAATCGCCGGGCCCTCGTGCCCAATAACGGCTGTCCGATCAGCGGGTGCCATATCCCCAAATTTAATGCAGTAGCAGTAGTGATCCACAGGGGTCAACTGTGAGGCGGTTTAGTATATTGGTAAGCCCAGAGGCAGTCTCACATAACCCGGTCCAACTTGTCACTCCAGGGCAAGTCTCCGCGACCAGGTATGCGTCATGCATTCCACCGCCTGGTTTTTAGGCCAGAACAAAAAAAAATTAGATCAAGTTTATGTTAAAAACATATATGAAATCCGGCGGAAGAATCTGATTGAAATTGTAAAAAATCTACTCTTTTATATTTTTTCACGTAACGGTGCTATAGTTTTGTCGCCAATTTCGAAGGACACGGTTTTACGCGGAACCTATGTGTAAACTATAGCTGTTTCTTTGTAATGTTTGTTTCATGAATGCTAATAACAGTTTACATGACTAATTATATTTAATCGCTGAATTTACAATCGAATAATTTATTTTTTATTAAAATTTGCTGGCTGAAGTTTTGTCGCTGGATATACTAAAGAAACAGTAAATATGAGACAGTAACCAACATATTCTTAAAATTAAACAATAATTTCCCAGAACCTCAGGAGATCTACCCTGATGGCTGTGGAGAAAGCGTAACTTTATGTTCATATCTTTTCCTAAAGCTTACCTAAAGATATTTTCCACAACTTCTATCTCCAACACCAATATGTCATGTTCATGTCCACCTATCAGTCAAAAATTCCATAAGGTTTGTATCTTTCATCAGTATCTAAATTTGAGTTCCATCAAGTATTCCAGCTTTCAATTTTCCATACAGAGCTTAGAAAATATCTTACAAATATATTTGAAGCACTTTCGTTCCTTGCCCAATATATAGACAAACTATTTCATCATATCTAACTTGACGTCTGATGGTTCTCCACTTAACAATAGCTCATTGATAACATTGCATTTACCAACAACTAAGATTATTGTAATTATTTTTTAATCTGTAGATCATCTTTTAGTCGAGAAATTATTACAATAAAACACATTTTGAACTGTTTTTGCAGCTATTAATGATAAGCCACCAATCAGTAGATTTGTATTCCTTTACACCCGTAAAATTAACTTTGTGACTGAATACGTCCTATAAATGGAGAATATAGTGGAGTATGGGGAATCTCAAAAGAAGCATAAGGTCCTGTTTTTTACAGTCAAGCATGGGGGAGCTTCCATTATGAGTTGGGCGTTAATAGCGTTGTATTAAGCTGGTCCTCTCATTCACATCACTGACAGGATTATTGCGAATTAATATCTTGGCATCATCAAAGATAAAGTTCTTACAATGACTATGAAGAGCTACCTCACGTGCTAACCGCACTGATGACCAGAGAGAGGCAGATCTAGAAAATAGTCGTATTGCTATGTCAGAATTGCGTTCTTTAGAGACTGACAATGAAGTAGATAGGCTTAGAATGCAACGAGTTCGTGCACATCAAACACAACAACAGCGAACACGATATAATGAAATTGAGCGATTCCGCAGAGACAATGCTTCTGTGATCCTGGAACGAGCTGCATTCCACTATGATGCAGCAATAGATTATTGTGCCGACAAATCGGTAACAATTGGGGAAATGACAATAATTTGTAAATATTGCAAGGCGTTAAAATACAGTGCTGAATCTACTGGATTATGTTGTGCTGGAGGCAAAGTAAAATTGCCACAGTTGGTCCCACCACCAGATCCTTTACGCTCTTTAGTTTCTGGGATTGGAAATGATTCTAAGCATTTCTTGGCCAACATTCAGAAATATAACAACTGTTTCCAGATGACATCATTTGGCGCTACATATATTATACAGGACAATTTCATGCCCACTTTCCCACAGTTGACCCAAAATTGCATGCAGTAGTTACCAAACACATGATATATGGACCTTGCGAAGTGTTCAACTACAATTCACCCTCTATGGTTGACGGCAAGTGTTTGAAGCGATACCCAAGAGACCTCATTGCTGAAACCATAACGGGAAATGATGGATACCCATTGTATCGTCAGCGATTAGTTGCGTACAATGGGCGATCGGTAGTTGTGAAGGTAAGAGGACAAAATGTTGATGTAGACAATCATTGGATCGTGCCATACTTGCCAATATTATCCAAAGCTTTTGAGACTCACATCAATGTGGAATATTGTAACGAATTTCAACCAGAACCAGAAACATTTAATGATAATCTGTATTCTAAAAAACCCATCTTAGATTATTATTTGAAACATAAAATATACGTCAAAATCATAAAATTAAAATTAACATCATTATAATAGTAATATTTGCCCACCATATGTATTCGTCGCACATTTCTTGTTCGTTTAATTAAATCATAATATAACTAAAAAGAAATGTCGTTAATGTCGTACACCTTATATAGTAGTCATAATTTGTATAATTTTACGTGTTTCGTCTTTTATAATAGAAAAATCACCAGCGAAACATTATTTTCATAAAACTATTCACAAACAACCTGACTAAAGTTCCCGGTGTATATATATCATTACGTTAAGGAGGGAGGGGGTACCTCGTACAGGTTGTTTGTCTCATCAAAAGTTAAATTCGCTTGTAATATGACTCGGGCTGAAGGGAAATTCTTTAACTTCTCGAGATGCCTTCACTTGATGATAATAAATCTAGAGGTGGCCGTGTTATGTCACTTAACTTTCTGCTAATGGGACTTTCTTCCTGACCTGAACAGTAAAATATGTGACAGTACGTTAACTTTGTAATAGCAGTACATACTATAACGCCAGACATTTTGAACAGGTATATTGATTTACACTGTTCGTCCTCCATGTTTTATTTTTTTGAGGAATATTTTAGTATCTATAAGAATAATGACAATAGCATCAAAGTTCTTTTTATTAAAAATAAGTAAAGAATTCTACCCTCATTCAGGTTGGAATAAGATTGACTCAATCAAATTTTCCTTTGGAACCAAGTTAACCAACTTAGAAAGCTGGTTGGGCTCTTCTACTGCGCAGTTGTTTTTACCTTTCATCATTGTATAGAGAAATAAGACTTCGAATAGATCGAATAGCAGACGGAACATTCTGTTTAATAACAGTTTCCTCCTAAATTATGACTGATTTTAAATCAAACCCGGAGAAATTTTACGAGAACCGTTACAGAAGAGTGTAAAACTATTTACACAATACTACGAATAAATTATCTTCCTAGTAATTGTAACGTAACAAAACTCATACCAAGATATACACCAGAAGATGTCTTCTGCTGCCGATAATCTCGAAAATGTTTGAGATATTTGACTAAATAATATAATAGAAAATAGAAAGATTATTCCAGAATAGGAATTTGGTTTCCTAGTATTCCTAGTTCTAGTTCAATAATAAAATAATTATGTCATATATACATCGATGTCTCGTCAAGATACAAAAATTGAAATAATAAATATTCCTTAATTTTATTATATGCTTTTAAAAACGGTATTCTTTTAAAACGAAAAACAATATCTTAAGGTTCCATTAGACACCATTTAAATTCTAGATTTTCCTAAAAATATATGAAGGAATGACTTACATGCCGCAAGAAACTGCATATTCTTAAGTTTTTATGGATATTTCCTAGACTAACATTTTCCTCTGAGACAATTGTATTAAATAATATTTATATGGATAAAACTACTCACTGTTTTTATACATTTCATAAACTTAACCTTGAATAGGGCTAACATCAAGTTAATATTAATTCGTCGCCTGTTTTGTTTTAGCAACACGCTAACAAATATATTTTCAATAAAACTGCATGAACTTACTGAACTCAATTTCATATTTAATGATATAAATACTTGCATCTCTAACGCAATTTATTGGCAAGAAAATTGGCAACACTGTTGTCATGTGAGTCCACCTGACGGTTCCATCGTTTGACAGTTTTGAGGAAAAAAGGAAAACAAACAAGAGACGCCAGATTGTTCTTCATTATGGCAATGACGAAAAACAAAACATCGAATTGATGGATCATCCGCCGTACAGCCTTGATTTGGCACCCAATGACTTCTTTTTGTTTCCATCCGTGAAGAATAACCTTGGTCAACGATTTTCATCAAGATACCTCATTCGGAATGGAATAAATGCTTGAATAAATTGGTTTAAGCGTATGCAAAAGTGTATCGATCGTCGGGGCGAGTATTTTGAAAATTATTAAAAATATGTTCGCAGCTTATCTATTTGTTTTTTTCCTATTCCCGAAATATAAATAGTGACCCTCGTAAGAAATTTTAAACAATGGTTAGAAATGTATGAAAACAAGCGTCTGATATCATCAATTATCATGAATGTTTTGAATAATTTTGCGGACATATGACAACAGTGTCGACCTGTACCAACACAAACCGAATTTTATACTTTTATTCTTTTTAAACGTCGTTCCGTTTTTTTTAACTAGAGTGATGCTAATTAGTAAAATGAGCTTAAAACGATTTTTACGTTTTTACAAACTAAATTTGAAAATTCATTCGACGGCATTGACGACGTGCATTGGCTGTTTTATTGGTAGAACTATATCCTCAATTACATATATGCCCTGCGGGTAATCAACAATACGTATAATAATACCCAACGAGGCAGAATGTATCAATTTCTCACCGCTGCCAGATCCAGAGTCGGTCTGGATTCGAACGGCCGGACAATCTGGATGGGCGAGTGGGCTCGCTTCGTGCCAACAATTACACGGTTGAATTGGTTTATTGCCAACCAATTAGAGACAAAAGCCAAGTATATATCGTAAGCCAGCCGCCGTTATATTATGGCACGTCGATCGTTATTCAATTACCGAGTGATCAAATATTTGTCAGTTAAAATCGGCCCCGTACGTAACTGGCTTAAACGAGAATGGAACGTATGGTAAAGGTAAAATAATTGCGGACTACTGCACAGAAGGATTTCCAAGCAAAATATATACTTGGTGTGAAATATTCTTCATATACTTCAGTCACAGTTTTTTTTATTAACATCTTAGAACTTCAACAATGTGCCCATGAACACATAGATGGCGCTACTAGAATTAAGTCCATATGTTTTTTAGTTAACATTAACCCTTAAAAGATGCGTGTATAAATTTGACACATTTCGGATCATTAGTTTGTGAATTATAGCATTTTGAGTGAAGCAGCGTTTGTTATTGTGAAAAAAATTGATAAAAAGGAATTTCGCGTGTTAATAAAGTATTGCTTTTTGAAGGGAAAAATGTTGAAGCAAAAGCTTAGCTTGATGTCAAGTTTCCGGACATTGCCCCAGGAAATTCAACCATCAAGGATTGCTATGATCATTTAAAAAATCCACAAAATGATTTTGAATGACCGTAAATTGAAATCGAATGAAATATCAGACACTCTAAAGATATCAACTGAACGTGTACGTCATATCATTCACGAAAATTTGGGTACGAGAAAGCTCTGTGCAAATTGAGTGCCGCGCGAGCTCATTTTTTACCAAAAACAACGACGATTTGATGATTCAGACCAGTGTTTAAAGATGATGAAGCGTAATAAACCCGAGTTTTTCCATCGATATGTGACAATGGATGAAACATGGCTCCATCATTTCACTCCGAAGTCCAATCGACAGTCATCTGAGTAGACTGCACACGATGAACCCGCTCCAAAGCGTGGGAAAACACAACAGTCGGCTGGCAAGGTTATAGCCTCTGTATTTTGGGATGCGCATGGAATAATTTTCATTGACTACCTTGAAAAAGGAAGGACCATCAACGGCGGCTATTATATGGCGTTACTCGACCGTTTGAAGGACGGAATCTCCAAATATGGCCGCATTGGAAGAAAAAGAAAGTGCTGTTTCACCAAGATAATGCACCGTGTCACAAGTCCGTGAAAACAATGACAAATATCTATGAATTGGACTTCGAATTGCTTCCTCATCTACCATATTCTCTAGATCTGGCTCCCAGTGACTATTTCCTGTTCTCGGATCTTAAAAGAATGCTCGCGGGGAAGAAATTTTCGTCAAATGAAGAGGTGATCGCCGAAACTGAGGCCTATTTTGAAGCAAATGACCAATCGTACTACAAAAATGGTACCTTGAAGTAATTTAATGAATAAAAAAAAAATAATTTTGCCAAAAAAATGTGTTTTACAGTGGTAGGCCGGGAACTTTTCAATTGACATGTTACGTTATAACTATACTGATATATAGAAGATCGCTTCAGTAAGTGATACTATTTCAACTTATTCTAATGTCTATCTTAACTTACTCTAAAGACTAACGATTCTAACTTATTCTAGAGATTATTATATCTTACTCTATGTGTCTATTAATCAGTTCGTATGGGAGTTTGCGTTTAAGCCTATGCAGTTCACTATCATCGCGCACATTTAACTGTTTGGCGAGTGCACTGAGATGCACTAAGTCTTTCAGAGTACTTTCGAATCACACTCGTTATGGGTTATAAGGAGACCTAATATGGGGCATTAACAGTGACTCGCAACACTTCATTCTAGAAACTCTGAAGGATAGCTATGTCAGATTTACAAAAAAAATTGGCAAGGAATATATTGTTTCGTATTAAAACGAATTTACGCACTGTAATAGGGAACATTGTACATCTTGATGACATGAGTTCACTGCTATTTTGGATGGACTCTTTTTTTATTCTTTTGAGATTCTTTTGAGACAAGATGAAAAATGTATTAACCAGCTAAGTAACCGATATATAACTAATCATATAAGGATAACATTCAACAGGCTCAAGGTGCCGAAAGTCTTTTAGCCATTCGCATTTTATTTTTTACAATATAACAATGTATAAAGGAGACAATGATATCATGTCAGCCATCTCGAACAAAATAGAGTGTCGTTTTTGGATGTCACGTCACTAAATAGTTGCATCTCCAAAAATTATTTAAATTTTGAAAAGCGCTCTTAAGAGCATTGTCTTAAAGGATTAAGCTTTGAACATATGAAAAAAAAAACGTTTATAATAAGAATCTTGAACACTTAAAGCATTTCAAAACTCTTCCCGTAATAACCAGTAGCTTCCCTTTATATAAAGGTTCTGACCGAAACTTCTTTTTAGTAATCCGTGGACGTCGATACAAAGCCTGGCAAAATGGCGTTCGATTTTGATCGGAAATATAAGTTCGGAACGAAACATATTTACAATGTTCTTTATTAAATTCCCGGACGGGTCGTTGTGGGAGCCGGTGACGTTCAAATCCGGCCAAAAATTAAATTAAAAAACTTCCAAAATCGTCTGCCGAAGTGATTTCTCTTAATTCGGGATGGGAAGTCGTACAAATTAAAAAAGTTTCGGTCAAGAAGAAAAAGCAATATGACCGGCTTGTGATGTTTCCGCAGGATTTGTTGTATCACAAAGAAACAAACCAGAGATGCTGAAAAAAAATATATATAAAATTTAAAAAAGTGGTCTTAAAAAAAGATGGATATATCGATGTTTTCCTCTGCGGTTGACATCCTTACTTACATCATATGGCCGGCTTGGTTTGCGCAGTGGTCAAGGCGACAGAACAGTATTCTTACTGTTGCGATAGTTGCAGGTTTTAATCCTGCTAAGGCATGGTTGTTAATTTATGTTTGTGATTATCCATAAGGCAAGAGTGCAAAATCCAACAAGGAAAATGCTTCTAGTCACCTCAGTAACTTGGCTGAGTTTGACCGTATGTCTTCCGGGATGATTTATAAGTTGGTCACTCGCCAGTCTCGGTAGGTTTAATGCCGAGAACCGTGGTTCGAAGCCCACATAGGTCCAGTTCAAATAAACCCTAGTTGGTATAAAGAAGATTTTAAAATATACAAAAAAACATCAATATATTTTTCTTCTAACAACGTTTCATCCAATGAAGCTGAAAATTAACGAAGAAATATAATATATTTCAGATCATTCCGACAGTTTTTCAAAATTTTCGTTAAAAATTAAACGCTTTTATTGAATTTAATAGTTTTTTAGTATTAGGTACTTACATGTATTTTGATCATTTTTCAATAGTTAAAAAGGCATCAAAGTATCAAACTTTCTTCTTTGTTCTGCTGCAATCAAATCATCGATCCATTTTCTCACTTCTTCAGCATTTTCAAACAGTGTTCCAGCCAAACTGTTCTTCATCGATTTCTCAGTTTATTCAATCAACGTCTGTAAATAACAGCAGTCGCGGGTTTCATTATGTTTCAGCACCCCAAATACACTGCCCCTGATGATTCCACTGACACATAGATGGCGCTACTAGAATTAAATCTATATATATTTTTAGTTAGCCCTATCCATCAAAAGAAGCATATATAAATTCGACAACTGTCGGATCATTAGTTTGTGAATTCTAACATTTTTAGTGAAGCAGCTTTTGTTATTATGAAAAAAATGGATAAAAGGGAATTTCGCATGTTGATAAAATGTTGCTTTTTGAAGGGAAAAAATACAGTTGAAGCAAAAACTTGGCTTCATGCCGAGCTTCCGGACACTGCCCCAGGAAAATCAACCGTCAAGGATTGGTGTGCTAAGTTTAGACGTGGTGAAATGAGCTTCGAAGACGGTGAACGCAGTGGACGTTCAAAAGAGGTTGTTACTGACGAAAAAATTAAAAAATCCATTGGGCCATTTGAAGGACGAAATCGCCGAAAAACGGCCACATTTGAACAAAAAGAAAGTGCTGCTTCACCAAGACAATGCACCGTGTCACAAGTCAGTGAAAATTATGGCAAAAATCCATAAATTGGGTTTCGAATTGCTTCCTCATGCACCGTATTCTCCAGGTCTGGCCCCCAGCCTTTTCCTTTTCTTTTTCTGAGATCTCAAATTAATGCTCGTTGGGAAAAAATTTTCGTCGATAGAAGAGGTGATCGCCGAAACTGAGGTCTATTTTGAAGCAAAGGACAAATCGTACTACAAAAATGGTATCGAAAAGTTGGAGGGTCGCTATAGTCAAAAACAAACAAAAACAATTTTGCAAAAAATAATTGATGATGGTTCCGCTTTGGTGTCAATGTGGATAACTGTCTTGGAACCCATGACATTTTATACCTGGAACTGTTGTAATTGATCCACTTTTCATCGCCCATCACAATACATCATAGAGAAGATTCTTATTCTTTCCTTTTCTTTTTGTACGACAAGCAATGTATCGAATTACCAATCAATTCGTGTGGCAACTATTTCCCTCATTTTGTATCTTTTTCATCGTATGCAAACCTCTAGAAACAATTGATCAATCAACTGTTAGGGTGTCTGAAAGTTTTTTGATAGTTCGAAGTGAGTTCGAAGTGTCTTTTTTGGTCTTACAACAAGTTTTTTGTGATTAACATAAATATTACCACTTTTACTACCGTTTCTCCACAATAAAACTAAATGGAAAACGATTATTTTTACAGAAAACTGTCATAATCATTGACTAGTTAGGTTAGGTTGTTTATCATCTATTTATTGGTAGATATCGCTGATCAATATGAATATCAACATCTAATATTATTAGTGTCGAGACTCGCATAAATTCTTATTATAAATTCGCATTATTGTTAGTTACAGAACTCATTATTATTAATCAATATTATTCAAGGAACGAAAAAAAAACATCTAAGTCAATTTTTACCTTAAAACTAAATTAAGTCAACTCAATCTGTCAGAAATTATCGATGATATATTGCCATCCAGATAATTATAATAAATTATCAGTTGATTTTAATTAACGCCATGTCAATCAAACTAGTAATCTGTTCAAGAAGCGATTAATGAATATCGATGAAGGAGTTAATTGGCTTTTTATTTAAAATAGAAAATCGATGCACAATTTTATTGGCAAATATTACAGTTTTACGAGGGCTTTTATGGCACGGTTAAAAGACGTCTATTTTCTTTATTTTAACGAGAACAATACGATCTGGGATTGTTTTCGTATCAATTGTGATCGTGATGTGACCCTATATATCAATAAAATAGTTTATTTGCTATAAACAAGTGCAACTACGGGGATAAGGCGAAAGGTGGTCGGAATAGTAATGATTTTTCTTTCTAATTTTCCGATTTTGACTACATTCCTACTTATTTCTAATGTATATTAATCATTGGATTTAATACACTTGGTCCAACATCAGTAAATATTGCCTAATAAACTATTTCAGTTAGAAATTTCTTCAAGTTTGTAGAGAAGCGGTAGTCCGGGGGTACCAAATCAGGAAAATACCGGGGAGTTCATCTTTTCTATCAAGTTTATCTCATACTAATTTAGGTCAGGAAAGAAGTTTGGCTATTATGGTGGACATTTTATTATTTTCAAAACATTTTCGTTTTATTTTTGCTCTAAATACCACTTACATAATTTTATCGAATGTATAGAATCATTGTTTTGTCGAAATACAAAACTTTTACTAATCGATTCGGTCCAGAAATAATGGCATTTTCCTGACGTATTTTCAGATAGTCTTCTTTATTCAGTTTCCGCCAATTTTAATTATATACCTCAGCTTTAACATACTTGGTCCAACATCATTATACCTTACCGAGTATGCTATCTGAGTTAAAAATTTCTTCAAGTTTGGAAAGAAACGTAATCTGAGGATAACAAATCAGGGAAATAGGGGAGAGTTCATCTTCTTTATCAATTTCATCCAATAATAATTTGTCAGGAAAGAAGCCTGGCTATTGTGGTGAACATTTTATTATTTTCAAAACTTTTTCGTTTCGTTTTTGCTCTAGAAATCCTTCACATAATTTTAAAGCATGTTTGAGGTCATTGTTTTACCGAAAAAAAATAAAACTATCAAACATCAATTTTAATTATATGACAGGGCTTATTATAACCAAAAGAACACCACCATCACCATTCTTAACGCATAAAATTATAATTACAACAAACTTAATCTCCCTGCTTTGTTGTAGATTGTCAACGTCCAGATTTCTTCTGATCTTGATTTCCCCCAGTAGCTCGTTTTCATATTAAACTATAATATATACCCTTGCATAAAAATATATTTTCTATAATTTGTCACATATAGTATTCTTCCTGACTCAACATACAGATAACACTCCGATATTCAAGAGATATCTGTTTCATTTTAGGCGCTTATGGACAGTTCTAACTATTATATCAACGTCATAACGTACAGTACACTGAACACTAAACCAATAGAAAATGTAAAAAATAAATATCTGTTCGTTAGTCTTGCTAAAGCTCGAGAATGGCTGAGCCGATTTGTCTAATTTTGCTTTTAAAAGTTTTGTAGAAGTAGGTTTTAATACTGAAAAAATATGGAATAATTGCGAGCAAAATTGTAAAAACAACAATTTTATTTCCCCATACAAAGTGTCAATGTCTCATACAAAATTTCGGCTTTATTGGTTACGTGTTACGTGCTAATTATACCGATGACCAGCGAGAGACAGAAAATGATAAAATAGTTGTATTGGTGTGTCACAATTGCCTTCGAGAGTGACTGGAAATGAAGTGGATAGGCCTAGAATTCAAGAGTTCATTAATGTTGTGCACATCAAACACAACAACAGCGAGGACGACATAATCACTTTGAGCGATTCCGCAGACACAGTACTCCTATGATCTAGGAACGAGCAGCATTTCACTACTATCCAGAAATATAACAGGTCAATTGAAAAGGCCCCAGCCTACCATAGTAAAATAGTTTTTTTTATTCAACATAATTCCCTTCAATAAATACACTGATTATAACAACCCTCCAACTTTTCGATACCATTGTTGTAGTACGATTTGACCTTTTGATCAAAACAGGCCTCAGTTTCGGCAATTACCTATTCATTCGACGAAAATTTCTTCCCAGCGAGCATTCTTTTGAGATATGAGAACAGGAAATAGTCGCTGGAGGCCAGATCTGAAGAATACGGTGAATGAGGAAGCAATTCGAAGCCCAATTCATGGATTTTTGCCATCCTTTTCACTGACTTGTGACACGGTGCATTATCTTGGTGAAGCAGCACTTTCTTTTTCTTCAAATGCGGTCGTTTTTAGGTTGCATTAATTACTATTCCCAGCGAACATTCTTTTGAGATCTGAGAACAGGAAATAATCGCTGGGGTATGGCCGTCATGCCATACCTTATCGAAGGCTTGTGATACATCTAAAAATATAACTGAATATATTTTTTTTCTTCAAAGGCTTTTTCAATCCCACCTTTTATTCGATATCTTAATTTAATACGATTTTATTTATTACTTCGTCGTATGTAAATAACCATCCGAACGGAAAATCACCTTCGAAAATGAAGGAGTTTATTTTCATTACCTCTATCACCCCGTCGATATCTTAATATATTTTTTGCCTGTTTTCGAGCAAACTTTCACATTCAATTTCGCAAACGTTCCATCGGATAAATTACCCCGTAGGCGTTCGGGTTCGACACGGAGCACGCCTGATTTCAATATAAATTAGTCGTGAAAAGTGCGTTCGATATATACACACACAAAAAAGAGATATCTTCAGAACTCTATCCAGCGCGAGGATAGCTTGGAGCGTTACACGACAGCGTTATATGACTGACAGTTCCTATTATCTTCGGACGAGATGATTTAATCCCCTTACTATAGTTTCCGAACTATTATGTTTGTTTAATGAAATTAAGTAAAACCGATTCGATCGAACAAAGCTCGTTTAGTGATTGAAAATTTGATTTTGTATTGTTCAAATATGTCGAATATGTTAACGTTAAATAATTAATCGTTGTTATTAATTAATAATATGATACAAGTTGATAAAGGAAATCTATTAGAATGTATACTATGTATACTGTCCTTACAATAAAACAGTCAATGCACGTTTTCAAAATTTATAATGCAAAATACTAATCTAAAAAAAATAAAGAAACAAAAATAACGTTATCAAATACAATTTATTTTAAAATTTTAATACATATAATGTATATCTATTGAAGAACTTATATTTAACAGGTCAATTGAAAAGTCCCCCATCTGACACATGGATGATACTACTAGAATTAAATGCATATGTTTTTTAGTAAGCCTTAATCCTCAAAAGACGCGTGTGTAAATTTGACAGCTTTCGGATCATTAGTTTGTGAATTATAGCATTTTGAGTGAGGCAACTTTTGTTATTGTGAAAAAAATGGATAAAAAGGAATTTCGCGTGTTGATAAAGCAAAGACTTGACTTGATGCTGAGTTTCCGGACACTGCCCCAGGAAAATCAACCATCCAGGATTGATATGCTAAGTTTAGACGTCGTGAAATGAGCACCGAAGACGATGAATGCAGTGGATGCCCAAAAGAGGTTGTTACCGAAGAAAAGATTTAAAAAATCCACAAAATGATTTTGAATGGCCGTAAATTGAAATTGAATGAAATAGCAGACACTCTAAAGATATCAACTGAACGTGTACATCATATCATTCACGAATATTTGGGTATGAGAAAGCTCTGTGCAAAGTGGGTACCGCGCGAGCTCACTTTTGACCAAAAACAACGACGAGTTGATGATTCGGAGCAGTGTTTGAAGATGATCAAGTGTGATAAACCCGAGTTTTTGCATCGATATGTGATAATGGATAAAATATGGCTCCATCATTTCCAGTGCCAAAGGAAAATTTGCCGGTTTATAACTTCTGATAATGAGATATAATCAATGTTTTGAATAATTTTTCAGACGTATGTCAACGATGTCATCAGACTTTATTTTGTCTCTTTTTAATTAAATTAAGTGAATTAGTAATATGAGAAGGAAAAGTATGCTCCGAGTTGAAGACAAATTTGTTCTGCACACTGGTCAAGCACAGAAGTAACAATAGCTTGTGATGATTACAATAATAAAGTATTAATATTCAGTAAAAACTTATCAGAATAAACAATATCTTTGAACATGATAAATATCCTTTCTATTTATATAACAAATTGTATCAGAACTTTTTTTCTGGTGCCTTAACTGAATTCGCTAATTATTTAGAACAAAAACCATCAGAAAGTTCGGCAGTAACTCTCGATCTATCCCAGACAGAAACAAGACATCCCCATCAGTCTCAACCGATAGAGTCCCTCGCAGATTCCAACTCCCGACTTATTTTTATCTATCCGAGAATGTTTCAGAATTCCTTTATCGATCTGAAATCATAAAAACATGTCGCTGTGTCTGAAGTAATAGCTCCAGCATCTATAGGAAAGTTCGCTTAAAACCGTTTTTGTTTTCTGTTACAGGAGATATCACTCAAAAAGGTTACGAGAAGAAAAGGACCAGATTACTATCCCCATATGTGCCTAAACAAAATTCAAGTAAGTGTTTGTTTTAGTTTTAGTGAGATTTTTTTGATGGTTTTTTAGATGTACTTTCTTGGATCTTTTGGAAATTACGTAAAAAATTAATAAACATCGGAATTTTGTAATATTTCCCAATATATTAGGTTTCGTACTAAATCATAAATGTTTTCTAACATCTTAGCACTGCTAACAGGTAGGACGAAAGTCCCGCGGCCATTTGGAACGCGCACCATCTTGGTTATGTGACGTTTAGCTCAGTTTCGCTTTAACTATTGTGATATATAAACATGCAAATTTAATTGTGGATGAATATACTCCACAAGAACGAGCAGAAATTGATTGGAAGGTGGCTAGGATATATATAATCAATGTATCACCCTTGAAGCGAATTATGTTGAATAAAAAAAACTAATTTTGCCAAAAAAAATTGTTTTAATATAGTAGGCCGGGGACTTCTCAATTGACCTGATAGTGCTTTTGTTGATGATTTTTTTTTTGCTGAATTGATAATATTTATTTATTTAATTAAACGTGCTATACGAAGTAATTTTCAAAAGATCCAAGCATGATGTTTTTTTTCCTCATTTAGAACCGCGAATATTTCATAAAACAGCATAACCCGGACATGATGGCATTAATCCGGTTGATCTAATAAAACCTTTTATTCCATATCAAATTTTCCATTATATCCCTTTTAAAATTCCAATTCCCCGTAAAGTATTAATAAAGTCCAAATCCCGCCAGACACTAACGCCGACATTCCTACTCCACCGTCCGCCACCTCCTCCCCGTCCCGGCCGCGGAAACGGCATTTTTTACGTTCTACGGTCACCCCCGCGCCGACCTCATTACATCTAACCGCATACGGGGTGCTTTAAAAAAGAATTTATTTTGATTTGGGCTTTTAAATTTTATGGGAGCGTCGCTTCGCGTTATCAACGTTGGTTGCCGTGCGAGCTTTTGGGGAATTTTGCAGAATTAAGCAGCACGAACAGATATACCTTTACAAAATTGGTTCCATAATTTATTTGCGGTTTATATTTATTGCGCTGGCGTGTTGCGCCGACCAAAAGTTCACATTTTAAATGATTTTCAAACAAATTACGTGCGGGTTTACAAAGTACGGTTAGTTTTCATTCATTTTGTAGAATTTATAGTAGATGGTGTAACTTATTCTATATAGAATGATTTAATGAGATTAGTTTATAGTCGAGGAAGGTCCAAACCACCAAATCAGTAAAACGGTAAATTCAGATGATATGGTACCTTTTCAAAACTAGCAAATTGATGTCAATGCATTAACATTAGGCTTCATTCTTTAGCATGTGTCATTTTAATGAATATAAACAACATATACTTCAACAATCAACAAAACATCACTAACGATAAAATGTACTTTTGTTATTTTTCGACAAGGGTGCTGAATGATACCGTATGATGATGGAAATTATGGAGAGCATAACAGGTTAATTGAAAAGTGGCCAGCCTGACACATAGCGCTACTAGAATTATATCCATATATTTCTAGTTAGCCATAACCCTCAAAAGATGCGTGTATAAATTTGACAGCTCTCAGATCATTAGATTGTGAATCATAGCATTTTGAGTGAAGGAACTTTTGTTAATGTGAAAAAGATGGATAAAAAGGAATTTCACGTGTTTATAAAATATTGCTTTTTGAACGAAAAAATTACAAATTATTTACAGTTGAAACAAAAACTTGGCTTGATGCCGACTTTCCGGACATTGTCTCAGGAAAATCAAACATCAAGGATTGGTATGCTGTTAACTGAACCTGCACATCATATCATTTACGAATATTAGGGTATGAGAAAGCTCTGTGCAAAGTGGGTGCCGCACGAGCTCACTTTTAACCAAAAGCAGTGTTTAAAGAAGATCAAGCTTAACAAACCCGGGTTTTTGCGTCGGTGTGTGACAAGGGATGAAATATGGCTCCATTATTTCATTCCGAAGTCCAATCGACAGTCATTCAAGTGGACTGCACACGATAAACACGCTCCAAAGCGTGAGAAAACACAACACTCAGCTGGCAAGGTTATGGCGTCTGTATTTAGGTATGCGCATGGAATAATTTTTATTGACTACCTTGAAAAAAAAAGACTATCAACAGCGACTATTACATACCGTTATTGGCCTTTTGAAGGACGTAATCGCCGAAAAAACGCCGCATTTGAAGAAAAATAGAGTGCCGCTTCACCAAGACAATGCACCGTGTCACAAGTCAGTGAAAACAATGGCAAAAATCCATGTATTGGGCTTCCATGAAATGAAAAGGAAGCAATTCTCATCCACCGTATTCCCCAGCGACGATTTCCTGTTTTTAGATCTCAAAAGAATGCTCTCTGGGAAGAAATTTTCGTCGAATGAAGAGATGATCATCCTTGAAGGGAATTATGTTGAATAAAAAAAACTAATTTTGCCAAAAAATGTGTTTTACTATGTTAGGCCGGGGACTTTTCAATTAACCTGTTACCTTATCCATGAAATCATATGCATGTTTGCGTAGGCATTTTAAATATAAATTATCGGTATCTTTTTTCAGCTATTTAAAATCAATTTACAGAATGTTTAAATATTTTCTAAAAGTACTGCTAATGAAGCATAATTGATTAATTTATATAACTAATTATTGTATTCAGTTAACAAATTTAACTGGTCCTTATTCGTTTCAACGAAAATGATTGATGAAAGGGATGGAGAATATATTCCATCGATAACAGTATGTTTATGTTAGTTTAATCCAACCGAAATTATCAAAAACAATGAATTAAATACAAGGAATTGTCGAAGCTTTCATAGAAGATTGTTATGGGTAGGTATCAGTTACCTCTGTAACAAGTATTAATAGAAAACAGCCATTATACAAGCAAAAACACTATTAATATGTTTTATATCATCAAAATACCTATCATATTTCTGATTTAAAGTCAATATGGCCACTGAGAATAGAAGAAAATAATGGTTAGCAATGAAGAAAAAAATCCCAATTTATCACAAAGATGTTTTACCTATATCGTTTAAGAAAATAGATATTGCATACTAAGAAACGTCAAAAAGCAATAATTCCGATGTTCTACATTATTAGTACAAAAAAATTAATTTATTAATATAGTATTACTAATCAACTTAAAACTTATTTCTATAGTGACTTGAAACTAGACACTTATCTAGGAAGACCCGTTGAGCCTTACTTAATATATAATAAATTAAAAGTTAATAGTACTTTTCAGCGTTTTTGTCATTTAGTATACTTCACCACACAAGATCACAGGGTTTGGTTCTCTTGAGTCTACATCCTAGTTCAGTGTTATCCAAGAATTACGTCACTTACACGGTGTTAACGTAGAAGAAAAATATTTCCTCATGTCTTAATTTCCTCTTTGACAGTTGAAATGCGAAAGACTCGGTGTAAATAATTCTTCCTATAGCTGGATGCATCGACAATATTTATCAAGGCTTTATTCTGAAATAATTGTAATATGTTAATATTACTTGTTAGTACTTGCTTGTACAGCGGCAACTTATTATGTACGGATACTTTAGATTTTCTTCCAAAAAATGTAGTGGTTCATTTTTTGTATTTCAGTTCCAGTTATTTTCTTTTAACAAAGGTTTTGCTTTAAAAGTGATCCCAAAGTAATTAACATTGTTACTCTATGGAATTATCAATAAAGGACATTATATTTTAATACCAGTTCTGTAAGTCACCAAAAGAAAATTAACGACATATATTTATGGCGTCTTAAACGGAACAAATATTCAATAACACTGGCGTTCATTATAATATATCATTTTTCACTTTTTCACAAGATATTATATTCTATTAACATTGATCTTGAGTAATTTTAGTAGAGATATTAAACGATGATGGATGATGATGACGGATCAAATATAATTCCAAACTCGACATTAATGTAATCTATACATTCTTGTCGGGGCAAATTATATTTAAATAAGTTAATGAATAAAACATTCAATTAACAAAGAAACGGAAAGGGGTACGCGCCCCGAAGGGACATAAATTCTTTTCCTCCTTGTTTCGGAACGCCCTAAGGCTGTGTTTTGCAATTTAAAGCAAATTGAAACCATGAAAAAGAATCAAGAAAACTTACTAAAGCCAGCGGGACGATATTGTTGTTTCAAAAATTTATAAACACTTAAAAGATGGGGGTGTTTTTTAATATAGTCTTCGGTTCTGCTAATAAAGTTAATGAAGACTTTTCCTTAAAAGTAAACCCTACATTCTGGACTAACCCATGACTTCTGGCGCTTGACATTATCGTACTACCAGTACTTTTCATCGCCACTCATAATATGCCATAGAAAACTCTAGAAATCAACAGCTAAAATATCTAAAAGTTATTGTTAAAAGGTCAAAGCAAGCAAATTGAAAGATACCATGAAATATCTCGCAAGGTTCAGGGATGTAACAATCATGGAGATAATGTTAGACAAATATATAAGAAATGACTTCAATAATGAGTCTGTGGAAGAGTGCATAGAAAGGAACCAACATCTTTGGTTGGTACACTTACAACGTATGTAAGACGCAAGTGGGATAAAGAGCATCTGGAATGATCAGAAGGCAACCTATGAGAATCTTGGGTAAAAGTGCCGAGGAAATACTACAGAAGAAAGAAAAAACCGCGGTAGAAACCATAAAATTGAACAGAGACAGGACTAAATCAACTTGGATAAGAATTTGTACATGGAGTAAGGGAGAACAGAGCTACACCAGTGATACAACGAACTTTTTTGCTCCTCTTTGTCATTAACATCACCATCTCCACTTTTAGAAAGTATTCCGTCTTCTGTGTTGATGTAAATCGCTCTTCTGGACTAACCCATGACTTCTTGCGCTTGACATTATCGTACTTACATTAATATTACTTTTCATCGCCAGTCATAAAATGCCTTAGAAAACTCTCGAAATCAACTGCTAAAATATCTAAAAGTTATTGTTAAAATGTGAAAGCAAGCAAACTAAAAGATACAATGAAATCTCTCTCAATATTCAAGGATGTAACAATCATGGAGAGGATGTTAGACAAATATATAAGAAATGACTTCAATAATGAGTCTGTGAAAGAGTGCATAGAAAGGAACCAACATCTTTGGTTGGTACACTTACAACGTATGGAAGACGCAAGTGGGATAAAGAGCATCTGAAATGATCAGAAGGCAACCTATGAGAATCTTGGGTAAAAGTACCAAGGAAAGACTACAGAAGAAAGACTACAGAAGAAAGAAAAAACCACGGTAGAAGCCATAAAATTGAACAGAGACAGCACTAAATCAACTTGGAATAGAATTTGTACATGGAGTAAGGGAGAACAGAGCTACACCAGTGATACAACGAACTTTTTTGCACCTCTTTGTCATTAACATCACCATCTCCACTTTTAGAAAGTATTCCGTCTTCTGTGTTGATGTAAATCGCTCTTCTGGACTAACCCATGACTTCTTGCGCTTGACATTATCGTACTTACATTAACAGTACTTTTCATCGCCAGTCATAAAATGCCTTAGAAAACACTCGAAATCAACTGCTAAAATATCTAAAAGTTATTGCTAAGATGTGAATGCAAGCAAATTAAAATATACAATGAAATCTCTCTCAATATTCAGGGATGTAACAATCATGGAGAGGATGTTAGATAAAGATATAAGAAAAAACTTCAATATTGTGTCAGTGGAAGAGTGCATAGAAAGGAAACAACACCTTTGATACTTACGACGTATAGAAGACACAAGGGGGATAAAAAGCATCTGGAATGATCAGAGGGCAACCTATGAGAATCATGGTTAAAAGTACCACTCAGTAGAAGCCAGAAAATTGAACAGAGACAGGACTAAATGAACTTGGA
Organism: Rhynchophorus ferrugineus; assembly: GCF_030347505.1. Classification (NCBI taxonomy): domain Eukaryota; kingdom Metazoa; phylum Arthropoda; class Insecta; order Coleoptera; family Curculionidae; genus Rhynchophorus; species Rhynchophorus ferrugineus. The sequence continues at coordinate 42,254,354 of NW_027472585.1, forward strand.
ATAGAATTTGTACATGGAGTAGGAGAGAATAGAGCTACACCAGTGATACAACGAACTTTTGTCCTCTTTGTCATTAACATCAACATCTCCACTTCTAAACCGTTGAAACCAGAACGGGTAGCTAGGGATGTTAGGCTCAAGTTTCTAAAAGTGTTGGATGAACCTCAAAAACACATTCCTTCAAACCAGGCAACGTAAATAATTAATAATCATTTATTTATTTAAACAATGTTCTTATCGACGTGCCGAAATAATACCGTATATTTAGGTCATTCAAACTATATGCCACGAAAATGTTCTCTCTTTGACAAGGTAATGTGGACCAGTAGAGCAAAAGCGGACTTAACTGGGCCTAAATGTATTAAAATTTAATTAAAGCCGTTCAGATGTGGCGTGGTATTACGCAGGATATACTGCAAAAACGTTAGTTTGTTTGTCCCATATCTGCTGGGACCGTTGGTTGTGGCTTATAAAGTACGTCGAGGCGAATTTTTAATTATATAATATATTTAGTCTCTTTGATGGTCGTACTTGTGATACCATAATATATCACTTCTAATTTTGTCGGTAGCTACACTGAAATTGTGATATATATTTTATACACTGGATATATATTTTTTTATCATTTATTAGTATTATTTTTATTAGTTAATTACATATTAATTAATTAATTAATTAATTAATTAATTAATTAAATATACTTAGTAGATCTTACTTTACAAATTAAATTATTAATTGTGTTGTATGGTACTAGCTTTAGTACACAATAAAAACGAGTAGCAAAACAGTCGAAACAGTCGAGGGTGAAAAAAATAGCGACTGAAAATAGTAATTACTATTTTAAATAGTAAGATTATATAAATAGTAATTACCATTTTCAGATTTTTTTTCAGTTTTTGTACAGAATGTTCTGCAGATTTGTAAAAAGGAATGGAATTTTTCTATGGAATAAATATAGATAATACAATAGAACTTAAACAAAACCTACAAACTAAATATGTACAATAACCATATATACTAAATAAAAATTAAACATATAGCTGATCATAGACAAAAAAACTAATTCATGACATAATTAAAAATGATCGCACAATAACTACTAGAGCATTTTAAAATAAAGTAAATACTCTATTTATTATTGAACGGAAATATTTTTAATAAATCTATGTAAGCATAAATTGGGTACATTTTTGTCAAGGTCGCAGCTTGGACGACAGAGCCAGAACATTAAAAATCAGTCTGAAATGAAATGAAAAAATGAAACTAGTAAAACCAAAAGTAGTAACTAAAAGTACACGACTAAAACAGTCGATAGTAAATAGTAACAAAATCAGTCGGACCGAAAATAGCGGCTGAAACTCAATTACTGAACAGTCGATAGTCGATTTCAGTCGATAGTTCCCAACACTAGTTAAAACCATCCGGATGAAGACAACTCTCATCTGATAGTCATGTTTTCATTTTAATCGTAAAATCAACAAATTGATGTTGGTCTACAATCAATACAACAATATCTTCGCTGTGTTGGGTCAGTGTGCTTTAGTTCAATAATTTCTGAATATCAATTAAACTTTATAAACAGGCAGAAGCAAATATTTGGTGAAGACATTATACAGCTCTTGTTAAAATACATAATTGACTTGGTCTTCTGTCCATATAATATTTTTGGCGATATCCAGCAATATTATCAAAGACTGGCTTCAGCTTTTTGGGTTGAATTACTTGATTTCAATATTTCCAGGATATCTAATAACATTAATTAGACTGGTATCTCTATTTTATTTCATTAATTAAGAATTTACTTTTGTGTATGCGTTTCTTTTTTTGGAAACCATTTAATTTCTTAGCACTTTGTAGATGTCATCATCTCTAATATACAATGGAGTGTTAATCATGCTGCCAAGAACTTTATTTTGATAAGTTTAGATTATATTGATATTTAATCTATTTTTACAACCCCATAGTTGCGAACCATAGGTCCACACTGGCTTGAAAATTTGTTTATCTAATAACAATTTGTTATGGTGTTAAAATTTAAACTATACGAAATTCCTCTAAAACCAATTTTCACTGACAAGTAATTTATTTTTTTGTTTGTAAAATCCAAACCATTTAATGTTTTTGGCAATATCCAGTAGAATTCTCATCAATGGACTTCAGTTTCAGAGACTCAGAGAGGATTTTCAGAGTATAATTCTATTCTATTCTGTCTAAATTATTTAATTATTTAAGGAGTTGAAGAATTAAAATCAGTATAAAATTATAACTTAACAATTAAAATGTTTTTATGTTGAATTTACTATAAGGTATTATTCCTCTTTTATACCTTGTTATTTTAATTTTTAATTATCATTTTTGAATTTTTTCATATTAAATGACACAAAATCATACATGACACATTGGAAAAATGATGAATCTAAAGATTTTTCTATATGTCTTTCTTTAATCATGTCTGATGTCTTTTATATTTTGGCTTATATTGGTGGCAGTTGGTATCTGAAGGTCTCGATGTACCCACACTACAATACTTCTCAGGATTTTGTTTTGGAAAACTTGTATTTATAATAATTTTCATGGAACATCGCCATCATTGAATTCTATATGTCCGTATAGGTTTCAATAGTTTCTTATATAATAACAATTTATTGTGTAGTGATAACTGTGATTTTCTTCCCATTAACCAATACATTTTCCTATATTTCAATTTCAGTTCTTTTCTTTTCTTCTTTATATGTTCCTTCCAGCGAAGTTTTGCATGTTGCTATATAGAATGATAGTATTATTTAATGTTATTGGTGCTTGTACGGTCTGATTGTAAGTGAACTGTACATGCACAGATGTACTTTCGTAAATTTTTATTTTCCAAGCTTGTGTCCTATTATTCATATTGTCACTTGCCTGTTCTAATTTTCGTGTGGCTTCTTCACTGTTGTCTCCGAGAGCTATAATCGCAGTATCATCAGCAAATTTAGCCATCGTAATATTCTCCATTTATGGTATATCACAAGTGAGTAGATAAAGCATTGGCCCCACTACACTTCCTTGTGGTACACCTGTTTTAACTTCTTTTATTGTAGAGTAAGCTTTTTCTTGTTTAACTCTAAACATTCTGGCTGTAATGTACGATTTTCTTGCCAAACCTTATCGAAAGCTTGTGCTACATCTAAGAACATGGTTGAGCATACTTTTTTACTTTCGTAGGCTTTTTCAACAACATCTGTTATGACCTGGTTAATTGTTGAATGCTTATTAATAAACTCAAACTGGTGTATTTGTTTTAAGTTTTTTTCTCTATGATCGGTTTTATTCTTTTCAGCAGGAGTTTTTCAATAATCTTAGATATTATTGGCAGCAGTGATATAGGCCTATAGGCTTTTATTTCGTTTTTTCATAGGTTTTATCAAGTACATCTATTATTCTGTGCATCTATATCATCGAGTGTTTGTTAACTGATGTGTAGGTATTAGGTTTTTTCTCTCTATAGTACATACGGTGTGTATGTAGTTTAATTTCCGTGAACAACGTATATTTTAGAACTACCAGTCCTGTTAAAACTATTAATATACAGACAGGAACAGAAAAAAGTGTTCTAACCCAAACTAGGTCGCGGTATTAACATATTTCAGCGGGGCTATTTCAAACTGGCCAGAAGTCAGTGCGGGGGAAGGGGGTTAAAATTACTGTACGTTTCATCGGCTTTTCTCTACTCCGACAAATTAAGAGGGACAATCTTTCGCCGTCCTTTGGGGTCACTTGTGTCCGGGACAGGACAATTAGGAAGATAAATATAGGACCATTATGGAAGTTTTTGCCTATCTTGGCGGCCTTTTCCCCCTGCATTAATTAAATAAAATATAACATACGTGTATATGAGTTAAATAAATTTTAACCACCGGGGTCGCCTTTCGGACTCCTTTAGATAATGAAATAACAGATATCGTGGTCGAACAAGATAATGCTTATGTATTAAGGAAAATTGTGTGGGTGGATTATTTGATGTGTTATTTTATTTTAAAAAAAACCGAATAACTTGATCTAGTTGAGTGTTTTATTTTATCGTATAAGGTATTAATAATATAGTATATTAATATCTGGAAGCTGTATCATGCCTTCTATCATTTAAGGTCAATATTGATTCTTCATGTATTATTATTTTTAAAAGTTTTTTTTCAATATACCTTGGTTTCAACCTTGGAAAAGTTATTAATGTTGATATCAAGTTGTCTGTGAAGATGTTACTTTTTTTTATCACCAAACTATTACAGGACTACTGGTTAAATTTTACTATATTATATCTTTTTTGATTATTAATTTACATTATACTTCAATTAATTTGTTGGGATAATATAATTATTAATTGCTTAATACTGAAAATTAGCAGCAGACAATATGAGAACACGTGTATAAATTATGAATTACCCATGTCTGCAAAACTGTTTAGGTTTTGCGACGTAATGTCTTTGTTTTTGTGTGTAGTGAATCAGAAAATTACTTCCTTTTTGTCATAGGACGACACGTTTCTTGGCAATTTGAGTAATTATGGTAAATGTGTTATTACATTAAAATAAAATAAAACATATAAACTTATAAAATATTATTTTATTGACGAACCATTAACAATATATAATATTTTAATCTAATATTCTTTCGCTAGCATACATTGAAACATTTCCTTTTTCCCAGTAAGGCTCCTCTTTGTACATTTTCGCTTGTAGCAAGAATGGAAGGTTTCTTTAAAGCTTTCAACATGAACATGTAGTCTGAGATCATTCAATATCTCGATGAAATCGTTCACCTTGCTATTCACTCAAATTTTCCAGAAGGTAGTCGCCGTGGAGTTGGAAATAATGTATTTTTATTCTAATTAGACAATCTAAACCTTGAAATGCTTTTAGCGACTTGTTTAGATTAAGTCTTATGATTGCCTAAAAATTTCTATATGACCTCTTTCTTTCAATGGAAATTACTATCTTGACAATTACTCTTTATGAAGTTGTATATTAAGCTTCTTGCTTCTTATTTTATTTAAACAATAACATTTTTTAGATTGTTTAACATCTATATTATGGATCCGACAAAGATGCTGCGGAAACTGAGCATGTATGGATACTAAAATCATTAAATTGGAGACACAGAGGAGGCAGATGATCCTTCTTGTTATCGGCTTTAGTTGTAGAGCAAGCTCATGGTAAAATATTTCTTTCTCTTGCTACTAAATATGTCATATTAGAAACTTGACATATTAGTTTACTTTCACTGTAAAATTTAACTCATTTAATTAATTTATCCTATTTGTAACAGCTGAAACAAAACCTACCTTTGACTCTCCCTATTTGTAATCCTGTTAAAACGCTGAAATGTTAAACTAAAAGGTCTTCTTTTTAAGTGAAAAGGAACATCACAATATAACTTTAAAAATGCCATATCAAATGCTTTAGTAGTAAAACAAATACATGCCGGACTTTTAATCAAAGCTATAGCAATTACATCGCCGGTACATCGCCATTTCTTTTGAGAAACGTTTGGCTTGCCATACCATGCAGTGTTGCCAAATCTAAGGGTTAATGTCAGAAATATATTATTTCTCTAAAATAAAATACATCCATAAAGCAAATAGCCTAGCTGTAAATTTGGCAACATCGACTTTTAGCATTTCGGCTTGCGCCGACGAATATACGAATAGCTCCGAAAGTAGCCGAATCTCCGCATTACGATGATTTTTAATGTATACTGACTTGGGGCGAGACTATTGCGCGGACCAATATACGAATAGTTCCGAAGCTAGCCGAATCTCTCGATCACGACGATTTTCAAACCATTATGGCATTTGATTGACGCTGGTTGAAGACTTAGATTGAATTATTACATTTCTTTGTGTTATCCGAAAATGCTCAAACGGCTTTTTTGTTCCAGGCCTGTGTGATAATCGATATTAATTATTACCTTTTATAAAGTTCTTGCAAAGAGAGTAACTTCGTTCCCGTTCCGGCAACATGGCCGCCGTACTAATTCCGGTACACGCTTAATTAAGTACCGGGGGTAGGGGGGGACTCTTGACCCCGAGTTAATAAAGGGCATTATTCAAATGAGACGCGGGGCGGTCTAATAAGGGCAAATCTTGGGAGGCGCTCGGGGTCGGAGCGGAGAAATGTATTACGGCTGCGAATACCGGCAGCCTAACTTTTTACGAGGCGCACTAATTCGTCCGAATCCGGCTCTAATACCCGCCGAATAAATAAAAATTAATCGCGAACGCTTATTGTCGGGGAACTGAGCTCGCATTCCGACAATTATTCTTTCCTTATTCGATTCGAAACGTTCGTTAAACGCCCGTTTGTTATTATATTTCGTTCGCGCAAATACGAACCTTTCTTCGTTAATCTTTTCGGTGAATCGCATTAGTATTGGATGTTGTTCATTAGTCGATTGCCAGAACGGTATTTAATTATATTATACCGTTAGAACAAAGGCACTTATACAGATATATATATATATAAACAGAAGTTCGGTTGAAAATAGAATATTAAGAAATGTATAAAAAGAAACAATTAGCGTGTACAGAAAATAAAATCAGTAATCTAGCATGATATGTAAAATTAATATTGGATGTTATTCATTAGTTACTACCGCCACGATATTTAATTATACTCTACCGTTAGAACAAAGGCCCTTTCTTACTCTCAACATCTGAAATAGCTTTGAAAACTATCGACCGAAAGCAGTCCAAACAGTCGATAGTCGCAAAACTGTCTATTGCTTCTTAGTATTTAGAGACGCTATTATATTTATGTTTTACACGTCGATGGGTAACATTTCTTTCTTCTGCGGTTTTAAAGTAGTTCAGATGCCCTCAGTATGATTGAATGTAACGTTTGACATATATAAAGAGAAGTTCAGTTGAAAATAGAATATTAAGAAATGTATAAAAAGAAACAATTAGCGTGTACAGAAAATAAAATCAGTAATCTAGCGCGATATGTAAAATTAATATTGGATGATATTCATTAGTTACTACCGCAACGATATTTAATTATACTCTACCGTTAGAACAAAGAGCCTTTCTTACTTTCAACATCTGAAATAGCTTTGAAAACTATCAACTAAAAGCAGTCTAAACAGTCAATAGTCGCAAAACAGTGTGTTACTTCTTTATATTTAAAGACGCTATTAGTATTTATGGTTTATGTGTCGATGGGCAACATTTGTTTCCTCTATGGTTTCATATGGTTAAGTAATCTAGCGTAATATGTAAAAATAATACTGGATATTGTTCCTTCTGTACTAATATTTAGTGTAGTTGCAACACGCTACAGAGATGTTCAATAGAACCCGCACCAACTTAGTATTTAACAGTAAAAAATCTTTACTGGTAAGAAGGAGCCTCCATTATCTCGTCCCTGTTCGAAGTGATGAATGATTAGAGACTCTGATGGCTTCGGCATTTTCAACAACGTTTGTCGATTTATTACCTGTTATTATAGCTTATATTTTAAGGAATTTTATAGACGTTTGACAACCGGGCGACTTTTTCAGGCTGATTCGGTTGCATATTTGACCGTATCAGATTGTCTTATATCTTTTTTTAACTAGAATAAATTGAGAAAGAAAATATTGTCTGATTCTAAATCGGATTTATATCTTGATGGCGTGAGTTCATTATTATTTTCAATAGACTATGTGTAGACATTCAATAATATTATTGACAGTTGTTTATACTCGAATTTTCACAAAATTTTATAGAGACTAACCCAGAGAGTTTATGCTGTCCAAGTATTGGCTTTAAGTTTGAATACAATAATGTATTTCGACAACAAGACATATATTATAAGATGATCACAATAACATTCAACGAGTGATATTGTTGTGTTATATTCTTATAATCTTAAAACATTTTAAGAGAAAAAAACAATTAAAAGAAATAATTCAGGAATCTTATCACAGCACCACCTACCCTACGGTGAATATAAATTATTGTCGAATCCGCATGAATACACGTAAAGTCTTTATTCATCAAAATCGATCCAGCGGGATTGGGAAGAGTTCAGTGGCACACACAGACAGAAAATCAAAAGTTTCAAATAATATTCAATTACTTTCAGCAATTACTCTGTTTAAATTGAATACAGGAAAATTAAAACTGCCAATGGTGTTTTTCATAGTTCGACATTCTTATATAATAATAAAAACAATACATAAATGCAGAACTCTAACTTATAATGTTTCCCAAGCGATATAACGCGACGGCAACGCCATATTTCAAATCCCTTAAGATTAATTCCCGCCCCGATAATTTATTAAACACGATTTTTATTTTAATGCAAAACTTAGATTAGATTTTTCACATTAGCTCTCGCTTTTAGCCATTAAGCTGCATGTTATCTTTACCAACATCTATCCGATACGACATGCGCCGAAAATATATGGCAGAAATTCATTACACGTCACGCATACATAAAATTGTTTTGATTGCATTAATTGGCTTTCCTAGGATTTATACTGTACTAGCACGAAAGGATTTTTTATAATAGTAGACAGGCAGACAGGTAAAATAACAAAAATATTAATCTATAGTAATAATATAGGACAGGGAGATTAAAAAAAACATTTATTTTGATATTACAACAGCGTTTAGTAAATTTTTAGTACAAAATTGCCACATTAAGTCAAACACCAGCCAGAACCGGTATGAAAGACTAATGCCACTTAGCTAACCATTATTTCCATATTTCATCATTTAAATACATGTAAAAGTCTTGGAGCTATCCGATTTTATTTAAATTATTTATTTCATAGTTATAAAATTGGTTTTGTATTACCGACAATCCGAAAAATTGCGCAAAAGACATTCGGCTGAATATCGGGATATTAAAACTTTCAAGTAAGTGTATATTTAATTTTTTTATATCATCTTTATTAGATACGCTTAGTACAATCTTAATTAAACATTAATTTATTACTACTTTTCATTTGTACTTTGGATTAATTCACAAGCAAGACGGGTGGGAGAAAATACATCAATATGTATTCCTCAATTATAATATTATAAGAACTTATAGCTATAGTTTACACTAAAGGTATACACTTTATATAAGTTCGTATGGTTTGGCTCGCTTCAATCTCCTCAGATTCTGCGCGCTGTCTAGCAGTTGTATTGCTTCCACGTTAGTATGATTTAGTAATCTTCTTTCGTGTTTCAAGGCGAAATCTTGGATAACTTCGCAAATTTATTTGATTTTCAGGTCATCCTGCAGTTCTTCGTTGGTTACATAGCGATAGGCATTGGTAATCAATCGAAGAACCTTGTTTTGACAGCGTTATATGACTAGTTGATTAAAATTTTTAGTGCAACCCCATATTTGCACCCCATAGGTCCAAATTGTCTTATAGATAAACCTTTTTAAATATTTAATACTTGACACAAATGTACTTTATTAAGCCCTTACACACAAGCTCTTATTATATAGTAAAGGACTTAATTTATGACCAATAAGGTAGTCAATTTTAGTAAATATTTTTGAAAACATAGAACTGAAAATCATAGAATACAATAGTCTTAAAATGCGGTAGAATATTGAAGAAAATGAAATACAAAATAGTCAGTATAACACTAGACAAGAAAATTAATAAATGCATGAGCATGCTGTTTAAAGAGTACCTAAATTAAACCATAAAGTCTCATAATTGCTGAGATATATCAAAATTGTATTGATGATCTCCGAAACGTTTTAAACGTTCCGTCTTAGCTAATTATTTCCTTAAAAATTTATGATTTTATTCGTAGCATAAATTCTTAAATTAGGTCTTTGTTCAGTTTAATTTATTTGGCCCCTGTGACAACACTTGGGGTCATACACAATCTATACGTAAATATACCGTGCTCTAAAAACTTAATAAAGCTGCATTGTTGGAAGAAACAATTATCCTTTACCTTTAACCTGGTGACTATAATTCATCGAACTATCTGATGCGCAAGAAACCAGGCAATAAAAGTAATAATAGCTTTTTGTAAGCAAAACTGAACTAAACAGGACTTTTTTAAGAACATTTTCTTCTGTTTTGTTGGCATTCACATCTTATAGGAATATCTACTGACTTTATACACACTCGTAAGACTAAACCCATCATATGATATTAAATATAACTTTTTATATCATTTGGAATCTGAAATCTGAATAGAATCATTGGTCATATACACAATAAGCAAAATAAATGAAATATAACCCCACGGTTTCTCGACAATGCTGTTTACTTGCATATTACGTTTATGAAAAAGATTCATTAATTATGATAAATAATAAAAGTAGTAAAGACTTACATCAACATGATTTCCACAGAAATAAATTATCGATGTGGAACCGATACCTGTTGGCTCTCGATTTGCAGGATTTAACCACATTTCTCTGCCTTGAAAAGGAAATATACAATTTGTTTGAAGTTTTTACCGATGTATGATTACATTAGAGAATCTGACACCTTCGATACATACTATAATACCTAATTATAATACAAAATTGTTAAAATAATGAATAAATAAGACTTTTGATAATATAAACCGTCCAACGTGATCACAAAACACAGAGGAATTAGTGTATCTCCCATATTATATTACCTGTGAAAAAGTTTAGCGTTCATTTGCCACCAGAAGGCGCGACTGACAATATGAGTGGCAATAATAATAATAGCAGTAATAAAAATAGTAAAAATAAAAATGCAATAAAAGTTTTAAAATAAATTTAATTTAAAGATATGTAAAATTTACATTGCAAATGTTATTCAGTGTTCACAGGAGAATTCTTAGAATTTTCTGTTTGATGAAAATATATTACACTAACAATACATTAAAACGTAATATAACAGATTTAACATAAAACTTATGTTACACTTTTAAATATACAAGGTTTAATATACTATTGAATATGGAACATTTTATATTACCTTAAATATAACTCGGCCAAATACCGAATACAGTACAATATATATGTTGAAGACTAGTTATTTTGAAATGTCTTGCTCAAAACAGTTGAACGTTTCGAAAAACACAGGTATTTGGCATTACATTTTTCAAAACTAGACATCATTAACATGTTTTTCTGAACTGTACACAAGTGTTTGAGTAGCTAGAACCGATACAATAGGCGATAACTCCCTTGCGGTTTCCGATCAAACGGCTCCCATAAAGTTTAACGGCCCAATTTCAGCGTAATTTAAGTTTTGAGTGTGGATTAACACTCGCCGATCATGTCACATTCTCACCGATTTCATACCACTCTGCTTTCTGCTTTAGCCGGCAGCGAACCAGAGGGCGGTGGCAGTGGAGGCGGTAGGGGCGGTGATAGACCGCCCCAGCAACATACCAGACGTCGGACCCAGCGACGGGTCACACACAATGAAAAGCGCTACCACTCAGGTAGAGCTCGTCCATCCTCAGGGTGTCAGTACAAAAATATTAAAAGATAACGTAATACCAGCGCATCCGCCATAACATCAACATGACCATAAACTCATATAACCATTATTTGATCGCATAATAACCTTAGAACCTTTAATTATCATTATGCAGCGAGCAACGTTATCTTTCGAGTATGTTTTGTACTATATGGATGACATATATGTTGTGTACCATGTAGAAAATCAATTCAAATTTACGTAATATTTTCCTATTTCCTTTTTTTTAACATACGATACATATTCATCCTTTAATTAATCAATTCATAAATTATAGTATCAATAATATCAAAAAGTAATGTTTAAATGTTCGTTTTTTTTTAACATTATAGTGTTTAAATAAAAAAATTAAATTTCTCTCTTTCTCTCTCTTTCTCTCTTTTTCTCTGTATTTGTATGTATATATATAATATTGACATCGTACTGAAGGACTCTTTTCCTTTTTTTGGTTTTTTACTGGATTTTCATTTTTTTTTTGAACATTGACATTATTCAAGTTCACTAGCTATTTTCTTCGTTGCTATATTAATGATACCAGTCGATTCAGTGAAGTAGATTGTGGTTAGGATTTGTTTTGAATAATCTTTGAAATAATCGTGATAATTGTTTATATCATTCCCATTAGCATCTGTTGGTGCTTCCAGTCTAAAGTATATTTCACGCTTCTTTTTGCTATAGCAACAGTAAAAATAATAAAATGTACGCGTTTCGTGGAAGTTTTGCTTCCGCTATGCTAGCTTGAACTTTTTGGTTACAATTTCTCCTGGTATTTGGACTTGCTCTCAATATACTGCTTAGTTTATTAATTAGTTCGACAGTTGCTTCATCTTATAGAGAGAATATCTCCAGTAAATATAGATACATATTTTACAAAGTGATTTCTGTTGTATCTTCACCAGTGAGATTCTTGATTTTACTCAGTAGTTGGTGTATATCTTCGATAGTGCCACAATATTTCACGACCATCCTGTTGTGACAATATATCACAAACATACATTGAAAATCACCAACTAACACTACTTTTGTTTAAACAGTACACTACAAAAAGACTTCATTTAGGATAAATTTAATGTTTCTTTTAGGCTGTAGAGAAAACCCAACTTTTTCCTATCGACTTTAAGAAAATGAGAAATTTACTGCTTTTCTTGTATAGTATGTACAATTCTTTGGTAGATATTTTAATTCACATCAAGAGTTTTACTTTTTTTTTCATTTTAATCCACTGATCCAAAAAATGAGTTGTATTTGAGAATTAAAAATGTTCATAAAAATCGAAGCCCTTGTTCTTTCTGTAATGTTTCCAACTAACCAACATTATGATTTAATCATATATATTAATATTTTACTGAATTAACTTATTTTACTTAATTAGCATCAAACTAAGTATTCATATCGAATAATATTGCTGTAAATTTGAAATGATTCTCAATTAATCGTTGGAAAACTATACGTGACACAGTGACGTCTGCATGACTCTATTCACCACGTGGGCCCCGAAATCGTTATTTTTATTTTTTATTTCCTTTTTCCGAATTTATTTTTATTTTGGCATGCGCTTAGTTGTCGTTGTTCTCGCATGTGCAGATCTGGCCTGTGACCAGGGGGTTCAAGCTGGACGAACGGCTGTCCCAGGGGGGCATAGCCCCGCCACTAGAGCTGCGCGCCGTGGAAATCGCAGACTTACCCGAAATGAAAGTCGTTACCATTCAGGTGAGTAAGGTGGATTCGGTCTTCCAACTAACACACGCTGTATCATCAACTAACTTAAAACAACTAAGAAAAGCTTAAATTTTGTTTCTGTGTAAATATTCACTCCATCATTATAAAATATATATAGTCTATCCAAAGTTTCTCCCGCATCAACTCTGAGTTTTAGTTTAGTTTAGCTTCAACATGCAAGAAAATTCTAATCTAAATAAAATAATTGAACAAAAATGTTATTAAATACAATTTATTTTAACATTATAGTACATCTAATACATATATTATCAAGACTTAAAACTTTAATTAAAAGCACAGGTATAATAGTTTGTAGGTTAGATTTGTTTTGTGTACATTGTTAACTCTTTTCCACACCGCCCATGAGGTAGAATTTCCAGGCGCGTTTTTTATGTAGTGGTATCCATTCGAGAGCATATTTACTTTTTTCGTTTAGTTCTTGTTTCCTTCAATGGTGTGTTTACTTGTCAAGTCATCTTGGTAGCACTGTATATTTTATTTCTTCTACTACTATCTGTGTACACCATTCTTCATAAATAGCTAGTGGTCATTCTCCCCTCATACGTTCTAACCAAATGTTCATTTTTTATTTTGAACAATTACAATCATATATGTGCACAAAAATATTTCACACCCTACAATACCATTTTCTACAGTTATATTCAATTAACTATGTGCATACCTTTAGCTGTTTCCACTCTCATCACTCTCTCTCTCAGGAATTTCCAGCATTACACAGCATTATCACATGTCCTGAAAGTTTCGTTCAGTCACTTTCACTTTCCGACTCACTGTCCAATTCAATTACTAAACTGTTAATTTATAATCTGTCTAAAACATGTTCACGATTCCACCATTTATTAATTACTTCCTCTGTATGTCTTATCGAGTTCATCCAGATCGAAAGTGTTATGGTTGACAATGCTTCCTTCCACATATCCACACAATTTTTGATGTAATATCCTTCTCGACCACCAATATATCTGCAATTAATTATTAATAAATATAATGACCAACAAAACCTAATCGAATTATTGTAACTTTTATATTTTTCCATCAATTTTTGCCAACCGGCCGCCGTTCGTTTGTCAGACGTATGCAAAATTCTTTAATGCAATAGTGTTAAGGGATTTTAACTCTTACCTATAAATTATTGTGGCTGTATAATTAACTATAGTTTTCAGATATATTCTAATGTTAAAACAAATTACATTTCATAACATTTTTGTTCAATTATTTTATTTAGATTAGTATTTTCTTTTATGCCAAAGCCAAACTGAACTAAAACTCAGAGTTGATCCGCCAACATTAGTGACTGTGAATACCAACTTAGAAATCATCCCAGAAGACACCCAGCCTGGTTATTGGCGTGACTGGCATCTTTTTGTCGGATTTTGCACTCTCGTCTAGGACAATCACAAATATTAAACAATCACAAACATAAATTTACGACCATGCCCCAGCAGGATTCCAACCCGCGACTATCGCAACAGTAGGTGGACCGTCCCGTCGCCTTTACCACTACGCCATCCAAACCGGCACTCGATCATTATAGATTAATGTATAGGATAGCGTTAAAAATCGAACGAACGGAACTTTTTTGGGTAAATTAAAGACGTCTATTTAATTAATACAATATTATAATTATTATAGATTTAAAAAAATATAATTCAAAGTATGTAATCAAGAAAATACTGAACTTTTTGGCTAAATCAAAGACCTCTATTTAATATAGTATTTTAAATAATATAGAATGATAAAAATATAATTCAAAGTATATGGTGAAGAAAATATATTCATATTCCACTGTCAGTAGCAATTAGATTAATCACTAGTAATCATTCGATGTAATTATTTAATCATTTCCATGTTCTGTAAATATCGTAAAATATATGTGAATAACATTAAATAATCAGTTCTGGGTTTAAATTAAATATTTCTCAAGATAGATTGAAAAATCTACTATGTTTAGTTAACAGGTCAATTGAAAAGTCCCCGGCCTACCATGATAAAACACATTTTTTTTTCAACATGCGATTATAGCGACCCTCCAACTTTTCGATAGCATTTTTGTAGTACGATTTGTCCTTTGCTTCAAAATAGGCCTCAGTTTCGTCGATCACCTCTTCATTCGACGAGAATTTACTTCTGGATGCCAGATCTGGAGAATACGATGGATAATGAAGCAATTCGAAACCCAATTCATGGATTTTTGACAGGGTGCATTGCCTTGGTAAAGCAGTATTTTCTTTTTCTTCAAATGCGGCCATTTTTTGGTGGTTTCGTCCTTCAAACGGTGCAATAACGCTATGTAATAGTCACTGCTGATGGTTCTTCCTTTTTCAAGGTAATGAATGAAAATTATTCCATGCGCATCCCAAAATACAGACGCCATAATCTTGCCAGCCGACTGTTGCGTATTCCCACGCTTTGGAGCGGGTTCGTCGTGTGGCAGTCCACTCGGATGACTGTCGATTGGACTTTGGACCGAAATGATGGAGCCATGTTTCATCCATTGTCACATATCGACGCAAAAACTCGGGTTTATTACGCTTGACCATCTTCAAACAAAAAAGTGAGCTCGCGTGGCACCCACTTTGCACAGAGCTTTCCCATACCCAAATATTCGTAAATGATATGATGTACACGTTCAGTTGATATCTTTAGTGTCTGCTATTTCATTCAGGTTCAATTTACGGTCATTCAAAATCTTTTTTTTTGTCTGTAACAACCTCTTTTGGGCGTCCACTGCGTTCACCGTCTTCGGTGCTCATTTCACCACATCTAAACTTAGCATATCAATCCTTGATGGTTGATTTTCCTGAGACAATGTCCGGAAACTTAGCTTCAAAAAGCAATATTTTATCAACACGCGACATTCTTTTCTATCCATTTTTTTCACAATAACAAGAGTTTCTTGACTCAAATGCTATAAATCACAAACTAATGATCCGACAGCTGTCACAATTACACATGCATCTTTTGAGAGTCAGGGGTAACTAAAAAACATATGGATTTAATTCTAATAGCGCCATCTATGTGCCAGGCCGGGGACTTTTCTATTGACCTGTTAAAGCTGCATCAGGAACCGACAATCTCGTTATTTTCATCAAGATTGACATCCATCATCGATTGTACAGATCGACTCGAAAAGAATGTACCGCCATTAGAAAAGGAAGGCAATATAGTTTATTCTTTTCTATGCTTTATTATATTCAAATTTAAAAAATATCTTTAAAATACAAAAGCATTACCATTTAAAACGATTCCATTCAGTCGAACAATAACTTACAAATTGTAAAACCCTTAAAATAAATCGGTTACTCGAATTCTTACACATGACTAACGACGTTTGTCGTCGGGCGTCATCAGAAATCGTTCATCAAAAATTATCAGATTTTTTCAGACAATACCGGCCGTCCTGTTATCGGTGTTTTTAAGCAAATTTATCACAAAAGAAGTTATTATCGTCCTCCAGTCAATTTCCGTTTCCCCCATTCAACGCCGTCGGATTAAACTAAAGCGATACGATAACGTTGTAACGTTCACGAAGGAAATGGCCAAAAGTTAATCCGAACCGAAATGGTTAACATGAACGAAACGTACAGCACGTTGACTTTCAAATAAACTTTTATTTTTTCCGTTTTTTCATCCGCTTTTCTCTCCGTCTTTCTCACTCATTTCCCTCATCTGGAAAATGTAAAAAAGTTTGATAACAGGGCCCCGGTAATAACAGAAATTCCAATATAAAAATATTATCTTCCATTTGTTCCTGCATCTTTGTTATTCCCTGGCAAGGTTATCCAAAATTGAACGTAACACGGTCTGTTCATAATAAAATAAGCCATGAAGTGAATGAAAACCACTAGTAGAGGAGGGAGATACTTAAAAAGATTTTAAAATAAAATATGTACATAATAATCGTTGTAATAACTAAATAAAACTAAACAAAAACTTTTTTAACCTATCTCCTACACGTATTTTATATTCTACTATATATATAGCCAATTCTGCATCAACTTCCTGCATTTTACACGGATTATCATCGAGTAAACCTTCAAATTCTTGTGTTCAAATTTTTTGGCTGGCCAAAATGCTCTCCTGTCTTCGATGTCAAAATAGCCACTTTCAATATGTCAAAACCACTATTCACATGTTAAAATCGATAGAGCACGATTTTACACACAGGATTTTACATAGACTTAAAAGGGTCAACAGCAATGTATTTCAAGGGTGTAACTACTAATTTTGTTCAAAGTGTATTTACGGACATGTAAATGTCAAATTTTGTATGAATAATTGTTTAACATATGTAATATTATGAAACATCAATCTGGTTTACATGTGAAATATGAAATTCCTGTGGTTAGTTGGCTTTAAAACGTCTATTATTCATTATTATTCACTCTTTATATACAGTTGTATTTTCTATATCTTAATAATGACAATGTATTTAAAGTGTATTGCTTTTTTACAAGTTCAATTCATATGATTTTTAACCATTATTCTGGTTCAATCTTATGAGAGGATCCAAAGTCAGCAACTATTTTAAAGTAGTTCAATGTATATTTTCACATACATTGGAACCTGTGGTCAAACGTTGTCATTCCAATTTATGGATTTGTCATATCTCTACTTGAATAATGACCAACAAATCAGTAGACAATCACAAATGTTAAACAAACACTAACATAAATTTACTGATTAAGTCGATTTGTCATATTTCTACTTGAATAATGATCGTTCTTTCATCACTAAATTTAAATTCGTCATTTGACATATCAAAATTACTAGTTCTTAACTTACCAACCTTATTGGTGTTGGCTATATTTTTAAAAGGATGGTATAAATAAAGTTTTAAATTGAATTAGTAATATCTTATCTTATATTTTGAGTAGTGTTTGTGCAATATACTTATAACAGAAACGAAATGTTCAACAACATAAAAGCTTTTAATTAAATTAAAACACTGCTCCGAATCATCAACTCGTCGTGGTCTTTTGTCAAAAATGAGCTCGCGCGGCACCCACTTTGCACAGACTTTCGTCATACCTAAATATTCGTGAATGATGTGATGTACACGTTCAGTTAATTTCTTTAGAGTGTCTGCTATTTCATTCAATTTTAATTTACGGTCATTCAAAATCATTTTGAGGATTTTTTAAATGTTTTCCTCGGTAACATCCTCTTTTGAGCGTCCACTGCGTTCACCGTCATCGGTGCTCATTTCACCACGTCTAAACTTAGCATGTATCTCTTGATGGTTGATTTTCCTGTGGCAGTGTCCGAAAACTCGGCATCAAGCCAAGTTTTTGCTTCAACTGTATTTTTTCCCTTCAAAAAGCAATATTTTATCAACACGCGAAATTCCTATTTATTCATGTTTTTTTTTCAGAATAACAAAATTTGCTTCACTCAAAATGCTATAGTTCACAAACTAATAATCCGATCTCTCAAATTTATACACGCATCTTTTAAGGATTAGGGCTAACTAAAAAACTTATGGATTTAATTTTAGTAGCTCCATCTATGTGTTAGACCAGGGACTCTTGAATTGACCTGTTTTATTATTTTTTTTGCCTTTTTTATATATATTTCAAAGTATTTTTATCAATGAGACCAACTTCCAAAAACATCCGGCCTTAACTACACTGCCAGTAAGCTTGACTGGGATCATTTTCCTTGTCGGATTTTGCACTCTTGCCTAAGACAATCACAAATGTTTAATAACAATCACAAAAATTTACTTATTAAGTCGATTTGTCATTTTTTTACTTGAATAATGACCGTTCTTTCATCACTACATCCAAGTTCGTCATTTTAACAAATCAAAATTACTAGTTCTTAATCTTAGTGAAACAGTATTGAACAATATTATTTCAACTACATTATTTTTAATATTTCATTAATATCTAATATAGGGAAGTATCATTGATTATCTGGAAGTTCTTTTTCTTACTTACCAACGTTATTGGATATATTTTTAAGGGCGTGGTATAAATGAAGTTTTGAAATTGAGTTAGTAATATTTTATCTTATATTTTGTATGGTGTTTGTGCAATATGCTTATAACAGAAACGAAATATTTGCTGAAATATCCATTCAGCTTTCATAGACCATTTTTAACAACATCAAAAGCTTTTAGTTTTCGTAATATTTAACTATTTTATGGGACAGATCTGAAGCTAACAAATCTACTAATATAGATATATAAATCCAGTCGCATATGAATTGGACCAAGTGGATATGTATATTGTACTTTTGTCTTTCTGAACTAATTGGTATAACTAATCTATAATATATGTTATTTTTTTAATTGGAGTTTAGAAAGTACACACAAAAATAGTTATATAAAAAATATTAATATTTTTGGCGATATAGCTGTTTTAGTGATAAAAACGAAACTATAAACGCTTTTTTGTCGAAACTGTTTTTTTGTTAAGACGGTTAACATGATGTCTCCAGTTTTAATAAACCGATTTGCTTGAAATTTGGTAGTAACTAGGGATGCAGATAAAATATTGATATATTTTTTCAGAAAATATCGATATTTTTTGGCCGATATATCGATATTTCTTTAGCAGATATTTTTCGATATTTTTTGAAAATAAATTAAATATAATTTTTAATAAACCTTTAAAATTGGTTGTACCGATAAATCGAAATATCGATATTTTTTCGGTGGCCAACACCCCAAGTAGTAGGTAGCCTTCTCCATATATTCTATATCTAAAATAGTAAAACTTAAACACTTCTAGTCTCGCAGCATTGGTTCTTAGGAACTTTTTTAACGAAAATTCAACTCGTATCACTCTGCAACCATTATGTTCACCTGATTTAGCTTCGTTGAACTTCTGGCTGTTCCCTAAACTCAAACTCAAACGACAACAACAGCTTTGAAGACTCAAAAAAGTCGAAGAAATGATATTTCAAAAATAAATAACTGGTGAATTTTGTTTCAAATGTCTTGCTATTTTTTGATCATGGTAATACAACGTTACACACACATTGGTTCAATTCTGACAGTATAACTAACATAGTAAACTTTAAAATGGTACTTTTTCCAATTTACACACGACACTAACACGTCTTCTCCCAGTTCTTCCGCTCCCGTAAAACCATATTTTATTCCTCCTCCAATAATGTACAGCGTAATTACGTTTTAAACGCGCCCATCCAATTCTCCTTCTATCGGTTCTGCCGAACGTTTCGCGTCGTCCATCACGAATTGCATGCAAGCCGTTTGTTCGTATTTGGGGGGTAGTTTTTTCCCCGGTAGCGGGCTGGTCACGTACCCCGTACGTGCCGCCCCCGCACGTGTCCGCTTTCTTCCTCCTCCCGCTTTGCACGTACTTGTGTCCGGTTTATTTTTATCTGTAAATTTGTTGTAAGATCGTCTCGGTTATCCCAAGAAAATAACATGTTTTTATTGCTGTTGGGGTGTAGAGGTGCGACAGGAGGCGGTGCAGCAGGCCTTGGCGCAGGCGATGCAGAACAGGCACAAGCCGTCGATGCCGATGCCTTCCAAGAGGACGTCGGTCATGGCGAGGAGTCCTGATAGAGACCGGCACGATTCAGGTAAGATAATTTAGTTAGGAACATTAAAACTCCATTTATTTTATTTGTGTTCAGGATACATAGATTTGCACGAATATATTTACCGATGCAAGTTGGATACATACAACCTATCCAATAAAATAGCCAATGTGCTTCATCGAAATTTATGGCGAAGACTTTTGGCTTACAACGCTTTAAAGCTTTATAACCTCTAATTATTATCACTAAAGTTTTCAATAATTTTGGAGACATTTGGCAACAATGTCGCCTTGTCTAATACAAATCGAGATTGATTCGGTTACGTGTTCCGACTCACAGAATGTTGTTCTGTCTCTTTTTAATTAGGGCAAAATGAGACGGAAAATCCCGATCCGATATGAGTTTAAAACGAATTTAACTTTTTTACAAATTGCATTTGTCAGAATATTTGACGTAATGCGTTGGCCGTTTTATCGGAAGGGTTATATTATCGATATACAGTATATATAAGTAAATGATGGAATATTATTATGCAACCTTTCATATTGCAAAATAATCATTTATTTCGATCATACTCAATCCTCAATCCTACATATTATAATACATGTAGTGACAATAAAGTAACGCATATTTTTAAGTGTATAAATTTGACAGCTGTCGGATCATTGATTTGTGAATTATAGCATTTTGAGTGAAGCAACTCTTGTTGTGAGAAAATGGATATAAAGGAATTTCGAGTGTTGATAAAATATTGCTTTTTGAAGGGAATAAATACAGTTGAAGCAAAAACTTGGCTTGATGCCGACTTTCCGGACACTGCCCCAGAAAAATCAACCATGAAGGATTAGTATACTAAGTTTAGACGTGGTGAAATGAGCACCGAAGACGGTGAACGCAGTGGACGCCCAAAAGTGTTTGTTGAAATTGAGTGAAATATCAGACACTGTACAGATATCAACTGAACGTGTACATCATATCATTGACGAATATCTGAATATGAGAAAGCTCCTGCTTCACCAAGACAATACACCGTGTCACAAGTCAGTGAAAACGATGGCAAAAATCCACGAATTGGGCCTTGAACTGCTTCCTCATCCACCGTATTTTCCAGATCTAGCCCCCAGCGATTATTTCCTGTTCTCTGATCTTAAAAGTATGCTCACTGGGAAGAAATTTTTGTGGTGAGGTGATCGCCGAAACTGGGGCCTAATTTGAAGCAAATGCAAATCGTACTACAAAAATGGTATCGAAAAGTTAGAGGATCGCTATAATCAGTATATCACCCTTGAAGGGAATTATGTTGAATAAAAAAAAATTGCCAGAAAAATGTGTTTTACTATGGTAGGCCGGCGACTTTTCAATTGACCTGTTACTGTTTAACATGGGCTCCGAACCACGGTACTCGTCATTAAATCTACCGACTGGCGAGTGACCAACGACCAAAAGACCTCCGGTCTTACCCAGCCTGATTACAGGCGTGACTGGGATCATTTTCTTTGTCGGATTTTACGCTCTTGCCTGGAAAATCACAAATACAAATTTACGACTATGCCCCAGCGGGATTCAAACCCGCGACTATCGCAAGACCAGAAATATGCCGACTTGGGAGTGGAGTGGCTTAGAATCCTCCTGGGGCAGGTGTATAATTGAGATTGTTCTTAAGACAAACAAAATGATCTCAGTTGCCAATAACCAAGCTGGGTAAGACCGGTCTTCTGGGATGGTCTCCAAGTTGGTTCCAAGTCCACATTTGCCAGTAAATCCAGTGCAGACAACACCTAGTTGGTAAAAAAGCACCTAAAATAGAACAGTAATATAATAGCCTAAATAAATATCTCACATTGGGCCATGCAAGTTTATATAATTTAAGGATTATCTTTGTATTTTTAAAAAGTTTGTAAATACTAGAAAAGACGGTGCTCATTAATTTTATGTTATCTGTTATAATCATAAAAGGTTTCTTAACATCCGGTGGATCTGGAATTATTTCTATTCGTCACATAATCGACAAGCAGTTCGTCGTATTTTCATTTAAATAATGTAATTCTATTATATATTCATATTAACACATAATCGTTCGTCATTCATTAGTTATTTATTGAAATCGTGTTTTACCCAGTTAAATTTTGATTGTATTTAAGACAACTTAGTAATTGATGCTTTCCATTCAGCATTAGTAAATTTATTTCCTCAATGACTCCACACTTTCATCAAACATCTATCTTTTTATCTATATTTACGTATACGTACATCATTTTAACTTTTACCACTTAATTATAATTTTTAACACAACAAAAAAGTTATTATTATAAATTACCCAATTCTAATTACATATTTTCCAGCACGGTTTACATGTTTTAATATAATTTAAGGGACAAACAACCTTCCTACGATGCCTTTTTACAGCCCAATTTATAACTCACATTTAGTACATAATTTGTTGACAAATCTCATTAATTAAGTTGAATATGTGAAGCTCCGGCTAATAAAATGTTTATTGTCCCGTTTTTTTTGTAAATAAACCGTATTATTTATACAGTTTCATCATAATAATATTCGTAGTTAAAAATGGTTAATTAATATTTTGATAATGCTTATTTTCAAGACTCAATCTCACTTATTAACAGACAGTTATTTTTGATGGGTAAAATTATTTAGAACCTGCACTTGTTATCATATATTATTCATTAATTTCGGTTATACATAGCGTGTTTATGTCACCGATATGGTTTTCCCATTTTTCGTTCAGTAATGAATCATAAATGTCTGCAATTAACTTGTATTGTAAGTCTTGTTCTTGTCAACAAAAATAGAAATTATATGTTTTCTTCTCTACTAGTAGAATAGGCTTTTAATCTGGATGCTAAAAATTATCCATTTATGAAGAATGTATTTCTAATTTAGTTTATACGTATATATTTTATTCTCGGGTTTACAACAGGTTCATTGCGCGCCATCTTGGTTATGGTTCCCTTTAACCATTGTGTTGTGTAGACGTCCAAATTTCGTCCTTTATTGAAAATAATCACTCAGCGGAAATTGCGTCAAAAATATCGTAATCGTCCAGTGCCTCACAAATCCAGCATCGATCAGGCCTCGTTCTGAAAGATAACGGACGTCTCATAACTGAAAATGTGAGCGATAGTGTTGCAAAGTCTCCGGAAACATCAATTGTGGGATGTGGTTCCCAGTTGCACATTTCTGCACGCATTTTATGGCGAATTTTGAAAACTGTTTTGAAAATGTTCCCGTACAAAATTTTAGCCCAGAAAATTGCTACCGAGAGATCCTGATCAACGTGTTAATCACAGTAATGCAATCCTAAGCTTCTCTGCTGAAATTTAAAATGTGTTGTCTAAATTGATAATGAGCGATGAAGTCCATTTTCTTCTCAGCCACGTCAATAAACAGAACAGTCGGTTTTGGGGAACACAGAATCCTCAATTAATTCATAAAACATCATTGCATCCACTAGAAACAACTGTATGATGTGGTATTCATGCTGGAAACATCACTGATCCCTATTTTTTTGAATACAACCAAGGTGTTGCAGTTGCTGTTACTGCTGAATGGTACCAAGACATGATTCAACATTTTCTTGTGCGTGAAATGGAAGATCAAGGACTAGAGTTCACAGCACATACAGCTCATTCAAAAATTCAATTATTGAATGACGTTTTTCCACGAAGATTAATTTTGTGAAGCGGAAGATTTAACATGACCAGCCAGATCTCTGGATTTAATAGCACCAGACTTTTTCTTATGAGGTTTTTTAAAATCAAAAGTTCATGTGAATAAGCCCCAAACGATTCAACATCTTATAGATAATATTCGTCACGAAATTGAATAAATTCAGCCTCAGATGTTGCAGGATGTCATGAAACATGCCTTAAAAAGAGCCGAAAGTTGCATGGCGAATCGCAGTCACCGTTTAGCCGATATAATTTTTCAATTATAACAAAAAAAATGTAAATACCAAATAAACAATAAACTTTTTATGAAAACCATACTTACTCATCTTTTCTTTCAGCAAAGTTATAGGCAATCAAAATGGTAACGGGACTTTCGCTCCACGTTGTACTATCATTCAGCTAATTCGAATCCCGCTCAGGATATGTGTTTTTCAATTTCTATCTGACTGTGATACCTTGACATTGACAAGAGTAAAAAATACACCAAGGGACAAAGATTTCTTCTGGGATATTCCCTAAGTTCACTCGCCCTTTAGATAAATCCTAATTGGTAAAAGAACATCCAACTGTGAATTCAGTGAAGTTACGTTTGTTCGCATCACAAATTATCTAAAAATCACTTAAAATGAATACTTTTTTGTTATTGTGTTATTTTATTAAAACATTAATCATTAATAAACTTCCATGAGGATTATAACGATAATTAAACAATACCCGATGATTAAA
Source organism: Rhynchophorus ferrugineus (assembly GCF_030347505.1). Lineage (NCBI taxonomy): Eukaryota > Metazoa > Arthropoda > Insecta > Coleoptera > Curculionidae > Rhynchophorus > Rhynchophorus ferrugineus. Next base: position 42,279,472 of record NW_027472585.1, read on the forward strand.
TATGTTAAATAGATACAATCTAAAATACGAAGAATGTATTGTTGACGATACGATCATCTATTAGTTCAATAAAAAAACATTAAACAATGAAAGTAGGTTGTGTGCATTTCTTCTAAACGTTTTCGATGCATATAAACAAAGAGGAGTAAAAGCGACCTTCTGACATTTTAAAACATGTTAATTTAATGCGCAATATTGTCAATATTCTAAGGAAACAATGAATTTTACGCAACTCTTTTGACCTTTAAATTTTTTTTTCTTAATTTAGAGTGATTATTGAAATACAAAGAATTTTCTTTAATACATTTTAATGTCTCCTTTTACCAACTAGAAGTTTATCTGGAGTGGACCTACAGTTTAACGTGGGCTCCGGACCACGGTCCTCGGCATTAATCCTACCGATTGGCGAGTAATCAACTTAGAAATCATCCCAGAAGATATCCGATCTTACTCAGCCTGGTTACTGGCGTGACTGGGAATATATTCCTTGTTGGATTTTACACTTTTGTCTAGGACAATCACAAATATTAAACAATCACAAACATAAATTTACGATTCAGCAGGATTCGAACCCGCGACTATCGCAACAGTAGGTGAGCCATCCTGTCGCCCTTACCATTGCGCCACCAAGCCGGCAATACACAGACTTGTTGGATTATTGATGGAAAATAATCAAGCTGCTGTGATATTTCTTTAATAGGAACCTTCTCTAATTATTTGTTCATAATAGTAATTGCATTATTATACAATATATTAAAGAAAATAGACGATATTATTTAATTATAAATTACAAGGGCAATTAAAATAATATACAAGCATTTATAATACAAATTAGATTAAGGAGAAAACGTTATGGTTATTCTAATCCAATGCTTTTCAACTGATTAGATTTTGCCGTGTTTAATGGAGCCAGGTTTGAACAATATGGCGGGTGAGATAAAACATTCTATCCAAGTGATTTCAGTATTTTTTAACCGATTTTGCTGTATGAAAGTATTATTGACGTTTTTCGATCAATGCGCAGTTCAAATTAATCGTTTGTTGTAGGCAGCGAAGTTATAGCGAGCAGTATTCAATTTTTCATCACCCGTTACTAATCGATGCAGCAATAACTTCCTTCCATATCTTTGAAGAAGCAGTTCACTCACAGTTTTTCGATTTTCTAATTACCTGTAATTCAACTGATGTGGTGTGGATTGACAAACCCATCTACCCCTATTTTGACCCTTTCTCATCGGTCGTAATCATTCACAAATTGCAAATTGGCTCACTTTGTACTTTCCACTAATATTCAAACGTTTTCGAACTGCCGGAACTTTCTTTGTCTTGAAATCTCCACATTTGAATGGTCGAAATGACGTTTCACATGTTCTTATGGCTAGAGCATGCTCTACCAGTAAACAAAGACAATTTCAAAGAATCTATATTACCTATATCTATAAGAATAATCTATGTTATTTTACCCGGAACGTAACTTGTGTAATTTTGAAGCTTAATGTCAGTAGAATAAAATGACATATATATCAAATCATAACATAGTATACTTATGGCTAGTGAAATCGGAAGGTAATTACCGACACTCCTGGCTAAAACTGTGCTATCGGCAGTGATGACATAGACCGTAAACAAAAAGAGTCTCAAGAACCTGACAACACCCGATACCTGATCATATATCAAAATCCATTGAAAAAAGTGGTTAAACGAAATTAATTTCACATCGAATTTATTTCCCACCTACCGTATTCTGCAAATCTAGATTCTATCGACTATTAGCCATTTAATGGCGTCAAAAAAATAGAAATTTAGCTATTTTAAGGATAAATTATTCTACAAAAACATCCAGAAAGACTAAAAAACAGTTTATAGACCGGATATTTATTCTGTAATATGGTATATTAATATTAAGTGTAAGAATGCTTTAAAAATAAACAAGAAATAGATATACCATCCCATATTTCAAATTGTTTAACATACCCTGAAAATATCGATGGACCTTTATTTAAGGGTCTGATTAAATCTTATCAACAACAATAATAAACTAATCAGATAATTGCGGAACAATTTTGGACAATTTTACAGTTAAAACTAAATAATCACCACGAGAAAAAAAAACGAGAAACCCACAATTTATTTTATTTGGGAGGTAAACAAAACACTATCGGTCGGTTTTGTACCTAAGCTGGTAATTTGTTGATATTAGTTCAGTGTTCTTTGCGGTTTATGAGATCTGTCACGTCGGCTCAGATTCAAAAGTGCTTTGTTTCTACGGCGTCCTTTGTAGATAAACACCAAACCAACATCCAGATAATTCACGTTTTATCAATTAAGTTTATTTTATTCTAGGATGTATAATAAACGAGGCAACCAGAAAAATATAATGTTAAATTAAAATAAATACGCATTATGTTTGATAAATAATGATACATAAATTATCAGCCAAATGAAAAGTTGCTTATTTTTGTTAATTAATTTTTGTTCTGTTGTACTAACATCACTTCACAGTCAAGACGAATGTGAGATAAAAACATACGTTAAGTTAAACTAAAGCTAAAGTGGTTTGGTTCCCTTCAATCTTATATTTCGTACATATTGTAAAGTATATGTATTGTTTAATAAGGTGAAATATTCGATAACTTTGTAGCGAATTGAGGCATGTCGAATTTTACATCGTGGAATAACGGTCTACAAAATACCCAGAAATATAATCCCAGATGTTGAACACGGGCGGGGTGCCAACTGGAACCCGACAACGAATAGCTGGCGGCAACCCCGAGACGTTTATCTGGGATATTATTGAAGGGTATTTCGGTCATTCAGTGCTCAACCCTCGTTTGGTTAAGACGTGCCACCATCGACTGCCCAAGCCTCGTCTTCAGGTAACTCCGCTGCCATCCTTTTTATCTTTGTATTTTTCTAATTTTTTATATTGTCAATAAATAACGGTCACATCATGTAAACACCACTGTTTCATTTCGATTTACCTCCATTCACCGAGCCACATCATTTTACCCTAAAGTGGTGACCCCGACGTGATCTTTCGCAAAATTGGGTTTGGACTCGTGAATGGAGGGTACGTAGAAAATGGTGTATTTTACGTGACCGTTATATATTTTTTTTTTGTTTCAAAATTTTAAATATTTTTAATTCGATTCGTTTTCAATTTTACCTTCAAGGCTCATTTTCATTTTATTCCGATTAATTTCATTATTTCCAATTCATTTTTTAAAATTTTTTTTTTGTCAAAATTTTTATTTCACAATCTTTTGGAATATTTTTACGTCACTGCTTAATCATCAGCGTCTCGGCTAAACATTTCTTTCGGCGCTATGTTTAAATCATAATGTCTTCCTTCGCTCGCCGTCTCCGTCATAATGGCAGATATTTTGATTTAAAAGGCTTTGGGCAGCTTCGGTCGGATACCATCGTTATTTGTTTTTTATGAATTAACCTAACGTATGTGACTACGGATTAGTCACAGAGCAGCTCCAGAAGCTAGGTACCGATTGCAGTCACCGTAGACTCGTTATGTCTTCGCCGAAGTACCAGAATTGCTAACGTCTCGTCGTCGAAGAAAATAAGCTACCACGTCGTCGAACAGTCGATCCTCCCACAGCGTCGATTACGGGAGCCCTGTCTGAAGAATAGCTTGTTTTCAACGTCGTCGATGGACCACATTCAAGTGCCAAAGCGACGATGATGCAACGGTATCTGTAGGACCGGAAGATATCAACAGCCGTACCAGATCACAACCGTTTCCAACTATCATATTTTTTCAAAGCCCAGTTTACACAGCACATTTTGTTTAGTATATGTTTTTTTTTGTATTTGATATTTTTTGCAAACATTTTTGTATTTTTGTTGAAGTAATTTTATGTAAAATTCTGGCAGGGGAGTATTGTAGCGAATTGAGGCATGTCGAATTTTACATCGTGGAATAACGGTCTACAAAATACCCAGAAATATAATCCCAGATGTTGAACACGGGCGGGGTGCCAACTGGAACCCGACAACGAATAGCTGGCGGCAACCCCGAGACGTTTATCTGGGATATTATTGAAGGGTATTTCGGTCATTCAGTGCTCAACCCTCGTTTGGTTAAGACGTGCCACCATCGACTGCCCAAGCCTCGTCTTCAGGTAACTCCGCTGCCATCCGTTTTATTTATTTGTATTTTCACATTTTTTATTTTGCCAATAAATAACGGTCACATCATGTAAACACCACTGTTTCATTTCGATTTACCTCCATTCACCGAGCCACATCATTTACCCTAAAACTTCATAGATCCATTTGAATTTCTAGGTCATCTAGCTTTAGTAATGAATCGGAGAACTTTGGTTCGGTAGCGATTTATATGAATACTTAATAAAAATGGTCCTAATATAATATATTTATATAACACTTTCATAGATTTCACATAATTCGTCAAAAAAATTAAATGACAATCATAAGTGATATTTATATTTATGATATTTGTATTATTTATGATCTTTTATTTATGTGTTTATATTTATAGTTCTTATCGGTGTGCTATCAAAACTAAAATAGAAAAGAGTAATAAGTAGACAATACTTTAAAAAATATCCTTAATAATAATTTATAGTTTTTGTAACTGTAACATTACAAATACATTTATTTTCAACAATAACATATTCAACAATAACATATTCAACAATAAATATTCAACAAATATATATGAATTTTCCAGTTCTTTCTTCTTCGTTTGTATAAGATCTATATTTTGTCTGAATGAAGCTTGATTATTGTTAAAACAGAACAACAAACCATGGACTGGATTCGTATGAAATTGGCAGGTTAATATTCAGCCATATATTTCAAGGCTTTCGTTTTTTGATATCAATTTTAGAGATTATCAAACATACATTATTAAAATAACACGTGAGTTAGTTCATAAAAAGTTTAAATAACAATAAATATGTTTATATAATTTATATAATTTAGAAGTAGGAAATATAATGGTAAAAATCGTAATATTTAATTATTATTAGTTTTTCGTTTATGATACTTTCATTTTATTTCTGTTTATGATTTCATTTATGGCGATGGTGATTTATGAAACTTACAATACTCTTTTTTCGGCTTGATTGAAATGGCATATCTTATCTAACTCTCCCCTGTTGTCAATATCTAATCATACCTCTTGTTGATTTAAGGTGAAACCATGTCACCACATGTATTTGCTCCCCTGGGTCATGCTGATATTAAAAGGAATAAGATTTCAGACGTTGGAAATTATTCAAGGAAAAGCTTCCAGAGTTACAAATAATGGTTGCTATCAATATCTATCGCAATGAATCAATTTTTGTAACACTTTTTTCAGCCTGATTGAGGTACCTTTTCAGGCCCCATAAAGTGTTGACCACCCAAAATAGTATTAATATGCCTGAATAAAAAATCACTTGGTGCCAAATCAGGGCCATGTAGAGGATGGCCCATTAAATCGACCTTTAAGCCAGTCATATAGATGATTTTTCACACAGGCGATGTGTGAGAGTTTATATTGTCATGATGAAGTAAGTTGATCAATACACTCCTCTCTTGATAACTGGTTAACTCCATTTTTCATTGAGATAACATTTTCCAAGTTCACTGTAAGCAATACAAGTAGGTTATGGCTAAAAAAGTCAATCTTCCAGATATTTGTCTTCCAGATATATGTTTTAATATGTCAGATGGAGCCTAACAACACTTAGTATTGACAAGGCTCAAAATATAAGTAGCAATCCTTAAGCCCTAAGACTCGTTTTAAATACTGGAAATTTCACGTATACTGATGTAAAATGTAAACTTTCGTTATATTTTTTATGGTGAAAGATATTGATTTGTTTTGATGAAAAATTACTTCTTTTTATCATTCATCTAGTCTAAAAGGTTACAGGGATAATCCTAATTTGTTTTTTACCTGTTAAAAAAATAATCCACAACCAAGAAGTATTTTTAAATACCAAAGAACCGATGTTAACACCTTCTTAACCTAATAGCATCATTTTTTATCGACCATAAAATATATTCAACAACCTATTAAATTTAAAATTTGTGAAGTTTTCATTCCCGTTATTTCATCAACGTACCACATAGAAGTATTGACAAAAAAAATAATACGTAGTAAGTTTCTAACCAGATACATAACTTGTAAGTAGCTATAGGTTTTATTAATCTCTCTTCTACGGTTACATCTGTTGTCTGTCATATTGGGTTGGCATTGGGTTACGCTTGTTTTAAGTATTAACGACCACCCCGATATTTTTTTCCTTCAGTATCATTATGACACTGCCTAGAGAAATTAAAAGTATTTTAACAAGTAAATTAATTGTTATAAAAATACTTATCGTTAATAAAAAGTTAATATCATGACAGGGTTAAATCAAATGAAATAATGCATACATAATATATATATATATATATATATATATATATATATATATATATATATATATATATATCAAAAACTCATATATTCCGACGCCAAAGTTATTTATTTATTCATAACATAACATGAAATACAGTAACATAACAGGTCAATTGAAAAGTCCCCGGCCTGACACATAGATGGCGGTACTAGAATTAAATCCATATGTTTTTTAGTTAGCCCTGACCCTCAAAAGATGCGTGTATAAATTTGACAGCTGTCGGATCATTAGTTCGTGAATTATAGCATTTTGAGTGAAGTAACTTTTGTTATTGTGAAAAAATGATAAAATATTGAAGGGATTTTGAAGGGAAAAAATACAGTTTAAGCAAAAACTTGGTTTGATGCCGAGTTTCCGGACACTGTCCCAGGAAAATCCAACCATCAAGGATTAGTATGCTAAGTTTAGAGGTGGTGAAATGAGCAGCGAAGACGGTGAACGCAGTGAACGCCCAAAGGGGTTGTTACCAACCAAAACATTTGAAATATCCACAAAATGGTTTTGAATGACCGTAAATGGAAATTGAATGAAATTGCCATTCCAAATATATCAACTTAACGTGCACATTAAATCAATCACGAATATTTGGGTATAAGAAAGCTCTGTGCAAAATGGCTGCCGCGCGAGTTCACTTTTGACCAAAAACAACGACGAGTTGATGATTCGGAGTAGCATTTGAGTATGATTAAACGTAATAAACCCGAGTTTTTGCGTCGATATGTAACATTGGATGAAACATGCCTCCATCATTTCACTCCGAAGTCCAATCATCAGTCATCCGAGTGGACTGCACACGATGAACCTGTTCCAAAGCGTGGGAAAACGCAACAGTCGGCTGGCAAGGTTATGGCGTCTGTATTTTGGGATGCGCATGGAATAATTTTCATTGATTACCTTGAAAAGGAAGGACCATGAACAGCGACTATTAAATAACGTTATTGGACCGTTTGAAGAACGAAATCGCGAAGAAACGACCGCATATGAAGAAAAAGAAAGTGCTACTTCACCAAGACAATGCACCGTGTCACAAGTCAGTGAAAACGATAGCAAAAATCCATGAATTGGACTTCGAATGACTTCCTCATCACCTGTATTCTCCAGATCTGGCCCCCAGCGACTATTTGCTGTTCTCAGATCTCAAAATAATGCCCAATGGAAGAAATTTCCGTCGAATGAAGAGGTGGTCGCCGAAACCGAGGCTTATTTTGAAGCAAAAGACAAATCGTACTAGAAAAATGGTATCGAAAAGTTGAAGAGTCGCTATAATCTGTGTCACCCTTGAACGGAATTATATTGAATAAAAAAAATAATTTTGCAAAAAAAATGTGTTGTTATCGGGTACTTTTCAATTGACCTGTTACATAACAAAAATCGTGACAAGCTTGTATGAATCATTTTTATATCAATTGATTATAATCCAATTATAAATATAATAGGATTTAATTAATATATTGATTTTTTACATGTTTTTTAATCGAGCTTCTGTTTTATTTAAAAAACATGACATATATGGTATTATATTATCTAATGTAATTGTGCCTACCAGAACCTTTTGGTTATAATCAAATTTATTGGTCGTACAAACGGATAGATATCAACATTTTTTCGCCTATAAAATAACTCGTAATATTAGATTGAATATGTTATGATAATTTTTTCACTCTTATTGAGAAAAACATCTGGAAATATTTAATCATTCAACTGCACAACTTTCTTAAAGTTCTTAGCTAGTTTGAGCTGGATTTTCGTCCGATTATTTCTTCTTGCACTTCACTGTTGTTTTTTTATATTGCATTTTACACTCCACATTATTGAAACCAAAACCAGCAATTCTGATATGACCGAGCAGAATCACCATAAGTTTTTGAAAGCTTTCAATGGGTCTCTACAGAAAATCTCTTGAAATAAAACAACGAAATTAATAAATATCGAAGATGTAATTTTGAACGTTCCGTGGTTACTGTCTCTATACACTGAATAAACTCAATAATATTGAAAGAAAAATGTTAAAAAATTGTCAAAACCGTCGAATTTAACAGCTAGGTTAGGTTGTGTAACAACTGTTTACATTAGTACTTACTACATTAGTACTTTACATTAATATTAATAGTTAAGCCGGCTTGGTGGCGTAGGACGGTCCAGGTAAGGGCGACAGGACGGTCCTCCTACTGTTGCGATAGCCGCGATTTCAAATCCTGCTGGGACATGATCGTAAATGTATGTTTGTGATTGTTTAATATTTGTGATTGTCCTAGGCGAGAGTGTATAATCCGTCAAAGAAAATTATCCCAGATACGCCGATAACCAGGCTGGGTATGACCGGATATACTCTGGGACGATTTCTAAAGTTGTTCACTGGCCGAGGCTTAGAGCCGAGTGGTTCGAAGCCCACGTTAAACTGTAGGTCCAGTCCAGATAAACCCCAAGTTGGCAAGAGGAGACTTTAAAATATATTTTTAAAAAATAGTTAAAAAGGTTTTAAAAAATATTTATTAAGTATATTAAACGCTTTGTAACAAAGTCTTTGACTAAAGTTATGCCTTTTCATAAAAATGTATTTAAAAAAACATTAAAGATGAAACATTCAATGGTTTACTCATGACCGAAATTCTATTTGTAAACGTATTAAATGCCTTTGAAAATTACTCAAGTTTATCCAAGTTTATCGATGTTTGTGTAGATATTTCTTTTTATTACAAGGACACTTATTATCGCAAGTTTCACAGTAATATTAATATTGAAATTTAGGCTTTAGGCAGAGTTTGTTATCAGCAGAATGGGATATCTAAATAATCTAAAAAATATATTGGATCTGAATTATATTTTCTCTAATCTTGTTACTTATATTCTTTCTAGTAGTCGCCGGCTAACCTACAATTTGTCTTTACACTAACTTAAATCTAGGTATATATCTAGGAGGACCCGTCTTATCTTAGCATCTAGTGTAATAATGTCTGTTAAAAGTTATTTTGTACATACGTCATTTAAATTTGTGACATCAAAACATCGCAATGTTGCCGCATCAACTTTGGGTGTTAGTTCAGTTTGGCTTTGACAAACATTTTTACAATATATTTGTTCAGAATTTTGAAAAATGCATCTGGTGAGATCTGGCTTCAATATTATGAATCTCTAAAAAAAGTTCGTGAAGAAAATTAATCTATCTGAAATATATTTAAAAAATCTTTATTTTTTCTGTAAGTAGATAAGTATATCTGATTATAAAACATTAGGTTATTATTCAAATTCAAATTTTTATCAAATATATATACAAAAACATAATTTTGTTGCTATCTACACTTTATATAGTATCAGTAGTCCATTATATTATCAACAAATGTGCCATTGTTCAATTCATACTGAGTAATTAAGATTAATACATATTAATTTTTGATAAATGATGTTCACCTATCCGGAAAACGGTATTTTAAGAGTGTTTTGCTTATATACTATTTTGGCGCAGTGGTAAAGGCGATGGAATGGTCCTCCTACTGTTGCGATAGCCGCGGGTGGGAATTCTACTGGGGCATGGTCCTAAATTTATCTTTGTGATCGTTCAATATTTGTGATTGTCCTAGGCAAGAGTGTAAAATCCGACAAGGAAAATTATCCCAGTCATGCCAGTAACTAAACTGGATAAGACCCAATGTCTTCTGGGATGATTTCTAAAGTTGGTCACTCGCCAATCGGTAGGCTTAAGCTGAGGGCCGTGGTTCGGAGCCCACGTTAAACTTTAGGCCCAGTCCAGATAAACCCATAGTTGGTAAAAGGAAACTTTAAAATATATGTAAAAAAAATACTGTGAATAGAAATTTAAATAATGCAGTAATAAATTTAAGACTATTTTTCAATTTCAATATACTTATTCGAATGATTCTCCAGTTTATGAGTTCCATCATTTTAATGAAAATAACAACGACAGATTTTATACCTCCATTAAAAATCCTTCAACACCAAATAACTTTTTGTGATTAGAAGAAATATAAAAGCCAGAAGCTAAATTTTATACTTGTCACACTTTAATTTACTGTTTTTTAGTTTTTTGAGATGGTACTTTATCGTGATGAAAACTATTATTTTCTCATATAAATCGAGTTAATATTTCACACATTCATAATGAACTTCCAAAAATAGACCTGAAACATTTTTAACAGATACTGAACACTAATTGACTTCTTGACCCATTGTTGTCATTTAAAATCTTGATGGTCATAAAAGTTTCATCCATGATGTCAGCATAACCAATGTTCCACTATTGGCCAATAAAAGGTGTTCTCTGAACTTACTGAATAACCTAGTAAGGTTCATTATGCTCCAAACTCAATATATATCAATGAATTAACAATTTATTCTCTCATATTCAGAGGAATACCACAACTGTCCATTTACTTATCTATATAAATAAATATGCAATGATGATTCCAATAAAAACTATGACGAGTCAATGAGATTGGGTCAAAATTAAAGGTTATTCATCGCTTGCAATCCCATCCGAATGTATTTTCATTCCAACTACCGATATACCCACGTATACCCTAACACAATACGTCGACCTTCCATCGTTATCTCCTCTCGGTCAGTACAAGAACCGCCATAGTTTCCTCAGTACCCAGAGCAACGTTGTCGTTGACGGTTGTACGCAGAGCGCCAGCCGAATAGAAACAGTACCGGGCGATATTCCGCGTGTAATACGTGCGTGGATTTCACTTAGTGTTGATTTAGTGACATTCGATTTGAACTGGATAATAACAGGATAGTACAACAGCACTACAAAATAAAGGTATAGATTTTGAATGAAATACTGAAAATTTACCTACAATATGACACGTACAACCTTGAAAACAATAGGAAACACTGTTAATTATATGGTAAATAATTCTTCCGCTATTTCTGTGTACATACATATAAAATTTAATCAATAAAAAGGTCCTTTGTTACTATATTGGTGAATGTACACAGATCAATTGTGGGGTATGACATCAGTTTGATTACAGACGCGTTGGTACTTGATGAATCCAATTTATCAAGTATTTAAACTTTTAGTCTAGGTTTTAACTAATTTTAGTTGTTAAATTGATATTGATTTCTTGAAAAATTATTGCAATTAATTTGTAAGGCACCAATTTCGTTCGTATTTGACTCACTACATACAAATACAACTTATATTCTAAAAAGTATATAAAGTCATTAACGCTTTAGTCTGCTGTTTGGCCTAGGCTTTCAGGTCATCGACCATTAAGTCCTTTAGTTATTACACACAGGACATCCCTCAAAAGGTCATTCACTTGTTACGCAAACTGGTTATTTTGCAGCGCTTTCCTGTTAATTTCGGGGACCTTTCCTGGACAAACTCGCAGCAATATCAATCAAACACGCGTCATTATTTACTCTCGCTCATTTGCTCTGATAATTCAACCTAGTCTGTTTGTGGTCAAGGTCTTTTTCAAGATTTAAAACAGTGAATGCTAAGTTTACTTTAAATAATATTTGTTCAAATGATACGTACTTTTAATACTAAACAAAGAAAACTTATATCTGCCAGTTATCATCAAAAATCGATTACTAATCATACTCCTCAACTGTGTGGGATGTCATCGGTTTGATTACAAACAAACACGTTGTGTATCGAGTTCGATAAGTATTTAAACCTTTTTTTTTATGGTGAATTTCAATATTAGATTCTAACAATTATGGTAATTATTTTTAGTTGTTATATTCATATAGGTTTTAATCTTAATTGGACATATCGTTCGTTCATATTTGGTTCAATACGTACAAATACAACTTACATTCTAAAAAGTACATAAAGTTATTAACGCCTTGGTCTACTCTTTGACCTAGGCTCCCAGGTCATCGACCATTAACTGCATTAGTTATTAAACATAGGACATCCCTCATAAGGTCATTCGCTTGCATCCCAAACTGGTTATTTTGCAGCGCTGTCCTGTTAATTTCGGGGTCCTTTCCAGGACAAACTCGCAGCAATAACAATCAAATACGTGTCATTATTTACTATCGTCAGTTGCTCTGATAATTCAACCTATTCTGTTTGTGGTCAAGGTCTTTTTCAAGATTTAAAACAGTGAATGTTAAGTTTATTTTAAATATTCTTTGTTCATATGATACGTACTTTTAATACTAAACAAAAAAACGTATATCTCCCAGTTATCATCATCAAAAATCGATTACTAATCATACTTTTCAACTGTGTGGGATGTTATCGATTTGATTACAAACAAACACGTTGTGTATCGAATTGGATAAGCATTTAAACCTTTTTTATGACGAATTTCAATACTATATTCTAACAACTATTGTAATTATTTTTAATTGTTATACTCATATAGGTTTTAATCTTAATTGGACATATCATTCGTTCATATTTGAGTCACTACATACAAATTCAACTTACATTCTAAAAAGTACATAAAGTTATTAATACCTTGGACTACCAGATCAAACTAGGCTCCCAGGTCATCGACCATTAAGGCCATTAATTATTATACATAACAGGTCAATTGAAAAGTCCCCGGCCTACCATAGTAAAACAAATTTTTTTAGCAAAACTAGTTTTTTTTATTCCACATCGCTGGGGGCCAGATCTGGAGAATACGGTCGATGAGTAAGCAATTCGAAGCCCAATCTTTGGATTTTTGCCTTTGGTGAAGCAGCACTTTGTTTTTCTCGTGAATTCGTGAATGATATAATGTACACGTTCAGTTGATATCTTTAGAGTGTCTGCTATTTCATTCAATTTCAATTTACTGTCATTCAAAATAATTTTGTGGATTTTTTAAATGTTTTCGTCGGTAACAACCTCTTTTGGGCGTCCATTGCGTTCACCGTCTTCGGTGCTCATTTCACCACGTCTAAACTTAGCATACCAATCCTTCATGGTTGATTTTCTTGAGGCAGTGTCCGGAAACTCAGCCTCAAGCCATATTTTTGCTTCAATTTGCTTTGTATTTTTTCCCTTCACTATTTCAATATTTTATCAACACGCGAAATTCCTTTTTATCTATTTTTTCATAATATCAAAAGTTGCTTCACTCAAAATGCTATAATTCACAAACTAATGATCCGACAGCTGTGAAATTTATACATGCATCTTTTGACGGCTAGGGCTAACCAAGAAACATATGGATTTAATTCTAGTAGCGCCGTCTATGTATAAGGCAGGGGATTTTTCAATTGACCTGTTAAATTTCCTTTCGAAAAGATATTATTGAAGCAGTCGAGCAGCCAGTAATTCCGCGGTAGCAATTTGCTCGTTTTATAGAGACATCCAGGCTTATTGTACGGCAGTATTTCTTTTCTTCGAACGCCTTTTCAACAACCGCTGTTTCTCGGTGCACTTGGTCGATTGTCGAACGGTGGTCTCTTCAGACTTCCATTAAAAGAGAATATATAACAACCTTTCAACAGATATATAAAGATCGATACCCACGTGTCGGTTTGCATATCAGTGTTCGGATATAGCCTGTAACATGTGCTCTTCCAACTTCTATCCGTAGCGAACCAACTAGGTTAAGTGCATACGAAAAAATCTCTCGGAGGCAAAGCCGTAAAAGGCGAATTATTTTTAGAATATTCCCGTAAACAGATTCCCGATAAAAATAGTTCTGTTCCCCGATGAAGCCGAACCCGTTTTCGATACAACATCCATTATTAACATACTTAAATTTTTAATGTATGACGACGCCCGGTATTTTTAATGTTTTGTTTCGAGCCGGGACGAAAATTCCACCAAAACTTGTATTTGTTTTCCTCTCTCGCGGTGTTTATTTTAAGTTCATAAGGTAATGCAAATATTTAGTCTTGCCGTTTTTGCTCGGTGATGTCCTAGCCGTTAAATAATTATCTTCTGCTAACTGATGTTATGAAATAATTAAGTATATTACATGTTTTAAGATTACACGAAAATTCGACTTAAGTGTAATGCACGCAACGTTGCCAGTTCTTGTGAAATAGACGTATATTTAAAGAATATAATATGAATAGAATAAATTATCTTGAATTCACAAATCATCCTAAGATTTACTTTGAAACTGAAGTTAATATTTGCCTCCTTAAAGCTTCTTGTCATGCTCCTTGTATGGCCGTAGTTGAAGGTGTAGATTCATTTGTTATCATGTAATTTAACGGACGCACATATTAAATTTTCCAATTCAATTTTAAAATCTCACAATTTACTTCATCTTAAGACATATTATATTCGTACTTATAGACTAGTCAAAGTTTGTTTGTACATACGTCATCAAGATGTTTAATGTATTGCCTGTCGCAATTTGTAAATTCGTTTTAGAATCAGACAATATTTTCCTTCCCATTTTATTCTAGTTCTAGTAACTCTAACCTATAAACTATTGTGACTATGTAACTGTAGTTATTGAATTCCATTTTAAGATTATAATATGGAAAGATCTTCTGGTTATTCCGATATGGGTCTTGTTGTCATGTTTTCCTTTCCCAATAATGGAAAATCTATGCGCACAGACCATAAAAAAAGACTTACTATTCGAATTACAATTAGAAATTGTATTTTTCTTAAGCAATGCTACATTTGGATGTATAGTCCTCCACTCTGAAATACAATAAACGAACCCTTTTCTGCTCACATAATACGTTACGAGGGTTCCCTTCGTGTCATTATTGACTTTTAAAATCCGATTCTGGCTTAGATATGGCGTTGTTTTCCAAGGAAACCACCATTAAAACTAACATCTAAATATCTTACGTGCTTTTATCGCTTGTGTTTCGAACTTCACTGGATGATATTCAACACCTCTTTTGTTAAACACGATATAAATATAATTAGATACGCTTCTGAAAACATATAATGCGTCATTTATCGAAGATTCTTTAAAATACATTCGCAGATTCGTTTTTCGTTTGGTAATAAAGCAAAAATAAGAAACAGACATTCATTATTATCTTTATTTCTTTATTACTTTAATAAAAGACTAGTCACGTGTTTAAATGACTAATCAGTTAATCAAACACATGATAAATACTTCAAATATTCTTGATAAAAACGATGGTCTGATTATCGGTTTAATTGAGAAATACAAACAGATTAAATGGGTTTACATTTTGTTTTCGTTATTTTATGTTTCATAACTTATTTGATGAATGTAAATATTATTATTCGAATCGTAAATATTATTATATCAGTGAGTAGGCTTAATGCCAAGGAGCGTGGTTCGGAACCCACGTTAAGTCACTGCTTGAGAGTCCGATTCACCTATGAAAATACCATAAAGTATGCTGTTTCGTAGATAGCCTCAAAAGATATATCATTCTTTTGGGATAGAATCCGTAAATTACCTGAAATATAAAGACAATACTTTAAATAAAATACATTGCACCGATTTTTCGCAATAAAGCTTCGAAAAAATCCTTTTCGAAAAAAAACTATTTCATTAACCGACTTCGAAAAAGGAGGAGGTTCTGTGTTCGGCTGTATATTTTTTAAAATCTATATTCGACAATTTCTCCGTCAATTATCGGCCGATTTTCAAAATGCACTTTCAAGGTAGTCCCATTCGTGGTCACAACCAAGTCAGGATCTGATGGGGGAAGGGGTGGTGGGAAAGCCTCAAATTTCAAAAGTACGTATAAAGTTTTCATATATTTTTTTATCAAAAATAATCAGATATTTGTGTATAACGTTATTACTAAACTGATGTGCCGGAAAATCGAAAGTAGTTCTGGGCAACAGCCACCGACTACAAAATGATCAGTGAGTAGTAGTTAAAGTAATATTGTAAATAAAAGAATATATTTAAGTAAGTATTAAGATAAATTGTGTGTATATAGTAAAATATAAAATACTTGTAGTATATAGGTTAAATAAGGTTTTTGTTTATTGTTATTTAATTATTACAACGATTATCATGTACATATTTTATTTTAAAACGTTTTTTTGTGTGTTAAAAATGATAAGTTTGATTATTTTTTACTTTTTATTTTTTGATTTATTTTTTGAAGTCGGTTAAATTTGTTTGTTAAAAATATATTATAGACCTAATCGTTTAATATTAACTTAGATATTTGTAAAGCAAAAATATAAATATTAGCACGAAACAACAAAAAAAACTGAAAAGAACATAAGAAACAGTCATAGATCTGATATAATAATTAACTTAATATATATAAATAACAGATTTTAGTTATATATTGTTTGCATTTATATTTTTATAATACTATTTTTTCCCAATTATATCGATTTTAACTCAAGCCAATATTTGTTTGCGTAATATTACAGTTTTTTTGAAAAGTAAGCTTTTAAACTATTCTGTATAATCAAAGGTAACTTCTGTAACTTCTAAAAATACGTAAGTTGAACGTAACGAGTCCCGATATTGAATTCTAATGGCGGCGAGGAAAAAGGCGGCCGGAAGCTTTAGAGCTTACGGGCTAGTTGATAGTATAATTATAAGAGAGCTTGAAAAAATCGTATTAAGAAATTCGATGGATAATAGCTGGTTTAAAATTAAACAAAATCGATCGGATTTGCTTTGGGTCATCTTTGATCTTCGCTTTATGAGGTAACTGGAGCTTAAATTCGCTTCATGGCTGACTGCACGTGGACGCTCATCTTTGTTATTATAACTGTTTGCTCAAGAATACGGTACCGTTATGTTTATCTCCGAAAATGGCTTATCATTTTATATAATATACTTGGTGGTGGATTAAAAATAATGGATGTTTTTAATTATTGTGAAACTATAAATTAATTTAAAGGATTCACGACAGATAGCGTTACTGTGCACTAAATCGCCCCGAGTCGTAATCCGGGTTCTCTGTCGCCCGCAAATCACTTCACTAACTCGAACCCGAAGGGACATCAGCGAAAGACCATTCTTCTGGTTCTAGCTGTCATTTCTCCGTCACTGTTTAAAATGTTTGAATGTTACCGCTTAATAAATCGCTTTTACGGGAAATTTTAAGAAAACTACGGCTGAAGGTCATCTAACGCTCAAAGACACGACAGTTGTTATGCTTCAACATGAGACCACTCGACTACACGTTACAAAACCTACGAGAACATACTTGGAAACATTAAAACTTAAAATGCAACCTCACTCACCGTATGCTCCAGACCTTGCTCCATTGGATTACCACTTGTTCCGACATATGAGTCATGACCCGTCTGAGCAGTGCTTCTTATGAAGATACCAAAAAAATGGGTCGATTCGTTCGTAAATTGCCTGAAAGATGAGATGAATTAAGAAAAAGTAGCGAACTATTCGTTCAAATTTTAAAAATAAAATCGTTTAAAACTAATTTATAATCCTATTATTTAAATTAGTTTTTCGTATTTTATAACTTTAACCTTTTGAGAATATACCCTTAAGAGATTTTTCGAAAATATAGCTGTTTTTGTAGATTTCCTTGACATTGGGTGGGAACACTCTATACATTCTTCTATCATTTCATAAATTCATAACTCGAAAATGTTAAAAAAATATTAATATAAGAAACAGACGTAATTTAACAAAAAAAATATTTGACTTTTTTAAGTTGATACTAGTTAAGATAAGTTAAATTTTGAAAAATCATTTTAAGGGAATATTCTGGTAGCAATATTTCTACGACTTCCCATATGATATAGTTTTTGCTTAAAAAGCAAACTAAATGGCTTTTACACTGAACTATTCCGATTTTCTATCGCATCAGCTCAGCCATAACATTATGCCCAAATATCTGACTATTTTAGATAAAAAATATGTGAAAACTTTCTACGTGCCTTTAAAATTTGAGTATTTCCGTCGATTTCCTCCCTTCCTCCCATCAGATCCTGATTTGGTTCCAATGGGACCATTTCGGAAGTGCACTCTTTCGAATAAACAAAGAATTTTGAAAATCGGCGAACATACATTCAAAAGCTATGTACAGCCGACATAGAACCTCCTATTTTTTGAAGTCAGTTAAAAAGAGTAAAAAAGGACAGCTAAAAGTTACATTTGGCCATATATTATTTTTCTTATTATAAAAACATCTTCGGTATTCTTGATAACATACCTTTTGGTGGTTTGGTTGCCTTATCGACAACCAACATAAAAGTGAAAACTGATAATTTTAAGGATTTATCACCAACGTTTGCAAGAAAGCGATAAAACTATCTACAAATTTAATTCTGCTAGAAAGGCCCCAAAGTAGATAACCTTGTACCTTTATTTGGGCTATATATGGCAAATAGAACACTTACTTACGAAAAAGATAAAAAAAAATTGTACGTGTGTAAACATTGCCGGAAATATATTTGTGATATGAAATCGTAGTTACTCATCATTATCTATAAAAAGTATTGGTAATTTTATTAATAATTCTGACTAGAAAATATGAATTTATTTTAATAAACTTAAAATATCTTGGTTATTTTCTGAAATCTTTTTTTTTTTCGTTTTATTTTACTCTTATTCTCGTTAGAATCAAAATGACTCATTTTCATATAGTTTCATATTAACATAACCAACCAAGAACAAAAAGATATTATTAAAAAGATTTATATATCAGTACAATTTTTTTATTATATATTTTATTATATTATATTGTTAATACAATCTTATTTTATAAAATTAATGTAGATATTACTATTGTTTTGTTGCACTTGCCTCAATAAATGCCGGCCATATTAATACATTTATTTTAATTATTATACCACAATTTTTTGAACGATTTTTTTACTCCATATCATCGAACATACTTTTTTCTGCATAGCGCTATTATTATTTTATTCTCTTATTATTTTTACGAGCCCTATGAAAGATTTTATAGCATGTTTGGTTTGGTAAGATTTATTTTATATCGTTTTATTTATTATTCGCGTCGTTTGGCTCTTTTTATTTTCCTCCGAGGTAGGTTTTTTTTGTTTTATTCCAGCGATACGAATAGATTCATTTTCATAAAAAGAAATATATACGGTCATCATTATTATTGTCGTTATATAGGGTCGCCCAAAGTTGAGGCTTTTCGTGCGTTTTTCGCACATTCATAAAAAACTAGCTTGTCATGTTGTTGTTGTTGAATTTTTGAAAATAAGATTTGAGAATACATCACTGTTTTATGTTTTTTTTTTGTGAAAATTGAGATTATTGCAATATATCTGGACATCTCATAAGCTTTTGATCGAATATCAGCATTTCGGACTAATCTACAAGATGAGTGAATTGCTACTGCGGATTGTTGTCCTACTATTGTCCACTTCTGGAGTCATATCTTTTTGAAGTAAATGTGAAATCTCGCATGAAAAGACATTCTCGACATTTAAACTTGTTTGGGACCACTCCTGTATCTGCTGTACACAGCTGACTTCCCAACAACAAAAGAAACTTAAACAAAAAAAAAGAAGCACTTGAAACACTTGCCTACAACAGAGTTATTATGTTAAAAGACAGATATCTCTGGACTAAAATACAAATACAAATTGACTAGATACTGGAAAATACAGTTTAGTAACTGTATTATTCTTGACGGATGCCCGATTGCTTAAGCAGAATCAGCTAAATACCTTGGCATCCATCTTGTTGGTAGGTTAAATTGGGAACATCATGTTTGGCAAAATACAGCGCAGATCAAACTCAAAATCAAAGAACTCTATTAGGTCGACAGAAGCTCCTCTGAACTTCATTTAAAATCAAAAATATTGGTTTATACGTCAATCTTAAAGCCAATTTGAACTAAAACACCTAATCAGCTAATAACCTATCGCTACGTGACCAAGGAACAACTTCACAATGACCCCGAGATCAAATAACTCCATGAAGGTATCCAATATTTCACCAAAAAATATCAAAGAAGGTTATTAAATCACGGCAACGTGGAAACAATAGAGCTAATGGACAACACGCAGGAAAACAGAAGATTGAAGCGAACCAAACCACACAAACTTATACAGTACGCTAACCCAAATACGTTAAAAATGGCGGAATCATATTTGTACAGCTTCTACATTTAAGAAAAAATAATTAAATTTTAACATTCTGTAGTATAATTACTAGCAATAACTAGTAATTACATTTTTATTTTTTTTAGTTACCTTTTTTACCAATACTTCAAAACAAATATGTTTATTTGTTTAATATATTTGCGAGTGTTTCACTTAAGTTATTCCTTAAATATTTGACTTAAAAATATCGGTGTTAATTACATAAAGTGTTTGTTTTATTTAAGCGTGTGACTGTACAACAAGCCTTATAATAAAATAATTAAAAATGCAGCTGCTGTTGACGGATGTTAACCAGACGTCTTCCTCACCATTACGGTTACTTCCACAGCCAAGAAGTGTGTCATACTTAATGTTATATACATCCGAATTTTTATAATTTTAAACAGTTTATATTAGGCTCAGAATTTGTTTGTTCTTTAAACTAATTTTTATTTAAGTTTTCAGAAATAGTTAATAGTAATCCATTGTCAATTTTTATTAAATTTTAAACGAAAAACATATTAAATTATTGTTAATATTGTTAATAATAGTGGAGGACATTTGGTTTCTAAAAAACTGAGTTATATATTAAAGAAATGTTCCTGCATATAAGTAATACAGTGTAATTTGAGAATGCATTGTCTCCTAATGAACTTCTTGTGAATTATTCCCACACTCCAAATTCAGAAATTCTAATTATTTCCATAACCAGTTAATTAAAAACACTAAAAAAATCTAAAATGTATTCATATCCAGCTTTTGTCACTAGGGCACTGATTTCATAAATATTTTTTACGATTTATAAATATTATTAAGAAATGATTTACTAAATATGTTTCAAGATCACTTCCACCATTTCTATATTCAACAAACTTGATTATTTATTTAATTTTACCTAACAAAAATCTCTTTTAAAATATTTTTTTATATATGTATTTTAAAGTCTCCTTTTGCCAACTATGGGTTTATCTGGACTGGACCTAAAGTTTAACGTGGGCTCCGAACCACGGTCCTCAGCATTAAGCCTACCGACTGGCGAGTGACCAACTTTAGAAATCATCCCAGGACTTCCGGTCTTACCCAGCCTAGTTACTGGCGTGACTGGGATCATTTTCCTTGTGGGATTTTACACTCTTGCTTAGAACAATCACAAACATAAATTTACGACCATGCCCCAGCAGGATTCGAACCAACGGCTATCGTAACAGTAGGAGGACCACCCTATCGCTTTTACTACTGCGCCACCAAGCCGGCTTAAAATAAAATTGATAAACAATTTTGAAGATTTTGTTTATATAGAAATAAAATAAATAAATAAAATAAACATTTAAGACTGTTACATAAACTGCTATTGAAATGGTCAGTTATCAACTTGTTTTTATTTATTCTTATGAATGAATGCACTAAAAAATTAACTAACAAATTAATAATATTAATAGCAAAATAAAACAAAATCTGTTTAAATTGGAAAAACCTTCCAAGAATGACTATATAAATGAAACAAAATGATGAGGTCTAAGTCATATGATATATATCTGATATACTAACATTGCATTACCATATTACATGTCTAAAAATCAAATTATTTATTTCATAAATAAATACAAACCATACTTTGTAGTTCGGAAACTCCCTCTATGAGATAAGAATAGCAAAAGTTTTATTTGGGTTTTCTTCTTCATTAGTCGTTGATTTTGGTAATATTAATATTGATTTTGATGATAATGACAAACAACGACCTGAAGAGCCAAAAAAATTCGAGATAATGTATTGGTGTCTTATTGGACGAAGACGTATCGATATAGCCACCATAGTGTCCAGATTTAACTCCTATTGAAATCGAAATTTGTTAAATAAACGCCTGCAACATTTTGGAAAATAGTAAAAGATAAAGTAGAATTAAATTATTTTTGAATTTTCTGTTTTAGATTCTTCATTCACGACAACATGTAAATATTGTTACTAATTTTTGACCAAGACAAACATTTAAAACAATTTTTTTCAACGAAATATCATTTAAAACTGTGAAGGCTTGTTTTTTCAGAAAATAAAAAATCTTGTAAACAGAAGCTGTTTCGATTTTGAGTAAATTAATATAAATCTATCATTTGGTTACCAGGAGAGTAGGGTTGATACTCCCTACCGTGTTAAATTTGGTACGTGACGAAATCAATACCTTTTCTTCTGAAGCAGACACGTGATATCGGTCTACCAAAAATGGATGATTTGTGACAATCCCCAAGAAGCTCTTGTCGAGCGACCAGAACCTAACATAAACATTGCGCGGACCATTATTGGTGGGCTGACGTGCCGCCCAAGAATTAATCATTAATCACGTTCGGGCACCAAGTGGAAAGAGTCAGAGGCAATCGTTTAAAATGATGTGGGTTAAAATGAGAGGTCATATTTCAGAACCCTAGCGTAGTAAATTTGTCGAACAACCGTCACAACCTTCTTTAAAACGTGTTTATATTTAATTCCTACGAGAAAATTACATAAAATATCTAAGCGAAGGGAGAACCGTAAATATAATCGTTAATTTAGTTATTGTTCGTGTTATTTCAATAATTTATCGTTGTTTCATATTATTATATCAATATATTTTTTCTACTATATACACACCATTTAGCTTAATACCTATTTACATTATTATTTTAACTACTACCCACTGATCAGTTTGAAGTCGGTGCCGAGCCTAAATAATACAAAAATAATAATATTATTTATATGCATAAAGGGTCTAAAGTTTAACGTGGGCTCCGAACCATGGTCCTCAGCATTAAGCCTACCGACTGGCGAGTGACCAACTTTAGAGTTCATCCCAGAGGACGTCCGGTCTTACCCAGCTGGTTACTGGCGTGACTGGGATTATTTTCCTTGTCGGATTTTACACTCTTGCCTAGAACAATCACAAATTTTAAACAATCACAAACATAAATTTACGACCATGCACCAGCAGTATTCGAACCCACGGCTATTGTAACAGTAGGAGGACCATCCTATCGCCTTTACCACTGCGCCACCAAGCCGGCTTACATTAAAATTAAATTACGAACCAAACAAATCTAATTTGTTGCTCGTACCGACTTCAAACTGATAAGTTGATAGTAGTTAAAATAATATTGTAAATAGATCAGTAGGTTTAGGTAGGTATTAAGCTAAATTGTGTGTATATAGTAGAATATGAAATACATGTTATAGATCGGTTAATGTTATTGCTTATTTATAACGATTATTATATAAATATTTTATTTTAAAACGCTTTACTTTTGCTAAAAATCTAAATTTGATTATTTTTTACCTTTTAGTGAATTCCTTAGTTATTTTTCGAAGTCGGTTCAATTTTTTTGTTAAAAATATTTTTACTGTTAAGTGATATCCGAACAAAAGTCATCAATTATCTTCGTAAGTATTTACATTTTCATACTGGTGTTTACATTCTTTTAATTATTTCAATAAAATAATGAAAATATGAATCCAACGCGCAATTTAATATCGTAATCTGTACAGGGCAGGTTCAAGATCATTTATTTATACTAACAAGATACGTCATAACGTAAGTCAGGTCTCAAACTGCTTATCGAGAGATAATAGAAAAACAAAGATTTATTATAAAACAATAGCGTGATAAATAGATGAAAATTGATGTACGAAAAACTCTGTTAGCGTATATGTTATTTTAATTCATTCTACAGCCTGAAAATGATGTACAAACCGAAATATATGATCTCCTACTGCCATAAGATGGAAATGTTTTCAGTAACCAGGTTAAAGGTTTGAGTGAAGAAGATTTGGTTTTAATTGAATTGACCTACGGTTCTGTGATTTCCATGTAAATATTGCGTGAAAGCCAGACTAGAGGGGATATCTGCAGATTCTCGGACTTTGGTTCCTTCTTGGTTGATAATTAGCCATTAGCCTTGGCCTAGAATGATAACTATTGGTCTTATCAAAAACTAGAAAGACTACATCAGCTTTTTTTTACTTTTAACGCATAATAAATATCTACGGCCAGATTAACTTCCTGATGCACAAAGGAATGTTTGGATTTGAGGCTCAGCCCTCTGGCGGCATATTAGCAATCATCGCACATTGCCAATAATTGATAAAAATGTGGAAATCCATAGTATTGACTCCTTAGCTACAATTACCGTAATATCTGCAGCATCTTTTGTAAAACAATGTATTAATCACTTAATAATATAAAATAAGAAATGAACTGCGCAATGTTATATATTAATCTTATCTACTTTAGAGGACTTATCTACAGATCCGTAAAATTTCTAGTTATATTATTCGTATAAATTGCATACTTACTTCCAAAGTAAACAAAAATGGAAATAAGACATTTTGTACATAACAATGAATCGCCTGGAAATTTAAATGGTATGTTGCTGCGATCTCGCCAGTTCCACTCTCCACTGCAGGGGAAACAATGAGGCATTATCTCGGATACAAAGTCTGAAATTCAACAGTCTCATTATGGCTGGCGCGACCAAACCCCGTCCTGTAAAATACGCTTAAAAGAAACTGAATTGTTACGTTAATCATAGGCCTTTGTGATGTATTATTTCGTTTATAAGACAGGGAGTTCTTTCGGCTTTGATGGCTCGTTACAGTTAGCGAGACAGCAGCGAACAATTACGAGATACTTGCATTATTACTTCGAGCGACAGACTTAATCTCGTTCAGCTTGACAATCCACCGTGTCAGAAATGCATGAATTGGGCTTCGAATTGCTTCCTCATTCACCGTATTCTCCAGATCTGGTCCCCAGCGACTATTTCCTGTTCTCAGATCTCAAAATAATGCTCGCTGGGAAGAAATTTTCGTCGAATGAAGAGGTGATCGCCGAAACTGAGGCCTATTTTGAAGCAAAAGACAAATCATACTACACAAATGGTATCGAAAAGTTGGAGGGTCGCTATAATCAGTGTATCACCCCTGAAGGGAATTATGTTGAATAAAAAAAACTAATTTTGCCAAATAATGTGTTTTACTACGGTAGGCTGGGGACTTTTCAATTGTCCTGTTAACGTACTTTCCATACTAACACAGTTATCTGTGAAATAATTGTATTAAATTATATTTATATTAAGAAAACTACTCACCGTTTTTATAGATACTTTCGTTTCGTTTTTATGTACTACCTTGATACCAGTATAATACTATTAGAAATCTGCATTTCAAGCCAAAGTATGATTTGTTTATCCATCCTGTCAAACTCACCCCATCTGTATCCCGGTGACTTATTTGATAGCAAACAAACAAAGGTATCTTAAAACTAGAATATAACAAATATTACTGTTTTAAAGATAGTATAAATCATCATATTTAGACTGTATTTACGAACAAAATTATATTCAACCAAATATTAACATAAAACGATAAATAATCTTGATGACACGATAACCTCCTATTACTCCCAGCTCGGTATCACGTCACCTGTACGACATTACGCAAAAATATCGTGCTCAATCGAGACGTTGGTGATTCATTTTCGATGCCATACTTTCTCTCATGATCTCGCTGACTAACCGTTGACGCATCTAGATGGGTACATAGGGTATAAGGTCTAAGCAACATTTTCGTAATCATCGCATCAAAAAAAAATATCGATATTTTTTCGGCATCTCTACCAGACAGACACCAAAAAAAAAAAAACGAGAAAAAATAAGCGGAGCCCCGACGATAACGTCGATACTTTCGCGCGGCATCGACAGAAAAAAAGGGGAATATTTAAAAGGCAGATCGGCCGGTTCAAATGTTTTTTTCTTGTCTTAACACAATATCTTCGGCAGCTATTATGTAAATTTCACGACTTAAACGTGTCAATGGAACGGGACCTTATTGGAAATTGACGTTTAATAATAAGTTTTTCTTAAAATTCGACGGAAAATTGCCAAGTAGTTCGGCGTTATATAAAGCAAGTTGGTGTAATATATTCAAGAAACTATTGTTTGGAAACTGTTTAGTTTATAAAAAAAAACAACACACATTTTTATATTTAAATATATCTCCAAGTTTCTGCATTTTGCCAAAACTCTTCAGACCTATAAATTAAAGGATACATTAAAAATCATCGTGGCCCGGTAGATTGATTATACTGCGCTGACGCGCTCGTCCCCAGTGTTACGAATATTTGAATATTCTCAGTATTGCCTCGGACGTCATGAGTAGGGTTGTGTCATCTATAACCAAACTTCTGATATCTGATAGTGTTAGTCTTCGAGGCGTAAAATATACTGTGCATTAGTTATTAAAATAAAGAATAACGTTCATAAGTTTTATATTAAGCTATGTATACCATACATATGTATATATAGTAAAAATGACTAAAAAAACATTAAGAACATGCATTTAATTTACGAAATATTTTAGAGGAGGTAAAAAGAAAAATACAGCATAATACTAAATTTTTATATTATATTCATTTATATATTTTAAAATTTAATATTAATTTTAAATTACAAATTAGATGATATAAAATAATGAACCTTAACTATACCATAAACTATTTACCAAATTACCACATATAATAAATATACAATACTACAAATGTATAATATATAAATAAAATTGCATAACTTTCTTGTAGATACAGTCCTTTATACTTCTCACACTAATTACTAATTAATTACAATACAATAAAAGTTGCAATAGTAAATTTGCAAATAAAGGCAAGGTTAATATATTTCAAGGAAAAAGGACTTAACGTCAAAAAAAACATCACCATAATTAATGAAATCAAGGACTCAAGTACCTAAAAACTCAATGATGTTAATATTTTGCCCTGCATGGTATTGATGTTAATACCATGCAGTGTTGCCAAATCTAAGGGCAAGACTATATATTGTACTAAATACTAAGAAAACGTAGCTACTCTATTATTGTTATTTTTTTTTTCATAACAAAATATAAAAGTTAATGTCAGAAAGTATTGTTAAATATAATATTTTTCTAAAATAAAATACACCCATGAAGCAAATAGCCTAGCTGTAAAGTTGGCAACATCGACTTTTAGCATTCCGACGAATATACGAATAGTTCCGAAAGAAACCGAATCTTCAGACCACGATGATTTTTAATGTATACCGTAAAATTAGTATATTAATATTAGACTTATTTAAAATTTGAACTTTTTACTATTTTTAATAAATACGAAAAATAAGCGGTGCGCTAAAAAAGCTATATTTTCGAAAATATAAATAATAAAACATTTGAAGGTAATGTTTTCTCTTTGCTTTGATATATTAATTTACCCACTAGAGTTAAGTAATACCGCGACACAACTTTATTAACAATAAATATGTTTTAAAAGCTAAATAAAACGCCGTAAATGTCAAACATATCTAAAATATGAAACTATCGAGTGTATAACTTGTAGACAATGTATTTTCTTAACGCCAAAAAGGTTTGGTGTGAACCACACGACATTCCTACACGTTTTGCTGGTATCCTGAGGCTGTCGAAGCGTTGACGGAAGCCACTAAACAATTAATCGTCAGACAGTTGACTTATCATTCCATCTGGAAATTTGATGAAAACGAACTGGGTTCGAAATACATTACAGACATTTCACTACAATGAAACAACATAATCATTTTTTTTAATATAATGCATGAGATTAGGAGATAAGTACATATATTTTAATTTAAAAAATGTACATCCAACTAGGTGCTTGCATGTATTCTGATAATTTTTTCGGTTTAATACAATATTTTTAACAAAAAAATTGAACCGACTTCAAAAAATAAATAAGGAACTCACTAAATATAAAAAAGTAATGAAACTTAGATTTTTAACACAAAAAACATTTAAAAATAAAATATGTACATAATAATTGTTGTAATAACAAAATAAAAATAAACAAAAGCCTTATTTAACCAGTCTACTATACGTATTTTATATTCTACTATATACACACAATTTAGCTTAATACTAACGTTGGGAACTATCGACTGAAAACAGTCGATATTCACGAAATAGTCGATAGTCAAAAAAATAGCGACTGAAAATATTAATTACTGTCAGTAATTACTAATAGTCAAATGCACGGTTTGACTGTTTTTTTTTTCATTCGTGATGTCAGACGAAGATGTATGAATTCTTTTCTGTATAAAATGTGAGGTAGGGAAGGACGGAGATAAATGCTTGGAGCAGTTAATTTTAAATATCTTTATATTCTCCAATGGTAGTATAAGCGAGACAGAGATGTATTTACTAATTTCTATTATCATGTAATAAATAATTTAATTTTAAAGGAAGTAGGATTACTTTTATACTGAATGCTCTGTGGATGTGTAAAATGGAATGGAATAATAACACCACAAATGTTTTATCGTGTTTTATTAATTGCTATTTTTAAATAACAGCATAATAAATATATATAGTACAATATAACTTAAATAAAACCTAAGAACTAATGATTTTCTGATATATAATATTTTTTTATCAAAATATCTCCAGATGTCAATACATCCTTGGTCAGTAGTTTTGTCTTGAATTTCGAATTGTGGAAATATATTTTTTTGCATTTTTTGAAGTTAGAATGGAAGATACCTCTTTTGTGATAACTTTTTGTATCGCCTCAGCATTATTTGCAATACCAAATCCGGCTTTTTTAAATCTAGGATCTAAAAACGTAGATTTCCCGCATATCGTATTCATTTCTAAAATTGCCACTCATTTATTGATGACATCTAATAGACAATTTTGTCATTTTTTCCCCATTCACTTGTTGAAATCCTGGATTTGATGGAATGTCGCAGTCCTCTTATTAATCGTATAATTAAAGACATCGTTGGGATGTCTTTCACCAGATAACTCGTCATTATTTCAATGGAATTTAAAAGTTGAACACATTCTGTTAAGATAGTCCATTCATTAACAAATAAAAACTGTGGTGCTCTTCTTAATAGCCAACAAAATATGAAAGTAGAGTTTTCCTATCAGAAAATGTATTTATTACAAATATATAATATACTTTATTCACCTCTTTATCGTTAATATTTTTAAAAGAAATGTAACAACTGCTACTGTAAAAAACTCTTGAAATCTTTTGGATCTATGCAATTTCTTAAACCCTTGGAACTTAATTTTAGTTTTCAAGATTTTAGGAAAAATGTCTCGACAAACAAGAGGCTTGGACAATGTATAGTTATTCACAAACTACAAAAAAAAACATAAAACCACTTATATTACATATAAATCTATATAAGCAAATATTCGGTGCATTACTTTCAAGGTCGCGGCTAGGACGGAAGGCCAGAACGTTAAAAATCAGTCCAATGAACTAGTAGAACCGAAAATAGTAACTAAAAGTAAACGACTGAAACAGTCGATGGTAAATAGTAATAAAATCAGCCGGACCGAAAATAGCGACTGAAATAGTCGACAGTAAAAAGTAGTCGATTACTGAACAGTCGATAGTCGATTTCAGTCGATTGTTCCCAACACTAACCTAAACCTATTCATCTATTTACAATATTATTTTAACTACGAACAAAACAAATCTAATTTGTTGCTCGTACCGACTTCAAAATGATCAGTTAGGTGTAGTTAAAATAATATTGTAAATAGATAAATAGGTTTAGGTAGGTATTAAGCCAAATGGTGTGTATATAGTAGCGTCTATAGTATAAGTTTAATTATTTTCGGTCGGTTCAATTTTTTTGTTAAAAATATGTTGAGATAATTCATTAAATTTTTACTCCTTTTGTATAATATGTAATCGTTTGGAAAATACTGCAAAAAGTTGCTGAAAGCAACTACTAAGCTGTCTGAAAGTTATTTAAAAATTTGAATTGTGGTTTATACCAGTAAGACTGCAATTCATAATCTTCATCTTCGCTAACAAATTTCTTCAAGCCAAACCAGACAACTGTCGAAATTACCATTTTTAGCATCTGTATACATTAATTAACTCAACAATAGTACGTGGAAAACTTTTATTTTATATAGAGAAATGTCAAAACCATCCAATATAATAGTTGTTTACATGGATACTTCACAAGCTCACCAATAGATCTCTGAGAATATACACAGGCACCAAATATATTCGCAAAAACTAATTTAAGCATCTAGATAATTATAATATAATCAACGGGTTCGTTATCCAACGCTACTGCACCGAAGAGTCTCAGGAAACCCGTCCATATTAAACTAGCAATTAAAAATTTAAAAACATATTGAGATAAATGACGCGTATCCTATTAATTAACCTCGGAATGAGATTATTTTTTCAACGGTATCTAATGAACATTCGACATTTTTATCCGCTAACTAAATTTAATGATAAAAAGAGTAAGAATGCCTCGACATGAATTACAGCAAACTAATTGATGGCTACTCATTATTTTCAATATGCCTCATGTAGAATGTTTGATTTATCTGCAAACTGTAACCTATTCGACAGATGTGGAGAATGGGTCTGTGGGAATCTGAGAATTTAATTGTTTCTACAAAGATATAGTGCGTATTAATAGTGAGAAATGGTCAAAGAAATAGTTTATTAAAACAGATATAACGAAATACAATGCATGTCGCAATATAACATATAACAAAATTCTAATCTAAATAAAATAATAAAACAAAAATGTTATCTAATATAATTTATTTTAACATTAGTACATCTAATGCCTATATTATCGAACAACTTAAACAACTCCAGTTGATTATATAGCCACAATAATTTATAAGTTAGAGTTCTTTTATCATATTTACATAACTCTTTTCGACACCACCCATGAAGTAGAGTTCTAGGTACGTTTTTTATGTAGTGGTATCCCCCAAAGGCCTAATTCACCTAATTAACAATTATATATCTGAGTAATGTGTTTTACTTTCATTAGAGAGCATATTTACCTTTTACGCTTAGTTCTTGTTTCCTTCGATGCAATGTTTCCTTGTAAAGTCATTTTGAAATTACTGTATTTCTCTTTAGTTTGTTCTGTTACTACCTGGGTACATCTTTCTTGATAAAATTAGATTTAATCACAGCATTTGCCTTAATGTATTTGCCATATCTGCAAAACAGTTAGTATTATTTCATATCATATTTCATAGTATTATTCAAAATACACTAAACCATTCAAAAAATTAAAATACATTACGTTGAAACCGAAGACTTCGAATACGAAGAAACGTATTAATTGTCCAAGAACCATGCGTTGGTGACTAAAGGTGACGTAATTAGTCACGAAGCCACAAGTCCACAAGGTTTCTAAAATTAGACCGCCCGCTATAGAGGCAATTCAATAAAAACATGCATGTTTTATATTCGATATGTCACATGACCATTTTCGTTATTATGAATATATAAAATGAATACAATATTAATGGTGTCGTGTCATCTGTAAGGTTATAGAAACAAATTTATGTTGAATATATATTTTAAATATTAAGTTTTGCATTAATATGAGTAATTATAAAGTATGTGCGAAATAACAGCAATAATCTAACAATTCCGACAGTCTTTAATTTTTTTAAATTCTTTACTTGAATTTTACTGATGGTAAAAGGTCAGTTTTCATAGACGCTGAAAAAACTGACATTACAAGATTGTCTTGTGACTTATTTCAAACCATAACAATACCATCTTTCACAAATAACGTTTAAGTACTCAAAACCTCAAGATAATGGATCGTCCACCGTACAGTTCTACTATAACACCCAGTGAATTGGGAATAAGATGGTCATTATATTCAACAAGCATCTCTCTACTACACCTCAACTATTGATTTTTGAATAATGAATAGCAATAAAATTTCGGTTTAAAAGTAATTATTTTTGATCTCGAATCCCGAAACATAGAACCCTTATTAAACCAATTGTTCGAATATCTCGATATCTTGCAAAATGTGAAATTATTATAGCTATATACCATATACGAGAACATTTTGAAAATCAGTGATTCCACTTGAACAGTGAACATGTCAGTGAACAGTGAAATGTCGCAATTAATTCTGAGTTTTAGTATTCAAATATTATTTATTTTAATATTATAGTCCATCTAATGCATATATTAAGGAAGGACTTAAAAATACATTATTAATTATATTTACATTTAACTCTTTTCCACACCACCAATGAGCTAAAGTTCTAGGCGTATTTTTTATATATAGTGGTATTCCCTGGAAGTTTAATCCACTTAGTTAACAATTCTAGATCCAAATAATGTATTTTATTTTCATTAGAGAGCATATTTACCTTTTACGCTTAGTTCTTGTCTCCTTCGGCACAATGTTTCTTTGTAAAGTCATTTTGATGTCACTATTACTCATCAGTTTATTCTGTTACTACATGTATACATTTTTCTTGGTTGAACTGGAATTTTAATCCACCTAATTCACTGTACTCTCTAATGCATTTGCCATATCTGCAAAACAGTTAGTATTCTTTTTTTCCTGGCACATTTTAATCAAATGCTCATATATATTTTGAACAATGATACACAGTTACACTTATATTTGACCTGAAATCCCGAGATACAATCTCCCGTAGCTTTACTTATTATGATTTATATGAAATTGTTATGTCTATTAATTTTAATTTTTTTGATAACATCTTTATTAGATATTCTTAGTACAATCTTAATTATAAATTAATTTATTACTACATTTCATTTGTACTTGGATTAATTCACAAGACCAGTGCGAGATAAATACATCAATATGTATTCATATATTATAAAATTATAATAACTTAAGCTATAGTTTACACTAAAGGTATACACTTTATTTAAGTTCGTATGGTTTGTTCGCTTCAATCTTTTGATATCCCGCGCGTTGTCCAGTAGTTGTATTGCTTCCACGTTAGTATGATTTAGTAATCTTCTTTCACTATCATATATGATTAATATTTTTTCATCTCTATAAAATTAATGGATATATTATTATGGAAATATTTAAATCGCCACTTCTGTGAAAGTTCCTTTTCAGCCTGATTTGCAATTCTAAATAATTTTAGGTGTACGTACATCCTCTCGACCTTTAGCTGACCGTGAAGGACGCGTACAAACGGATTCAAATTGATATTCAGTAGGTTTTCGAACGCACAAGAGGTACCGTAAATTAACGGTGTCTATTATCAGTAACAGTTCCTTTTGACAACAGGGACATGTAAATAGAATTGCATTTTATCATATATTCAACTTGTTGTTTTGTTTACATCTCATTATAAGTTCTTATATTTATGTAAAAGTAATCTTAATCGATATCAAGAATATATACATTAGTATAATATCGGAATAAATAAATAAAAACAAACCTCTTGAAACCGATTTTACACAATACCGTTTTTATCGAGCTTACATTAACCATACATAATTCGTAATATTTTTGCTATGTGACTTACCCATTTTCTGTGAAACCCTTTCACTTGATGATGTAGAAAACCAATGATTTTTTTTTAATTGTTATATCTTAATTGTTTTGTGCATTATCTCTGAGCTATTGTTTCAGTTTAATAGATTATGATGGTTCGAATTATATACACAGAAAGCTTAATCAACCGTAACTGATAGTTGGATATAATCAGTTCCAATTAACAAGCTCTAATCAAAAATATATAGATTAATAAATAGATAATTTACAGTAATAATTTATTAGCAATGTTTATCAATATAACGTCTAAAATTTGTAAATTGTGACTTTTGTACACTCGTTGATTATATCCCAGATTTTTGACCTTCAAACAAATTAAATCCAATATTTAACGAATATTATTTTTAGGAAATCAAAGACGCCATCCATGTATTTATACATTTTATATATCAGTAGTTAATTAAAAATATATTAGAGCACTTAGCAACGAGGGTTGCCTTTTATATTCCGGGATTGTGCTTAATTAGTTTTTCCATAGTAATAAATGTTTCCGTAATATATTTAGAGATATATTTATTCAAAAAATAAAACGTTTTATTAATATCATCGTATTGTTTATATTTAAAAAAATCGAGATGTTTTCAGGCTATATTTTTCTACTTTCATAGTGAAAAAACTCGACAACATTCTATATAAATGTTGCTAAACAATTTAATAAGTTTGACAACCTATGAGACTGACAGGTAAAAGAAACTACAGATGTAACTATAAATTATGATAAATATATGTACGAGGGTTGCAGTCTATTTATGCGTTTAATTTGTCGGGTTTTGTTGATTGAACATCATTAAGAACAATTATCTATCGGTGACTTGGCGGATTTAATTTCTGCGGCCTCAGTTGTCTTAAGGATAAATATCGTGAAAGTCGTCCCAGATTGGTGGTTGTTGTTGCAGTAAACAGTGTTATTGTGCTTGGACTAATACTGCAAAATCATCACGTAACGTTTCATGAAATTCAACTTTATATTAATTGATAAATAACTGTCTATGAACACAATTCCCGAAATATAAGAGATGTGTTAGATGGTTATGTTATGCTATACGAGTTTTTCAGAACGTCTTTTGGTTAGAAGCCTATTTTTCTGGCAAAGATAACTTCTTCTTCTTATCCCTTAAAATTGCTCGCTTCTAGACACTGTCCTGAACTATTTTCAACAAAGTATATTAAAATTATTTATTTATTATTCTATTAAAATTGGCAGATTATCAAAAGGACAGGACATATAAAGAAAATAACATTAATCTCAATTTTTTTTTAAATTTTCAATGAATGAGAACTGGTCTTGGTTTTTTTTTTGATTTCCGCTCTCTTTTCCATTTTCCAAGGGACTAGTGAATATTACTTCAAAACTTAAAACTAACTTAACTGCTGCTACTGAAAAAAACTACCTACTGTTGCCCAGTTATCGTAGGCTTTTGTCCGAAAATTGGCGAACAAAAAAAACACATCAAACGAAACAAGATGACCAAAGACGATCGCTTCAAATGAGTCACCAGTGCCGAAGCACAGCAACCAAGCCTCACCAGGGTCAACGAGTTTATACTATTAGAAGTTATATAATAAGATTCATATGATATAACCTAATAAATTATTACCATTATATTAGGTCATATTAGTTTTGCTTTGACATACAATAAAATTCTAATCTAAATAACATAAAATAATTGAACAAAAATGTTATCAAATATAATATAGTTTAACGTTACAGTGCATTTAAAAACTACAGTTAATTATACAGCCACAATATTTTATAGATTAGAGTTATAACCTCTTAACATTATTGCTTTCAATAATTTTCCATAAGTCTGACAACCGAACGACTTTAACAGGCTCATTCTTTTACGTGTTCGAACTAATCAGTCAGCATTGTGTCTCTTTTTAACTAGAATAAAATGAGAAGGAAAATATTGTCCGATTTTTATTTTTTGTCTGCACAAATTATTTTAGTATATGCTTTTAAAAATTATGTTATTTTAAAAGCAATGTTAGGATGTTCCGTTAGACCTCTTAGTGGGTTAACTTTATAGTGTAAAGTAAAGTTAAATCCTATGTTTCGTAACAGTGTATGACATCCCTCAAAAAGCTTTAATTAATCTCCTAGAACGCCCACAATGATTTCAGTTATATAATATAACTGTCCTGACATGTAGTAGAGCACTTCAGTAAGTCTAATCTAAATCTTATTCTAGAAACTATTCTAGCTTATTCTAGAGATTATTAAATCTCACTCTATGTGTCTATTAATCAGTTCGTATGGCAGTTTGCAGTTTAACTGTTTGGCAAATGCATTGGGATGAACTAATAGTCTTTCAGAGTACTTCGCACTAACACTCCGAATCACACTCGTTATGGGTTCTATGGGGATATCACGCTGAATCAGTTTGTTGGATGGGTTGTTGGTTGGTTAATATGGGGCATCGATGATGACTCGCAACACTTTATTCTGGAACCTCTGGAGGATATCTATGTTAGATTTGCTAGTAGTACCCCACAGTTCAATACCATAGGTCCAAATGGGCTTAAGTATTGACTTATACAGCAAAACCTTATTATCAAATAATAATTTAGATTTATGCCCTATCAGCCAATACATTTGGTTTAGTTTCAGCCCAAGCTGTTTGCGTTTTATAACTATATGTTGTTTCCATGTCAAACGTCGATCGAAATGCATTAGTATTTAAATGAAAAATATATTTAAAAAATGAGTTTCTATGCATCGCAATTTATCGCACTCCAAATCTCGTACCTCGCCGACCGTTCTTTTCTGACTACTCCTCGTTGTCGTCGTTTTTTTCTCTCTTCTTTCGAACCGTCCAGCTTACCAGTAAAAGTTTCGAAACCAGTTCCGAGCAAATCGACACACGAACGAACGTACCCTGAACCCGCGCCGGCTCGGAGCGACGCCGGTCGTATGCCGCGCTATATTTTCGAACAGACCGAATCAGCTGTTCCTTCCGTGTTGCAGAATCGTCGTCGGACGAGGACAGCATAGCCAATGAGGAGGCCCCGACAGTGGAGAGCACCCCCGAACGCGAAAAGGCCGTCATGAGGGGCGGTAGCGGGGGCGAACGCGGACCCCACGCCTTCCCTCCACCGCCACCGAGCGACACATCGAGCGCGGGATCGCCGCCTCCGCTGCAGAGGAGACCCAGAGCACCGCCGCCCCTGTGGAGCGATCAGCGGGGCCGCAGCCAGCAGGAGATCACCGATATCAGCGATGTCTTGCAAAACTTTCGACCATGTAAGTAGTTCTTTTGTTATAAACATTTTTTTTTTAAATACGAGGGTCACTATTTATATTTCGGGAATAGGAAAAAAACAAATAGTTAAGCTGCGAATATATTTTTATTGTTTTTCAAAGTTTTTTAAAAAAAATATGATTTTTGAACGCTTCAATAGCTTCTTCGGGCGATGAAAATCGTTGACCACGCAGTCTATTCTTCACGAATGGGAACAAAAAGAAGTCATTGGGTGTCAAATCAGAGCTGTATGGCGGATGACCCATCAGTTCGATGTTTTGAGTGCTCGCATTGTCATGATGAAGAACAATCTGGCGTCTCTTGTTTGTTTTTTTTATTTCACCGAAGACTTCTGGCAAACAAATGGTTGTGTACCAATCAGAATTTACTGTTCTTTGATCCTCTAGAGGCACTGTTGCAATATGACCAATTTTCCCGAAGAAACAGGCCACCATTTTCTTTGTAGTGCTTCATGCGCGAATTTTGTTGGATTTGGTTCATATTGGAACACCCATACGGTCGACTGCTGCCTACTTTCGGGCTCATAGGAATATATCCATGATTCGGCACCTGTCACGATTTTATAAACGTCTTTCGAGGAACCGCGATTGAATTTCTTAATCATTTCTTTGCACCAATCGACACGAGCCTTTTTTTGAGCGATTGTTAAATTGTGTGGGATCCAACACGAACACAACTTTCGCACAGCTAAATGTTCATGGAAAATCGCACATATGCTGGTGGAACTAATGCTTAGAGATGCCTCAATCTCACAATAGGTGACATGACGATCTTGCTTAATCATTTCGCACACAGCATCGATGCTTTCTGGCACAACAGCCGATTTTGGACGACCTTCACGAAACTCGTCAGACGGCGAACTACGACCACGATTGAATTCACTAAACCAGCGATACACAGTGGTTTTTGATGGAACTTCATCGCCAAAAGTCAAATTAAGTTGATTGATGCACTCTTGTTGTGATAATCCACGTCGAAAATCGTAAAAAATCATCGCACGAAAATGTTCACGATTCAGTTCCATTTTTTGCCGAGACGAAACTTTGAACTAAATATAAAATAAACAAATAGTGTCGGTGCGACAAAATGTTCTGAGTACGTATATCGTCAAAAATGTCAAACTTTACGATGGAACCGTCAGATGGACTCACATGACAACAGTGTTGCCAATTTTCGAAATATAAAGAGTGACCCTCGTATAACATTGAATGAATAAATGGTTCGACATTTAAGAAACCGAAATCCCTCTATCTCTGTCTTTAACTTTCTTTCTTATGTCATCAGTTCCTTCTTCTGTCTTCAGCTTAACAATATCGACCTTTTATTATTTTTCCTGTGTTTTTTTTCACATGTTTAATCACCAACATTGTTGTTACATTCCACGTACCTTCTTTCTCTACTGTATTCTGATTATGTTCCGACTTTAAAAAAGGTTATAGGAGAGGCTATTATTCAGAAAAATAGCTATATTATCATTATGTATCAAAATAGTTTTCATCATTTCGTATCGATCCATTTTCGTATTTCTTCAGCATTTCAAAACCCTATGACAAACCAATTTGTTAAATTCACTTCAATCAACATCCACAATAACTGAATAAAAAGCTTTTAGTAGCTCATAATACACTTTATCTTGCTGATTCCGATATATAAACAACAAGACTTTATGGCCATGAATACTCTTCTTCCATGCTGATGCGGCCCTAGACTAACCCATGACTCTTTACGTTTGGGATTGTTGTAGCAGATATTTTATCGTCAGTCACATTACGCCACAGAAAAGATTTCTGTTTTGCTCGGCAAGCGAAAGAGTCTATCCATCAATTGCCAAGCTGTGTTGTCATCCAATAAATCTTAGAACTCATTGTATTCGAACTTTTTAAAGCATCTTCGGTCTTTCTTTGTTATTGACAACAACATCACCACTTGGAATAATTTAAACCAAACCCAACAATTGAGACTTGACGGAACAGTATTACCGTAAGTTTCTAAAACTGTTTAATCAGCTTCACCGACATTTTTTTTTTCAACAACAAAAATCATGAATATCAAAATGTAATTTAGAGTCTTCCATGATTAACGTCTATTCACACTGAATAAGCCAATTATAGTAAATGGAAACTGTCAATTTATATAAATGAATGTCAAAAGTATCTAATTTGACTGTTAGGTTAGGTTAGGTTGTTTACATTAATATTTTATATTTTCACCAATAGATATCGTTGATCAATATACATGCAAAAGTTTAATAACACTGAAAGATTGAATTGCCCCTTGAAGCTACTCCATCGCCGTTTCTGAAGAAGCTTTTAAAATAATTTCAAGTGAATAGATACGTACTGGTTATTCTTGATTCTTTTTGGATCCTTATTTCTTCTTATCTCTATTTTATTCATTCTTATTTACTCAATCTACCTCTCTAGTTACTTTTATTACTCTACTTGTAGATATTTTACTGTAGTTACATTTATAATAATTTTCCTATCTACAATTATTACTCGAGTTAAAGGTAAACTATAATTTTTTACCTAGACCTTACCCAATTTTTATTTAAATTCCGCTTACTTTTGTTTGTTGGCAAAATCGTCATATTTAGTAAAATTTCACGATTGATTAAAATACGTTCTATCATCTAACATATAATCTGTTTAAAGGTACTTTGTACATACGTCATTTAAATTTGTATCATCAAAACGTCACAGTAGATCACTTACTGAAGTGATCTACTACATGTCAGGATAGTTTTATTATATAACTGAAATTATGTAATAATACTTATTGCCCCTTTGTCCACGTGTAAATACAATAATTGAACAAAAATGTTATCAAACATAATTTATGTTAACATTATAGTACATCCAAAAACTATAGTTAATTATACATCCACAATAGTTTATAAGTAAAATTATAACCTCTTATCACTATTGCTTTCAAGAATTTTTCATATGTCTGACAACCGGACGACTTTGACAGGCTCATTCGTTTACGTGTTCGAACTAATCAGACAGCATTATGTCTCTTTTTAACTAGAATAAAATGAGAAGGAAAATATTGTCTGTTTCTAAAACGAATTTACAAATTGCGACAGGCTTGATGAAGTATGTTCAAAAAAACTTTGAATAGACTATATTTTAAACTTCTATTCATTCCCAAAACATCATTTATTTGATAGCTTGACCTGCAACCTCTAATACCAAGTGAAAATAATCATAGACGACCAAAACTATTCATTTTATATAATCGGCCACCTGAAAATCTCATTTGTAACAATGTTTTAATTTAGTAGGCAAATAATTTTTTCCGCCTCACTATTCGGACGCGCTGGTCCTGAAGCAATACCATCCCGATTTAAACCGCCGGGGTTTTAAAATTAATGACGTCATAAAAACGTCTGTTTCGTCATTCGCTTAACGACCCGGCAATAAAGGACTAAAGCAACGGAGGCCGTAAATAAATTCGGTATTGTCGGTGTATTCGCAAATATTCTCGAGACAACATTCGCGCCCAGCAGGTATATGTAAAATTCGTTGTGTAATCCGTATTTATAAAAAGCGCACGTATGCAACCGTTAACGCTAAATAGCACGAAGTAGCGAGAGGTTTAGAGAACTGCAGGTTGGCGCAATCGTAAACGATTTTTGACTGATATATCGATATATGTTTACGTTGATTTTTTTTGCCCGGTATATCGATATATCGATATTTTTGTTAGTCGATATTTTGCCATAATTTTTGTATTTATCTCGTACTCTTTACAATACGATTTTCTACAATTATTCTATATTAATTATATACACAGCTTTAATTGTTTCCACTCTGGTCACCTTGTCTTGATATTGTCAGCATTGAAGCTTCATTCAGTCACCGTCACATTTTGAGCCAGTCCCAGTAAATCAATAACTAAGCTGTTAATTCCAATCTTAAACCAGGAAAAATACCAGAAGATGTGACCTCCTACGACCTAGACCTATAGTTTATTACCAATAATCTCGAAAGTTTTCGAGAAATTATACATAAAAAAACTAAACTATATAATAGAAAAAAGAAAAATTATTCCAGAACATCAGTTTGGCTTTCGCAATAAGCATGGGACTATAGAACAAGTGCATAGACTTGTAAACCAAATAAACGCTGACCTAAATGCCAAAAGATATTGTTCGGCTGCTTTCCTAGACATATCTCAGGCTTTTGACAAAGTATGGCATACGGGCTTGCAGGTTAAACTAAAGAAACTTCTCCCTCATCCGGACTATCAGCTACTAAAATCGTATCTCACTGACAGACATTTTATTGTAAATCAAGGCGATGAACATACCGAATTAAATCCCATATATTCAGGAGTTCCGCAAGGTAGTGTACTGGGTCCAGTACTGTATCTTCTGCATACGGCTGATCTGCCCACCACAAAAATAACTACTGTGGCAACATATACAGACGATACAGCAATCTTAGCATCCCATGAGGATTCAGTCACAGCATCAATAAACCTACAAACCCACCTGGAGCAAATACAATTATGGTTGAAGACATGGCGCATTAAAGCCAATGAATCAAAATCCACGCATATAACGTTTACCCTGCGTAGAAGAACATGTCCACCAGTAAATATCAATCATCGTCAACTCCCCCAAGCAGAGCATGTTAAATATCTTGGTATGCATTTAGATCGACGCCTAACCTGGAAGAAGCACATACTCTCTAAACGGAAACAACTAGGACTAAAATTATATCAAATGTATTGGCTCATTGGGCGCAAATCCAAGTTATCATTAGATAACAAGGTATTGCTGTATGAGTCTATACTCAAGCCCATTTGGACATATGGAATTCAACTATGGGGTACCGCTAGCAAATCTAATATATCCATCATTCAACGGTTCCAAAATAAGGTGTTGCGTGCCATTGTTGATGCTCCGTACTATATTTCAAATAAAGTGATACAACGCGATATTCCTCTAGAACCTATAACGAGTGTAATCCAACGTGTTTGTGTGAAGTACTTCGAAAGAGTATCAGTGCATCCCAATGTACTCGCTAATCAGCTAAATATGCGACGTGATAGTGAAGTGCGTAGACTAAAACGTTTAACACCACCTGATCTGATTACTGGACATATGTAGAGTTTAGAACATTAAATATCAGTATCAACATTAAATTTTTTTTTCAGTATTTTATATATTTTATGAATTAATAAACCGAGACTTGTAGAATGTAGAATGAAGCAAGAAAGAACACATAGTAAACATAACACACCTGCATTACTATATAATACAAAAGGTTATTTTGAAGGCTTGGTTGGCGCAATGGTAAAGGCGACAGGACGGTCCTCCTACTGTTGCGATAGTCGCGGGTTCGAATCCAGCTGGGGCATGGTCGTAAATTTATATTTTTGATTATCCTAGGCAAGAGTGCAAAATCCGACAGGGAAAATGATCCCAGTCACGCCAGTAACCAGGCTGGGTAAGACTGGATATCTTCTAGGATTATTTCTAAGTTGGTCACTCGCCAGTCGGTAGGCTTAATACCGAGGACCGGGGTTCGGAGCCCACGTTAAACTATAGGTCCAGACTTTGAAATTTTAAAAAGTGTGATTTTAATTATATTGAATGAAGCAGAAAATGTATTCTTAATATACGAAATAAGTCACGAAATCAACGAAATAAACGAAAGTCATCAGTACATCGCTTATTGATTCATTAAATTAAATTTATAAAAGCGTCTATTGAGACTATTTGACATCTTAGAAAAGAAACAAGTTCTACGTACAATTATGTAAATTGCTCAAAGATAAATAAAAGTAGATCAGAATATATATGTACTACATTACGTATGCACTCTGACACTACAGCTGTATCATTTATCAAATAATACATTTAGTTTGATACCATTTTACTTAGATAATACATATTTTCATTACTATTATATTTATTTTACAAAACATAATGATGTAATTAGCACGGCGATATATTTTATATGGTTTTTAGATAACAGAGTTATTAACTTAATTGTTCTGGGATTTGATCCAATCGGTCTTTCGAGAACTTTGTACTAGTTTTGTTCACAACACCATTCATTATTCGTTTTTTCTGTGTTTCTAACATAATTAAAAATTAACTTATGATGAGAAGAAAACATTCAATGTTTTTTTGTTGAACAGAATTAAATACGTCTTTCGTAAACTTACTCGTTGTATTTCTTAAGGAGATATTGTAGTCTAGAAGAATAAAGAAACGATTTCAAAGCTTAACCCTTCAAAAATATACCCTCAAAAGGATTATTTCTGAGATCTAACCTGTCAAAGTAAACCTATAACAGAAATTAGATTTTTACTATTTTTTAAAGATTCTGAAATATCCAAAAAAATGGTAAAAATCTCATTTTACCGAAGGTACTTGTACATAGGATGATAGTATTATTCATGTTTATTGTTCTGTATACAAACAAGTAATTTTTGTCAAATAAACTTTTACTATCTATTGTGAATTATGTCCATAATAGTCCCATTTTTTAATTAGCTACAATTTCTTTGATTTTAGACCAAGTTGAGAGTATTTTCCAACTAACCAGTACAGTTGCTTGAATATAGAAGAAGCTCTTTCAACATTCTTGCACTATTCACCATGTAACCAAAAATTAATATGGTAAAAGTTATTCAGATGTTTTATATAAGACACAACAATACACTGACCCAACTTGTAACATATTTTGTCTAATGAGAAAAAAATCTCTAACAATGGTCATGTTATAATTGATAAAAGTGAAAGCATGTGAGGTCATGTTTTATTCAGGCATGAGTTGTGAATAAATTCGGTATTGTCGATTGTCGACAAAACGGTTTGCAAATAAGACAACGTATCAAGCCACGGGCATGTAAAAGCTGTTACGTAACCGGCGCTTTTGTAAAAATTCATTTATCCAATCGTTGGATTATGCTACGAGGGAGTGGCATACGAATTTCTCAGTATAATTGCGATGTGTGTTATGCTGTTTTGCGTTTTTACGACCGGTTTTGGTCTCAAGAATTCGCGAGAAGAAAAATTCGCAACATTGTTTAGGATTTCTGTTAGATCCACGAATTATTTCTTATAATTTCTCGCTAATTCATTTCAGTTAAGAAATGTAATTGTTCAGTGACTTCAACACACTTGATTTAGCGTTTCTTCAATATCGGTCGCTTTCCGGAAGTGACAGTTTAGAAAGCTGTCAAAATATTCATCTACGGCTCCCCAGAAATAAACGCCTTCAAATTCGAGAACAGATGGAGGTCTGACGATGCCAAATCAGGAGAATAGGGGCGATGGCCGAATAAATCGTACTCTAGATCTCACAGTTTTCCTATCATCAACGCATCCTTGTGATAAGTACTCTGTCCTGGTAAAAGATGTAGTTTTCTTAGAAACCTATGTGTAGTTTCTCTCTAAACGACGAATTTTATGAAGAAAAAATGCAAAACATCTACCCTAAAAAGTCGCATCGTGAGGGAACAATTTGAAACTCGTCATATAAACATACACCCAGATGGAAAATATAACACCTTACTATTTAAATTA
This sequence comes from Rhynchophorus ferrugineus, assembly GCF_030347505.1. Classification (NCBI taxonomy): domain Eukaryota; kingdom Metazoa; phylum Arthropoda; class Insecta; order Coleoptera; family Curculionidae; genus Rhynchophorus; species Rhynchophorus ferrugineus. The sequence continues at coordinate 42,324,033 of NW_027472585.1, forward strand.
TTAAGTTATAACTTATTAACTACTTATTAGTTATTAATTAGTTATTTGTTATTAACCATTCCTGTTTCCAGCCCAAAGTACAATATAGCTGCAATTAATTATTAATAAATGTTATGACTAATAAAACGTAATCAATTGTTATTCCAACATTTACCTTTTTCCATCAACTTTTGTTGTCATAAAACTATTTTTATTATTATCTTGCCACGAGTGGCCATTGGGTATATAGGTCCCACTATAATTTACTTCCTATATTGAAAAGAATTGGTACAAGTTAGAGTCGACCAAAATAATTTCCATCATTTTACTGTAAATGATTGTCATCTCCATGACCATATATCTTCAGCATTTCAGTTATATATTCAACCTTTTCTCATATATCTATCATGCCATCTTACGCCAGGTCATCAGCAATACCAAGTTATAATTAAAAGGCACCAAATTTGGTGGGTGCACTCTAGTGTAAGAACCTTTCGTTCGAATTTCAATATTTTGTATAAAATATTTTTTATTTTTTTAGATCTTCTCTTGTCAAGCATTATCGTGCGGTTATTTCCTTTAATTATTGAATACATTATGGATATGTGTTCAATGAAAGGAAGATATCCACCTCTTTGTTAGGACATATAATCTATCCAACAAGCCAATGCACGTCATCAAAATGTATGGCCTCTAATTATTATCACTAATGTTTGTACGTATTTGACAACAGGTTCGATCAGTACCAAGACAAATCGAATTTTATAGACCGATTCGGTTACATGGTGACTTAACTAGGGTAAAATGAGAAGGAAAAAGTTTAAAATTAATGTTACTTTTTTATAAACGGCCTTTATTCAGCAGTATATTCGTCATCTATGACGTGCATTGACTGTTTTATTGGAAGGTTTATATAATATATTCATCCCTATATTTGTTATAATTGTTACTCGCTTTTTTTTTCAAACTGTCTTCGTTGGTCGCGGCAGAACAAATAATATCAATATAATATAAATCGGTTTAATTAAAAAAAACTAGTGGTTTTCTTTTGCTGTTCTGAAAAATTAGTACAATAACTGTTTTTAACGACTTACTTTATGGAATCCATAATCAACTTTTCTTGCTCTTCTCAATCGACATCCTTTGAAACACATTTTGCAATCGCATGTGACGGTTTTACAGTTATTTCCTCGAGGCATCTCGATGATCCTGCTTAATAATAACACGAAAAGCACGCTCATCTCTTTCTGTAATTGTTAAATAATGTTCCTTGCCGTTCTTTGAGGAATGGTTGGGTTTCCTGCCATTTTGTGACCAGAAATTCCATTTTTGCGAACTGTAACAATGGAGCATATGGCGACTTAACGCTATTCTGCGAACCGTTCTTACCACAAACTCAATTTAGATTGTTACATAAACGCCATATTATTTTATTGCTTTTTACCAAGACCTTTAAAAGGATATGTTTATTCAATCAAGTCAACATCATTCAATCAACTAAAATGTAACTTTTGCGTAAATATATTTGTCTAGGTTAATAAAATTTTATTTAAAAAAATTCGATTGGTACTATATAGATAGCACCTATCGAAATTTCCCTGTACATCCACTTGTTGGGATCTTTTTGTTGGATTCCTGTTTCTAGCAAAAAGAACAATATATCTATAATGAATTATTAAAAAATATTATGATTTACAAAACTTAATGTTAAATATTATTTTAGCTTTTCATTTTTTTAGTTATTTACTTTTGTGTGTTTACCCTTTATTAGCGTCTTGTCAAGGGTGGCCTAATGTTCTATTTTGAAATACCTGTGTCCGTACATACATTTATTTCAAGTGTCCCTTAGTTTTATTATATTAAAAATTGTATTATTTTAAAAGCAAGATGTGGAAGTTGCACTGGATCTCTTTTTGGGTTATATTTATACTATTTTTAGAGTAATCACAAATCATACATTTATAAAAATAAACAAAGCGCCAAAACAACGTTTGCCAGTTTATAACCTCTTATCACACTTACTGCTTGAAAGAATTTTGCAGACATTTGACAACCCAACGACTTTTGCAGGTCGATTCGGTTACATGTTCGAACGTATCAGACAGCATTGTATTTTTAACTGGAATAAAATGAGATGGAAAATATCATCTGGTATTAAAACGAATTTACAAATTGCAAGAGGCAATATACTATACATCTTGATGACCTCAGTTCATTGCTACTTTTGATAGACTATAGTTCATTCACTATAGATCACTATTACCCATTTTATCTTAAGATTAATTATTAGACTTGCACTTCTTTCAAATATTCTTTTCTACGGAACACCAGTGACACAAATGACTCCATCTTTATCCCACTTATAGATATTGTTTGTATAGTCTATTCAAAGTTATTTTGTACATACGTCATCTAAATTTGTGACGTCAAAACGTCGCAATGTTGCCGCATCAACTTTGAGTTTTAGTTCAGTTTGGCTTTGACATACAACAAAATTCTAATCTAAATAAAATTATTGAACAAAAATGTTATCAAATATAGTGTATTTTAACATTATAGTACATCTAAAAACTACAGTTAATTATACAGCCGCAATAATTTATAGGTTAGAGTTCGAACTAATCAGACAGCATTGTGTCTCTTTTTAACTAGAATAAAATGAGAAGGAAAATATTGCCTGATTCTCAAACGAATTTACAAATTGCGACTAGAAATACATTAAACATCTTGATGACGTATGTACAAAAAACTTACGTACACAACTAGACTATATGTGAGATACATGTTGTAATATTCTTGTGTTTTCCTAGCATTCTTCAGCCACAGTTTATTGTCGATGTTTCAGCATCTTTGAGTTAAATTGAGACTTTGAGGACAAAGCTTTCTAGAGATATTATATTATTAGATAAAAAATTCTTTAAAATTTTTTTTTTAAATTAATATTTTTTTAATATTCATATCTATGTCATAACTGAAGTAAATGATAAGTGGCTTTAAGATACGATTGTGTTTCAATGTAATTCCTTGATCTAACGTCAATCCCCTGTATATAAACGAGTACTTCTATGGTCTAAAATATACATGTTCTATAATAAATTCAATTTTTGACAAATTTATGGCATTTTCAGATTCACAACCACCTGATGTCACCAACAATACAGCTCAAGGTGGCCGAAGAACTGGTGCTGACAGGGTCAACCGCTATACATCATCGGCATCTGAAGATGGCACCATGGGCACCGGCACAGGTCGATGGAAGGTAATTAACACCAAATACATCGAGTACGGCTTCAGTTAATATTCGATTTTCGTCCACCAGGTTTCCGCAAAGATTCAACAACTACTCAACACCCTGAAGAGGCCGAAACGTCGTCCTCTTCGCGAATTTTACGAGGACGATGACATCGAGTTAGAACTGGCGGCGAATCCCAAAGATCCGCTCGCTCCCAAGCCGGAAGGTAGCTGTATGTCGCCGGCCATTGGGGAACAACTCAGCTTCCCGTCGGGATTACCCAGGAACTTGGAGGCGGCCATTCTGCGCTATGGCAATTCGAGTTTTAAAGCACCAGTTGCCACTGTATTGGATCCGAACGGGAAACTATCAACGACTTTGACTTATGGTGAGTACTATAGGATATAACAGGTCAATTGAAAAGTCCCCGGCCTACCATAGTAAAACACATTTTTTGGCAAAATTAGTTTTTTTTATTCAACAAAATTCCCTTCAAGGGTGATACACTGATTATAGCGACCCTCCGACTTTTCCATACCATTTTTGTAGTACGATTTGTCCTTTGCTTCAAAATAGACCTCAGTTTTGGCGATCACATCTTCATTCGACGAAAATTTCTTCCCAGCGAGCATTCTTTTGAGATCTGAGAAAAGGATATAGTCGCTGGGCGCCAGATCTGGAGAATACAGTGGATGAGGAAGCAATTCGACGCCCAATTCATGGATTTTCGCCATCGTTTTCACTGACTTGTGACATGGTTCATTGTCTTGGTGAAGCAGCACCTTCTTTTTCTTCAAATGCGACCGTTTCTCGACGATTTCGTCCTTCAAACGTTCCAATAACGCTATGTACTAGTCGCTATTGATGGTACTTCCTCTTTCAAGGTAGTCTTTGGAGCAGGTTCATCGTGTGCAGTCCACTCGGATGACTGTGGATTGGACTTCGGAGTAAAATGATGGAACCATGTTTCATCCATTGTCAAATATTGATGCAAAAACTCGGGTTGATTACTCTGAATCAACACGTCGTTGTTTTTGGTGAAAAGTGAACTCGCGCGGCATCCACTTTGCACGGAGCCTTCTCATAGCCAAATATTTGCGAATTATATAATGTACACGTTCAGTTAATATCTTTAGAGTGTCTGCTATTTCATTTAATTTCAATTTACGGTCATTCAAAATCATTTTGTGGTTTTTTTTAATGTTTTCGTCGGCAACAACCTCTTTTGGGCGTCCACCGTCTTCGGTGCTCATTTCACCACGTCTAAACTTAGCATATTAATCCTTGATGATTGATTTTCCTGGGACAGTGTCCGGAAACTCGGCATCAAGCTAAGTTTTTGCTTCAACTGTAGTTTTTCCCTTCAAAAAGCAATATTTTATTAACATGCGAAATTCCTTTTCATACAGCTGTCAAATTTATACACGCATCTTTTGAGAGTTAAAGTTAACTAAAAAACATATGGATTTGATTCTAGTAGCGCCATCTATTTGACAGGCCGGGGACTTTTCAATTGACCTGTTGTCGGTTAACAATTATTAGGCTTTGAAAATTTAAATTTCTAATTTAATAATAAATTTTGATTTCTAATTTACAAGAGAAAATTCACGAAAAAAGCTAATGAAATTCATTAAAATATAATATAATAAATATAAAATATATATTAAGTTTAATCTCGCGAGGTAGACCAATAAGTTTAATAGCATAAGACCGGATACCAAAAAAAAACCTACTAACTACTAACTAAATTTCTAGCTTGTGCGAAAAGTAGAATACGTAGGGCAATAAGGTGAGAGAAATATCGTTGTGAATTCTCTAAAGCACCTAACAAAATAAAAATATCGATCGATTGTACTATCTAGAATATGTGCTCTTCTAAAAAGTAACCAAAACCTCACCAAAACTTTGATCTTGGATATAACAACATTCTTAAAGAAATTTCCGAAAAGAAGCGAATACATGTCCAAGAAAGGCATTAAGTAAACATATATATACCGAATTTTAACATATGACCTCAGACTAAAAATCCTACCCACCCCCTACAACAGATGGTTTTATATTGATGACAAGGGTCGTTATACAAATAAGATTTTTATAGTCTCTCAAACTTCCACAATAGTTTCCCTCTTAAATTGAATTTATGTATTTTTATATGAATATATCCCGTGAACTTTGTTTACAACAGATTTAGGGGATTTATAACATTAGAAATATGATTCCGAAGACTTTATGGCCTGTGCGTCATTTGAGATCGAAAATCAATGAACTTATAGTTAATAGTTTCTAATTTTTTCAATATTTTATCACGTTGGTGGTAATAAATAGTTATCAACGTTTCAGATTGACATTGTAAGGTTGCTATAAAACCATGCAGAATACAAGGGTCAATCTAATATTAACAGACAGACCAATGATTGTTAGTAAATAATGCAACCTTTTGTCTATATTAATTTAGTTTTTAAAATTGGAATAAGTAGTGTTTATATTGCAATCAAAAGACTATAGTGATATCACTGTAGATTTTGTCAAGCGTTGTCATGAAGCAGATTACCTTCTTGCACAGTAAGTGCCTTTTTTTGTCAAGTCCTTTGCTCAGTGTAGCATTTAACCATTTACCAAGTATTCACAAAAAAACAACCCCTTCATCTCATTCAATATTTTGTTGATATCCTCTTTTAGCATCGATGGCTAGCTCTTTATAAATAGTTTTTTTATACCTCTTTCGTCCTAATATACATACTGAAAGTACAAATTCTATATAATTCCGTCTATTCTCGATAATAATAATAACATGTCCCTCGTATATCAGTGATAGAAAAACAAATGCCGTTCGTATCTTGATTGAAACATTAATTAACCATTACTTATTTACATACTGATACAGCACTCTTCCAAGAAGATTTAAAATCATATCAAGAAACAACAATGCTATTGTTTAATTTTTACTGTAATTAATCATGGAACATATAGCGTGATGTAGTTGATATGATTAACAATGTAGTACTAAAATATATGTTAGCAAGTTCGCGTTTTATATTTACAAAAGCATGGAGCATCACGGGTTTCGGTGATCACGAACTTAACATCAGTTTATGAACAACTATATAGTCTACTAGCGACCCGCCCCGGCTTCGCACGGGTGCAATGCTGATACTAAATTAAATACACTACAGAAAAAATATGAACGTTGTATATAAAAACATAGCGGCCCGCTCCGACTTTGCACGGGCATAAAATATATATGCCTAAGTCACTCAATGAAAACATGATTAAAATCGATCCAGTATTTTTGGTTCATTCATTACTGCCCTTGGCCTGCACGCACTAAATTTGGAGTAAAACAATTCCTCTTCCCCTATACTTACTATGAAGATTTCCTGCTATCTTTGGAATATCTAAATTCATACAATTTTTATTACATTACACATTTTTAAACGCAAATTTTAAATTTGTAATATCTCCGAAAATATTTGTTTAATTTACATGCTGTAAGGAACCATATTGATCTATATTAATTGCACACTGTATTTAAGGTACTTAATTCGATAAGGATTAATGCCGTATTGCTTAAAATAGCTTCGTAAATAAGCCATTTTCTCACGTAAAAAGTAAACAATAAAAATGGTTAATGTGGGTTATCCCTAAAAGATAAACATATACCATCCCGGACTTTTTTGTAGACCTTTTTATGGTGTATAATACTGTAGTACATTAATTTGATCTAACTCGTAGGGTTAGGCAGCGTTTTTGCTAATTGCTAAATAAGCCTAAAAAAATAGGTTAATTTACGACATCACGTTAGAAACCTCTAAAATTAGCAATGTTGCCTTAGTATATTATGCATGTATTATACATATAAACCTTCCTTGTATCACTCTATCTATTGAAAAAAACCGCATCAAAATCCGTTGCGTAGTTTTAAAGATTTAAGCGCACATAGGGATATAGGGACAGAAAAGGCGACTTTGTTTTATACTATGTAGTGATAAGAAGCTCTTTCATGTTCAACAAACTATGAACAAATAAAAATGTATGCATCAATATTTAGTTTACCAAATTGTCCACTTTCATAATGAAAATATCTGGACTGAGTGTGAATGCAACGTCCATACACAACCGATGAAGCAATAAAAACGAATAAACTGAAGATTCCTCCAGTTTTGCCTGAAATAGTCACAAAAAATCACAAAACTGCGTTAAAAGAAAACTACAGGAATCATTTAACAGAAGATACATTACTTTGAAGTGATCATTTCTGTCAATTGACGTTAACAACATGTCAAGTGCCGAAATAACACGTAGTTCAAACATAAACCACCATATGACCTATGGTATGTTTATATTATGTTAAAATGAAGTAATAGTTAAACACTTGTTAGTGATGACAAACTTGTATTGGCAAAAAGGTTAATACAGAATAGTTTATGATTTATGTCGAACTGTGTATACATAGTTACAAAAAATTAAATAATAGTATAAACAAAATGTTAGAGGAAGAAGAATTTCTTTCGCATTTTTTAGAACTAATTTTCATTATTTTCATTGTGAATTAGTAATAATTTTTTGATAAAGAAAAGATTAAATATTGAACATATATTGGGTTTACTCTTTAAGTACCAATTCTAATTCTTTCTGTCTCTTTGGCAGCATTTGAATTATAAAAACACATTTTATTCTACTTAAAAAGAGCCTGTAAGACGTATGCAAAATTCTTGAGAGCAATCGTGATAAGAGATTATTACTCTAACCTATAAACTATTGTGGCTGTATAATTAGCTGTAATTTTTAGATGTCCTATGATGTTAAAATAAAATATATTTGATAACACTTTTGTTCAATTATTTTATTTATTTGCTGAAATTTGTAAATTAGTTTTAGAATAAGACAATATTTTCCTTCTCATTTTATTCTAGTTAAAAAGAGACACAATCTGATTAGTTCGAACACGTACACAAATGAGCCTGTCAAAATCGTCCGGTTGTCAGACGTATGCAAAATTCTTGAGAGCAATCGTGATAAGAGGAGATATAAACTATTGTGGCTGTAGAATTAGCTGTAGTTTTTAGATGTACTATGATGTTAAAATAAAATATATTTGATAACACTTTTGTTCAATTATTTTATTTAGATTTGAATTTTGTTGTATATCAAAACCCAGCTGAACTAAAACTCAGAGTTGATGCGGCAACACTGCGACATTTTTACGTCACAGATTTAGATGACGTATGTACAAAATAACTTATACTAGTATAGAATAGACTGTAGTTAGCCATCTGGCATCAATTGGATCAAATGATAATCAAACGAAGTATTGGGTGGATAACTAAGATCGTGTAGGTGTGTCATAATGTCTCTATAGAAAAATAATAAGAATAGAAAGACAGTTTTTTTATGCAATTGATTGCCATTAAAATTTTCAATATCTTATCCTGATAATTTTTCAAATAAAAAACGCATTTATTGAGAATAATCGACACGGTATATATTAATCAAAATATTTTGTTTGTTTTTTTATAATATTTTCCCGTCTTTTTAACATGGCGATACTCCCATTCAAACTGCAACAGTATCTCCTTCACAATTATTCCAACATTATTACTGGCCTTTTTTGCAGCAATATGTCGTTCAGTTTTCGTTTTTTTTTTAAATATATTTTAAAATCTCCCTTTTACCTACTAGGATTTATCTCGATTGAACCTACTGTTTAACGTAGCTACCTACCAATTTTGGAGATTATTCCAGGCATTTCGTGTGGTTCCCCTCCTTTTGGACAGTTGATTCATGAACTGCTAAGCTGTCTGAAAGTACTTGGAGAGTTTGAACTGGATTTTCGTCCATTAAGTCCAACATTTGAGATATATCGGAGTTAGATTGTTTAACTGTTATTTCACCAATAGACATCGCTGATTAAAATATATGCTAGTAGTATTAGTTCTTGAAGAGTTTGAGCAAGATTTTCGTCCAATGAGCCTTAGAAATCACTGTCTTCGAACTGTCGTGGTCCTTCAAAGTGTTCTTTGTCACTGACATCCAAATAATCAGTTTTAAGTCGTTGAAATCAAAGCTATTATCGGAGTTAGATTTAACTTTTTCCACAACTTTAGTGGGAATTTAATAACATTAATTCTCGGGTATAATACCGAGTGTCTATTAATTTACGTGTATGCACTGAAACAGCGTGAACTCTTTGTACACCGTATCATAACTACACATTACTGTTCGTATATATATATGCATAAAAGCGAAGGTCACAAGCGCAATTAATGCAAAAAAACGACAGAACCAGGGTCAAAAACCGAATGGCTATTCAACAAACTAGTAACGCAACCTTTATCAAAAGAATGAACGTGTTCCCCGCATTCCTGCGAAATTTTACGTCGTGTTACTAATACCTAAATGAATCACCTTATCGTATAATTAACCGACTTCAAAAAAGGAGGAGGTTCTAGGTTCGACTGTATATTTTTTATGTATGTTCACCGATTTCTCCGTCAATTGTGGACCGATTTTCAAAATTCTTGTTTTATTCCAAAGAGTGCACTTCCAAGGTGGCCCCATTGGAACCAAGTCAGGATCAAATGGTGGAATCAGGGGAAATCAAGGGAAACCCTCAAATTTTAATGGCATGTACAATATTTTCACATATTTTTTTATCTAAAAGAATCACATATTTGTTTATAATGTTATTGCTGAACTGATGCGACGGGAGACACAACTTCTCAACGGTTAGAAGTTAGAGGATATTTCTTTAAATATTATGGGGACGTACAGACAACTAATTGTATACTTTGAAGTTATTTAGTTAAGCTGATGATGAAAGCGGGGACCGGACGACTATACCCTTCAGGGTTTTTTGAGGAGTTTTTTGTAAGGGTTTGCTTACCAAAGTCGTTCAGTGTAAAAGCCGATCAGTTTGCTTTTCAAGCACTAACCATATCATGTGGGGATAGAGCGTTCAGCTCATACCCTGAGGTCGCGGGTTCGATTCCCGGCAAGTTCAACACCTTTTTGTTGTTCTAGTTTGGTTAAAATACTTATCAGATCACCTAGGCTAAGTAGCGGACCTCGGGGCCTGAAGAGTTCCTTATTTTCAATAATCGTTTCTTTATTCCTATTTTTCATCATAAAGGTTGCACCTGTGTATCATAAAGGCACATTGTAATACCTAATAAAAATAACTGCGTAATTTATTAAATAAATATCTAACACCAGAAAGAGAAAAATAAAATATCTAGGAAAGAAAATTAAAACAATTTAATAAATAATAAGGAACTCACTAAAAAGTAAAATATAATCAAACTGTACATAATAATAATTGTTTTAATAAATAAATAAAAACCTTAGTTAACTTATCTACTACAAGTATTTTATATTCTACTATATACACACAATTTAGCTTAATACCTACTTCAATCTATTTTTCTATTTGTAATATTATTTTAACTACTACCAAACTGATTACTTTGAAGTCGGTGCCCAGCCCAAACAATACAAAAATAATAATATAATTTTGTGTCACATACACAAATTAGGAAGAAAACAAATCTTATTTGTTGCTCGTACAGTATTGTAAATAGATAAATAGATTTAAGTAGATATTAAGCTAAATTGTGTGTATATAGTAGAATATAAAATACGTGTAGTAGATAGGTGGAATAATGTTTTTATTTGTTTTTATTTGGTTATTACAACGACTATTATGTACATATTTTATTTTAAAACCTTTTTTCTGTGTTAAAAATCTAAGTTTTATTATTTTTTACTTTTTAGTGAGTTCCTTATTTATTCTTCGTCTAAAAAATGTATTTTAAGTTGGTTCAATTTCTTTTTAATATTTCATATCGTTTTATCTTCCAGGAAAGTTACTTAGTAGATCTCAGAAGATAGCCTACGCCCTGCTCACGAAGTCGTTCAGCAAAAACGGGGACACCAGCCTCAAGTCAGGCGACCGCGTGGCTTTGGTGTATCCCAACAACGATCCCATCAACTTCCTGTGCGCCTTCTACGGCTGCATCCAGGCGGGAATCGTTCCTGTCCCGATAGAAGTACCGATCACCAGACGCGACGCCGGTTCCCTTCAGATTGGATTCCTTCTGGGGAGTTGCGCGGTTCAGGTACGTAGTCCTTCCGATAAAACAGCCAACGCGCGTCATAGATGACGTCGAATATACTCACAGAATAGATTGGGCTTAAATGCTACAAAAATAACATCATAACAACAAATTTCCTTACAATTATACACAAAATAGAAAGCAAGAAAAGACTGTAATGTTTTTACCTTGGGCCCTCTAGTGATTCGGGCTCGCAAAACATGGTACTATCCAAATGCAGTTTCTTGAAAACTTTATAGTAATTCTAAGATAATGAAATATTGGTACGTGCTAACATCATAAATGTTAATGACTTACATTGGCTGTTTTATTGGAAGACTAGTTTTAATATTATCGAGTCATTACCGAACAGTGACATAATCAAGTTCGTTTTTGAAACCCCGCCAGGTGGCCTTAACGTCCGAGGCGTGTTTGAAAGGGCTGCCGAAGACGCCTTCGGGAGAAGTGATCCAATTTAAAGGTTGGCCCAAGCTGACTTGGTTCGTGACTGAACATCTGACCAAAACCCCCAAGGATTGGGCTCCACAACCTAGGTAAGTACATCATGATACGGGTTTGTTCGCCCGTCCAGAATGTTCTTTGTCTTCGGTGTCAAAATTACCACTTTTACCAGTAAACCAGTATTCCAGTAAGATGTTGAAATCGAACACAGCATTCGATGGCCTTTAGCCTTCTGTTTCTTCAAATTGAAGTAGATTTACTCTATACAAATTCAGACATTTTCAACGCATTGAAAATATTTTTTATTCACACTTCATCGAAATGGCACACATTGAAAAGTGAAGCCTATTAGTGAAGCTTCAAGATTGGGTTCCATGCATAGCAAATCCTTTAAAATTAATTTGTAGGCTGCTATTTTTTAACAAATATAATTTTGCTTTACGTATTTCAAAAATCGTCTTCAAAAATTGACGTTCCACAAAGTCATGGCGAAAATTATCAATGGAAAACGCATAAAAATCATGAGATTCATTAAATGAATGAACTCATAGCATAACAATTAGCCAAAGAATTTAAAATTTTCGACAATAAAACAAATACTACAAACCCCTACCGCCTACCTACCGATTCCGGTTGTGGATCTAAACTATTCTCCAATCCGCATAAACACACTCAAAAAATTTAATTAAAATCGGTCCAACCGTTTAGGAATTCAATTACATAACATACACACGTACTGAACAATCATATATAGAAAGACAAAGAAAGAAAGAAGCGCCGTTTTAAGGATTATCCAAGCACCTACTGATACTGGTAAAGGTAAACTCATAGTTAAACACTTACTGATGGAAAGTATCGAATAACATCAAAGCATTGATAAAAACCTGGTCTTTATTTGAAAAACATTGATAGGCTAATAGGATTGTTGAAGCTCTTTACACAATAATATAGATAATCAAAGACTGTGTTGTGGTTTTATTATTCTCTTTTATATAATGATTATTCAAAATTATTGTTCTTATTTTAAATCTATGCAAGTTGAACATTACTCTTTTGTAAATGAGCTTATTTGCACGTCTCATGTTATTTTAACTTCTAGTATGCCCTGCTTATTATTCGATTAACTGGCTTTTATGTCATAATCTGATATCTTTTGTATTGAGCCTATACAATCTACAAGCTAGGCTATTCCGCCTATAAAAATCCACTACTCTATATTATTATAATATCTGTTAAAATATCATATATTAAAACACTTGTTAAACCTAAAAGCCCTTGAAATGAAAATACATATATCCTTATGACTGCCCTATTCCTATCTACATCACTATTCGTTATTAGGCTCAAAATATAAATAGCAACCCTGATAAACTCTTTTATATTTAAATTAGCGTTGGGAACAATCGACTGAAAACAGTCGAAACACTCGATACTCGCGAAACAGTCGATAGTCAAAAAACTAGCGACTGAAACAGTCGATAGTAAAAGTAGTCAATTACTAAACAGTCGATAGTTACCAATCCTAATTTAAATGATAAAACGTGGATTACTTTATCGCCTTATAGTTTGATTATTAGTTATATTATCAATAATTTAAATTAATTTTCCTGTAGATTAAGTGATGACACACCAGCTTACATAGAATACAGCACTGACAGAGATGGTTCTGTTATGGGGGTGACCATTACCAGATCTGCCATGGTGCAACATTGTCGGATGTTAACCATGGCCTGCAACTATACCGAAGGGGAACACATGGTGTGCGTTTTAGATTTTAAACGAGAGGTAATACTCCTTCTAATATATGTAGCTTTGTCTTCATTCTATGATAACATTTCTAACAGGTGGGTCTTTGGCACTCCGTCTTGACCAGCGTGTTGAACGGAATGCACGTGGTGTACATCCCCTACGCCCTGATGAAAGCCAACCCCGCCAGCTGGATGCAAATGATCACCAAATACAGGGCTTGCGTGGCCGTGGTGAAATCCCGAGATCTGCACTGGGGACTTCTCGCCACCAAGGACCACAAAGATATCAACCTCAACTCGCTGAGGATGCTTCTAGTCGCCGACGGGGCCAATCCCTGGTCTCTGAGCAGTTGCGATCAGTTTCTGTCAGTATTCCAATCGAAAGGGCTTAGGGCCGACGCGATTTGTCCTTGTGCCAGCTCCAGCGAATGTTTAACTGTAAGTGCAACATATAAAGTAGGTCCAGGAAAATATATTGCTGTTTCTTTATCTCATATATATTATGTAAGTTATGTTAAAAATCATGAGTATTGTGACTTGACCTAAGAATTTTTCCCCATAAAAAAATTGTTATCACAAACATCAAGACATAGAATTATCTCTTATCAAATTAACAAAAGCCGTGTAATACTAAAATTGTGTAATACTTTTTCCTAAAACTATTGTAATACAAATACTGACATATTCTATGAATGGTTTCGAAAATAGGTATCGGTACGACGTCCCGGTCGAGGAGGGGTGAATTCCACGGGCAGGGGAGTCCTCTCTATGGCCGGGCTCTCCTTTGGAGTGGTTAGAGTAGACCAAGAAAATAGCCTCACGTCTTTGACACTCCAGGACTGCGGTCAGGTGAGTTTCACCCGTCCATAAACGCCATATCCGTTATAATATCGACAACTTGTTGCTTCAGGTCATGCCCGGATGTGTTATAGTGGTAGTCAAGATGGACGGACCGTCGTATCTGTGTAAAACCGACGAAGTCGGGGAGATCTGCGTTAATTCTGGCGCCACAGGTACCCAGTATTGGGGCTTGCCAGGTCTGAGCAACACGACATTCAAAGTAAGCTCGACAACATTGACTCTAGGAGCGCTAATTTAACTCCGCAATGTTCGCAACAGGTACAACCCCTTGGTACGGACGCGAAACCGATCTCCGACGCAGAGTACACGCGCAGCGGCCTCCTGGGATTCCTCGGGCCGGGAGGACTAGTTTTCGTCTGTGGATCCCGAGATGGACTGATGACCGTAACAGGTACCTTATCAGGATAACGAGTAACCGAACAACTCACGTAACCGTTCGTTTTATAGGTCGAAAACATAACGCCGATGATATAATCGCCACGGTACTGGCGGTAGAACCCATGAAATTCATTTATAGAGGTCGAATAGCTGTGTTTAGTATACGAGTGCTTCGAGACGAGAGAATATGTGTTATAGCCGAACAGAGACCCGATTGTAGTGAAGAAGAGGTATATAAACGAGTGACATCAACGTTAAATAACCGTCACCAATATTATTAATTTTCCTGCAGTCATTCCAGTGGATGTCCAGAGTACTCCAAGCGGTAGATTCGATCCATCAAGTGGGAATCTACTGTTTAGCGTTGGTACCCCCGAATTACCTTCCGAAAACGCCCCTGGGCGGCATCCACCTCTCCGAAACGAAGAGGAGGTTCTTAGAAGGCGCCCTCCATCCCGCTAACGTGCTGATGTGCCCTCATACTTGTGTCACCAACTTACCAAAACCGCGAGAAGTACATTTGGGTAATTATAAGTTATTTTCCGTTCTTTTTTTATGATTTCCTTTAGTTACTTCGGCATGATTTCAACTCATTTATCACCAAGTAAAATACAGAAATATTTTTGCCACATACATCTTCATTATTAACATTTCGATGGGTTTTTTAACAAGATTCTTAAGAAAATTGTTAAGTTAATATAATAAATATAATAAACCAAAACTAACATTAACTTAATGTCTTTAAACTAAACTAAATAGCAAATGTTTACACTTGAATATCAACCTATAGTCTATACAAAATATCTATTAATTTTGAGGGATATTACAATAGGTCCAATTTATCTAATCACATTTATCGCAACTTGATAAATTTAGTAGCATTTCTTAGCCACACTGTCTAAATATGAGAACAAGTACTAATCTGAAGAATTTTTAATCAGGATTACTGAATCTTACTTTCTAATGCATAATTAAACAAAGCCTATTTATAATCCTAAGTAGCTTCTCCATTGTTCATTGCAAATGACAAAGAATATTTTGTCTACAACAGCCTGCTTCAATTTGAGTAGCTGATTCCTTCCTTTCCTTCCTAATTCCTCGATATCACTTTATACCAAGTACATTTAAACGGCCTAAAACAATTTTCAATGATCTGCAACTTAATTTTTTGTTTGACATAAATCTTGTTCCAGTAATGCACACGTGTCCCCACCTTCAAATTTTATTCATTAATCAACTATCAATCAATAAAAGTGGTCACTTTTAAAACATCGAAACTATTTTATTGATGGGAAATACATTCACCATAAATTTCCCACAGCTATCAATAACTTTCAACATCTTCCTTTAAATTAAATAAGAAATGTAAAACTAATAAGTGTGGAAAAAAGACCTAATGATAAAGATATCACATAAACAAAGTTATAAGTTTTCGTTGCAGCATAGTTATGCCAAATTGCGCCAGCTATTGTAGATCCATCATCATTAATTCATACGCACAAACTAAAACTTTTGCTAGGGAATAACAAACATTTGTATTATTTATATTTTTTACGTTAACACAAGGAACAATATCCAGTACAATGACATCGGACGTCTGTCAACAACATAACTTTAAAAAATTTGCGATTTTATATCAGTATTACTTTCATTTTCTTTTTTTTTTCTTATTGAATTTTAAGAGTAGACTTTTTAACTTGACAAATACAGATGGGTATTTTAAAAGCTTGAAAAAGGTTTTTGAATTTGGCAAAAGACATAGTGGAAGACTAAAGAAGTATAATGATAACGCGAGATTAAAAGATTAAATACCATACCAACACGTCTCCGAAGCTACAACAAAATTGTAATCTTGTTCGAACACATTGCATTACATCATGCAACTGTCAAGTAAACGTCAAGTTGTTGTCATGGCAACGTATTTATTATGATGTTTTCTAAATAAAATATCAAAATGAATTTTATTTTAAAAGCGCTTAAATCTAACCATCAAAAATGTATTTCTTCATAAGAAGATGGACAAGAATATTCTGTATAAGGAAAAAATCTATATTCAGAGCACAAACTATTATCATCTATTAACTAACATCTGATTATTTTCTTATTGACGAGATGTCGAGTTGCAGCTCTTTATCGAATGTGTTGTAATGTCCGGAAATATTAGCGTAAACATCGAACACGAAACACCTTTCAAAAAAGTTCCTTCCACTAAACAAAATCGTTTCGGATGTTTACCGGGACAGTACACCAAATCAGGTCATTGTAACTAACAACCACAGCAATAGCTTCTGCTTCTGAGTGACTCCGCGATCCTTCTCTGCGTTTCAGCAAGCGACTGTGTTTCAGACGTGGGCCCCGCGAGTGTTATCGTGGGCAACTTGGTGCAGGGCAATCGGCTGGCGAGCGCGCAGGGCAGAGAAGTCGGCGGATTAGTCGAGGAAGATAGCGAATCTTCCAAAAAAGTACGTACAATATTTCTAATGTTTTAAATATCATCATTTTTCTCGTTAACTCTAATAATTAATCTAGATAAAAACTAATTCACCAAATATCAAAATAAACTTGTATTTCCCCCCAATAAATCATCTATTTTATTGATTCTCAATCTATGTAAATATGTAATGATTTACGAATGTCTGTCAATTGGACTTTATTACGACGACAATAATGACGTATAGATGGCGCCACTGATTAAATTTCGCTTTCACCAACCGAAGCTTCTAGAATTACAGGGGTTGAAGTGCATACTCTCGTTAGCTTTGCGCAGTGGCATTATCGTAACCGATGAGGTCTATCCGAGGTGCGATTATTGCTAGTTGAAAACTTTAACCAATACCCCGCCATGTGCACGTGAAATACCGTGCGCTAAGGCAATTTTTGATAGCATCATTTGATGCTTGTTATTTAATTTAAAATAATTCCTTTTTAACTGTTCATGGGTTTTGATAAAATGAATAAATATTTCAAATATATTTATTTAGTGCTACATTTTATTTACGTAAACGTTCTATCTAATGCCCTTAGTTTTTCCAAACATCATATTTTATCATACAATATACATTCTTAAGCTATATATTCAAAAAACTTTAGTTACCTAGTAACACTACTATTTCTATTTCATATTAAGCATTTCAGGAGCTCCCGTTTCCTAATATTATTTAAGACAAAACCCAAGCAGATATTACTAATCATTAAGCATTTGTCAATACTATGTTACCAAAATGGAAAGACTATCGTAGCTAAATTAATCCCATTATAGTTAGTGGTTTTTTAAATTGTAATGTAACTAATTCTTTTTATTTAAGAAAATTGATATTAAAAAAATTGTATTTAATTAAATGATCTGTTAGTAGCAATAAGAAAATAAAGACAAGACGCACTGCCAAAAGGGTTGCAGGGGGTTCGTTTTTCTCGTTGTCAGCAAACTGAAAATAAAAATATCGTGCATAAACCTGCAAAATAATCTTACAGCAAACAAGTCTAGTCAAAAATATTTTTCTACAATATAAATTATAGAAGGAATTTGAATGAGATGACTTTGTGACATATCAAATTAATGTTAACAGGTCGTAGGTGGCGCCATTTGTCAACAGTCAAACTCGATTTTGTTATTGTGTTACTTTTTTAAAGTTTTGCTTGCAACTAAAAACATTAATTGAAATTTAAATTTCAGCAACAGATGATTGCAGAAATTCTAAGATGGCGTGCACAAAGTACTTCCGATCATGTTCTGTTCACATTGCTGAATAGCAAAGGAGCGGTCGCTAAGGTGCTTTCTTGTTCCGAATTGCACAAGAAGGCAGAACGGATCGGTAATTTACTAGTAGAAAAAGGTCGCGTCAACACTGGCGATCATGTAGCACTGATCTTTCCACCCGGCTTAGATTTGATATGTGCTTTTTACGGATGTTTGTACGTAGGAGCGGTAAGTTTCAACCACAAACCGCTAGATCGATGTTCAAGTGTTTCATTGTGATTTCTGCATCGCCTAGGTACCGGTAACGATACGGCCTCCGCATCCTCAAAACCTCCAGACTACTTTGCCGACGGTCCGTATGATCGTGGACGTTTCCAAGTCGGTTCTAATACTTTCCACTCAGGCTGTGATCAAATTGCTTCGTTCGAAAGAAGCCAGCAATGTGGTGGACATCAAGTCGTGGCCGGTTATTTTGGATACGGACGATATGCCCAAGAAAAAACTTCCTGTAGCTTATAGGTAATGATAAAATGATCTATATATGTTGTTAAAAAGTAATCCACGTTTTTATACTTAAATGTAATGGAAAAAAAACAATAAAGTTTTTGGTAAACTGCATCAATTTCGACACATTAGACTTGTAAATTGTAAAAAGTTCTTTCAGTAATAATATACCATACATACAATATCCAAAGAAATTGAATTAATACAACATACAATTTAAAAAACGTGTTTGACTTTTGTAACGGAGATTTTATCGTCGTGATAAATTACATTTTAACGATTCTCACTTGTCAATTCGTTTTTCAGAGCACCGACAGCCGAAATGCTAGCCTACTTAGATTTCAGTGTATCAACCACAGGGATGCTAGCTGGCATCAAAATGTCCCATGCAGCCGTCACAAACTTATGCAAAAGCATGAAACTGGCTTGTGAACTGTACCCTAGTCGACATATAGCCCTTTGTTTAGACCCCTATTGTGGTTTAGGATTTGCTTTATGGTAAGACATCGTGTTTTTTTTTTAAATTTAACCGTTGCTTCATCCAGAATGTGTTGTTACAGGTGTTTAAGCAGCATATATTCAGGACATCATTCGATTCTGATTCCTCCATCGGAAGTGGAGGTGAATCCCTCGCTCTGGCTCACGGCTGTCTCTCAGTATAAAGTGAGAGACACGTTCTGTTCCTATGGGGTAATGGAATTATGCACGAAAGGCCTAGGATCCTCCGTTAGCCAATTAAAAACAAGAGGCGTAAACCTGGCCTGCGTCAGGACCTGTGTAGTTGTAGCTGAGGAACGGCCTAGAATTAATTTAACAACTAGTTTTTCCAAATTGTTTAGCGTAATAGGTGAGTCCCTCTCTTGTTTTTTGTGTAATCTGTTATAAGAGTATGTGATTGAATTTATTTTGAGATTTTTACTATAAATGATTATGTAAAACGCTATTTCAGGTGACACTCCTATTCCTTGTGCTAAAGTGTAAATAAAACTTGTTTTTCAACTTTATTTTACTGAAAAGTGTTCACAAAACTCATCAGTTGCTTGTTGAGTAATTGCGATGAACATTATTCATTCATAAACTTGCGTAAACAAAGAGTGCCTTGATGAAGAAAAAAGTATAAGAAATTGACATTTATACGAATTAACGTGATACGTCTGGCTTGAGTATTATAGTAAAAATGTCGTATTTAAGCTGAAACTCGACAAACCAATTTTTCAACTTCTGATCACACACCATATTCAACAAAAATTTTTATAAAAACATTCGAAAACTATTTGACCTCTCTGCAGTCTCAGAGGTCGTATAGTTTTTCTAACATGAAATGTAAATGCTTTCAAAATTATATAAATCCGAGTTAGCCGTGGAAAAGTGACTTTTATTTGTTATAGTACGTTGCCGTGGTAACTACGCTATGAAAGAAAATATAATTGCCATTCCAATTTAATCCCAATAAAGTTTTCTAATCCTTGTATATTATATGAATTCAACTTCCGTATATTTGTGTCCGCAAAACTCGAAAAGTAGGCGGTGAATTGACTTGACATTTGAACGGAACATTCTACGCTGTTTGCGAGGTTTAGATAAATGACAAGTTTAATTGTGATTATAAAAAAATTGGAAATTGGAATAAAAAAATTCAATGGGGTTAAAAATAAAATATCAACAAATGATTTTCACTAATTTTTTTTTGTTTCCGAAAAAATAATGGTGAGTTAATTTCTGACAGAATGTTGTTATTTATTTTGGAAATAATTAAATTTTTTCGTTAAATCTGTGTCCGCTTGAATATCTCACTTATTTTACTGAGCTAAAATGAAGTGTGGGAAACCTCAAAATAAATTTACCGTCCTTATGATTTTATGTTTAGCGAGGAAATTTAAAAATATCGAATATCTGTTTATTCACATAGGTTTAAGTCCCAGAGCAGTGTCAACA
Source organism: Rhynchophorus ferrugineus (assembly GCF_030347505.1). Classification (NCBI taxonomy): domain Eukaryota; kingdom Metazoa; phylum Arthropoda; class Insecta; order Coleoptera; family Curculionidae; genus Rhynchophorus; species Rhynchophorus ferrugineus. The sequence continues at coordinate 42,344,919 of NW_027472585.1, forward strand.
TCATTCGGGTGCAGAGTAAACGTAGCAATTTGCCTGCAGGGAGCCTCTAGTCCTGAACCATCTACGGTCTATGTAGATTTGCGAGCGTTGAGGAACGATAGAGTGACGTTAGTAGAACGAGGCAGTCCTCACAGTCTTTGTTTGATGGAAAGCGGAAAGTTACTGCCCGGCGTTAAAGTTATCATCGCCAATCCCGATACCATGGGTATTTATTATGACACTAGCGCCATTTTATAACGTTCCTAAACAATCAACGTGTTTCAGGTCAATGTGGAGACTCGCACTTGGGTGAAATTTGGGTTCAAAGCGGTCACAATGCCAGTGGATACTTCACCATATACGGGGAAGAGTCGGGATACGGGGACCATTTCAGTGCGAGACTAGTCACCGGTAACACCGGAGAGGTGTATGCCAGAACAGGATATTTAGGCTTTTTAAGAAGGACGGAAGGTACAGAACGGTAAGTTCACGTAATATTAATCAGCAGAAGCTCGCATTTGTAAAAGTTATCTTTACAGCAGTAGCTCTGAAGAGACGATCTTGAACCAAAGCGACAATGAATCGGTGGGCTCGTCCCATTATTTGGTGCCGACCGATTCTTCCGAGCTTCATGACGCCGTCTTTGTTGTGGGAGCGCTGGACGAGACCATCACTTTAAGAGGCATGCGGTATCATCCCATTGACATTGAGAACTCGGTACTTCGATGTCATAAAAAGATTGCAGAATGGCAAGTTACATAAATACGATATACTTTTGCTTAACTTTAATTATTAGAGTGATGTTCATTAGTTAATATAAAATAGTAACCTACACTTTCCATGTTTAAATATACAAAAATTTCATCACCATATTCAAGATTCAATATATTTCAACTCTGAACTGTCTTGACACTCTGATAGAAAAAAAGTAGGCCTTTTGTTCTTCTGTTCTCTTTGCTGAGGGTCTCGCTATAACTTTGATTCTTATAATTTTCATCAATGGTTTTTCACTAATTAACAATGTAATATATTTTTCTGGCATCTATAATAATATAACCACCAGAACCAGAAAAATCTCTAAACTATAAAACTGTTGATTCATTCTTGTCTTCAACCGAGCAATATTGAGAATATTTTCATCAAAAAATCAATTCACGCTATGATACCGATACTTGAGCAAATGAATATGTCAGAAAATAGTCTTTTGGAACAAAAGATTGAGACAAAAACAAAAGATACATATTCAAACTATATGGTAAATGACGTAAGACCTGTCATCAATATTTGATAACAAATTGTCACGTGTAAGATTAATGGTACTGAAACGCTTTTCTTTTTTGATTTTTGTTTTGGGTCGATATGTGAGCTACCTTAAGAATTCACAATTTGTCAAATTTAAAGATATATTTAAGACATTTGAATTCCAACGATTGAGACTAGTTCTTAAAGAAAATGTACTATTAACCAAACCGGTGACAACTCTACAGATTCTTTCGTAATATTTGCCGCTAGTGGACAAATCTACTTTTATTATAAAATTATGTAAAAAAATTAGTATTCCTCTCATTATTCACGATTCAATATACTTCAACTCTGAGGTGTCTTGACGCTCCCTCATATTAAGATAAATGGGACTTTTGACACCTGTTGAAACCGTTTAAAAAACGGATTTTCAGATTATATATTTATTTATCTTTTATCTTCGCTAAAAAAAGCCTTTAAATCGTATAATTTCACTCAATAACCACTCTAAAACCCATTTAATATACTCCAACTATCAGAATTGTCTACAGATTGAAATTACAAGCAGAGATCATTCTAAAGATATTATGTTACAAGGATTTTTAGTAACTAAAAGTAGTGGTCAAAAAAACACTGCTTGAGTTGAACGTTCTAGAAGACTCATCCTCGTGTATCTGAGATTAAACTGAAATACCTACATGCCCCATTGTTAAAAACCCATGTACCCATGGGATTCTCTCTTTACTCGGTACCATTTTTGGTTGGCTAATTTCACCAGATGTTCAATACAATGTGATGTTATATTTTGTATCAAGTCATAATTCTTTTCCCATATCATAAATATTAGGAATATCTGTTAAAGGTCTAATAAATTACAAACAACGGAAATAATTCTACAATTAACGTAAACTTAAATTTACACGACTGCACCAAATATAAATAATTAAATTTGCCTCGCAACAGGATTTAACCCGCTAATTAACAAAAAAAATCAATTTTTCTATTAACGTCTAGGTCTTAATTTAAATACCCATTATTTTTTTAGTGCCGTCTTCACTTGGACGAATCTGCTGGTGGTGGTCGTGGAACTGGATGGCAACGAGAGCGAGGCCCTGGATCTGGTACCTCTAGTGACCAATACCGTGTTAGAGGAGCACCACTTAATCGTAGGCGTGGTGGTAGTAGTGGATCCAGGCATCGTGCCGATCAATTCGCGCGGCGAGAAGCAGAGGATGCACCTGAGGGACGGGTTCTTAGCCGACCAACTAGATCCGATATACGTGGCTTATAACATGTAACGAAAAGCTCACAATTTCTGTGTGAAACACGGAAAGAAACGACTCAAGCAAATGTCTGTTTGATTCACGAACGTCAAACGAAACTCGAACCAGAGAACCGACCCCGTTAGTATTCGTTACACCAGAACAATCCGTCAGAGAAAACTCACGTAAAATGAAAAGTTAATAACTGCCCCCCACCTTCCTTCATCCCCACTCGTTTTTGTTGCGTTTCCGTTAGAGTCGAAAGAAAATTGCTAGCCGACGAAGTAGCTTTTTAAAACAGGAAAGTACTGTATACCGTAAGGATTAAGTTATAAAACGCACTTAATATCTAGCACAACATTCCCCTATCGGAAGCACATTATCCCCAACACACCTACAGACAGAATAAGCTAGCAATATCTATCTAGTTAATCATAGTTTAAACCGAGATATTCGTTTGTCTTTCTCACCTGCCATATTAGTACGTTTATTTGAATATAACGAACAAAATATCTCCTCTAATTAATGTATCTATTTCCTAATCTTCAGTTTGGTTTGTTGAATGCAACTGTCTAAAAATTCAAAAACATTTTAATATGCAAGAAAAACCATCGTTATCTTTCAAGAGTGCTGTATATATTTATATGGATAACTTTGATCTTTTGTTTCAAAACAATGAAATTTGACAAAAAACGTATTTTGAATACCTTTCGGCTGCAATTGTTTTTGGGGCATGGACCCATAAAAATCAAGTGATGTTTATCTGGGTGGAAGTAAGGTCAGATAATTTATTTCCACCTTTTTAAATGTATTTTTTTCTTGGATAGAAACGATCAGCGAAAAAAAATTTGGTACCATTTTAGATTTATACTAAAAAAAAATAACCTTTTCGGAACATCTTACATTACACCCGATGTAAGGATGTTTTTATGTATGGGCCACCACGTAGGCCATCTATGTATAGTTCTTTATGTAATATTTAGAAAGAATGTACAGTTATTTTTACTTGTTTAGCTTCATCTTTCGAAAGTTTTTATTGTGCAATACTAAACTGAAGTGTATCGTTTTTGGTCTTTACTTTATCTCGTTATGCGTCATCACGATTTTTCCGTTTTTTTAAACCGTCGTTCTTGTGGATCCGTTCTAGTCTTGTTTTTTTTTTGTTTTCGGAAAAAATAAACTTTTTATTGGTTTAAACGTTATTGTATTTATTTTGACAGGATAAGGAGGAAAAAAAACCGTTTTCTATGCGTTAGTTTTGCACAAAGTCTTGAGTGTGACAATAGTTTTTATTTTGTATATATTAGTTAAATTAATGTAGCCCCCTAGGTATTTTAGTTAGATGTATTTGATTATTATACTTTTTTTTGTTATTATCTTGAAATCGATAAATTATCTACGTATTGTGGACACGTTGCAAATAATAAATGTATCTTTATAAATGTTGGTTTTATTTACCAACCAACACCAAAGCTGTTCTTTTCCCATTTTCCTTCGCCCTTCCATCCGTCAGATGTATCTGAATAGTTTCGCTATCGCAAAGATAGTTATACATACAACTGGCTGAAAAAACTGAACAACTGCTGTATTCGCCTGATTTAGCCCCATCAGTTTTATAACTATTCATTTAACCAGAAAAAAACAAAACCAAGGAGAATAAAGTTGAGTCGAAAAAAGCTTTAAAAGCAACAACAGGAACAAATTCAACAATTGTTTAAAAAAATGAATCTCTTCCAAATAGCATTAATGAATTATATACAAAGGATATCAATTTGAAAGGGATGAAATACAGAAAAAAATACATAACTCGTATGTTTGTAAGTCTTATTGTTTATTGATCACAGTAACAGACGAAGAAAAAAAACTATATTACACAAATATTATTAGAGTTATCTCACATCGCAAAGATCTTTATCAACTTAGCCATGAAAACAAAAAAAATATTCAATAAAAAACAGTAGTCACCATTGCCTAGTCTTTTGTTTTTATATTACAATATTGAACAGATTTTAAGGATAAAAGATTAACACAAATTTAAAACAGTTTATGACAAATTATTTTATTTGATCTATATACATCGTACATTTTACAGTTTAAACGTATACAACCACATGTACAATTGACATTTGGTATGTTCCTTATAAAAATATACAAGTTATCTAAGCCACCTATGTATTGTAATTACCAAATCTCGCATTATATTCATTAATATAACTGATAAGCCTTTCCTCTAAAATACAACGAAAATCAACAAAACGAAAGCGAACCTTTCTTGTACCTACCTTTTTTAAGTTTAACCGAAAACTGGGGATTATTAAGGAAATAATATAATACGCTGTGAAGCAAGTTATCGTCGTCTGCATTTTGAGCAGCGTTCAGGAATTTTCTGGGCTGAGCGTTGTCCTGAGCTAGCTTCAAGGCAGCCAGCACTTGATTTTCACTTAGAAGCACCTAAGATTAGGGATGTTAAAAGTGGATAGTCAAAAACTTCAACTAACCTCTTGTATTTCTTCCCTTGCGTCCAACCTGGATAACATATCTAGAGCCAGTTGGGTTGTTGAAGGGTGCATGTTTCCTAACGATAACAGAAATACAGCTAGCGGTTTTGAATCCGATATAACACCATACTGAACCATTTGTTGTAAAGCTGTGAATTTTTGTTGTTTTGCCTAAAATTAGTTTCATCGTACAGACAAATAAAACAATTAAAAACACTCTTACCAGAGTCATGACAAGCAATTTGTTCATATTGTGTTGAGCGGTGATACCAAACTCCGACAAGGAACTCATGTAACTGATAAGAATCCACTCCGTTTTTCTCAAATCATTTTCCGTGTTGATCTTCTGAAAAATCTCTTCAAACATACAATTCTGATCGATAAGAACTCTGGGCTGAACTAGCTTAGTATTTGTAAGGGGAGCACTCGGCAGTGAAGCTAACTGACTCTGTAATTCGTTCTCTGCCCAATCTCGATAAACAAAGTTGATATGGTTAAAGGATTCTTGCAGTTTATCTAATGGTGGCTTAGGTTGAGATATTGTACTCAAAAGAAGCTAGAATATCAAGAAAAACTTTAATTAATCATAGACTAAACAATTGCTACAGTGTATTTTACTAAAACTATGGCCCCATCTTTCATTTCCCAATTTTTACGAAGTATGGGGTTGAACGTCTCATTAAAATCTTCTCAAAGTTGTCACTTTTAAGTATGTAACACTCTATAGACGCGACCTTAAGCTGTGAGTTTGATGAGATCCTCTTTTAAACCTAACATATGAGAGAAAAATAACTAAAGAAAAAATGTTTTACTTACATCCAACAAGACAGTCTTTCCATTTGTTCTCTTCAATGCAACTTGAGTGCACAAACTCAAATCTCTAATTTGTGTACATAGTTCAGCTAAACATATGTCGATATGCCACAGACAACCTAACTTAGCATCAATCACAATATCTGGCTGAAATACCACCCAATTGGGGGAATCTAACTTAAAATTAAGGCAACCTTTTCACTAACTATCCCAAATAAAACAATATAACAAAAAGGATACATAACTCACATATATGTGCCTGAGGTTCTACTATTCCAGGTAAAATAATAGCGGTTGTTTTAAATGATTTAGCCGGAGCTATTGCAACATGATACTTAACTGTACCATCACTTTCTCCTGGTAAAGCTATATCAAACACTTGTGAACTTCTTGAGGCCTACAAAAAAATGTTTATTTCAAAACAGAATGATGCCTGACAAGAAAACAGACCTGATGATGAACTAAAATTAAATCATCTACTATATTAATAGCAAATCTACCAGAAAGTCCTAACTTCAACACATGTGATTTTACTGGAGCCTGTCCAGGTCCATTAAGTAAATGAACATGAACTTCTGCGGTTTGGGGTCCACTCTGATGTCTTAAAATTAATACAGCTGGTATGCCATACAGGGTAGATATCGTTACATCTCTCTCTAAGGACATACGTCCTTGTTCAGCTATAAACACAGGTACTATATTAATAACTAAGTTTTAATAAAATAATTTAATAATTACTATCTACTTTGGCCAGTTTTGTTGTTGAACCAGGTTTAATAATCACTGGTTGTAACTGAGAACCGTGAGCTGATGCCAGTAATGCTATTTTATTTACAGGGCACCAAACAAACCATTGCACTGTAGCAGACATAGTTTTTAATTGTTTCAGGGATTTCTTGGCTGGTATAACAGTGTAAAGTTCAATGCCATGATCGGTAACAATAGCTAAAATATTATTGTTATTAAATTAAATTACTTATACCTCAATTTACATTACCTAGTTCATTTAAATGTGACCAAACAAATCCTAATATATTAGAATTCTTTTTACAACTAACAGAATATTCAGAATCCAATGTTTCTCCACTGAAATTCATCAATTCGATCGAATTACTCAGCCTCTGAACAGCCAATATTTTATGATCCAAGGAAAATTTAATCGACAGCACCGTACCGCGATCCTCCATTCGAAAATTTAGTGGTTTATTCCCATTCGGGCCTTTAACAACAACCCCCATGACTCCTCCAGATCGCACTGCGAAAACATCTTTATTTGAATCATCGAAAAACACATTTGTAAGTTGATTAACTGCTTCAAATCGTACTGGATCTGACGATAACTCTAAATAATGCATTGTCGATTGATCTTGAGCCATTTTTATATCCTTTCAGATATTTAAAAAATGAAAACATTTAAATGTTACAACTTTAACAAACACAAAATATTGAGAATTCCTCTGTATTTTGTGAACCAAAATTATAATCTAAACAATATCAGCTGATTTTGACAACTATTTGACGTAAAATGATTAAGATCAATAATATGTGGAAATATTGCATAAAAGTCTATTCTTAAATAATCATACAGAATATTTAACTAAGTTGTACAAAGCGTGTGTCTATTACGAATATGCAAAAATAATTTAATAAAAGCAAATTGGCTTCTCTGATCTTTTACTCAAATTTGACATGTGGCAGTTATAGTAGAACAGTGACAGTGTCATGATTATATTTATTTGTTAATATAAATATTTGTTGCTGCAAATGGGTAAAAATGTTACCCAATAATATGCAGCATCAGTATTGGGTGACAAAAAAGAGTGTCTTGCGAAAATTGGGCAGTAAAGAAGATGAATGTATAGTTTCATCAGATGCAGAACTAGACGCAAAATTAGAGCTTTTTAAATCCATTAACGAAACATGTATTCATCTTCAACGAATTATAGATCTGTATCAGGAGAAATTGTGCTTTCTAGCACAGGAGGAGAATGCATTGGGCAGGTACTATTTAATGTTTTGCTTTTTTCATTTTGCTAATGTAGTTATTCTAGATACTTAAAAGAATGTGGGAAAAATGAAAAGAATGCCAATGCTGGACAATTAATGGCTACAGCTGGTAAAGCACTGGCTTACACTGGACACCAGAGATTGACTGTGAGACCTCCTCTAGTAAGATTGCACCATGAAGTTGAGACATTCCGTGGGCAAGCAGTTTCAGATACTAGGTATAGTTTAGAATTGTTTTGCAAAGTTTGCGTATACTACATTTCACTTTAGAGTAACGGTTTCTGAAATGGAGAAGGCAAGAACTGAATATAGAGCAGCTCTAAGCTGGATGAAGTCTGCTTCAAGTCAGTTAGATCCAGATACAGGATATGGCTTAGAAAAATTTAGAAAAGCTCAGTCATATGTAAAAACAAGTAAAATAAAATTTGATCGTTACACACTGGCTTGTCTTCAAAAGGTTGATTTATTAGCAGCTGCTAGGTACATATATTTTAGTATAAGTAAAAACAATTTCTTAAATCACTTATTTGTAGATGTAACATGTTCTCCCATGCACTGGTTCCATACCAAAATGCTCTTCAGCTATTTGCAACAAAAGCATCAGAAACCTTAACATTAGCAGAGGCTAAATTAAGTAAAGTTGAGCCATATGATTATAGTATAGTCTCTGAATTAGTTGAATCTCCACCAAACAAATCTGACCTAAGTAAAAATAAAAAAGATAATGAAAAAGGTGTATCAGAAGATAAAGACCGTAACACATTCTTTAATGCAGAATATAGTGATAAAGAGGAAGATATTGGAAATGGCTTTATTACAGATCAGTAAGTTATACCCTTTCTATAAATTTTCAATATTTATTGTATATTTTCAGAGAAAAATTAAAATTAGCTGGAAATGCTGAAACTGAACCCATCATGAATTTACTTGGTGAAGATTTCAGTCCAGTACCAGACCCCACACCAACAAATTTAGACGAACTTAAACCAAGTTCTGCTTTAATTGATTTAGATCTATCGAAATCCACAGATAATTTTACAGATTTTTTCTCAGGCAGTGCCAATTTTATGCCTTCCAGTTTAATGCAGGATGAGACAAGTTTTGATTTGAAAATAGAGGAAAGCCTGGCAAAGATAAAAGAAAGTCCACCAAAGAAAACTGTTAAATCAACCATTTCTAAACAACCCAAGGGTAAAACGGAAAGTCAGATGTCATGGTTGAGTTTATTTGCTGAATTGGATCCCCTGTCGAATGGTGTGACTGAGAATAATGAGGCTGGTGACCGAGCATAAGTTGAAAAAATAACCACTTTGGATATATGTATGATGCTTTATCTTTAGTTTTATATGCAGGGTCATTTAAAATCAGTTAAATTCTTAACATGTGTTGCTCTATTTAAAGGTAACAAAGTTTATTATTATTATAATATAAATTTTATAATATGACATTCCTTATGTTTGTGATTTTTTTGCACTCTAGTCTATGCACCAAAGATTAGTTAATAAGTTACTAAGTATATCTGTATGGAATTATATATTTACTTTATTACAAAATTATATGATTTATCCAAAAACATATTAGTTTATAAACATTATATTTTAAATGAATTAGTTTTCAAGACATTTTATCAAACTACTTTATATGTAACCATAACATTATTCAAATAAATTGTAACTATTCAATAAAATTTAAATAAATAAATATTTAAAGAAAACCCCAGTTTTTGTTTTGCATTATAACGAATTTAAAAGAACAATTCATAGCCTGTAGGTTTTCCTTTTAAATTAAGCAAGTTGTTATATTGTTCTTTAGTACTTCTTAATTGATCAATAGAAAGTGTAGTTTTTTTCTCGAATTCTTCAATTTGATGTTGTAGTATTTTAGTGTCCTGTAACAGTAAACAATGTATTCCTTAGATACCATTAATATTTCTTACCAAATCAGAATCCAGTTCCTTTATATTATTAAAAGTGTTCTCGCCAATGTTTATTATATTCTTCCTACAATTTCGACATTTAAAAAATGAATTGCATTAAAATAAAACTCACAGTTTTTTTGTTTTATCGGTTTTTAAGAATTCGTCCGATTTACGAACTAGCCCGTTACGATTCAGTTCGAATTTGTCTCTGTTTGTTAATGCAATCTTCGCGCTCTCAAAACTTCTCCACTTTTCATTTGACAGTTTTGATTCCTTGTTGAAATTTTCTTCGTTAATAGACTGATAATCTTTGATAGTTTCGTTATATTTCGATAAGCATTTTTCATATTCCTCGTTCTGTTGTTCAAGAATGAGTTCTTGATTTTTATATATTTTTAGAGCTTCCTCCAAATGAATTTCATCCATTTTTGTAGTTCATTCAGTCGCTTCTATTACGTGATAAATAAGACGCTTTATTGATATTTTTATTTGTTTCTGTAGTATAGTCTAAGCTAACGCGATAAAACTGATTTTTTTCGTTTGTTCTAAAATTCAGTAGCCGTAAAATATATAAATGCGCGCGTATAAAGGCGCACGCACCCCTTAGGAGATACATCCGCCTTGTGTGTGACGTATAATTGGCGTATTGCATAAAGGAAAACATTTATCTCATTTATTTTATATTACATAAAAGCATTGTATTTTGTTCGGGATTACATACAAAAATATATGTAATATATGAATAGCTATCAAATAATATGTATAATATATTAATATTGAAGCGTTCAAACGTCTTATTATAACTATTTTGTATTAAATTAGAAATTTTATATGTTTTTGTCTTTAATTTATTATAGAAATGCAGTAATAAGTTGCATGGCTATTTAACTATTTTAAATACAAAAATATTTTATCATTAACTAATATTTTTTAAAGAATTATATCAACTGAAATATATACCTTTGTAGCGATAATTTTGCTAAATATGACTTAGTTGTAAAATAAGCATGCTCGAAAAGTCATTAACTGAACAAGTAAATCTTTGTTATATATTTTTTTCCGTAAGTCATATAAATTAAAACATTTATTAAGGAAAAATGTTTTTTGTGTTATCTATCTATTCGTATTAGTATTGGGCAGAATTAAAAAAAAAGGCCAGGCAACGTTTTATCATATTATTTTTTTCAATAACAATATTTGCAGTTTGTCATTCAGTTATATACATGACAATATGATTAAATAATTATTTTATATTTATCCATATCATCTATTCTTATTATTATATTACCATTATTTAAATAATTAAAACGATTCTGCAGTATTCTTCGATTATGCCCGTCCCTAAATTGACGTCATAATATAGTAAAATATAATAAAAGACGTCCTAACCTTAAAAATATGTTTATGCTAATAAAATAGATTTGCTTTAAAAAAAAATGGAATATTTAATAGCAAACGTAGAACATTTTAAATTTGATATAGAGGTAGCTCTAGATGAACAATATGGAGCACTACCGCTGCCGTTTCCTGGAATGGACAGTACGCAAATTTGTAATATTTCATTTCATTACTTCAAGTAACACATTCATTTTCATAGAATCTACGTCTGCGGTTTGCCAATTTTATGCTTCACAAACTTGTACAAAAGGCCCTAGTTGCCCTTTTCGACATGTAAGGGGAGATCGGACTGTAGTATGCAAACATTGGCTTAGAGGTCTTTGTAAAAAAGGTAAAGTAACATAAACTCTCAAAATGAAATGTTTCTCTATAATATTATTACTTTTTAGGAGATCAATGTGAATTTTTACATGAATATGATATGACTAAAATGCCAGAATGTTATTTCTATTCAAGATTCAATGCCTGTCATAATAAAGAGTGTCCATTTCTACATATTGACCCAGAAAGTAAGATTAAAGATTGTCCTTGGTATGACAGAGGATTTTGTAGGCATGGCCCACATTGTAGACATAGGTAATTTTCTGAAATACATACATTTAATAAGTAATATTTTGTTTCTTTGATATATTTTTTAGGCATGTTAGAAGAGTATTATGTACAAATTATTTGGCAGGTTTTTGCCCGGAAGGCTCAAAATGTAAATATATGCATCCTCGTTTTGAATTACCGGCACCTCCTGATCAAAAAAATGCTGATAAAAATAAACCTCCTGTTATTATTTGCCATTTTTGTGGAGAACATGGACACAAAGCCATCCATTGTAATAAAATGTCTGATCATCATCACCAAAAGGAACTTCAGATGATGATAACCGATGACAACAAAAAGAACGATGGTATTATGGGCCATCGACAACCGCTTAAGAAACTGGAGGATGTAACATGTTACAAGTGCGGATCAAAGGGACATTATGCGAATAAGTGCCCCAAGGGCCATTTAGCATTCTTATCGCAACAGATGAACCAACAAAAGAATGGTAAAAATAAGATGGATGAATGATCATTTATATAAAATTATTTTTCTATAGACTGGTCTTTGTATGAAATATTATTGTAATCATAACTTACGAATTATTATTTCTCTCCAATGAAATTTATGATAGAATTATTTTCCTTATTCAATATATTTACATTGTACTAACATTTCAATTGGTAAATAATTTCAGTTTAAATATATTATTTTGTTTATCAGTATTGTTGTTTTGTATCTGTATATCTTTAGGCAATTAAGTTCACACAATTATTTCAATAAGTTAGTAAACCAGCTTTTAAACGTCTGATATTTAGAAAAAAAAAAAAAGGAATTTGCTTTTAATTTACATTGATACGTTAACTATTTTATAGTTCAGTTATTATAAATTCAAATAGAATGAATAAAATTTAGTGATATATAGGAAGTTGGTAATATAATAAACACAGTTGGTAGTACTTTTAGTTATATTCAAGTTAAACCCAAAGAACCCGCAGACTCGCGTTTTTAGTTCTTTAAGTTAACTTGTATTTTTGTGAGTATTCAGTATATTACTCTATGGTATCCAGTAGGATTGATAAAATCACAGAAATGGACTCGAAGCAAGGAGTTTGTAATATGAACTTTAAAATTGAACAGAAAGGCCGCCAACGTGTTCTTGTATACCCTTCGAGAGAATGTCCTTCACGCGGCACAGAAGTGTATGTTAAAAATTTGCCAAGACATATAAATGTGTTAGAAATCCTCTCATTTATGCAACAATGTGGTCTTGTTTATTGTGTCAGGTTGATTATGGATTTCAGCGGTTTCAACAAAGGATACTGTTACGTATCATATTTAACTGAAGATTCAGCGAAAATAGCAACCCTGGTGCTTAATGAGACTGAAATCATTCCAAGCTATGTTTTGTATATAAAAATGTCTTATGATAACAATAAGTTGTTACTCAGAGGAATTCCATGGAATATTACATACAGTGAATTAAACGAGGATGTTTTACCTGCTATAAAGAATGGTCTTACGAATATTTCTTGGAAACCATGGATTGGCAAGAAGAAAGATTGTCTCTTAGAATATGGCAGTCATCGGCAAGCCCTAGAGGCAAGAAAATGCATTTGGCCTAGTGTTAGTGTGTGGAAGGCAAAACTTAAAATTGGTTGGGCAAAAAATACTAAACAATCTGAGGTAATATAAATAAGTAGATTGAATATTGAATTAACATTTAATAAGTGTCATTAAAATATAATATTATGAATTCATTATTTAAAAGCTTTCTATACTGAAATCACTGAAAGTTTTATTTTGTTACAGAATAAATATATATATTTTCATAATTTACAACCTACAGTAACACGATTTGAACTCTGCATTGAACTCCTGAAAATTCTTAATATCCATTCAGTTGCAAAAATAGAGATGACCGGTGGGAAAGGATATATTGCATTTTCTTCTGAGCGACACAGAACTACTGCTTTTAAAAAATTGAAAGGTTGTAGTAATTTCTGTTGTATACATGTTTTTAATATGTTTTATTTTTACATTGTAGGTCATTTTTTCCTTGGTAGAATTATCAATATGGAAATTAAACCTTTAAATATGTTAAATCTCAATGATAGCAAGTAAGTTTCTTTTTAATTATTGATAATTTTTCGAAAATTACTGTTTAATCCAATGACCAATGTTTAAATTAGTTATAAACATTATTACTGGAATCGTCCATAATTACTGAGATTTCAAATATCTATGCAAAACAAACGGTTGCCTATCAAATAGTATAACTCTATGTCAATGCTGGTTAGTTTGTGAAATTAGGGTAATCATGTATCAAAACGCTTTTGGAATCAAATTAAAACACTATCTGAGGCTATCATTAGAGGCTATCGAGTTTTTAGTAATTTTTTAATTGATAATTGGAAAAACAGTTCATAATAGTTGTAGGTTGACTACTAATGATTAGGCCGTTTTCATTGTTATCTCGAAAACATTAACCAATTTTTTATTTATAGCTCTTCAACTAAAGGTTCTTTAATTAAGGTAAGTCTATTTGTAATAGTATGATATGTAAAGTTAGTAGTAGTTAAGTCGGTGGAACGGCTTGCTAATTTTAGTATAATAATGTTATTAATGCTCAAGAGATGTTTCTCAAAAGTAGATGGGCTTTCCATGTAGTAGCTTTCTATTGTATTTATCTTATTTTAAACATCTTGTAATAAATTTTATTATTTATATATTATGTATGTTACAGATTTACGAACTGTACCCTATTATAACTAAGGTAAGATTGATTTATATATTTAGAACTAATATCACTAGGTTTTTTATATTCTAGCCAGGGCTTTATAACGAATTGTTGGCGGTTACTACAGCAATACGGGTATTTTTACATACCAATTTTTTATATTATTCTGGTACTTGTATTTTACCAAAATATAAGGTGAGTTTATACAAAAATATTAGGTGGGTGAAATTATAAGTTAAGATACATAAAATAATCCTGGATAAAATTTTAATTATATATATTAATATATATATATATATAAAAACTATATATATATATATATATATATATATAGTTTTTAGTAATTTTTTAATTGATAATTGGAAAAACAGTTCATAATAGTTTTGTTAAAAATATATATTATTTAAATAATCGCATATATTGTTTTGAATTAATTTTGTATAAAATGATTGAGCATTTAATACTTTATCAATGATATCTTTTAGGTACCATCGAAGTCGATTGTTATCAAGGTAGAAGTCAATAGTAAGGTGTATGGATACGTAGTGGCTCTTAAATATATCCATTATGGACCAATGGAAATTAAAGAAATTGGTCTTTTTTAAGTCGAGGATAAATTAATATGACATATATTACCTTATATATAAGTGTATTTTATGTTCCTTTTTTTATATATATCTATGTTACACTTGTTCTACCAATAGAAACACTAATAAAAATGTTTAAATTTTTGTATAGTCTTCTGAAAAATACTGTTTAATAAAAACAAACGAATAAGTAGCAAATATATTATAACCTGAGATTAATTAATAGATACATAATAATACATTTTATCTTTTTTATTCAAAATGGATTGCCATCTTCATCCGAAGGTTTACGACCTTTGCTTTTTTGTGTAAATTCACCGTGAGATAAGTCTGAAAATTGGTTAATTCCTAATCTAAAACCAACCTCGCCGGCTTCATATTTTTTGTTGTGATCTTGGACTCTCTCGTAAGTTGCTTTAAAGATACCAAACCGTTTTTGTTCTTCTTCAGGTGTCGCGTAGTTGCGGTCAAATTTCAACTTAAAAATATGTAAAATGTAATCTCTATCGATACCTTTAATTATTATAATTTACCTACTTTGAACTTATTGAATTCATCTTCGATAGAAGTCGAAGCTGCCATTGCAATAACAAAGAGTGCACACAATTATCTCAAACGATGCAATTTCTATAAAATAAATAGCCAAAATGAGTCATGACATTTAATCTGCCAGATTTTATATTAACATAATATATAGATAGAAAAATAATTTGCTGTAGTGGTTTAATTTGTTAAAATGAAATTTGACAATATTTTTTTAGATTTAAAGTTGTTAAAAATGTCATGAAAATATTTTTAAAAAAGTAGGCAACACTATATACAATTTTGTGAAGATGAAATGCATTTTTTATATAGTTTTATATAGATCATTCATATTAAATATAGTAAATAATTCTTAATTATGAATATTTAGAAAAGGATGATTGACAATATATGATACTTAAAATACGTTTTACTATTTTATTGTCGACCATATTACAGTCACGATTTTAGCTATTTTTGAAAAAATAAAGTGAAAGTTAAAAGCTGTTTTAGAGACTTTTCTAATACTTAATGTCTAGTTGACGTATGGCCTGATTAAGAGAATTAAAAAATGCATAATCTTTAACATTTTTCTTTCACAAATTATGTCATAATTCTATGATAAAATAATAAAAGTATATTTCAGTTGTATTTATTGTTTCTGTATTACACAATAATAGATTTTAAATCGAATAATCATTTATATATTATCTACAATTTCTGTAAAAATTGTAAGTAAACTGACTAAAGCTAAATCAATGTGTACTTTGGTATATCGTAAATGTGGTTAATTAACATACTTAGTGGGTATTAAAAATACTTGATTCTCGTATAAACAAAATGAAATCCAGTTGGCATTTAAACTAATTAAACAATAAAATATTTATGTTTATTTTATAATAACAAACACACTTTAATATCAATTAACTGTTAAAAAACATTATATAAGAAAAACAATTATATATGCTCAAAATATATTATAACATGCAATTATTATTATAAAAAATACAGAATAGAGTACTAAAATAATTCTTATGAAGCGCCACTAAGAGTACGGTCTTTGGGTAAACGTAGGCCCAAGTGACGGCTTTTGAACTCTTCACGAGTTAAGTCCGCAAAATCGTTAATTCCTTGAGTGTAAGTAACCTCACCAGCCTCATATTTTTTATTGTGTTCTTGAATTCTATCAAAATTTTCTTTGAAAATATTGAAACGTCGTTGTTCCTCTTCAGGGGTCGCATAAGTGCGATTAAATTTCACCTTAAAATAGAAAAAAAATGGAATGTAGCAATAGTTCTAAATTTAGAATTATAAATACCTTGAAATTACTGAACTCCTCTTCGACGGAAATCGGGGCAGCCATTGCGACAACAATGAGAGTAAGCAGAACTGTCCCAACAATTACTTTCTACAAATAAAATAAATCATGACATAATTTGATAAAAACAGTGAAGTGTTTTATTTGACTATCAACTTTTCAAAATAAAAAATGTAACAATAACCGTACCACTGCCATCAATGCTGATAACACTTGTGGCACAAAACTGATACGTACAACACAAATGTTTATTCTTCCTGCCGAGTTTGAATCACGAATGACGCATAATATAAATATAACCTTACATATTTTCAGTATTTGTCAGGTTTTATTTAAATATATCATGATAGTGAAGGCAATTTCCGTGATAGTGTATTATTATTATTCTTGTTTGATGTTTGTAAATATTTAGAGATGAATTGAATGAAGTAAATATTTGTTGTACGGTAGGCAACACTATATATCCGCTTTTATATTTGGGAAATTTTATGCAATGAGAAATGGAACAAAAAGAATGTACAATTTAACAATAAATACGTTTTTATTGGCGTATTAAAAATGATACTTAAGCAATTTATAATATATATTTGTGTATAATTTGAAACAAAGACCTTAATATAATTTAATAAATAATCTTAAATCTATTTTATTCTGATGTCGTTTCTTTTAGATTTTCATCGATCTTTTTCCATTCGTCCAGATTTTTTTCGCACATATCCAACAGAGGCTTGCATTCTGGAATCAGTTCATTCAGTAGTCGATAACAAGGCATACAGATGCCGTTTAGGAAACCAACTTGACTGGAAGGTTGTTGGTCAGGTTGTTCGCGATCCATCATTGGTATTGGGTGTCTGCCTGCTTGCCTATCGATTAAATTTTGAGTTAAACAATCGGCGGGTATTAATGTAGAGTGATATTGATTGTTCGAACCTCTCTGCATCTCCCTGTTGATAAAATTCTTCAAAAATGATTTTCACTGTTTTTACTTGAATGTCCCACGGTTTGGCGCTCGCACTCAGATCACTGCCGGTCATGGATATGGCCTGTAGTAACAGTCGATGTTCCGCGCTGCTCCAGGAAAACGATTTGTCTTCGACGATCTTCGTCAATTTGGCTTTGTTCGGGAAGAATAGGGCTAAATCTGTCGCTAGAATACAGTGTTTTAGTAAACCCAGGACTTGCTTGTAATCGCTATTCGACAATTTGCCAAAGATATTGTGGCCTCCCTGAAAAATAAGATATTTGTAATTTTTCACTTTTCTAATATGCACTGTGAATATACAAAATGTACGGGGAGTGTCAATATTATTTTTGTTGCTCGGTTGGCGCAACTGTCATCTATAAGGGGGCGGAGTTTGAACGTCACATGTCATGTATCTGATTTAGTTTGTTTATAGTAATCAATTTAGTTAATTTAAGTGTGATTTTTGTTTTTTATAATTGATAAAACATAGAACGAAGAATTTGTTTTACATTTTGAATTGCAAATAGAATTTGGTGCACCGAGTCCATGAAAATGGAAAGGAATAATTTGAATTTTGCAACTATCGTACAAAAAACGAAATTTTATCCAATAACTAAACAAATGCCATCTAACGACTGCCGTATTCATCTGAAATGGCCCCGATCAATTTTTTTCTCTTTCTAGAGGGAGTATTAAGGTATAGACACTTTTTCGAAAGAATGTCAGAATAGAATAGAATATAATTATACGTACCTGCTGTAAAATTGTTACGGTTTGATTGAAGTGATGATGTTCCATGGTCGATGTTGAATATATCGCGGCCAGCGGCGACTCCGTATCGCTCATGAATTTGTTATTTTTACCTCGATGGTCTAAATCGTGACAAAGAGCTCCGATGAATAGAGCGAGTCCCTGAAATCAACGTTCTCTCTAGTCGAGTTTTTACGTTTATTTAGAGATACCTCGTTTCTGTTGAAGCAGCCAGCCGCCCTTTTTAATATACAGTACATGCTATTGGCCACGGAAAAACCATGCGTCCAATTGTGGTACGGAACTCGTCTGTAGTTCTTTCTCACTGTCAATACGAATCTAGAAAATGTTAAGTGTTGAGTCTTCATTTAAGTTTAATGGAGTTCAACATCATTTGTTGTAAAAAAGAAAAATGGTCTTCCTTTAAACTTATCACTAATGTTTTCAATAATTTTTGTCGATTGGCGACAGGGTCGATCAGTAACAGGTCAAATGAAAAGTCCCCGGCCCAACACATAGATGGCGCTACTAGTATTAAATCCATATGTTTTTTAGTTAGCCCTAATCATAGAAAAAAGCGTTTATAAATTTGACAGCTGTCGGAACATTAGTTTGTGAATTATAGCATTTTGAGTGAAGCAACTTTTGTTATTGTGAAAAAAATGGATAAAAAGGAATTTCGCGCGTTGATAAAATATTGCTTTTTGATGGGGAAAAATATAGTTGAAGCAAAAACTTGGCTTGACGCCGAGTTTCCGGACACTGCCCCACTCAACTATCAAGGATTGGTATGCTAAGTTTAGATGTGGTGAAATGAACACCGAAGAACCGGTGAACGCAGTGGACACCCAAAAGAGGTTGTTACCGACGACAACATTAAAAAAATCCACAAAATGATTTTGAATGACCTTAAATTGATATTAAATGAAATAGCATATACTCTAAAGATATCAGTTGAACGTGTACATCATATCATTCACGAATATTTGTGTATCAGAAATCTCTGTGCAAAGTGGGTGGCACGCGAGCTCACTTTTGACCAAACACGACGAGTTGATGTTTCGGAGCAGTGTTTGAAGATTATGAAGCGTAATAAACCCGAGTTTTTCTGTCGATATGTGACAGTGGATGAAACATGGCTCCACCATTTCACTCCGAAGTCCAATCGAGAGTCATTCGAGTAGACTGCACACGCTGAACCAGCTCCAAAGTGTGGGAAAATGCAACAGTCGGCTGGTATTGTTATGGCGTCTGTATTTTGGGATACGCATGGAATAATTTTCATTGATTACCTTGAAAAAGAAAGGACCATTAACAGACATAGCGTTATTGGACCATTTGAAGGACGAAATCGCCGAAAAATGGCCGCACTTGAAGAAAAAGAAAACACCATGTTACAAGTTAGCGAAAACGATGGCAATAGTCCATGAATTGGACTTCGAATTGCTTCCTCACCCACCGTATTCTCCAGATCTGGCCCCCAGCGTTTATTTCCTTTTCTCAGCTCTTAAAAGAATGCTCGCTGGGAAGAAATTTGATCGCTGAAACTGAGACCTATTTTGAAGCAAAAGACAAATCATACTACAAAAATAGTATCGAACATTTGGAGGGTCGCTATAATCAGTGTATCACATTTGAAGGGAATTGTGTCGAATATAAAAACTAATTTTGCCACAATGTGTTTTACTATGGTAGGCCGGGAACTTTTCAATTAACCTGTTATGTATTAACACTTATATTAGAGAGTTACCTGATTAGGGAGTTTTTGTCAAACTGCGTTAAGCCAAAAAGATCCATGAACATAAAAATTGAATATCGGGCTTTTTCGTAATCGGTCAGATCGAAAGGATTAAACGAGTAGTCATCCACGCCAATAAGATTCTCTGGTATACCTTCGTCTAGAGCCGCCTCCAGTTCCTCTTCCGTACAAGTGTTGTGGTAACTGAGCACCTGTATATTTTAACGTAATAAAACCAAGGAACACGCGATCTCTTAACCTACCTCTAAAGCGACCTTATATTTTTGTTCGCTTTTTCTGATCTTATCATAGAGCTTGGCATGGTGCAAGGCCAGTCCGCAATAGACTGCAAACGTTTCGAAAGCGTCCTCGTCTTCCTTTGTGAAGAAGCCAGTTTGTTTATTGACCATTTGTACCACTCCGATTATTGATCCTCTTATAAAAATCGGCATACAGAGTATGGTTTTTGTTTTATAGCCTATTCGGTAACAAAAATATTTCAATTATATTACAAGTTACCTATGAATATTAAAAGATACGTTCAGCTATGTTCTTAGAAAGCCCTACCTATCGGACAGATCATTCTAGGTCAAGATCAGGAAAACACCTTCCAGTCGAGAACAAATCAACGCTGACCTCAAAGTTGCCCACTGGTCCCAGCCTTATTTAACCTTTTTATTTCAGATCTGCCGAGAAAAGACATTGTATATGTACTGTTCGATTCGAAGTGTGGCATGACGGTTCATGTTGTTCGTAAGCCACAGAAAATGTTACCGAAACAACACACTGAACTATTAAAATCTTACATTCAAGTCAAACAAGAGGAAACTTTCTCTACAACAGAAAAAGCTAAAGCAGCTGTACCACAAGGAAGTGTATTGGGACCAATTCTTTACATGCTCTACACATGTGGTATACCATAAATGGAAAATATCACGATAGCTACCTCTGCTGATGGTACTTCGATTCTTGCAATCGGAAACAATAGCGAAGAAGCCACACGATTGTTAAAAGAATATAGCTAGTGTTGGGAACTATCGACTGTTTAGTAATTGACTACTTTTTACTATCGATTGTTTCAGTCGTACATTTAGTTACTATTTTTGGTTCTACTAGTTTCATTCGACTGATTTTTAAGGTTCTGTTTCACGTTAAACTGTAGCTCCAGTCCACATAAACACATAGTTGGCAAAAGGAGACTTTAAAATATATATAAAAAAAATTATGTCATATGTTAAATTTTTAAATTGTATTTATGATTATTGTACATCTTTAGTTTTTAGATTTTATTTAACTTTTATTGTATAGTCTATATTTATTATAGTATATTATTTAAAAATAACAATTAACACATTAAAATACAATAAAACATTTATGGGGCATTATTCCATTCCATAGAAAAATTCCATTCCTTTTTACAGATGACAGAACGCTCAAATATAAAAGTATTTCTACTTCGTTTAAAATTACATTATAATTTTCATGTTATGTATTATTATTATTATTATTAAAAATTAACTGCCCCAAGCAATTATCTCCGTCCTTTCCTCTCTCACCATGTATACCTACATCTTAGTTTGACATCACGAATGAAAAAAAAACAGTCGAACCGTGCATTTGACTGAAAATAGTATTTTCTATTCTCAGTCGCCAGTTTTTTGACTATCGACTGTTTCGACTGTTTTCAGTCAATAATTCCCGATGCTAAATATATGCTATATATGAATTAATTGAGAGAAACGTTTTAAGGTTGTTTGATTGGAATCATCTAGAATTTGCCACTACTTAGTGCCACTACCTGAGCAATAGAAAAAATAAATGGATGCTTGTATTTTTATATATTGACAAATACGTTATATGTACCAATAAACTTAATTAAATTTGAACTTGAGTTTCAAAGAACATTTTAGCTTCATTTGTGAATTCGAGAATATATATTATAAGTTTCAAATATAGGAATAATTTACAAGAACTATAGCGTGGCTTCGTTATTGTTCCATTTTCTTTTTTTCCCTTCAAAATTATTAAATAATATTAAAATGAAATATATTAACATATTTAATAATTTTATAGAAATGAAATGAAAAATCTACCAAAACGTTTTAACTTGAGTTTCAATGGAAATATTAGGTCAGTAAATTGTGAATTCAAGACAATTTATTCTATTTATATTAAATTCTTCAAACACACGTATAATTTGCAACAACTGGCAACGTTGCAAATTTAAACCCTTGTGCGTATGATCTCCGATAGTCTAAATGTATATATCACTACATAGTATAAAACAAAGTCGCCTTTTCTGTCCCTATATCCCTATGTGCGCTTAAATCTTTAAAACTACGCAACGGATTTTGATGCGGTTTTTTTCAATAGATAGAGTGATTCAAGAGGAAGGTTTATATGTATAATACATGCATAATATACTAAGGCAACATTGCTAATTTTAGAGGTTTCTAACGTGATGTCGTAAATTAACCTATTTTTTTAGGCTTATTTAGCAATTAGCAAAAACGCTGCCTAACCCTACGAGTTAGATCAAATTAATGTACTACAGTATTGTACACCATAAAAAGGTCTACAAAAAAGTCCGCGATGGTATATGTTTATCTTTTAGGGATAACCCACATTAACCATTTTTATTGTTTACTTTTTACGTGAGAAAATGGCTTATTTACGAAGCTATTTTAAGCAATACGGCATTAATCCTTATCGAATTAAGTACCTTAAATACAGTGTGCAAATAATATAGATCAATATGGTTCCTTACAGCATGTAAATTAAACAAATATTTTCGGAGATATTACAAATTTAAAATTTGCGTTTAAAAATGTGTAATGTAATAAAAATTGTATGAATTTAGATATTCCAAAGATAGCAGGAAATCTTCATAGTAAGTATAGGGGAAGAGGAATTGTTTTACTCCAAATTTAATGCGTGCAGGCCAAGGGCAGTAATGAATGAACCAAAAATACTGGATCGATTTTAATCATGTTTTCATTGAGTGACATAGGCATATATATTTTATGTCCGTGCAATGTCGGAGCGGGCCGCTATGTTTTTATATACAACGTTCATATTTTTTCTGTAGTGTATTTAATTTAGTATCAGCATTGCACCCGTGCGAAGCCGGGGCGGGTCGCTAGTACGATATAAATGAATCCCTATTTTATTCTTTATACCGTTTCATTTATCTTTTTTTTTAAACTTTTCTAATAGCTTGTACAAGGTTCTTGCGGAAAAGAAAATTGTGCAGAAAATTGAAAAATTTAAGAAAACTTAAGGAGTCTTTAAACTTTGCACTTTTGATAGTGTGACAGTAACAGTGTGACGAATGAGATTAATGTGGACTATAGTGAGCAGTGTAGTGAATCTTGTTGTGAGAACCGCAATTACCTATCTTTAATAGAGAAATCTTTGTATAAATGACAAATTTCAATGCATCATATTTCGGAAACTAAAAGAAGATAATTCAAAATACATGACTGACTCTTAACCAACGTATCTTGAAATAGAACAAACATGGTGTAAAACAGATATAAAAAAAAGAAATTGAAAAAGTCGAAATTCGCCAAAAATTAATGAAACTAAGGCAGAAAAAAGGGATCCAATTCCTTATTTCTTATAGTTTTTGGTGTAAATGTTGAAAAATTGAAAAATTTCGGCGACTATTCATACTTAAAATATATATTATAAATAAATATAAATTTTCTCTCAAAGAAAATTGTTTTATAAAATCTATTTCGAAGACATTTTGAGTGATTCATTGATAGTGCTGTATGTATTTATTTTTTAACAACAAAATCTGAATATATCTCACCTGTTAACTGATCCACTGTTCTATTAAAACGTTCATCAGCATAGGCATCCTTGATATTCAAAACCTCACCGGTCATGGCCACTTGTCCAGCAATACCGGTCCCAACAGGGAATCGGATTTCCTTGGGGGCACCTCCGTTAGCGTTTGGAACAATTTCTTTGAGGTTTTCCAGGTCGCTGCTTGCCTCTTCTACGCCAACATCAAAGATGGTGGCGTATAGTTCTGAAAATACGCGTAAGTTTGTTGACTGTTTCTATAACACTGCGAGAATCTTAAGCGACTAGGGTATTGGTCATATGTTGCTTTCTATTTGTATTAACTACTGTCACTGATGGCTTGATCCTCAACATATCTTCATAAAAAAGGCCCTACGTCATGACCAATGAACCCATTTAGTAAACTTAATGCATTATATAATTCTGCCGGATGATTTGGCATGTTATATCAATATGTTAAAACCAAGACTGGTTCCAATTTAAATTACTAGCAGTTAAAATGATGAAATTATAGATAAGTAAAAAGCAATAGAGGAAACATAATAAATAATTAAAAATGTAAAATAATGGAGAATTGAAAGGAACAGTTCTGTTTGCAGGAAGCAACATATGAAATAATACTCTGACCAATAAGAAAAGAAAGTAAATAAGGGAAGAAAAATTAATTGATGACCCACCCTTTATATTATTTGTAATATCTATAAACTCATATTTGATTGGTGAAAATAGTTGATTTCGAATGAATCAGCAATCAAAATATTTATGTAATTTCGTGTGATTGTTTTAATATGTTTTCTTTTTACATTCATTAATAACACTGAAGCCAATCTACATGCGTATGTGATATATACATTGATAAACCCTATTTAAGCTTCTTCTGTTTTGTGCATTGCAATACTATTGTGGTTAAAAGATAGTAAGACGTAAAAATGTTAGATTTGTTCATTACTAAACAAGGGACTACTTGTCTCGTAAAATCTTACAGTTTTTTCACACACTTACAATCAGTATGTCCAGTCTCACAATTGATTGATTTAACTTTGTCGGACTTATGGTAAAGTTAGCTCAAAAAACCGTTTCCAAGACGTTGTTTTGATAGTCTTACTATTTTTTTGATCACAACAGTATGTTAAATTTATTTATGGTGAACTGATTTATAATATTAATAATGACACACATAGTTGCTTGTAATCATCTACGTTGGTTTGGAACTTACCATATACCTGTACATCTTTTGAACAATATTTTTAATATATATATACATATCAGAGCCCGAAATTTATTCTTATCGGCGTTTAATAACGTAATTTTAACATGGCGTGTATACAGTGTCAATTTTTCAATAGTTTTTTCAAAATAATATCGATATTTATCGCGGTAGGCATATATTTTTGTAGTTGTAGTATTCCTTTAAATATCTTTAATATTAGGGATGCTGTAAGAATATCGATATTTTTTGGGGATTTTATATCGATACTTTTATTTACCGACTTTTTTTGAAAATATATCGATATATTGAAAAATATGTATCGATATAATTTTACCGAAGCATTTTTTTTAATTTCGGTATATCATTTGGTTCTTTAACATGTGTTTACGTTAACACTTCTTATGTTTACCGATATATATCGTTGATCAAAATACATTCAAGCACCTTATAAATAATTTTAAAAACGTCTCAGATAGAGCACTCCCGAATATTCGATCTCTACTATAAAAAGAGACTGCAACCAACCAAAAAGATGTGAAAGCTTGAGAAGAAACATAGAGAAACAAACGACTCTGCAGTCCAACGTTCTCAAGATCAAAAATTTTTATCAAAACGCATGAAATTTCACGAAAAGACCAACCATCTTCAGAAGAGTTAGTCTAGTACGACACCAAAAGAAATATAGACCATATTAACAGTTATACTTTTAGTAGATAGTTTTGGAATATTAAAAAATATATCGATATTTTAAATAAACAAAATTAAGTTTTTGGTACCTAATTTTAAATGTGTAAATTTTTGATGCTTAATTTTAGAGGAATTCTTAAGGCTGTTGCCAAAAATATCCTTTTATATCTTAAATTTAATTATACTCTCAGATATATCGATATTTCTTGACATTCCTAATTCATGTCTCTAGACCAGAATACCGATTAACCAGAAGTAAACATAAAAACCGAAAATGCAAATAAAACGTTTCTTTCAACGATCCCAGGAGGATGGAAACCTGGAAAACACCATAACATATAGCAAGCACCCGCGGAAGAAGAATATTTAATATATATACTATATACAGTGTAAATGAACGTTATTAAAAGTTTACCTTTACTTTTATTATCTACAAGAAACAATGAAGCTCTGTCTGCATTTACCAATCTCTGGGCAAAGTTCATTATCTTCATGACTAACATGTCCATGCTCACCATATCTTGAAAGATGGACCTAGATTGAAAACGAGATACTCCAGTCACGAAAGAGGTACAAAAAATATCTCGAAATTCTTACTTGACCACTGCTAGAAGGAAATCATTTAATTGTTTCTGCTGATTCATGTTGAGGTACAGGTGGGCATAATGCAAGGCGATTCCTCCCCAGACCAGGTAACTTGATGCTATTTCTTCGTCCTCCTCGTAAAATGGGCCTTTAGTTGCCTTACGTCGCAGTTCGAGGACAGCAGAAAGTTTACCGTCTGGTTGTAGGATGGGTTGACATTGAACGTGAGCTATATTGTCCTAAAATTATACAAGTATACACGATTTTGGAGCTCAGAAATAAAAGAGCTATATATTTTTTATTAATTTCTTCAATATCTGCGTCAACAATCTGTCCGTGGGCAATAAGTATTATTATATAATCACTACATAGTATAAAACAAAGTCGCCTTTTCTGTCCCTATATCCCTATGTGCGCTTAAATCTTTAAAACTACGCAACGGATTTTGATGCGGTTTTTTTCAATAGATAGAGTGATTCAAGAGGAAGGTTTATATGTATAATACATGCATAATATACTAAGGCAACATTGCTAATTTTAGAGGTTTCTAACGTGATGTCGTAAATTAACCTATTTTTTTAGGCTTATTTAGCAATTAGCAAAAACGCTGCCTAACCCTACGAGTTAGATCAAATTAATGTACTACAGTATTGTACACCATAAAAAGGTCTACAAAAAGTCCGCGATGGTATATATTTATCTTTTAGGGATAACCCACATTAACCATTTTTATTGTTTACTTTTTACGTGAGAAAATGGCTTATTTACGAAGCTATTTTAAGCAATACGGCATTAATCCTTATCGAATTAAGTACCTTAAATACAGTGTGCAATTAATATAGATCAATATGGTTCCTTACAGCATGTAAATTA
Organism: Rhynchophorus ferrugineus; assembly: GCF_030347505.1. NCBI lineage: Eukaryota > Metazoa > Arthropoda > Insecta > Coleoptera > Curculionidae > Rhynchophorus > Rhynchophorus ferrugineus. Next base: position 42,372,354 of record NW_027472585.1, read on the forward strand.
AACAAATATTTTCGGAGATATTACAAATTTAAAATTTGCGTTTAAAAATGTGTAATGTAATAAAAATTGTATGAATTTAGATATTCCAAAGATAGCAGGAAATCTTCATAGTAAGTATAGGGGAAGAGGAATTGTTTTACTCCAAATTTAATGCGTGCAGGCCAAGGGCAGTAATGAATGAACCAAAAATACTGGATCGATTTTAATCATGTTTTCATTGAGTGACATAGGCATATATATTTTATGCCCGTGCAAAGTCGGAGCGGGCCGCTATGTTTTTATATACAACGTTCATATTTTTTCTGTAGTGTATTTAATTTAGTATCAGCATTGCACCCGTGCGAAGCCGGGGCGGGTCGCTAGTATTCAATAAATGCATTATTGTACTATTTTTGACCATTAGTCGCCATTGGTCGTCACTCATGTAGCCCAAGTTTTGTGGGAAAAAATCAAGATTTGAATGCAGAAAATGTATTTTGAGAGACATTCCATCTCCAATCTTGTGATAATTTTGCAAAAATTGGACGAATTGTCGATTACGTGCTTGTAATTCAGTGATTTGTGGTTACCGAGAAAGTTGCAAACAACATTTGTTAAACATTTTGTAAATTGCGAATCAAACCACTCAGTTCACGTTGTGAAATGAAATGCATTTCTTAAGACAATTTTTGCACTTGTACCTGGACAAATTCGCAATGATGATACGTCAAAATATTCAAATTGTGGATTGTTTTTGCATTTATACCGATGACGTTCATCGAGAAATAGTAGCAATTATCTAGATAATTTTTTTGTTCTCTCTATAACTATGACACAGAAAATGAAAAGTATAGATTTTCACCAAGTGACCACTTTGTTACAGTTTTGTTCAGCACCAAATGAAATTAAATGGTTTTTATAATGTTTAAGAAATATAATTAATTTTATTGAAAAAATATCGATATCTTCCTCAAAAAAATCGATATTTTTCGGCATCACTACATGGAGACATGGTAAAGAAAACCTCGAAATTTAATTTACATTCACTGAATAATTTTCTAGAAAAAAGTTGGTTGGTATAACCCCTTAAATATCAGAAATATAAGTTATTTTTTCGTTAATATTTTAACTGCGTCTGCATAATGCCGTGAAAAATATTAAATACCTTCTCCAAGGTTCCAAGGTTGGGAAAGCGAGCATCGTTCGAATCCTTGGAGAGCCGCAAAGGTGCCTTACTTCTAGCCACGTAATATGGAATGGTTTCGTTGTCGACTTTTTGTAATCGTAAGTCACCGTTGGCGCAATCCACGACAGCAAATAATTGGATATCGGAATGTTCGTCGCTAGGTAATTTATCGACGACATATAACCTAAGACAAAAGTGAATAATTGCGTTAAAAAGCAAACATTAAATTACTTTGTGATAGGACCGGAAATTAAGTATTATCAGAGCCATCTGTCGGTAATAAATGTGTTTAATAATTAAGTTAATAGTCTTTACAGTATTTTTAATAAAGTTTTCCATTAATAAAATATAGATTTCTTTAATAACTCGTATATATTTGTGTAATTAAATGTGAGTGAAATAGATTAATTCTATACTAATATATACCAATTACATAATAACAGGCCAATTGACAAGTCCTCGACCTGACACATAGATGGCGCTACTAGAATTAAATCCATATGTTTTTTAGTTAGCCCTAACCCTCAAAAATGCGTGTATAAATTTGACAGCTGTCGGATCACTAGTTTGTGAATTATAGCATTTCGAGTGAAGCAACTTTTTTTATTGTGAAAGAAATGGATAAAAAGAAATTTTGCGTGCTCATAAAATATTGCTTTTTGAAGGGAAAAAATATATTTGAAGTAAAAACTTGGCTTGATGCCGAGTTTCCGTACACTGTCCCAGAAAAATCAAAATCAACCATCAAGGTATGGTAAGTTTAGATGTGATGAAATGAGCACCGAAGACGGTGAACGCAGTGGATGCCCAAAAGAGGTTGTTACCGACGAAAACATTAACTAAATCCACAAAATGATTTTGAATGACTGTAAATTGAAACTGAATGAAAAAGCAGACTCTCTAAAGATATCAAGTGAACGTGTACATCATATCATTCACGAATACTTGGGTATGAGAAGGGTCTGTGGGAGCGCGAGCTCACTTTTGACCAAAAACAATGGCGATGATTCGGAGCAGTGTTTGAAGATTAACAAGCATAATAAATCCGAGTTTTTGCGTCGATATGTGACAATGGATGAAACATGGATCCATCATTTCACTCCGAAGTCTAATCGACAGTTATCCGAGTAGACGGCAAATGATGAACCCACTCCAAAGTGTGGAAAAACGCAACAGTCGGCTGGTAACCTTGCCTTGGTATCTATATTTTGGGATGCGCATGGACTAATTTTCATTGTCTACTTTAAAAAAGGAAGGGCCAGCAAACAGCGACTATTACATGGCGTTATTGGACCGTTTGAAGAACGAAATCGTTGAAAAACGGCCGCAGTTGAAAAAAAAGAAAGTGCTGCTTCACCAAGGCAATGCACCGTGTCACAAGTCAGTGAAAACGATGGCAAAAATCCTCGAATTGCTTCCTCATCCACCGTATTCATCAGATCTGGCCCCCAGCGACTATTTCCTGTTATCAGATCTCAAGAGAATGCTCGCTGAAGAAATTTTCGTTGAATGAGGAGGTGATCGCCGAAACTGAGGCCTATTTTGAAGCAAAGGACAAATCGTACTACAAAAATGGTATCGAAAAGTTGGGGGGTCGATATAATCAGTGTATCACCCTTGAAGGGAATTATGTTGAATAAAAAAACTAATTTTGCCAAAAAAATGTGTTTTACTATGGTAGGCCAGGGACTTTTCAATTGACCTGTTAAGTAGAATAAAAGTTAAGTAAAAATAACCAAATACATTGAGTGACAAATTCACAACAGTAGAAATTCTCGAGCGACCAGAAAACGATGAAGAACAAGTTTGAGATTTATTTCTATAATAAAAACTATAAAACATTATTTCTAAATAAAAATCAAATAAAAATGTGTTCACTTAACTTTTTTTTACTTAACATGTTATTAGTATATATTAGAATATACTAGATGTATTTCACTCAATAATTTTTTTATTATAGAAATTATATATTCTTAACGATTTATGGACTTTGTCCTTTGATATCTTAAAACATAAACCCGAGATTTTATGTAACTTATGACAACTTTTAGAATGTCAAAAGAAATGTTTATACTGACTTACAATTTATTATCTCCTAATCGGAGTTTAACCCCCTTTTTTGTGTTAAATGACAGGGCTATTTGAAGACACGACGAAGTGATAAAGTGATAAAGAAATCATCAGTGGTACAAGGTCTACCAACGTCACTTCAACAATTCGTATAAAGTGCTGTAGCGACAAGAGAGCTGTGTGCTATTAACTGGTGTTGAGCTACCATTTCAAATCAATTGAGATGTTTTGCCACACCCACCGTACACATTAGACCTGAAGCCTGATGATTACTATTTGTAATACACGCCAAATATTGCAAATGACTAGTAGAAGATTATGGAAAATACTTTGATTGAAATTGAATTTCCCGATAGATGTCTATTCAGGCAAAAAACGATAACAAGTAAGTCCCGATCCTGAAAAATGTTAGTCTCTTACTTAAATCCATCCGCACCCACGGCCGAGGAAATGCAACTCGACAGTTCCCATAGGACGTGGTTCTTGGTGGGCCGATCCTGTAAACTGTGAGTCAAACTCTCCAACATTTGCCTTTTGTCCGCGTGGACGCAAAACTTCCATCTAGAAACCAAACTGTTTATAATAACGAAGAAACGTAAAGACGCGATGGATATTTCATAACAAAACTCCCGCTGTATATTTGGTTTATTACGTAAACTTAATACAATCTCTGAGCGACAAAACTTTAGCACGCACACAGTTTCATTGCAACTCTTAATTAAAACAATTCTTAGCTTTTAGATTCAATGATTAAAGACAATTAGTCATGCTATTAATGTAAACATTATCAATTATTGGCTCGACGTAATATCATTCCACCCCAAATGTGCGACATAACCATAGCACACGCGCAGTGTGCTCTTGTCCAGCAAGCGATTAATACGTTTTGTTTTTTACCATGAATATTTCAACATCATTTAAGACATCATAAATTGTTTAAAAGATCCCGAAAATTATATTAAAAAAATCTAGGAAGCCGGGCTAGGATAATAATTGATATAGATAGACAAGCAATTTTGCGATTTGCTTCAAATTCTACGTTAACTTCGAACTAAATCGCTTCTGCAACTAGTGTAAAAACAAATATAGTGTATCCAATAAAACAGCCAATGTACGTCATCAAAATTTATGACGTCAGCACATCGCCATTAACTTAGATTTTGTTTGTAAAATGTTGCAATTTTGTCAGTTTATTACCATTAATTATTATTATTGATGTTTTGAAGAATTTTGTAAACATTTGACAACACTGTCGATCAGTACCAAACATAAATCGAATTTTATAGACTGATTCGGTTATATATTCCGACTAGTGCTGGGAACTATCGACTGAAATCGACTATCGCCTTACTACTTTTTACTATCGACTGTTTCAGTCGCCATTTTCGATCCGACTGATTTTGTTACTATTTACTATCGACTGTTTGAGTTGTGTACTTTTAGTTACTATTTTTGGTTCCTCTAGTTTCATTCGACTGATTTTTAACGTTGTGGCGTCTTAGCCGCGACTTTGACAAAAATGTAACCAATTTATGCTTACATAGATTTATATTTTATATTTATATTTATAGGTAGTTTGCTTCTAAATAACAATATATTGTATATTAGTATTTCAAGCAATTATCTCCGTCCTTTCCTTTCTCACAATTTATACAGAAAAGAAAAAAAAAACAGTGGAACCGTGAATTTGCTAGACGCTATTTTTTGACTATCGACTGTTTTCAGTACTGCATTTGAGAATATATTCCACGTCATCTATGACGTGCATTGGTTGTTTTGTTGAAATGACTATAGAAGAAATGTTCAAAGTCTTCTACATGATGCTAGGTATTGAAATAGAAAGCAAATTTTAGTGAAACTAATTTTAAATGAAAAACATAAGAAAGAAGGCTTACAATTTGCTGAAGAACATATCTCATGGAAAAAAATGTGGCGTCATGTAGCATATCCGGATGAAAAGAAATTCAATTTAGTAGTTACTGATGGATATAAATATTACTATCATGATATTAGATAATACCAGATGATTGTAAGTTGCAGATAGTTCGGTGAAGGTAGTGTTATGTGTTAGGTTACTATACGTTTTGCAGGAAAAATAGCAATTAATGATATAATTTATATTAAATTGGCCGACTCAATTTAATATAACTTATAAACCGACAAATTTCCAGTAAAAATGATATTTTTTAACAAGACAATGCTGCTCTTCATATTACCAACATTAAAATCTGCCAAAGACTATTTTTTAGAACACAATATTCAAATTCTAATCATCTGAATTTTATTGAATATTGTTGGGGTAAGTCAACAAGTGCTGTGTTCCAAATGGTAGACAATTTAACAATATCGAACTACTAAAAATTATTCAGGATGAGTCGGAAAATGTAGTAATAATACCTGTAGTTTATTCAAAGTTTATTTGTATATGCATCATCTAGATGTTTAATGTATTGCCTGCTGCAATTTGTAAATTCGTTTTAGAATCAGACAATATTTTCCGTCTCATTTTATTCTACTTAAAAAGAGGCACTGTCTGATTAGTTCGAACACGTAAACGAATGAGCCTGTCAAAGTCGCCCAGTTGTCAGACATATGCAAAATACTTGAAGGCAATAGTGATAAGAGGTTATAACTCTAACCTATAAACTATTGTGGCTTTATAATTAACTGTAATTTTTAGATGCACTATAATGTTAAAATACATTATATTTGATAACATTTTTGTTCAATTATTTTATTTAGATTAGAATTTTGTTGTATGTCAAAGCCAAATTGAACTGAAACTCAGGGTTGATGCGGCAACATTGCGACGTTTTGACACATATACAAATAAACGCTACTTATGAAAAAGAGAGGATGAACCAAAATGATGAACTGAAATAGAAATGAGAAATATTCATCAGTCCCCTTTTTTATCTAACTGTGCTATGGTTTTGTCAGGGTTGTTTACGCGGTAGTATTTTACGCTGAACCATGAAATAAACAATAGTAATAATGTTAACATGGTTATCATGACCGACCGTCTTTAATAGTAGAATCTAAGAGGTAAACTAAATCTAAAAGGTTATTTTTATTAAGAGTTGAAAAGTAATGGCAAAATGTGTAATGTGCTAAAGTTTTGGCGCGGAGATAGTTGTATTTTCCCGATATCTTTTTGTAGAAAGTGCGAAATGTGTGTCCCTTTTTGCACCTAGGTAAACAGAGAGATTTTAAGTGCGATTTGTTTACTATTTTTAATTAATTAAGCAGGGGGAGAGAGAGAGGATTAACTTAAAACTTAAAATCACTCTTTATTAAAATATGTTTTTTAAAAAACTACGTATCGGTGCATGTGGATAATGCTTTCTACATTTACCCATGAAGCTGACCAAAGAAACGGGGTATTGGCAAACTGTAATGGAAAATCATTTATCGTTTTGCATAATATAACAAAGTCATTCGAACATATGTTCAAGACAAGTATAACAGGTCAATTGAAAAGTCCCCGGCCTGACACATAGATGACACTACTAGAATTAAATCCATCTGTTTTGAATTAGCCCTAACCCTCAAAAGACGCGTGTATAAATTTGACAGTTGTCGGATCATTAGTTTGTGAATTATAGTAGTGTACATCATATCATTCACGAATATTTGGGTATGAGAAGGCTTTGTGCAAAGTGGGTGCCGCGCGAGCTTAGTTTTGACCAAAAACAACGACGAGTTGATGATTCGGAGCAGTGTTTGAAGATGATCAAGCGTAATAAACTCCAGTTTTCGCGTCGATATGTGACAATGGATGAAACATGGCTCCGTTATTTCACTTCGAAGGTCAATCGACAGTCATCCGAGTGGACTGCACACGATGAACCCGCTCCAAAGCGTGGGCAAGCGCAACAGTCTACTGGCAAGGTTATGGCGTCTGTATTTTGGGATGCGCATGGAATAATTTTCATTGACTATCTTGAAAAAGGAAGGACCATCAACAGCGACTATTACATAGAGTTATTGGACCGTTTGAAGGAAAAGAAAGTGCTGCTTCACCAAGACAATGCACTGTGTCAAAAATTTATGAATTGTGCCTCGAATTGCTTCTTCATCCACCGTATTCTCCAAATCTGGCCTCCAGATCTCAAAAGAATGCTCACTGAGAGGAAATTTTCGTCGAATGAAGAGGTGATCGCCGAAACTGAGGCCTATTTTGAAGCAAAGGACAAATCGTACTACAAAAATGGTATCGAAAAGTTGGAGGGTCGCTATAATCAGTGTACAACCCTTGAAGGGATTTATGTTGAATAAAAAAACTAATTTTGCCAAAAATGTTTTTTACTATGGTAGGCCGGGGACTTTTCAATTGACCTGTTAGATACGTTCCATTTTACAATCAATTTACCTGGAAAGACTAATTTTACGTTCATCCGTTTCCTCGCAACCTGATTGGACCTTATGCCGACGTGATTTACGTATAATCCAACGTTCCAACTGTTCGGCGGTGATTTCGTTCATGATATAGTTTTCCAGGAATTCGGAATGGCTTGACAGGTAAGCTGATACAGCATCTTCTGCAATAACATAAATAACGACAGAATCAGATCAAGGAACGATACAATGTTTAAATCAGGTTTTATTTTAATAATATAAAATACGATTAGTCAGTCTAATAAAACAACTGACTCCCGTTATCGAAATTTATGACATAAGCACATCGCAATGTTACCAACAACGTTGCCAACTTGTGGGGGATTCCCCAGTCTGTGGGAAATAATATCAAATTAATCGTGGATTAGCATTATGCGGAGATTTTGACATCTCATTGAACACTTACTTATAAATATACTTTAGATTAAAAGCTAGGGAAAGTATTGACTGCTGTTGCAGATTTCTCTAGAAAATGCCAAGAATTTTATGTGGAAGTGTCAAGTTTAACCCTGGCAAAATGCTTGCAAGAAATACATAAAAAAATTACACTTTATTCCATATTATGGAGAGATAAAAAATATTATTTATATGAGATTTTTTATTTTCAAAATAATTTTGTTGGGTTGTTGTAGAATTTGATAAATTGCCATTGACAACCCTGGTTACTGCATCAAATTTCACTTTTGGTTTACAATTTCTAATTATTATCATAAATATTTTGAAGAATTGTACAGACATTTGGCAATATACCCCATCAGTACCGATCCAATTCGAATTTTATAGGCTGATTACATGAATAGTGGCTATTTCTGGAGAATCCTAATCGGTATTCAGTAAAATTCGATAGTTTATGCCTGATTTTACGACGTTGCCATTTATTATCAATCGAGATGTGGATTCCAACAAACTACAACAGCCGTTTTGGATTTAACCCTCGCATTGCTAGGTGCCCTATTTTGTAAGGTTATAAATTTTGCTGCTTATAGTTTGTTATTGTGCTGTCCATATTTTGATTATGCATGGTAAGCAGTAATGGAAGATAAGTCATCGATTTTTTGGTGAGAGTTATTAAAATCAGATAAAAATATGATTTCTGCCAAAGTTGCTTCTAAAATTCCAATGAAACCTGAGATAATTTAAGCAGTGGTAATTTGAAAGGTCTAAATTTGTTGACTGGTAAATTCAACAAGCAAACCAATTGAATTTCATAAAGCTAGAAAACATAAAAGTAACGCTAAATGTGTTGATGCATGGGTAAATAAATTTAAAAAAATCCTCCGTATATGTTTGTCTTTTTTTTTGGCGAACAAGTGACACAATTTGAAGAAGAGGCCAAAACTGAGATTGAATTTTCATTATTTCTAAAAATGGGGATTACTTTCTCACAAACAGAGAAAGGAAAATAATAAATAACATTTGATTTACGATTTTAATTTAATTTTATTAATTGATTACCTGTTAATTTCTTATTTGACGTGCTCGAACAAAAAGTTGGCATTTCCGTTTGACTGCAACCTATAGATAAAATAAAATTAGATATGTGAAAATACAAGCATAATGTTTTTAAACAGTTAATAGATTGTTAATAATATTGTATACCGTACGGTTATAAAACTATAAACTGTTTGATAAGTTTTGTCTCGTAAAATTTCGAAAAACTAACAATAATAAAATATTTTTAACAAAAAACTTCAAAAAATAAATAGAGAAATCACTAAAACTTAAAAAACAATAAAATTTAGATTTTTAACACCAAAAAAACATTTTAAAATAAAATATGTACATAATAATCGTTGTAATAACTAAATAAAAATAAACAAAAACTTTATTTAACCTATCAATTACACGCATTTTATATTTTACTATATACACACAATTTAGCTTAATACCTACCTACATTTATTTATTTATTTACAATATTATTTTAACTACTACTCACTGATCACTTCGTAGTCGATGCCGAACCCAAACAGTTATATTTATTGATTAATTAATTGATTGATCTTTAAAAAAATATAAATATTAAACACTTTTAATGACCCTTCAGAACTTTGAATACTTTTGAATACAGAGTTAAACAGAACTTTAACGGAAAAAGACTCAAAGTTTGCTTTCAGTATAAGAAAATAAAAAGACAGAACTCTAATAGATCCTATTAAATTAATGGCCCTAAAACAATATGAAAAAGGACAAAAACAGAATATATATATATATATATATATATATATATATATATATATATATATATATATATATGTTATATACATAATTTGCATATATAGTTTTATACATAATTTGCAGTTTTACATATTATATTTATTTCATTCATTGAATCTTATTTAATAAATTTATTTTAGAAATAATTTTTTTTTAAATTGTTTTGTTTTTTAAATTTTATTGGTCAATTAAACGTGACGTCAGGGCAGTCACGTGCGAAACTTTATCAAGAGCTAATAAATGTCATCACGGCAAAATGTTTTGGGTTGTTGGTGTTGGGTTGTCTCTCTATTACTCTATGATTATTTTACTTTATAAAAAACTGATGATAGGCATGTATATTATTCGAAAGTTTCTCCATTTACTGCCGCTACTGTATATATTGACTTATGTGTCAGACATATTTTCCTACACGTTCACAAAATTACCACTAAATATTAATCTATTCCCCACCCGATAAGATAAGGTCCTCATTTTCGGACAGCTTCATATTTAAATAGTCAATCTATTAGACGCAATTAATTTTATATCTGTATAGGAATATAATAATTAACTCCACTTGAATCGAAAGCCAATATCGTGCTCGAATATCTAGGATATTATTTCTTTTAATTCGTTATTTATGACCAGGGAAACGTTTAGTTTTATTAATAATAAACCCAGTGGGCTGGCTAATTGTTTGGTACAATAGTTGGGCAAAATAATGTTTTTATTTTCATTTATATAAAATATCGCTTCAGTATATTTGTACTCGTTACTTAAATTAATGTTAATTAGTTAATAAGAAATTAAGGATATTTTTGTTATTGTTTGGAAATACCAGGCGTGTTCATAATTCCTTTCTAGCTTTTTCGTTAAAGAAAACACGTTATTTAGAATGGATAGTTGTAGTTTATTTACTGAAAGTATTCGTTTGTTTCTATACTTTTAGCTCATCTCTGAGACACATTAAGGATATCATTCCCATTAGTATTAACCTTCGAAAGAAAGCTGTTAAAATTTCATGATATTCTACTCATAAGTTTGTGAGTTAATGTGCTGAGAGTGACACTGATTTTGTTTCGTGTTTTAACTTCTGGTCGTAGAGACACCGATGATATAAAATGCAGTGGACGTCCAAATGAGGTGTTATTAATTATTAATGAGGAATAATTAACACCAGAAAACATCAAAAAAAATCGGCAAAATCGTTTTGAATGATCGAAAAGTGAAGTTGCTTGAGTTAGCTAATACTGTAAAGATATCAAAAGAACGTGTTGGTCTTAAATTGCATGAGGATTTGATTATAATAAAGTTCTGTTCAAAGTAGGTACCGTGTGACAAGTGAGACACAAAAGTGATCAAGTTGACCAGAAACAAGAACGTGTTAATGATTCTGAGCAGTTTATTAGTGGGCCATGTTTAAACGTAATAAACCCGAATTTTTTGGTTGATATGTGACAATGGATGAAACATGGATCCATCATTTCACTCTGGAATCAAAAAGGATCATCATCTGAGTGGACAGCAACTGGTGACAAGTCTATATTGAGGCAAAAGGTAAATCGTTTTACAAAAATGTTAGAGCTGCGCTGGAATGATTGGGTGGCTCTTGATGGAGATTACGTTGATGAATAAAACCAATTTTGAACAAAAAAAAAACGCATTTCTTTGTTACTGCCCATGTGTTATTGACTTTTTTCGATAAATGCAAAATTCAAATTGATTATTTGTTGTACCCAATAACTCCTGCAATTCCGTACCTTCAAACGCTTTCGGCCTACCAGAATGTCCTTTGTCTTGATATAATAGTTAAAAAGAATGCATTTATATCAATCTTTTTGTTAGATTATTTTCAACATGTTTTTTAATTTGTTAGTGTTAGTATGGTATTTCTTAGATTGACAGGATTTTTAATATATTTAATACTTAACTTACATCACGGAAGTATTGATGATATAACAACAAAAACAAACAGTATCTGAACCAAAAATCAAAATACAATATATACAAATTCAATATATCGACTGAGCAAATACTGACAACATAAACGTGGAAAAGTGGAATAAATAAGTCAAAAAAAAGTTGTCATATTTTTCACTGTGTATTTTTTTCGTGGAAATTTATTAAACTAAAACATGAAGATTTTAAGTAGGTTATATCGTGTTGTGCAACGAAGAAGACTCAAATAAACTAATCTATCACTGATGGAAACTAAAATGATTTTAAATATTAATATTTATTAATATTGTATTAATATAGTTCAACATTTTATCAATTATTATTTTGATTATTTAGCTGATAAAAATAATTGGTCTAAGTGTTGTGTTGTATTTTGAATTTATTAAAATGTCCATGGTAGTCAGAATTCTATATAAAATGTAAATTCAATTTACAATAATAATTACTTTTGTTTAGAAAAAGCAAAATTGATAAATTTTATATAAAAACCATTATGTTACTGGTGTCACTATTTCTTATTCTTGAAATAACAATGTTTAAGTTAAGTAAAAGTGTGTTTTCATCTCTATATAATTAAAAACATCGATCAAAAGCAAACCACCACTGCCATTCTATATATATTAAAATGTGTTATAAATGACGCAATTATATTGCGCCTTCACCATTTTCCAGAAATACTTCTGGAAATCAGTAATACATTATTAAAATTCGACTACGTCATTTGCAGAACACATTCATAAATGATAAGAAAAATACATACCCCATGAAATGCTGTTTAAAAACTTTAGATAATGTTAAGGCTCGCTCCCACTAGAGACTAATAAATTGAAACATTCAGTAAGGAGCTATTTTGTATGAAATATATATTTTTAGATACATTTTCATAATGTATTTGAATCTTTGTTTTATGACCAGTTTCTATATTATAACATTGTAATTATTCTAACAGATGATCATTTGAATTAAGTCTTTAATCTCTATTAATGATTTCTGCTAAAAAGAAAAAGCAACGGGTCCAAAAAGAAACAGTAAATTACTGTAAATGTGGTTTAAAAATACTCAGTGCATTTTATTATTTAATTTAGATATCATCAAGAATAGAGAAGATATTAAGAATATTTGGAACCAATAAATAGTTTTTGGATAAAATTTCTTTGTCAACATTTTATTTATATTTTTATATTGTTAAAGTTTCAGTATACTAACACTTTTTCAATTTGTTTAATGTTTAATGTTAGTATAGCTTTTAGATTCTACAGTTATTCTGGATATTATAATAGTTATCTATATTTAAACGGTTAGTTATTAGTTATCTATATTTATAATTTAATAACGTTGAACAATTAAACATTTTTGACTATTGTAAATAAACGTGTTTTCTTTAACGGAAAAATCGGAACGGCGATAAAACTATAGCGCCGAACACATTTTTCGTCATAACTCTTAAAAATATCAATGTTAACTTAGCTTTTAGAGTAGAACTTATAAATAAACAGTAGATGTCTCTCTCTAACATGAATACAATTAGAAACTGTTTTTATTAGAAAGATTGTAATTTGTGTTTGTTAGAAAATTGTAATGAAAAGTATGTGATGTGCTAAAGTTTTCTCGCTATATATATATATATATATATATATATATATATATATATATATATATATATATATATATATATATATATATATATAATATATATATATATACATATATATATATACATATATATATATATATATACACATATATATATATATAATTATATTAATTTTGTTTCCTTTCTAAATATGTACATATATGTATCTGCAGAAGAATTTTTCTAGATAGAATTTTTTTAAATTGCAGTCAATTATTTCAACTGTTAGGAGATAACTAGTTACAATAAAGCTGTGTTAAAAGTATTATAGTTTATTAAAATTGTTTCCTACTATTACGATAATTATTTACTTACTAAAATTTTAAGAATTTCTGGATAATATGCAAAAAATATCACTTACTGTCTTGATATGTGGTGGTGGTTTTACTGTGACATAACAAACTAACGGTTCCCGTGAAAGATTGCCACATGTCATCGGTAGTGCGTAACATTTTCCACCTGGATATTCCACATTTTTAATAGTTACTGATTAATAATCCAGATAATACGAATTTTGTGTAACGTAATCTGACTCTTCGGACCGATTATCGAGCTATTTGTTCACGCCGTTTGTTTTTGATTAGTTTCCCGTTCGATTTGGCAACAAAGGACTCACTCACTTAATGCTTTTTATTAGATATTGGAACGCGATAAGGTATACGGTAGCGAATTAACCGGTATTAGCTCTTTTGGCGCTTACTTTTCCTCATCGGAGCGTCTTTCCAGCGGGCCGTGCCGCCCATTATACGGATTTCCGCGCTGCCGTCTCGTCCTTCCACCGGTGTCACCACTATTTGAACCTAAAAATATCAATTTAATTCGATAGGTCCATATAACCAGGCAGGATTACCTTGAAGGGAGATTCTTTGTCTTCTTTACGTTCGGTAGTACTGTCGCATCTCGAGGAACTCACTAACCTATATTTCTTCTTTTTTTCGGAATCCATAGTTAACTGTAAATGAAATCATTAGTACTTCTTTTTAATTATTAATATATTATTGCTACTTGTTGTTGTTGTTGTAACTTAAAACTATAGTCTATCCGAAATATAGTCCTTCCGATAAAACAGCCAAAGGACGTCATCAAAATTTATAATGCGACGTTGCCGCACCAAATTAAAGGTTTTGAAGAAATTGAAAAATAAAGAAACAAATATAACCTTATAAAATATAAGTTATTTTAACATTATAGTACATCTAATGCATATTTATTGAAGGACTTAAACTATAATTAGTTAAACAGCTACAATAATTTGCAGGTTAGAGTTGTTTTATTATATTTACATTGACTTATGACAACGGTGTCGATCATTACCAATACAAATTGAATTTTATAGACCGATTTGGATACCTATTCGGACGCATCAGTCTTCATTCTGTCACTTTTTAACTGGAGTAATGCTAGTTAGTAAAATAAGAAAGAAAAATGCGAGTTTAAAAGGGATTTTACGTTTTTATAAACTGAATTTGGCAATACTTTCGACGATGTTGATGACGTGCATTGGTTGTTTTGTTGGAAGGGCTTTAGTAGTGAACTGACGTCATCTAAATTTATGACGTTAAAATGCCGCAATGTTGCCGTTTTTAACTTTGACTCTTAGTTTATTTTGGCTTCGATATATAATATTTTTAACGTAAATAAAATAACAAAATAAAAATATAATTTATTTTAACATTATAGTCCATCTAATGCATATATTATCGAAGGAATTAAACTATAATTAATTACACATCTACAATAGTTTGTTCAACATTCTCAATTTGTAGAATGTCACATGTATAGAGTAGTGTAAAGAACAATACTCAGAAAACAGCTTTTGCCTCTTTCAATGTTGAGTAAGCTTTTTCATGATTAACTCTAATCATCCTAGCTGAGATGTAGGAATTTAAGCGTTCAATGTGTTGCGTCGGTAACATCTTATGTTCCTAATGCCAAACTTTATCGAAAGTTTGGGCTGCGTCCAAGAATATAGCTGAGAATTTTTTTAAATAGCTTTTTCAATGTCTGTCTATGTACCTTGTCAATTGTTTTGACAATTGGAATGATTTTTCATAACATAAATCTGATGTGCAGGTATCAGTTTCCTTCTATCTATGATTGGTTTTAATCTTTGTAGCTTATTGGTATGAAATTGGTCGATAAGATTCAGGCCTCAGCCATTTTTCAAATATCCGGAATATTTTTAACCGGAATGCTGTATTAATCAAACGTCAATAGACAAAGAATATCCTAAGTTGTGGTACTTGGGAATGAGGTTATAATTTTAGCTCTAGTTGGCATCAATCTGACGTGTGTTTAACCAGTTTCACTTACTGGCCATTCTTCATGAATTTTAAATTAATATTTTACTCGTTTAATAGTATTATTTCAATTTTTATTGAGAAATTTCGAATATACCAATCCTCACTTTGCTACTAAGCCTCAACACTTTCTACATGGAAAGTAAAAATTAGTCTTCACTAAAATACATTTTGTTGCTTTACACTTAAACGTATAAAACATGGACACTCTTTCAGGCTTATTGTGTAAATATATAGATTTATTGTAAACACTGAAATATTTTTATGTACTTACATTGAACAGATATATTTTATATACTCAGATGATCTTCAAACACAAACGTAACTGAAATATCAAGTAGGACAAGCATTTATAGCCTTTATAGCCGTTCTATATCATAACAGTAAGTTTGCATGTTCAATTAAGGGACACGAAAATTTAATATAATAATAAAACATTAGTCCAAGGTGAACGTAAGTAAGTCTGTATACTACAAGAGATATCGATCTTCCTCTATTGATTAATTACTTGGAGTGGATTTTCCACTGTAGCATATAAGTAAAAGTTGAAGTCAATTAAGTAAAACTTTCGAAATTACAAATGTTATTTTGTGGTAAACATATAACATTTTTATGAAACACTAGTTGATATTCACGCACTTCGTACAACGCACCAATTACAAATCCTAAGAAAATAATCTGTAATATTTTTACCTTCGGTCCTCTAGTGATACGGACGCTCAAAATATGGTTACGGGTGTACCAAGTTAAGTTCCCATTCTATATTTGTATGTTTTGTGATTTAAATAATAATAATTTTTTTACACAATAACAGGACATTACTTATATGCTACAGTGGATTTTCCACTGTAGCATATAAGTAAAAGTTGAAGTTAATTAAGTAAAACTTTCGAAATTCAAATGTTATTTTGTGGTAAACATATAACATTTTTATGAAACACTAGTTGATATTCACGCACTTCGTACAACGCAGCAATTACAAATCCTAAGAAAATAATCTGTAATACCTTCGGTCCTCTAGTGATACGGACGCGCAAAATATGGTTACGGGTGTACCAAGTTAAGTTCCCATTCTATATTTGTATGTTTTGTGATTCAAATGTAAACAAATGTTCCGTAAGCTTTTAATTTTTTTACACAATAACGAACACAGTAAAAAAATAGTCTATTCAAAGTTTTTTTGTACATACGCCATCAAGATGTTTAATTTATTGCCTGCCGGATTTTGTAAATTCGTTTTAGAATCAGACAATATTTTCCTTCTCATTTTATTCTAGTTAAAAAGAAACACAATGCTGTCTGAGTTCGAATACTTGAATGAGTGAGCCTGTCAAAGTCGTCCGGTTGTCAAACGTATTCAAAATTCTTGGAAGCAATAGTGATAAGACTACAACATAACCTATAACTATTAAGGCTGTATATATGTATGCTGTATGTAGCTTTTAGATGTACTATAATGTTAAAATAAATTATATTTGATAACATTTTTGTTCAATTATTTTATTTAGATTAGAATGTTGTTGTATGCAAACCCAAACTGAGCTAAAAGTCAGAGTTGATGCGGCAACATTGCGACGTTTTGACGTAACAATAGATGACGTATGTACAAAATAACTTTGAATAGACTATATATAGTTTTTCCATTAAAACAGCCAATGCACGTCATCAACATCGCCGAAATTATTATCAAATTCGGATTATAAAAACTTTAAATCCCTTTTGAACTCGGAGCATTTTTCTTTCCCATTTTACTAATTATCATTACTATTAGTTAAAAAGACACATAATGAAGTATGATGCGGCCGAACATGTAACCAATTCAGTCTATAAAATTGGATTTGTGTTGGTACTGGTCGACATTGTTGTCATATGTTATAATAAAATTATAACAAAATATAATAAAATTATAATAAAACAACTCTAACCTAAAAACTGTGGCTGTTTAATTAAATGTAGTTGAAGTCCTTCAATATATATGCATTATATGTAATATAATGTTAAAATAAATTATATTTTATAAGGTTATTTTTGTTTCATTATTTTATTTACGTTAATATTTTTTGCCAAAATCAAAAAAACGAAAATTTAAATTTGATGTGGCAACGTTGCATTATAAATTTTGATGACGTTTGATGACAAGGGACTGTTTTAATGGAAGGACTATAGATTTCATTATATCATTATCTTTTTAAGAGAATAATTTTAAGAGAATTTAATTTTTTAAAACATCAATGAATATTATGCATTTATAATTTAAAATTTTTGTGGTATTGAAATTAATTATATAATACATGCAATTGCAACCATTCCCTGGTAGACTAACATGAAAACCAGAAAATTAGACGTAATAGTTAAATCCCTTCCGTATAAAATGAAAGTGTAAAATTTCTCCATTACTTATTTCAGTCTGTGTTTCGTATCCCATAAGAAAACGCATTAATTATTGGAAACCTTTGGTAAGTACGTAAATAATTAATTTTTAACTATCACAGTAATAAAAATAAGGTAGTGTTATTATTTTTTAAATTTATTTATAAGTAGTAGATCAATAACTATTTCAATAAGTGTTTGGTCGAAGACAACCTTTTTTCATTCTGTGTACAATTTTTACTACAACTAACTAACGTCTCTTCCAACTTTTGTGTTACTTTTTTTTGAGGTCTGTGAAAAGTTAATGATCGCTGGGGGGTAAGTCTGGAAAGTACGGTGGCTGCAAAATAGTTAGAAACGTAATTCATTAAAAACATTCAATTAAAACCATTGTTAATTGATAATTGAAATTGCATCTGACAACATTGGCACCGGACCGGAGACTTATTGAGTATTATTTTCTCTATTTTGAATCACTCGTAAATCAGATCTTCCCAAAGCTCAACAATACATGTTTTAGAGATGTTATGGCTAATAATATCGATGATATCAAGCATCCTACTTGTGTTAATATATTGTGATATCCGAAAACCAAAAAACTTCCCACCTGGGCCATTTTGGTTCCCGTTAATTGGTAGCACCATTCAGGCATGGAGGGCCAGATCTAGGTCGAAGTCACTTTACGAGGGCACAGCGGAAATGAGTAAACAATTTGGTCCAGTTCTAGGATTAAAGGTGACAAGATTTTGAATATGTTTTACATTATCATAGTTGCGTAAAAAAAGAACGTTTTATTTATTTTATTAACTTATGAATTATTTTAACTGTAACTGTGTCGTACTTGATCCAAGGCTTGTGCTACATCTAAGAACCTATCTGAACATATATTTTACATACATTCATACACTTTTACAAAACCCAAACTGATGTGATTAGATTTTTTTATCGTCTTCAACAAGAGTTTTTCTAATACCTTAAATATTACTGGTAATACTCAAATAACTCGATTAAAAAGAAATTAAAAAACCTGACCTAGACGTTTTCGATTCATATATCGATACACAAATTACATTATAAAATGCTCTAATTCTGTTGAAATACATTTAATTTTAGATTGGCAGAAACCCAATAGTGATAGTTTATGGACCCGAAGCTTATAAAGAGTTTTCAACATCGATCGTTTTGATCGGACGTCCAGACGATTTCTATTACAAGCTGAGGACCTGGGGCAGGCGACTGGGTATTTTCCGTGTCATTACAGCAGGATTGTACGCGTATAACTCGTATATTTAAGGAATCATCCTCACCGACGAAGAATTTTGGCAAGAACAGAAACGGTTCTTGTTGAAACATTTACGCCAGTTTGGATTCGGAACAAAAAATATGTCGCATCTGGTGGAGACGGAAATAAGCTGCTTGATTGATTCCATTGATAAAGCCATTATGTGTGAAGGTATTTATAATATTAGGGCTATAATTAGTGAATGAAGCAATATATTCACTTTTACATGCAACATTTACTACAATACTTACACTAAATATAATTTGACTTTTATAAAAATATTAAAAAACAAACGGTCTTAAACATAATATATGGTATTGTGTTATGTATTTAAGCATAATTATATTTATAGTAATGAAATATCTTTAATATATTTCGAAAACATTAAGCATTATATTACATATTATCACAAACATAAATTTACGACCATGCCCCAGCGGGATTCCAACCCGCGGCTATCGCAACAGTAGGAGGACCGTCCCATCGCCTTTACCACTGCGCCACCAAGCCGGCACAAATCTAAATTAATATAACTGTTTGGGTTGCCGAAGCACATGTAATGCTTTCGCAAACTTATGATGCTCCATCATGTCGCAATTGTTGGTTTTGGTGTCGACGATATAAAACTGGTTCTTTTGATGTCAATGACAAAGAATAGCTCAAAGGGCCAAAAAAATTGAACATAACATGGACAAAAACCCTACTCAGCCTTTCAAAGAGACATCGGACTGCCTAGCAGTTGATGAATCAACACTTTCTAGTTCCTTTCTAAAAGTGAATCTACTACAACTATACCAAGCCCAAAAAGTTATGGGTTAGTTCAAGATAGCCATCTACATTGACACCTATACGGAATATTTATGGTACGTACTTTATTACGAGATATTGGAACTGAATGAAACTGTTATTGCAGATGCAAAAAAGACCATCAATAGCGTTACAACTTGAACAGGAAACCACCACGGGACATAGAGCTTTCTGATTATTACTTGTCCATATCGATGTAGCAAGACTTGGCTGATACACGATTTCGATATGGTGAACAAATTTGAAAAAGTTAAGATGATTGGATAATTGTCAAACCAACATCATTCTTCTGACAGAAAGATAAGAAAAAGTTGTATAAAATAATGCAAAATATTTTTATTAATATATATTGTACCAATTTTTCTCAATAAATACCTTTTTAAAATAAAAAATGATCAGAATACATGCTAGCACCTAATACTTACATTACAAAAAAATCCCTCATAATTAATTCACTGTCTTTACACAAAAAATTACTCTAAATAAGAATGTAAATCGTAATACCAGATTAATAATTATAGTGAATAATAACTAAGTAATAAAAATTAAAACTAAAATACATCATTAATGTCATTCATTAACGCTTTTAACACTCATTGTAGGGTATACAATTTACGATATGGAAAGATTTTTTAGCGTAAGTATCTTGAACACTTTATGGAAAATGATGTCAGGCAAACGCTACTCCAATGACGACAAGAACATGAAAGAACTGCAACAAATTTTATCGGACCTTTTTAAAACAGTTCATATGGTGGGAGCACCTTTTAGGTAACATATTTTAAAAAATGGATTATCATAATTTAACATTTTTCGTTTCAGTTATTACCCTATCTTAAAATATATTGCTCCCGGAATATCTGGATACAAATGCTTTATTAATACCCATATAAATATATGGAAATTCCTTCGTAACGAAATAGACTATCATAAGAAACATTTGGATACTGCGCAAGAGCCTACAAATTTAATTGATGCTTACCTTCATGTTTTAAAAGTCGCAGATGATGGTAATATCACCTTGTTTTTAAAGTTTCATGACTTTTTAGAGCCTTTTTTATATTTTGTTCGAGATAGAGAATACGGAAATAAGTTTGCAGGTTTTTTAGAGAAATTGGTTATATTTATTTTATTTAAAACATGAGTATCACCATTATCAAACCTATATAATATTATCTACTATTTAAATTCTAAAGAAGTAAAATAAAAGTTCTCTTCGAATTATACTTGGCTGATATTTCAAGGTTATGTTATTGACAGATGTCAGAACGTTTCACGTCAAACAGTTTTAACCGTAAGAAAAATTAAATTGATATAAGCGGATTGCTCCTTTACTTACCCAAACACTAATCAAACAATGCAATCATCTATATCTATATGTTAGGCTCATCTTATTCAGAAGATCAACTGGTGGCAATATGCATGGATATGTTCATGGCAGGCTCTGAAACAACCAATAACACCCTAAGCTTTTGTTTCCTTTATCTAATCCTCAATCCAGATATACAGGAGAAAGCTCAAGAAGAAATCGACAGGGTTGTTGGAAGCAGAATGATCAATTTGGATGACAGATCTCGGTAAGAATATAACATTACGACAAAATATCAATCAAATTAGTAATTACAGAATGCCTTATGCCGAATCGATTGTACTGGAAGCTCTTCGTATGTTCAGTGGTAGAGCTTTCGCTGTACCTCACAGAGCACTCAAAGCAACAAAACTGGCTGGGTATTCGATCCCGAAGGTTAGATATATTTTTTAATAAAATGTTCATGAATAAAAATATTAGGATCAGGTATTAAGTCTTATCAATGATCTAGTAGGCATTTAATTGAGATGAGTGAAATTTTAACTACATATAAGACTAACTGACTGAACAATTATTTTATTTTATCAAATTTTGACGTTAACACAGATTAATATTGTAAGCTTTTGGTGTAATAACGAAACAGAGCTCGATATACTGAAGAAAAATCGTTTTTTATCAAATTAACGCGTCTATTCATTCAGATTAAAAAAAATATTGTAAAAGTGCGTACGCTTAGAAAAAATTATATGAATTAATGTCTGGTTAGAATAATAATTATTATATCTAGGACACCATTGTAACAGCTAATTTGCACGGTTGTATGATGGGTCCGGACTCTGGATTTGAAGAACCCGAGAAGTTTATACCAGAACGTTTTTTAAGTAACGGAGAAGTTCACATACCGGATAATTTTTATCCCTTCGGACTTGGGAAAAGAAAGTGAGTTGTTTGGAATTAAAAGGGTCAAGTAACACTTATTGAGAATAGAAGTAGTTCAGTTTTTTTGTATATATTTTAAACTGTTTTACACTGATCTACTCACATGCCTTTAAATTATAATAAACCACTGACTCAGACCATTCTGAAACACTATTAAAATTTAATTAAATTGAGACATACAGATAAAAATACTACTTAATAATGAACCATTTGTTTCCCATAGTTAACTAGATTTTCTATCCTCAATCAGTATAGGTCGATTCTCATATTTTTAATTAATATTACTAACCGTTTTTTGTAGGTGTATGGGAGAAAGCTTGGCAAAAGCGAATATTTTTCTGTTTACTACGTCGCTGCTTCAGAAATATAATTTCCATTTGTTACAAGAATCTCCACCAGATATGGAAATTGTAGATGGGGTAACCCCTGCACCAGTTCATTATAAAGCAAAAATTACTAGACGTTAAATATATTTTTGCAATAAAATAGTGTGTATTGATGTTATTTGTGGTACTATTCATAAAAATAAAAACAATTTTTATTAGTATTTTTATTGTGTTGCATATATTATACTTTCAGTATTTAAACATATAATTTATTTATATGTACTACATTACATATATAATATTACAGCTACACAGTTATTTTGTTAATAATTAAACTTTAATTAAAATTAACGACAACGATCTGACAAAATAATAAAACTGAACACAAAATAAATAAATAATAACAAAACTGAGTTATAACTAAAATATTCAACCATTTTAGTAAAATTCCTAAAAAATTATTAATAAAGAGAAATTCAAAACTTAACAAACCACTAGGTTTTCTTCGAATATATCACAGATAGGATGCCAATGGTTTAACCATTGTCGAGAAGGAGGTAAGAGAGAATATATTGTATGTTGGTCACCTGGATTCTTCTCGTATGTGAATCTGTAATTTACAATAACTTAATGAGTGTTTTTAATGTGGATTGAAAATTATACATACCTCACTGAGAATAGCCCAGTTTTCACTGTCAGAGTGCACGTGTAGCCTTACAGCTTTAATTTTTCCAAACATCTCGTCTACTACGCCACTGGCAATGCCAACGTGATCAAATTTGCCTGGAACATATAAAAACAAATGAATAAGAAAATAAGGGCAGATTTTGTAGTGTGAAAAGTACTCTTAACATTTCAAAAGGTCTTAAACAATAAACACCTGACGTAAATCAAGAAACTATTATTGTTTTTTAAACTAATTAAAGTTTTAAAGAATTATTTTTTATTAAGAAAAAATGGTACAATGTATTTTATTCAAAATATTGTTCTTCGATAATAATAATTTTTTTCCCCATCTTTCAGACAATTTGCGGATTCCATTTTGAAAGAACGTTCATTTTTGGTATCTTCATAAAAAGTGAAGTGATGTTCAGACAGGTCACTACTCATATGTCGGAGTAAGTAGCAATCAGAAGGAGCAAGGTCTGGTGAATACGGCGGGTTTGGTACAACTTCCCATTTTAATGGTTCCAAGTATGTTTTCACTTGTTTTACAATATGTGGTCGAGCGTTGTCATCACATTATTGTGTCTTAGTTTGCTGATATTCCGATCGCTTTCAGCGTGGTGCTAGTTTCAAACACATCATACTGAGTTTAAAATTATCGATAGCGTCTTTTATTTCAGTAGGTTAGATTTTTCTTTGCTGCAACTGGTTAAAAGGGTTATCTAGGTGGGGCATCACGTGATGGAAAAAAAGCCTGAAATTGAAGATCGGATCATTTAATGCAGGGCGAATAGAGGCCGCTGCATTACAGACTGTGTTGCTGGAAGATTGATCTTCTATTTCATTCATACACTCAAAGTTCCAACAGGTTGGAGCGCCGTGGGGAATCCTTTTTTTCACAATTTTGTACAGCATTTCTACTCGTTGGGGTGAATTATTAAAAAGGCCACGAATGTCTTGAAAATAGATTGCCAAAAAATTACCACGTACTTGCTTATTTGTGGAAACAGCTAAAGACATAATAAAATTTAATTGGTGCGAATAACTGAATAACATAACACTTAGTGTTGCATTTAGTTCAGCCGAAAAATGTGTAAGTCCACGACATTTCCCCGGATTCTGGTAAGTATCGCTCTCGCTATGTCCCCAAAGAACCAATTCAAACGCTCCACAAATAAATACAATTTATAATTTTTGATAAAACATACCTTATTCCTTGACACATTTTCATTATGTCTCTGGATATTTATCCAATACGTAGAACCTAATTGAGCCATCATATTAATTGACTCATTGGATTGAGTAATGCAAATATCACATACGGACATGTTCGCACTTGACACATACTGAAGAGCATCAATCAACATGAATGTATTCGATGTGATTTAATACACAGTGACGCCATCTGTTAGAAATCCTTTAAATTAATTTGTAGGCCTGTTAACATCACTTTTTAATGTTTCAACAAACTCGGGGTTACTGACGTTAACTGTAATTTTAAAATATTCCCACAAGAAAAAGCTCATTGGGGATAAATCGTACTTAATGTCACCTCTTTTAGATGTTACTTTTTGTAATACACCAAAATTAAATCAAAGTCCCTACTTTATTTTTAATTCCTCCTAATTATCAATATTTATAACTTTTATAACAGCATTAATGTGGCAAAATAAAATGAATCGATAAAACAATAGTAGACATAAATAAAACCATATTATTATCGCACTTTGAAATGGAGCACAAGCTCGTAAAAAATCGACCGAACCATGACATAAAGAAGGTTCAGTATTATTTATCTTTCTATAAAATCGGTTATATAAAACCATAAAATACCCATTTCGGAGCGCATAAAATACAAACTATGTCGCGTTAATGCGTCCATTTATTGCGTGGATCGAGAGCCCCGCGAAAATAATATTTCTTTTGTTACAGCATTGTACGTTATACTGTAAACGATGTATAAACTGACCCGTGTCATGCTTCTAAAAATACTAGTTAAACCGATATAAGTTTGGGATCACCGATGTCACCGAATTGTAAATAAAAATAATACGTTCTATAATAAAACATATACCTTACTTTAAAATAATATAGTCTCGGGAAGTGATGCCACGCGAGTGTTGCTCATCCAATAAATAATGTAGAGTTAACGCAAGATTTAACAGTAGTTCCGATCGGTAAATTCTAAATCGGTAGGTCTGGCAATTTCCTCTGAGTTTTATTAATTATTACCGGTGTTTTTGAATCGCCACGAACGATATTAACCTTGGTTTTGATATAATAATAACTGTTGCAGTTGCTAAATAAGCATGTTTTGTGTAATCACTCGTTAAAATGCAGAACTGATTATATAAAATATAGGTCGTTATATTTGTCACGTATTTTCAAGAAATTTAATTTTAAGAATCGATAATTTTAACTAACCCCTTCATTTATCCATTTTAGTTAATTTTAAAATGTTAATTAACACATTACATCAGATTATCAACAATGTAGGGTCTACAACCATTGTATATTTATCATTCATCACTCCACATGCATGTACCTAGTCTTATGTTTTTTCTTAACTTCTAAACTGACTATAACTGTAATTCATGGATATTGATAGGTTTGAATATCTAATAACTATCAACAATCAGAAAGTTTTAGGTTCGATATTCACTTAAAAGAGTTATTTATTTGTTAGATTGGCAATTTGTCTGCACTAAATTACAAACGAACTAACAGTAACTGATTTACTGAATCACTATAAACAGATTAACTGAATCGCATTAGCCTTGGAATTGTCTGTAAGACAATTAGACATACAACTATTTGACGTTCAAAATGTTGGTTGTCTTGTTCCTTGGTTCTATCTCTCTGGTAAAATAAGAGAACTGTTATTATGTTAAAAACAGTTTTCCTTATAAAGAAATACAATCAGATAACAGGTCAATTGAAAAGTCCCGAGCCTGACACATAGATGGTACTATTAGAATTAAATGCATGTTTTTTAGTTAGCCCTCACCCTCAAAAGATGTGTGTATAAATTTGACAGCAGTCGGATCTTTAATTTGTGAATTATAGCATTTTTAGTGAAGCAACTTTTGTTATTGTGAAAAAAATGGATAAAAAGGAATTTCACGTGTTGATAAAATATTGCTTTTTGAAGGGAAAAAATACAATTGAAGCAAAAACTTGGTTTGATGCCGAGTTTCCGGACACTGCCACATCAAGGATTATTATGCTAAGTTTAGACGTTGTGAAATGAGCACCGAAGACGGTGAACGCAGTGGACGCCCAAAAGAGGTTGTTACCGACGAAAATATTTAAAAATCCACAAAATGATTTTGAATGAATGTAAATTGAAATCGAATGAAATAGCAGACACTCTAAAGATATCAACTGAACGTGTACATCATATTATTCACGAATATTTGGGTATGAGAAAACTCTGTGCAAAGTGGGTGCCGCGCGAGCTCACTTTTGACCAAAAACAATGACCAGTTGATGATTCGGAGCAGTGTTTGAAGATGATCAAGCGTAATAAACCCGAGTTTTTGCATCGATATGTGACAATGAATGAAACATGGCTCCATCATTTTCACTCCGAAGTCCAATTGACAGTCATCCGAGTGAACTGCACACGATGAATCCGCACACAACAGTCGGCTGGCAAGGCTCATTAAGACAATGCACCGTGTCACTAGTCAATGAAAACAATGGCAAAAATCCATGAATTGGGCTTCGAATTGATTCCTCATCCTCCGTAATCTCCAGATCGGGCCCCCAGTGACTATTTCGTCTTCTCAGATCTCAAAAGAATGTTCGTTGGGAAGAAATTTTTCTCGAATGAAAAGGTGATCGTTGAAACTGAGGCATATTTTGAAGCAAAGGACAAATCGTACTACAAAAATGGTATCGAAAAGTTGGAGGATCACTATAATCAATGTATCACCCTTGAAGGCAAAAAATTTGTTTTATTTGGTAGGCCGGGGACTTTTCAATTAACTGGTTACAATCTTAGAATCTACTAAAAATTTAACTTAATAAAAATATAGTTGATTGTTTCAGTATAAGAAGATAATTAAATGTATTACAAGAGGAGTCGTCATGGACGCCGAACTGATGTTTGAATGTTTGATATACATCAACGCCTTTTACTATCCAGTATTTGCGTCGGCCGAATTCATCATGGTAATCGCAAAATATCAGAGTATCAGAGAAACGCCCAACATAGAACAAGACGGTGCTGTGTGTTTTGCGAGGCTTATTGCCGAAATATTGAAACTATTAATATTTTATAAATGCAAGGAAAAAAGAAAAAGTAAGTACTTAAATAATATGTAGTGATACTAAGAGTACAAATAAGTCTCCGCCTTTTTTACCACATCATTAATTATTTGTTGTGAATGAATTTATAGTTTTAATCAAATCGCTCAGCGTTGGCCACTAATGCAATACCAGAAGACATCACATTTTATATAATAGAGATAATAACTACTAATTCAGTATATTTCTTTCTTGAATCGATTTTGTATATTAAGTTTTGCTCTATTATTTCACAAGCATCCGATATTTTCACCCACTGTAGATCCATTATTACTTTTGATTCAAAAGTCTCTGGATTTACTATTTGACTGTGCACTGATGTATTAGAGAAAAACATGCAATTTTTAAAGAATTTATCATTTATCATTTTTTATCAGTGGAACACTTTGAGTTATGATGTCAGATTAGCCACACAGAGTGTCAAAATAAGCATTTTGACTTTCATGACGAACCTTTCTCCATATATATAGAGCAAACTTCATCCAAACATTGCAAGATCATTAGGAGTAGATGAGTGCTATCAATGTAAGCTTTTCTTTTTCAGAACTAGTAACCATATTTGCCCTGTTGATGACAGGTGTCTCATTAGCAACCATTATATATACATTTGGATTCCAAGACCCAGTACTTAAGTTAGAGAAAGTGTTGTGTTCCCTTACTATAATGTTAGTGACTGCCGAAATAATTTATGGAATACTGTATTTCTGCCCTTGTTGTAAAAGGGTGGAGTATTATTGAAATATATTGTTATATAAATATTGTTATATATATTGTTATTTTATTTGCGTATGTCTTTTAAGTACAGTTGATATCATAGACTGTCGAATAAAAACTCATCATCTTCTATTAATGATATTTAAAATTTATTATAGTATAGAACAAAGCTGGTAACACTAAATGAAATAAAATAACCACAGCAAACAGTACTTACCTACTATAACGAAACCATCAGTGGTTACATTTGTCGACGACTTGGTTATATTTTTAGGCATCAGCAATGGAAGAACTTCTACAGTCGTATTGTAAAATTTGTCAGCTGGATGATCGGCATTGCCACTTCTAAAGTGGAACCTATAAAGAAATTCACCATTAAAAAATGTTATTTTCTCTACCATAAAAAATTTGGTAGTTTCATAGAAATATTAGATGCTTGAAAAAGTAATTCACGCTTTTAACGTATGTTTACTCAAAAACCTTGTATTCGAGACTCTAAACATCATTAGAAAGCACCAGTTGCCAGCGTTTTAACAGTATTAACAATGCATGATATTCAAAATTTTCGTCTATAAATTGGGAAAAAATAATTTCAGTTTCGACATTATCAAAAATAAATATCAATAACATGAAGACATGTCCCTAAAACTTCCAACTAATGCTTTAAATATATTGATGAGTGTCTAAAAGAACATGTAGTAGCTTATTATCATGGAAAATACTAGTGTCCATTAAACAGGCCTTCTAGAATTATCATGTAATTATATGCAAGAAACAGTGGCGGCTCCTGATAAAAAATTTAGTGTTCTGCAACTTTTGCAGAAAAAATTATCTATTTTTTATAAATCAAGTCCATCCTACTTTGTCCACCTACTAGTCCACTTAATTTCTTGAACAAATAACTGAAGGAGCTCGCAGAGCATGATCGTGTGGCCCATATAAAATAGTAGCGATAACTAAGTCGGTAGTCTACTGACGGAAGGTTATTCCACTGATCCGCGTTACTTCCGTGGCTCGCACTTCCATTGCAGTTTTTTTAACATTTATTACAACAAGAATTCGCGAATGCTAAGTGGGATTTGCTTTTTGGTAAGCAATAAAAAATATTTTAGTATTTTCTTGAGTTTACATAATTATTTTTTGGCAGTTTGTTTAATGTTTTAACAGAATTTACAGTGTTTAAGCTTCTTCATATGGTTGATACATCATATTTTAATACGACGTCAGTTTCTAAATGCATTGAATGAGTGTTATGGAGACTATATTAATTGATCATAAAAATTATAAGGGATCCAACAGATCAACAATAACCTTTCAGACTATTAATCACATTAAAATTGATAGAGACAAAAATTAAGCCAGTCACTAACCACAGTATTTTCACCAAATATCATGTTTATCATGACAAATATATATATAAATTATTCTTTAAATAAAACAAATATACAAGGCGTTTTTAAAATTTGTTTTATTGTTTTTAGATATAGAATTTTCATCTTGATGAGTACGAGCATCAACCTACCTTGAGACACCTTATATAATTAGAAAGATAAAATGAGCTTTTCAATGATTTAAAAAAAACATGGATTACCTTTCAAGCACCTACAAATTTTAAAAAGAACGCAACCGTAGATACAAACTTATCTAAGAATGGATGTTAAAGGCTAATAAAGTCTACCTTTCTGTAATCTAAATTATCAAGTATTCGAAAATAGTGCTAATTCTAACGATGCAGCTAAATCTAATATATATATACAGTACGCACCACCGGTAGAACCTTTGTTTTTATAGCTTTCTAAGTCTGTCCATTCTAAAACAGGATAAGAGGTTCTGAGACAACGTGACTCAAAAAATGTTCGACAAAACAGTGCCAGTGAATGACTTAATCGATTTTAGTACTCGTAGTATTACTAGCGGAACGATTCAGTTCGAGTATCACAACATAAAACATCGAAATACTAAAATTTGTTATATGTACCTTTTGACGTGTATGGGTGAAGAAAAAGTGAACGTTAATTGATCGTCGGGCTGCGGTAACAGTCCCCAGAAGAAGGTTTCTCCCAGATATGCCCGTTTTAGCGTGTACTGTTTGTAATGCTTTATGCTAGACGTAACGTCCGCTTCTGGGTTGCTATGCGGAAAGAACAGAGCAACTTTACCAAATTGTTTATCCTGGAAAATATAATTAGGTATTACTGAAATTAGTATATGGTTGCTGTCTTTTTTTCTGTTTGTAACTTTATAAAAACAATACAATATTTGCTATGGAACTAATTCAAGATTTTACATTTTTTTTATTATGGTAGTACGTTATTAAACAGGTGTAAAAAGTATTTAGACTTAACACATACTAATATATAAATGTTTTTTTTTATAATTTGATACTTTTTACACGCGATGTAAACATATTTGTTGCTAAACTATTACTAAGAATTAGTGCATTCCAGAAAAATAATCCAAATTACATAACTACATAAGTGTGTAAATTAGGAAAATATAACCCTTATACTCAACTATCAAATACTAAAATTAAAACGAGCAAAATTTACAAAAACAAAAAGCTACTAGGGCTGTACATTAATTTTGAAGGCTTTACAACGGATGGCGTAACTTATTCCGTGTTACATCATAGAGTATATAAAATAGAGTATTATATTTAGAGGTTTAACTTGAATAGGCGAAATCGAGGACATGTTTTGATTGGTCCCACCAATGCGGAGACTGAGACCATTTTTTTGATTGGTTTGTTTGAATTGCCCTATAAAAATGTTTCAGTTCGTTTTGTGCGACCGATATAGAGTACGTTCAGCATATTTGTGTCTTGATTATAATCACTTTTATTTGATTATAATGTGTCTTCAGTCTCAAAAGTGTTGCATATCCTGTGTAGGTGCCTAAATAAAAAAAAACTCGTTTTTCTTGCAAGAAACAGCCCAAGTTAACTAGATTAAGGATGATGTGTGACTTAGCATTGTTTTTACCTGGTACATATACAATTATTTATATAGGGCAACTGTGTTCATATATACATGTATATTGTTTTTTTATAGAAATATAACAGAATAAATCATGAAAATATGACCCCCAATTTAAACTCAAAATGGCAATGGGTGTAAATGTAGAACCAAATTTTGTTGCCTTTTACAAAGATGTATGTAAAGTGCCATCAATTAAAAACTTAATTATGTTGAAGGGGTTCATTTACTTAAACTAATCTATATGGATAAAGATACTTATAATTAATATTTTGGCTTCCGTATGAAGGAACAAAAAGATAGAAAATTTAATACATCTTATTTAAATTGATAGCACTAAATAAATCTGACAAAGGGAAAAGAAGCAAGGAGATATGTTGTATTCGCAATTACCTTGCAGTTTTTTTAATATTTACATTTAATTGTTTTTTATTTACCTATTTATAGTCAATTATTTTATATATATATATATATATATATATATATATATATATTTTAGCATTTTAATATTTGTATTTATATAGAATTTTATTTTAATACATTTTTCTCAGAAATTACATTTGGGTTTTATTTCAAATTTAATTGGTCACTAGATTGTGACGTCAGGGGTTACTCATGTGATGCGTATGAAATCCTCAACCAATGAAGTACTTTCCTAATAAAATATTTTGTTTACAGGTGTCTGTAATGTTAATTTAAACCAACCAATGAAATTTAGCGAATGTCGTTCTCTGCTAAGACCACGCAAAACAATTTTTATAACATATGTATTAAGTTAATACTCTATATACTACTCTATGGTGCTACATCATAACTCTGTTATTAAAGGGCACTTTTTGAAGGAAAGTAGTAATGGCTGGTGATTGCCAAATAATAATACATACAACTTTGAAGCCTATCATATAGTTTATAAAAAACTTCAAAA
Source organism: Rhynchophorus ferrugineus (assembly GCF_030347505.1). Lineage (NCBI taxonomy): Eukaryota > Metazoa > Arthropoda > Insecta > Coleoptera > Curculionidae > Rhynchophorus > Rhynchophorus ferrugineus. The sequence goes on from NW_027472585.1 coordinate 42,404,702, forward strand.
TTAATTAACAGGTTTTATGAAACTCATTAATCCGAGATCGAAAGTAAAGTAAGGAATTATATTAACTCACCTTTAATCGTTGCATTTTTCCTTTCAACGATGAATGTGTACCAACATGCTGAAATAACGATGGTTTATAGTGAATCCATAACTTGGCCTTTTCTTTTTTACAGATGTCCTATAGAAACGTAACCCTATTTTATGACATGCAATGGGAATACAGGCATTACTAAAACTCACATTATTTTTCTCATAGTTGCAAATTTTCGTGTACAGAAGGTGATCCAGTAACCAGTCTACAGGTTTGTCGTTGTAAAACATTTGGAAAAAAGATATCAGCCAGGGTAACTCTGCACTTTTAAACATTTTTCCTAGAAAAAATAGAAATTTAGTATCTTACGAGTCACTTTAGACAGTTAGTTACAAACTTTGACAATACTTTTTACATATTTAATAGTTTACCTATGAATCCCAACTGACAAAAATCTAAGACAAACCATGGCTCTTTTTTAGCGGTTTTATCTAATGCAAAATTTTTCATCTCGGTTACATAACGCGGAACTGCCAATATGTCATCCTCTAATTGAACGTAAAAGGTTCCTGTGTATGTAAAAAAGACATATCAGAATTATCCTACAATAAGAACAAACACGAAAATTTACCTTTTGACTGACAATAAGACATCAGAAATGCGAAATCTAAATTCTGTTTAGAACGCCATCTTACCCGCTCCCGAGAATCACCCAACGTTATCCTTAATTTATCCAAATTAGGATAATAGGAATGAGACGGCGCTATAACTTCAATTAAACCAGATTCAACATGTATCGGATGTCTGAAACATTTGATATGATTTATCTCTTATTAGTCTCTCTTCTTAATTAACGATAAAATGTTTGACATTTTAAAGTTTTTTTTCTAATAATTTTGACATTTGAATTGCAGACGTTAATAGAGGGCTGTGAATTGACCGTCGATTAAACCAGATTAGCATTTTTTTGGCTGAAGTTTTGGGCTTTATGGTGCTCAAAAATAACTTGAAACCAGTACTTCGGTTTTGAGGCAATGTTTTTGGCGATGTAAATTTGTTCGTGGATTACTTCCCAACTGGTAAAGTAATAAACTTTGATTATTATTGTAAGATGCATGTAAACATTCAGCAAAACTCTTGGATTACAGACAAGAAAGTAGTATTGTGCATGATCAGAATAATTATTTGTTTTTGTGTATGAAAGGTTACATAACTATGACATATTATATTAAACAACTTATCAAAATTGAATACCAATTTATAAGTATACATATTATTAGAATATGCTAGAAGGCAAAATCCACGGATGTTATCCATAAATTAGACGATAGCTCGAATAAGCTGTTGTAAAACAAGTTTCAAACCGTGTTATTCTTATGAATAAATGTTATTGAACAACATACTACAAATATATTGATAAATAACCTGAATAAACAACAGACTCTTCTGCAAAAAAACACCATGAGTGAGTCATATATATTTTCTTTAAAGGTGATAATACATCACATTAACGTGTAAACACTGATATTTTAACATTATATTAATAATTAATCTTGCTCACCTTATTTCGATTTCTCTTGCCACTTGCAAAACGTATTTTAAATCAGTCTGAAAAAGTGTTAAGCATATTAGCTTTTATTAGGAGCTATAATTTGATATTTTCCTCACCTCTGCAACAAAAACCACTATCAGAGTGTCATTGGCTTCGCTTGGATTCATTCCTTCGATCAAATTTTGCAGCGTATCCATCAAATAGTTCTGTTTCTCCCTTTTGACTGTGGGAAGTCCCATCACCAATGATACTCCAGTTCGGCCTTTTGATAATAAATACGCCAACCTAAAATGGTTTATAATAATAGTATTATTACATTTAACTTTTATATATATGATGGTTAAGTTAAACTACAATTATTGAATAAACTCTTCTGACAGGATCTCTTATTATATAACTGTGATTATATTTTTAGTAAACTACTGAAGAATTATATGTAATTTTATATTTTAATATTTTCAGATAGTATTCACTGTAGAAATATTGTTTATTTTCGTTGTCCAGTATTATTATGTTTTTCTCTAAATTTTATATGACCCTGTTTTTTTAATATTCTTATACTTTATACTGTGATCTCAAGTGAATAGATATTTAAATATATAAATATATTCTTTCGTATGAATTTTTTTCTGATCAGCAAAGAGAGTATTCCACAGTGCGTGATTATTGTGATTACGTTATTAACAAAATATTGAAGAGTTAGCTAATAATGTGGCGTGATTCCCTTTATTGGAACCTTTTTCAACTACCGTTTAAAGGTTTCTTCTAATTTAAATGAGGCCACTAGTTCAGTACTTCTAAAAAAATTGCGTGTATAACTTTCTTCATTGTTCAGTTTTCACGTAACGGTGCGTAAGTTTCATAACCAGAAAAAAATGTACTACTAATTTCATGGTCTCCAGCTTTAAACATATCATAACCAACTCATAACCTTTCCCCAACTGTAAATATTTGTGTATTATTCCAGCATCTTCTTCATTATAGCAATTTTTTCGGGGTTAATGACAGTTAAAGGAAGACTAGCTGTTTCTCTATGAACCAACCGTAGCTATGAACCGTAACTAATGATGGCGTGAAATCCCCAAAAGCCAATTTCAGGCCTTTTTTCACGTTCATGTCTTGAAATCGTAGAAAATCACAATCCGAAACTTCCGATAACAGAGACGCTTATTTAATGACATCGGACAGATAAGTGACAGTACTATTTAATAAACAACCATTTGTTTCTCACGGCTAACTAGATTTTTTTTCTCGATAAATATGGCTTGACTTGACTAAATATGTTTCGCATACATAAGAACTCTGGGACAATTACCTTAAACTTAACGGGTCGTCCAGTAAATGGGGTAAAAAATAATACGAACTGGGGAACCGTAACATTACCGGTGGATTCACCCCGTTAGCTGCATTCAACCCGGACATATTTCTGACGAGCTGCTTGATGTCGGGCTTCAGATCTGCGTTGGGATTCAACGAGGTAGCGCTCGAATTCGTCTGGGACGACGAAATAACGTCCATGTATTCGGTCAATTTCTGCAGATCCTCTTGGCGTATCCTGTACACTGAATCCAAATACTGCAGTTTGATTTGGAGTTCGGCGAGTCTCTGAATCAATACTTGTTCGGAATTAACATCTGAAAATAATAAGATTATTAATTACATACACTGCCGTGACCAAAGACATTATTATTAATTTTGAATTCCTTCTGGCAGGCCACACTATCGACAAGGCATTAGACAGCCAACTATTCAACGTTCAAAATGTTCGCGTGTTGATAAAATTTTGCTCTTTGAAGGAAAAAAAATACAGTTGAAGCAAAAACTTGGCTTGATGCCGAGTTTCCGGACACTGCCCCAGGAAAATCAACCATCAAGGATTGGTATGCTAAGTTTAGGCATGGTGAAATGAGCACCGAAGCCGGTGAACGCAGTTGACGCCCAAAAGAGGTTGTTACCGACGAAAACATTTAAAAAATCCACAAAATAATTTTGAATTATCGTAAATTGAAACTGAATGAAATAGCAGACAGTACAAATAGAATAGTACATCATATCATTCACGAATATTTGAGCATGAAAAAGCTCTGTGCAAAGTGGGTGCCGCGCGAGTTCACTTTTGACCAAAAACAACGACGAGTTGATGATTCGGAGCAGTGTTTGAAGATGATCAAGCGTAATAAACGCGAGTTTTGCGTCGATATGTGACAATGGATGAAACATGGCTCCATCATTTCAATCCGAAGTCCAATTGACAGTCATCCGAGTGGACTGCACACGATGAACCCGTTCCAAAGCGTGGGAAAACGCAACAGTTGGCTGGTAACCTTGCCTTGGTATCTATATTTTGGGATGCGCATGGACTAATTTTCATTTCATTTCCTGTTCTCAGATCTCAAAAGAATGCTCACTGGGATGAAATTTTCATCGAATGAAGAGGTGATCACCGAAACTGAAGCCTATTTCGAAGTAAAGGACAAATCGTACTACAAAAATTCTATCGAAAAGTTGGAAGGTCGAATATCGAAGGAAATAAAAAACCAATTTTGCCAAAAAATGTGTTTGACTATAGTAGGCCGGGGACTTTTCAATTGACCTGTTATTTGAGTGCTAAGTTAGCAGTAACAGCAACTGGTTTTTCAATAACTATTTTTTTCAATATGATGAATTCTCAGAAGGCATTGGTTGTTTGCGATTTTTTCATCAAAAATCGAAAAATATTATACCCCAGCTCCCATATTTTCTTGATTTAGCTCTGGGGGACTACTGGTTATTCCCTAAATTCAAAAAGAAATGTTTCGAGACCATTTTATGAATGCGATATATTTAAGGGTGTGAAATAAATTTGAAAATTAAATAACCCATTTGCGTTTTATTTTAAAAGTCTAACTATTTTTTGATCACAATACTATCTATATAATATCATAATATTACATGAAGATTATATTACTTAGAAACGTTTAATTCCATAGGCATAAAGCTGTTTCTAGAATATCAATATTTACTTCAACAGATTGCACAATGTTTTGTACTGTAACATGGAATCCTATGTTATCCATCGCTGTTAACTACGAAAATCAATCAGTGCTGAACTCTTTTTGATTGACGCAACTTTTTAATGTGGTCTACAAATGTTCAATATTATTGCACATTGTCAATTATTGTTCAATATATTGATGTAAATAATGACAGTTTAAGGACCGTTTAACTCTATTAATATTGATATTTGTTCTGTATATATGCTGAGGCTATTAAGTGGTTTCTTAAATATTAGCTTCGTTTAATAGATATTCGGTGTTTTATTGTCTGAAAAAATATTTACGCTTTATTTACACTGTTACTGTAACTACAATTTTCGATATTCAAACATTATTTAAACATATTAGTAGGTGTTGGAAATGAGACTGAAATTTTATAAAAGATGGGGTTTCTGTTTTACCCCTAGCAATCTTTTTCATCTAAGACGGATGTTATTAGTTTATCTCGGTATAGTTTACTGATTACTGATTCAAAAGTGATACATATATTTGTTTACTGCCTTTTTCGTGAAAATATTTATATTTTATATATCAACTTCTATAAACGCTTTATATTTTGTTTAATATACTAACAGGTAGTGATCACTGAGGATCAGATTTGCACTAAATAGTTCAATTTCACTATCGTTTTCATCAACTTGTGACATGGTGAAAGTCCAATAGAAGTTGTTTTACTAAAAGTACTGCAACTTATAAACATAGAAAAAATAGAAATTTCACGGTATAGGTGACCTTGGGGAAATATAAAAATATGGTTTATAAACAAAACGTCATATTGTCAGACAATTTTGACACGGGTCATTTAAAGGTTATGATTACTAGGTTATGTTGACGAAGTAACCTAAGGATTGTCAAATTACCACATATGAAGTGAAATAAATCCTCTAGAAGTTCGCTGGACGTCATTGTATCGGAACAAATTTGTGTAAATGTTATAACATTATATTTCGAATAAAAAATTATCGAGTTTCACATTTAATTTATACGTGTTTTATTTTAATTAATTGTAATATAGCTAAAACAATATGTAAACATTTTATTTGTGCTATATACGTTTTAGTCTAGCCTATCCTTTAGTTTTTTTACTTCTTCCAGCTTTTGTCCTAATTAACATAATATGGAGGGAAGGAGTGATATCACCGCTTACCTCACAGGCAATTAATGTGCTAGTTGCCGTCTGTGACTATGAGAGTCTGAAAGTGAGCCAGTGAAACTAATTTTAGGTGATCAATAATAAATAGATCGCATAGACTAATGTTAAAAATATTTTGCTGCATTTTACAAAGATACATTTCAATTTCCACTTGAAGATTTTCGAAATGGTGTTCAATTCGATAGATTTAACAAGTAATGCCTAGTTGACATTAATCAAGAATCTAAAAAACTTGAAATATATGTAATCGGACCCTAAAACTAAAAAAAAATCAAATGTGTTATTCGCATTGACTTCAACTGATGCGTCTTGGTTGATATTAAAAGTAAAACGGTCGTTAAATCAGCAAAAGTATGACGATGTCATTTTGTAATATGATAAAGCTCGACCACATATTCACCAGACACATCCCGTTGTGATAATCATATCAATAATCAATATTTTTGTTGGTGTTATATATCTGTCTGGCTACATCTTTCATTATTTCAAGGATACCCAAAAATGACACAGAAAAACACTTAATCAAACAATACATGTCACTTTTCCGACGTGACATCTAAACACCAACAAAAATATGAAAAAATCCTAATAGTTGGCGATGAATTTTGAAAAACAAAATTTTTACAGTGATAAAATATTGTCTTTAGAAGGTAAAACGTAGATTCCGATTTTAAAATATTTAAAAATAATAATGTATACACCCGAAACGAAATATAATAACAAAAACCCGAATCTGAATTATCAATGTCACAGAGCTTTTTTGATAATTATGTAACCGACAAATAAATACAGCAAGAAACAAAATCATCAGAATTTTAGGAAAATATATATGTACTACCTAGTAAAATTCAATAAATTTATAATACATAATTTTGGCATGGACTACTTGTTTTTATATTTAAAAATAAAACAAACCTGTACGTTTTTCTTAACTATATGGACAGAAATAAAAGGAAATCTATTGAGAAACCACCGATTTAGTTTCATTAGTTTTAAGATACTGTTAATTGGACGTGGAATCCTTTATGCGAAACCATAAAAAGATTAATAAAAACAAGTTAAATAACAATATCATGTTCAAAACAAATGACGAAGGACCTGACATAAGTTAACAACTTGTGAACGTGAAAAAATATTCCACAAGCCATTATACTGATTAAATAATATCCTAATGCCACTAAAATGGTTAGCAATGAGCGTGTCGACACAATGTACAAATTAATGATTCAACGGTTGTTAAATATATCTTTAAATAACTCTATAATGACAATCTATTATGTACAAGATAATAATAACATAGAAATTATAACTTAGACTTCGTTAAAATAACTTAGAAATCGTTATTACATTATTTCATAAAATACCGTTAAGACAGTATATTAACATTAAGCAAATTAATACAATTATTATTAGAAGCGATGATGAACTTTAAAAATTGAGCGTCAATATTTTATTAATTAAATTCATAAGTAACAACATTTTAATAAAAAACCGGTTTACCTTATTTGATTTCATTTAGGCAAATTGTTTAAAAACCGCACTAAAATATATTTATGTACCGGAAATAAGTACCGTTATTGATTATGCACATATTGTTAAAGAAATAATATACTCATATACTCAAGAAAAAAATTATATTTATAAAATAATATTTGTACGCAATAGGGCTTGCTATAAAACTGCGTTTGATTTATCTTACATATAATGCATCTAATATAACTACACTTACCTGGTACTGAGAATAAAACGAAGAAGCAGAAAGGTGCAAATAAAGCAAACCCCAAAATTAGGAAACAGTTTCTCCTCCGAAGTGGAGAAGCGGGTAAATTTACGACCATTTCTTCTTAGTGATTTTGAGAAAAAACATTAACATAACATTATTGATCACTTCTGGTTCAATTGAAATGAAACTGTATATCACTGTAATTGTTTTACTATAGAAAAACGATAAATAGGTCACTAAGCAAAATTTATAATATTTGTACTTTGTGTTATTAATCAATTCCCCGGTATATATTTCAGTCACTTATAAAATTGAATTCCTTCAATACTGTATTTTAATGCATGTATTATAGTGGCAATTGCACCTTACATTATTAACTGTTAATTATATGAACTACATTAAAATAACCAGATGATCACTTTCTAACCTCAATAAACCTGTCATAAATAACAAATAAACAGAAAAGTGGGAGTGGAACGTTAAAAGATAACATTAGTTATCTGTCATCTTAAATCAGCTGATCAGGATATGATATCAACCATATATAATTTATATCATATTCAAGTACTATAATTATAAAATATAATGTAATAATTTATATCGTAGATAAAAAATGGTTATGATTCATGGAATTATAACTACTTTTTTAGATAAAACATATCCTATTCTCAATACTCTATCTTTATTCAGCACGTTATGGCTACGCGTCAAATAAAGAGATCGAATGTTCTACTGCCAAATCTGTTGTTATTGCACTCTAATAGCGCAGGTAAACGTCAGAGTGACATAGACAGCAAATCGAGATGAAAAGGGGGTGGAGTCTCTCGTCCTCCAAAATCTAACCAATAATTATTAAGAGGGTTATCGTGGGTGAAGAGGTCACCTTGAGACTTGAAATTTGAAGTTATTTTGAACTTGCAGTAGATTTTTGTGTACCTTTTGAAGCGATTGGGGTTTTAAAATTAAGTAAGTAGCGATAACAACACACTAGCTTTTTACTTCAATTAATTTATTTATATTAATATATTTTAAATACATCTGATTTATTTTATATTTTAAAATAATTTCCATAAATCGTTTGATAATAAAATAGTAATTTATAAGAATTGCATTTAATTGCAAATTTGCAGTAAACATGACAGAAAAGGCAGGAGCAAAATTTATCGAGCGTGGGGCTCATAAGGGCAAGGGTATTGCTGTTTTTACCAGTGGCGGTGACTCTCAGGTAAGTTTATTGTTTAGATTCTTATATATTTATACTTTGTACCCTATTACCATAAAAGGTGCATGTAATAAATAAAATCGATAAATAATTAACAGCAAAGAGGCAAATTTAGTAGGTTTCATTCATCCTCTTGTTTTCTATATTATTAATATATGTAAATATATATTTGAAATATTATTCAGATATTATTAAAAATATTTTATTATTTCTTATAGTAAAGGCCTTAATATAATGGTTGTCATATAGTTGCAAAACATTATTTCATATTAAATAAAAAATAGTACAAAGGTTATTTATAATATAATTTTGTACACTATATGCCTATTGTGAAATTGTTCTAAATATATCTGAATTCTTTTAAATCAGGAGCCAATACTTTTCAATACTGTTCAATCTGAATTGTTTATTTAATGTTTTTGTTTTAGGGTATGAACGCAGCTGTAAGAGCTGTAGTTCGTATGGGAATTTATTTAGGATGTAAAGTATATTTTATCCGAGAAGGTTACCAAGGTAAGCTATGGGATAAGTTAAGATGTAGCATAGAATCCATTCATGCAAAATATTGCTCCATATGCAATCTTACATGTAGATAGAATAATCAAGGAAATTAGGTCTTAGAAAAAATACAATCGGCAAAAATATATAAGAAATGTGATGTAATAAATATATATGTTGTGTTATAAATATACGAAAAGTCTGGTTTTAATATTAAAGGTTAATTATATCAGTAAAAAAAAATTTTACTAATTTCTATCTATCTTATATTCTGCTCTATCTATATATTGTTCATTGTTCAGTCATTGCATAATAATTCTAATTATTAGTATTATAAAATGTAGCCAGACTCTGTGCAATTTATAATTGATTTGTAAGAATTATTGTTCATTTTAAGGTATGGTTGATGGTGGAGAAAATATTATCGAAGCCAACTGGTCCTCAGTAAGCTGTATTATACACAAGGGTGGAACCATTATTGGTTCAGCTAGATGCCAAGATTTCAGGTAAGAAAAAAATTATTAAATTATTTAAATTAATTAAATCTAAAAATTAATTATATAATTCTCTTATTTAAAATATGATTATATTTATTATTAATTATATAAGATATGATCCATTTTTATTTAAATTTACTTAAAAATTTGTAAATTTATCGTAATATCAACTGTGAAAAAATAGCGCGATGTTATGGGATTTAATTTACCTTGGGAAAAATGCAGTCGAAATAGAATTTAATAAATATTTCCGTTAGTCATACCAAAAATTGTTTACGCTGCGTATAGTTTTCCTTTGTATTCACGTACGTGTTCTAGATAACGTTAAAATTATGATAATTAAATATAGGCGTTTTTTCATGTCATTAGTAATTGTTCTTGTTGACCCTCTTAACTTCTGACACCTGATCTAATGTATCGAAAATTGTTCATGAGGTTATTACCTGTATTGGATGAAATTGATATTAATATAAGCTTAATTGTTTAATGTACATGTGAAGTTCTAGCTTGCATTCTGCCATAATCCTCTTTTCTGTCATTTTTCAGAACTTTCTTGATATTTGTACAAATATAATGACAGATTATTGACAGAGTGATATTGATTTTGAGTCTGATTAATTATTTTTCTTATCTATGCATTTCAAAATCATTTATTATTCAAGCCATGTGTTGATAAAATGATGTCAGTCTTGATGTTGTTAATTTATTATCCATCACTATCAATCAGGCCAAGGCTCAAGTGCACTGGATTCGCGAGAACATTGGAATTGTACACTTCTTGTAATATGTGGATGATTTCTGTACAAGAGAATTATTTTGTATCTGTTACTTACTATTTTGCAGTAATCTTTATTCAGGTTTTAGCTAACCATTGTATTTTGTACATCAATTCTTTTAGTATATATTTTCCTTTTATCCTTTTTTCAAGATCTTTTTTAAGATATTCAGATGTTTTTGCGATGTTGCTGCGTTTAGCCTTGACTTTTAATTTATTTTAGCTTTTAAATATTACAACATTCTAATGCAATGAAAATAATGAAACAAAAATGTTATAGAATATCATTTATTTTAACTACTTTGCTACTTTGGATAGACTATATTTTAAAATTGTTGAAATCTAACTCGACAGCTGGAACTTCATCAAGTGTTTGATAAACCTTGATATGAATGAATAAAAGAAACAGTCTAAATTAGTATTTTTTCAGAGAACGACAGGGTCGTCTAAAAGCCGCTAAGAATCTGGTTGAAAGGGGCATTACAAACTTAGTGGTTATTGGTGGTGATGGTTCACTGACTGGTGCTGACCTGTTTCGACAGGAATGGTCTTCTCTGTTGGACGAACTCTTGCAAACCCAACAAATCACCAAAGAACAACGGGAAAAATACAAGTCTCTCCAAATTGCTGGATTGGTCGGGTCAATTGACAATGATTTCTGTGGTACTGATATGACCATTGGTACTGACAGCGCCCTACACAGGTAGATTATCAATTTTAAATATCCGGATATTAACTGTGAAATTTTCGCTTTCATTACAGGATTATCGAAGCTATTGATGCCATTGTTTCAACCGCTTATTCTCACCAGCGCACATTTATTATGGAGGTGATGGGCCGGCATTGTGGGTAAGACGGCGCTATCGTAATTTATATGTCGTAAATGTCCACAGTACTATTTTTAAAATGATTTTTTGATCGCATAAACACTAATTTCTATGTAGGTATCTCGCAATCGTAGCTGCTTTAACTTGCGAAGCGGACTACGTCTTCGTGCCGGAAGCTCCTCCGTCTGAAGATTGGCAAAACAAATTATGCGCTAAATTAGAACAGGTTAATAGGCTTCAAAGACAAGTGCACGATTGTCATATGGGTTTTCGTTTTGTCCCGATTTGTTTCGAAATATTAAGAAAAATATTAGATATTAGCCATTACATTTCTAATATTTTTCATGGTATTACCTAAAGTATACTCGATTAATAGGTACTCATCCAAACTAACACATAAAAGAACAGTCTGAATGACATGGGGAGCATGACGACAAACGACGATTTAATATGCATTACATGATAATATTCATCATATTCTTATCAAGTTACATTGGAAAACATCACCACAATATCAGTTAATTAATTTATCGAGTCCTAGCTATGAAAATTACGATAATTTTTCTATTACTGTGTGCGATTAACGATTGTCTTAAAATATCTAATAACTATTCAACCAATTCCAGTTATCTGGCGCTCGTAGCCGCCCTAACTAGTGAGGCCGATTACGTTTTCATTCCTGAAGATCCTGCTGAGACTGATTGGCCTCAGAAGCTTTGCAAAAAGCTAATGCAGGTATTTTATGAACATATTCTAAATTATTTTAGTCATATTGTATATATCGGTACTGTTAGATAAGTACACTTTTAGTAATGAACATATCTCCAAGAACAAACATAGGTGGATATTTGATTCTCGCTTTATAAATAGGTTGATATTTGCTGACAATTCGAGATAAAGTTATTAAGAGTAGCCGCTAACCTTGCAGCTGTATCATAATCATTAGGATTTATCATTTCATTCAGAATATTCTTATCAGGATTTTATAACTAACTAATTTCATAGTACATTATTTTTTCAATTATACCAACTTCTTCATTGTTATCTTGAATTATTTCTATATTAATTTAATGTATAATTGAATTAAAATAATGCGAGGTTTTGTGCAACACGTGATTATAGTTGTACAACTTTGATTCCGTCGTTTTCCTAAAAATATGTTCCAACTTATATATTACGCGATTCATGCTGATAAGTTTTTGCTTCAAGAGCGACGATTTATATACAACGGCAACAAAAATAAAAAAAAAAGTTGCAGGCCCAAAATAAGTCAAACCATCATGTTTTGACTGACCAGTACTTATGCTCTTATGAAGATGCAAAGAACTAGATTAATTTCGTGGATAACTCAAAAGAGAACCACTTTTTAATTGTTAAAAGAAAAGACACTTCCCAGAAATAGCACGATAATTTGGATCATAAATGGATAAACAGTTCTGGGAATGAAAAAGCGGTGGAAACAAGGTTGTTGGCCTATTAATCTTAACAAAACTATGAAAAAATGTGTTTTTATTTTGTTTTAATTGCATGTAGAGTGAATCCGTTGTTTTTTTAGTAATTTTATTATTGGGTTTAATAAGATTTTTCGTTTGATATCAACATGATTATTTACTAATACCCATTATAATACGCTAAAAATAGAATATACATTTCCAAATCGACGTCGGGTTTATTTTTAAAAAGGATCATATATTTTAGGAGCGTAACGTAGGGCAAAGGTTGAATATCATAATCGTGGCCGAAGGAGCTATCGACAGAAACGGACAACCCATTACAGCTGAGCAGATAAAAAAGGTTGTTGTAGATAATCTCCATCAAGACACGAGGATCACCGTATTGGGTCATGTACAAAGAGGTGGAAACCCTTCAGCTTTCGACAGAATTTTGGTAATATTGGATGATCGTTACTTGAAAAGTATTTTTATGACCGTGATGTTATCAGGGGTCCCGTATGGGTGCTGAAGCCGTGATGGCTTTAATGGAAGCAAACGAGGACAGCGAGCCTTGCGTGATATCCCTGGACGGAAACCAGGCTGTCCGTCTGCCGCTTATGGAGTGCGTCAAACAAACCAAAGCCGTCGCTCAGGTATAAAGAATGCGCTCTTATGAATTGACGAAATCCAACCTTGTGCGTTTTATTTCAGGCTATGGCGGATAAAGAGTGGGAGAAGGCTGTCCAGTTGCGAGGAAAATCATTTATGAGGAATTTGGAAACGTACAAACTTTTGACCCGATTGAAGCCCCCAAAGAGCGCATTCGATGAGCAAGGCCATGGAAAGGTAAATTATTGTCATACTTTCTTTCAATGTTTTAAAACACCTTTGAGAATATGAAAAATAAAAGCTGGTTACCTAAAAACAATAAATATATTAACTGAGAATTCATTTTGAGGGTTGATTACATTAATTCAATGTATATTTAGCAACATCATGTGGTATCAGAACAAGTTATGGTAGAGATGTAATGTATGGCGAATAAGGCAGGTGGGGTAGATCTTATTTATACATTTCCATAGAGGTTTTACAACATATGATTGAGTGTTGTCATATTGCGATATACCATTGTTGTGTTTCTCCCCAGTTATATTTCAAAGTTGAGTACAAATGTATCAATTGCAATCTTCCATCAACACTTTGTTCTGATTGTACTTCCAATTTTCCACCTACAAAACTCTTCAGCTGATTAAGAATTTCTTTTTTAACTCTTAAGAAATAAGTTGAATCTTAGTAATGAAGTTTGACATGAATGTTTACTATGTTTCTATCTTCATTTTTTACTGTTGTTGATAAATCTGTCAATATTTTAAGAAAGGAAGTATATGCAATAGGCAATACGTATTTTTCTTTAAATCATTATGAATTGCAATAATATATAAAAGAAAAATTAAAAGAGAGAAAAAAAGTGTAATGATGCTTTCCAATAACATTTGATTTTTATCAAGTTTTAATAATTCTTTATTTACCTATTTTTGATGTATATTAATACTATACAATATTTTTTCCCACTATGACAGCACTGTTTAACAGACATTTGTCAAACGCGGTAGTAGTGTCAATGTCAAAAACAGCACGCACTTCAAAGATGAAACAATAGATCGCCAAATCTATTTTGCAACCATTCTGCACCTCTCAAAATGAATTCCTAGACGTAATAAATAATATGTTATTGATAAATTTAACCAAACTAACAAGGTTAATAATTTTTTTAGAAGTTTAACTATACTAATAAAGATAATAATTATTGTTGATAAATTTAACATGTACCAATAGGTAATAAAGTTATAATTTTTAATAAACATTTCCAAGTAATATTAATGGGTAATTACTATTTTTAACGAGGATATTATCTGGATGGCATATATGTAAACATCTATTTATAAAATGCAGTTTTATTTATATCGTATAGAGTTTTAGCGTTTTATAACTTCTAACACCAATCCAATTTTACTTTTGTTTTTAATATATTTCATTTTCGTTTCGTCGTTATTTAAATACATAATTTGAATTAAAATCGATTTATTTGGTACTGCTACATTGCAATACTAAAAATGAGGCATTGAATTAATATGAGCTTTATTAACATTTTATTGCTTCATTACTATTAAGGGGAACAAATTGGAAAAGGTAGATTATTAACGTAAACACTTTTCCCATTTCCATTTAGTAGTTTTAAGATTTAGTTGAATGTTTCAAGGAATCTACGACGCAATAGTAATGGCGTTTAAGCTTTTTTATAAATGCTCTTTTATTATTAGTTTGCTGATTTATTTTTGTTTTAACACTATGAAAAATGCAAACTTTGTATCCAAAATAGGGTCTGTAATTTAAAGTTACTGTATATATTGTAATTGGTATTGTAATTTTGGATGCTTTTTGCTTTGTCACGTGTAATCTGTAATGTGGTATTATATCAATTTATTCGTATATAATATTGTGATTTTTGTTGTGATGAATGATTTTTATATATAGTTTTATTTTATTGATATAATATTGATTTATTGCCATTCGGTATTTGCTATTAAATTTTAAACGAAATTTTTTATTACATATATCCTGTTTTTTTATGAATTAAAGATCTTTATTAGTTATTTCGTTGAAAATTTAATACTTCTTTAATTAAATTTGATCTACGTATGTAAAATATGTTGAAAATACTAACAATTTCTTGTATTTTTGGTTGTTATATAGAGAGATACCCTGTGGGGTTCGGTGAGTACATTTTGTAACTGCTACTATAGAAGAAATTTTTTCATAGCTTTTCTCGCTTTTCTTTCTCTATTTTAGACAGTATAGATTTTAGAGAGCACATTAAATGTATAGTAAGTAGATTACTATAAATGCAATCAGATATTTTTAAAATTTTTTCCAAAACATACACAATCTATGTTCACACGAGTTTGCTAATAGTAGTTACAATAATATGTACATACTTTTTATGATTTATTTTTTTGTTTCGCCGGGTAAGTATTTAGTATATTAAATGTGCGAAAAACTAATCCACGTTTTTACTGTTCAAAAATAATATATCCCAGTAAAAAGACGACTATAATAAAATTTACAACTTGAATTAATCATATCATCTTTTGACTGCTGACATGTTCTATTGTCAATAGTTGTTTCACTATAACTTTTAAATCGAATGGCATACTGTCAAGAGATGTTGGCATGTGTCATTTGGCGCTTAGTAGGTGGCGTCATCTATGCGTCAACTGATGTGTTATGTATTTGTCATATTTTTAACAAATGTTAGGCAACACCTTACCTTAAAAAGAAAGCAATTAAATGAAGATTATCGGAGAATTATCCTCATATTTGCTCCTCATTATAATTTTTATTTTTTTCTCAGAAGGGTTTATTTAAAATGGTATAAGAGGTTGATATATTATCAAAATATGCAGCATGTTTTGTTCTACCATTTACAATTCATAGATACTCTTCTAGAATTAAGCTTCTATTAATTTTTTAAGGTTTTTACCAACCTATATTGAAATTTACAGACTGTCCTTTTTCTTTAACTGAGGTAAAACGAGAGAGAAAACCCCGTTAAAAACGCAGAGAAAAAGGAATTTTTACAAACTGTATCTAGCAGTATATTCGACGTCATCTATTACGTGCATTCGCCCTTTTATTGGAAGGACTATATTATCTGTTTTTTTTATATAGAATGATTATTTTGTGATTTCGATTTTCCTATTAGGATTTTTTGAGGACAAGGAGTCAATTCATTAACAGGTTATCATGTATATAAAAGCACCATTTCTAAAATATGATTAATTAAGAGAAATTTGCCTCAATAAAATACAGTTTAAAAAACGTGAATTGTTTTTGGCGCTCCTAATATCGTGAATATTTCAATTTTGGTTGTTTAGCATTATTCTATAGCTTAATCTATATGTCGATCATTACTATACGAACATATAATGTATGTATCTTATTTTGTCACTGTCACGCATGCCTTTTTTTATTACTTCAGTACATACATTAGCTATTTGTGACACCGCTTTGAAATTACAGTGCATTTTGTTTTAGCATTTATGGAATATTATCATGGGTTTAGTCGTATGTTTAATCCTTATACGAAGCATTTAAACCTACATTAGATAGCGTTTGAAACGGGATAAAAAAGTATTACTAGCTTCGTTTCTTAAATATATGACTAAATACCTGAAATATTTTTATATTCAATTTTTTGCATTATTATTTACGAATTTAATTTTCATGTAGGAGGGGTATACCATGGCAGTGATGCATATTGGTGCACCAGCTTGTGGTATGAACGCCGCTGTTCGATCTTTCGTGCGAAACTGCATATACAGAGGAGACACTGTTCTTGGAATTCACGATGGTATTGAGGGTCTTATCGCTGGCAATATTAAACAAATGGGTAAGTACCGAAAACGTTAACATACGTTACTTGGCAAATAATTTTGGATTTGGTGCATGCGTACGTTGGTAATTTGCATATTCGTACTACCAGCTGAAAGAAGTCTCCAGTCAATACATCAAATACTTTTTACTAAACAATAATTTATTTATCTATATTCTTATATAAAAATGTGTTATCTTTTCCTTGTTTGTTCCACCCTTCCACCTTCAGAGAAGTAGCTATTAGATCATTAGGGTGTTGTTAATTGTTTTATGTTTTGTTTATTTGATCCAGATCAATTCTTATTAGCAAATTGTATCTTTTCGAAGTATTACTCTCCACTATTCTTGCATCCTGGCAAGATCCACTCTAATTTATTCTTTTATTCCAATTTCTCTTTCTAGTTACACCTCACCGATGGAATTGAAATTAAATCATTATTAAAATATATCGTAATTAAAATAAATGTCTAATTATTATCGGTTTCTACTGTTTCTGCTGCTATTCTTGATGGACAGAACTCATTAATGTATTGTAACGTTTTGAAATCTGCCTTTTCGTGGTGGTTTTCTGCCAAAATTTGCCTATGTTGATACCTATTTGATGCCGTTGAAAATGATTTGTTATAAATTTGGCATCCAATATTCCCACTATAAATAAAACTGATGCTGTTTGGATTTTATAACTTTTAAATATTTAACCTTTCATTCTTTTCTTCCATATTTTAAAACCAATGAGTAAAACAACCAATAATAACATAACAATTTAATTATCACTCCTATAGAATTATTATTGCAGCACAAAATCTAAATACTTTTTTTTAACGTACCGCCATTAAAAAAATAAGACATAGTTTATTATTTTCTATGGTTTATCCCATGCAATATAGTACGCTTGCCCCAAATACGAAATTATTTGCCAAGTAATATATGCTGAATAGTTTAGTAGTCCTACGAAAGGCACTGATGGATATTCTTGCATTGAAAAGGTTGGTCTGACGTAACTGGCTGGGTTGGTCATGGCGGTGCTTATCTGGGTACCAAACGTACCCTCCCGGGAAACCGCATGGGTCTGATCGCGTCACGCTTAGAGGAATTTGGGGTTCAAGCTTTGTTGATTATCGGAGGTTTCGAGGTACACTGAAGAATAATCAGCTTCTTTCTAACCGAGCCAATAAAATTTGATTCTTTCGTAGGCTTTCCAAGCTGCCCTACAATTCACCGAACACAGAGACGAGCACCACGCCTTCCGTATCCCCATGATGGTCATCCCCAGCACCATCTCAAACAACGTTCCCGGAACTGAATTTTCGCTGGGTTGCGATACCGCTCTGAACGAAATCACCGAAATTTGCGACAGGATCAGGCAGTCCGCTCAAGGAACGAAGAGGAGAGTGTTCGTCATTGAAACTATGGGTGGATATTGTGGGTGAGTTTATTATTGACTGTGTAAAAAACTAGTCATTGCTTTAAAATGTTTAAAACAACTTTCATTCAATAAACATTGTTACAATGTTCAATTACCAATGTTCCACAAGTAGTGAACCTCCGCAATAATAAGCACTTTGGTCCTTCGGAATGAAAAACATATTAATCTCGGTTTTGGTTTTCACAAATTAAATTAATTTTAATCATATGGCGAATGCGATATAACTATGTTTTAATAAGACTTTAAAAAAACGTGTTATTGGAGGAGCAAAACACCAGATTACACCAGCTAAATGCATTTCTTATTTTACATATTTCAGTTACTCAGTTTCATCAGATTTGTAAACTTGCGTAGCACACCTCACATAACGTTGATGCTTCCATGTTTGTTTCTTCTATGGTATAAGAAATTTCATAATAAAGTATGCTTTAAATTCTACCGAGATAGATATAATCAAGTTCAACCAAACCTAAGAAGTGATTCGTAATAAATTGATAGAAAAATTTAAATTAAAAAACGTGATTTGTGTGACTTTCACTCGCTTATTATTAACATTTTAAACCACTACGTATAATTTTTCCAATAAAACAGCCAATCTATGTCATTAAAATTTATAATGCAACGTTGCCGCACCTAATTTAAGTTTTCGCTTATTTTGACACTGATAACAAAATACTAATGTAAATAAAATAATGAAATAGCGTTATAAAACATTATTTATTTTAACATTATAGTAAAGGACTTAAAACTACGGCTAATTAAACAACCACAGTAGTTTATAGGTTAAAGTTGTTTTATTATAACATTTACATATGAGAACGGTGTCGACCAGTACCACACAAGTCGAATTATATAGACCGATTTGGTTACATGTTTTTGGACGCGTCAGACTTCATTCTGTCTCTTTTTAACTAGAGTAATGCTAGTTATTAAAGTGAGAAAGAAAAATGCTTCGACTTTAAAAGGGATTTTACGTTTTTTTAAACTGACTTTAGCAATACACTCGATGGTGTTGATGAGATGCATTGGCTGTTTTGTCGGAAGAACTATATATTGTTTGTTATCTTAATTGTTAATGTTCTTCAGATACTTAGCTACCCTCTCAGGTTTGGCTGGTGGTGCAGACGCCGCCTATATCTACGAGGAGAAGTTTACCATCAAAGATTTACAACAGGACGTGTATCATATGGCAACGAAAATGTCTGAGGGAGTCCAGCGAGGTTTGATTTTAAGAAACGAGAAAGCCTCTGACAATTATAACACTGAATTCATCTATCGTTTGTATTCGGAGGAAGGTAAAGGACTATTTAGCGCCAGAATGAACGTGTTAGGTAAGTCTTGTACGATGTAGGAGGGTAGGTTGTTCAATAAGTTTAATGTTTGATCAGAGATGGCGCCATTAGGCTCGTTGTTATTGTGGGTATCTGCTGTGGACACACTTTACTCATTTGTTCTCTTATTTAACTTAAGTGAGAATCAGGAACACTCAGTATTAGTTATTACTTACAAGAATTTTATGGTTGATATAAGGATAAATTAATTTATGGCCAAGTTTAAGCAGGATGAAAAAAATAGTTTCTTAGGTCTTTGGATTTACAAGAAAAAAATTCACCAAGCTGAAAAAAAAACGAAGAAATATGTATATAGATACCAATGTACGACGTATTTTCATAAATTAGATCTGTTGATAGAATCTGTTTGAGGTCATGAAATCGTATTTTCTTTATCAAGCGACTAAGCTTATTGAACGACCTAGCATTGAATATTATTTACATGTATCGCCTATATTAATGATTATCATGAACAGGGCATATGCAGCAGGGAGGCTCTCCCACACCATTTGACCGTAATCTAGGTACTAAGATGGCGGCCAAAGCCGTTGACTGGATGGTGTGCCAACTTAAAAACAACACAGATCACGACGGAAAAATTAGTTGTACGGATCCCAACACCGCTTGCCTGCTGGGCATCGTCAAGCGTCAATACAAGTGTTCTAGTTTGCAATCGTTGAAAGATCAAACCAACTTCGAGTAAGTACCGCTTTTTCTATATGAATAAAAATTTCCAATACTCTTTTATATATATTTGAAATTCCATTAGTCATTCGATAGTTTGATTGGTTATTGTGGCGTCAGTTTATTGATGAACACATTATTGGTAGTTGGCAGATTTATTAATTAATCTTGAGATAGTCACATGGCTTCTTGTTTTGTTTTTGCTTTTTTAGCTTCGCCACTCTTGTGTTAGAATCGTGTCACACCATTTCGCTTATTCACTTGTATATATATTTATATCAATTTTTTTAATTTGCACCAATTATTATTTTGCATTTTTCAAATACTATTGGATATCAACAATCATTCTAATAACAATCAACAATTTTCTAGTAATTCAGGGAATATGAACGCAACAAAAACATACGTTATTATAATTAGTGTCTCTTGCAAGACCATGAGAACAGTTAAGATCAGGAATTAATTCTTATCAGTTATATATGTCGAACCAATATAAATGTTATGGAGCTCAAAGTTAATAAGAACCAGAATATTATAACATGATCTATTCAAAGTAGCAGTGAACTTATGTCATCTCAATTTATGATACCAAAACGGTGTAATGTTGCTGCATTTAATGTTGACATAGAGGCGTAAGCTGTTTCTGACTGACTGTTTCTTTGGCCTCGGCATTTTCAACCAGAGTAATCACAAATATTAAGCAGCGATTTGAAATTTATCGAAACAAGCAAAGCGCCAAAACAACGTTTGCCGGTTTATAACCTCTTATTTGAAGAATAGAAGAATTTTTGGAGTTTTGAAGAATTTTGAGAACCGAAGGATTTTTCAGACTGATTTGGTTACGTGTTCGAATGTATCAGACAGCATTGCATCTCTTTTTAATTAGAGTAAAATGAGAAGGAAAATATTGTCTGGTATTAAAACGAATTTACAAATTGCAATAGGCAATACGTTATACATCTTGATGACGTGAGCTCACTGCTACTTTGGATAAACTATATATAAAACCTGGCTCAAATGCTCGTGGAACTTGCAGTTCAATTACGGTTTTTTAGTTTTCGACAGATAAAAAAAATTGCGGATGATTGGCGCTATTGACCTAGCAATCCAGTGGAATAGATATTTATATTTGGGGGAATGAACAAGAAATGACGTGCCATGGGCTGGTAAAACAGAAACTATCTTCTTTCTTTACAGTGGATCATGCGTATTAAAGGTTTTGGACATCAACTAAGCTGACCAGGCAGGTGTCTTTTCATTATCACTTACTTAGATCACTGCAGAATGGCTTAGTTGATATTTTGAATTGCTATATCATTCAAAAATGGGTAGATCAATGAATAGTCTCAAAGCCAGTATAATTTTATCAACACGGTATATCAACGGGACCAAAAAATGGGGAAAATATTTTGATTGAACCAAACTTTTACCAATTCTTCTCAGCGCAAAACTGATAACAATTAATTCCTGGTTTTAATAAAATAGTTGCTCAACATTTTTTTTTACTGACTTATTGAACCAAAATAATAAAACCTAGAATAGTTCTATTGGAATAATCTCAATAAGCATGGCCGAACAAGAAAGCGAAAGTACGAAATCATAGGATGTGTCTGAAAAATGATTGTTCTTACAGACAACGCATACCGAAAGAACAATGGTGGTTAAAATTGAGACCACTGCTACGTATCTTGGCCAAGCATGATTCAACTTACGAAGAAGAGGGAATGTATATGTCTATTGAGGACCGACTCGTCGATGTAACTATATAATCGAATGAAGCAACCTTTTTACATGTGCCCATAATACCACCGCTTCGATAATAAGAAACAAATATATCTGTAAGGTGATATTAAATTCATTTTTGATTAGCGTTAGGTCACGTACAGAATTAGTGTAAATTCTGCTACACTTAATATAGAAACTTAATCCTTAATATCTACTTAAAATGTTGCTACATATTAATTTAATGTTGCCTTAAGGAAATATTAAGCGAAACAATTTTAAAGTCTCTTGACTAATAGGTAATTTTAGGAACAAAACACATTTTAGACAATGAGAGATTAAGGGTAAATAGTTGTGATTATATAAATTATTTTTATCTATTATCTATTTTAACGTCTTCTTTTTACTAAAAAATATTATATATTTTAGTTACCGAAATATGTATTGATCTGATTTTTCTTTAAGCATCTATTTATTTGTATTGTCCAGTCTTTTGTGACTTATTAATTTATTGGATTATTTACAAGTGTATTGATCGAACTAGGAAGTACAAAGAAGGCATTGTCGAATGTAATTATTGAAAATACATTGTGAACTAGAAAAACTGACGAATATTGTGTTTTTTTTGTTTTCATCCCACACACATCAACATCGTACATCGGGAACCCGCATGCTTGATTCATAGCTTTTACTCTAACAGCTTTTGCCGATTGTTTTTTTGTTAATATCTTTTTGGGGTAAGTATTTTTTTAGATATATTTTTTTCGTTTTATACGTTTTTTGTTGTGAATATTTCATTGTTTTGTCCAAGCATTTGTGTACACTAATGAACTGAAGAATGTACAGTTTGTCATTTATTTTATAACTAATTAATGAATGGATAACTATATATGTTATATACAAGATGTCTCAAAAGAAAGTTTATATTTCTCTGGTTTACTGGAGATTTTCTTTTGAGACGCATTGTATTAAATATGATACTGCAGTTCCAGATAGGAATAGTACCCTTAAAATGCAGCATGATATTCAAATTAAATGTCTTTTTAAGTGGTTATGTGGGTTTTGAAGAATAAAAACATTTATTTCCCTAATTTTTAAAATAAACATTAAGGATTAGAATTAAAATAAAAATATAGTCTTAAATTGAACCAGTTCAATAATAACTGTTTCATGATATAAACTGAAAGTAAATTAATGATTTCAGTGTAGAATATATGTATAGAAGTACATACATAGCATTTGGTGCAATATTTTATAAAATTTAAATCAAATGCAATTAATTAATCTTGCTTCTTGAAACATGTCAAATAAGTCTTTGTAGTAGTGGTCAGTATAACTCATGATATGAAATAAAAAAATCATTGATTGCTTGATTAAAAAAAATCGAATATTTGGCAGAGTTGTGTTTTCCTCTTCTTTATTTTAAATAGTTTTACACTTGTGCTTCAAAACATTGTTACAGAAACAAATGATAGAGGACTAACACCTCTTTAGTTCAAAGACAGTGCTTTTGAAAAACAAATAGTTAAATCTTTTCTCGAATTTCATATACGATTTGTTATTAGAATATTTAATTTTTTTGTGAAGTGTTTAGAGAAATTACCACTTTATTGTTTTATTGTTTAAGTCCTCAGTGTTGCTTGTTTTGGATTACATTTAAAGTATTTCTTTGCTTTTTTAAATTCCCTCTTTTTTTCATTGTTTCGGTTTTCTTTCATTTCATGCTGAATTGCGGATATGTCTGTGAATGCAAGTCTTTATTATTTTTTTGTTTTGAAATATTTCAAGTTTTTCATATAACTGTCTATGTTTATCTTTTACAAAGGTGGCCTTGACATAATCATGATAAGGTTTATATAATTTTTGTCATAAAAACAAGTAGACCTTTATAGAAACCTATATAACCCCTTAAACAATATATTTAACTACAAACTGGGCAACTTGATTTTGTGTTATGAAATAAAAACAAAAATTTCGATTCAATTTAAACGAAGAGTTAAGTTGCTCAATTGTCCCGCATACCAACTAGACAAAATTCAAGTTTCTGTTGATGTTTTTAGGCATAGGATTCCGAAAGAGCAGTGGTGGTTGAAACTGCGACCGTTACTTCGTATTCTGTCGAAACACGATTCTACCTACGAGGAAGAAGGCATGTATATGTCCATTGAGGACCGTACCATACATGATTCGGTCATCTAAAAATATATTTAGAAAATCTAAACTCGTTTGACGCTCCTCGGGCAGGAGTTGTTAATAGCGTGATAACTTGAAATAATACATAGGGTCTTTTATTTATATTGACGCAATGGCAAATAATATATCATCAAGCAATCATGCTATAACTGAAAAATTTAGTAGACAGTATTTTAAGGCAAAAACTATGTTTTTAAGCTTCTAAAAACACTAAATAAGAAATATATTTCAATGTTATCTAGTCAAAATTATAAATTTAGTTATAGGATGCTGAAACTAATATATAAATGTTACGACTTAACAAAGATCATAGTTCGGAAAATATTAGAATACTTGTTTTATTTTCCTTCCCGTTAGTTGAACAGATTGTTCAATAAGTTTTGTCGTTTCATAATATTATGCATAAAAATTAGTTTTAAAGGATTTTTTAATTTGAAGCTTTAACGTGAAAATCGATGCATGTATTTTATTCAAAGTGTTGTTCATCGGTAGCTGCTACTTTTGCCCCCTCTTTTAGACAATTTTTGGTTTCCATCTCGAAAGAACGATGTATTTTTTGAATGTATCGACGAATGGACCCATGTTTTGGGTACCTTCATAAGAATGAGCGCCGCTCAGACAGATCGCTCAGACTCATTTGTCGAAACAAGTAGTAATCAAAAGGAGCAAGGTCTGGAGAATACGGCGGGAGGGGTAGCACTTCCTATTTTAATGTTACCAAGTATTAAGCTCGGTTGCAGTAATCTTCACACATTATTCGATGACCTTCGACCTTCATTTTCTACAAATTGAAGTAAACATCTCTATAAAAAAAGATAATGTATCTCTAGCAATAGGATTTTAACATGAATTTTGTGCCCCACTTAACACTATATCTCTAGAATAGTACTAATTTACTGAAGAGAATTAGTACATGTTCGAGGACCTAAAACATCTACCCTAACTCCCTTTGACTACTGGCTAATTATTATGTATTTATTCTCATCGAAAGACGAAACCTATTGAACAACCTAGTAAAATACAGATTTTCCAAGGGCAAATCTAAGCTACCAAAGCCGTAGTTTCATAGTTTGATTCGTTTGTAGCTAACACAGAGTTTTGGGACCTGTCCAGTTTGAAACACAGGGAGCGAAAGAGGAGCTACCTGGAGCCGGAGCTAAGGCCGGAGTTCACTTGGGTTTCGGAGGAAAGAAAGGCCCTTTACGACCAGGTCATTAAAAATCTTTTTAAAAATTTCAAAAACCCGTGACTGATACCGTCAAAATATTTATTATGGATTTAAATAAATTGTCTGAATGGTAGTTTTGCTTTTTGCCCTTTTCGATATAAGGAGAGTTGCACAGTCTATCCGGTAAAAAAGCCATTGCACGTCATCAAAATTTGTGATGTCAGCACGTCGCAATGTTGCCGCATTAACTTGGAATTTTGTTTTCAACTTTTGCCGGTTTATAACCTATAATAACAGTGTCGAGCAGTCCCAAAAATCGAGTTTTATAGACTAATTCGGTTACATGTTCGGACGTAACTACGATTAAAAGAGAAGGAATAATCCGCTGCGAGTTTAAAATTAATTTTACATATTTACAAATTGAATTTGGCAGCATATTCGACATTAGTTATGATGTGCATTGGCAGTTTTATTGGAAGGACTACATTTAATCTACTACCGCGGTCAAAAATGAAATATAATAATGATTTATTGATTTTTCCAAATTTATTTGGTTTTTTTTTTCAAAATAATCTCTGCATTTTTGTTAACGCTTTTTTTTCAGGATTTAGAACAGTTGTTGAACTCCACTCTCCTCAAAAATCTTCTGGAAGTGTTTTTTTTAAGTTTAGGGATTAACCAGAAATCTAATGGAGCTAAATCAGTGGAATAGTACGGTTGTAGACGGATATGCTATGCAGTAGTGTCAATTAGCTTTCTGTTCTTCTCGATATAATAAAAATTCCTAAATAAAGGTCCTTTAACCTACTACCGTGATCAAAAAATAGTAAGACTTGAAATAAAACTTTAATTCATTGATTTTTCCAAATTTATTTCGTTTTATTTTTTTAAATATCTCCATATTTTTGTTGACGCTTTTTTTTCAGTCTTTTGAAAAGTTGTTGAACTCCGGTTTTCTCAACGATGTTCTAGGAGCGTTTTTTTAAATTCAGGGAATAACCAGTAATCTAAGTGAGCTAAATCAATGGAATAGGACGGCTGTAGATTGATATGCTATGCATCAGCATAATTTTGCGTTTTGTTAAAAAACAGTAAGACTTGAAATAAAACGTGAATTTATTGATTTTTCCAAATTTATTTCGTTTTCTTTTCAAAATAATTTTCTTTAGACATACTGTATTTGTCGACGTCTATAGTCTTTTGGAGAGTTGTTGAGTTGCAGTCTCTCCAATGCTGTTTTTTAAGTTTAGGGGAGAAATAGAAATATGATGGAGCTAAATCAGTGGAATAGGATGGTTATAAGTTGATATGCTATGCTGCAGTATAGAGGAGTTAAACCAAAAGTTATAGGCCCATTCTTCGATCACATTAGTATATTTCTCTTGCAATTTAAGGATAACACTCAGTGTAGTAAGTTTAACTAAAAATATTTCATGTTTCTTGTATTATTAACATAACAAAACAACAGAGATTAAAGAAACAGTCAAGTAATTGTTACAAGTAACAAATACCTGTATCTAAATTGTTTGGAATTAGAACGTAACAGATACATATCGTACTAATTTAATTTTAAAATTTCGAAGATAACCATACGCTGTATAATTTAAAGATAATAATAACGCATGCAGACTTTGTTTGGTCTTTATAAGCTTCGAAAAATGTTACTATCGACCAATTTCCTTAACAAAAAAAAACACTTAAAATGTGTAGCACTTATTTTTATTGCTATCTGTTAAGCGTATGGTTCATTACCGTTTGTAGCTCGTACAAAATAATATGGGATAACGAAATCGAGGTGGATCTGAACGACATAGATCCGGAATTGAGAGCGGAAGAAAGACGTATTCCCAACTGGTTTTTGATATATCCAGGTATGTGAAGGATTTGTGTATGCACTTGTACAAAAGGTATTTACTAATGTCATCAATTGATTGTTATCAGTGTTTTTAATTTTTATTGGATGAAATTTTAATATTACAAGGCAACCATGGTCTACTGTGAAGTGACCGGAATGCACTAAAATTTAAATTACCATGTTGCCAGTTCTTGAAAATTATATGTTTGTTTCAAAAATATATTAGGCCTATAAATTAGTTATAAAGAATTGTTTTTTTTAATTCGATTCTTTATCATGAAAAATTGGTACAATGTATTTTCTTCAAAATATTGTCCATCGATAGCCGCTGCCTTTTCCCATCTTTCAGTCAATTTACGGATTCTATCTCGAAAAAACTATGTATATTCATAAGAAGTGAAGCACTGCTCAGACAATTCCCGAGTCATTTGTCGGCACAGGTGGGGTAGCATTTCCCATTTTAATGTTTCGAAGTATGTATTCATCGGTTTTGCAACACGTGGTCGAGCGTTATCATACTGAAGAACAACGTGATCGACCCAAACGAGCAATCTCCATTCATGGTTTTATCGAGTAATGCCTTCACATTGTCGTCTTCAAATTTTTTTGGCTGTTAAAAACGGTCTTTGTTTTCGGTGTCAAAATTAACATTTTTAAAACGTCGAAAGCAGTATTCACATGTTCAAATCGATAGAGCATGGTTTCCATAAACTTCACACATAATATGATGATCTGCAACCGCCTTTTTTTTTAAATGAGGTTAGAATGGTAAAATTCCTGAAATTTTTTTACTAATTCAAACATTTTCAGTAAAATGAGAATATTTTTTGTTGTTAGTTTGGTACATTTGTACCCTATGCGATTTAATACACAGTAACACCATCTGTTGAAAATCCTTTAAAATTAATTTATAGGCCTGATAATATACATAGAATATATTTTCCTGGACTCAAAAATTAACCTACATCAACTAAAACATCCCTTTAGATTAGTAGTAGAGTAGTCACTGCTATAGTGATATTGCTCCCTTGTATCACAACTGTCGAATTTAGTGTCAGTTATGTTATAGAATTATAACCTCTTATCTCTTTCGTTTACGTGTTCGAACTAATAAAACAGCATTGTATCTCTTTTTAAATAGAATAAAATGAGCAAATTGAATTAAACATCTTGATGACGTATCTACAAAAAACTTTGAACAGACTATAGCGTCAAAACAATGTCTGCGGTTTATAATCCCTAATTATTATAACTAAAGTTTTGAAGAATTTTCCAGACATTTGACAACATGGCTTACCAGAACCAACCCAAATTGAAATAGTTCTGACACATTAGACATGTCTGATGTATGTTTTGTCTCTTTTTAACTAAGATAAAATGATAAGGAAAACCTCCGAGTTTATTAAAACGAATTTTCCATTTTTACAAGCAGTAATTGGCAACATATCGAGGTCATTTTTGACGTAAGTTGGCGATTTTATTGGACGGTTTCTATGTACAACGTAACGTTCGAAGTATCAACGAGTTTCCAACAAACTTTTAGAGGTGTTGCTGTTCAGATCTGTTGACGTAATATCATATATAGACCTGCCAATAAAACAGCCAACCAGCAACAAGCTTTCGTTTGTTTTAACTTTGAAAAGAAAATATTAATATAAACAAAATAGTTATATAATATTTTAACATTACAGGACATCAATGCATATTTATTGAAATACTTAAACTGTAGTTAATTAAACAGCCTCAATAGTTTGTAGGTTAGAGTTATTTTATTATATTTACATTGACATATGACAACAGTGTCGACCAGTACTAATACAAATGGAATTTTATAGACAGAATTGGTTAAAGGTTTAGAAGTATCAGATTTCGTTCTGTCTCTTTTTAACTAGAGTAATGATAATTAATAAAATGAAAAAGAAAAATTATCCTAGTTTAAAAGGGATTTTACGTTTTTATAAACTGAATTTGGCAATAAGTTTGACGGTGTTGATGATGTGCATTGGCTGTTTTATTGGAAGTACAATACTAGACAATTTACTGCGACAGATACTTTATGTTTTGTGATTCATATGTTAACAGGAACAAAATGGTGTGGCGCTGGTAATATCGCAAATAATAATACCGATTTAGGAAAGCAAAGGGATACCGATAAATGCTGTCGAACGCACGACATGTGCGGTGATATTATAGAAGGACACCAGACAAAATACAATTTAACTAATCCGTCGTTCTATACCAGGTACCTTGCACGTGAAATATTAACGAAAGCGCTCCGTAATTATATGTAATTTTTAGGTTAATTTGCGATTGCGATGAAGAGTTTTACAGATGCCTGAAATCGGTAAACACGAAAACGTCTAATCAGGTCGGACATCTTTATTTTACCGTGCTGGGAACGCAATGTTATAAGTACGATTATCCGATCAAACAATGTATAAAATATACTGCTTTTCCGTAAGTATCATCGCACAGGAAGGTTAATTCATCTCAGTTATTTCAAAATACGTGTTTTAGACGCCGGAAGTGTGTAAAATATGAACTGGATACCTCCAAACCAAAACAGTGGCAGTGGTTTGACGTCAAAAACTTTTAATGTAACAGTGAATTTTATTGGTATTTTACGACTCAATATTATCTACTGTAATTACAAGTTAATATGTCAATCTTGTTTTTTTTTTCGCTACCTATAACCAATACTTAAATAAATTACATTATGAAGAATACCTTGATATTTAGAAAGACGTACAATACATAAATGTTAAAACATGATGTAATTCTATGTGTTAGACGAAATTTGTAATAAATACTTTACAAATGTTGTTAGAACGAGGAATTAATTCTCATCAGTGCCATCTGTTGGTCATTATTTATGGTATGTAATGTCAAGTTTGATAGTTTAGACATTTGTCTGTCGTCAGTGACATTTCAGCAATCTTATGAATAAATATAAACATTAGCATAAAGCTACATTTCCTTGCAATTTTAATGTAGTGGCTAACAGTGAAGGTTCATAGTCGGAATTCGGTAAACTTTTTCCGTTTTCGCCTGATTTTCGACGTTGCCATTTACAGGAAATAGAACTACAGTGACCATTTTGGGTTTGACTCTGGCACTGATGAGAGGTCTGTGTTGTAGTAATTTTGTCGTTTATGGTTTATTTGTTCTTGTACTGTTGATATTTTGATTATAAATAGTAGGTAGTAATAGATAAATCACCGATTGGTGAATATTGCCAAGAAAGTGTCGATAACACTTCTAATCTGAAGAGACATATGAGTATATTGCATCTAAGTGTGTATCTATTCAATTTTTTGTTTCTCAAACTTCAAACTGTTTCTCATATTACATTAAAAAAAATAAAAAAAATCATTTGAGTCTCCACAAAAATATTAGGTTAATTTGTGAATACAAAATAATTGATTATATTTACATTATATTCTTCAAACATATGTGTAATTTGCAAGAACTGGCAACGTTGCCAATTCAATCATGAATTAGATCCTTGTCGATTTGAAGACATTCATTTCTGAGGTCCAACACTTAGAATCTTATTATACACGATGTAAGTGATGCATTTTTTGTCAATGATTAAATGAAATAGGGCCCAAAAGTTTGAAAACGATAGACTGTATGTGTTGTTGGCTATAAACCATAAAACTGAAGTCGGAAAACATTTGTGTGTCTCAGGAAAGAACCAAAAGGGTGGGAAATTACTACCATACGACATTATTATATTCTTCAAATATACGTATAATTTGTAAGTACTGGCAACGTTGCAAATTCAAATCCAATCAAGAATTAGATTGTTGTCGATTTGATGACATTCATTGCTGAGGTCCAACACTTGTAGATATTTATTATTCAATATGTAAGAGATGTATTTTATGTCAATGATTGAATGAAATAGGACCAAAAAGTTTGAAAACTATAAACTGTAAGCGTTGTTGGCTATAAAAGATAAAACTGGAGTACGAAAATATTTGTGTGTCTCAGGAAAGAACCAAAAGGGTGGGAAATTACTACCATACGACATTATTATATTCTTCAAATATACGTATAATTTGTAAGTACTGGCAACGTTGCAAATTCAAATCCAATCAAGAATTAGATTATTGTCGATTTGAAGACATTCACTGCTGAGGTGCAACACTTGTAGACATTTATTATTCAATATGTAAGTGATGTATTTTAGGTCAATGATTGAATGAAATAGGACCAAAAAGATTGAAAACTAAACTGTAAGCGTTGTTGGCTATAAAAGATAAAACTGGAGTACGAAAATATTTGTGTGTCTCAGGAAAGAACCAAAAGGGTGGGAAATTACTACCATACGACATTATTATATTCTTCAAATATACGTATAATTTGTAAGTACTGGCAACGTTGCAAATTCGATTTGAAGACATTCATTGCTGAGGTCCAACACTTGTAGACATTTATTATTCAATATGTAAGTGATGTATTTTATGTCAATGATTGAATGAAATAGGACCAAAAAGTTTGAAAACTATAAACTGTAAGCGTTGTTGGCTATAAACCATAAAACTAAAGTCGGAAAACATTTGTGTGTCTCAGGAAAGAACCAAAAGGCTGTGAAATGATTATATAAAATTGGTTAAAAATACTGTCTTAACAAAAAGAGCAAGTATTTTGAGCAATGAAGAATTCTTATACCCATTTTGTAGGCTTAATATTACATCAATTTTGTTAACTTATTTTATATAATAATACTGATATGTAGTTGATTTTTAATTACATAATTTAGGCGTTTCATGGGAAATTAAAACCTCAATAAGCGATCAAATATTAAGCGGACTCAGAATTTCGAGAAAAAAAACATGTTTTGGTTAAACATAAATCAGCATATAAACGTTTTAACCGATTTCATCGCGTCAAGCGAAATAATTGAATTTGTTATTACCGACCGTGTGTCTTTCGTAGGCTTCTAAATAACGAAAACGTAAGCCCACTTATGAAAGAAGCTGTTGGCTCATGCAACCGCTCGACTGTTACGTTGGCTTAGGTAACAGACTAACCGTAAATGCTCGGTTCTTATGCAATCTCCGATTTGGGTCACGGTCAATACTGAACATAGACGAAAATCGTTCTTGTATTACTTTGCCATTTCAATTTTTTTTGTTCGCTAAAATCTAGTTTTGTCTTCCAGCGTTTGGATAATTTTTTAGATATTTTTTAACGGTTAATAGTGTTAAGTTCTTTTACCGAACAATCAATTTCTAATCATTGTCTTAGGTGTTGTTGTATAGGAACTGATTCTGAGTGTTTTTTTTTAACAAAGACTCTTCGTCTTCAGATATTTCTAGCAATACCATTTTCTTTTAAGTTACTCATTTGAGCTCATTATTTAGTTATGCTGGAAAAATCGCATTTTGCAGACCTAATTGCTAAAATGTTTTAAACTATTTATAAAAATCAGATGTCCAGTTTGGACCCTCGACATCACCATTCATCAATCGACTAAGTGCACAGAGTATCAGCGGTTGTAAAGGTATTTGAAGAAAATAAATACTGCCAGCACTAAAAATGTCGCATGAATGATCATTCTCAAGACTTTAACTTATTTCGGCTGGACTTGCCCAGGCTAGTGTCTTTTGACAACTCTTTTATCTGCTCTACAAAGGTGATATCCTAACAACAATAGAAACAGTACTTGGAACATTTGCAGACAAAACAGTTCTCATGGAAAAAATATATCACACTTAATGCGGTAGAAAAAGTACAAGTGATAGTCAACAAGATCTACAAATGGACTAGACACTGGAAAATACAGCTTTATAACTTCAAATCTGTCCATGATAATTTTTCGTTACGGTAAAATGGCAAAAATATATTTATATCACTTGACGGATATCCGATTCTTCAAGCAGAATCAGCTAAATATCTTGGCATCCATCTCGATGATAGGTAAAATTAGAAACATCATGTTAGACAAAAACAGAGCAGGTTAGACTCAAAATCAAGCAACTGTTGGTTGGGAGATACTCTCAACTTAACCTAAAATCAAAGAGGTTCGTTTATCAGTCAATCATAAAGCGAATTTGGACTTATGGGGTGCAAATATGGGGTTGCAATAAAACATCAAACCAACTAATCTCCCAACGCTGCCAAAATAATGTTCTACGATTAATTACTAATACTTATCGTTACGTAACCAACGAAGAGCTGCACGGTAACCTCGAAATCAAATGGATTTACGAAGTGATCAAAGATTTTGCATTAAAACATGAAATAAGGTGGACTTAATACCAAACCACACCAACTTGTATAGTCTATAAACGTTACCTTTAATTTTATTTTTTTTAGCTTAAGTAGTTTAGTTCTATTTTAATTTGGGTAATACAAACTGATGTATTAATCCCGTACTAGTCTTGCTTGTGTATCAATGCAAGTACAACTGAGAATATTTAACGTAAGATGTAATTAATAAAAAAAGAGCAGAAGATACATATTTAAAAGCGCAAGAATCACAGATAATTATACACATTATCTGTTATATTGATTTTACAACAAATTATTTTGGTTTTCCCTAATAAATATCTTTAAAATTGCATATATCTAGTAATGCTTAATTGAATGAGTCTATACTATACCACGTTTGAAAGATAACAGTTCGTAGAATACTCTAGATATCAAAGTGGCGTCAATTATTTACTCAATAAAAAGTTACTGCGTGGTGAAAATAGAGGCCCCGAAAGGATATTATCATGATAGCTTGCTAAAAAAGCTTTAGAAAAATTGAACAAATAATAAAGAAGAGTGACATTTTATAACTGGCGATAGTCCAAGTCATGTATTAGCCCAAGAGAATAATACATATCGATACTGAAGTGAAATAATCATGGCAATCAAGCTAGCTGTGGATATGGTGAGATGAGCAAGGTGTAGATCTGTGTTTCTGCAGATCTCTACCGGAGTTAATTAAACCAATTGAATGACGTAGTGTTACGTAAAAGACCAAAAAGTCCTCTTCTTGCATGACAACACTTGGCCACCCTTTGCGAAAGTTGTGAAGGATACACTGTGGTAGCTCGTTGAATGAGAACTGCTGTCACACTAAATGTACTCACCAGACAAAGCGCCTTCTGATTACTATTCAAATCGATGCAGGAGGCCATTGAAAATAGATCGATGATTTAATTGGTTCGAATAAATACATATTTAAGGTGAAAAAAACATGATCATAATTCATGAAAGCACTTTTGGCACTAAAGAAATGGCAACATTAAAGAAAATCATTGAATACTATAGCATATATTTATTAATTGATATTGATCAAAATAACATAACTTTTGATATAAATCCGATGAAATTTGTTCCATAATTATATTATATTTTTAAATAACTATTATTGAGCCCCAACTATTATTACAGTACAAACATTTTCTTTTCTTTATTACAGTTCATTACATCTAAAGACTAAGATAATTTCGAGAAAAAAGATTAGTTAAATAATATTTATATAAAAGTAAGTACGAATTAAGTCAAATACTCAATAATATAAGGATATTTAACTAAATCTATTAATAAAGCCATAGACGATTATTACTTATTCATGAACATACATTACGCAACAGTAAATTGTATAATCCCAAATATCTATTTATATTTAAACCGTGTTGTGGACATAATAGGATTACAAAACTAGTGCAAACATGGACACATTAAATAAGAGACCACCTAATAAAGGTATATCAACATCGTTACCTTTGTTAATTGAAATTAGATTCAGCCAGAAAAATATAAAACTTTAAACGCTAAATATCCTTAATACTGATCAGTACAAGAGTCACAGTACAAAAAAAAACAAGCCAAATATCACTCTGTTTTTTTGTTATATATTAATATATTTATATTATAATATTGTTATAAGTTGTAAAACAACAAAAGATTAGACGGTGCTATCATTGAAGTAACTTACTTCGAATTACATAAAACTAATGTTTATATAATAATTTAGTCATATATAACCGTATATAATTGAATAGAGAATACTCGCAATCATTGCGTTACATTATCGATTCTAAAGTAATAATTTGTTTAATTTTAATAAAATTTTATAAAATCACGGATATAAGTGCATTAATTAATGAAAAACATATTTGATAAATTAATAAGTTTCTTATATATAGTGTCAATGATTCAGAAATAAAATAATTAAACGTATAAGTCAAAATGCTGTCACTGTCAAAACGTGACAGTGACATTTAAAACAAACTGACATTGAAAAAAAGGCATTTTCGGTATTTTTCATTAATCAGAACCAGTTCTGAACGAATAAAAATTATATGGATACAGTGGCGATATTAAGTACCGCCGTACAATAACCGTTAAATTTACTGAAACTGTCTAGCTCGGTTCAACGCCGATTATGTGATCGCAATGCGCGAACTGTTTTATTCGGTAATCAACAGTTCGCGTCGAACCACTGTGCGATAAAGTTGGAGGTGATTAGTTACCAGTTTAGATTAATATCGAGTTTGGCGCATCCCTCAAGCTGGTGTGCATAGCTTACTGTGATTTAATGTGGAACCCTATTATTTAGTAAGTTGTCTTGTATTTTACGTCATCGTACAATTTAATTTGTTTTATTCGTCATTGGTGGTTTTATGTCATCCATTTATTTTCTTATAGTTAAAAATTGGTTCATAAATATTGTTTTATTAGAGTTGTTTTATTCATAAATTGTACTTCAGTCATATGATATAATTTATTGTAAAAATTTGTATTTTATTAATTTATTGCGAGTTTTTACGAGAATCTTTGATATAATTTATGCTCTATGTTAATTTATACGCTTTCTGTTTTTTTAACGGTGATCCATTTTTCAATTAATCACTTTATGCACTATTATCGATAATTAATTTTTATATAACCTTCAAAATGTTTACATATATGTCTACAATCCACGAAATTGCATGGAACATTTAACATTCATTTAAATAATTAAAATATATTTTTTACTTTTATTAATTTTATATTTTAACTTTATTATAATTAATATATTTACAACGTAACCACATCTCATTCAAATTAGTTCTGTCCGTTTTCAAAAGGTGGCTCTGGCTGTTAATTATTATGTTCCTTCGTGACAGTTGATCGGTGGTTTCAGAGAGGTTAGGCATCTGTCAGTAAGTTTACTATGACAATACCCCAGCTGATAAAGTGTGTAAGACGGAGTTTTGACATTTCAAACAGTTCTTGTTTGATAGTTGCTTTCAATTTATTTTTGAACTAGTATAACAAAACCTCAATTTTTTTATGATATATATTCTTTTAAGTAATGTGAAATCTCCATATGAATTTATTTAAAAAAATACTATTTCACTATTCGTTATATAGCCGATCTAATAAAACAACAATGAATTATATGTGACATAGAATATAATACCAGCAGCAGATTTTTCGTTCTTCTTTTATCTTAGTTCATATATTCATATATGAATATATATATATATATATATATATATATATATATATATATATATATATGAATATATGAATATATGAATATATGAATATATATATATATATATATATATATATATATATATATATATATATATATATATATATATATATATATATATGAATATATGAATATATGAATATATGAATATATATATATATATATATATATATATATATATATATATATATATATATAAATACAAAAATAATGAAATAAAAATAATAATAATAACAAGTAGACAGAAAAGGCATACAAACATGACTCTATTTCATTGTTACCTTTACTATAATCTTCAAATAAGTTCTGTGTCCATATTATTTAACATAAAAATATATGTTTTGTTCCACAACAATCTACAAAATTAGTGCTAACAAATGATATTTTACTAATAATTCATACCTTATACACTTATTTTCGCATTATCTGCCGCTAATTTTGGCTATGAAATAATTATATTACCACAACAAACTGTAAATACAAAATTAACCTAAGAATGACTTCTAATCACAATTGCGGTAAACGACAAGGCGTATATAGAAAAGGACGCGTAGTTGTCAATTATCTCTGGCTAGATTAAAACAAGTGCGTATGTGCAGTTCTAGCCAATCAAAACTTGTAACAGGTCAATCGAAAAGTCCACGGCCTCACATAGATGGCGCTACTAGAATTAAATCCATTTGTTTTAGTTAGCCTTAACCTTCAACGCCTGTATAAATTTGACAGCTATCGGATCGTTAGTTTGTGAATTATAGCATTTTGTGTGAAACAACTCTTGTTATTGTGAAAAATATCACTTTTTGAAGGGAAAAAATACAGTTGAAGCAAAAACTTGGCTTGATGCCGAGTTTCCGGACACTGTCCCAAGAAAATCAACGTTCAAAGATTGGTATGCTAAGTTTAGACGTGATGAAATGAGCACCTAAGACGGTGAACGCAGTGAACGCCCAAAAAAGTTTGTTACCGACGAAAACATTAAAAAAATCCACAAAATGATTTTGAATGACCGTAAATTGAAACTGAATGAAATAGCAGACACTCTAAAGATATCAACTGAACGTGTACATCATATCATTCACGAATATTTGGGTATGAGAAAGCTTTGAGCAAAGTAGGTGCCGCGCGAGCTCACTTTTGACCAAAAACAACGACGAGTTGATGATTCGGAGCAGTGTTTGAAGATGATCAAGCGTAATAAACCCCGTCGATATGTGACAATGGATGAAACATGGCTCCATCATTTCACTCCGAGGTCCAATCGACAGTCATCCGAGTGGACTGCACATGATGAACCCGCTCCAAAGCGTGGGAAAACGCAACAGACGGCTGGCAAAGTTATGGCGTCTGTATTTTGGGATGCGCATGGAATAATTTTCATTGACTACCTTGAAAAAGGAAGGACCATCAATAGCGACTATTACATATCGTTACTGGACCGTTTGACGGACGAAATCGGCGAAAAACGGCCGCATTTGAAGGGAAAGAAAGTGCTGCTTCACTAAAACAAATTGATTTTTTACCCGTTCAAAAATCCATGAATTGGACTTCGAATTGCTTCTTTATTCACCATATTCTCTAGATCTGGCCCTCTCTAGATATATACTCTTGATATCAGTAGAATAAAATGACATGTACCAACTTTCCGGTATATTCGTTGTATTCATGTACGTTCTAATTCAAAATATCAACTGTTAAAAATATTTCTTTACTATTATTTCAGACGAACAATCCCATTAATGGATCAAGAATATCAGAAAAGCCTAGACTGCAGCAACACCGAAAATATTGCACCCCAAAAGCAGAAAAGACGTGCGGAACGTGTACGAATCAGGCCGTATCAGAAGAAGAGCCAGGCGAGGCAGATCGCCTTCAATTGTGTCAGTGACGATGAGTTCGGTGTCTTGTTAAGATGTTCCGCGTGTGCGAACGTTTTGGAGTGTCCAGTAACCGTACAATGTGGCCATACCGTCTGTTCGGGATGCCTAGTTGACAGTTTGAGGCAGTGCCCCAGATGCCTGGTCACTTGGACGGAACCTACCCCGAATGTTAACGTATTAGTCAAGAGAATCGTGGAAAGATGGCGCGAGAGAAACAAGACAACCAAAACAGGTAAAAGACACTTTCATAAGCTATTTCACCAGTTCTTAAAATTTTAATTTGAAATTAATTGTACTCCTATAGTCTACGGCAATACCAATAGTCTATAATACTTATATAATACTTATTTATATTATCTACCAATAAAACAGACGATATACGTCATCAATACCATCGAACTTTCTTTCTAAGAACTCAATAAATAATTTGGTAGCAAATCATAATCCATAAGTAACATTCACTCATTCATCATTTTCTTTCTCTCAATCTTTCCATTTTTGCGATAAAAAAAATGTTCAGTTGGTTGTTTTCTACAGATACAAGTATGTTAATTCTGCATGTCTATTTTTCTTTGATTTATATGTCAGACTAATTTTTTTATATTCTATCAGTGTAAATTATTGTAGGATTTATTGCCGGATCAAATAATTATTATTACAAACAACTTTATAAAAAACGCTTTTTTCATTCTCAAACTTGATTCAACCCCAGTGAGCATTCAAAGTCAAATAATTTTTATGAAATCTTTTATACATGCACTCATTTTATTGTTTGTGTATCGCCAAATAACTAAATTTTTGTATAGTTAAATTAACAACAATAAAAAGTTGAACGAATCACTCAATGTGTGCGCCATCTAGGAATAAACTCAAATGATTCTCTAGATATACCTTTAAAATACTGACACTACGTTATATTTAAAATATTAGTAACACTCATTTATCACTAATTATGATATTAATAATGCTTGTGTGCTATGACGTCAGTTGGGTGCAATTATAAACTATTACATATTCTAATATAATTATAATAAACATTAAATAATGATTATAATTATGCAAAACTCCTTGTAAAATGGAAACTCCTTGTAATTAGAATAATTACCATTTTAGATAGAATTCGAAATTATTATAAACAAATTCGGTTATGTTGGAAGTATGATTATATGCAGAGTCATTGATATGGTTATGGTTATGTAAGAATAATAATAATAATATGAATAAAAATTATAATTTATTCATATTATTCATCAAATATAAGTCATTTTAACATTGTAGTACATCTAAAAACTACAGTTAATTACACAGTCACAATAGTTTATAGGTTAGAGCCTCTTATCACTATTGCTTTCAAGAATTCTGCATACGTCTGATAACCGGACGACTTTGACAGGTTCATTCGTTTACGTGTTCGAACTAATCAGACAGCATTGTGTCTCTTTTTAACTAGAATAAAATGAAAAGGAAAATATTGTCTGATTCTAAAACGAAACACAAAAAAACCTTGAATGGACTATAGTTATCTGACACTATTTAGTAGGGTATTAAATTTGTAGATATCAATGTTAATGTTCTTAATGGCGACTAAAAAATATGATGTGTAAGCATGTGCATTTGATAAGAATATGTAAGAAATAGGTACTGATACTTTGGCAAATAATATTGTACGAGTTTGGAGTACGCAAAATCCATGAAGGCTACAAGATAGCACATAGGTGAATATCAGCACATAGAAATGCAAAGGAAATACATCAATAATATGTGAATATACATAATTGAATATACGATTAAACCATATTTAACACCAATTTTGTTTTGTTTGTTTTTAGTTTTTATTAATGTTTTCAATATTTTCGTTTTCACTTTTCTTTTTTTTACTTTACTTTTCGGAATATTTGGGAGAATGTTACTGTACATTTCCTGAGGATAAACTCACTTCCGTATGTTCCCTTTATCCGAAACTTGATAACGAATAATCAGGAACTGAACTGTCAATTATTTATTCAAGAAATTATTGCAGAACACTAATTGGTGCACCACCTCTTCTACAATATTTAATAGCAAACAATCTAGGAGACACGTTGATTAAGAATAGACAGTTACTAGAAACACTAAAACGCATCAAAACCTTTCTCAGAAATTCACTGGCCGAAGATCGTTTAACAGCTCTTCTCCAACTATCGAAAAAGAGTATCTCCAAAATAGACAATTTTAATGACAAAGTGATTGCTACATTTGCGTACAGAAAAGAACGTAGGATGGCCTGAATTTATAATGAAATATTTTTAACAAAAAAATTAAACCGATTTCATAAAATAAGGAACTCATTAAAAATTAAAACAAAAATCAATCTTAGATTTTTAACACAAAAAAACGTTTTAAAATAAAATATGTATCTAATAATAGTTGTAATAACTAAATAAAAATAAACAAAAACCTTTTTTAACTTATCTACTACACATACTTTATATTCTACTATATACATACAATTTAGCTTAATACCTACCTAAACCTATTTATCTATTTGCAATTTTATTTTAACTACTACCAACTAATCACTTTGAACTCGGTACGAGAAACAAATAAGATTTGTTTTGTTCGTAATTTAATTTTTTGTATATGTCACAAAATTATATTATTATTATTGTATTGTTTGGGCTCAACACCCCTTCCTTTCCATCATATCCTGGCTTGGTTTCAATGGGACCACCTCGGAAGTGCACCCTTTCGAATAAAAAAAAATTTTGAAAATCGGCCTATAATTGATGGAGAAATCGGCGAACATACATTAAAAAAAATACAGTCGAACATAAAACCTCCTCCTTTTTTGAGGTCGGTTAAGAAATACATAAGTTTCTAAAAATAGAACCACCACTGATACTCTATGATGTTGATTTGATGTTTGGTTATGTTGAATATAGGGCGTATTCTTCCGATTTCGATCCTTCTCTAGGGGTGTCGGCCACCGATAAAAATATCGATATTTTGATATATCGATATATCGAGGAAAAAAATATATCGATATTTTTTGAATATATATATCGGTATTTTTAATAAACTCTTATAATTAAGTGCCAAAATATACTAAACCTTTAACATGAAGTATCAATTTAAACGGTTTAATAAAATTGTTAAATGGTTCTTTATAATCCGTAAGAAATATATTTAATTTTTTTTATATATTGAAAAATACCGAATACATCGATATTTTTTGGGTATCCCTATCTCCTTTTGATTTTTGTCCGTTGACACATCTCAAAAGATCACGCATTGATTTATTTTTTTTATATATTATTTAATTATTACATTGTTACTAGTCGTTTTAGTCTAACCTACAATTTGTCTTTATGGTAACTGAAATCTAGGTATATAACTAGGAGGACCCATCGGCCCTATCTCAGTCTCCGGTGAAATAATATTTATACATGTTATTGCTGTATTTTTTATTATATGCACCTCATTACACAACACTACACAAGATCAGATGGTTTGATTCTTTTGAGTCTGTGTAATATTCTGGTGGTATCCAAAACCTGCAATACTTCAATATTCTCATGAGAATGGAGTTTTTCCTCATGCCCCCTTGCAATTCTCTTGATTTCTTGACTGACTGTGGGTATCTGAAGGTCTCGATGTAGGTAATCAGTCCTATAGTATTTGGGTGTGTCCACAAAACCCTCAGGACTTTGTTCTGAAAAAATTGTATTTTATTTATGTTACTCTTTGTAGAATATCCCCATAATTCAACCCCGTATGTCCATATAAGTTTCAGTATTTGCTGATATAATAGCAATTTATTATGTACTGATAACTGTGATTTTCTTCCAATTATCCATTACATTTTCCTATATTTCAATACCAGTTCTTTTCTTTTCTTCTTTATATGTTCCTTCCAGCGAATTTTTGCATCA
The DNA here is from genome assembly GCF_030347505.1 of Rhynchophorus ferrugineus. Classification (NCBI taxonomy): domain Eukaryota; kingdom Metazoa; phylum Arthropoda; class Insecta; order Coleoptera; family Curculionidae; genus Rhynchophorus; species Rhynchophorus ferrugineus. The sequence continues at coordinate 42,447,539 of NW_027472585.1, forward strand.
AGATTCATTCCGAGATATTTAGCGTTGTTGCTTTATGGAATGATAGTGTTATTTAATGTTATTGGTGCTTGTACGGTCTGTTTATAGGTGAACTGCACATGTACAGATTTACTTTCATTAATTCTTATTTTCCAAGCTTGTGTCCAATTATTTATATTGTCACTTGCCTGTTGTAATTTTCGTGAGGCTTCTTCACTATTGTCTCCGACAGCTATAATCGCAGTATGATCAGTAAATGTAACCATCGTAATATTCTCCATTTGTGGTATATCACAAGTGTAGAGTAGAGTGTAGATAAGCATTGGTCCCAGTACACCTCCTTGTGGTACACCTGCTTTAGCTTCTTTTAATGTAGAGTAAGCGTCTTCTTGTTTGACTGTAAACATTCTGGTTGTAATGTACAATTTTAATAGTTGGGTGTGTTGTTTTGGTAACATTTTCTGTAGTTTATGAACAAGACCTTCATGCCAAACCTTATCGAAGGCTTGTGCTACATCTAAGAATATAACTGAGCATACTTTTTTACTTTCGTAGGCTTTTTCAATAACATATGTTATTTTGTGGACCTGATCAATTGTTGAATGCTTGTTAATAAACCCATGGTGTTGGAATGGTGTGGTGTGTTGGAATTAGGTTTTTTCTCTCTATGATTCGCGTTGATTGAAACGACAATTTTCTTATCGAATAGAAAATTTAATAATCAACCCGGTATATACTGAAAACTATCTAATATTGATTTAAAAAAAAACCAATTCGAAATGAAGAACTACATAAACCAACGGAGTCGCATAATTTCCTGTAGATCGGGCACAAGGTTAACTATGAAAGTAGATTTAAATTTTATTCATATTTACCCAAGTTATTCAATATAATTGTTATTTATGCAATACCCTTTATCATGCATTTTTTACAACTTTTAGTATAGTTACGAATCCGACATGTGTTTGCATAATTCCTATTAAACAGTTATTGTTGTTCTACTACGGTTATGTAACGTCATTTTCGCAATTGTTTCTTGAAGTATTATCGTGATACAAATAAAATTGACAAGGTGACTCAACTGATTGAGTAAAATTCACTTCTATAGGCGGGTTATGTAACTTAATTTGTAGTCCGTATGGGAGATGTTTCGAGAAAATTGTTATTTTTATGTGCATATGCATACTCGATGACCTGAATTTGTAATAAAATCGTATTGTTTTGGTGGGATATTGGTAAATTAGATGAGAGTTCGTAATTTTTAGAGTGTAGGGTTCGAATATAATCGCTGTTTTTGTTAATATTGCTGAAATTAACAGATCAAGATTTGATTTTAACTTATTGAAATGATTTGGTTAAAATGCTTAATTATACTTAATCATTTTTTCTTTTTGCAAAGATTTAGTAAAAAAATAGAAATATAGTGTATTCGAAATAATTTCAGTTTATAAATACCTTATAATATCAGACAATATATTCTTTGTCATTTTATTCTAGTTAAAAAGGGACACAATGCTGTTTGATGTGCCCGAACATGTAACTGAATCAGCTTAAACATGTCGTTCATTTGTCAAATATCCGCAAAATTCTTCCAATAAAGATATATAATAGAGTTCGTAATTTTTAGAGTGTAGGGTTGGAATATATCCACTGGTTTTGTCAATATTACTAAAACTACATCTATATTTACACCTCAAGATATCATTTTTAAATCAGTTTCCAAAATTCCTCTTAAACTGCGTGCAGAAATATGTAACTGGGAACCACGTCTTTGAATTGATGGTTCTGGAGATTCTGCAACACTATCGTGCACCACAGCCACATTTTCAGCGTTCTCATCCGTTGTTTTCCAGAACGAGACCTGTCTGCTGTCGTATCGTACTGCCGAAAATTCGCAAGAAAACGATAAATTGTGGTTTTGTGAGGCACTGGACGAATAGGAAATTTCCGTTGAGTGGCAATAATGACACGATTATTTTCAATAAATATAATATAATCCATAATAACATTTGGACGGATCAAAATGGTAGCGGGACTTTTGCCCCATTTGTTATATTAAAAAACATTTTGGACATTTTTTAATGGAATTTTTAAACTCAAAATAATGAGTTTGAAAGCCATACTGTTTCTAATATTTTGTTTTGTTGATTTCAGTGCAACATTAATTAATTCAACATTTTATTTACCAACTTATAGAAATATTTTATTTAGAAATCGGTATTATTTCGATAACTTGTAGAGACTGAAACTGGAAAATTGTGAAATAATATGTTTATAAATAGAGTAAAAGTATTTGTTACATATTGCTAAATTGCATTCAATACACTTTATTGGTTTAGTACAAATTTAGTAAATGTTTCTTCATTTAATTAGACACAAATAAAGTTTCTTGATTTTTAATTAATTTTGAATAAAATAATTCGGTCAAACTTGTATTATTCTGTATTTTTATTGATGAAAATTAAACAAATTATTTTAGTAATGACCATCAGGTATCAGAAAGAAAAATATCGATATATGTTTAGGTTAATTGATTTGAATTTTAAAAGTTTTATAATTTTCTTGCTAAGAGATAATTTTTTCTTATTAATACTAGATTCCGCGAAAGATTGATATACTGATATGAAAGGCTTGCTTTCCTAATTTACTAAAAGTATAGTTTTTAATCATTGATAGACATCCTTGCGCTACCCCTGGTATTGTTTCTTTCATTATTGGGTAAGCATCTTCTTGTTTAATTCTAAACATCCTGGCTAAGATAAAAGATTTAGAGTTCGATGTATTACTTTGGTAACATTTTAAGTAGTTTATAAAGGAGTTCCTTATGTAAAACTTTATCGAAAGCTTGTGCTACGTCCAAGAATATAGCTAAATAAACTCGTAGACTTTTCAAATAACGTTTGTGCATTTGCAAGCGTTAGATTTTTATGTATGATTGGTGTTAACGCTTTTAACAGAAAATTTTGAGGTAGTTTGAGTAAATATTAAAATATATAATACTAAATAATACATAAATATTATAATATTAAAAAATATTAAATTATTTAAATTGTAATGTTAATTATAACCAAAATAATATACGAAAACATACCAAAAAGCTATACTTTAAAAACGGCAACAAAAATTAAAATGTATGATGAAGAGACAGCTTAAAGATCTATTAACAATGTAATATAACAATGATGACTTACTATCTTGTCTATAAAAATCAGTCTCAATTTGTTGGTCTACGAATTGTATTATTTTATTTTGTATTAATGCATTTTTTAAAACATATTTGTTGGAGAATTAATTTTTCTGACTCCATGCGTAGAGCCAAATTCCATCTATCTCGGTTAAGTAGCCTTAACCCAAAATATTAATTATAAGTATCTTAACCAATATACGTTTTTTAAATAAATGAATCTGTTCAAAATAATTCAGTTTTTAATTGATAGCACTTTAGGAACAACTTTTTAAAGGGCAACAAAATTTGACTCTATACATATTCAATGTCTTTGCACTAAAACTTTTCAGGTAGTACAATCACATTTACGTTCAATGTAATTTTTGCTGTCGCCCCAGTTGGAGACCTCCGTTTTTATATTTTTGTACATACACTGGATACACAGCACTTTTGAGACTGAGGGTACATTGTAATCAAACAATAGTGATTATAATAAGTCACAAAAATGCTAAACCTACTCTATGTCAGGAATATAAAAAATGGCATCATAAATAAATTGAAACAAACAATCGAGTTGGTAAATGGTTTGTACTAGTCGATAGTCGATACCGTCGATATAGTCGATAGTCCAGAAAATAGCGACTGAAAATAGCTATTTTCATAATTATAATAACATGGCTGCTTAACGGTTTGGCTTTTTTTTTCAATTCGTGATGTCCGACGTAGATATACGTATCCTTTCCTTTATTAATTTTAATTTATATGTATGTATAATTTTGTATGTACTTATATTTTCCAACGGTAGTATAAGCGAGACGGAGATACAAATTCCTTCACGTACTAACTTTAAAAAAGAAAAGGAAAAAAATAATTACTGAATACTATTAACATGCAATTTATAATTTAATTTTAAACGAAGTAGAATTACTTTTATATGTTCTGTGGATCTGTAAAAAGGAATGGAATTTTTCTATGGAATGGTATAATACTCCACAAATGTTTTATGGTATTTTAATGTGTTAATTGCTATTTTTAAATAATGTACTATAATAAATATAGACAATACAATAGAACCTGAAAACTAAAGATGTACAATAACCATAAATACTATATCAAATTTAAACATATCCTAAATCTAATCATAGAACAAGAATCTAATTCACGACATAATTAAAAATGATCTGAATGAAATGATATAAATGCTGTATCACTACATAGTATAAAACAAAGTCGCCTTTTCTGTCCCTATATCCCTATGTGCGCTTAAATCTTTAAAACTACGCAACGGATTTTGATGCGGTTTTTTTCAATAGATAGAGTGATTCAAGAGGAAGGTTTATATGTATAATACATGCATAATATACTAAGGCAACATTGCTAATTTTAGAGGTTTCTAACGTGATGTCGTAAATTAACCTATTTTTTTAGGCTTATTTAGCAATTAGCAAAAACGCTGCCTAACCCTACGAGTTAGATCAAATTAATGTACTACAGTATTGTACACCATAAAAAGGTCTACAAAAAAGTCCGCGATGGTATATGTTTATCTTTTAGGGATAACCCACATTAACCATTTTTATTGTTTACTTTTTACGTGAGAAAATGGCTTATTTACGAAGCTATTTTAAGCAATACGGCATTAATCCTTATCGAATTAAGTACCTTAAATACAGTGTGCAATTAATATAGATCAATATGGTTCCTTACAGCATGTAAATTAAACAAATATTTTCGGAGATATTACAAATTTAAAATTTGCGTTTAAAAATGTGTAATGTAATAAAAATTGTATGAATTTAGATATTCCAAAGATAGCAGGAAATCTTCATAGTAAGTATAGGGGAAGAGGAATTGTTTTACTCCAAATTTAATGCGTGCAGGCCAAGGGCAGTAATGAATGAACCAAAAATACTGGATCGATTTTAATCATGTTTTCATTGAGTGACATAGGCATATATATTTTATGCCCGTGCAAAGTCGGAGCGGGCCGCTATGTTTTTATATACAACGTTCATATTTTTTCTGTAGTGTATTTAATTTAGTATCAGCATTGCACCCGTGCGAAGCCGGGGCGGGTCGCTAGTTTATTATTGAACGGAAATATTTTTTAACAAAAATCGAGAGAGTAATAGATATATTACTTATTATTTCCATAAAAACAGTCAAATTTGTTTACTATTTATCATTCCTAATTTTAATCTTTTTATCCTATTACATTAACAATCTTGAAAAATATTATATCAAAGTGCTATAATATTAATATACAATATATTGTTATTTACAAGCAAACTACTAAAAATATCATATCATATGTAAGCATAAATTAGGTATATTTTTGTTAAGGTCGCGGCTGGGACGACAGAGTCGGAACGTTAAAAATCAGTCGAATGAAACAAGTAGAACCAAAAATGGTAACTAAAACTATACGACTGAAACAGTCGATAGTAAATAGTAACAAAATCAGTTGGACCGAAAATAGCGACTGAAAACACTCGATAGTAAAAAGTAGTCAATTACTAAACGGTCGATAGTTCCCAACACTACTTTGTACCAATCAAAAAAGTGGTCTCATTACCTACATTGGTGGGACCACCCAAAACATTTCTTCGGTTTTGCCTATTTAAGTTAAACCTCTATATAATACTCTATGTGTTATATGGAATGTTACATTTAAGACATACTATGGTATGGTTTCAGTGAGGAAATGTTACTAGAGATACTACAAGTAATATTTTACATATTTTAAAAACTAAAAAAATATTTGTCACCATTTATCTAAAAATAATACTTGTTTTAATTGCTATAGTCGTCGATACACCGCATCAACACTGATAATATACAATTTTATATAATAACAAATTAATGTTAAATGGCGCGGAATATACAATAGCAAAATTTGTATCCGCAACTCTGGCAATTGTATTAGCAAAACTTATATATTATGTAACGGCCGCTTATTTAATATTTATAACGAACGAGATGGCGTGTTATGTAACAGTATTTTTATTTCAAGGTTTGAATATTGTTTCGAGTCGATTTATTTTTCCTGATGTATTAACGTGTAATATATGTAAATATGATTTTCAGAATCTGTTGGCAAAACCGTCTGTAAATGGATAACAATGGAGGACTTCGAATGTCTGCTGTGCAACCGCTATTTGTTCGTATCTGTAACAACAGATTGCGGTCATACGTTCTGTAGGTAAGTAAGCGGTTTCATAACTATTTCAGAGAATACGTAATGTTGAAAAGATATATGGAATGCTTACCACATGAGCTGAAAAGTCCCGGGCTTAACACACAAAGGGCTTTATTGAATATTTATATATAGAATATTTATATATTTCTTATAAGTTTTACTTGAATCAAAACTTCGTTGGAAGGATAAAAATAAATCTGTGTATGTACAGTACCTTCAGATGCCTACAGTCATTCAAGAAATCAAGATAATTGCAAGGAAACAGGAAGAAAGACTCCATTCTCATGGAAATGTCGAAGTAATACAACTCTTGGATAACACAAATTATTTTACATTACTTCTTATGGGAGAAAAATATAGTACAAGGGAAGCAAGCAAGGAACTTCAATAGTGTTATAAGAGCTGGAGTCCATCTGAAACAATAATAAAACGTTGGTTTGCTGACTTCAAATGTGGTCCTAGAGACACCGATGATGCAGAACACAGTGGACCTCCAGATCCACAAAATCGTTTTGAATGATCGTAAAGTGAAGTGAAAAGAACGTGTTGGTTTTATGTTGCATGACCACTCTTGACCAAAAACAAGAACGTGTTGTTGACTGAACAGTGTTTGTCCATGGTTAAACGTTACAAACATGATTTTTTGCGTCGATATGTGGCAATGGATGAAACGTAGATCCATCTCTTCACTCCGGAATGAAAACGATCGTTATTTAAGTGGACAGCAAGTGATTACAGGCCTATTTTGAGGCAAAAGATAAATCGTTCTACAAAAGTGGTATTGAAATGTCAGACCGGCGCTGGAATGATTGTGTGAGTCTTAACAGAGATTACGTTGATGAATAAAGCCAATTTTGAATAATAAAAACGTGCCTTCTTTGTCACTCCCGGGACTTTTCAGCCCATGTGTTATACTCGCTAGTGTCCTATACGTAATTGACAGCCGGTAATGACTCAATAATGATGTGTGATGTATTTGGCTGTATTTACAGACGAGATTGCTTGCTGATTTATATGTACTAGCTTGTGCTTGATCTTTTTTATTGGTGAAATGAATATGCACTGATTTATTTTGTTAACCTATTTTTCTTATCCAGCATTGTATTTCGGCAATAGCTGTTGCTGTTTGTAACTTTTCGGTTTGTTGTTATTTATAATGGCTATAATTGCAGTGTCATATGCAAATAAAGGATTGGTTCGAATACACTTCCCTGTGGCAGAGATCCATCAAACACTTTTAGGACCTTATGGTGATGCTACTCCATCATATCGGAATTATCGGTTTTGATTTCAACGACGCAAAAGTGGTAATTGTAATATCGATGACAAACAAAGTTCGAAGACAATGAATTGCACTTACTTATTGAACGAAAATTCAACTCAAACTCTCAAAAGAGCTTTCAGACAACTTAGTAGTTGATGAATGTCATTTGAATTGTTCGACAACAATTGATAAGTTAAACATGTTTCTCCGATACTAGACTAAAATGAATACCTTAAAAAGTATAAGTTAATATTACTAGAACTTGTTTTGACAGATCAGAAATATATTTGAAATATTTGATATGTAAAGTATTACATCAGTAAACATTATTACAAAAGTATCACGAGTAAGATTATTTTCAGAAATGCAACAACTTCATTGTCTCAAAAGACTATAGATATATATGACTTTTATTTACTTTCATGCTATAATCATAAACATGGAATGCCGGCCGGTTTGATGTAGTGGTAAAGGCGACAGGACGATCCACCTACAGTTGCAATAGTCGCGGGTTCGAATCCTGCTGGGACCTAAGGCAAGAGTACAAAATCCGACAAGGCAAATGACCCCAGTCACGCCAGTAACCAGGCTGGGTAAGACCGGATGTCTTCTGGGATGATTTATAAGTTGGTCACTCGCCAGTCGGTAGGTTTAATGCCAAGGACCGTGGTTCGGAGCCCACGTTAAATTGTAGGTCCAATCCAGATAAACTCTCGTTGGTAAAAGGGAGACTTTCAAATATATAAAGTAAAAAGTATAAGGTATATATCACTACATAGTATAAAACAAAGTCGCCTTTTCTGTCCCTATATCCCTATGTGCGCTTAAATCTTTAAAACTACGCAACGGATTTTGATGCGGTTTTTTTCAATAGATAGAGTGATTCAAGAGGAAGGTTTATATGTATAATACATGCATAATATACTAAGGCAACATTGCTAATTTTAGAGGTTTCTAACGTGATGTCGTAAATTAACCTATTTTTTAGGCTTATTTAGCAATTAGCAAAAACGCTGCCTAACCCTACGAGTTAGATCAAATTAATATACTACAGTATTGTACACCATAAAAAGGTCTACAAAAAAGTCCGCGATGGTATATGTTTATCTTTTAGGGATAACCCACATTAACCATTTTTATTGTTTACTTTTTACGTGAGAAAATGGCTTATTTACGAAGCTATTTTAAGCAATACGGCATTAATCCTTATCGAATTAAGTACCTTAAATACAGTGTGCAATTAATATAGATCAATATGGTTCCTTACAGCATGTAAATTAAACAAATATTTTCGGAGATATTATAAATTTAAAATTTGCGTTTAAAAATGTGTAATGTAATAAAAATTGTATGAATTTAGATATTCCAAAGATAGCAGGAAATCTTCATAGTAAGTATAGGGGAAGAGGAATTGTTTTACTCCAAATTTAATGCGTGCAGGCCAAGGGCAGTAATGAATGAACCAAAAATACTGGATCGATTTTAATCATGTTTTCATTGTGTGACATAGGCATATATATTTTATGCCCGTGCAAAGTCGGAGCGGGCCGCTATGTTTTTATATACAACGTTCATATTTTTTCTGTAGTGTATTTAATTTAGTATCAGCATTGCACCCGGGCGAAGCCGGGGCGGGTCGCTAGTAATCAATAAATAAATTGTCATATAGTTACATATTTTATTGCATTAATCGCTAAACATCTTAATATTTATGAGCTGTTCAAAATATTTGTTAATAATTCATAATGTCTTCTATTTGTCCCATATATTCCATCTATGCAAATTATTATACATATTCTTATTAATTAATTTATATGTTAATAATTTTTATATTGTATCCATATTTTTCATATAAAATAATAATTAATATATAGAAACATATAGAAGATTGTAATAATTATTTTAAATAAATAGTTACTTTTTTAAATACTAAAAATGGTTCAAATACATACATACATATATATATATATATATATATATATATATATATATATATATATATATACATGATAGTAGTACATGAGGTAGTACATGATATTCATAATTGTTTGTTATATGACGAATTTATTTTAGGGATTGTCTGACCAGAGTATTGGATCATCGACTCGCATGCCCTCTATGTAGATCATCCTTATCCTCCTACGAGTATTTTAAGGGAACTACCGAATTGTTAAATAGCATCTTACAATCTTTATTACCAGAAGAAAATCAAAGCCAAATCGAAAAATCCCCTACGGATAACATAGAAAAATGCGTAAGTTCTGTCTCGTCATATATCGATCGCCCTATACCTATATTTAATTTGCAGGTGCCGGTTTTCGTATGTACCAACGCCTTTCCCGGAGTGGCGTGTCCTCTGGAGGTACACGAAGCCCGGTATAGGTTATTAGTGCGAAGATGTCTCCAGTCCTCGATAAAACGATTCGCGATGGTTGGTAAAGACAAGTCCAGCGCGAGGATGGTGCAGTACGGAACGATATTAGAAGTTAAGGATGCGGTCACGTTAGAGGATGGCCGAATTATTTTAGCCTCGTTAGGAATTAAACGGTTTAAAATCATTATCAGAGGGGAAGAAGTAAGTTGTTCTTTCAATTAATATAATGGGGTGAGGAAAAAGAAATTTCCCTTATTTTTCAAAGTTTATCGAAGCTAATATATTCGTATAAATTTATGAAACAATTGCCAAATTTCGTATTAACACATGGACTGAAAAGTCCCGGGTCTAACACATAGATTTGCCGCTTTTACAGTTATTATTAACCTTCGAAAGAAAGCTGTTAATTTCATGATATTTTACTTTTAAGTTTGTTCAAAATTTTGTTGTTATTTTCAACACAATGGATCAAAAACAATTTCGTGCTTTAATTTTATACTGCTTTTTGATGGTAAAAATACCGTTCAAGCGAAGCAATGACTTGAAAAGTGCTATAAGGATTCCGCTCCATCAGATACAACAATAAAAATGTTGAAATAAAATTCAGCGTTCAATAAAACTTCAAATGTGGTCGTAGTGGAACCGATGATGCAGAACGCAGTGGACGTCCAAATGAGGTGGTAACGCCAGAGAACATAAAAAAATCCACAAAATCGTTTTGAATTATCGAGAAGTGACGTTCTGTGAGTTAGCTGATATCGTAAAGATACCAAAAGAACGTGTTGGTAATATATTGCAGGAGCATTTGACTATGAGAAAGCTCTGTTCAAAGCGGATGCCGCGTTTGCTAACTGTTGACCAAAACAAGAACGCGTTGATGATTCTGAGGAGTGTTTAGCCACGTTTAAAAGTAATAACCACCACTTCACTCCGGAATCAAAACTATCGTCATCTGAGTGGATAGCAACTGAACGTCGTCCAGGGTACCCGAAAGCACAACAATCGTCTGGAAAGGTTAGGACCTCCGTATTTTAGGATGTGCGTATTGCAGTATTCATCGACTATCTTAAGAAGGGAAATACCTTCAACAGTGAACATTATGTAGAGTTATTTGAGCGTTTGAAGGTCGAAATTTCAAAGAAACCGCCGCATATGACAGAATATAATATTTTTTCATCAAGAACCGTGTCACAAGTCAATCCAAACAATGGCAAAACTACATGAATTGAACTTAGAATTGCTCCCATATTCACCGTATTTATCAGATTTGGCTCCCAGGGATCACTGGTTGTTCGTATACGTCAAAAAAAAATGCTCACCGGTAAGAAATTTCGCTCTAATGAACATATTTTCGCTGAAACTGAGGCCTATTTTGATTCAAAAGCTATATCATGCGGGTAGAGTTGTTGTGTGATGATATGAATTGAGGAAAAATGAGACAATGTCATTAGAAAAAAAACTAAGTGTTATATAGGAAAATTCATAATGAACAGTGATACGATGCCCTTTTTATTAACAGATACTATTTTATTTTTATAAGAATTTTATATAATGTTTTCTTTTACATATCTGGTGAATTGTTGAGTGCTAATTCCGAAAATTGAATATATACATTTTTCAATAATCAGAGACAATTTTACAATATTTTTTTCGGGTAGTTTTGCAATTTTACATGATAATTCAGCTTCAATGTGGTTTTCATCAGGTTCTGTCAAATTAACGACTTGTAAGATTGTTCCTCATATATTTCCTTCGTAATTTGAAAAAACCACGTGTGGTTAGATTGGGTCATCTTCAATATCTTCTTTTGAGATTACCAGAGGTATTAGAACGCTATGAAAGTTAAGTTAGAACTAATTTTAAAATGAAAATAACATATCCTTGTTGCGTCACTAATAATTCTATATATTTATATCAAAAATCTCTGTTAAAAGAAACAAATAGTCCTTCCAAGACCATCCCGTATTGTCATTCGCTCCACACATTAGACCGAAAGACGCTCACTAAAATGGTTTGGAACTTTTTACTTTCAAATATTCAGAGTATATTCTCCTAATTATTTTTTCTATATATTTATGAAACAAAAACTTAATTTTTTGAAGTCTCTACACCTATTTTTTCCCTTATATGGTTTACAATAGTTGCTGTTACTCTGTATTAAATCGCATCGGGTACACTTGTAACTAACTTCATGTTAAAGCCTCACTGACAGACTTCGCTTTTCAGTATGCCTTTTACTTCAATTCCAAGAAAAAGTGGCTGAAGGTCATCGAATGCATTACGCAGCTTATACTTGTTTATATGTTTTAAAAATGGTGATTTTGACACTGAAGACAAAGGGCGTTCTGGATAGTAAAAAAAATCTGAAGGTGTTCCTCGATGATACAAATGAGAATCGCTATCGATCACAATAGATGGGTTTGAGAAGTTGTTGCGACATATCAGTTCACTTCTTATGGAGATACCAAAAAAAATGGGTGTGTTCCTCGATAGTCTCAAAGGATACATCGTTCTTTCGAGATGAAATTCGTAATTAACCTAAAAAATTGGAAAAAGCAGCATGGGTAATACTTCATAATATAATATAAAGTACATGGTAGCGAAGCAAAATCCATTAAAATTAATGTATAGGCCTATAGTTAACAGGTCAATTGAAAAGTCCCCGGCATACCATAGTAAAACACATTTTTTGGTAAAATTAGTTTTTTTATTCAAGATAATTCCCTTCAAGTGTGATACACTGATTATAGCGACCCTCCAACTTTTCGATACCATTTTTGGAGCACGATTTGTCCTTTGCTTCAAATTAGGTCTCAGTTTCGGCGATCACCTCTTCATTCGACGAAAATGTCTTTCCAGCGAGCATTCTTTCGAGATCTGAGAACAGAAAATAGTCGCTGAGGGGCAGATCTGTTGAATACGGCGGATGAGGAAGCAACTCGAAGCCCAATTCATAGATTTTTGCCATCGTTTTCACTGACTTGTGACACGGTGCAAGCCGACTGTTGCGTTTCCCCACGCTTTGGAGCGGGTTCATTCTGTGCAGTCCAGTCGGATGAATGTCGATTGGACTTCGGAGTGAAATGATGGAACCATTTTTCAGCCATTGTCACAAATCGACGCAAAAACTCTGGTTAATTACGCTTGATCATCTTCAAATACTGATCCGAATCATCAACTCGTCGTTGTTTTTGGTCGAAAGTGAGCTCGTGCGGCACCCACTTTGTACAGAGTTTTCTCATACCCAAATATTCGTGAATGATATGATGTACACGTTCAGTTGATATCTTTAGAGTGTCTGCTATTTCATTAACTTCAATTTACGGTCATTCAAAATTATTTTGTGGATTTTTTTAATGTTTTCTCCGGTAACAACCTCTTTTGGGCGTCCACTGCGTTCAACGTCTTCGGTGCTCATTTCACCACGTCTAAACTTAGCATACCAGTCCTTGATGGTTGATTTTCCTAGGGGAGCGTCCGGAAACTCGGTATCAAGCCAAGTTTTTGCTTTCTGTATTTTTGTAAACTGTATTTTTTCCTTCAGAAAGCAATATTTTATCAACACGCGAAATTCCTTTTTATCCATTTTTTTTTTCACAATAACAAAAGTTGCTTCACTCAAAATGCCATAATTCACAAACTAATGATCCGACAGCTGTCAAATTTATACACGCATCTTTTGAGGGTTCGGGCTAACTAAAAAACATATGGATTTAATTCTAGTAGCGCCATCTATGTGCCAGGCCGGAGACTTTTCAATTGACCTGTTAGTACAGCTCTAGAACATAGATTATTCTATTAATTTTAATCCCTTAACTAACTCTATTTCTAAGTCTTAACCTGATGATTATTTTTTAGGATGGTTATGACACCGCCGAAATCGAAACGATCAAAGATATCCCCCCGTTACCTGAAAAATTACAAGAACTGGAAGCTCTCCATCAAAAAGTACACAACAACGCCGTCAGCTGGGTGAAAACGTTGTCCCATCGGGTATTATCGGAGATCGAACAGTTGATAGGGACTATTCCCACGGTCGAAGATGACTGGATTCATCTGCCTGACGGTCCGCGATGGACGTGGTGGTTGATGTCGATATTTCCCTTCCCTGCTCAATTGCAGGTAAGCGTGTATCGTTATTTGTTGATCGTTTTCATAAAGTAATAAGGAGGAAAAGTCAACTTGACTTTAGTATGCATACTAAAACTATAACGAACACAATTATTTAATTTATTTTTTACAATTCGGAAACGTATATTAAAGGAATATATTTACAATCATTAAATTAACTATTAATTCTTCAAAACTTAGGTAAATAAAGTGAATAATCAAAATAATTAATACAAGGTTGAAACAATAAAATATGATATATAGCCTATTCAAAATAGCAGTGAACTCACGTCATCAATATGTGTGTAAGTTCGTTTTAGGGTCAGACAAATCTCTCTTTTCTCTATACGATCGTCACTCTAAACGAAATCGTTGGTTCCAGGTGGGGTTCCTCAAAAGCGCCAGCCTGGAGAAACGGCTACGAGCCATCAACAAGGCTCTACAACGGATCAACATCAAAACAAAAATCAACGAAAATTAGTTTATATAAGTAACAAATAAATATTTAAATACCTTCTGATTGTTTTTTTAATTCCTCTCCTATACATCTATACGTGACGTCTGAAAAGTTATTTGATATTATGGTGGGTACAGACCTGAACGTTCGCGGCGAAATTCGTGAGAAAATTGAAAATGCGCATAAGCAGAACTGAATTACTACAGCAGCTATCATATCAGTGTGATGTCATGGTGTTATTCCATCATTTTTTCCAAGATATGTCTCAATTGTGCTTGTTAGCAAGTTTATTTTTTAGTTTGTAATTTGAGAAGATACCAGCATAATATTTTCTTGTAAGTACTGTGGCTCTTCCATCCAAATCATCTTGTACAGATCAGCTTTTATTTTTTTATACTACTTAGCCGTTACGTCTGAAATAATTTAAACACGGTTCACAAATATATAAATTCAATTTCTAGAATATAATCATACACCATACAGTAAATTTTACACAAAACAAATTCTAGCTACATCTTAGCTATAAAATAAAATTTAAATCATTACTACAATATATTATGTTTAAAATAAATGTCTAATTATAGTTACTACAATTTATGCTACTATTCTTGATGGACAAACCTCATTAATGACTTGACTACTTCCAATACGACAAGAATCATTTTCTTCTCTGTTCTTGTTATCATTAAATTTTGGCATGTGTTGATACCTATTCCAGGTCGTTGAAAATGATGTGTTATAAATTTGGCAGCTAACATTTCCACTCTAAATAACACTGATGCTGTTTGGATTTTATAACTTTTAAAAATGTAACCTTACATTCTGCCCTTACCCTCGTTCTTCCATATTTTAAAACCAATGTATGTTAAACCACCAAGAATAACACAACAACTTAATTATTATTACTATAGAATTATTCATGTAACACTAAATCTGAATATCCTATTTTTTGTTGTTGTTTTGACTTCATCGACTGTCCAGATCGACTCGAAAAGAATGTACCTCCATTAGACAAGGAAGGCAATATAGTTTATCTTTTCTATGGTTTATTCTATGCAGGAAAGTGGGCATGCGCCAATCCGGAGATAATTTTGAAGTAACGTACCCTCAAAAATACTGCGGACGGAGAGATATTCGCCGAATCCATGACGAATCTTCGCGCAGACCCCGGTCGTTCGCTTCGTTCATGCATGTACTTACCATTAGATGGCTGCATGTATTTTAATCAAATGGATATACGAAGCTATCCAAAATTTCGTAGAAACAATACAGCTACTGGATAAAACGCCGCAAGAAATCAGAAGATAGAAACGAACCAAACAACTAGTTTCGTATTCGCCTTGCTTATCTATTAATGCAAAACAGTATGAATAAATTGATTTTTAAATTAAGAACGTACTGATCATATCTAATGTAAGATGTAGTTAATTTTTAGAAAATAAATGCAACAATTTCGAAAAAATGGCTCGATGGCATTTTTTTGGTACAGCATCCATAAATTGTTTGAAAGATGGACAAGATGAGTATATAGAATCAAATGGCCAATAGTTTGAATAAATAATTTTTCCTTTTTATTGAAAATTATGTTTTTTTTTCGAAAAAAAAGCGGTAATAACTTTTCGATACACCTGGTATTGTACCAATTTTTCGTTAATCAAAGAACGTTTAAAATAAAACGTCCTAGTACCTAATATAAGGAATTAAAATAGCATTTTAAAGGTTTATTCTATATAAATATAGATATAATTAAATACAGTTTTATACATCTATAAGAAATATTTAGTATAGTATCTTCCGATAGAGATATGAATTGTTTTGGTTAAAAGCAAGCTAATTTGTTGGTTGACTCAGTTTAATACGTCCTCTCTGAACACACAAACTACTATTCCTCTTCTTCTTCTTCTTTTCGTTCTCCTCCTTGTCTGTTTTCTGTTTCAACGCTCGTAGTACAAACTCCAATCGTTTCTGGTAGATCGTCTTCCACGTATAGTCTAAGGCTAGTAAATTTTCCTCTTTGGATGGGAAGCGAGCAAATTTCTTGACGAATATTAAACGCCATACTGTGTTTTGATTGCATCGCTGAAATATAGCATCAAATAATGTATAGGCTATTCAAAAATTAACTCATTAAAAATTAAAAAATAATCGAAATTAAATTTTTAACACGAAAAAAAACGTTTTAAAATAAAATATATACATAATAGTCGTTGCAATAATTAAATAAAAATAAATAAAAACCTCATTTAACCTATCTACTACATGTATTTTATATTCTGCTATAACAGGTTAATTGAAAAGTCCCCAGCCTGACACATAGATGGCGCTACTAGAATTAAATCCATATGTTTTTTAGTTAACTCTAACCCTCAAAAGAAGCGTGTAGAAATTTGACAGCTGTCGAATCATTAGTTTCTGAATTATAGCATTTTGAGTGAAGCAACTTTTGTTATTGTGAAAAAGTGGATAAAAAGGAATTTCGCGTGTTGATAAAATATTGCTTTTTGAAGGGAAAAATTACAGTTGAAGCAAAAACTTGGCTTGATGCCGAGTTTTCGGATACTGCCCCAGGAAAATCAACCATCAACGATTGGTATGCTAAGTTTAGACGTGGTGAAATGAGCATCGAAGACGGTGAACGCAGTGGACGCCCAAAAGAGGTTGTTACTGACGAAAATATTTAAAAAATCCACAAAATGATTTTGAATGACCATAAATTGAAATTGAATGAAATATCAGATACTCTAAATATATCAAATGAAAGTGTACATTATATCATTCACGAATATTTGGGTATGAGAAAGCTCTGTTCAAAGTGGGTGCCGCGCGAACTCACTTTTGACCAAAAATAACGACGAGTTGATGATTAGGAGCAGTGTTTGAAGATGATGAAGCGTAATAAACCCGAATTTTTGCGTCGATATGTGACAACGGATGAAACATGGCTCCATCATTTCACTCCGAATTCCAATCGACATTCATCCGAGTGGACTGCACACGATGAACCCGCTCCAAAGCGTGGGAAAACGCAACAGTCGTTGACAACCGACCGGTTATGACGTCTGTATTTTGGGATGCGCATGAAATAATTTTCATTGACTACCTTGAAAAAGGATGGACTATCAACAGCGACTATTACATAGCGTTATTGGATCGTTTGAAGGACGAATACGGTCGCATTTGAAGAAAAAGAAAGTGCTGCTTCATCAAGACAATTCATCGTGTCACAAGTCAGTGAAAGCGATGGCAAAAATCCACGAATTGGGCTTCGAATTGCTTCCTCATCCACCGTATTCTCCAGATCTAGCCCCCAGCGATTATTTCCTGTTCTCAGATCTCAAAAGAATGCTCGCTGGGAAGACATTTTCGTAGAATGAAGAGGTGATCGCCGAAACTGAGGCCTATTTTGAAGCAAAGGACAAATCGTACTACAAAAATGACTTTTCAATTGACCTGTTAGTCTCTCTGTTGTACCAAACTAATTGTCGATCGGTTCCATATATTTTAAGGACGTAGTCATCTGTTCTACCCGTACACGCTATTGCTTACGTTTAGCGTTTATATATGACCCGCTCGGTTAACAGGTTAAATGTGACTTATATTTACTGTAAAAAAAACCCTGGCCACTTTACACAATATACATCCAAAGTAACTATACTAATTCACATATACTATACCTCAAACATTATCTTGGAGCACCTCATCATCCGAAGAATATCATTAATCCTCAAAAAAGTTAAAATGTGCATGAATATCTTGACGGGCAAGTTTTCCAATTTTCTCCGGCTGTAGGATAAATCCAATATATAGTTATAAACTCCTACTGTGAAACAATTTTTTATAGTTTCCTGAAACGACTTGTCATACTTAAATTCTTCTATCGGGCAGCGATTTAATTTTGGATTCGCATAAGGTCTATGAGTGATCTTCCAAATATTCAAAGCCACCTAGAAGGTTTTATATCGTAAAACTATAGAGAACGTAATGTCAAATTAGGTTTTGAGGTATAAGTATACTTACGTATTCAGGAGATACAATCAGGACATAATAATCTCTGCAGGGTGAACATGCTCTGGAATATAATTGTAAAACATCGTCGTTTGGTTGTATTCTAAGCTGAATCTCTTGCATCACTCAGTGGGTTCAATAAGCGATCGACAAATCAATAAATTTGACAATATAGTGACAGATCTTGATATTTTACTGTATATAATTTCATTAATTCCTTAAATCACGAGACGCAGACATATAGATTGGTAACTCAAATGGGCCCAGTCGTAACTATGTTGTCCGCGTCTGAATCGCTAGAGGGCCGGAGGTAAAAAAAATACAGATTTCTATTATTTAATTTTTTTGACATTTTAAGTTTGATAAATTTAAGAAAATTTGTACGAACCAAATTGTATAACCTCGAAAAGACTGAGAATAAGTGTATTTGTTGTAATATTGCAAGAAAGGATTGTTGTATCTATTTTAGTGATTCTGTTAACAGTTGTTATGTTATTACTTTGTTGGGGCCCATCGGATGACCTAATCAAAGCCTTTGACATAGTTTGGCACGAAGTCTTAGTGGCGAAAAGCATTCGGTTATGTCTACTCGATAATCTAACCCCTGTTATCAAATCATTTCTGTCAGGACGATCGTTCCAGATGAAGATTAAAGATATTCTCTCCAGCCGGAATAACCATCGATGCAGGAGTTGCGCAAGGTTCTCCTCTAGCACCTGCTTTATTCGATATTTTCCTTTCAGTTATTCCTAGGAGAGCTCAAGTTGAGGCAACTTTTTACGCAGACGATACTGCTTACTTTGCTTCTTCAAGAATAGCACCTCATATCCATGGCAGACTCCAGAAAAAACTCAATGAGACGGTCCAGTGGTTACATTTCTGAAGGTTGCAAGTCAACCCACAGAAAACACAGACCATCTTCTACAAGAAGTGTTTTGAACCGAATATTTCGTGTCTTAAAATCGAGATCTCCCAAATTCCATGATCAGAAAAAGCCACCTATCTCGGTCTTGTCTTCTATCTTTCAACCATCTGTCTTCTATCTGTCAACTATGCCAGCATTTCTGACAAAATGTCAATAGAATACTATTAAGTATTGAACTGTACCTATTTTTTATTTTACGTGATATTGCAACGCCTGCTGAGTAAATCCAGTAAAGAATAAAAGCTTCTTTTAATTTTTGTACCGAAGAAATATAATCTTGTTTACATTACAAACTATAATAATTAAGCTTTGCAATTACAACTATAAAAACGTTTATTTTTAATAATTTAAAACTATTTATTTCACATATTATAGTAAATACTGTTTTTATTTTTAATTAATTTTATTACAAGACGAGAACCTTCACCATATAATAAATATTTCGTTTTCATTTAAAATAATGTATATAATATATATGTATATAATGTCAAATAAAAAATATATGGATAAGCTGATATATATCCACTTGTTCACGCTATATACATTTAATCACATAGTCATGAATATTACATAATATACACAACAGACTAAACGTTATAAAATAACATTCACAAAGTTACGTTTAAAAGGTTAATTGTTAACAAAATTAATCAAATTTAAGTTAGTTTTTATTATTTAAATTAAAATGAGTTGATGTTTTTCATACATATAACCACAATAATATATCAAACAGTTAAATCGCTGCATCTTTAGTTTGGCAGCTACTTAAACGAATCAAAATTTTAGGTTTGTAAAAAAGTTATTAAAATGGAGCCCATAAAAGTATTTACGTCTTTGTTAATAGTAATAAGATATTGAATAGCTCTGTAAACAAAATATAGAGAAAGGAATTGGAAAGGCTAAACTTGTAAACATTTCAAAAGAATGGTTGCTTTCCTATCTGCCATATTAACCAGATATACAGCACAGAGATTATTTGCAAATTTGCAAAAACGCCTGTTGATGAAGAAATATTTAAACCACTTGATTGAACAAATTAAATAATATGAATGAATTGAAATGAAATATAAAATTGTTATAATTGATAAGTAAAAACATTCACACAATGTATCTTCTTATATGCTATTATTTTTTAAATGTATAATCTAACGTTGATCTATGAAAATAATACATGGTCTTTATTGCTGTAACATAATGATTTTATAATTATTTACATAATCACTAAATATTAATATATTTTACTGTCAGAATAATGATGAGTGTTTTGGTAACTTGCTAACTATGTTACATTTATAGAAAAATATATATTAACAAAGAGTCTAATAACTAATACCAACATGTTATAACATTAAATGTTAACACACATAATATAATGCCTGACCTCTATATATATCTTAATAATATACTAATATATAACAAAGTTCTGTATTCACTATCTTTAACAAAATATATCTTAATCTATATTAAACTATTAAAAATTCCGTATACAGTTTAGTTATTTTGAGTGTTAGAGTCTGGAGTGTTGTACATTATATTAGATTGTTGTGATGTCACTGGCATGGGAACAGAAGTAGGTATAATCGATGGAGAAGAACCACTGAGAGTGTTGGCTAAAGCCGGTACTGGCGCAGTTGTGCTGCTTACTGTTCCACTACTCGTTTGATAAGTCTGAAAATTAAAATGATAAACAAAGTGTTATAGATACTTTAATGTTCTGTTTTTATTTTTAATTCATTTTATTAGAAGACGAGAACCTTCACCATATAATAAATATTTCGTTTTCATTTAAATAATGTATAATTTCAAATAAAAAATGTATGGATAAGCTGATATATATCCACTTACAGTTGATGATTGTTGTTGCGTTTGGTGTAGAAGGCCTAGACGGGCCATAAGCAATTGTTCCGATACCCTTCGAAGTTCTTGCTGTTGTTGTCCAATGATGGCCTGTAATTCTGCCTGTTTGCGTTGTAAATCGACTTGCAATTGATTTTGGACAGGTGCCATAATCAAATTATCCACGTTCTGAGAATAATAATCAGATATATGATCGTAAACTAATTGTTTTAAACAGGTAGTGCCCAAAGTCTCTCTACTAAATCAAATCAAACATTATAAAAAGGTTTTCCTTATGGGTGACAATTCGACCAGTAATATTCTCAAGAATTTCGTTTATAAGAAGACACATATTATAAAATAGTAAATAATTATTCCTTTTGATTTATTATAGATTAATGTTACTTACAGTTAGTGGAGATATAACTGCTTGAGGGTGAGAATAGCTGGTAAGAACTGGCTGCAAAGGTATAGCTGCTACATATTGAGTGGGTTCTAAGAATGCCGCAGCATTCTGATGCTGTTGTATTGGTTGTTGGACGGGCCTCTGTTCCGTGTCGTTGTGTTGGGACTTTTGATGTGTTGACGACAATTTTGTACTTTGACTAATGCCGGATTTCTATTCCAAAATATATTAATGATGTTTTTTTAACTACTGTTGGTCTAAAGTAGCGTTGAGAACTATCGACTGATTTAGTCGCTATTTTCGGTCCGATCGATTTGACTACCTTTTACTATCGACTGTTTCAGTTTTTGATGGATTCATTTTTGGATGTTTTCTCAAACCTCTTGAAAGTTAATACTTCATTTCATGTTTCAACGAATAATAATGTTCCTAATAATAGAATATTCTTTATTAACGATAAGTAAAATTATTATTGTGTTTAAAAAGAGTGCCATGGTTAAACAGTCGATGAAAATTGACTGAGAAAATACAAGTATTTAGTGGTCATTACTCCATTCCTCTTTACAAACAAATATATAAAATATAAAAATAATTTTACATTATTCAACAGCAAGTTTCTCTTTCCTGATCCTTCAGGAATAGAAAAACAAAAATAGTAATTAATATTTTCAGTCGCTGGTTTTTTACTGTCAACTGTTTCGACTATTTTCAATCGATAGTTTCCAACACTAGTATTAAGATACATACGATTGATTGCTGGGTAAGAACGGATTGTCTCGAAGCCGGTGAATCGGCCGACATCGAAGTACAGTCCGATTCTGGACCTTTCTTAGGGCTCGGTCTCTCTCTCCACGGAGGTGTAATCGCATCACCCGAACCCACCTCGGGCGACGAAGGATTTGGATGGGATCTGTCCGAGTTCTTACGGCATTGGTGCTTAACGACGTCCATATAACTGAAACCGACGAATTTAGCGTTCGTTTGTGGGGTTCTGTTGCGAGTTTTTACCTAACAACCCTGTGAGTACACACCACAAACTCCGGCTTCGAGTTCCATTGATGATAAGTGATATAAAATCGCGTCTGCAGCCAGATCCATTGTTGGCCTTTGGTCAGAAACCTATAATAGCATGACGTTCCTTCGCCTTTTAACATCAGGGATTCGTGGCAACGCATCACCCGATCCAGGTCGTCCACGTGGTAATAATCATAACCGGAAGTACCTAGAAGCTCAAACGGTAGATACCTAAAAATCGAATGGTCAGTTATCACTAATAGGCTTAATTATATCAAAGTTGGCTAATTAAAAAAAATTAAAAAAAACATCCGAGTAATTTTTTGCTATATTAACATTACCCAATGATAGGGGGTGCCCGATGGTCCAAAAAAAGAAATTTCCATTCCAAACTATGTCTAGACGTAAATTCGGATCTGGTCGAGTCGACTAGCGGCATTTCCTTGATTAACTGTGGCGTTTGTAACTTGCCTGTTCCGACAAAAACCAATCTAAAATGAAATTACCGATAAGTTGAAATTTGGGGTGTAACTAATTTCGAAAAAACTACAACTGTAGTATAAAGCCCTGGAAAATTATAAAACGAATTAAATAGGATAGGAAATAAACATTATAACGGAATAGGTTTACCGTTTTAAATAAGTAGGTAGGGATAGCAAAAATAAATATATCGATATATCGATATTTTTGTTAGCCGATGTTTTTCGACTTTTTTTCAAAAAACTATTTATTGAGAATTTCAATTAATTATTTTTAATGACCCATAAAATTGTTAGTTAATTTTAAGTAATTTTGGTATATAATTTTCAAGGTTTATCAAATATTTAAAGAATATTTTATAACGTTATTTTTGTTCATTATTCTATTCACATTAGTATTTTGTGCAGAAAAAATCAGACTAGACAAAACTAGACAAAAAAGAAGCCAATATAATTTAGGAATGAAAAAGAGGAAGACTTCGATAAAATTGGGACAATACAGTAATCTTTATCCTGCTAAATATGAAAATAAATACGATTCTACCTTGTATCAACTTCTCTGGCGTATGATCGAAATTGTTCTTCGGTCTGGCCAATTTCACCATCAGATTCTAAAAATGTATACACGTATCTTTATAGAAGGCAAAAAATTAATGAATATTCTTACTAAAGTATCCAATAAAGTGAACCAATTCGTAGCATGGAGATTCCTGAACGTCCAGCATCCGTCTTCTCAAATGACAGGCAAAGGTAACTTGGGTTTCTTCCTCGTTTGGGCTTATCAAGATATTATACAATTCGTTTTGTTCCTCATCAGTTGCTAACTCGTATATAGTCATGTTCAAAATATCATTCTAAAAATAACAAAACTAAAACAATTTAATAGTTAGTAATATTATTTCTATTAAATAGAACTATAGCAATTGTTACAAGGCAGATGTGATGAAACTTTTCGTTTCTTAGGTTAGATTTTTTTTGGTTTTAGATTAGTTTTCAGAAAGTCTATTTTCTTCATACTACAAGTTATGAAAGGTTTAATAACAATTTAAGGGTAACAACTTCCAAATTATTTGAAAAACTTATACTGAAAAGGATAAAATCAATCATTGAGCAAAAGTATCTTACTCCGAATCATCATATAAAAAACGTGCCTAGAACTCCGTGGTACAGAAAAGAGTTCAATGTAAATATAATCAAACACAACACTAACCTACAAATTTATAACTGTGTACTTAATTGTAGTTTTAAGTCATTCGATAATATATACATTAGATTTACTATAATGTTAAAATAAATTATATTTAATAACAGTTTTGTTCGGTTATTTTATTTAGATTAGAATTTTGTTGTATGTCAAAGCCAAACTAAAGTAAAACTCAGAGTTGATACGGCAACATTGCGATGTTTTGATGTCACAAATTCAGATGACGTATGTACAAAATAACTTTGGATATACTGTATCTCTTTTAACTTGGCCTATTCATACTATGGTTTAATTCCAAACAAAAAAATAAAAAAGCAATACTGACATCCTAATAAAAAAAACTTAAAAATTAATTCGGATTATTGAATAATTTAAAGGCATCTCAACGGTATAAACAATCGTATGACATAATGAAAATTGCATGCGTATGATTAATTTAAATTGTAAAATGTAGTGAAACGAACTCCGTTATTTTTCCGTGGCAAGAAGAAAACCTTGTAGAAAAACACACCTTTTAACTGTTCCTCCTCATAACTGTGCCAATATTAATCGACCTTCGGTTATAGTAACTGTAAAATTGTTTTATGAAAAAAAGTATGTATTATGTATATGTTCATAAGACCATTATTATTATCAGACAATAACAAACCAATATATGTATGTCTAGTTAGGAGCCAATCTGAATGAAAAAAATGTATTTTTAATAAACTAACACTAAAATAATTGAGGATTTTTGAAAAAGAAAAAGATCATGGTACTTACCGGCAAATAACCCAGTAAAGACGTGATACCTTCCGAGGCATAATAAATCTGGCCCGAAGTTGAAAATACTAAAATAAAACCGTCCACAGCCTCTAGCACCAGATGGGTAAACTCTTCGTTGGTTAGAAATGTTGGTTTCCAATCCCCTTGGATTTCGTTAATGCGAGATCGAACAGTTATCTCTTTAAAATAAACGAACAAATTATAAAATTGATATTAAAATAGCACGTCCAATAAAACAGCAAACTCAGGTTATAGATGACAGCGAATATAGCACCAATTGTAGTTTGTCTACGAAAACATGATTTGGATTGATACTAGTGGGCCATGTTGCCAAATATCTACAAAATTCTTCAAAGCATTAGTGATAATAATTAGAGATTAAGCCGACAAACGTTGTCAAATAGGACAACATTACGATGTGCTAACGTTATACATTTTGATGACGTCCATTGGTTGTTTCATTGGACGAGCTATATATTTAATTTTAGAATAAGACATTAATTCTTATCAACATTTTTAAACTTTTTTTTAAGGAAAATTGATGCAAGATAGGTGCGGAAACAATATTTTCTGCATTTTATCAAGCTCTTTCTACTTCTTGGCAAAATACCGAGACCGTTTCGATGGAATGATGTCAGAATTAATTTTTAGCGCTTCATAATAGATATAGAAATTATAAAAATGATATTAAAACAATACATTTTCTCATTTTTGTCAGAATCACTGATCAGAATGAGCCTTAGCCTAAGAAAACAATATCTGAAAAATAGTGTTTGAAAAATTTGAGTGTTTTCTTAACTAGAACTCTTTTCAACCTCTTGATTACTTGAACGATTCCAAATATTTGTTGAGGTGTTTTGAGAAACTAGTTGTCGATTTCTCTCTTGCTCTGTAAATGAAATATGTGTCGTACTGCAGTCTGGTGAGTACGCTGATTGCAATGCAAGTTTGAATGTGCTTATATCTTTGATAAGATTAGACATTTGTTGCTTTATTCTTCTTGATTTGGTGCCAGCAGATTTTTAATTTGCGTCATATTTTGGAAAATTATGGAAAAAGCCGATAATATCTGGAACTAACCGATAATTCTTTCTGTTTTACATTGTAATAGTGGCTTTATTTTTCATCAACAGCTATAAAAATTAAAAAATCCCCCCTCTTTCTGTATGTAGCGAGCAAATGAATCATTATGATGAACTAATTTCAGTGCTATTACGAGTCCAGGTGGCGTGGTAGCCATTTTCTGTCTTTTTACTTCTTCCTTAGGCCATATAATACTTTTCTAATTCTAGATTTGGTAGTGTTCCTACTTTTCTGACGATTTTTTATCATTAATATAAAAATCAGTACTTTTAATAGTTGAATTCGAACTTGACAGCAAAGATATGCTTGAACAATATCATCATAAACTCCCACAAAGGTTTTATGGACATCGATAGTGTATTTCTTTAAATAAGACAGGAAAAGGGATATACACAATAAATAACACTAATAATAGCAGATAAAAAACATAACGTTAAAATTACAACCAACAGTTGATAAGAATTAACATGTGATTCTGACAGTTACACAATTAATAATATGTGTAAGATGCGAAAACTATTTACCGTTATGATTTTTTAAAAATGCAATAGTAGACTTTAGGACCGTAGACTTGTCCATCTTCCTACCACCCGTTGATACCATTGAGCTAAGCTCTTTGACTAGTAAATTAAATTGATCTCTACGTTTCTTCTCGCTTAAATTCCGCGATTTCCTAAAACAATAAGAAGTTAGGCACATGGGAGAATATTTTTTCGAGGAAAAAGTAATTTTGATAGTATAAATTTCAAACAATAATCAAAGATATATAGTCTGTTCAAAGTTATTAACCGGACGACTTTGAAAGGCTCACTCATTCGCGTATTCGAACTAATCAGACAGCGTTGTGTCTCTTTTTAACTAGAACTAAATGAGAAGGAAAATATTGTCTGATTCTAAAACGAATTTACAAATTGCGACAGGCAATACATCTTCATGACGTATGTTCAAAAAAACTTTGAATAGACTATATCCAAAGACCTTTTGCCACATTTCTGGTAAATCATGATTGACATTAAACATACCGTTTAGAATCTTTCTCATCCGAATCATCATCCATCACGTCACTACAAAAAAATAAAAACAATTTTTATCATCATATAATCCTATATTAAAAGTAAATATATAGTAAATAAATGATAAAAGAACTATTTATATACAAGCAATAAAATATTCATCAATAATTATTAATAAAATTTCCAAAGTGTTTAGTGGAAATATGTTTAAAGTTATCACCGTTCACAACATCACTTAATAAATGACGCTATATCGTAACTTTTCTAAACCGAACTATTAATTATAACCAGTGTTGGGAACTATCGACTGAAATCGACTATCGACTGTTTAGTAATTGACTACTGTTTCAGTCGCTATTTTTAATTTTTAGGTTTTGTTTAAGTTCTATTGTTTTGTCTATATTTATTATTAACATATAAAATTAACTGTTCCAAGCAATTATCTCCGTTCTTTCCTCTCTCACAATTTATACCATAAAAAGTTCGGTCATCTTCGTCGAACAGTCGAACCGTGCATTCGACTGAAAATAGTAATTACTATTTTCAGAGGCTAGTTTTTTGTCTATCAACTGTTTCGACTGTTTTGCGACTATCGACTGTTTCAACTGTTTTAAGTCGATAGTTCCCAACGCTAGTCATAACCTTCAAACAGCGTCAAAACTTCATGACAATGCGTTCGATTTAAAAGTTACAGTAATTTTTTCAAATTGATTGAATTGATTCAAATTGCACGTTCAATCGCATCGTATGATCTAAATCTAGCCACCTGCGACTACTACTTATTTGCGAATATTAAAACAACGTCCAATAGAAAGATAGTTCAATTTCAATCACCTCTCATTCAATAGTTTGAAGAATTTAGCCAACTGTCATTGAGAAACTGTCTAACTGATTTCTATATAACATTCTTTTGGGTTTAATTACATTAAAATATCTCTATATTCATAGTCAATCATATACATGTGAATAAAACAAAAAAGTATTATGATAATTAATTTTCTAGAGCATCAGTATTTAGTGTCTTACATGAAGATGTTTTATTTACTGCTTTTCACTATTGGTAACTCTAGATTATTAAAAATAATGTTTGAATAATATCTCTAAATAGTATATTAGGGAACTCTTACAACTACAAAGCTCTTACAATTATAGTGTAAAAATATTTTTGTTATTCCTATACTCCAGTTGCTTAATAAATTACAGATATAACCCCTTAATTGTTACTAATGTAATGACCAGCAGCATTCTACAATTCCTATTTCTATTCAACAATAGTCCCAGGTCCCATGAACGTCAGGCATACGTCACTTTTTGAAAGCTGACGTTCCTTCTGTAGAAATACACTAGTGAAATTCGAAAATTTTTAACTTTTAACTGTTAAAACACAAAAAATCTAGCTATTCAAAAATTATAAATGATATTGTTGCAGAAGCGGTAAGTTACATCAACATTATTATGAAAACGTGAAACTCTGTTAAGTGTAAATCAATTTTTAAATGTTATAACTATATGTAATTAATGTTGTCACTTCCCTTCATATTCTTAATCATCTAATTTTGATCTAACCAGTTTATTACCTCTAATTATAATCACTAATATTTTGAAGAATTTTGTAGACCTTTGGCAACATAGACCAGCAGTATCAACCCAAATCGAATTTTATAGTATGGTACTTCAGTAAAACTGCCAACATCGTAGATGATGCCGAATATACTGCCCAATGCAGTTTGTAAAAATGTAATATTTGTTTTAAATGCAGTCCCTATCGAGCCTGTTATCAAATGTCTACAACATTTCTCAAAACGTTAGTACTGATACTTAGAAGTTATAAACCGGTAAACGTTATAAAAAAAAAGTATAAGCTAATTTAATCTATTTATACTATATTCTTTAAATGTACGTATAATTTGTAATAACTGGCAACGTTACAAATTCAAATCCTTGTGCACATTCTCTCTAGAATTAGACTCGTTATATTCGACGTCATCCGTGACGTGTACAGACTGTTTTCTTGGACTGACTATAGCTTCCGTTGTACAGTCGAATGGTCTTCACTGTAAATCACAGCTAGAGTTGATCTAATATACCCAACGACGAATTCATGTCTTCTTTAAAGTCATGGTAAACCAATAATAGACGTCAATCAAGTATATCAAAAATTATTCGCCGTAATTGTATAAATTAATGGGTAAACAAAAGACTTCACTATTTTATGTTTTCAACAGCTAACTAGATTGACGGCTTGGTTATTTTATTAATATATTTTAGACTGAAACTGAATAATATTTAGAATAAACCGAATAACGGATGTTATGGCATATATATGTTGACAATTACGCATAACGTGATAAAATCAGGAGCGAGGTTAATCGAGTGAAAGAAAGATCACATAGAATCATAAATTACTCTATTATTTTCACCCATAGACAGAAGGTCGGCGTAATGTAAATACAATTACAGTAAATTGCATAACTACCGTTATTATAACGTTTGCTTTCATTCGACATTTCCAATCAATTATAAATCGAATGGTAAGTAACTGTGCTCGATAATCTCGAGTTTCAACCCTGACATTGCATGCATCGCTGTTGTTTCTATGAAAGTTCTCGCTGTTTGACAGCAGATGTCGCCACATGGTATAATTTGCTCCTTGTCACAGCGAGATTTCTCATTTAACGAATGGGGCATACAAAATAACAACTTGAGTTATTCGAAAAGTTCATGGAATTGGTCGATGATTTTGTATATTTGAAATCTTCCGATCCGAAATCAATAAAATTCTATTTGAGTTGTTGCTAGTGGACTATGTTGTCAAATGTCTGCAAAATTATTTCAAAATACTAATGATAATATTTAGAGGTTATAAAGAAGTCAAATTTGATGCGGCAACATTGCGACCTGCCGACGTCATCAATTTTGATAATGTGCATTGGCTGTTTTGTCAGACGAACTATATACAAATATCCAACAAATACTTGAGTACAACTGATAAATGTATTCAATAAATTATTCTCATATTAGTAATACTATATCAAACTGTAATTTTTAATTATTAATCATGTAATTATTAATCATTATACTAATGAACAAACTATATCTACTATTTTTAGTAATCTGTACTATTCATAAGTACCTATAAAAATATTTATTTAAACCAAATATAATATAAACAATGATATAACCATCCTTATATCTTCCAAATAATAAATTCCTAAAAATATAACATCCCTGAGTCATTGCTGTCTTGATGTCACAATTCTCGAATATATCACTACATAGTATAAAACAAAGTCGCCTTTTCTGTCCCTATATCCCTATGTGCGATTAAATCTTTAAAACTACGCAACGGATTTTGATGCGGTTTTTTTCAATAGATAGAGTGATTCAAGAGGAAGGTTTATATGTATAATACATGCATAATATACTAAGGCAACATTGCTAATTTTAGAGGTTTCTAACGTGATGTCGTAAATTAACCTATTTTTTTTTAGGCTTATTTAGCAATTAGCAAAAACGCTGCCTAACCCTACGAGTTAGATCAAATTAATATACTGCAGTATTGTACACCATAAAAAGGTCTACAAAAAAGTCCGCGATGGTATATGTTTATCTTTTAGGGATAACCCACATTAACCATTTTTATTGTTTACTTTTTACGTGAGAAAATGGCTTATTTACGAAGCTATTTTAAGCAATACGGTATTAATCCTTATCGAATTAAGTACCTTAAATACAGTGTGCAATTAATATAGATCAATATGGTTCCTTACAGCATGTAAATTAAACAAATATTTTCGGAGATATTACAAATTTAAAATTTGCGTTTAAAAATGTATAATGTAATAAAAATTGTATGAATTTAGATATTCCAAAGATAGCAGGAAATCTTCATAGTAAGTATAGGGGAAGAGGAATTGTTTTACTCCAAATTTAATGCGTGCAGGCCAAGGGCAGTAATGAATGAACCAAAAATACTGGATCGATTTTAATCATGTTTTCATTGAGTGACATAGGCATATATATTTTATGCCCGTGCAAAGTCGGAGCGGCCCGCTATGTTTTTATATACAACGTTCATATTTTTTCTGTAGTGTATTTAATTTAGTATCAGCATTGCACCCGTGCGAAGCCGGGGCGGGTCGCTAGTTCAATTATAAATTTATGAATTAATTGATGAATAACGGATAAAATTGTGATTGTAATTTGTTATTTTTTGCAGTCTGTATTTTTATTCCAAATAGGCTTCAATTTCGGCAATCGCTTCTTTATTTTTTAGTCCGAAAACAGGTAAAGCAACAAACAGTAGGTTTC
Source organism: Rhynchophorus ferrugineus (assembly GCF_030347505.1). NCBI lineage: Eukaryota > Metazoa > Arthropoda > Insecta > Coleoptera > Curculionidae > Rhynchophorus > Rhynchophorus ferrugineus. The sequence goes on from NW_027472585.1 coordinate 42,479,129, forward strand.
AATAATTCGAAGTACAATTTGTTCAACGTTTTCATAGACTTGATATACACGACGCTCTATCTGATAAAAATACACGATTCCTTTTACATCTGAGGATTTTTTCTTCACTCAAGGTACTAAACAATAACACAGATTTTTGATAAATTATATTTTGACATATGTCATTTCAAGGTTGGGACTACTAGGTTAGATTTAGCAAGGTTAAGAGCTGGCATCATCTATACAAATGCTTGTTGGGTGATGCGTTGTTTTGTATCTGTCTAAATTATAGGCTTTCTTCATTTCAGTCCGCCAAAGAGGTAAAGCAACAAACAGCAGGTTTCAACAATTCGAAACACAATTTGTTCAACGTTTTCATTGACTTAACATATGACACGACGCTCTATCTGATAAAACGACTCTGTTTTCTTGTATATCTGAGGTTATTTCTTCACTCAATGTATTAAATAATACCGTAGATTTTTGGTAAATTATATTTTGACATATGTCCTTTCAAGGTTATGACTACTAGGTTAGGTTTAGCAAGTTTAAGAGCTGGCGTCATCTATAGAAATGCTTGTTGGGTAAAGAGTTGTTTTGAACCTGACTAAATTATAATCCCTCCAATAAATCAGACAATGCATGTCATCAAAATTTATAATGCAACGTTGCCGCACGAAATTTAAGTTCTCGTTTATTTTGACTCCAACAACAAAATACTAATATAAATAAAATAATAAAACAAAAATAACAACTAATGCATATTTATTGAAGAACTTAGTCTACAGTTAATTAAATAGTCACAATAGCTTTTTGGCGAAAGTTGTTATATTTATATTGACATATGATAACCGTGTCGACTAGTACTAACAAAAATCGAATTTTATAGACCGATTTGGTTAGATGTCCGGACGCATCAGACTTAATTATGTCTCTTTTTAACTAGAGTAATGCTAATTAATAAAATGAGAAAGAAAAATCCGAGTTTAAAAGAAATTTTACGTTTTTATAAACTCAATTTGACATTCGTTCAACGACATTACGTTCGACGGTATTAAATGACGTGCATTGGCTATTTTATTGGAAGGATATGTTATGTTATATTTGCTCTATGTTACTTTGTTTACTAAACAAACTTCGTCACTAAAATCCTTTTCTATAAATAAAACCACATATATAAGCTTAATAGATTATAATAATTTGAAAAAAATTAAATAAATAGTAAAATATTTTCGTAGATATTAAGTAATTCCTATTATTATGAACGCTAATTTAAATGATTGTACCTATAGTTGTTAATAAAATTATCACTATACCACTGCACTCATTTCTAAATTATAAAATCAGTCACATTGTTTAGATTTTTTCAAGGGAACGAAAATTAATTACAAGAACATCTCGGATATTTTAGTAAAATAATAATATATTTACTCATGAAAATATAATCTATATATATGTTTCATTATGTATTTTGATAATCGTTTTTTATAAATAACACAAGATTTATAATATCAATAGATTATGATTATTTGAAAGTAATTCAAATTATAATAATAATAATATATTTTCGTTTGTATTAAGGGTATTAAGTATTATTATGAACGATAATTTAAAATGATTGTGTATATTAAAGCAATTATACAATCATTTTTGTTATTATTTATAAATAATTTTAAGGAGACTAAAATTAGGAAATGATAATTATCTCAAATAAGATAACAATGTAACGAAGTATAATAAGAAGGGTAATTATAATGGAAAACTGTGCGAAATAAATTTAAGGAAACAAAAGTGGGCTTTTAAAAGTGAAATCACTATGGGTACTTACTCAGATCGCCGGCTAGAATGATATTTTTTATAGGGAACGCTCATTTTCATTTTTTGTGCCCTTTATATCTGCGTTTCCACCATATATAACCGGAAAAAATCGAACACATTATTAAAAGATGCACTCGTTGATATACCAGCCGGGACCGCAAGAACGTTCATGATCTTAAGCACCTAACATTGTTCGTAAAATGGATCGCGCAGCTTCATTCACCACTGGACGTAAATAATTAGAAGCAGGTATGTTTGTTTGCGCCAAGCTTTTGCCTTGCCGTGCACCCACAAGTCGGAGGTGATTTAGAAGGGAGAATAGGTATCGACGTTTTAACGTCGATATAAGCGCAAAAGAATGAAGCAAACTAGAAGATAAATGTACTTGTTTCAAAATCAACTCATGGTTACCGTTTGTAATTAGTTAAAAAACATACCAAGTAGTTATTAGGTATATGAAAGTTATTATATGGATTTTTCTAATAGACGGCATTAAAACTGTCTACCTATAATAGCACTCATTCAATGAAACCATAATATAGCGATTTTAAAACGTAACGGTCCATAGAACATGCCAGATATACAGATAGAGTCAATCGAAACTCATTGTTTTTGAAAATTGAGGTTCCAAAAAGTCACATTCTGCCTTTCGACTTGAAGGCTTAAGTACTCGAAGACAGATTATTTTTATTATCGCATTTTTCATATTTGTTCCTATTCTTGCTTCCAAGACTGCTTCAACTTCGAGAGCTTTCCCAAGAGCATTCGCTAAATGTCACTAATCACACAAAATTGATGGATAATCGACTCCAATCAAAATACGTTCAATTTGGCGTCCAATCTACTATACACTGTTCTCAAAACAGTAAAATCACCCGCAATTTTGACATGTGTCATTTGAAGGTTATCCGAGGTTAGGTTTAGAAATCTGGGCCAACAACTCTCTAGGTTTAGCATTCCCATCATTTCCCAGAATTTCCAAATTTCATTTAAATTAATCATAAAATTTTAATACTCTTCTAGAGTGTAATATTAAAATGGAATTAGGTAACTAATAAATTTATTATTTTTGGCATTAGTTTTCCATAAACGGTCATTTTATCTTCCTAATAATACTTACCAGTAATATTTTATATTAATAACTAATAACTCACTATTAATAGTTATATTAAATTTATTTTTTGGTAATATTATTATCAAAACAGATATTATAAGTTTTGACTAATAGAAATATTCCACCATCTTCCTTCCTACATTAATATGCATCAATATATATTTAAATATTCATGATTATTATATACTTTATAAAAACATGTTGACTGTCGATATTGGGATTTATTTTAAAAAAACTCTCATCCCTATACGCACAGTGAATCATATTAAGGGCTTGCGCGAAAGCATTATTAGGTATTATCTGTCTATAATCAATCATTTCGTAACAAAATCAACCAATCACTGGGCGCGATAGAGTGTCTTAGAAATCCACCCTTAGTATGAAATAAGAATAATTTACGTTTATTTCTATATTTGGAGAAAGCTTTTGCGTTCAGAAAATGCTATGAACTGCCTGTAACAGAAGACAGATTCACCCAAAAATTATTTATTAAAATTCTAATTATTTATCAGTCTTTCAACAAATACTGATTTAGGACGAGCTTCTACTAAAGTACCACGAGTTATTTGGAACACAACAAGCCTTTTTGAAAATAAAACGTTAAGCTTTTCGGATCAAACAGTCTTTAATTAATTCAGTATTTGGATTTAAGACGCTAATCCGCAAGTCTTGAACCTAACATATAGATGGCGCCACCTAATAATCTTTCAAAATAAAACTTCTAATAACTCGTCAGAAAATAATGTCGATGACAGTTTAATAAAATTGCATGTCCCTTGCCCCTATGTCTATTTTAGTTGATAGATGTTTAGGAATTTATAGTTATATGCAAATTACTGGTATTACTTATACTTTGAGAAAAAAAAACAAAATAAAACGCTCAAACTTTTTTTTTGCTAAAATAGCTGAATGTAATTTCTTTATAATTAATGTATCATTTACACTAACAAATAAAATAAAAATGCAAACACGGCTCCCTAACATAAATGATGCCTCAGGAAAAAAGGATAAAATTAATTGATAATTTTAAAGGCTTTTTTTATATGATTTGTTAGTTAAATAATAATAAAATCGTATCATTACGTAAATATTTATCTCTATCCTTTATACAATAATGTATAATAAATCCAAACAAAATCCGAATTTAATAATCCAATTAAGAGGTTTTTGACATAATCAATTCCCGATAATTCTTTCACTTATAGAGGAAGGTATCTTCCAGTTTTATCAAAACTAGTCACTTTTCTTACAGATTAAGATTATTTCGAGAAAAAAAATATTAACATAAAAACACAGCCCGTAACACAGTAACAGACTTTACATTCAAACTGCAAGTAAGGATTCAAATCAACTAAACAGTAAGTAGAAAATGAATTAATATGTTAAACTTTAATGATATTATTTATTTAACCAATAGATAGTAATGTGCAATTGTCAGAGAGTATATAGGAAAATCACTTCCTAACAAATTAATTTCCAAAATGCTTTTTATTCTTATATAGAAAATATTCAACAGATTGAAAATTTAGTAATTTATAAGTAAATAAAATAAAGTATTCTACTTTTTAAGAATGAACATGTAACAAACTTATCAAAATAAAACAAAACATTTCAAGCCACTAGGGCTTAAATTCAATAAATTATTGCAATATTAACATTTCTCTAAATATAGTCAAAACGATACATAATAATACTCAAAGACTAAATTATAATATCGATAATATATATTTCATATTGTGTTAGATTGTAATATATATAACAATCTTCATATTTTTGCATTAAACTAATAATTGAATAAAAATAAACATTACATATAAAACCTATTTATAAACAGTATTTCAGAAAAAACTGACAATACATTACGTTTCAGCTACTGTTGAGGTTAATACACCCACGACTGAGTCCAACTGCTTTTCTAAAGCTAATATCTGACCAGTATTACAATTTTCACTTGCAACAAATGTTATTATAAGAGGTAATTTATTCATTTGAACAATTTGGTGCTGCGAATAAATACATATTAAATTGCTCGTTCTACCTAAACCTAACTTGCTTCCTTGATCAATTGCTAAACAAAATGTTGAAATGAAACTTGGTTTAACTACACTTTCAGGGACTTTTTCTGTATTCACCTAAAAATAAAAAAGCAATGTCTGTACTTCATCAGAAACAATCAAAAACAAACCTTTAATAAGGGAACCCCGTCTCGATCAGTAAATAAAATACATTGAAGTCCATCAATTTTATTTAATATGTCTTGTAGGTGTTTCTTAATCTCCTCGGCCATTATGCAAATAAAAGGTTAATTTCAAGTACTATATATATAAACAATTATATAGAAATATTAATCATTATTGTGAAAGATAACTCAACCATAACAAAAAACTAGTTTGACTTGCTAGTTTGAATGAGTCAAAGGTCCTTTGACTTGACGTGTAATTTCGAGGTTGGATCTTTTTTCTATTGGTTGAATATTCTGAATTCTAACGTGACAGCATATTTATATTTGTAATGTGAGTAAAATTTTTCATTCTTCATATATATTCAAAAAATAAGTACTGATAGAATAAATCAATATATACATGTATATATTATATATTTACATTTTCTAATTTTAGCCATTTTATAAAATTAATATATCATGAGTGTACAGTGGACTTTAATTGCTGGGTTTCTCTATGCTGAAGTAGCTATTGTGCTACTTTTAGTTTTACCTGTGGCTAGCCCTCGAAGATGGAATGCAATTTTTAATTCAAAATTTTTACAAGCCATTAAAAGACAAACCGGACTATATAGTACTATTCTTTTTGGCACATTAGTATTATTTTTACTTGATGCTTTGAGAGAAATGAGAAAATATTCAAACATAAGTAAGTAATAAATATATATCGTCAATATTTATTTAATGTAGTAATCTATTTTAGGCGAAGAACATGAACATGCCCATTTGGATAAGCAAATGCAAGAGAATATGAGGTTATTCCGCGCCCAACGGAATTTTTATATCTCAGGATTTGCTCTATTTTTAGCTTTGGTAAGTGTTCATTAATTTTCATTAATTGTATAAAGAACGAGCTTTTAGGTGATTAGGAGACTTGTTATATTGATTTCCAATCAAGCAAAGTTATTGGCTCAAGCAGAAGCTTCGTTGAAACAAGCTGAAAGTGCAACACAAGCTGCTAGATCTCTTCTCACTAAATCAAATGAAGATAAAGAAAACCAAGAAAATGATACTAGTGAAATTCATGAAAAAGTGGTAATTATCAAAAAATTATATAAAATTATATTCCATAATTGATAGGAATTCTTTGTTAATTTTACACGATATTGTTATTGACTTAGGTTGCACAATTGAAATCCGAAGTTCTTGAATTGGAAGCCAATTTACAGAAAGAAATAAAGGAAAAATCAACAGTTGAAGCAAAACTAGACCAGCTTGCCAAGGAGTATGATCGTCTGTCATTGGAAAATATTAAATTGCAGAAGAAGATAACTATCAGTAGCGGTGATAAAAAAGATGAGTAATGTCATGATGCTGTGTTTTGTTTTGCTAGTTAGCCGCGTTATCTTTAGGCCGATATATATAACTGATACTATATTCAATATAACAGATAAATCTTTCACAATTTCTGGTTACCGGCACATATAATAATCCCATACTAAAAGATTTATTAAATCATTGTTACCTGTCTAATTAATAAATTGTTAATTTATTTTTATCTCATATGTATTAATTTATTTTAATGGTTGTTGAAAGTTTGTTTAATATTTAAATTTGATAAAAATAAAAGATATAATGTATGTCCCCCTCTTATTACATTTTTCGGTATGTTTTGCATATAGTTTATCCAGTAAAATGTTGAACTCACACCATCTAAATGTCTAATGTCAAAACGTCGCAATGTTGCCACATCAACTTTTAGTTTATTTTAGCTTCTGTAAAATAATGTCATTCAATTCTATTTATATTATTACTAAGCACATCTGATATATATATTATCGAAGAACTTAAACCACAGTTATTGACTAGTTTGTAGGTTAGAGTTTTTTAAAGTTCTAGGCGTGTTTTTTATGTAGTTGTATTCTCTGGAGACCTAATACAGCTAAATTAATAATTGTGTTGCTCTGGTTCCGTGACGTTATTTTGACTGTATTTCTCTTTAGTTTCTTCTGTTACTAGCTATGGTAAAATTATATTTAAATCTCTAATACATCGGCCATATCTACACAGCAGTCACTGTCATTTCCTGAATCACTATTCAGGTCAATAACTAAACTCTTAATTTAACTGACACTAACATTTTTTCATAATTCCACCGTTTGTTAACTTCTACGTCAGTCAAATGGAGTTCATCCAGATTAAAGGTGTTATTGTGGGCAACAGTTCTTCCCACATCTTCAAACAATTCTTGCTGATATATCCTAGTCGGCCTACTCGTTTATTGTATTAGTAATTATTTGCTACACCTTATATGCAGTGATAAGAAGACAGAATACTATTTCTTGGAAATTAAAAATTATATAAAATGAAATTAAGTATTTTATTTATACTAACCAAGTAACAATTTGATATAATTCACTCTTTAACATGGTATCTTAAAATCACAATTTATGTTTTGCAAACCACTCCTTAATTACAATCTTTTTCGATCTACTGGTTGGGGTCTTTCTCACCAGTATGGTATGGTATATTGTCCATAATAACTGATAATTTATCCATGTTCTTTAACACCTGATTTTCAAACCAGAGCAAAACATGTCATATTTCATTTCTCCAAAGTAATTGTCCTTGGAAGAAAACACTAACCCTAGCTGGTCCGTAACTTTTTGCAGTTATTTGACAGCCAAATGGGCAAATTTTATAGGCTCTTTTTAACCAGAATAAAATGAGTAAGAAAAACGTCTCAGTTTAAATAGAGTTTGCCAATTGAGATAGGCAACACATTCAACATCGTGATGGCGTGAGTTCACTGATATTTTGCTGTGCATATTTCGATGCAACACGCAATACACAACATTATATTTTTAGTTTCAAATAAATCAGGATGATTAGATCGCGACGACACTACTAAATACTTGTTCGAAAGGTAGAATTTCGAGGATTTCACAAAACATAGATAGACAAGTCAAAAAAGTATTTTGAAGGAAAGTACACGTCATCCAGATGTTGAATGACAATTTGATTGGCCAGTTTATATATTTATTACAGTCATCTGTCAAGAAAATAATAATAATTCCTGATGTCACGTTTCACTGGCAAATAAAATTCAAATAAAAAATATATCTAGTCCATTCAATAAAACAGTGGACTCACTTGATCTACATTTATGACTTTAAAACGTCACAATGTTGCCGCATCATAATAATTTTTTTTTTAATTTTCAAAGGTTTGACAACTAACTATGAATTCTGTACGTTGATTCGGTTGCATATTATTAGATTATGTTGAGCCTATCAGACAGAATTGTATCTCTTTTTAATTAGAATAAATTGAGAAGGAAAATATTGTCTGATTTTAAAACACATTTAAAAATTGCGATAGACACTATATTCGATATTGTGATGATGTAGGTTCACTGTTATTTTGAATAGACTATATAATTCTATAGTAATATCAATATATTTTAGACAAAATTGAGCTTGTAGCTTTGAGGATGAGGAATTGAGGATGTATTGAATTGAGAATGTATTGAGGAAAATTGTCTCGATTGAATAACATTGTAAAAAACAAAAAAAAGTAAATTATAAGTTTTTGTGTAGTCCTACATTTTATAACTTATATACAAACTTATATGGAAAACAACTCTGGTTTGTTGTTTAATTGTGTAATATTTATATATTGATAAATAAATTATATTTGCTACCGTACACTTAATTTTATTTTAATTTTTTCTGTAATAAAAATTCTATTTATATTAAATATTTTGATCAAATTTCTTGATAATAACTTTTAGTAACGAGTCAATTGAAAAGTCCCCGGCCTACCATAGTAAAACACTTTTTTTGGCAAAATTTTTTCCCACGCTTTGGAGCGGGTTCATCCTGTGCAGTCCACTCGGATGACTATTGATTGGACTTCCGAGTGAAATGATGGAACCATGTTTCATCTATTGTCACATATCGATCCAAAAACTTGGGTTTATTACGCTTGATCGTCTTCAAACACTGCTCCGAAACATCAACTCGTCGTTGTTTTTGGTTAAAAGTGAACTCGCGCGGCACCCACTTTGCACAGAGCTTTCTCATACCCAAGTATTCATGAATGATATGATCTACACGTTCAGTTGATATCTTTAGAGTGTCTGCTATTTCATTCAATTTCAATTTACGGTCATTGAATTCATTTTGTGGATTTTTTAAATGTTTTCGTCGGTAACAACCTCTTTTGGGCACCCACTGCGTTCACCGTCTTCGATGCTCATTTCACCACGTCGAAACTTAACATACCAATCCTTGATGATTGATTTTTCTGGGGCAGTGCCCGGAAACTCGGCATCAAGCCAAATGTTTGCTTCAACTGTATTTTTTCCTGTCAAAAACCAATATTTTATCAACACGCGAAATTCCTTTTTATCCATTTTTTTCACAATAACAAAAGTTGCTTCACCGAAAATGCTATACTTCACAAACTAATGATCCGACAGCTGTCAAATTGATACACGCATCTTTTGAGGGTTAGGGAAAACTAAAAAACATATGGATTTAATTCTAGTAGCGCCATCTATGTGTCATGCCGGGGATTTTGACCATTCAATTGACCTTGTATTCTTAAAATATTCATATAATTTACAAGAACCAACAACGTGGTAAAATAAAATGGTAGTGCGCATGCCAGGCGTCCATATAAGTAGTTCAAGCAAAATGAAAAGTCCTTGTCGTTTTTTGAATATTTTTATTATAATTTTTGTATATAATACAAGGCATCACTTTTTTAATACAATGTATTATCGTAGATATTGTAAACGCATACAACAAGAAGTATCTCACAAATATTGGCGAAATACATGTCTTATGTCGTCGAATTTCCAATTAATTCAATTTTAGGCAAGATGACGGGATCAATGGTAATGAATTCCGGGATAGGAGGAAGCGTGGCCAGTTTGAAAACCTTAATCGGACTTTCGTAAGGAATATCCTCGAACCACCACGGTTTGACTTCGATTTCGGGAATAAAATTGGGTAATTCGCTCGGCGGTCCCACGGTGGTACTTCCGGCTATTGCCTTGCACCGATTCTGCACGCAGTATTTACCCAGCGGACACTGCGAGCTGACGTAACACTGCACCTTGTTGCAGGATCCGGTTAGATCCATGGGATCGGATTTGGTGCCTTTGGGACAGGCGCATCTGAACTGGTGATTCTTAGCCTTGCAGACGCTGGTTTGGTGACAGAAGGACGGGCACGGATCGAGGCACTGGCCTACTTTACAGACCTGATTCGTCGGACACTGGCGGTCGTTGACGCAAGACTTATCTCCCTGCCGGAAGGTGCCCACCGTGGTGATGTTGGTACAGATCTCCATCGTTTGAGTGCCGGAACCGGTGGTTTCGATTCTGTAGTTCAAAGAGGACATGGTTCTCCATAGGTCGGGCAACACCTCGCAGCTCCACGGATTCGGGTAGATGTTGATGTTATTGGCGTTGATATTCTCCAGATATTTGGGTATCAAGCGGAAATTGTTCGAACCGATGCGGAACGTGTTCACCGAGCTGATCTCCACGTAATCGATGTCGTAGAGTTCGTTGTTGCTCAGATCGAACGTATCCAAGGGATAAAAGAACGAGATGGCCACGTTTTGGATCCTGTTGTTGCTCAAGTTCACGTTGGTCAAGTTCGTGAATTTCAACGAGTTTATCGCGACCCTCGTCAGTTCGTTGTAAGCCAGGTTTAGAGTGGTGATCGATTTCGGCAGCTGGTGAATGGGGATGGTCATCAAGGCGTTCCGGCTGAGGTCCAGCTCCCTCAGATTGTACACCTCCTTGAACGCGTCGGGATCCACGAAGAGTATGTTGTTCCAGCTCAGATCCAACTTTTCGGTGGAGACGTTCTGAAACACCTTATCACGCACCTCGGTGATCATGTTGTAGGACAAATCGATGCTTCTTAAATTCGGTAGTTTGATGAAAGCCCCCTTGGCCAGGATCTTAATTTTGCTCTTCACTCCGTAGATGTGCTCCAGAGTGTCGACGTTGTAGAAAGCGCAAGTCGGTAGAACCGTAGTCGCTTTAACTTTGACTATCGTCGGAGATCCCATGACTTCGAACTGACCGGAATACACGGGCATGCATAACTGTTGTAAAAATTTGGAGCAACCTTCGACAGGGAAACCGTAAAATTTGAACTGATTTTCTCGCACGCAGTTCGGGGAAAAGCAAAACCCGCCGGGTACGCTAACCAAGACACCGAACAGCACTAATCTGAACATCGTAAGCTCAGTTAATAGCGTAACGATCGAGTTATGAAACTGACGAGATAAATCTGCATAACGATTTTATACCGAATCCATTTCCTGCCACGGTGATTTACACGATCTGTTCGAGGCGAAAAGATACCGTTTAACGTCGTCATCTTCACTAGAATTACGTACGGTATACCGGAAATTACTCTTTAACGTTCAGCAAGAGACATTACTAATGCGGTAAAGCGGTCCGACCATTTCACTGGTTTTTAACCGACTTTAAAAAAAGAGGAGGTTCTATAGTTTATTCAAAGTTTTTTTAGTAATGCATCATGGATATTTGTGACGTCGAAATATTGCAATGTTGCCGAATTAACTCTGTGTTTTAGTTCAGTCAAGTGTTTTAGTTTTGGCTTTGACATACAAAAAAATTCTAATCTAAATAAAATAATTGAACAAAAATATTATGAAATATAATTTATTTTAACATTATCCCCGTAAGAATGGTGTACACAGATAGTAGCAGAGAAAATATACACTGATACCAAGATGACTTGACAAGTAAACACACCATTGAAGGAAACAAGAACTAAAGGAAAAAAGTAAATATGCTCTCGAATGAATATAAAATACGCTTCTCAGATATACAATTGTTAATTAGGTGGATTAGGCCTCCAGGGGGATACCATTAGTTAAAAATATGAACCTACCTATACCATTACTCTACCTTATGGTTGGTGTGGAAAAGAGTTCACTGTAAATATAATAAAACAACTCTAACCTACAAAATATTATACATTTATTCTTAATTGTAATTTATTAAGTCCTTCGATAATATATGTATTAGATGCACTATAATTTCTGTTTAATTATTTTATTTAGATTAGAATTTTTTGTATGTCAAAGACAAACTAAACTCAGGGTTGATGCGGCAACATTGCGATATTTTGCTGTCACAAATTTGATAACGCATATATAAATAAACTTTGAATAGACTACATATTTTTTAAGGTATGTTCGCCGATTTCTCAGTCAATTGTGGACCAATTTTCAAAATTCTTTTTTATTCGAAAGTGTGCACTTCCATTGGTGTCCCATTGTAACCAAATCAGGGTATGTTGGGGGAATCGAGGGAATTAATAAAATAAAACTAATTCAGTTTAGCCTATTAATCAGTAAAAGAAGAATTTTATTTCCACTCAAAGTCACTAATATTCTTGAGGTGTCTTACATTCTTCCACTAGTTGTGTGCTCTGCTTTTTAACATACTAGTGTGGATCATCTGTTAATTTTACCCTCAAGAATCCAGACTAAAACTGTACTGTCTTCCTTACACTTAGATACATATTTCAATGCGTTGCGGAATTATTGAAATATTTTGAACAGACTCATATTTATGTAGGACATTTAATGTCAAACTTTAGGCAAATTTAAAGCCCCCCCGGTTGATAGAAATTAGATTATTATTTATTTAATTTCTATCAGATATCAGATTTATTAGAAAATTATTTCGAACAATATAATACCACACAATACATTTGTAGCTTTTTAAATATCCTACTAGGAATATCATAATTATAAATATTAGTAAAAATTAATTGAAATAAAAGGAAACAATTTAAATCATTCAAAATGTGGCCATTTGAATTTTAATGGAATACAAAGAATAGATGTTAGTTATATATGTATATAATACAAGTTAATATGTATTAACTGAAAATATATTAAAAAAATAAACCTGTTATATAAAATATGCTTTATAATTAACATTTTTAATAGCATTTATATTTATGTTAAAGATTCAATTATAAATATATTAGATAACAGTATTAAAACAAGTAATACAAACAAGAAATCGACAATATTAATTATACGTCTTCAAGGCTATTTGTATATAATTCAAAATAAAATTTTATTAATTACTAATATAATTCTATGTATTATAAGAGACTTCCAATATTAAAATGAATAGCGATAACATTTATGTCAATTAAAAATTATTACAATCCAATTTTAGAAGTGTTGTTATTTATATTAATTAATAGTAGATCCCATTTGTATTAAATAATAGTGTGAGAATAGATAATGTATTGATTACTATTATCACTAATTGAAATTACAATTGGTTAAATGATTTTAAAACCTATATTATAAATTTAAAAGTAAATTTAACAGTATGAAAATAATTATTATAAAAAATAAATTGGCAGATTTAACTACGTTATACGTTTTTACTGTTATTTGTATTAGATAGCCTAGTATTAGATCCATTATTTTTTCAATTGATGTAAATGTAGTATGCAAGTCCGACGAAAGGCATTAGAAAGCTGACATGTAGTAAGTTATTTGACAGTTTTATGATTAATTAACCTACTTTTAATTAACAAAATATAATTTGTTTCTATTTTGTGGTTTAGTTTTGGAATTTTGACTGCACTTTTTGATGTAGTATAAAACAAAATATTATTAATTAAAAATCCTCAAAATATACATCATAACTAACATTGAAATATATATTTCAGGACCACTTGCATTTATTCTTAATCCAGAGGAACTGGTATAAGTGGAATTGGCGCATAATGAGGAACTGGCGGTAGTTGTCTCATTAACCCACCGGGACTTTCAGAAGGAATATCTTCAAACCACCATGGTTTTATGTCTTCGCTTTCGGGAATGTTAGTTTCTGTTGTAGTGGACGGGCGTGGAGTTGTCGAGGACGCCGCTATCTTCGCGCAGCGATTCTGTATACAGACCTTATCGCGGGAACAATGGGAACCGACGTAACACTCCACGTTTTTGCAAGAACCCGTTAGATCCATGGGATCGGATTTGGTTCCTTTGGGACAGGTACAGGTAAACTGGTGATTCTTGGTCTTGCAGACGCTGGACCGGTGACAGAAGTACGAACACGGATCGAGACACTGGCCGACTTTACAGGTTTTGCTCGTTGGACATTGGTGATCGCTGGTGCACGATTTGGGACCACCTCGTTGAACGCTGACCGTGGTGATGTTGGTACAGATTTCCATGGTGTCCGAGGCGGTACCCGTCGTCTCGATGTTGTATTTCAGCGACGTGATGGACCGCCACAAATCGGGCAACGCCTCGCAGCTCCACGGGTTCGGATAGATGCCGATGTTGTTGGCGTTTATGTTCTCCAAGTACTGAGGCGTCCGCCTGAAGTTATTCAAGCCTATACGGAACCTATTGACGGACGTGATTTCGACATAATCGATGTCGTACAGCTGGTTATTCGTCAGGTCGAACATCTCGATGGGATAAAAGAACGAGATCGCTATGTTCTCGATTTTGTTGTTGCTCAAGTCGACGCTGGTGAGGTTCGCGAATTTCAACGAGTTGATCGCGATCCTAGTCAGTTGATTGTACGCCAAGTTCAGGGTGGAGATAGATCTCGACAGATGGTTGACGGGAACCGTCAGCAACGAATTCCTGCTAAGGTCCAGCTCCTTGAGGTTGTGGACTTCCTTGAAGGCGTCCGGATCCACCGAGAATATGTTGTTCCAGCTCAGATCCAGCTTCTCGGTGGAGACGTTTTTGAATATCAGCTCTCGGATTTCGGTGATTTGATTGTAGGACAAGATGATGCTTTTTAGGTTCGGTAGATTGATGTTGCTCTTCACGCCATATATGTGCTGTAAAGAGTCGATGCCGTAGAATGCGCAAGTTGGAAGAACCGAGGTCATTTTAATCTTAACGATCTTTGGCTGTCCTATAACCTCAAACCGACCGGACTCAACGGGCGTACATAAATCTTTCAAGTAATCCGAACATCCCTCAACAGGGAAGCTATAAAACTTGTACTGATTCTCGCGGATGCAGTTCGGTAAAAAGCAACGCACGTCAGATACACTAACATACAAAATAAACAACACGTATTTCAACATCGTTAGTACTACAACAACAACTGATAAGAAAAGAACTAATAAAGAGATACAACAAATGTTTTATATGGACACACGCTTACCCCGATGGTAATTTACATATAATAAACGAATCGCAAAACTCTCAAAGATTCTTTTCTCTGGCGTCGTTAATATGTCGAATAATATTATGGTAGTGTAGTGGAATTCACCGTCTTCGGTGACTAAGAACTGGTTCTTGTTTCGTTTAAATCTTACTGTAATTCCCCAGTAAACATTCTATATTCGGCTCAGGTCATATATGGCAAATCTTCGAACCTTCATACAATACTGCAATCAAAACGAAATATATTATTGTTTATTGATACAAGTGCAGTTCAATGATGCAATGAACTGAAACAAGCTGTATGTTTTGTATTAAGGGGCTATTCCGGTGTAGATAGTTCGATTTTATTTACATATTTTCAAGGTCTGAGACGACATATCAAAAGTTTAATTATATTTCATCTATAATTATATATATAATAATATATATAATAATATATATAATAATATATATAATAATATATATAATAATATATATAATAATATATATAATATTGTATCGGTTTTATCGAACACAATACGGTGTAAAATACAATACATTAGTCAGGAATATAAATACAAGAAACACAACTTCAACATATTATCACTACAATGAAAAACTCTCTGACTAACGAAACACCTTGTTTTTTACTATGTATTTTCCAACGCGCCTTATTAATCCACTAGCCCAGTCAAAGTTACAAATCTAAACCTTTAAAACGGCAGCAACCTTTTAGTGACTATCTGGAATGGCAATGCACCAGATTTTTATTTAATCAACACTGGTCAGTCAGTGGTTTCCTGCTAAAATGAAAATAATAACAAATAGTTATTAACGTGTTCTGAAAACTTTTGTTAATTTATACATATTTGGTAAAGTGATAGTAGTTCACAGAACTATTATTTAGAGTGCAGATAAAATGTTCATTATATCATTTCGTTTGGTTAGAGTATAGATAAAATTACTTTAAAACAATTTTGATCAATCATTAAAAATTACATCATAATTTGTAAAATACATTTTCCAATATCAGATTTAATATCACACATTCACCGCATCACATACAGCTCACAGCCACATATTTCCTTTCATCTGTAAAAATGCAACAGGATATGTCATTGTATTTAGTAACAACTAAAACGTATCTTGGATACGTATTATTTATTAAATTATAAATATGATTTGATCATCCTCGTTCTTTTCAAAACACAAAGAACATTTAATATATATTTTCATACAATAGTTTCACATAAAGGTCTAGCCAAAAACTCGAAAAAAAAATGTTTCATAATATTAATAAAGTACGTCAATAATCTAATATGCTAAATAATTAAAGCTCACGAAAATACTCTATTGACATGATGAAATTGACATTATATCATTAATTAAAAGCCAATCATTTGTAATACTGTAGAATATTTGAGGACAGTTATAACCACAGACTGATATTGAAATGGTCATCGAACTATCGTCACAATATAGATGAACACGATGTTTTAGTTTGCATAAATGTTTTTCTAATTAATGTAAATATGTAAAAAGTCCCATCTCTTTCCTCGAAATTATCGACCTTAACATTGACAGATGTCATTTTCAAACCTCTATGTAATAATATGATATTTTAAGTCCTACAAATACAATGTGTGTAAAATTCTCATAGCAGAATGAGTTATTGGTAAGGCCCTTATTTAAAATTGCTTTCCAGAATTAATCCAAAAGTGAAAAATATGCATTAGTGTATCACAATAATTAATAAGGAACCAACAAACAGCTCTTTTATACAAACGCAACCAATAAAAATATATTCAAGGCAAAATTCTTCAAAAACTTTCAACAGCCCTCTAACTTTAGTTATATTTTTTGAACAAACAAAATAATGAACAAAATACTTTATAAAATATAATTTATTTTAACATCATACTACATATAATGTATATTTATTGAAGGACTTAAACTATTGTTAATTAAACAGCTATAATTGTAAATTAGAGTTGTTTTAATATATTTACATTGACATATGACAACGGTGTCTACCAATACAAATAGATTTTTGTAGACCGATTTAGTTATTTTCTTGAACGTATCAGACTGGCTGGCTGTTTTTAACTAGAGTAATGCCAATTACTGAAGCGAGAAAGAAAAAGTTCTACGAGTTTAAAAGGGATTTAACGTTTTTATAAGCTGAATTTGGCAATAGGTTCGACTATGTTGATGGCGTGCATTAGCTGGTTATTGGGGGAATTATAGGTTATATTTAGGAAGGTTAGTAGACGACGCCACCTATATGCGGGACCTGAGACTTATTGGGTGATGTATTGGAAAAATTAAAACAAAAAAGAGAACGTTAACTATTTATTATCACATAATCAATTTGCTTAATACTCTCTTATTATTATTACCACCAAAAACTAACAGAAAAACTCTTATCTAAAGCTGTGACATGATGCCACCATTTAACAGGAATGAACAGCATATCACCAGGTTCTAGTAAACATTTGTACAATTTGGCCTTTTTGAAGTTTTCAAACTTCGCATGATCTGGATTTAGAGGATCTACCTGTGCTGTATTTGATAACATTGTTTCTTCATGTGGATATAAATTTTCTGTGTCTCTAGGTGAGTACAGAAGTAGCTGCTTTACCCCAAAAACCTATAAAATGAAAACGAAATGTTGTAATGATATATTTCCAGCTATAAATTATAAAAAAGACCTGGGCTAGTATATTATTTTTGGGATCTTGATGTAAAGGTGAAACTGTTCCTTTAGGGCCAAACCAAGCATTGATATCTGGTTCAGTTGCATCCCCATTGTTTAATGAACAGCAGCAATATTCTGGTATTCTTATATCATCTTTCAATTCTGAAATCTACACAATTTTTAAATTAACAATGTATAAAATTATTAGAATGGTCACTCGCTACCTGGTTAAACAAATTATGTTGTGCTAAATACCCAATGTCTCCACTGTCAGATATGAAATATTTGCTAATGAATTCTCGCATTGTCATTAGTTTTTGGGACCAATTTTCATCTGCATAATTGGAACCTATCTCAACTGGCACAGTGCGAGTGCCTGCTAAATCGAGAAAGTAATGAAGGTTTGACCATTTATTAACAGCAGGCCAGTGTGTCATACAACCTGTGATAGAAAAATATAATATAGCTAATATTAACACAATAATGAGTTTATAAGTTTTTGAAACATCAATTTATATCGAACTGTAATCAGACCTTTTAATTTAACTGGAATCTGAAGTTCAAAATACAGATTATGAAATGTTTCTAGTGATGGAATGTTTTCTTCCTCAATTATTTCACCTGCTAATTTATTAAATAAATCTTTTTCATTTTGAATATCATTTGAATGTTTTAAGTAAAAAGATACAGTTTGCTTGCTCTCTACATTTCTTAATTTTAAGTGCAAATACTTGGCACATTCAGCTAACAGTTCCCGATTTTCTTCCAATGGTGCTCCTAATAATAGACCTAAATCAGCACTTTTAATACATTCTTTAAATACTTCAACAGTAACATCATTTTCGCAATCCTGAATCAAAAGTATTATTTTTATAAAAGATGCAATAGTAAAATTATGCCTTATTTCCAAAGGCACTTCACTCCAATGACCTAAAAATATTACTATTAGTTTATTTTAATTATACTAATATTTATTTATAATTTACCTGTATTTAGTTCGTCATGTAAATAATCCAATACAGTATTAATTTCAAATATAGGCAATTCAGTTTTAAAATTTTCAAATATACATTGTTCAAAACAATTCAGTAATGTAATAAAAACTTCTGAATTTAGTGAGTTTTCTTTAATTGTTATAGATTTTGGAAACTTTTCCAGAAGTTGTTTAATAACTATACTTTTATTGTTATCCATAATTTGAATACATTCCAGAAACAAAATTTACACGTATATATGGTCATCTAATTAAGAGAATTATTATTTTGGTATTGACAGTTTGTATTTGAGCGGTCACATAACCTTCAATCTCAAAATAAAAGTATATTACGGAAGACTAAAACGGCAAATATATGCTAATCGTACGGTGAAATTAAATAATTTTACTGTTAATTCTTATTTTAACGCACAGGTACAAAGTTAACGGTTATATGCATAAATACAAACTGGATAGGTATACGTCATATCAGGCCATGCTTAGTCTACCACTAGTAAACAGAAAAATAATCAGGCGGTTTTGATTCGTACGCTGTTTAGAAATAACCCCAAATACATCCTCATTGCAAGTTTGTAAGTGATAGATATAAAAACGTACGTGAAAAACGTATTATGCTGTCTTTTTTATTTTAGATGTTGACAAAATAGTGTGGTGTCATAAAATGTGATGTGATATACTTAAATGAAGGAAAGCTCATTCTAGATATAAATAATAAGGTAAGAATAAAAAGGTACAAGCATAATTTTTATTCTAAAATTTACAGCGTCGTGCTACTAGTTGAAATACAGTATAAAAATATTAAATCAACATCTTTACACTTGTATAATTGACATTTTCATTATAGAGAAACATTATATGAAAAACAATAAGGATTATTTTAATTAATATGTATGTAATTTGTATATAACAAGTTTGAAGTTATAATTTTATACTAAAACCAAGTAAAATTATACTTATAGAAATACTTATTGATATGTGGTACAAAAACACATGTTACATGTGGATTCTATAGTTATCCTGTTACATTTGTCTTAATGCTAAGCCTATTATATTGCTTAGCGTTATTAAAAGAACATACATTTAGTTATTTTGAATAAATTTAGAGCATAAACAACATAAAACACTATATAGCCAATAAAATTAATTATATTTTTATTAAATAAATACTAATTAATAACTAAGTTCTTTAGCATGTAGCATCAGACCTAAAATAAAAAACTGGACAATAAACAGATTCCTCTTACAGTAAACCAGTTCAAATTGACTCCAATTGAGACATTTTATTTAACTGGAATTCAGAAAATGTCAATAAGTTGAGTAATACATTATAAATAAAGTTTGCTGTTATTTCTGTAAAAAGGCACAGTTAAATGCATTGCAAGTACAACAGATTATTAACTAAACTTGTATCATAAATATTGTACAATTCAATATCTCTATCATATATGATATTTAATTCATTACCTTACGTGTATTTTGCCATGCCCTGACGTAATATTTCAAGGACTTTTTAAAAAAAATTATCTATGCTATCATCAATATCGAATTAAAACAAATAATTTTAGGTCGATTTATTACATTATACGAATTTTAAATTTGTGGTAAATGAGTATATGACTGACTAATTAAAAGCAAATTCCTTGGAAACACTGTAAAACAATCACCTGATTCGTTGAAAGTCTCTTAATGATTTGTTAAATAATGAATATGTTGTTAGATTAAATTAAAATGCTGTGATTATTTGTTATCTAATCTGAGCTAATATCGATAAATATAAGACTATTTATATAAAATATCATTGAGTCTAATGGTAACCTTAGGGCAATATGCTTGTTTGTCATTTTGATTGATCCAAACATTTGTATATAGCAACTGAGGTATAAACTTTTTTTAGTATGATTAAATTTGCTATATATACAGAAATAAATAGAAAAAATGATAATATTATGGTATTATATGTATATCCAACTAAAAATAGTTTTACGATGTTTACTGATTGTTATTATACTCTATTTAAATAAGGTTCCTTGTTTAATCCTTGTTACTACTGAAATTTATGCTTTCAAGCCGATGATGTTCAGTATTAAAACAGTCATATCACATTAACAATAATTTGGAATGATTTAAATATAATCAAATATTAAATTTAATCCATAGTTTTAAGAAAGAAAATATTTATGTCAGGTAAAATTTTAGTATAATTTCCTATAATTAGTTTTGTATTTTAGTTAAATACTCTTAAAATATACATATGAAACAATCAAAATACCTTTGAGTTCAAAGTTGCTTGTTACATTACAATGTTTACTGATTGATATTATACTGTATTTAAATAAGGTTCCTTGTTGTTTAATCCTTGTTACTACTGAAATTTATGATTTTAAGCTGATAATGTCCAGCATTAAAACAGTCATATCACATTAACAATAATCTGGAATGATTTGAATATAATCAAATATTAAATTTAATCCATAGTTTAAGAAAGAAAATATTGATCTCAGGTAAAATTTTAGTATAATTTCCTATAATTTTATAATTAGTTTTGTTTTTTATTTAAATATTCTTAAAATATACATACGAAACAATCAAAATACCTTTGAGTTCAGAGTTGCTTGTTATATTATTTATATGCCTGTTAGCATCCATTGTGTGTAAACATTGATTATTTACATTATAAAGTGTATAACAGCGTTGTCATTACATACATTTGCGCCTGTTTATATATAATCCTGGTTAATACTAGTTCTGTTGCAGCTTAAAAAACAACTGTCTTCTGTCAGAAATTGAGACTTCCCAACTGAGAGCACAATTTCGTAATGAGTAATTTTAAACCCCGATTCCTAAAACCGTCAGACACTTTGAGCTTCCTAGACAGAGACAATTCATCTATCGAACAAACGAATTTTATTTATAACAAACATATATCGCAGTCGATCCAAACGCAAAGGCAGCGACTACCGATTTTCAACAACAGAAACCACATTCTCTATTTGCTGGAGAAATATCAGACGGTCGTTTTAGTCGGCGAGACTGGCTGTGGTAAAAGCACCCAGATACCTCAGGTAAGTCCCGTATATTTTTTCGCAAAAAATTATCGACTTTCAAAACCATATCAACTAAATTTCAAATTTAACCGTTATTTGAATTGTCATCTTAAAATATCTTGTCAAATACAGTGACTTGATGCCACGGATTAGGTTAATTTTATCTTTTATTTAATATTTGTTTTGGAGTCTAGAATCAAGTGTTCGGAACAAAAAGCGTTTGTTTTATTTCCGATTGTGCCAAGTTTCATAAAAAATTCACCTGTTGCGTAATTATAAATAGGAAGTTTGTCTTTATCTTATAATGACCTCGAGATTAAGTATTAATTAATTATTTGAAGTATTTGAATTGTAAAATTTATTTAAAATACACATGTAATTTGCGTATTTTATAAAGTTCTGCTTAGATATAAGTTAATCGTTCATGGAATAATTATAAGCGACTTACGCCTATTTTTTTGCGTTTTAAATTACCTAAATTGTAATCCGGTTTTTGTATTGCTTTTGTTAGATTATTATCGGTTTGAAAATATATACTTAGAAATAATTTTTGGCCAATACACGAATATATTAAATATCAAATCAAATTTTTTACTATAATTTTTATGCATTTTTTCCAAAACCTTCTTCTGTTTATTATTTCCAATATTAAGGTAACACAAATGTTATCGTTTCATTATGAATATTATGTCCATTAAAGTGATGTGTTTGTGTCCATTCCAAGGGTTAATTACCAAGTCCAATGAACTTGGGCATAAAAAAATGACATAAAAATTATGATGTTAATGATATGGGAGATAAATAATTTTTTTTGGGTGACTATTTTTTGAGGATCTGTTTGTATGAAATAGAAAGTTCCAATTATTTATCGATATCTAATTAATTTCAATACAATATCAATTATTGTAAGGCGAAAGACTTAAATATAACCGTATGATCGTTCTCTTCTCTCATAATTTAAAGGCGTCATATTAAGACTTCAGATATCACTATCTTCTTCTGACTTTCTTGACATTTTTCTGAATCAGTAGGTAGATAATTAAATTCTATATATTCGTACAATATCTTATTAACTCTGTCATGGCATAGGTGATTCAACTGCACTCTTCTACCATCTTTACCACGGCATTATTTTCGAAGTTAACCAGGTAAACTATATAGTATGGCATTAAATTTAATTATATATAAATGTTTCTGTGACTACATTAATAATATTTTATTAGGCGGATATTGGAAATAAATCTGGGAGTGAAAGCTTATTTCCTGCTTGATATTTAAGGTCATGAAAATAATGGCTTCTTTAAGGAACTTCTTAGAAACACTTGTTTTGTATGTACAATATTTAAAAAGAGATGGTACATATATTTAGTTGATTTGAAACATGCGTCACAGCCTGTCGGGAATTATGGGAATTTGGTTAGGAAGTGACGTCTTATCCTGTATACAGCTCTAGAATGTTGGCATCTGCATTAGATGTTATTAGTGGGTACAGCATTGGAAGGAAGATACGATCAGGATTCAGAAAAACCGAAATTACTTTCTTGACAACATCTTTTCGTCTATTAAAAAAAATCCCGTTTCACAATAAAATTACCATATATTATCGAACATTAACTTTATCATTTTACACGTTTACATAAAATAAATAACATTTATTTATAGTCAGAATTTTATTACCCAATTTGGTTGTAAATTTGGGTTTTTATACAAATATCCGCTCCTGTTTATACGCATAATGGTATTATTTACCAGTAATAAACCGATTTAGGACTGTTAAAAAATAATCCAGGTTTTTAACGTTTGCATTTAAAATATCGACAATGTTCATGTCAAAAATACGGCACTATGAACGGCATCAATATGGCTAGATTATATGGAATTGTTTAAAACAAATATCGATGAAAATGTTCAATTATTATCGACAAAATCCTGGTGTTTTAGGTTCGTAACGTACTATGTTCATTAAGTTTTGTCGTTGAGTAAGAAGAAAACAACAGTATGGCCATATGGCCATTGGACATTTTCACAAATAATGGATCATCTTTCGTTCTATTAATAAAATTCCTAGTATTCTGAGTTCACGACGTACTAGGTTGTTCAATACATTTTGTCGATCACTAAGAAAAACAATTTGTTGCTAATACCTTTTCGTCAGATACAAATCGTTTTCCACAATATTATTTTTGTGATAGAGGAAAAAAGCTGAGGCGGAACTGAATCTGGAGAATATAGTGGATGTTGCAAAAATTCGTACTTTAATTCGCTGGTTGTGGCAATACTTTTTGGAGCTGTGTAGAAAGTGTATTGCCCTGGTAAAAAAAATATGTTTTCCTTCAACAAAGCAGATTTTTTCTCACAAATTTTATATCGAACTGGTTCAAAAGATGACAATAATCATTTTGAGTTTATTGTCTGTTATATTAAAAAGAACCGATGTTATCTTGTATGGTTTGATTGGGTCCATAAACTGGGGCAATTTTTTATTTCCATATAATTGGAAAGACAACAAAATCAGAAATGATTGTCTTTTTATATACGTACGTTATTTACAAAGATATTGAATTGATAACGGAAATTTTACTTCGACAAAATGTTAGTTCAAAAAAACACGGATTACATTTCCAACGAAATCAATTAACCACTAATTTGTGATGTATTTGTTTTAGGTGATAACTCAAGCGATCCCTTGCCTTTCCATTAGTTAAGTTAACTTTATATTGTAGGATTTGTATAAATTAAAGAACTAAATCAAACTGTATATATAAATATATTTAGAGAGCAAGAGAGTTTTGATGTTTTGCTGTGTATTTGTGGTGGCTATTGTTTAAGAAAAAAAAAAGTTAAAAGACTGACAAGCCGTCCACGAATTGTCTTCGTGGCGCTGATTCGTGTATAAACTAATAGAGCAATATACCTGTTTGCTTTTTTAAAAATAGAATCTCATACTGTTAGAGGGGGGCAAAATGGTGGGACCTTCGTCTCAGATCAGTAAGATCCTTTTAACCTTGTTGGTGTTGGTTTTGTTTTATTATGCCTTCATGGATTTCAATGTATATATCCGTATAAAAAATTATCCGATCAGTAGATTGGTGGAGCACACTAACGTCACCGCGGTGAAGTACG
This sequence comes from Rhynchophorus ferrugineus, assembly GCF_030347505.1. Lineage (NCBI taxonomy): Eukaryota > Metazoa > Arthropoda > Insecta > Coleoptera > Curculionidae > Rhynchophorus > Rhynchophorus ferrugineus. Next base: position 42,504,263 of record NW_027472585.1, read on the forward strand.
AGGACGTCACCTGGGTGAAGTGTTTGATTAATCCCCTCTGCGAGGTCACGGTCAAGGCGGTTCTGCTGGATCACACCAATTATTACTTGTTCGCCCCTTTGGTGACCATCGTGGATACTTACATCTTTAATATTTCCTCGATATCGTTCATTACCCCTAACGCCATCAGTTTCTTTCATGTTCTAGTCGCCATAGTCAGCGCATACGCGGTGTCCAGCGGTAATTTAGCCTACAGGCGTGTAGGGGTGGTCCTATTCGAGTTACGGACTTGGTTGGACGACCTGGACGGGCACGTGGCTAGGGTACGGAAACATATCAAAGGCGAACGTTCGGAGATCGGTACGACGGGCTACTACGTGGACGGGATCTGCGACGCCATGGGTTGTACGGCCCTGATTATCGGGATCTTGATCTTCTTCAAGAACAACCCCCCTCGCAGGGGATACATGCAAATCCCCACGACCAACGACGAAAGCAACTACTGCGGCAAGATCGCCATGAAGAAGGTGTTCAAGAAGATGGCCTGTTTCACGTTACAGCTCATCATTAGCTCGTCCGCCTGGAACCGGTACATCGCCCTGTACCAGGATCTGCTCGAGAGGGACGACGTCACCCCCGTCCAGTTCGACAACCAGATCCTGGTGATGACCAGCTCGTTCTTCTATTTCGTGTGCTGGCTGTGGCGTCTGGTCAACATCCACAACATGCTGCATTGTCTGCTGCTGGCCATCTTCTGCGATCGGCTGTGGGAGTTTCTCTGCTACGTGCAGTTCTGGGGATTCGGCCTATTGTTCAGCGTGGCGTGCGTCAGCGAGATCCACTTCGGCGATGTGAAGAATCTGATTTTCGATAAGTTGTCGGGTATGGACGAGGGGAATGCGCTGGGCACGTAACAGGGCGTTTCATTCGGAGAAACCGATCGTAGAATATGAACTAGGGCAGGGATTCTTTGGTGGAACTGCTTTGTCAAGAGCGTGTTGATGCGACATTTGATTGGTTCGTGAGAATAGATGTAGAAGTCATGACAAGACGCGTTATTATGAAATAAAAGAGTTGGAGGTTGATAAAGTGGAGGTCTCAAAAAATGGCCTCGTGACTTCGGCCTTCCTAGTAATCTGAAACCAAAAACAAGTACCCCTGGCGTAGAAAGTAATTATTTTGGTCTAAATACAATTCTTCCAATAAAACAGCCAATGCATGTCATCAAAATTTATAATGCAACGTTGCCGCACCAAATTTAAGTTTTCGTTTATTTTGACTTTTGTTAACAAAATATTAAAGTAAATGAAATAATAAAACAAAAATAACGTTATTAAACATTCTTTATTAACATTGCACTACATCTAATTCATATTTATTGAAGGATTTAAGCTACAGTTAATTAAACAACCACAATAGTTTGTAGGTTAGAGTTGTTTTGTTATATTTATATTGATATATGACAACGGTGTCGACCACTAGTAACACAAATCGAATTTTATAGGCCGATTTGGTTACATGTTCGGACGCATCAGACTTCATTCTGTCTCTTTTTAACTAGAGTAATGGTAATTAGTAAAATGAGTAAGACAAATGCCCTGAGTTTTAGAGGGATTTTATGTTTTTATAAACTGAATTTGGCATTACATTCGACGGTGTTGATGACGTGCATTTGTTGTTTTGATTGAAGGACTATAGTTTTACTTTTTACGCCGAATTTCAAGTAAGTCGGTTCAGCAGAACTTGAGATGTAATTTTAACCGTCTCGAAAAAAAAATAGTTTCGAGAAAAACGCGTTTAATGTTTCGGCTAAAGTTATACGAAGTCTGATCTTCACAATGGTACTTAATCTTACATTTTTTTTTAATCTGCTACTCAAATATTAGGCCTTCATCTAGTTCAAAAACAGCATTTTCTGCAACTTATTTATTTTTAAACGAGATATTCTGATCTCTTCTAAAGCGTTAGAAGCTCGTATTATTATTCTCGTAAGAGTCATTTTTAAAATGGGATTAAAGCTTTTATTGCAAAATGCAAATTGCTATAAAACTTGCGATTTCAATCGTGCTAGTTCCATCATGTATATGTTTTGATGCGAGAAACCATGTTAAGGCATACAGAAATTTCTCGAAAATAATTTATATTTTGGAAAATCCTCTTAAGGATACTTTTAAAACGGATTAAACTTTGAACATATGATAAAAAAAATCAGTTTTTTCACGTTTCTAGACTAGAATGCCCCCTTGAGTCATCACCTAGATGATTTTTTTACACTAAAACCATAGTTTTGAACTTTCTTTGATTAGGTCTGAGAAATAGTTCGTGGCATTTTTTAGTTAACTAGTTTTCATAGTGTGAAAATTAAGTTATTTAAGCCAAATATAATGCGGTTTGTAGTAGAAAATCTGGTCGTTCTAAAGAGGAACAAATGCCATGTTTGGATTGTACCGCAGTGACTCAGTGACTATTTCCAGTCTCAGTATACCCCCATCAGCTTTCTATTAGCTCAATTCCGGAGGAGGCTAGACATCAAACAAAGATAATGTGAAATTGGCATGATTCCTCGGGATCATAAGTGTTTAAAATTGTATATCAACTTGATATATAATTTGTATAGCAATTGACCTTGAAGTCATTGCCCACTTGCTTAGTAGACAGTAAAGGTTACATGGATAGCTGGAATAATCAATGTGATTCAAATAACCCTAACTAATTTTTTCCCAACAGTCAGCTGAATAACATTATCATATTGGGGGTACAACCATATATATGTAGGGTATATTGTCCACAGCAGGCCTCTACTTTTTTCCATATTACTGTTCACGTCTGAGTATCATGTCTAAAGAAAATATTCCGTTGAGATTCTTCTTCGAATTTTTGACCTTAGTGTCATTGCGTACTTTCTTACGAAAGGGTAAAAAACGTTATATGTTATATGACTCAAATAACCCTAACCAATTTTTTTTCTAGCCAAATGAATAACATATCTGATTATAATATTGGGAGTACAACTAAACCTTCCTCTTTTTTGCCTTCTAATTGCCTTGTTCAAAATATTACCCATCGTTGGACACATTTTTTATTTTGTTTAACTTTTTTTCTTTCTTTATCTTTTTTTTTTCCTCTATAAAACCAACTTCTTGTTACGTCTGGATACCATGTCTAAAGAATGTTTCGCTGAGGCTCTCATATGAAGTCCTGCTCAGGTATGATCATGAATCATCCCTAGGAACTGTGTCTAGTGAATACAAAGGCCATATATTTTCCTTCAATGCTTTCCTTAGTATCATCAATTGTGTTCCAGAGTTCCAATAATACATGACATCAAGCTAACTTCAGATACTGTCTGTGTTCTCAGTTTCAGTTCATATAGAACCCAATTTCCTCGTTGGTCAAGCATTTTGAGTGGTTCTAAATGATCTGGTACGTATTGCTGAGCCATCATTCATCTGAGAGTTTCATTTTGGTCTTCCATATTCAAGTTTTCATACCCTTTCGTCTTTTTGCTATATTATTTACCTTTTTTAAACTTTTGAAACTACTCACCACAACTTCATGGATGGAATTTGAGACTTTTTCACACACAAAATATCTGATGCTGGTACAGACAGATGTACATGAATTTTACTTGCCTCAGATAATTTTAACCAGATCTGATTGGTTCTACAAGATTTCATGATTATTTTACACACATGCTATTTGAACGAATCATTCAAATGTCGCAAATATCCAAGGTAGTACCAGTATAGCTGGACCGATACAAAACGCCTATAAAGTTGAACCTCCGTATTATTCTCTATGAAACCAACGTAACAAGTCGGACCTCTCCATCTAACTGTCACGTAGATTTTTGAATTTTTTTATGCGAAACAAAACTATTTTATGAGTATTTACGTAGCATATACATCAACATTTTATTTATACATGATATACCATAAAGAAATCCTATTGGGAACTTATTGAGATGAATGCTGGTATAATTTCAAGCGTGTTTGTTTTTCAGTTATACTATAATATTTGTGTTAGAACAGGTTCTATTTTAAGCCACTTTAGCAGAGTACTTCACTATATGATATGGGTTTATACTTAGTTGTTTAGAGCTAGTTTCGTTCTGTACTTGAAAGCAGACGCATGTATATTGTTTGACGTTTTAGATCAAAACTATTTCTTTTGGTTTGCAATTTAAAAGGTACGCCTTCATTGGTGCTTGTATCAAACTCTACAGTAACATTATTATTATCAGAAATGTAGTTAATTTGTGACATTATTGGTTTCAATAAATGTAAATGAGTGTGGCCTTGATAAATGACGCCCTTATTGTTTTCTCTACACTATCTACTTAAATGTTAGTTATTAATTATGTGACCCCATATTTTTTTTTCCAAATTTAATGTTATAAGATAATTAAGCTATGGTAAAACAGTCAATGCGCGTCATCAAAACATACAACGTCGCAATGTTGCCGCATCAACTTAAAATTTTGGTTTGTGTTTTATCACCTCTAATTTTTATCACTAATCTTTTAAAGAATTTCGTAGACATTTGACAACAGTGTCGACCAACAGTACCAACGCAAATCAAGTTTTATAGAGTGATTCGGTTACATGTTCCGATGCATCGGACAACATTATGTCTGTTTTTAAATATAATAAAACGAGAATGAAAAATACCGTCTGTTTTTAAAACGAATTTACAATCTGGGATGGGCAATACATTCGACATCCTGATGACGTAAGTTCACTACTATTTTGAATAGACTTTAAAAAGACATTAAATGAAAGGAAAAATCCGTCCCAAGTTTAAAATGAATTTTACATTTTTACCAATTGCATTTGGTAATATATTCAGCTCCATCTATGAAGATAATTGGCTGTTTTATTGGACGGACTATATACACAAATATATCATTGTAATAGCTGAAAAAATGTTGCATCAAAACATCAAATCATCAAGACATCTTTTCCATCCGAAATTTCATGAAATACAATTGAGTCTTTATTCCTGCATTTCTTAGTATCTTAAAATTTTATATAATACATACATTTACAGTTATAAAACGGTGTGGATAAAACATCTAGGGAGCTAATAAAGTAATAAAAATAGAGCAAATATTCATTCGTATGTTCTATTTTCAATAAAGTTGCGGAATGTTACATCAATATAGACGTACCTTAATACTTTTTTCGGCATTTTTTAACAATTAATATAAATATGCGTACACAGTACTTCAAGTGATGCCAAAAATATGTAAAATCATGGGATTTCGAATGCTCAATTAGAATATTGATTTCTCCAAATGCAATTTTGGGTTTTTGGATATCCCTTTTGTAACCGTATTTTGTATAACCCTTTTTCCAGACATCTGTAGTTATATTATCATTAAACAGTAAGCTGTCAAGCACACTGAAGTATAAATACTGATCAAGAAACATCGATTTTTATAGGAATCAGTCATTTCTAATATAAGGAATTGGTATAATATAATTTAAGGTCAGATTAGATTTTATAGAAAATAATGTAATTCGTATAAATGTAGTATACCGATAAAAATACTTAATATTTTATTAAAATAATAGTGTCTTATCTGTTATTGTTGTATTTCCGGTCATGGGATGATAAGAGATGTGTCATTTTACAGTTTCAGTTCGTTTAAAATAATCATAGGGCTATATTGTTCTTTTTTATAAATAATAATACGATGTACAAATAAGCAAAAAATATATTTTTCAGCGTAAATTTCAGTTTATTTTACCACTTTATACAAATACACAGCAGAACTAAAACCGTTCGACAACAAGCAGCTCTTGTCGAGTTGAAAATAATCTTGCCTACGTCATGTACTTGAAGTATGTTTTGTGTGTATGTGTTTTTTTAAGTAATAGCCATATATTTTCTTTTTTTTTTAATGGTTTTTCACTCTCGATTTCAAATTATTCGAAACTAGTCTATATATAAAGATGGTGCCTTCGATAAATATGTTTAAAAGTATTGTTTCTTGCTAGAGAGTATTAATTAACGTTCAGGTTACGAAACGAAGTCCAGTTGTTGACAATGGTTGTTGACAATTTTAGATTTCTATGATATAATTATATATGAACAGAATTCACCACTAAAGAAGTCAAGGGTTGTATTGATAAATGTTAAAAGCATCTTATTTTGTTCAGTTTATTGAATTGAATTTGTTCTTAAAAGGAAACTATTGTAAGGTTCATTGTAAGTACTATTTAATATTTATTTATCCTGAAGATATCTGTATATAAAATAATAATTTTAACCATAGTTGCCTAATAAGGTTTTTTTTTGTATTTTAAATGTTTTTTATGAACATTTTTTTTCTATTTTTATATTGGGAATAAGTGTAAAGTGTTATTGTTATATCTTTATTTATACTGACCGGTATAGAATCATTTTCTTTTGATGGTCTACTATTTTATCCGGGGTAATTGATGGCGATCTTATTTTAAATTTATTTTAAGTAAATTCAACTAGTCCAGTTTTTGCTAGTCACGTTTCTTTTTATACCCGTCAGTATACCTATATAATAAAGTTTATTTATTATTAGATAATGGTTTTTTGCTATGTTATCTTTAACAACACCTTATTGTTAGGTCAAACAAAATCATAAATATGTATATGTCTTTATGTGTGTTATATTGATAATGTTTTTGGCTCAATAAACGCTTTTGAAATAAATTTGGTTTTAATTATCCTGATGAAAATATATTTTCCGTACAAAATGTGACAATAATTGAAAGACGTACGAATAAACTCACAAAGTGATTGATATACATGCTTATGTTTCTGTTTTTATTTTCTGTGAAAAATACTCACTCGTTTTTTTTTTCAATTACATTTTGTTGAAGTGGATTTCTATGAATATCAATTCAGTGTTAGAAATGACATATGTGTCATTTCAAAAGCTTATTTTGTTGTCTTTCTACTCTATGGTTTTTTAGATATACTCACAAACAAATTTAAACATAAATAAACAAAGAACTTAGTCTTGCAAATATTGTCCATTGCTCTGAATCTGGTAGGGTTTTGGTCTCCGCATCGTAGGATGCGAATAAAATGTTGAGGCACTGACTACGCTCAGGAAGACAATACCCTCAATAGTAAACATGAATGAAGAAATAAAGAAAAACAGTTGTTAAATGCTGAAGATAAGCTGTGTTACAAGTGAATAAAAACGGTAGTCACATTGAACGAATTAATTTGCCATCCACAGTACAGTCCAGATCTTAGTCCCAGTGACTACTGGCTGTGTGCAGGCCTCGAAAGACTTCTACGGGGAAAGAGGTTTGGCTCAAATAAAAAAGCAGAAGGCTATATTGGAAGCAAAAACAAACCATTCTACAAAAAACGTATGAAAAAACTGGGGGAACACTATACAGAGTATAATTAGAAAACTATATTGATAAATAAAGTTGAATTTTGTCTAGTTGTTGTTTCATTAGTTAGGCTCGAGTTTTAATTAAATGTATATTATAGTCTACATATTTTTGCATCTAATTTTTATCATTTCTTTATAAATTTTTGGTGCATATAATCGTTAATATGATTGAAAAATGCTGCTCATTCTGATTATTACTTGTTTCGGCATATGAATCGTGACCTATCTGATCCGGCTTTACTGCTTATGAAGATACCAAAAAATGTGACAATTCGAAGATAGTCTTAAAGGATACAAGTTCTTTCCAGATGGAATCCATAAATTGCCTGAAAGATGGGAAAAAATGGCCCCTATCGATGAACGATACTTTGAATAAAATAAATTGTACTGAGTTCGCACAATAAAACCTCAAAATCCTTTAAAACTAATTTATAGTTCTAACTGAAAATTACTAGAATTAGTTTGACATAAATAGATCAAACAACTTGAAATATTAGTTTAACATAATTGAAAAAGTAGTTTTGATAAAAAGTCCTTAGTTTAGATAACAACTTTTTACATAAATATTCAACCATTGTAGGTACGAGGATCACTATTTATATTTCGGGAATTGGCAACACTGTTGTCATGTGAGTCCATCTGACGGTTCCATCATAAAGTTTGACCTTTTTGACGATATACGTACTCAGAATATTTTGTCGCATGGACGCTATTTGTTTATTTTATTTTTAGTCGAAAGTTTCGTCTCGGCAAAAAATGGAACTGAATCGTGAACATTTTCGACGTGGATTATCACAACAAGAGTGCATCAATAAACTTAATTTGACTTTTCACGATGAAGCTCCATCAAAAACCACGGTGTATCGCTGGTTTAGTGAATTCAATCGTAGTCGTAGTTCACTATCCGACGAGTTTCGTGAAGGTCGACCAAAATCGGCTGTTGTGCCAGAAAACATAGATGCTGTGTGCGAAATGATTAAGCCAGATCGTCATGTCACCTATTGTAAGATTGAGACATTCCTAATCATTAGTTTCACCAGCATATATGCGATTTTACATGAACACTTAGTTGTGCGAAAGTTATGTTCACGTTAGATCCCACACAATTTGACAATCGCTCAAAAAAAGGTTCGTGTCGATTGGTGCAAAGAAATGCTTAAAAAATTCAATCGCGGTGCTTCTAAAGACGTTCATAAAATCGTGACAGGTGACGAATCATGGATATATTCGTATGTGCCAGAAAGTAAGCAGCAGTCGACTGTATGGGTGTTCCAAGATGAACGAAATCCAACAAAAGTTGTTCGCGCACGAAGCACTTCAAAGAAAGTGATGGCCTGTTGCTTCGGGAAAACTGGTCATATTGCAACAGTGCCTCTAGAGGATCGTATAACAATAAATTCTGATTGGTACACAACGATTTGTTTGCCAGAAGTCTTCGGTGAAATAAGGAAAACAAACAAGAGACGCCGGATTGTTCTTCATCATGACAATGCGACCTCTCAAACAAGAGACTATTTTGAAAGCATACCAAGAAGCTCCATTTCTATTTTGGATATCTTTCGAATCGTCTTCAAGACCTGTACAGTAATGTTCACTCAAAACATCGAATTGATGGGTCATATGCCGTACAGCCCTGATTTGGCACCCAATGACTTCTTTTTGTTCCCATCCGTGAAGAATAAACCACGTGGTCAACGATTTTCATCGCCCGAAGAAGGTATTGAAGCGTTCAAAAATCATGTTTTGAAGGTACCTCATTCGGAATGGAATAAATGCTTTGAAAATTGATTTAAGCGTATACAAAAGTGTATCGATCATCGTGGCGAGTACGTCGAAAATCAATTAAAATGTATTTGCAATCGAAATATAAATAGTGACCCTCATATTCCTAAAACATGATGAAATTATATATTGGTACAAGGTTTCAAGGAACATGATTATATTTTAAGAAAAACTTTGCTGAAAAAAAATTCGAAGTATTTCATAGGCAGCGTAGACTAAATAACGTAATATTTAGTTAGGCAACTTTTGTAAACAAGTAAAATCGCAAATATTGGATCTCAGTTAACCATAAAGAGAGACATCAGAGCTTGTTAATTAGTTTAAAGATGAATGTTTGATGCCATTTACGTTTTTATACTTTAAATTAAAGCAGTACATTTGGTGATATTCTATACAAACAAAAAAAAAACTAGTAAAAATTAAGATCATTTTGTTAAATATATACGTTTTACAATTACTTTTGTTTTATTTTTAAATTTGACTCACTCCTCTCACTAGACGCATTGTATATGTTCAGAATAATCAAACTTACATCCGGTTTTGTCATTTTCATAATTTCAAAGCCAGATGTTTTTGGGAATACTATCAAAATAAGACCAAACAATGACATCAATCTACCGACTGGAACCTTTCTCAATCGCAAATGTTTTTTTTTGTGCTCAAATCACACAATACCAATTCTGGCAAGTAAGAGAATGTTCCGCCATTTCAGAGTAGAGCTCAATAGTTTTAATTTAAATGCGACCTCCGAACCTGTGGTTCTAAAAATGTTACTTGGAATTTTTTTGGCGAATGACAAAAAATTATATATACGTTTCAGAATTATTATCAACGTATTAAACGATTCTGGTAAATTCTAACACGTTCTTCTTTTGATAAATCTATTATGAAAAATATATTACTTCTCAAACTGTTGTTTTTTTTCTTCAAAACTTTCTCAATGCTCATAAATAAAATATTGATCTTACTTCCAACGTACTATCCAATTTGTGCTTAAGAGCTAGGTGCAAACTCTTTGAAATACTATTCTATATAACAACTATGTAAAACCTTCTGTAAAATTCCCACAATTTTGAAAGCATATCAAGAAGCTCCATTTCTATTTTGGGTATCTTTCGAATCGTCTTCAAGACCTGTACAGTAATGTTTCATTTCATTTTTTGAAATAAAATTAATCGCCTCATTTGTATCAAACGACAAAAGATATTGAACAACCTATAATGTACTATATTTTACATTTTTGGAATCCCAAAAATTATGCACTAAGTTGAGAATATCGTTCTAGAATATATGAGCAAACTAGTGATTCATATCCAAATATTCATTCTATAACCACCACTTATACATTATTACACTCGAATACTACAACAGATTCGTATACATTCACTTTATTGAATCCAGGGTGGCGTGATTCTTTTAGTAAGCATTGGGGCAATGTTTCGCCTGATTCAGTCAGCGGATGCGCTGAAAAGGCGACATTTGATTGGTTAGTTTAAGTTGCTTATCTAACTTTTATCTATAACCATATCTAATTTTTATATATTTTATAACATCTAATTTTTAAAATTGATTTATTAAAATAAAATCCTACACAAACATAAATGAAAAATATCCATAATTCTGTTTATCACAGATAATTATGATCTTATTCCAATTAACCAATACATTTTCCCATATTTTAATTCTAATTCTTTCTTTTTTAACATCCTTCCAGCGAAGTTTTGCATCAAGATTCATTCTGAGATATTTAGAGTAGTTCAAAATTCAAAATTCACCGTTCAATGTTTCTCTAACGACATGATTGCCACATGTCTAGTTTTTCCGAAGAAACAGGCGATTATTTGCTTTCAAATGCTTTTGTTTGGGACAAATAAGCATAACTTTCACATTTCTCACCTGTGTAGGTGTTACGGAATAGAGTACATGTTATGCTTTTGATGAACCGCGATTATATTTCCTGACCATTTCTTTACATCAACTAACACGAGTATCTTTTTGAACTTTTGTCGCACAGCATTAATATTTTCCGGCATAACAACTGATTAGGGACGAGCTTCATCAACTTCGACCATAAGCAAGCTTATGGTATGATTAAAGTGTTTATGCCAACGTTTCACAGTAGCCTAAGAATCGCCAATAGTCGTAAAAAATTATTGTTTTCGTCGATCAAACGCACCCTAATGATACGTAATATTGTCATTGCTCAAAATATAAATACCAACCCTCCGTACACACCATTATTCACAATAAAACATCAGCGCCCATTCAAAATTAATTCACAATCCTTATCTTATCCTTAATCCTTAACTGATTAACTGATTTTTGCTTTTATTCCATGTTTGATTTTTGCGCAGTATTTGATCGAAGCAGAATGGCCGGCCCAAATAGGAATCTGCGAGCCAAGAAGAGTAGCTGCGATGTCATTAGCCAACCGGGTGGCTGATGAAATGGGGACACTGGTTCAAGGAGATCTGGTCGGGTATTCCGTTCAGTTTGATTCATGTCAGACCAAGCCGAAAATAAAGGTAATAAAAACAAACTATCATCGTTTTAAATTAAAAAAAAAACTCTTAGATTATGTTAACATTATACAATATTAGTGTTGGGAACTATCGACTATCGACTGTTTAGTAATTGACTACTTTTTACTATCGACTGTTGCAGTCGCTAGTACCGTACCTAAAATATTAACACATAAAATTAACTGCTCCAAGCAATTATCTCCGTCCTTTCCTCTCTCATAATTTATACATCAAAGAGTTCGTACATCTTCGTCTGACATCACGATCTGAACATAACAGTTGACCCGTGCATTCGATTGAAAATGGTATTTACTATTTCCAGTCGCTAAGTTTTTGACTATCGACTGTTTTGCGACTATCAACTGTTCTCAGTCGATAGTTCCCAACGCTATACAATATTAATAGAAGGAAATTTCTTAATATTTATTGGTGTAAATATTAAAAAATATCGAAATCTCATATATAAACTAAGAAAAAACATGGTTTCTATACCATTCTACTGTTTTTACTATTTTCTAAAGAGTAGAGGTTAGTGTAGTTTAGATATTTTCAAGAAAATCTATGTAAATTAACTGTAACATTAGGAGTATTCCTCGGTGTCACTAAACATCAGTAAAATTCACACAAGACAATGGAAATTTACAGCACCCTTGCACCTTCCTTGTAAATGCATCATGTATTGATTTAACTGCTTCATTCACTTCTCACCCAATTCCTCAAGCAAAATCAGCCAACTAGCTCGATTAAATTGGCAACATCACGTTAGCTACAAAGCTGAGCATATCGTACTTAAATTAACCAAATGTTATTCAACTTGGCCTAAAGTTAAAGAGAACCGTTATAGAGAATAGAATTACTAATTAATATATTACTAAGTACAGTAATATTATCAATAAATTACAAAAATATATAAAACAATTTAATAGAGAGAAATGCAGAATATAAGGGATCGATATTCCAATAAAACAACCAATGCACGTCATGGATGACGTCGAATAGACGGCCAAATGCAGTTTATAAAATTGTAAAATTCATTTTAAACTCGGAGCGGATTTTTTCTTCTCATTTTACCCTAGTTAAAAAGAGACAGGATGCTCTCTGATGCGTCGAAACACGGAATGATTCGGTTCATTCTATAAAATTCGATTGATATTGGTACTGTTGACAAATGTCTACAAAATTCTTCAAAACTTTAGCGATAATAATTAGAGGTTACAAACCGGCAAACGTAAACGAACATTCTAAGTTAATGCGGCAACATTGCGACGTGCTGACGTCATAAATGCCAACTCATAATGGCAGTTGTAACATTTCATTTAAATTATGTTTTCAGCAATTTTGAATTTGCTATAATATCACATTTGTATGTTTTACTATTCGACTTCATATTTTATTACTTTCTATTTATTTGTTTTTAATTTTTACTTTTACTTAAATATTCAGAAAAAAAGTCAAGGAAAGAAAAACAGGCTACTGCTCAACGATAATAATAACAAAGAATGATAAAACAAAGAGAGCTTTAAAAACATGTTTTCTCATATAAAAACCATATCAATAACACAGTCTCATAAAATAATGGAACTGCAACGATATTTGCACTGTTATCTTACCGCGACAAGTCACATACAGTTGTTAGATAACACATAACAATCATTACCGTGTTGTAAATAAGGTACTGCTTCGTGACACATTTTGTGCACTTTTGTGTCTGCATTCCATGTGAATGATTATTTGCAAAAGTAGTGCAAAAAATACAGTATAACATTTCCTTAATATAATATTTTATAATTTATCTACAGTATCACAGTATATTAGGGAAAACTTAATACAAATCCATATTATTTGAAGGTTTTATTCATTCATAACCGCTTCTATAATAAACTAATCGAAATACTTAATTGCGTTTTAATATAAGTCAAACAGCATTTGTGTGTTGTATGATATAACAATTAGCAAATTTCCAAATTCTTATAAATTGGTCAGAATATAAGTCGATAACCTTTTATAGTATACACCAGTTATTTATATCTGCTGGTTTTCTTAGTTTATTTATGATTAGGTTAGAAAGTTGCGCATGATACGAGGATCATTTAATAAGTTTTTTGATAATTGAAATGATATTGGTTGTCCGATGATAATTCACTTTACTCGATAATATTCTTTATTGGCCCGACTGAAGAAATCATAGTGAACAGAATCACTATTTTTTATAATTTACTTTACTTAACTTTTACAATTTAACATTAAGTAAACTATTGTAGTTATCTTTTGAAAACCTTTATTACAACATTCCCTATATGTAAATACAATTCATACAATCTGGCAACATTGCGAATTGAAGTATAGACTTTTTATATTTTGATGGTTGCGCCAATTCATTTTTTTCGAATTTTTAAGGCATAGCAAGTTTCACTGTTTATTTTTTCTTTCAGTATATGACCGAGGGTATTCTATTACGAGAAATGATGTCCGACCCGTTACTGAAGAGTTACTCGGCCATTATGATAGATGAAGTTCACGAACGCAGTCTTTACACGGATATAATAATGGGATTAATGAAAAAAATTATTAGGGTATGGTACGCTCTTCTATGTAATCCGATTAAGGTTACTAAATAAAATTCTTAATATAGGACGAAAAATATATGGAAGAAACAATATGTGCTTCATAATCATAACCAAAAGTCAAAAGTATTTTATATGATTTCTAAATTTCAAAATTAAATTGTAATATTGTATTCTATACTAAAATTATTAATAATCCGTTGTACATTTATAATCCTTAAATGCATACAAAAACGTTAAAACCAAAGTTTGACAACAATGTCAAAATTACCTAATCGTTAATCTCGGGTCTGACAGATAGGTGACACGTTCCAAACCTAACCTTCAAATGATAAGTGTCAATATTTCATGGCCATCTGGCGGTTAAAAAATAATATGCATTCTTATTGTTTTTTCTTTCTTTTTTCTCGCCTTCATTACGGTGATATCGTGTTAGTAAAACAATGTCCATTTGAGGCCATCAATAAGTATTTTCAATGCTATAAAATAATTTTCTTTTTTCTTACAACAAAGTATGAATATAATTATAAACTTATAGTTTAACTTCTTTATTACATTAATTGGTTACAGAAACGACCAGAACTAAGACTGATTATAGCTTCGGCAACTCTAGACGCCAAAATTATAAAGGATTTCTTCAATAATAATCTTACGGATGATCCTAAAAATGACACGTCTGTTATATTATCGATTGAAGGAAGACAATATCCTGTGGATATATTTTATGTAGCCGGTAAGATCATTCAATGATTGAATGATTCATTGATTATTCAATAAGTTCGTGGAACCCTATCTACTTGGCAACAATAATATTTTTGATTAACTTAATTTATCAAATTAAATTTCAATATTTGTAAGACATAAGGAAGTGTGTTTTATTTACTTAACAAAACGGCTCAATAAAATTTAGTCCTATAACTTTTTCTTTATAATTTACACTGGATTTTTCAATAATAATGTCTAATCGTATTTATTCCTTTTCGTTACAGAAAATATTTTATAGTCCGACCAACAAAATATCCAATGCACATCGAATATATTGGAATTTGCGAAATGGATTTTTACTTCTTTATTCTAGTTAAAAAGAGGTACAGGTGGGCCATGTTGCCAAATGTCTGAAAAATTCTTCAAGATATCTGATAATAATTTGTTATAAACCCGCAAACGTAAGTTGTTGCAACAAAAGTGCAAGTTGATGCGGCAATATTGCACGTGCTGACGTCATAAATTTTGATGACATGTATTGGTTGTATTATTGGACGGGCTACAGTTACATAATCTGCGGGTGTTCTTCAGCGCTTATATGCCAGCTGTCACTGCAATAATGTGTAAAGTATCATGACAAGTACAATTTTTTATAACTATGAATATTTCCGCGAACTTATTGAGTAACCTAGTATAACTTCCACAAAAAATAAAGTTTGTTAAACGAATTTCAGAGCCTGTGCCATGCTATATACAGGCATCAGTGGACACAGTAATAAAAATAAATGCGTCGCAAGAGAAAGGAGATATCCTGGTGTTCTTGACAGGTCAGGAGGAGGTTGAACGGGCGGTGAGATTGTTAAACGAGCACGCTAACGACCTGGAAAAGAACAAAAAGAAGGAAAAAATCACCGTCCTGCCTCTGTACGGATCCCTACCATATAATCAACAATTAAAGGTATTTAGAAACGCGGAGGAGGGATACAGGAAAGTCGTCGTTGCCACTAACGTAGCCGAAACCTCAGTCACCATACCCGGAATTATACACGGTAAGTTTGAAAATCATAATGGCAAAACAAACATTGACTTATCGCATTTTATTTCAAGTTGAATAATGAAGCAAACAAATGTGACAAAAATGATTGTAGTGATAAGTGAAGTTACTGGAAAAAATATCTTGAGTTTCGAACTTAATGTAACGTATACATGTTACGAAAGGTGTGCCATTTAAAACAAAAACTTAATTTATTTTACAACTATGTAGGTGTGAGCGTAAATACTTTAGCTGTCACATCCCGAAACCAGCATAAACACCAAAACAAAATATCTTCAAAAAAAAATCTCACAAATCTAAAGTAGAATGCGAAGAAATCCTGAAATTTCCATTTTCGAATAACTCTAGACTGAATCCACGAATGACGCTATCATTTTCTGAAAAGTTCTTTCAAACGCGCTATTGTATGGCTTCATTGTATAAGTATTACTAGAGATAGGCTTTAAGGCCATCAATTAAGAAAAACCGAAATCTGGTTTATGGTTTACCTTATCAACTAAGCAAATAGAATTTTAAAAAATATAAGGAGGTATAACCCCTTAATATAAACTAATAAAGCAAGAAAGTATGATGAAAATGATAACAACTATAACTGAAGTTTTTGTAAAAAAATATCTTGACCTTCAAATTCAATCAATATTACTTCAAACCTAAACAAAACATGTATTCTAGGATTTCTTAGAAGGGACACAAAGAAAGAATTGCTATTTACACTTTTTCCTCGATAACGAGTTATTTGCGTGTTTTAAATTTGTCATGGACGTAAATAGTGCCAAAATCACTCAAGATTCTATATTGTATCGTTATCTTTCGATCTGTAGTTAGTCCAAATGGTTGTACGGAAACAATGCTTATTTATGTTCCAAAGTTAACTGCGACGTATTTTTCTTAGGCCTATGACTCTAGTGCCTGGCCTATTTATTTTTCTATATATACAGAATCTAATTCCGATCAATTTAAAATAATCAACACATTCAGTTATCGAGTTATTTTATCTGCGAAGTCTATTATTAGGTGTAATCGAAAATACATAAGAAGACAATCAAATATATTTTAAAAAATTCCTACCATACTAACCTTGGATATTAAACATGTTTTTGAAAAATACTCATTTTTTAACAAACGAATAACACTCAATATGTCTCGGGCTGACATATAGATGACGCCACCTCTTATTCTTTATAAACCTAACCTAGTAGTCCCAATCTTCAAAACAACACGGTTCAAATTTTATGATAATTTGAAGTTTATGATAATCGATGGTTTTAGTAAACCAATGTACCTTTTGCTGTGGTTTTGAAATTATTCTCTCATATCAAATCTAGCCAGAGGCTTGCTTGTTACAATGTCTCTTTTTATTAATTTTAATGTAACTAGTTCAGTTGCCATGTATTTGTATTAAGTTTATTTCATGTAGTTTGAAATGAAAAGTAGTGGTATGAAAAGTAAATAATAAATTGAGAGTTCAAGATTTCTATCTGTTTTTCATGTCTGTTTATATTTAAAATACCTGCTTTTTGACATTGACAACCACAATTGACACTGACAAATATTTAAATTAAGTTTTGAGATTTCCTATAAAAATAGGCAATGACATATTTACGAACAATCACCATAGTACGTGTAAATAATGGTTTTCTAACCCAGTTATTGACGTGAAAATAAAGTTTTTTATATTATTTAATTATTACATTGTTACTACTCGTTTCCGACTACTATTCTACTATATCAGTCTCTAGTGAAATAATGTTTATACATGCAATGCTGTATTTTTTTTATTATATGCACCTCACCACACAAGATCAGATGGTTTGATTCTTTCGAGTCTGTGTCCTATTCTGGTGGTATCCAAAAGCTGCAACACTTCAATATTCTCATGAGAATGGAGTCTTGACCTCATACCCTCATACCCCCTTGCAATTCTCTTGATTTCTTGACTGACTGTGGGTATCTGAAGGTCTCAATGTATTGACACATGCTCTTAAACAACTCCCTAAATAAGGACACAATATATTTATACACAATAAATGTATTTTCTTAACTATATAGTATAGTAGTATTAATAAATATATTTGTTACACTATGTAGTAAAATTGCTAATATTTAAATATTTCTTTTAGTTGTAGATTGTGGTTTTGTCAAAATGAGATGGTACAATAATGAAACCCACACTGATAGCTTAGTAGTGATGCCAGTTAGTAAATCATCTGCAGCTCAAAGAGCCGGTAGAGCTGGTCGTATGAGATCAGGCAAAGTTTACAGGTACTGGATTGTTTTTTTAACCTTCATGTTACTTTTTGTATTAAATATTTAAGAAACCCATGTTATACTAATTATTATTATAATTCTAGGCTGTATACTGAAGAATTTGCAAAAAAGTTAGCGGATAGCACTCCCCCGGAAATGATTAGACATAACTTGACGTACGTCGTGCTGCAGCTAAAAGCGATGGGAATCGATAACATACTTCATTTCAAATTTGTTGATCCACCTCCTACCGAGAATTTGCGCAACGCCTGCGAGATCCTTTATGCTTTAAACGCAATCGACATAAATTGCGAACTAACTAAGCCTCTTGGATTCCACATGGCTGAATTCGCCTTGGATCCTCTTTATTCGAAAATATTACTATCCTCGGGTACGCGTAACCAAATCATTAAATGCGACTACCGCCTCGAATCAAACTTTATTTTTAGGGGAATTTGGATGTTCACAAGAAATTCTCACCATCATATCCATGCTACAAGTAGAGACGGTTTTCTCCAAGCCCAGCACAGGGATGGGATCGATTAAAGCTCGAATACAGAAACGCCTCTTTGAGGTGGAAGAGGGTGACCTGATCACATATTTAAATGTGTTCAATGGTTTCATTCAAAGTGAGATGTCTCAAGGTATATGAAATACCAATTAATTCACACATATTCATTAATATACCCATATAAATGTATCAATTTGATATATTTGCGGCTATAATTTACAGGTTATTGCCATAAGAACTTTATTAACTACAAATGTATGAAACGAGTGGTACAAATTAGAGAGCGTTTGGAGAAGACGCTTAGGAATTATAACATTCCCATCACCTCCGCCATTAGTAAGTTATTTCTTGCGTTATGTAGTCTATTCAAAGGTTTTTTGTACATAAGTCATCAAGTTGTTTAAAGTATTGCCTACCGCAATTTGTAAATTCGTTTTAGAATCAGGCAGGATGTTCCTTCTCATTTTATTCTAGTTAAAAAGAGACATAATGCTGTCTGATTAGTTCAAACACGTAAACGAATGATCCTGTCAAAGTCGTCCAATTGTCAGACGTATGCAAAATTATTGAAAACAATAGTGATAAGAGGTTATAACTCTAACCTATATACTATTGTGGCTGTGTAAACCACAGTTGTTTTTAGATGTATTATAATGTTAAAATAAATTATATTTGATAACATTTTTATTCAATTATTTTATTTAGATTAGAATTTTGTTGTATGTCAAAGCCGAACTGAGCTAAAACTAAGAGTTAACGCGGCAACATTGCGACGTTTTGACGTCACAAATTTCGATGACGAGTATAAAAATTAACTTTGAATAGACTATAGTAAAATATTTTTTTAAATAATTATTTGTAGAATCTACAGAAGTTATTCGGAAATGTTTGGTTGCGGGACTATTTCCGAACGCAGCCTACTTGCACAGCACTAACGTATATAAAACTGTTCGTGGCGACGTTGAACTATATATTCATCCAGACAGTGTATTATACACGATTCAACAGCCTCAATGGTAAGTGATAACAAAACGTTAAGAAACACTCAATAATGCAATTAAAAATATTTTAGGGTGGTGTTTTGTGAAGTGGTACACAGTACAAAGCTTTATATGCGAGACCTCACAGTGATTAATAGCGAATGGTTACTCGAATTAGCTCCTCATTTTTACTATAAGACCACATCCATTGACTACTAAATTAATTATATTATTAAATAATTTTTTAAACATTCGACCATTTTTATTTATCTCCATTCAAACGTTAAGTATTAGTTCCTACCGCAATAAATTAATATGAATTATCACATTTGTCAGATTTATTACGTATTACGTAGTTCAATTACAGTTAAAATCATCTAACTCCTCTAATATACTAATATAACTTATACTGTGTTCTTCTAAGTCGCTTAATCTAGGTTAGAATTGCTAGGTTAATAGATAGAGCCATCTATACGGTATGCCTGGGACTTATTGGGTAATGTGATAACGCACAAATTTTAGCGATTGGTCTTTTTACTATTTTGAAACTCTATTAATTTTTGTTAGGATGTGTTTTTGTTCTATTGGCAATTTTTTTATGAAATATTAAAATGGCGGCGAACTGAATTTACTCTTGAATATAATGGATAGAGTATAGAACATAGAGTATTGCTGATTCTTTGTGACATTTATATAATGATCGAACATTTGATACGAAAGAACACAGTATTATGAAAAAGACACTAAACGTAAGTGAATTTCTTGGGCACTAACGTGTATTCTGTATTTGTGGAAGATTAATAAGATAATAAACACTTATTGCATTTGATTAGAAAAATTAACAAATAGACCACCACCACAAATAGAGATTTACATTATCACTACATAGTATAAAACAAAGTCGCCTTTTCTGTCCCTATATCCCTATGTGCGCTTAAATCTTTAAAACTACGCAACGGATTTTGATGCGGTTTTTTTAAATAGATAGAGTGATTCAAGAGGAAGGTTTATATGTATAATACATGCATAATATACTAAGGCAACATTGCTAATTTTAGAGGTTTCTAACGTGATGTCGTAAATTAACCTATTTTTTTAGGCTTATTTAGCAATTAGCAAAAACGCTGCCTAACCCTACGAGTTAGATCAAATTAATGTACTACAGTATTGTACACCATAAAAAGGTCTACAAAAAAGTCCGCGATGGTATATGTTTATCTTTTAGGGATAACCCACATTAACCATTTTTATTGTTTACTTTTTACGTGAGAAAATGGCTTATTTACGAAGCTTATTTAAGCAATACGGCATTAATCCTTATCGAATTAAGTACCTTAAATACAGTGTGCAATTAATATAGATCAATACGGTTCCTTACAGCATGTAAATTAAACAAATATTTTCGGAGATATTACAAATTTAAAATTTGCGTTTAAAAATGTGTAATGTAATAAAAATTGTATGAATTTAGATATTCCAAAGATAGCAGGAAATCTTCATAGTAAGTATAGGGGAAGAGGAATTGTTTTACTCCAAATTTAATGCGTGCAGGCCAAGGGCAGTAATGAATGAACCAAAAATACTGGATCGATTTTAATCATGTTTTCATTGAGTGACATAGGCATATATATTTTATGCCCGTGCAAAGTCGGAGCGGGCCGCTATGTTTTTATATACAACGTTCATATTTTTTCTGTAGTGTATTTAATTTAGTATCAGCATTGCACCCGTGCGAAGCCGGGGCGGGTCGTTAGTATTTCATAAAAAGAAACATTTATTTATTGCCTAATGGGCATATTGTAGAAATACTTAAAAGTGAAAAGAATAAGGGCTAAAAATATACCTTTATATTAATATATTATAGTTTATTTTCCTTCTGTTCCAGTCTTTGTCTTTTTCTATCTAAATATTCATGCACATTATTATAACGTCTTTTATATAACAACATAATATTGTTTTTATGTTGAAATAAGTCACCATGCTTTGATAAATTTTCCTCTGCTATACCACTTTTCTTCATTTCAAATTGATTATTAACAAAGTGATAAATGGCCACATCTGTTGATATAACATATAATTTGTCAGTTAAAAAATAATAAAAATTATCATCAGTTACAGCTACATAAGTTAAATAATTAAAAGTTAAATCTAAATTATTTACATTGTAAAAATGGATTTTATTATCTCTGTACAGTGAAATACCTAAAATAATTTTAGAACCATTTTCATATACTTGTAAATCATTTATAGGTAAAGTTGATACTTCAACTTTTTCTGCATCCATCTCACTAATGAATGAATTTAATACATTGCTGTTAACAAAATTACTAGTGTCTATTCT
The DNA here is from genome assembly GCF_030347505.1 of Rhynchophorus ferrugineus. NCBI lineage: Eukaryota > Metazoa > Arthropoda > Insecta > Coleoptera > Curculionidae > Rhynchophorus > Rhynchophorus ferrugineus. The sequence continues at coordinate 42,526,341 of NW_027472585.1, forward strand.
ATTTAATTCTTTACCCTCTAAATAATTCCACATACGAACAGTTCCATCCCCAGAAGCTGACAATAATATGTTATTTTTTAATAAATGCAATTTAGAGACAAATTCTTTATGTCCTAGACAAAAACTAATAATGTTATAAGAATTAGGATAACAAGACACACGAATTTTTTCATCACGATCACATGTTATTATAAATTTTCCACATGGAGACATTACCATGTCTAGAATAACACTTAAATGACCTAATAATAATGTTGGCTTCTCAATATCCTCTTCTAAACTATAACTGAGAACATCCCCATTTCTATCTGCAACCAGAACATTATTATCTTGGGTAAAACAAATTTTATTTGCAGTTTTTTGCAATAAAATATCCTTTTTCAATTCAAAATTTTCAGTGTAGATCAAAAGTTGCTTAGTTTCTGTAGTAACAGCCACATAAAGACCGTCATTTGAACTTTTTATACATGTAATCTCATTTTCCTTAATCTAAAATAATAAATATAAGTTTGAATTGATTATTTAAATATATAAATACAAAAGGCAAACCTGTCCTTTGGTTTCTTTAGATATTTTTATTGTCGGTACCTTCACTTCAGTAAGTTCCTCCTTTACATTTCTTAGTATTAATTTATCCCGAAATGCATATATAATAGAATTATTATTAGAGTACATTAAGACCATTGTAACTTTTGTTAAGTTAGTGTAATTTGAATAAAAATTATATTATATACTTTGTATACTAATTCATAACCTCACGCACGTAAACGTTTTAAAATCTAACCTTTAAATGAAATTGACAAATGTCACAATTTGCAAGATGTCTTTGGAGCTACCCATTGAGTATATGGAGTTAACCTATATAAAATTGTAAACGAAAAGTATTATTATTTTTGATATAAGCAGTTTTATTTTGCTAATATGAATGCTTTAAATTTACTAAAGTCAAATAAAATTCAACGAACTTGCTCTTTCTTTCAACAACAAGGATGTAAGTTGTGTACCAAACCAGATAACCAATCACCACCTAAAAAGCCGTCTGCAATAACACCTCACAGAGCGCCTGTAGTTAGAAGAACGATTGTTCCAAGAAGGCAGCCTCGGGACATATCAAAATGGCACGAAGAGCAAGGAGAACATTGGACTTTCTTAAGAAATTTTTACGATGAAGATAATAATGTAAACTTGATGAAACTCATGCATACACCGATTGACCTGAGATTTAAGAGTATTGGAAAATGGCTAGTTCGTCAACAGGAATCGGAAGAAATCTATCTTCAGCATTATGTGCCTCAGAGACAAAAAATTTTAGGTATTTGAGTAGAATATAAATGTTATAGTTTAACAAATTTCTAAGTGGTGTATTATAATAATGTTGTAGGTCCTGATTTAGCTGCTGCACATTTTTTATTACATAGAGGTGGAGCAGTTAAATTCCAAGGGCAAAATAAATGGATAAAAGCTATAAATGGAAACTATGAATTGCCAAATACATATGAAAAGGAATGGATTTTAGAAGCTATTGATTGTACTGATATGAATTTGTATTATGAAGGTTTGACTACATTGAGAGAATTACAAAATCTTCAATGGCTCAGTTTAAATGGTTGCAGTAATATTGATGATTTCTGCATAGACGTTATTAGTAATGTTTTTTCAAACACCTTAATATATTTGGATCTCAGAAATTGCTACAATATATCAGAAAGGGGAATCGGTGCATTGTATAAAATGAATAACTTAAAAATTCTCTATCTTGATGATTTGCTAAAAGACACAAAATATGAACTTACCTGTTTACTGTTGCAAGATCTAAATCCCCAGTTGGTTATTAAAAGCGATGTTGTTAACTTTGAAATTAGTTAGGCTTTGAAGTGTTGTATTAATATTATGTTATAGGTAAATTATATATTATGAAAAATTAAATTTTGTATTTAGTTTTTGTCAATTATGCATTTACATTTATACACGATATATTTAAATGGGGTTGAAATCTCATTAATCACTATAAATAACAGATATACTATACCTTTATATAAATGCTCATACATTTATTACTTTATGTAGTACAAAATAATGATATTATAATAGACATAATTAATGTTTTTATAATGAAAACTTTAAAAATACTCCCACTAAATGAATAGATTTGGAATGAAAATTAGTAAAAACACCTCAAAGAACATGTTGCAAAACAATAATAAGGAACTCACGTATATTACAAGGTGGACAAAGGAGATTGTGGGGCTACACACATCACAAGCATGTATTCAATCAACAGTATGGCATAGTATATTATGGTGAACGTCACCATATGGATTAGGTCACCTATTCATATGGGTTTTAGTTTAAAATAATATAAAATAGAAAATAATGAGATTATATTTCCATGAATACTCTATAACATAAAGGAAACTATAGTAGTTACAAAAATAAACAAATCAAGGATACTTGAAGTTAATACTTGTATATCTCCCTTTAACATAACAAATACAAACCCCCATCATATTCTATTGGCTAATTTATTTTTACAAAGTGCAACAATTTTAAAATATCTACCTATATCCATAAAGAATATTTCTTCTTTCCTATATATGCGTCTATTATGTACAATTAAACCCATCGTTTTTTTTTTTGTTTTTTGCCTACTTGATTCATCATTCGTCACATTGCGGACATCAAACACTAAATAAACAATAATTTTATTACGAAAACTTATTTTAAATAATGCAAGTCTGTTGTGATATTAATAGTTTAATGTCTTTCGTAATATTTAATTTCTATTCATAGAATTACACTGTAAGGACCGACATATCTCAATTTACAAATTTAATTTCCATTTTGTACCACTGTCATTTACATTAAATGAAAATGTGTAAAATCTACCCTTGGGCCAGCGCCTACTTAGATAAGATGTTTCAACCAAATAATCCTGTATCAGTTGCACAAGAATCATGTTCCCGAAATAAAAACTTAATCGATCGGATATCTTTAGGTGAAACACTCCTTATTAATGACATAGAAATATAAATCTTTTAATACATGCTTAAATATGTTCGTCGACTTAAATAAACTACATGAAATAAATATATTCTATTAAATTCAGTCACAATCCGCAGATACCGTCGCATGTCGCCGAGCCAAACGTTCTGTACGAGAAGTACAAGGCATTTCATTGGCCGCATCTACAAAAAAGACCTTCATTAACTCAACATAATCATCACAGTCGCTCATATATACACTACACTGCGGTACACTCGTCGGGAGAGGATTTAACAGATGAAACAAGCGATTTTGTCGAGACGCAAAGAACCATGACATGTACTTACCCCCAGTTAAGTTAAATACCTTCGAATTCTAAAGACTCTTGTTTTTAAAATAACTTTTTATTGATTTCCCAACGATACTTGGGCATTGTAATTTTTACAATAATAATTTTATAAACATATATAAGACTAATATCTCGGGAAATCACAAAAAAAAACAAACACTTAAATTATATATCCTAAATATTTTGTATTTAATGACTGTTATCGAAAGGAATCCAAAGAGACCATACAAATATTAAAGATTTTTATATTATCTTTTCTTACACAGTTGAGTACAGTTCTATACAATAAATTAAAAAAAAAACAAGAGAATAAATTTCAAATGTGCAAGAGAACGTCAGTTACAGACAACTCTAATTGAAAAAAAAACATAATTAGCAATATTTTAACCAATACATTAAATAGAAAAATAGAAACACATTTAAAACTTTCTTAGTCTAATATTAATAAGTTCCTTTTGTATTTGGGCTTATTCCTATATATCTTAAATAAATCCGCATTTCCTAATCTAAATTATATGTATATTTCTTTATTATACAAATGTAATCTGTTCACTTCGCTTGGATGGGTATACCAGAGCGTGTAAATAAAATAATTAACATAAGATTTAAAAAAAAAACCTAGGGGACCTAGTCTAAGATAGGTAAACGATATAGGACAGGGTGTATCAGGGCCAAAAATTAAATACAGCAGATCTCGATCTCGTAATGGCTAATAATTTTTAATTAATATATTCACAATTTCATTGATAAATAAAACAATAATCCTTAACAACGCTCTACGATTTTTTTAACCTCACCAATACACACCCGTATGCACAACGAAATTCGGGAGAAAACATAAAACAGGACAAGCGGGGGTGAGTTCGAAAAAAAATTAACTGTGCAAATAATTCCTCAATTTATTTGTCCTATCATAATTTACCTACTTTTGCTAGTACCCGGGTTTATCTTCGGAGCTGGGCTTCCTTCCTTGCTCGCCCCATTTGTAGATTTAGGAGGTTGAGGTATAATTGTAATTTCATCGTTAATTTTCAATGGTTTCATATCAGTAGTCTGGAATTAAAAATAATAATGTTAGGCATAGTACTTATGGGTACTATACACAGTAAACGTAATAACAATAACAGAAGTTCTTCAAAACAGTACAGCATCATTAATGACTGTCAATGACTATGGTCACCGCATAGGGGTAAAAAGGATAGAAGCACGATTGGTAAAAATTCAGTTGCGTTTTGATGCACCCATCGTATAGCCCAGACTTTACCCCGTCTGACTAATTTCGGTATATGCAAAATGCATCAAAGGGCTCAAAATGCATCACTAGGTTCAGCTTTCTTGTCCGGAAACCCCAGCAGTCTTACAGTGGCGGGATTACAGTGGTTTTATCAGGAAAGTCACAAGTCATCGTTCAAAACGGTACATTAATAATTCATTAATGTTTAAAATTTGAGTGATTTCGGATTTGCGAGCGACAAAGACCCTGGGTTACGGCTGGGATTGTTTTATTCATCTACAGCGAGCAATGAATAGGTAGGGTTTTAAAAGTTGATTTTTTATGTTGCCAGGTTCCAAGGGAGAACTTCGCGCAGAAGTTTTTTACGTACGGGATGCCTGATTAGAGGTGGGTATTCGTCTTCCTCACAAACCATGGTGCATTGAGTAACGCGCGGACTTCTTTTTGAATTGGAACACTTGGCCGTATTTGTACTTCATAAAGGCAGACTCATTCGACCAGAATTGTGGACAGAGTCGCTTTTTGTGGGACAGGAAGTTTGCTTTTTTTGCAGAGTGGGAAGAGTAAGCTGTATAAGCCATTGCCTTTGCAAATAAAGTGTTGAATTTGGGCTGACCATTGGAACCTGCTGTCGAATTGGGGACAGAGGTGATACCTTCTGGAGCCAGGGAATAGGAACCTTATCGATTTGGAGATGATATGCACGGAACTCCTTCCGACGATGGAACAGAATAGCTGAGGTTTAGTCGGGTTAATATGCAGTCGCCAAAATTGGTATCATGATATCATAGTGAAAAACGCTGTGTCGTCTGCTTAAAATACCGTGCTTGATTACAGACATGTACAAATTGAACAGGGCCGGAACCAATAGAGAATGTTGTGGAACTCCTGCGGAGATTTGGTTCGAGAGCGTCACCGATCTTTACTTGACAGGCCATTTGGTTATTTCTTATTGTTGAACTTTTAAGCTCATATTTACCTCAGGATGAACCAAATTTTAACTATGGTTACCGGTTGAACTAATTATTCCCAGAGTAAGGTTTTACAAGTTAGATAGACAAGTGTTCTAGCCACTTACCAGTATCAGCGATAGTGTCTATATTATTCAAAATGTTCTTCCTAGATAAATAAAGTTCTTATTATTCTCAGTTACGCTTGTAAAAAGAAAGAGCAGCTTAAGAAATGATTTTTTAACAATGAATGTCCACAGAAAAACATTTCATAAAAATTAATATTGCACTACTTATATCTTCAATAGAGAACTGATTAGTTATTGAACAAAAATATAAAATGACATTTCAGCATTAGGTATATAATAATAAGGTTGTGAGAATAGTACCAAAAATGTGTTGACACAATAATAAAATCAATGGATCGTTCATCACAAGGTGTCAGAAGGACACCTTCCATCATGGAATCTCAGGAATACTGATCCAAATATCTGAATTTATTTTGCAAAACGTTTCAGCTGATTAAATACGTTGATAATGATGATGATCGACATGGAAATATAAATGAATGAAAAAAAACGTTGGACATCATAAACTTGACATAACAAACTGTGTGCCAGTTTAAAGATTAGCCAGAAACTGTATTGAAATTAAGTGAATTCAAAGGAGCTTTGTTTCTTACAAATTAATGAATGGCCCAAAATTGATCGATTCCGAGGGACTCAGAATATGTGGTGATCAATGAATGAAGATTATTACAAGGAAATAATTATTAAGCAGTTATTCAGTTATAAAAAAATATTTGATAAGTGAATTGTGAAACTTGATTTATCACCGTGACTATCTTATTCGGATAAATACATTTACTAACGAAGTGGATGTTAAAGGCTTATTATGTACATACTTTACTGATAAGATTCTATCTAGAAATTCAACTATTTTGAAAAAGTTCTGTTTCCTTCAAATATATACAGATAATAATGAAAGACTTACTTTAGTTGAAGGCGATCCACTTGAGGTAGATTTTTTGTCCATTACACGTTTAGCAACAACACTGTGTGCAGAATAAACATGATTCTCAAATTGCTTGTACATTCCGAAGGTAGCGGTACATACGGTACATTTGTAAGACAAATGGGCGGGTTTTAATGTCATGTTGTGATCACGAGCAACGTGATTCAGGAGCTTCCATTGGTATACCTACAAAAAAGCTCCAAATAAAAACAACACGCGGTTTAAAAATTGTTCATCACATACCCTGCCGCACACCGGACACCGTCCTGAATCCCTGCTCTTGTTCGCTGCGTCTTGCATGCTGGATGTAACTAGACCGTGTGAGCCCAATAAATGCCTTTCCAAACCCTATCAAACAAATGTACATGTATTTATTTGCGATAACGTCGATGAGAAAATGATTACCTGATCAGTGAAGAACCTGAATTGACACTTTTGACAGTTCAAAGGTGGCCTGTTGTATATCATCTTAGGATGAATTTTAATTTTATGAATCCACTGCATATGGTTACGGAGCTGCTCCAAATCCTAACGAAAATAAAATATTTGTCGAGTTTAAACTTACGATTATCAATTCACGAAACAAGTACCTTTATGTATCCGTCACAGATCTCACATATAACAAACGAGTTCTTCGAGTTTGTGTCGCCAGGCTTTGAAGATACCGCTGGAGTGGCTGTTGTTCCTCGTGGCAATGGAGTTATCGAAATACTCGGAGTGTTCGCCGGCTTCTTTCCGCTTTGTCCAGTACCAGTCTGAAACGAACACACATCTTATAATCGAGTCGATAGCGCAACATACGAAACGAAATTCATGTTATAAAGGATATGTTTAAGAGCTCTATAGTAATATGCATGACGCTAGTATTATAATCATGCAACATGAAATTAAAAAGCAGAAACAAAACGGCAACGTTGCATTTGTAACGTGTACGTGTTATGTAATAAGTACTCTTTGGGCCTATCTGAAAGAAGCGATAATAGAAAACCAACACCAAATTCTGTTATTCAAGTCAAAAAGTGGGATTTATGGACGTATTTAACATCCGAGAGAATTATAATATTACTGGCGCTGTGAATTAATTGTGAAGGCACCACCAACATATTAAAGTAATATTGGTGTTTGAATCTTTATTCAGCTTAATATTCTGCTCATACTGTTATTGGGATAACATTTATGAACACTATGTAGATGGAAATGTTTAAAAGAAAATAGTAAAAATCATTAAAAACAATCCTGTTCTATAACTAATACTAATGGGATTTTTTGCATTTATATAGCTTGTTGTAATATATATGCTATGTTATCACTCAAACCTACTTTTATGAAATTGAATGACTGCTCCATACTAATTGACAACTCTGCCTATGAATTAATATTCCACCATAGTTTTTTGCTGTTATTTTGACTATGGTTAATAGTTCTTCAATAATAAAATTTTTAAGAGTTCCAAAGATGACCAATTATGAAGCAACCAAGCACTTATTTACATTATATTGTTATTTCAATTTAATTTAAATAAATATGCTCCTGAGTTAAACGCCAAAAAAGTTGGAAGATGACAACTGGAAAGCTCAAATCGAAAAACAATCATGAAAGGTAGTTACTAATTTCAACCGTTATGTTTGGAGCCGACATAAAAAGACCGTTACCAAATAGAACGGTACAAAAGCGATATTGACCGATAGTTGTTTCATTTGATTACCACATATTCCGAACAGCGAAGAATGGAAATCATTACTAGGAAGGTGTTCGACCAGAAATATGGTAAATAGTAGCTAGTTTTGAAAAATAATAATGTAGACAACTTTTCATAATGCAACCATCAAAATTAATTCACAGTCCTTATATATTGTGTTAAGTCCTACAGAATCTATATACTATTATTACAATTCTCTTTAACAAGGAAAATATTATCCACGCATCAGTCTGGAGAACAAAAAACTTAATAGTTAGTTTCTCTGTGTACCATTTAATCAAAGCATAACATATTTAAGTCAGTAAGGAAGAACAAATTAAAAATTAAACCAGTCTGTAGCAAAATAAAAATAATCACTCACTCATCTACATACTGACTTCTATACATTATATATAGTGGACATCTTTCGAATAATATTTTTCATAATAACAGAACTAAGATGGAAAGTTCTAAATAAAATTATCGGTTTCATTGTAATAAAACCTATTAGGTGAATGAAAAAGTAACCCACATTTTTAAATAACTTTATATCCTTTCGAGGTTGAAAGTTGCAATGGAAACTTGCAGAAAGTGTGCAGAAAACTAACGAAATCTTTCCGATGTGCTCACCCAACACTTTCAGAAATTTGCCGCATATTAAACTATGATATTAGACTAATCAACTGTAAAAAGCAACAATGCGTTTTAGAACGGGCAGTTCTATTACGGGCTGGCTTCAAAGTGATTCATTTATTGATCGAATGTGATGAAAAATTGATTGATTTGATAATCTGGATTACTTGGATTATGGATAAAGTGTAAATATGACGATGTGATCAAATCTATCCAAAAATTTGGGGGGAAATTCTCATCATTAGGGGGCTAAAAGGGCGTATTGTTGTTCCACAGCCACGTCAGATAATTGAAGAGCACTCTTTGAGCAATGTAAGGAGTTCAATTTTGAAAAGGAAATCATATTCAAGATTGATATTTTCTCAACCGGGAACACGTTTGAAGACCTGAAGTTTTTAACTGCTGTTTCAATAGCAGTTAAAGTTTCTGCTAAGTCAATAGGTCACATTGTTATGCGATACATGTCCTGGTTTGACCAAGTGCCTCAAGGAATACATTAAGGTAAGTACTTTTTAAAATATTAAATAATCTTATTTAAACATTCAACATGAATTTGGAAAGTAACAAGTGCATATTTCCTTTAAGTGTTGCAGGGGTCCGCTGATTCACACTGACGGAATGAAGGGGTATTGAAGAGAGGAAATTGAATACCATATGTGTAACAATGTGATCTATTGATTGAGGTGAAACAGCAGTTAAAAACTTCAGATCTTCAAAAGTATCCTCGGTTGCTAGATATCATAAGGTTAAGGACAACAGTTGACTTGCAGGAATTGTATTAAGCATGATAGTATTCCCTTTGCTGACTTCAGGAGTAACCAAAGCGAGGAGTTTATCAAATAATTCTCCGCCTATCCGTAAAAAGTTGCGGAAATCATTTGGTTCAATTAGTCTCAGTTCATTGATTTTTAGTGAGTGTACTTCTCCCTATCAATAAACCACTGTTTGGCCCATTTTGTGCCTCTTTGCGAGCCCTTTTTCTTTTCTTTTTTTCATCACAATTCACTTTTATTCAAGATGTTGACTATGAAGTTCTGGCGGGGAATGTTTTCCCAATGTGGTTGTATTGCATGTTGCATAACCTTCAATATGGCCTCTATGCAGTACAATCCAACCCACACTGCACAATAATATAGAGCGTTTACGGGTCTTTATAGCTGATGTGGCACTTTTATTAAAATGTTATTCTTTCGTAGGGAGATTATTATATTTGATAAAAGTTAATTTCAAGAGGCGTGTTACATTTTCTTCCACCTAACATTGGGCATATTATATAAAAATATACTTTATTAACTAATTTGTGACCATAAATAAGATCTCCAAACTGAATGTGTGTATCACTGTCTATATGGACATAGAGAGATCAATATTTGGTTATATATATTATATATGGGGGAAGGGAACTTAACAGGACTGTTACCTGCATAGCACCTGACGCCTGGGCGGAGGATGGTACAAAGGCCATTCCGGGCACTGGGCCCAGCCGACCGCCCAATTCCGAACCGCCCACCACCTAACGCAACACAAATTATTTTCCCAACAATATAGAATGAGGATGAATCGGTGAGAACTTGTTTTCTCAATAATGACACTGATAATTACTGTGATCCTATCTCCTTCTGTTCTAATAAGCATAAAACGGGGGGACACCCTTACCTGAAAAACTTGATTCCCGCTCAACTGATAATTCGTGGGCACCAGTACAGAACCACCCGATTGTTGCTTGAAGATCATCCCCTGTGGCCGGATGACTGGTTGCGTCTTCATGTTGGGGCCTATGAGGGCGGGCCTTCCTCGACCCCTGTTCAGAGCTGACGAGGCATTTGCCTGTAATTGCATCTAGAATAAGAAAACATACATCGATGGTTCCGGTATCCACCGAAAGAAAGATCGCATACCTTGGACAGGAACTGATACTGTTGGCTGCCTTTACTAGCGAGAGTCTGATACGCGGCAACAGTCGCATTTAGACCGGTCGCCCTCATCTTGGGCATCCTGGGTATTTTCGCGGGAGGTTCCCAGTCGGCGGGCGGCTCCAAGTTCCTCTCCGGCTTGAACTTGCGGGCGCACACCACCAGATGACGCGACAACTTCCCTTTTTGATTATCCTCGAACGGACACGAGGGGCATTGATGGAAAGCTGGAGCTCGCTCGAGGTGACCTTAAAAAAATAACTTCAATGTTACATCACACTTTACCCACAAAATATAGAGAATACAGGATAATGGGCGCACATGAAACAGTGTTCATTTGCGGCTACGTAGTATAATACATAGACGTACTTATAGTATAAAGACGGCGCTAGTTTTATTTTATTCGCCGCTTTTTCAGTTAGTATTAACCTTCAAAAGATAGCTGTTAAAATTTCATGATATTCTACTCATAAGTTTATGAATTACTGTTCCAGTGACACTATTTTTATTATTTTAAAAACAATGGAACAAAAATAATTTCGTGTATTAATTTTACAGTGCTTCTTGATGGGAAAAAATACCGTTCAATTGAAGCAATGGCTTGAAAAGTGTTGTAAGAATAAAACATTGTTTTGCTGACTTCAAACGTGGTTGTAGAGACACCGATGATGCAGAACGCAGTGGACATCTAAATGAGGTCGTGACACCAGAGAACATTTGAAAAATCCACAAAATCGTTTTGAAAGATCGAAAAGTGAAGCTGCGTGAGTTATTTAACATCATAAAGTTATGAAAAGAACGTGTTGGTTTTATACTGCATGGTGGGTGCCGTGTTTGTTCATTGTTGGCCAAAAACAAGAACGTTTTGATAATTCTGAGCAGTGTTTGGTCATGTTTAAGCGCAACGATCCGGAATTTTTGCGTCGATATGGGTGAAACATGGATCCATCACTTCACTCCGGAATCAAAACGAACACCATCTGAGTGGACGGCAACTGATGACAGGCCTATTTTGAGGTAAACGAGATATATAGCGGCGTTGGAACGATTGTGTGGCTCTTGATGGAGATTACGTTGATGAATAAAGACAATATTGAACAAAAAAAAAAACGTTTTCTTTGTTACACCCGGGACTTTTCAGCTCATGTGTTATTTGCTATAAAAACAATTTCATTTGATGACACAAACAATTTCAGTTTAATTTTTTTCGATAAAGCTTTTGTTGAAAGGATCTCTTTCGAATTGGGATGCAATTTTCAACGTGGCTGACAAAGCAAACTTAAAACTACAGTTTTTTTAGTTCTATCTATTTAAATCTGAATTTTATACGGAGCAATTTAAGAGTTATGACAGGCAGAGTTTCATGTTACAGGACAATCATGTTATTAGGGACAAAATAAACAAATAATAAATTATGTGCTAAAGTCAAGTCTTCAGTAAAACTGTTGGAGTTTTGATGGTGAAATGTTTTTATTTTTGGTATTACGTTAAATGAAATGTAATTAAGATCTTGTTAACCTGAACAAATATAGTTCCCTATTAATTCCTTTCATTTATTTCAGAACATCCAAGCATCTTGGTAAATGATGATATTATTCACAGGGCAGAATTGTGAATACTGTTTTTTGATAAATTGTTTTGACAGTATCATTTCAATTAACAAGCAATGCTCTCCCAGCTGTTCTATTTAATCCCCAGATTATGCACAACACCTTAACAAGCACCATAGTAATATTATATATAAGCAAATACCTGTCTTTAATACTATTAACTGCATTGATCATTCTCAACGAGATATAATTAGAAAGATAATAGTTAAATATTGGTTGTTTTGGTTAGTGAGAAAAGTCGACAAAACTGTAAAAGGCAAGAATGAAACATTTTTTATTACATCTAATTGTAATTCAGCTTATATAGAAGATGTATTTACATGCTTTATAAAACTTTAAATATCTCAAAGTATAAATTGCTTTGTGTCATTATATGTTAAATGTTAATATATTGTCATTAAAAATAGAATATTCTATAAAACCCCCTTTGAAATAATATTACTATGGTTTTATTTTTATATATTGCAAAAATGTTAATAATTTTGACATACAAATTGTTAAATTATATATTGTTGTATGGTATTCCAAATATTTACTTAAAATGTATGATGTGTTTTTTTTAACTTTTATGGCATTTTTATTTTTACTCTTATTTTAATTAAATTTTAAATTTCCCGCTACTCATATTGCTACACCCGCACCCACTGGTGCTAAATGAACGCTAAACTTTTTCACTTACCTCGCACAGCATGCTCGGCTTCCATGTGAAACAGAATATCATGGGGACTCCTGATCTCGTACGAACAGAAGTTACATTTATATACAAAATTCTTCATGTGGGGGGTCTCTAAGTGATAAGCCATCGCCAGCATAGACTCCGTCTTGAAATTGCAGAACTCGCACTTCTTGATCTCCATCTTGAAGTGCTCGTTGTTCTCCTTGCTCATCTCGATGTTCTTTATCAGCGACGCGATCGTCTTGTTGGTCTCCGGATTGGAACCCTGTTCGCGTTCGCGCTTACGCTTCTGCTGCTTCAACAAATCGGACTGGACGTATTCCTGGACCATGTTGAGGCCAATCTCAATGAAAAACTTGCCTGAAACATAAAAGAAACATATTTAATCATCATCATCATCATAGCTATGTTACGTCATATTACCCAGAGGGCTTTCGAAATAAGAATATGGTTTTTTGGGATCAGAGTCAGCCTTCTCCGATTCACTTTCACTCTCGCTGCTACTTGATAACTCGCTATCATCTGCCCCTTCTGAAATCGATGAGACCATTAGCTGTTACCTTGATAAAATGATAATGCTTACCTTTATCCTTTTTCTCGGTATCTTTTTCCTCACTGTCGTCCTCTTTCGCCTCGGATTTTTTCCTTTCTTCTTTCTTCTTCTTCTCCAATCGCTTTTCTTTCCTTTCTTTTTTACTGTCTTGAATCTGTTTCTTTAAATCGGCCACGAGATCCTTCATAGCCTTAACAGGGGGTTTTTCGTACACGTAAGGAACTTAACAAGGCAGAAACAACTGAGTATAACGGTAGAGATGACGAACAACCAAACTTACCAATAAAAGAAGGTGCTTCTACTACAAACATGTCGTCGGTCAACGTTGGCAGTAAAGGAGTGGTTGACGGCGTAATTATAGTAGACGAGGAGCTTTTACTAGACGTCTGTGTTGAATTTACGGGTATAGGTGTTATGGTAGCCCTCATATTTGGTGGGTACATGCCTTGGGCAGGCACAGCTACAGGTAATACGTTTGTAAAATTTGAGGTAGAAATAGACTGGGTGTTCTTACTGACTGGAATGGGACCATGACCTACAGAAAGTTGCTTTTATTTAAATACAACAATAGAAGCGAAACTCCACTACCTGATAATATAGAATTTGTATCAATGATAACCAGAGTAGGTTCTTTTTTGCCACCTGGACCAGTGTTTTGATTCGATTTACTCGCTATTTCCACCAGTCTTTTCGTATCTTTCACTACGATCGTCGACTGTGGCTCAGGTTGGATCTTTTTAATGCTTGGAATGCGTTCTACAGTTACTTGATCGGTAACAGCTGCGAAGAATATTTGATATTATGCGCCATGTGTCATCAAAATCAAATGTGCATGACAGAGCGGAGGTGTATTCTATCACCATAGTTATACACCTACAGATATAACTTACCTAAAGGATCTTGCGGCATTACTTCCTCGATGTCAGATTCCTCTGACTCACCAGCTTTTACTAAAGAAGGATGAGGTGGAGGTGTATCTTCCTTATCACTTTCAACATAACTCTTACTTTTGTTCAAATTTCTAGAACTCCTCCTTGGAGTTATCGCCTCTTTCCTTTCGCCCGGTTTCTTTTCTGGACTTTCAACAAGGTCTATGACTTCTGTTGCTCCGTTGGTTCTTGGCGGATCAACTATCATTACATCACCTAATATAGTCATTTATATTTGAAAAATCTTCTAACATATTTAAAATAAAAACCCACTCGCTAATAAATATTATTTCACACTAGTCTTTAACAAATTGTAATGTTCATAATATTTAAAAGTAAGTATTTAAGATTCATTCATACAAAAGTTCTATTAAATGTTAATCATACCTTCATCCTCACTATTTAATTCAATAGTTTCATCACTCTTTTCTTTAAATTGTTTTTCATCATCATCATCAATTTCATGAATATCTTGTATGGAGCTAGTAGCACTGGCCGTTCTTTCATCAATACCATTTTCTGATAAATCATTTTTAACCGAACTTGATTTACTTTCAGAACCATCTCTACTACAGTCCTGCAAATAATAACAATAGTTTAGAGCCGAAACAGTTATAGAAAGTATATAAACAAAATGGATGAAAACTTGTACTAACTTGATCTTGACTTTTTTTATCGTCTTTTGCATCCCTTGAATCTTCACTTACATCTCTGTTAGAAATGTTGGCAAGAGGATCATCAGGTGCTTTAGAGCTTGTACTACCTTGCGTGCTACTCCTGTAAAAGTAGACATTATTAAACATTTTTCACATATTTATTCGTTAGAAATTACCTGCTATCATCATCATTTTTTTGACTACTAGAATTACTATTATCTGTATTTTCTTCATCATTTTGTGGTATACTACTATTAGTGTTAGTATCACCTTCCTCCATTGGTTCTTGACTGTCTTGACTACCTTGACTTTTAACATCCTGACTTGTTTGGCTATCTTGACTAAAAATATCGGCATAAAAATTTAGCTGTAACGATAACATTAAAAATCTTACCTATCTTCATCAGTATTGCCTGCAACTGAATTTTCAGTTTCCATCATCTCTGTATCTAGACTATCCATGCTAATATCTTTAATATTTGATACGTCATCTGAATGAACCTTATTAACATTTTCATCTTGCATATCTACATCTTTGGTTACATCTCCATTTAGTAATATACCTAAAATTTTTGAATTATTATTTGACAAACTTACAAAGATTAAAATTTAACCTTCTTCATTTGAATGAACATCATCAACTTCCCCCATTTCTGCTACTTCTGCCATGACCTATTGATGTCAGATCTAAAAAATGGATAGATATCTGATCAGAAATTTTATAGTCATCAATAACTTTCGGTCTTATAATTATCATTATCTAGAAATAACAGAAGCAATTTGCTCCATAAAAATAGAAATGTAACATTTTAAGTTTGTTTATGCTGTTATTAGAGTTTGCTTGCAAAACACCTATTGATAATGTAATATTTGAGTCATTATAATCGAATTTGGATTCAAAAGACAGCTTTTGTGACTATCTGATAATGCCCTAAAATTGCACTATCATTATTATCAATAAAATAAATGCACTACTATTCAGTTAACCTCAAAAATGAAAAGTAAACAAAATATTTTAACATAAGACCATTTAAGATACCTATCAGCAGAGACTTTTTCTTTAGATATATTAAACCGGCGGGTAGAGAGTACCCGTGAGCTAAAATATCGATACCCCACCACTGTGTTTACTTGAAAATGATAACAAAATCCCCAGTGCTGAGTCGACGCCACTGGACGGAAAACCCGACCCTGTTTCGCCAATTTACACCACTAGGGCCCCAAAATAGGATCCGAAGGGCTGTTCTATCTTAAGATTCACACATATTTACCGTCAAATCGTTTCGAATATTTGAATTCCCGCCACGGCACATGAGATATCACTGAAAAGAAACACAAAACATCTGCACGTCCAATCGCGAGGTAATCCCGAACAATCGTAAATAGCCGAACAAATCGTTGACGACCCGCGTTATTCAAAACGTCATGCAGTCAATCTCTTCGAAAAGACGCTTCTCACATAACCAAATCGAAATTTCTGTTATGGAAACACTAGTATTTTGGCAGGAAATAGTGGAAAGAGAATCACAGCCACGGCGCTAACCCCTGGCAACGCACTAAACTGCCAATATGGCGTCTAACGGTACGTCACGTGACCAAATAGTGACGTCGCCTCTCTCTCCTCGCTCCTATCATATAGCGATGTCTTGAAATTTTTTCATTACGTAAGCAATGGACAGAAAATTTATAATAAAGTTGATAGACTAAAATTATTATTGATTTGTATATAAATTGAGAAAAGTAACGCGAAACTTTATGGATAAGATCAAAAAGAACGTTGGTTATTTTATTGACGACAATTAAAAAGGCATCAAATATTTCGGGAAAATATTAAGCCCCCCTTAAATATGTAAATAAATATTTTTTTGTATATAACAAAGTTAATAATGAAAGCTAATATGAAAAATACGAAATAGTATCAATGGACCGGGGAATCATTTACGGAATACGGGGGGACAGTACCAAAAAAACCTCTTCCGTGGTAATTTTTTTTCGAGGGGTAAAAGAAATGCGCAATTTTCGAAATCATCACTTTATGATGCTATACCGCACCCAAGGCGAAAAAACTCGGGAGCTGAACAAGCGGCCGACCCTCAGCTCGTCGAGAATGGTTTGGTCCGAACCTCATTTTGTTCATGCTGACGCTATTTCTAATAAATTTTTCCCAACGTCTGCCATGGCTCATGTCGATCATGCAACTTTCAAATTTTGTTTAAAACACATCAACCGGCCGTTGGGGACAATGTTACCCCTCTTGTCCTGATCGCATTGTCTTCCTCAAAAAGATAATTATTGATCTAAGAAACCGATCGATTTTTCAGGTTTTCTGTCTGCCGGTATTTTTGGCAATGATGTAATTTTTACATTTTAATTCCCACTCAATCTTTACCGCCAATTCGCTTACATTAATTAATTACGTGTTTAATTATTTCATATTATTACATTGAAAACAGATTCGATAGAGGCCAGCGTCCACTTAACTATTTTATCGAAAAGAGCATTATGCACACTGTATAAGTAGTTGCATGTATAATTTTCATTCAAGTGTCATTCATCTTTCAATTATAGGGAACAATGCAAAACGATGTGTATGCAACCCTTACATTTATAGTTTATTTATTTTACATTTTAGTTAAGTATACAATCTATTATCTATTATTCTTTATTATTGGTTACCGTTTTTTCGGGTCATTTTAATTCAAACAAAATCACACATAATAAAATTATTAAATTGCTAATAATAAGCTGATTGTACATTTATGAAGCCGTAAAATCGCAGACCTCGCCTCATCCTGAGACATGGAGGATTTCGTGAACTTTAACATTGCAGTCAATTAAAGCGTCCCAAATAAACACTGGCAAAGAGAAGCTTAATTGCATTTTAGTTTTAAACATAGTATATTCATTGAAATACAGTAATTAATTGGGGTGAGAGTTAATTAAACATTTGTTACACATCATTTGGTTGGTAGGGTTGATTTTGCCAAAAAAACCTAAATTATTTTCTTGCCTAACTAATAGTATACAGCATTTGGTTGTTCTAATTGGTTCATTTTTATTACTTTTTAGACAGTTAAAAAGGAATTGAATTGTTTATTATTATTACTTTGACAAGAAATTAATTTCGGACTTGCTTTGTGTAATTTTATTGGACTTTTTCTCTCATATTAATATTTTTATTTGCTTAACAGAGAAGAATAGGGCTAAACGTGAATTGATAGACGGTGGAAGCCATACACTAATTTGATATTTACAGAGTTTTTGGTAAATATCTTGCTCTTTTTGGATAGCCCGTTATGTAACAGTCAGAATTGCTCAATTTTGAGTAAAAATGAATCTTAAGAGTATTATCAGACATCATTGCATCCTCAAAAAATAGATTGTCTGTTGTAATTTTTACATTGGACACTGTATAGATCTTTACTTATTTATATTGATTATTATTTAAAATATATATATTTAAAGTATATATATTATTATAAATATATATACTGTTTAAAACTCAGTTATAAAATTATTCGAATTGGAATAATTTTGGATGTATATAAGGTTTTGTTTATATTAAAAAAAAAACAAATGAATGATCCATTAATTTTCTGAAATAGATAATGAAATTATTGGATTCCCTGGTAATTTACGTATTGAAATTATTGGATTCCCAGAATTTAATATAGATTTCATAAAAAAAGTTATCAATTCTTATTATTATGTGTTATTAAAAATATATATGACCTTCCCAAACTTAACCTAATAATCCTAACCTTCGGACGACACGTCAAAACTTTATTTAGTTTAGTTTTAGAGACACAAGTTATGCCAACCTAAAATGTAAAAATTGGTTCCAAATCTAGCTATTGGAAACTTTGTAGACCTTTAGTATGCTCCAGAGAAAGATGTTACCGGCGAAGCTGAAGCCTACTTTGATATTAAAGAAGCCAATTGTTCTAAGGAAAATAAAAAAAAATATTAGAGGAACACTGGATAGAACGGATCACTCCTGAAGTAAAGTACCTTGATTAAAAAGTTAGTCTTTGTTTTGAATACAGTTAATTTTTAACTAAAAGTTTAGGAGAACATTCACAAGGTTTGCAGAATATTTTCGTAATCCATCGATTAGGACCAAAGGGGGGTAAAGTAGTTTAGGTCTCTCCTTGAACCATTCCAGTGATTAAACTGAATTTTTTAATGTCATGAAACAATTTCAGAAAACTAGGTTCACATTTTTGATGAAAATTTTAAGAAAAATTAGTTTGAATATTTATTTATCGTAAAGAACAAAGAAAAATATCTTTTTCAGTGTTCCAAGCCACATTGGTGTCCTCTTAAAAAAGTTTTTATGACAGAAATAACAACTATATTGGAGAATTTTGGGTAGCAATTTCAAGATTATTGAATCCATAATGTCAGAATGTTAATTTCGCAGATCCTGCGACATGCGGACAGACAATTTAAAAATGAAAAAAATGTTAATACTCGAGGAAATGGTAGTAGCGAATTTTAGAATGAACCTACACTCTATGTAGTCAAAAAAGGCCAGCAACAGTCGGTAACATGTTCAGTCACATCCTTGCATGACAACGGCTTTGGATAAATGTGTAGCTACACATCAACATTGTTTCATCAACAATATATAGCTATGTTAGAAAAAATGTTGGAACAACATGTTGATTGAACATAATTTGTACTACTTCTTCTCAATGAATTCCTATTCAAATGAAAATACGGTAAGAATTAAAACATAATCTTAGTAGTGGTACTGAAAAGTCTAAGCCTTTAACTTGAATAAGTGGCTATGAATATTTCGTTGTGTTCCATTATCCCATTTGTGCTTTTTGTAGTAACTTGTATACTAAAATCTATTATACCATTCAATTTGATTAACAAGAGATAACTTACTAAAGTGATAATGACAATTTTTAATAATTTTTCCATTTTTCTATCATAAGATCTTCTTGTCAATAGGGAAAATAATAATAAAAGAAATCTAAAAATAAAATCAAAGCATGGACACTTTTGATGAGTTGTTTTAATAACTCCTAATCATTGGCGTTAATGAAGGCAACATAATTAAATCCAAGAAAATAATTGAGCTTTTGGCGCTTATTGATGATATCCCCACTATACGCACCACGAATTTCGTAAAGATTGTTCGAAATCAGTTGTTGTCTAAGCAAACACTGATGCAGTGCGTGAACTGATACTGCATATACGTCACGTGGCATAATAACCTTGACACGCTAGTTTGGACATGCGGTATATAACCAAAATTCAATCACTATTTCAAGATTTGAGTACCCGATAAAATTGGGCACCTGATTTTTTTCTCAATCTGGCAACAAGGCAATATTTTTCGATATCTGAAAACGTGGTTTATAGCCAACTCAGTTTTTTTTTGTATATGTCCCGTTTTATTTAAAATTCTCCATGGTTTCAGCTTTTAAAAAATTATTTAGATGAAGAAAATATACAAGTCAAAACAAAACAAAGCGTTCAGTATCAACGAAACACCAGATAAGCTTTGAACAAGATTATTTCGATTGATAATTTTAGAATGTTTTTATTTTGCCACTTCATTTAGACACTGTTTGGTTCGAATTCTGCTGGATCGAATATTTGTGATTGTCCTTAGGCAAGAGCACAAAATCCGACAAGGAAAATGATCACAGTCACGCCAGTAACCAAGCTGGGTAAGATCGGATATCTTCTGGGATAATTTCCAAGTTGGTCACTCGCCACTCGGTAGGCTTAACGGCGAGGACCGTGATTCGGAGCCCACGTTAAACCCTAGGTCCAGTCCAGATAAACACTCGTTGGTAAAAGGACTTTAAAATATATATTTAAAAAAAATAATAAAAAAAATATTTAGAATTAAAATAAGCAATTCAAGATTCTTCATTTCTGTTAATAGTACCAGTTCTGATTGAGTAAATTAGATTAAATTGATTAATTTAAATTAGACTACATGCTATTTAACTTGTCTAGGCTAGTGTCATTGTTATTTTTGTATAAATTTGAAAAAAAGATGGTGTTTTATTAAAATATATAGGACTATTATCTATAATAATTTTTAACAAGTTATATTTATAACTCAGCCTTTGTTATTATGTCGATACAATAAAAATAAACACTTTATGAATTTCTTTACAATGCGACATTGTTAGAACAATTATATGTGAATTAATTTTGAAGGATAATTAAGATTAATAAAGATAATTTTCTTGATAACTATTTAATTTAATGTCTAAAAAGACACCTTTTTGTGGTTATGTCAAAGTTTGGGTTGTTTGGGTACTTCCTAATATACAACTGAAAAAGAAAGTGCTGCTTCACCAAGACAATGCACCATGTCAAAAATCCATGAGTTGGGATACGAATTGCTTCCTCATCCACCGTATTCTCCAGATCTGGCCCCCAGCGACTATTTCCTGTTCTCAGATCTCAAAAGAATGCTCGCTGGAAAGAAATTTTCGTCGAATGAAGAGGTGATCGCAGCAGAAACTGAGGTCTATTTTGAAGCAAAGGACAAATCATAATACAAAAATGGTAACGAAAAGTTGCAGGGTCGTTATAATCAGTGTATCACCCTTGAAGGGAATTATGTTGAATAAAAAAAACTAATTTTGCCAAAAAATGTGTTTTATTATTGTAGACCGGGGATTTTCCAATTGACCTGTTATTATGGTGCAGGAGATATCCCATTCGAGCATTTCAATAAAGGTTTTCGGAGGTTTTACAATATGTGTGTTTAGTTCTGTAGAAATGTTGTGAGATGAAGTAAGCCTCAACATCGAATTTCATCTAGGGCAACGTCACCTTTAACACTCTACACCAATGCTGGCGTTTACTTAAGCATCAACCACCATAAACATCACACAGTTACCCCACATTTATATTTAGAATGCTATTAACCATATTAAGGCTTCATAAAAGAGTTTATAGTATTAAACGATAAAAATTTTGGAATAAAAAATATTTGACAATACAGTTGCTCTGCAGTACAGTGTCTATGGTAAAATGAACTTATGCGGTTATACATTAAAACTATATTAAAAAGAGCTATTCAGTAAAAAAGCTGTGCTTGTCTGCCAAATGTCCAACTATACAAATATCTTTTTTTCCTGTTTACATTAGATATACACTATTAATGTACACATATTTGTATTGATCTAAATTTGTAACATAATTAAAAAAAAACTAGTTTACTTAGGGTATAGCTCTTTCCATCAACTTTTATAATAGAAATCGACCATTCCTAGCGACCCAAACAGCAACCTGGCGCCATTATATTGAACCCACCCTTTTATTGCCAAGAAGGTGGGTTTTTTTCATTAGGTTATTTCTATTCGTAAGAAAAAGTCAACTACCTACTTTCCAATCGCAATTGAATGATATAAATGGGAGGTCTGAGGGAAGTTCGCTTGCTTTATTCAGTATCTTTTATTACTAAAACCAACCCGAGGACCTCACAAACCACCATTTAATGTCATAAAACTTGTGGAAGAAATTATTATAGCTCCAAAAAGGTGTTTCATATCTCCAGGTCCAGGTAATTCGACCGAAGATTTGTTCAAATTCAAGTATCGTGGGACATTTGTTATTATAACACTCCTATAACTTTTATAGAACGATTTATCTATATTCAATTATTAGAGTCAAATTTTCTTCCATGTGCCATCTTTTTGAGCGCCATAAGAGTCTGAAGTCACTTGAAGTCAGGTCGATTCACAAATATCATTTTCACCGACTTAGGATACGATGCATTATCTTGATGAAACAAATTTTTTCTCTTTTGTATTCGAAGTCGTTTTTTCTTATTTCCCCGCTACATTGATCCAGCAATTGATGTAATCATTTAACGATACAATTAGATGGTTTGCTCTGGATGTTATCAAACACAATTGATAATTTGTTTAACTCAAATGAAGCGTCCATATAAAAGCATTGTCTGCAATTACACCTTCGGTTGCAAAGTAAAATATATACTTGGATATGAAATTGTTAATTATGTGGATTAGGCCTACAGGGGATACCACTACATAAAAGAATGAGCCTAGAACTCTACCTTATAGGTGGTGAGGAAAAGAGCACAATCTTTCTAACCTACAAGCTACAAGTTCGTCGATAATATATGCATTAGATGTACTATAATGTTAAAATAAATTATATTCGATAACATTATTTTGTGTTTCATTATTTTATTCACGCTAGAATTTGTTATATGTCAAAGCCAAAATAAACTAAACGTCAAAGTTGAGGAGGCCACATTGTGACCTTGTGATACATTTTTATGACGTCAGTGTACTATTATTTTGGAAGGACTATAGAAAGTATCTCAAGATATTTTAACACTATCCCTCAGTGTTTTCTATTAGAATAACTAGATGATTATTGCACATTCCCAGATTAGAATGGATGTCAGTGATCTGATGATTTATATGTAAATTTTTATGCCAGTGTCAGAATTAGTTGTGCTCGTTTTGGTTCTAGAAATTTCGATGATACAGACGAACCTTCTTCAAACTGGCATTTTTTGAGGAGGAGACCTTCTTTTATTTATGGTGAAAATATGATAAAGAAACAATGATTGAAAATAAGGAACGCTTCAGGCCCCAGAGTTCTCTACCTAGTCTGGGTGATTTGAACAACAAAAAGTTGTTACCTCAGTCGGGAATCGAACCCACGACCTCCGCATGTGAGCTGAACACTCTAACCATTACACCATAGAAGATGCCTGCGATAGTTAGTGCTTAAAAAGTAAACTAAATGACTTTTACACTGAAAAACTTCCGATTTTTCACCACATCAGTTCAGTAATAATATTATACCCAAATATCTGATTATTTTACATAAAAAATTATGTGAGAATGTTGTGCATGCCTTTGAAATTTGAGGTTTCCCCTCAATTTTCCTGGATCCCGCCATCAAATCCCGATTTGGTTCCAATGGAACCATCTCGGAAGTACACTCTTTCGAACAAAAAAATAATTTTGAAAATCGATCCATAATTGAAGGAGAAATCGGCGAAGATATATTTAAAAAATATATACAGTCGAACGTAGAACCTCCTCCTTTTTTGAAGTCGGTTAGTAAAATAAAACAACCGGCGATATCAATATAAAAATATAATACGTATGTACCCTAGACCTTCGTTGCGTCCAAAACAAATTTCGGTGTCCAAATATTCGGAATTAGGTCGCAGCCATTACCTTATTTTACTCTGTATCTCCGCTAAGGCGCGATCTTTTGGGCGAATGCAGTTTTTTTCTTCGGATTACCCAATAACTAACTCTCTAATGATCTAGATATTTCGCTGCATCAAGTATAATGATACCGAAGATAGCCGCGATGCTTTTTTGTTTATTCCGACCGCAGGTTGACGTTTTGATTCAATTCTATTTTAGCAGAGGCGCATTTGTTATTCGAACTTCATTTGACAACATTTTATAGCGTAAGAAAGCTGAAAAGAAATTGAAATCAAAGTGATGACAATGATAAAAAATTTAAAAAATAGAATGGTAATGGTCTCGAATTAATTTGTATAATTTTGAATACTGTCACTGTTGAAGTCATCTTTAACACCATTAAGAAAGTTTTGTCAAGAGACTGAAACAAATATTTGGAATGGACATAAATATCAGTCGGATGGAGTAAGGTTAGATCAATACGGTGGAAGCTTCAGAAATTCCTAACCTATCTCCCTCACTTATTGCGGGAATTGCCCATCTTATTAAGCTCTTAGCATCATCTTCTTTGTCACCATTGTGACCTATTTAGCGCATTGTGCCAAAATAACTCGATGTCGATTGGCTTCACTAATGAATTACAAATGGTAAGTCGCAATATTAAAATATGCATTGTTAATTGTTATGTAAATGGCTTAAAAAGGCTGGAATTTACTTTTAACGTCATAAATATTGGATCTACTCAAGACTATAGACCATAAACCCCATACAATTTGGGCCTACGTTGAATTTTTTGCTTTTCTGTAGTAAAAAGCATTTTCAGAGACACTATGAGACTATTTTTGTATCTAGAATATTTTATGTCTTCATTGAGTAAGTACACATCATGTTAGACAAGAAGCAAAGCAGATCAGATTCAAAATCAAGCAACTGTACTAGTTCATCAATCAAGCAACAGTCTTATATTAGCTTGTGGTATAATTTGTAGAGTTTTTCCAGAAAATATATGTTATAAAGAACAAACATCGACAACTTCAAGACCTTGATCTTTTGAATAATATAAGAATGATGTTAAAATTATATTTTCCTTACCAAGAGATAAAATATCTTGAGGCAAGTCCAATATTCCTCAAGAAGTATTGAATTGTATAATTCTGAATGACGCAAAATACGACATAAAACACAAAATAGATTTAAACAAAATCAAATATTTTGTTGTTTCAAATTATATTTGAAAGATATAGATAGGACACGATAAGCAAGATAATAATAATAATATATGACAAGTATTCGTAGAATGGGTAAAATAAATTATTAAATAAAATTCCATTAATAGCTTCAGACACTTTTACGATGAATGAAGCTCCACCAACGTATGACACCCCAATTATATTTCTTGTGAAAAGCTTGACCAATTTTTTAAGTTTTAAAAGATCAACATATTAATGATGATGATAATAATTGACATAAATATTCCTTCACCCGTTCTGGGTCTTCCTTAAACAATTCATACCCATCAATAACAGTTATTCTGAGTCATCATCACCAAAATAATTTTTTTTAGACATTTCGAGCTATCTAACTATTTTTCGATCAGCGTAAGAAAATATTTCATAAAACATCAACAAAATTACATTAATACTTCAAGATTAAAATGTTTGAACGTTTTCACAAGTCAAAATTGAGAAAAACAAAATTGTCAAAAACAGTAGTTTAAAAATTGCCTTAAACCACATTTCCCAGCCATCCTATGTTCGATAATAGTCCAAGAATCGCTGCACTGCGCATGCTTGAAGATTAACGGACACAATAGGGGCATCACAAGTATTTTGCCATTTGCTTTTACCCCAACAATCTCAATGATTTTTCCATTCCACGAGAAATTTTATGGTTAATACGAGCACTAAATGAAATACGATCATTTTTCTGGTGAATAATAACATTTTATTATGTACGTTTCTATAAAAAATGTTATAGGGACACTCAAATATAATAAAAATATATTCATTATAACTTATATATACAGGGAACAAAAATATGATGAAATGAAATAGGAAATAACAGGCCTGAACATCTGTATAGAAGACAAGACAAGACATGGATTAATTTCCAGCCACAATTGGAAAACCACGATTTTATACTTTTATTATTAATAAAAAGGAAATATCAAAATATCAGAAAAAACCTTAATAATGACAGGGGGGAATAATGACAGGGACACTTACTGCACATAGAGGATGTAGGACGAGAGAATATGGAAATCAATCTGGAATAAATGTATCAGAAGATAGGAAAAAGCAGAGTCATTGCCTCTACTAAATCGTTGAAACCAAATTTGACAACTGGTTCATGAAGAAGTAACATCAACTTATATCCCCACAAATATTCAACGAGATCCAGTCCAGTTTGTTTAAGTTCTGAGGAAAATATTTTATATTTGTTAATTTCAATAAGTGGTTTGCAAGATTTAAAAATGGACATATCAGTATGCTATATTGTCTTCAGAGATGTTAACACCTGCTGAAAATATATAGCCAACTGTTATAAACAAAATTGGACAGTGAAGCAAAAATGCCCGAACACATATGGTTAAAGCTATATATTGTTCCATATTATCACAATCATTCCATCTAACTAGAACTTGTTTTTAAAAACCGAAAATTGTTCATATCAATTCTTTAAAATTAAATACTCTATCAAATAAATGGTATTATATTTCATGTATTCTATGTTAAAAGCATATTAAGGCTTTGCATTTGTTTCAATTTCACTAGCTTATCAATATTAACTTCTTGATTTACAATAATTAACAACGTATTTCCCAGTGCCTAGTTATGTTCGTATAATCAGAATAAGCATTTGTCTAACTAATTAAATCATAGTACCTTATTTATGAGAATAATGATTCAATTATTATTAAGAATCAAAATTACTCAACTGTAATTAGAACTGGGATGATAAGATTGGATTGTCCGTTGCTGATCGCAGAACTAAAACCCCGGTATGTAAAATATAAGAATATATGTTTGATCTGTTAACAATTATAAGCGGTTTATATACTACGTCTCACGTCCCATATGATGTCAAGTATTGTCCATTAATATCTTCAGAATAGTTTTATATTGACGTACTGTTATTTTATACCAGGTGTAATATGAAACATTTTCATATTGGTGTTTTTTTTTAATTGCTTTAAAATAAAATAGTGACTAACATATTCAACATTCAGTCAAGAGCCAAAAAAGAGGGAAATATTTGCAAGTGCAGTTAGGAATAAACAATCAAAATAAGCTAATTAAAAATATTATCGAAGTCATACTAAACAATCCAGAGAAATTGCTACCCTACGGAGTTATTATGAAGCACATAGAGACTTAGAAATCATAGAAAGTTATTGATTATTCAAATGATAAAATGGCAAGTAAAGAAAATATAACTAGAAATATGCTGTAGCGTATTATACGTTTATAAGATGGTCGGGAACTAACTAAAGATAAAAACTGATAAAAATATTGATAATTATTGACTGAAAGCAATCTTTACATAATATTTTAATAATAAATAATATCGACATGTCCGTCATATTCCCTTAACCTTGCCCCCAGTGACTTATTTCTTTCTCAAAATCGAGTTTGCTAAACATCTTAGAGACATTTCTCTCAGTAATGATTCTGAACAACTACTTGGTTTTAAGTCACTGTAGCAAAAAATCGTAAATAATAAATTAATAAATTTAAAAAATATCGAGAGTAAATCCGATTTATCATATAAAATGTTTCCCTTGCCATTGAATTGTGGAGATACGTCAAGAAAATCAATACAAGAGTTTCTAGAATAAACTATATATCTTCGAGAAGTATTAACGATCTGAAAGATATCTGAAACTCATGATAAGATG
This sequence comes from Rhynchophorus ferrugineus, assembly GCF_030347505.1. Lineage (NCBI taxonomy): Eukaryota > Metazoa > Arthropoda > Insecta > Coleoptera > Curculionidae > Rhynchophorus > Rhynchophorus ferrugineus. The sequence goes on from NW_027472585.1 coordinate 42,554,598, forward strand.
AAGGGTCTTGTGAGTCAAGATGACACCAGGTGGTGAGAAAAGTTTTTAACGATTGAAAATATTATTAATCAATATTAAGCAATGCCAAAAATGCTACATATACTTACTCTAGTTTCAAAGCCCTTATAAACAAAAAGATAACACGTAATATGCAGGAATTAGTAACTTGAATAATTTATCTTCATTTCTATGACAAGAATATTAAAAATATGTATATATTTGTATATAAAAATCATGTATACCATGACATTATATAAACTATGAAACATTATGATTTGCTTTAAAATTCGAATATATGAACTTTAGAACTTATTTTACTTGTATTTTTCGGCATAAAGTATAGCAATCCTGTTCTAGAATTTACGTTAGATCGATATAGCTACTTTATATTAATAAAATATTAAAAATTTTCATTATCTATTATTTTTTTCTGGAAAAGATTAATTTAAAAATTTCTTTTTACAATTATATATTTCTTTAATTTAAATAATTTTTAATTTTTTTGGCTTATGTAATTGGTTTTTGTGTTTTTTTTCAGGATTTTTTTAAAATTTCCATTAGATATTACAAAATGGTGGTCATCCTCCAAGTAGCTGAGATATGTCTTAGTCCGAATGTCAAATTGGTCCACTTAGTGAAATTCCCTTTCTTGGTAGGTCTTCAGCACTTGTCCGAAAACAAATAAGTTCTTGTGTTTGTTGGGTTTTATTCACTTTCATTTGGCGTAGATGAATCACAATTGAATCACACTTCTATGATCTATGGCCAATTGAAGTACTAACCAATTTTTAAGAACATTATCAGGATTAGAGTTACTAGAATTAGATTAAAATTAATCCTAAGTCTACTAAATGTTTCTATTAAATGCTTTGGATCGAATTCTTTGGTTGTAGAACCTGTGAATAACAGTTTTTTACCAGAAAAACAATGACTTGAAATAAGGTTAGGTGGTAAGAAATAATTAGAAATATCATCATCAAGAAATTCATGGTCAGAAGAATGAGTCTGCAAATTAACAAGAAAATTATAATCGGTGGTTCCTCATGGTAATTGGTAGCATTTCCACCTTCCATGATATTGGTGGCAGTTATTTTAAGCATATTGGAGCAATAAGCTTTTTAAACGATATCAACTACATCATGAAATTATACTCTAGAAATTATATTAGAAATATCATCATCAAGTAATTAATGGTCAGAAGAATGAGTCTGCAAATTAACAAGAAAATTATAATCGGTGGTTCCTCATGGTAATTGGTAGCATTTCCACCTTCCATGATATTGGTGGCAGTTATATTAAGCATTTTGGAGCAATAAGCTTTTTAAACTATATCAACTACATCATGAAATTATTTAAAAATACATTTTGTGTAAACTTTAACACAGTCTCTTTTTAAGGCACGAATGTGAAAGGTTTGTATATTTATTATATAAACACAAACTGTCTATAAGATGTCACATTTTCCTTCTTTCTTTATTTTTGAATGAAACCAACTTGGAAATAAAAAAAGGACGGAAAGAAAAATGAATTTATTCGGATATAAAACGTTATTAATGTCAATTTTCTTATCAATCACGTACTATATATTCATTAAATAACATTTTTAGATACTCTTTTAATGGCTAGAACGTTTATTTTAATAATTTTTAAATATTTCTGAATGTACTTAATGACGTATTAATGGAAAACAAAGTCATTCTTTAATTAATTGGAGATCATCACATAAAAATAAAACCGCAATAGTGAAAAATTATTTTATATGAACAGTAATATTACCAAAAATATATATTTTATGGCCTACTAGTTCTGTGAAGCTTGTTTGAAGAAATTATGTTATAATGAAATATGCAAAATTAAAAAAAAATTACTTGGTTAAAAATAAAATTCAATTTTGCCAATAAGGGTATTATTATTCGACACCAACAACCAGCAGTCTGATACTGAAATGCAGAAAAATGAAGGTCGATACATGGAATAGACTGAGACCGCCAAGAAAAATATCGATATTTTACAGAAGATATATTGATATTATTAAGAACAAAAAATTGATACATTGGCCCAAAAAAAATCGATATCTTCTAAATATTTAAAAAAGTAGATTTAAAATTAAGTACCAATTTTAAAGGTTTATCAGGAATAACTAGAAGGTTGTAATAATGTTTAAAATATGTAATTAATTCTTTTTGAAAATGTAATATCGAAAATATCGCTTTATCGGTCAAGAAAATATCGATATTTTTTTCAAAAAATCGATATGTCGATATTCTTCGTCATCCCTAACATGGAATCTAAGAAAAGAACAAGATTTACGCTAAAATAAATGTGTTAATACAAAATTACTCCCTAAATACTAATAACCAGAGAACATTCAGTCCGTCGTGTATTTTACATAATCCATAAACAAACGTTCATAACAAATTCTGAATGCGGTACTGGCCAAGTTTTTTCCGACAAAGTTCCCACGTGGCGCATGCGCGGGACGACGCCTGGTGCGACTAATAGTGTCGAAACGATCACTGTACATATTATTTATACTACGGCTTGGATGGCAGAAAGTGTCACGTGACAGAAACAAAAATCAATAAATATTTAATTTTGAACCGTAAATCATTAGCGTACACAAAAATATTCGCTACGCCGGAATATATTATAATACACAAAAGGGGCATTACATAAGTGTGTCAAAATTTAAATAATATTAAGAACTTTTAACAATTATATATATTTATAGCCTATAAATTAATTTGTTTCAAAGGAATTACAACAGATGGTGTTATGGTGTATTAACACAAACAGGTACATTTGTAATTAACTTCATGCTGAAGTCCCACTAACAGGCTTCACTTTTCAGTATGTGACATTTCGTCGAAATGTGTACAAAAATTGTTTTTAATGTTAAATATACGATTTATATCGATACAAGAGCCAGTGTAGAAAAGAAGAAGAATGAGTAGAGGGCGCTGTAATTTGTATCGATACTTGTATAAAAGACCAGATATGTAAATAAAGTTTCTATTTTGAGATTAAATTAAATTTTCATAAGTGATTCGTAACATTTAACACGTTGAAAATGTCTGAATTTGTAGCGAGTATATATATATATATATATATATATATATATATATATATATATATATATATATATATATATATATATATATATATATATATATATATATAGATGGTGTTAGGGTGTATTAACTCAAACAGGTACATCTGTAATTAACTTCATGCTGAAGTCTCACTAACAGGCTTCACTTTTCAGTATGTGACATTTCGTCGAAATGTGTACAAAAATTGTTTTTAATGTTAAATATACGATTTATATCGATATAAGAGCCAGTGTAGGAAAGAAGAAGAAGAGTGGACAGAGGGCGCTGTAATTTGTATCGATACTTGTATAAAAGACCAGATATGTAAATAAAGTTTCTATTTTGAGATTAAATTAGATTTTCATAAGTGATTCGTAACATTTAACACGTTGAAAATGTCTGAATTTGTAGCGAGTAAATAGCATCTGTAGGAAGAAAAATGACAGCTGAAGGCCATCAAATGCTGTATAAAGTTTACAGCACAATACTTCATCGATTTCATCACGTGAATACTGATATATATATATCAGGCCTATAAATTAATTTGTTTCAAAGGAATTACAATAGATGGTGTTATGGTGTATTAACTCAAACAGGTACATTTGTAATTAACTTCATGCTGAAGTCTCACTAACAGGCTTCACTTTTCAGTATGTGACATTTCGTCGAAATGTGTACAAAAATTGTTTTTAATGTTAAATATACGATTTATATCGATACAAGAGCCAGTGTAGAAAAGAAGAAGAAGAATGAGTAGAGGGCGCTGTAATTTGTATCGATACTTGTATAAAAGACCAGATATGTAAATAAAGTTTCTATTTTGAGATTAAATTAGATTTTCATAATTGATTCGTAACATTTAACACGTTGAAAATGTCTGAATTTGTAGCGAGTATATATATATATATATATATATATATATATATATATATATATATATATATATATATATATATATATATATATATATATATATATATATAAATCAGGCCTATAAATTAATTTGTTTCAAAGGAATTACAACAGATGGTGTTATGGTGTATTAACTAAAACAGGTACATTTGTAATTAACTTCATGCTGAAGTCTCACTAACAGGCTTCACTTTTCAGTATGTGACATTTCCTCGAAATGTGTACAAAAATTGTTTTTAATGTTAAATATACGATTTATATCGATACAAGAGCCAGTGTAGAAAATAAGAAGAAGAATGAGTAGAGGGCGCTGTAATTTGTATCGGTACTTGTATAAAAGACCAGATATGTAAATAATGTTTCTATTTTGAGATTAAATTAGATTTTCATAAGTGATTCGTAACATTTAACACGTTGAAAATGTCTGAATTTGTAGCGAGTAAATAGCATCTGTAGGAAGAAAAATGACAGCTGAAGACCATCAAATGCTGTATAAAGTTTGCAGCAACAATATTCCATCGATTTCATCACGTGAATACTGGTTTAGACGTTTTTGAAACTGATGACAACATGAATTTTGACACCGAAGACAAAGAGCGCTTTGGAGAGCCAAAAACATTTGACAGGCGAGAATTTGAAGACATTACCCGATGATGATCCGTGTAAAACGCACGAAGAATGTGCAGAATTGTTAAGAGTAACACAAGAACCATTATCAATCGCTTGAAGAACATGAGAATGATCCTTGAATATTTTGGGCCGTATGAATTGAAACCAAGCTGATCTGAGCCGAACACAGCGCGAAAAACTGTAGGAATACGAGCAAAGACACAACAATGTCATACTTCAGCATGACATCGTTCGACAACATCTTGCAAAACGACTGAAAACATACTAGGAAACATTAAAAAGGGATGTACTACCCCACCCGCTGTATTCTCAAGACCTTGTTCCTTCTAATCACTATTTGTTCCGACACCTAAGTCATAATTTTTCTCAGCACAACTTCACTTCTTATGAATACAGCAAAAAATGGGTCGATTCGTCGATAGCCTCCAAAGATACAACGCTATTTCGAGATAGAATCCGTAAATTGCCTGAAATATGTGAAAAAATAGAGGCCCTCGATGGACAATACTTTGAATAAAATACATTGTTACCGATTTTTCACACTGAAGCTTTAAAAATTGTGCAAAACTACCTTATGATTTAATCTTGTTATCAATTTTATTATTACTTTCGTCTTCATTAACGTTTTCAATACCTCAATTAAAAGCTTTAGTTAATATTATTTTAAGTTATTTAGAGAAGAAGAAAGGTATATTAGTAAATGTGAGCAACATAATTAAGTTTTTCAACTTCAATCTTGTTCACTTCCCTGAAGTTTTTTTTTCAGTATTATTTCAGTATCTCTTCTCATGTCTTGTTGCAAGTCTCTTGATCTTTTGAATTGGAGTTATGTTCCTATAGTATCGGGGTGCCTTCATGATACTTCTTAGGATTTTATTCCGTAACCCGTAATTGAACTCTGTTGATCCATAGAGGTTTTAATATTCGTTTGTGCTACAGCAACTTATTATGTGCTGATAGCTGGCAGTTGTTTTGAATTAATCCGTATATTTTTTACATATCGTTTTAATTTTTTTTAATATACTTATTTCCGTGAAGACTTATACTAAAATATTTAGTCTTCTTACTAGTACATGGTGTGATGCGGTAAGATAAGTGATGAAAAATAGCATAAATAGCATAGAGTTTACTTATTAATGCTGTTACTTGCATGTGCCAGTTGTTGTCATTAGTATGTCACATATACAGATAAAATAATAATATTACTGCCTTGTGGTACACCTGTTTTAATGAGAAACTGTAATCTGTATTTCATGGTTAAGTAGGTTTCCTCTTGTCTGACTGTGAAGATTTTAACAGATATATAAGAGTTTAACGCAAGTTTGTATCTCTTAAGATTTTTTCAGTAATGTCTGTTATTTTACGCACCTAGTCAAGAGTCCATCCATAAAATTGCTTCCTCCTCTTTTCAAGTGTCTCGAAATACATTAGTTTATACTAGCAGCAATTTCATTCCAAAATTTCAAGTTTCTAATACATATTGAGAATATCTGAGATATACTCTACCGAAATGCTGTCATTTTGGCATTGATTCATAAATGGGGAATTCAATTTTGTACTGTTAATGGATGTGGAGTTCAAGTGTTGAGCTTCTTTTGCTATTGTTATCTATGTATGTTATCTAAACGATTCAAAACTGTCTTATAGTTGATGTTTAGTTATGTTATCGATGTTGCAAGATCAAATATGCCGGTCAACCTTGGTATTTTTCAAAAAATCATACATTTTCTCATAGTTATTGGGATATTAATCTGTAATATTAACGTTTCTGGAATAAAAATGTGTTTAACATCGCAATTTATGAACTTTTGACGTTTCCAAGTAAACGAATGACAGTACCTCTATTCTATATCTAGAATCTTTCAAAAACTTTGTAGTACGACTTCATTGAATAAGTATTACTAGAGGCAAGCGACTGTAAACCCATCCATTAGAAAAAAATACGATATTACTTCTTTATATATATATATATATATATATATATATATATATATATATATATATATATATATATATATATATATATATATATATATATGTTATTAGGTTATTATAAGAATTATATATAGAGACTATTTAAAGTATTAAACCTAACTTGACACTAAATAATACTTGTTTATCTCGTTTGACTAGTCCGACTGTTGTAAACTCAAAACATATATTTTCTTGAATTTCAATCTTGATAACGAAACAAACATGCTTTAAAAACAAGAAAAAATTACTGAATGAAACATATGTCTGTTGTTAGATCGGCTTCCATGTATACTTAATTTCCATCCATATTTATCAGTAATATTATCGAATGCATGAAAACGCGAATAAGCAACAACAATAAAAACAGACGAAATTAATTTAATAAAAAATATATTGGCGGTTTATTTAAATATTTCAACAAAAAATCTTAATACATCGATATTCTTTCGAAAAAAATTAAATATATTTCTAAAACAATGGTATTTAATTCTAAATTCAGTTCAGTGTATATTGGTATTTTCCTTATTATATCGATATTTTCCAGGTGGCCGACACACCGACAAAGTCATTCTCTTGCAGAGTTGTGAGGGATAAGATGTTGCAGCTCGAAGTCTCCGATGCACCAGGTATATTTTGATAAATATATATTGTACCAATATTTCTCAACAAAATGCCATCTTAATGTAAGAAAATGATCAGAATACATGGAAGCTCCTAACATATCGCTAGAATATCGAAATACTGCTTCTTGGCTGCTTTCATCTCTTCGTTTCATTGAGATATGAGAACAGCCAGAAGTCAAATAGGGCTAAATTTGATGACTACGGTGGATGTTCCAACGATTTGTTTTTAAATCATTGACAATATTTGTTAATACACTGCTGAGGGTGAATTAGTTGTTGCTGTTAAGTAGTAGTAAGTTTTTAGTTGTGTTAAAAATGATTACTGATACTAATGTATATTTATTTCACCCTGTACGCCTTTGTATGTTTCTTATATATTTTAGCTTGTTAGCAACAGTTTTACTTGTATTGTTTTTTGACACTCTTGTCCTTGTTGCTAAACTTGTCATAATCATCAGTGTCATTTAACCAAGCATTTTAGTGTAAGTAAAGAAGGTGCTCTGTTAACTTATATAACATTCTAGTATATCACTTTTTCTTTTAAAAACTATTTTTGGTTCTATAAAATATTTATAGCAAAAAAATTAACTGATTTCGAAGAATAAATAAGGAATTAACTAAAAATTAAAAAATAATCAAACTTGGATTTTTAACACAAAAAAAATGTTTTAAAATAAAATATGTAATAATAAACGTTGACTTTGAAGTCAGTGCCGAACCCAAGCAGTTCCAGTTAACAGAGGTCCGCTATCTAGTCTAGGTGATTTGACAAATGTTCTAACTAAAAAAGCAGTAAAAAATTGTTCTCCGTACCGGAAATCGAACCCACAACCTTCGTTTGGAAGCTAAACGCTTTAACCATTACACAATACAATAAATAATATTTCTATGAGGTCTTATATGCTAGAGTTAGTGTTTAAAAAGCAAATTGAATGGCTTTTGCACTGAATGACTTCCGATAACATTATATACTAATATCTGATTATTTTAGATAAAAAACTATGTGAAAACTGTGTATGTGCCTTTGAAATTTGAGCGTTCCCCTCGATTTCCCCCTTTCTCCGCAACAGATACTGATTTGGTTAGAATGGGATCACGTCGGAAATGTACTCTTTCGAATAAAAGAAGAATTTTAAAAATCGGCCCACAATTGATGGAGAAATTGGCCAACATACATTAAACGAATATATACAGCCCAACATAGAACCTTCTCCTTTTTCGAAGTCGGTTAAAAAATAAAATAAAATAAATATGCCAATGTTTATTTTTTACAAAAATTTTTTTCTATAGATTCGATAAAAAAAAATTAAAAACCATATTAGATTTCCCTTTAATTTTCACCCTTAGTGAAAAATGGGTTAACGCCATTAGGCACTTAAATAACAAAAAAAAAAACTGGCGGTCTCACTGCCCAACATATTTAAAGGTCATTCATTAAAACGAAAGGCATTTTGGTGTAATAAAGGTGATCGAAATGTCACCGATATCGTTTTTTCCAAAATCTTACAATAGTTGCCTGTCTCATAAACACCCTATACGAACACGAAACACATATATAGGGCATATTTTTTAATTACGTGTTACGGCGAAGGTCGACGTTACTTTCAAAACTCGTTTTTTCATAGCGCTTCAACAGTACAATGTGTTATTTGTTTTTTTATGCAAGGATGCAGTTTAACATACGAAACCGGCAAAACACTCCGTATAATTTAGCCTACTTTCAGCGAGATCAGACACAATTTATTCTAGCAAAACCAGCAAACCTTTCTAATGTATCTGATCTATTGGTGAATATGATTTATTATGTTTTATATACAGATGTCACTGAACTGAACATGTAGCCTACTCGATTGTTGTAGTGGTTCAGTTCTAGTATTTCTGATTCTGCTATAATAAAGCTCTAATGAAGTAGAAAAATAATTGATGGATTTCGTATATAGAGTGGTGTTGGGCATAGTCGATAGAATTGAAGAAATCGTTTTTAATAATCGAAAACATATAAATATAACAACCAAAAATAAGATAAAGAAGAAGAAATGACGTATGACACAAAATTCGTTTATATATATTATAATGAACGTATTTTTACAATATAATGATATATATATATATATATATATATATATATATTGATAATGATGGTTTAGCTGATTGATGAAGAACAAGAACAACAACTCATTCCATGGCTACATCTGACGTTCCTAACCGGACACTCGAACTTTTTGACCATAATCTTCTTTAAGTGACTTGAAAATTGCTTTGTCAGGAAAGATGGACAAACATATTGCTTCATAAAGATTATTGAAGACGAATAAATTAGAATTAATGATGAGAATAACAAGAATAACATAAATTACTGAAAAATAGTACATTAGCAAATAAAGTACTGCTTAAGACAGATACTACTTAAAACTACACTGACATCTCACTGAGCTTATAGCTTATAGACTGCCATTATTAAAAGATGCAAAAATCTAGGAGGCGTCTACGGTTACTGTAGTTGAAACAATGCGAATGCCTTTCAAAAGAAGAGAAAGGAAGGTAATCTTAAATTACGGGTTTTCTGAGCGGCCAGTCAACTGATACAAATTCTGGACCTCAATGAATGACAAATTAGAACATATTATTGTGGAATGTCTTTTACACTAATAATATTATATGGAATCAATGTGGTAGAAGAGAAAGGTAGTCACAGAATAATTTTCATAGAAATCGTATAGACGAAAAAATTATCCAATAACTGTTTTGAAAATGCAAAAGAGAAAATCTAGAAAAGAAGAGTTTAAAACTTTTTTTATTACTCTTCCTGAGTCCACAATCTGCCCTATGGGCAATAAGTATTTATTCTGTCTATATTATATATACATGGCATGTAGAAAATCACTTCATTAAGCAATCTTCTGTATAAAATATTAACTTAATTAATTAGACTTATTCTAATGCTTATTCTAAGCTCTACATATGTCCAGTAATCAGATCAGGTGGTGTTAAACATTTTAGTCTACGTACTTCACTATCACGTCGCATATTTAGCTGATTAGCGAGTACATTGGGATGCACTGACACTCTTTCGAGGTACTTCACACAAACACGTTGGATTACACTCGTTATAGGTTCTAGAGGAATATCGCGTTGTATCACTTTATTTGAAATATAGTACGGAGCATCAACAATGGCACGCAACACCTTATTTTGGAACCGTTGAATGATGGATATATTAGATTTTCTAGCGGTACCCCATAGTTGGATTCCATATGTCCAAATGGGCTTGAGAATAGACTCATACAGCAATACCTTGTTATCTAATGATAACTTGGATTTGCGCCCAATGAGCCAATACATTTGATATAATTTTAGTCCCAGTTGTTTCCGTTTAGAGAGTATGTGCTTCTTCCAGGTTAGGCATCGATCTAAATGCATACCAAGATATTTAACATGCTCTGCTTGGGGGAGTTGACGATGATTGATATTCACTGGTGGACATGTTCTTCTACGCAGGGTAAACGTTATATGTGTGGATTTTGATTCATTGGCTTTAATGCGCCATGTCTTCAACCATAATTGTATTTGCTCCAGGTGGGTTTGTAGGTTTATTGATGCTGTAACTGGATCTTCATGGGATGCTAAGATTGCTGTATCGTCTGCATATGTTGCGACAGTAGTTATTTTTGTGGGTAGATCAGCCGTATGCAGAAGATACAGTACTGGAGCCAGTACACTACCTTACGGAACTCCTGAATATATGGGATTTAATTCGGTATGTTCATCGCCTTGATTTACAATAAAATGTCTGTCAGTGAGATACGATTTTAGTAACTGATAGTCCGGATGAGGGAGAAGTTTCTTTAGTTTAACCTGCAAGCCCGTACGCCATACTTTGTCAAAAGCCTGAGATATGTCTAGAAAAGCAGCCGAACAATATCTTTTGGCATTTAGGTCAGCGTTTATTTTGTTCACAAGTCTATGCACTTGTTCTATAGTCCCATGCTTATTGCGAAAGCCAAGCTGATGTCCTGGAATAATTTTTCTTTTTTCTATTATATAGTTTAGCTTTTTTATGTATAATTTCTCGAAAACTTTCGAGATTATCGGTAATAAACTTATGAAACTTAACGAAAAACTTATTATACTTCAACATTTATTGGACTGAATGGACTAACAAGACAAATCATGTTTACAAAACAGAGTTTAGAATCTTAAATCTAAGAATAGATCACGTAAGATCACTTCATTTCATCATTTATGAAACATATTGATTAATATTTATAAATCATTTTGACATAGAATTCTGAACTAGAATCTAAAGCCAGCCATTATTCTTAAATATTTTAAACACGTATGAACTTTTTATATCGATTTATTGCGTTATATAGAGACATTAAAGTGTATTTGCTCTAAAATAGTGCATTTTTGTGATTCGTAATAGAATAAACCGCAAGTCAATTTTGCAATTATAAAGCTGAACATCCCTAAAATGTTGACAATAAACTATAATATCCACATATCTTGTTTATCAACAAGATCAGACCAAAGTTTGAAGGAACTATAATTCGAACTCAAAAACAAGATAATTATTTCTCACTGTCTGAAATGGATGTTGCCATTTAATAGTATTTCACCATTATAATCAATAAGTCCTCTAAGCCTTCTTATATTCAGTATTCAACAAAAAATATTTAAAAAAAAATAGCTGACATACGAGAGCGACTATAAAATAACTGAAAGTATACGGCAAGGCAATAGTCCTTAAATATTTAATGTTATTTTGTCGTTAAGACATAACTTTTAGAAAAGGCACTTCTATTTTAGTGATCTCAAGATCTCATTTTTTACAATATGTCACTAAATAAAATCATCGTATTCTTGTGTAGGCTTGTGATGATAATGTTCTAACACTTGTGACAATTGTGAAGTTAAAGACGAAGAACGCTGAGGTCAACATACAAAAACTGAGAATATCATGTTACAAGCATTACTGGTTGAAGATGGTACGCAAAATCATCAACAGGTGGCGTAAGGGTTTAAGGCTGTATGATCACAGGAAAATGGTATGAAGTCGTATATTCTGAACGAAATTAGTTAAAATTGTCTTATTACTGTTAGAGAGTGAGCTTAGTTATCATTGATAGTGGGGACTGAGAAGAATGTGTCAATTTTTGTCATGTGTTATTCATTATTATAGAGCATAACTCCATTAGTCCTACCAATGGACATACAAACATAACAAGACTTACCAAACAATACTACCGAACATATCTACGTTCATCTGCTCTGTCAAAGCATCTGAGGCTCTGAAGTAGGTGCCACTATGTGTATAATTTAGAGTTTATATTTGTTTGAATAAATAATGCTGTTTTAAGGGTTATTTTGTCTTTAATACGTGCTGGTATTATTATTGTTCTAATACTTCTGCTATGTCTTGTACTCAGATTTTCAACTTTTTAGGTTGGGTAAAGCTTTGGACACCTCTCCAAAATAATTTAGATAGAGACAAACGTTATTAGTGTACTCCAAACATTCCCAGAGAGAAATAGGAGTTTCAAAGATTGACGTGAAACAAATTAAAATTGAAATTGATAATAAAAAGCCAAATCGCATTGGCAAATTTGGCAGAAAAAGAATCACCACACCTCGTACAGATCGAAAAATTAGAAACATCTGCCTAGAAAATTGTAAAAGGAGCATTGCTAAATTTGAATACGATAATAGACCCTGTTATCTCAGCCTAAGGTATAGGATGCCTATACATTGTAGAAGGGACAATGAAATAAGGCCAATACAAGCGAGTGCTAGAAATCCGGTTGTTACCACAGATTAATGAACGGTTCCCTGACTATGGTAACCACATTTTTATGCATGATTCGGCACCGTGTCAAAGCCAGAAGTGTTACTGCATATTTGTCGAAAAAAATCACTGTTTTGCCTTGGCCAAGAAATTCATCAGACACGAATCCCACAGAAAACATGTGGGAACTCACCAAACGGGCGATTGTAAAAGAAGTAATTACCAACAACGCAGCAGTTAATTGAAACTCTCATCAGAGGATGGCATCACAACTCCAAACCCCAAGAAGATGCGAAAACATATATTAAGAACATGACCCGACGTGTAGAAGCTCTTATTGCAGCAAAGGGTGGCAGATTATAAAACCATTTTGTATTTTTTCGCAGTTTGTATCATCCTAATAGACTACAGACACGAACAAAAAATATATGACAGACCCCTAACTAATCCCTAATGAACCCTAATCATTTGTTACAGAAATCCAATTAAACTAGAAAATTAAATAATCTCAATATTGTCCCTAATAATTTGGCCACCCGCTGTATATGTATTAATTAATGTTGGAACTATCAACTGAAATTAACTATCGACTGTTTAGTAATTGACTACGTTTTACTATCGACTGTTTCAGTCGCTATTTTTTGAGTTCGACTGGTTTTACTAATTTTGACCAGTGACTGTTTCAGTCGCTATTTTCGGTCTACTTTTAGTTACTATTTTTGGTTCTACTAGTTTCATTCGACTGATTATTAACCATCTGGCTCTGGTCTTGACAAAAATGTACCCAATTTATGTTTATATATATATATATATATATATATATATATATATATATAGTTTTATGACTTTTTTGGTAGTTTGCTTGTAATTAACAATATGTTGTATATTAATATAGCAGCATTTTGGAACGATATTTTATTATCTCTCCGTCCTTTCCTCTCTCACAATTTATACAGGAAAGGCTTCGTACATCTTCGTCTAACATCAAGAATTGAACAAAACAGTCGAACCGTGCATTTGACTGAAAATAGTAATTACTATTTTCAGTCGCTAGTTGTTAACTATCGATTGTTTCGATTTATTACACGTAAACGTTTATTATTCTTAAAACGATTAAATTAAGTTCGTTAATGTAAACATTTCGATAACATGAACTGCACTAGGTCTGAATTGGTTCTCCATTAACAAGTATATCGCATATTAACGCGCGATATAGAATCGGTATGTTTAAAAATCGAACTCACCAAAATCAAACTAAAAATTCTCTTCCTCTTCGTCGTCGTCGAATGAGAGCAAATTCGATTTTTTCGCTTTCTTCGATGACTTCTTATCCTTGGCTTCGCCGGACCTTTTGTTCGAGCCCTTATCCTTGTTAGCGGAAGCCTCTGATGAGTCGGTGATTTTTTTATTTGGTTTTTTGAAGACAATGGGGGCGTTTAAGTCGGCCGGCTTCTCTTGTTCCTCTGAAAGTCGAACGATAAATATTAATAAACCACGTAATAATTAATGTAATAGTATTCTATCTGTAATAGTAAATTAATGTAATAGTAATACAGTATGTTAATGATTAATAATAATATTCTGGTGGATGGAATAACAAGATAAGGGATGTGTGCAATAAAAAAAAGTCGCTACTGGCGACAGATAAAGGGTTTAACACTTAAATATAAAAAATACCTACCAGAATAGTAGAATATTATGAAAATGTATTGTAAATTTGAAAAAAAAAACTATCCTACGAAACATTGATCTATAATAATGATAACGATAATGAAGGAGGCTGTATATATATATATATCGCCGGTTTTTCTGTCAATTGTGGGCCAATTTTCAAAATTCTTTTTTTATTCGAAAGAGTGTACTTCCGATGTCCCATTGGAAACAAATCAGTTTTAATCAATTCAATCAAATCAATTTTATCTATAATAATTAGATATTTGTGTATAATGTTATCGCTGAGTTGATGTGACAGAAAATCGGAAGTCGATCAGTGCAAAAGCCATTCAGTTTGCTTTTTAAGCACTAACTATAGCATATAAGACCTCGTAGAAATATTGTAGACAGCTTCAGTGTAATGGTTAAAGCCTTTAGCTCCAAACGGAGGTCCAGAGTTCGATTTCCGGTGGGGACAATAACTTTTGTTGTTGTTTAGTTAGACCATTTGTTAAATCACCTAGGCAAGGAGGCAAACCCCGGGGCCTCTAGCGCTCCTTATTTTCAATCATTGTTTCTTTGTTCCTATTTTTCCTCATACGAAGTGCACCTTTACTTGGCCTACCCGTTATAATACTTTTATAACATATATTTTATTATATATTTTAATTATATCGATGTTGTAATATCGATTCAAATAGTGCTCGAAAAAGATGAAGAAATCAAAAAAAAACTAAGAAAAGGCTATTTAGAATAAAAGCGAATATTTTCTATACAAGTAAATAAGGAAACCAATTTTTTTTAAATTTATTAATATATTATTTATTACTAGTCTATTTACTAGTTTATTACTGGTACCTAACTTAAAATTTGTCTTTAGAGTGATTTAAAATTAGGTACTTATTTAGGAAACCTCACGGGCCCTTATTTAGTCTCCAATAAAATAAAAATTAATAGTAATTTTCAGTGTTTTCACTATTTAGCACACTTTACTACATAACTACACAAGATCACATGATTTGGTTCTTTTGAGTCTGTGCCCTAGTTCAGTGTTATCTAATGGTTGCAGCACTTCAATATCAACATGTTAACATCTCTTAATTTCCTCTATGATAGTTAGAATCCGAAGATATTGGTGTAGGTAATATTTCCTATAGTATCTTAGCCATTCCATAATACTTCTTAGGACTGCACTCTGAAATATTTGTATTATGTCGATATTATTTCTTGCAGAACATCGTCATTACTGAATTCCATAAGTCTATATAGATTTTAACATGTGCTTGTACAGCAGTAACTTATTATGTAAGGATAATTTAGAATTTCTTCCAAATTACGAGGGTCACTATTTATATTTCAGTAATAGGAAAAAAAAATGAATAGTTAAGCTGCGAATATAGTTAGAATACTCGCCACGATGATCAATACACTTTTGCATACGCTTAAACCAGTTTTCAAAGCATTTATTCCATTCCGAATCAGGTATCTACAAAACAAGATTTTTGAACGCTTCAGTAGCTTCTTCGGGCGATGAAAATCGTTGACCATGCACTTTATTCTTCACGGATGGAAACGAAAAGAAGTCATTGGGTGCCAAATCAAGGCTGTACGGCGGATGACCCATCAATTCGATGTTTTGAATGCTCAAATAGTCTCTCGTTTGAGCCAATGTGTGAGAGCTCGCATTGTCATGATGAAGAATAATCCGGCGTCTCTTGTTTATTTTCTTTATTTCACCGAATACTTCTGGCAAACAAATGGTTGTGTACCAATCAGAATTTACTGTTCTACGATCCTCTAGAGGTACTGTTGCAATATGACCAGTTTTCCCGAAGCAACAGGCCATCACTTTCTTTGAAGTGCTTCGTGCGCGAACAACTTTTGTTGGATTTGGTTCATCTTGGAACACCCATACAGTCGACTGCTGCTTACCTTCGGGCTCATACGAATATATCCATGATTCGTCACCTGTCACGATTTTATAAATGTCTTTCGAAGCAGCGCGATTGAATTTCTTAAGCATTTCTTTGCACCAATCGACACGAGCCTTTTTTTGAGCGATTGTCAAATTGTGTGGGATCTAACGTGAACATAACTTTTGCATGGCTAAGTGTTCAAGTAAAATCGCATATATGCTGGTGGAACTAATGCTTAGGGATGACTTAATCTCACAATAGGTGATATGCTTAATTATTCCGCACACAGCATCGATGTTTTCTGGCACAACAGTCGATTTTGGACGACCTTTACGAAGCTCGCCGAACAGTGAACTACAATCACGATTGTATTCACTAAACCAGCGATATACGGTGGTTTTTGATGCAGCTTCGTCGCCAAAAGTCAAATTAAGTTGATTGATGCACTCTTGTTGTGATAATCTACATCGATAATCGTAAAAAATCATCGCACGAAAATGTTCACAATTCAGTTCCATTTTTTGCCGAGACGAAACTTTCAACTAAATATAAAATAAACAAATAGCGTCCGTGCAGTAAAATGTTCTGAGTACGTATATCGTCAAAAATGTCAAACTTTACGATGGAACTGTCAGATGGACTCACATGACAACATTGTTGCCAATTCCCGAAATATATATAGTGACCCTCGTATCAATACATCTTTTTGAATATTAATAAAGTGTTTTCCTTTATTTTTGGTTTGCTTCCAACGAAGTGTGATTCCTTCTGTGATTGTGATTATTTCGGACAATATTATTAGTCATATTTACTGACATATGAATAGTTTGTTTGTAGGTAAATTCAATATGTACTGATTTACACTCGTTGACTTTTCTTGTCCATGTCTGGGTCCCCTTACTTATATTATTACTTGCGAGTTGCAACTTTCTAGTTGCTTCTTCGCTATTAACTAGAGTGTCAATAACATTAATTATCCTTAAATTTTTTCAATATCCGTGAACTATTTATATCAATTTCTTGTTTTATCCAAAGATATCAAAAGTGTATTTGTTATTACAAAATAATATGTTTTTCTCATTAGTTATAGACCTGACAAACCTGCAGAACAAGTCGAATCTTACAGGCCTATTTCGCTACTACCTGCAATATCTATTTGAGAAGCTGATATATAAACGTGTTAAACATTTGGTAACAATACCAGATTTCCAGTTTGGTTTTCGAAATCACCATTCAACTATCGATCAAGTGCACAGAGTAACTGCGACTATTGAAAGAGCGTTTGCGGAAAAGAAATACGGCCTCCAATATTTCTGGATGTATCACAAGCTTTTGATGGGGTTTGGCATTTGACATTAATCTGTAAGATGAGCAAATTGTTACCGCGTAACTATTGTCAATTGCTGGAGTCATATTTATTCGGAAGAAAATTTAGAGTATCGCACGAAATGGCGTTCTCGACATTAAAAAATATCTCGGCTGGAGTTCCACAAGGTAGCGTCTTAGGACCTCTCCTGTATCTGCTCTACACTGCTGACATTCCAACAACAAAAGAAACACTTCTTGGAACCTTTGCTGATGACACAGTTATTATGGCAAAAGATATATCTCTGCCTAGGGCAATAGAAAAAGTGCAAGTGGCAGTCAACAAAATCTACAAATGGACAAAAGATTGGAAAATTCAACTTAATAGCTCCAAATCTGTCCACGTTAATTTTGCATTAAGGAGAAATAATAAAAACTTAATTATATCACTCAATGGATGCCCGATTCCTCAAGCAGAATCAGCAAAATACCTTGGAATCCATCTTGACGGTAGATTAAATTGGAAGCATCACGTTAGACAAAAAGCAAAACACATTAGAACCAAAATAAAACAACTATACTGGTTAGTCGGAAGATACTCTCAACTTGATCTAAAATCAAAGAGATTGATCTATAAGACAATTATAAAGCCAATTTGGACCTATGGGGGTGCAAATATGGGGTTGCACTAAAAATTCAAATCAGTTAGTCATACAGCGCTGTCAAAACAAGGTTCTTCGATTGATTACCAATGCCTATCGCTATGTAACCAATGAAGAACTGCACGATGACCTGGAAATCAAATGGATTTGCGAAGTTGTGCAGGATCTCGCCTTGAAACATGAAAGAAGATTACTAAATCATTCTAACGTGGAAGCAATACAATTGCTGGACAGCGCACAGGATGTCAGGAGATTGAAACGAACAAAACCATACGAACTTGTGTGAACATTTAGTGTATATTATTAGTGTAAACTATAGCTATAAGTTAATAATTAATAAATAATTATAATTTTATAATTGAGGAATACATACTGATGTATTTTCTTGTACTCGTCTTGCTTGTTAATTAATCCAAGCACATAGGAAAAGTAGTAATAAATTAATTGTAATAATAATAATTAAGATTGTACTAAGCGTATCTAATAAAGATGTTATAAAAAAAATTAGTTATAGAGTAAACCTCAAATTATTGTTGCTAAACCATAAAGCTAAAACTCCCAGAACTGTTGATAAAAATCTATCAAATTAAAAAGTTCAGACTAACGCTAATTCAGTGTTTCATGATGAAGTTTGACGGAACTTTTTTAACCACCAGATTTCGAACTCAAGACCAAGAGAGAATTATTTTCCTCCGCCTGAAATGGAATGATGCCATAAAATAGTCGTTCGCCATAATAATCAATAGAAAGTATAACCTAAAAATCTGAGGCATACGAAATATATAGTAATGTTCAGGTCGAAAATTCGTTAGTTAAATATGTTGACTACAAAGCAGTTCAAACTTCGATTCATACAATTTAAAAATGACTACTCTATTTTCTACTCTATAAAGAATTCGTGATAGTGTTTTTTTAGTATTTAAAAGGTTAAATTTTGGTTAAGGAACACTGGTTAACGTTGATTTATATTAACTGATTCATTAAATTATTTATTTTAGTAAATGCACATACCGCATGAAGACAAATTACCGGCAATTAAAAAAATAAAAAATGCAAAAAGGCTCCTGGTATAATCTACTAATTAGAAAAATCCTACATGAAAACACCAGAAAAAGGCATACATACAATAACGTTGATATTTAATGCAATTTTACTAATTAATGACTTCCCTAGCATTTTGGAGACTATCTGAGATCGTTATGATTCCTAAAACCTGGAAAAAACTGGAAGAGATCACCTCCTACCGGCCTAGAAGTGTATTACCTGCAATCTATAAAAAAGTTTTGAGAAACTGTACATCAAGAGGCTCCATAATAGTATTCCAAAATATCAATTTGAGCTTCGTAAGAAGCACAGAATTATATAAAATATTTTTAAGAAAAAAATTTAACCGACTTTAAAAAATAAATAAGGAACTCACTAAAAATTTAAAAAAGAATCAAAATTACATTTTTAACACTATCATTTTAACATTTTAATCATTTTAACTATCTGAGAAATTGCTGTTTGTAAATTGCTTGAAAGATGAGAAAATACATTGTACCGATTTTAAACAATAAACTTTTTTCTTTTTAAATCCTTTAAATATAATTTATAGGCCTAATACTTCGACTAAATAACTATTAGTAGGAAACTTTTACAAAGGCTTGAATAAATTACGGTCACTAGTTTTCATAAATAGATTTGCATTTTGTTAATACTTTCAAGGTTCCATCTTGCATGTTAAAATTCATAAAATTAGTTTTACAGCATTTTTGATACAGTTCAGACATTTCCCCGTATAATTCCTCTTTTAGATAATTCAAAACAGATATTTTTCCCTTATTTCCTTCCAGTCTCCAACAAACTAATTCAGCGCGATATTCCCTTCTATTTCCCTAGAACCCATAACGAGTGTGGTTGAAAGTATTAGGCCAACTACTCTGAAAGACTGATCTCAATGCACTCGCTAAAGAGTTAAATGTGCGCGATGACAGAGAATTGCGTAGGCTCAAACGCAAACTACCATACGAACTGATTAATAGACATATAGAGTAACAGAGTAGATATAATAATATCTAGAATAAGTTTGAATAGTCGTTACAGTAAGTTGGGATAGACTTTAGAATAAGTTTAGAATAGTCTCTACAATAAGATTTAGAATATTTTTTAGAAGTTTGTATAGCAGATCATTTACTGAAGCAATCTTCTCAGCAAATATGTCATGTTATTGCAAAATTACTTCTAAGAAGCAACATTTTTTTTATCGTGGATGGTTATTAACTTTTTATTAATAAGTTATCTTTCCAATAGTGTCAATATTTACAAGTATAATTCTAATATATATATATATATATATATATATATATATATATATATATATATATATATATATTATTATTAGTTATACAGTTACAGCTAACCCTACACTAGAAAATGTTTGCCATAAACTCCCTATATGTTATAATAACGATAAAGTTTAGTATAACAATAAATAATTTACCAGACCGTATAAATATTAATTCATAATATTATTACAGATACATAGGGAAAAAGAGAAGAACCTCATATATCATTGTTAATTTTATGTTCAGCCTCATAAATAACAAAATCTGAAATACTGAACGAAATAATGCTCTTTCTCCTGATTCGATTTAGCCTCACAATCGGACCAATGGGAAAGGTGACTAATACAAAACGAAATATCAAATGTTTTGTCTATTTTTAGGTTTCTTTCTTTTTATTCAAAATAGACGATTTTACCGTTAAAATAAGATACGAGGTCGGTTTTAAAAGAGCGCAGGACTGAACCATCAGCAGTGGCGGTTCAATTAATGTTATGTGTATGTGTTGGTGTTGTGTAGGTTCACAATTGTCGGGTAGTTATAACCGATCAACTGAAAAGTCCCCGGCCTACCATAGTAAAATACATTTTCTTGCCAAAATTATTTTTTTTATTCAAAATAATTCCCTTCAAGGGTGATACACTGATATACCATTTTTGTAGTACGATTTGTTCTTTGTTTCAAAATAGGCCTCAGTTTCGGTGATCACCTCTTCATTCGACGAAAATTGCCTCCCAGCGAGCATTATTTTGAGATCTGAGAATAGGAAATAGTCGCGGAGGGCCAGATCTGGAGAATACGGTGAATGAGGAAGCAATTCGAAGCCCAATTCATGGATTTTTGCCATCGTTTTCATTAACTTGTGACACGGTGTATTGTCTTGGTGAAGCAGCACTTTTTTTTCTTCAAATACGGCCATAACCTTGCTAGCCGACTGTTGCGTTTTCCCACGCTTTGGAGCGGGTTTGTCGTGTACAGTCCACTCGGATGACTGTCGATTGGACTTCGGAGTGAAATGATGGAGCCATGTTTCATCTATTGTCACATATCGACGCAAAAACTAGGATTTATTAGGCTTGATCATCTTCAAACACTGCTCCGAATCACCAACTCGTCGTTGTTTTCGGTCAAAAGTGAGCTCGCGCGGCACCCACTTTGCACAGAGCTTGTCATACCCAAATATTCATGGATGATGTGATGTACACATTCAGTTGGTATCTTTAGAGTGTCGGCTATTTCATTCAATTTCAATTTACGGTCATTCAAAATCATTTTGTGGATTTTTTAATGTTTTCGTCAGTAACAACCTCTTTTGGCCGTCCACTGCGTTCACACAGATTGTAGCGATATCGCTAGGCTCTTGTTGGATATGTCACATTTCAAAGATTATTTTGGTTGATTGAAATATTCTCGTTGAAAACTGAGAAATGTACTATGTATCCACTTGCTACTGTACTACTGAAGTGCTACTGTACAACTTATAATCTAAATCTTATTCTAACTTATTCTAGAGATTATTAAATCTCACTCTTTGTGTCTATTAATCAGTTCGTATGGTAGTTTGCATTTGAGTCTACGCACTTCAGTATCATAGCGCATATTTAACTGATTGGCGAGTGCATTGGGATGCACTAATAATCTTTCACAGTTCTTCGCACTAACACTCCGAATCACACTCGTTATGGGTTCTATGGGGATATCGCGCTGAATCAGTTTGTTGGACACTTAATATGGGGCATCGACTTGACTCGCAACACTTTATTCTGGAATATCTGGAGGATATCTATGTTAGAATTGCTAGTAGTACCCCACAGTTCAATACCATAGGTCCAAACGGGCATAAGTATTGACTTATACAGTAAAAAGTTGTTATCTAATGATAATTTAGATGTACGCCCTATCATCCAGTACATTTGTTTAACCAGTTTAACCCCAAGCTGTTTGCGTTTTGCACTAGATGTTTTTTCCATGTCAAATGTCGATCGAAATGCATTACCAGATATTTAACGTTGTCTGCTTGCGGAAGTTCATGATTATTCAATTTTACGGAGGGACATGTTCTTCTACAAAGTGTGAATGTCACATGACACATACGCCATGTTTTCAACCACAATTCGACTTTGTTAAGATGAAGTTGGAGGTTTCTTGTGGCTGATATTGGATCCTCGTGTGATGATAAAATCGCTGTATCGTCAGCGTATGTGGCAACAGTATTTCTTTAGTGTTTCTTGAGGTCGGCAGGTCAGCTGTATACAATAGATATAACAATGAGCTAAGAACCCAGCCCTGCGGAAGACCCGAATATATTGGGTGCAGGTCAGTGTATTCGTCACCCTGTTTGTCATAAGATAAAATGTCTGTCTGCGGTATGATTTCAGCACTTGAAAGTGCGTATGGGGCAAAAGCTTTTTCAATTTAACATGCAGTCCAGTGTGCCACACCTTGTCGAAGGCTTACGAAATATCGAGAAAAGCAGCGGTGCAATATTTTTGATCGTTTAAGTTTTTGTTAATTCGGTTGACTATTCTATGTATTTGTTCTATTGTTTCGTGTTTATTACAGAAGCCAAAATGGATGGTCTGGAAAAATATTTCCCTCCTCTGCCATTATTTTGAGTCTCCTAGTGTATAGTTGTTCGAATAGTTTAGAGATTACAGGTAATAGGCTTATAAGACGAGACGTCTTCTAATTCTTTCACAGGTTTAAGAATTATAATGATATGAGCCACATTCCTAGTGCTAGAAAAGTCTTAGCACGGCATTAAATATGAATGTTATTAATCTGATGAACTTTTCTGAGAGGTCTTTTAAGATTCTTCCAGTTATTAGGTCAAAACCAGGAGCTTTTGTATTGTTTGTTTTACTTCCTTAATAGTAAATTTCTCATGTGGCACATACCCATTTGGAACGGAGTGTTAAGAAAGTCAACTATGTTAATTTCTTCTGTTACGGATATTTCAGACGGGTACGGATTAAACACTGTTTTTAAATATTTAGAGGAAACTTCCGCTTTATCTTTATCATATGGGAAAAATGGATATGAGAAAGAGTAGCAACTAGCTATGGACTACTTTGAATAAAATACATGCCATTTTTTAACAATAAATACCTAGTTTTTGTTTTAAACAAATGGTCGGGACATGAGTCATATTACAAGTCATCATTTTATTGTGAAATGTGAATAAACAATACTGTCCGTGTGTATAATCAATGTTTAACTCCAAAAAGATTTATAAATATTATCACATGGTTATGGATATTCGATTAATTTAAAATAATAAATCTTAAGCTTGTTCGTGTTTCATTCTTCATAGATGAAATGTGATAAGAGTTATTGGCGAGATGTACTGTATGTAATAGAGATTTATATTTTATATTAGCAAAGTAGAATTACGTAAGCGTACAGAAAATGTTTCTAAAAATCTTCTTAAACGAATTTACCTAAATCATACGTTATATATTCAATTTTCTCTACAATTATCACTTTCCATATTGATGTTGATATTGTATTCATCAAGGTTATGGAAAGTATATTGATTACCATAAGAAACACTTCAAAAAACAATAAAGCTATTTTCATTAATAAATTACTGTCCTTTCGTTATTAGGGTCAAAATATAAAGAACAACCCTCGTATCATAAGAAAGTATCTATTTTTCAGAAATGGGAATTAATTTTGAAGGTTCTTCTATAGACCAGGTAGCTATATAACTATACAACTATGTAAACAACATACTTTTTACTACCTAAAATCCTAAAGGCGCGCTAAAACGTTTCAAATCTGCGCGTGACGTAATTGTTTTGGTAGCATTGTTGGTGGTTCATGGCACAAATCTTATTTCTATATTATTTCAATAATTTTGTGTTATAATTGGACATTCTATCATGTATCGATAGTGTCAGGACCCCTAAGGTTAGTTGAAATAATTATACATGGCGAAAAACCCCGAAAAAGTGGTGTGTTTTCGTCCCAGGGCAGAAAAATATTACAAGGCGGGAACCAACCAAAACAGTTTAAATATATTCACACTATTTACTATTCTGAGTACCTTTAATTATGTATAAAGTGTAATTAACGTAATATTGAGGTAGATAATGCTGTTGATAACATTTGATGTTAGGCCTCATCTGTTTTGTTTATTGTATATATAAGTCCCTAATAATTTTACTCTTTTTTCAGTTACCAAATAATATACGAAATTATATTCAATATAATGTGACTGGTTTAGTGATACAAGCGTGCATGAAGTCAGTATATATTCCTGAAAGATTCGAATGCCAACTAGACAGAAGGAAATGGACTTCTAACTGAATTCGAACTTATGTAAGACAATGTATCTAATATCTATCAATGTAAACTAATCAGATATATAGTTGAAGAATTCATAGGGAAATTGAATTATAAAAACATGTCTAAACACAGATTTTGTAAAGTACTTGATGAAGTATTGTGGTTGCACACTTATAAGATTAAGCTATTATTAAAATTAGCTTCAAAATTACAATTTGTGAATTTTACTTACCCAAATATTACAAGGTAATTTGTTACAATAGAGAGCTGCAACACCAAATGTATTTAATTAAAACCTTTGAGGCTTGGTCTTATTTATTTTGTTTATTGTGTATATAAGTCCCTAATAATTTTGTTTAACTATGAAAAATGAATATTTTCATAGTCCTGTATCTTCAAATTATCTATCATCATAACATAATTCAGTGGGTTTATCATGGAAACAATTTTGATCTATCTTAGCAAATATAGATTTTATTTATTTCAGTAATATTATTCTCACAGTTCCCAGATGGCTATTGAGCTATTATTGCCTACTCTTTAGAATATTTTTACTGTATTATGTACGTTTACTGAATGTTCTTCAATATTCTACCACATTTCATGATTAGTGTATCTTCTGGAATACTCACACACTTTACAGAGTCTGTCACAGAGTACAGCCATTATCGACGAATCGATTGTGGATAAATTTAGGTTATTTGCCTTGATAGATCTCAGTTAAAGTTTTTCATTTATCTCTTCTTTCCATCGGTTGTACAAAATCATTTTTTTAACTGTAAAATGCAAGATAATATGATAATCCAAATAAAATCGAAGCACGCTCAAAAGTTGAAATGTTAGAATGCGGAAATGATGGTTAGAAAAAGGCAAGTGACGTATGACACTTTTAATATTAAAATAAATGTATTTTTAATATTGTCTCTATAGTACATTATTGTTATAAATCGATATGTTTGTAATTCTTAATATAATATAAGCTGAAAGCTAAAACTGAACGTAATTTTATCGGAGACTGATATCAATTATCTAGTGTTTTTAGGTGACACAGTTACAGTTTTTGAGTCACAAACGATTTTGCAATATAACCCTCGTTCGTA
This sequence comes from Rhynchophorus ferrugineus, assembly GCF_030347505.1. Lineage (NCBI taxonomy): Eukaryota > Metazoa > Arthropoda > Insecta > Coleoptera > Curculionidae > Rhynchophorus > Rhynchophorus ferrugineus. The sequence continues at coordinate 42,580,864 of NW_027472585.1, forward strand.
CATTGTAAAATGATTTTTTTGTAATGATAACCAATAACGAAAGAACTAAAAAGACTCACTGTGATTAGCAATGACAAGCTACTGCAAGGTCGCCAAATTTATTTAAAGAATGATGCTTCTTTGACAGCATTTTCGTTCTACTTTTGTTTGATACACTCTGCATCAATTATCATTCATCTACTAACGAGCCCATGCCACATTAACTAGCAGTGCAGTTTAATTAATTATGATTAACCATCTATAAATATTATTATAACAACACGATGACTAAACAGCAAACGGGTACGTATATTTAAATGAAATTACAAAAAACTACATCCAATAAATAATCAAAATTCGAACTGACTTTTACTGAAACCTGTTTCTCAGCTATGTAGATGACGTTATAATAGATAACTGCAACTTCACCTTTTATACGGCGTGTTCAATATTTCATGACCGTATATTTGCTTAATTATGTTCAAACTGTCGGCTTTCAGTTGAAATTTCAAAAAAACAACGAAGCATCGGTCTTCTTGTTTTCTATCCACTTATATGTAAATCGTTCGAAACTGTCTTTCTTAATGGCCGATGCTGAGCGCCTTAGCGATGTCGAATGATGAAATATACCGATTTATTTGGATATTTTTAATAATTTTACATATTCACTCGAAACTATCTATTAACAGCTTCTATTTCTTAGTATATTAGTTCATTATCACTACATCAAATGACACAATCAAATGTCTCTTCCGCCATATATCCCAGACTTTTCTCTGTGCGATTTTTGGTGAATAAACGACTACATTCTCAAAAGGAGGTCCAAACATTGTCTTAGATTGAACTTTGTGTTGAAATTATTATTATCTCATTCACCTTATCACAAAAAGTTGGGAATTTTATCGGATAAAAGTTATTTTGAAGAAACTTAAACAGATACATATTGCCGTCAAGCATTCGTCATACTTTAAAAGTATTCGTCGTTTGATAAAATATAAAGATGGACATGCTAAAAATTATTATTTTTTAATCCATTAAAAGAGTATATTTCAAAACACGAAAAAATTGAATTGAAACTGAAACAAATGAGAGGAAAAAAATAAAATACATCATCCATAAAAACCTTATAGTAGTTTTCAGAACAGAAAACCAATAATGAAATATACACGAAAAACTTAATTTGTATCAATTTAAGCTGAATTGTTTTCAAATATAGTGATATAAGCAGGAATATATTGAATATTTAGGGATAGTATAAAAGATATTACGAAAAAATTGTTAAAAGTGGTTTGGGGGGATTCGAACCCGTGACCGCGGCAACAGCAGGAAGACCGTCCTGACGCCTTTACCACTGCGCCAACCAAGCCGGCTGGAGTATTTTTATTAAATAAATAATCTACAAAACCGTTCGTAATTTCATTTATTAAAACTCATTTGAACTGTAAATTAATTATGAAGGTTTTAGAAATTTCGAAACTCCAAAATTAGGCATTATTTATTTATGTCTGTTATTTCGCCGGAGTGTAAACAACATTTTTTTCTCCCTTTCTTAAGATGTCGAATTACGGTTTACTTTAATGGTTTAATTTAAAAGAAAAGTCACAAATTCATTTTGCAGCAACGCTCGACAATACATAATAAAATCCAAGCAGATAAAATGAAGAAAAAATAATTTGAATCTACTTAGAAATATTCAAACTCAAACAGCAAATAACATTTCAAAATATTATGAAATAATACAACAAAAACAAGTCAATGATTCGTCTTAATCGAATCTTTCTTGGTTTTTATCTATAAATGTAATTTATACAAAGACAGAATTTAAAATATCACAAATTACTTAAAAAGTATTTTAAATTATCTATGGATTTTGGAATTTTTAACAAAACCCATCAATTATAACCGGATAATTTTTTCAAGAAGAACAAAGCTTTCCATAAAATATAGAAGATTATGAAAAGTATCTAGTCAGAGGATAAATAATAAATATATTCATATTGCAATCAGAAAAAATGCTTTGTATATTTTAAGAACATGAAGAATCATTACAAACGATGTTCAATACAATAAAATGTTACAAAATGAAACAAAGCATATTTTATGGTGACTCAGACATAGATTATATTTGGATTTTAGGTATTGTTTTAAGACTATGTCAGTTATATGAAGTTCAATTTAATTTATCGATTTTTACTATCCCGTTACTAATTGTATCTTTAATCAAATCCTTATCAGTATTATCTATATCTCAGTTACAAAATTATTAGAAATGATATAGAGTAATCGATAAAATGTAATATCTACATTGTTACCTAAATACCTATTATTTGGACTGAACCAACTCCCTTTCTATCCTCGACATTATTTAGAAAAGGCCAATCGGTTGTCAAAGACAGGACATTCCTCTATAGTACCTGGACGGTTTAGCGAATATCCTTTTCATAATAATAATGTTTGTTATCTTGGTATTTATGTGTTTAGTGTATCATATCCTATAATTAATTGTTTTACTAAATATATGTCCACATTTACTTGTATATATATATATATGTATATATATATATATATATATATATATATATATATATATATATTATTTCTTTGTATTGCGAAAACTCCTAAGTAACGTTAGATGTAGAAACGAATGGATCACGTGATACATGCTTCTAAAGGTTTCCCCACGCTTCGGCAGCTTGGCAAAGCTTGGGCAGCCATATTGGAAAAATATCAATACACGGCCAACGAACTGGTCTTACAGATGACGCTATCCTATCTCCAACTGGCTATTCATACATATATATATATTTAAAAGATGATATCAATTCGTACATTGGAGTAGGTCTGCAATTTCTTATAGATATTAACCATTATCAGAATATGATACGGATTCGCGTTATATATATATATATTGCTTTCGAGAATATCGATTTCGTGATATGTGGGGGTGGTACAGAACTTTCACTAGCCATCATCTTTACATTTTGTAAGGTTTAATTAATTATAATAGTTGATAAACTTAATTGTGTTCAAATTCACTTTCATTTGGTTTGGTGTTAGTAAAATTGTTATCAAAATAAATAAATTTACAGTTTAACAAATTATTCTACAGAAAAATTTAATGAATGATTCTTAAGATGTAAGTACAGGCAGAAATCAAAGGGAGTTAAATCTGATGAAAGAGTCTTTGCAACGGTAGTTTAGCCGCAATAATAATTAATAAAGCAATCAATAAATAAACATAGAACGAAGAAATTAACCAACTGAGTAATTGAAAACAATGATTGTTCTAATGATAATCACTGTGCAACTAAGTATACCTTTTCCAATTCACACATTTCTTAAGATGTGAGTACCGGTAGAAGTCAGAGGAAATTAAAATTTCATGAAGAAATCTTTGTAACAGTAGTTTAATTAGTCGATTTGTTTAATCATAACAGTTAATAAATTCAATTATTTTCAAATTCACATTCATTTTGTTTGAATTCTGTATTATTAATATTAATATTTCATCAAACTCTTCATTGATAAATTAATCGATAAATAAACTTGAGTAACACATTAAATTACAGAAGAAATTAACGAGTGAAGTCATCAAAGCACTGATTGTCTTAATGATAATCACTGGACATCTAAATGTGTCGTTTCCTAAGCTTGCTTTTTTAAGATGTGAGTACAAGCAGAGGTTAGAGGTAACTAAATCTGGGGAAGAAGTTCTTGCAACAATAATCACCCAATTTTATATGCTTAATACAATATTCATGTGCATTATCGCTATTGTTCTGTTGTACTTTCATCGATAGACTAGCAAGACGAGTGCTGGATAAACACATCCGTATATATTTAAGTTTGGTTCGCTTCAATCTGTTGATTTCTTGCGCGTTGTCTAGTGGTGTTTTGCATTGGTAACTTTAGTTCATGTTTTAAGACGTAATCTCGAATAACTTCGCAGATATGTATAATTTTGAGGTTATCGTGCCGTCCTTCGATGGATACGTAACGATAAGCATTGGTAACTAATCCAAGAACTTTGTTTTTAGCAACCTTCGATTACTAGTAGGTCTGGTGTTTTAGTGCAACCCCATAAGCCCAAATATGCCTATAATATATATATATATATATATATATATATATATATATATATATCCACCAACCAACAAAATATCTGTGGCACCTCTAAAACAAATTTACACGAAACAACACCAAAAAGATAAGAACAATTGACATTCGAATGTGTTTTTAGTCCATTATTAGTGAAATATGGGGGACTCAAAATGGCGAACGGAACTTAACATATTAAGACAACATATTTGTCCACAATTCCTCATCGATTGATAAAAAGAAACGCAACAGCACGTATAACGACAGGAGATGTGTGTATTACAGAAATAATGTGTCTGGAATAGTTCCAGAGATTTAAATCAGGTCTGGGATGAGTAAAGAAGCTTAAAGAGGTGCTGCTGGATGAAAATTGTTTCCAAACTCCTCATAAACCTGTCCTCTCATTATAATTTACTCAATAAGTCCTTTCTCATAGATTAAAAGGCTTGAGAAACCACGAACACCAAGCCTCTAGATGTTTAAACTATTTTTCATATATCAGCAACGGCAGCAACAGTAGAAAAGAATAGGATTTTCGGAAAGTAAAATTACTGGAGCCAAAAAGTAGAAGTAAAAAAGATCTAGTTGTGTAGATGGTGGTACAGAACTACGAAAAACGACTGTTATATCAAACAGGACATGACAAAGTATTGTTGTAACAACAAAAATGAGAAGATTGTGCATAGTCAGCAGAGTTGAAATACAACGTTTCTTGAGTCACATGACGAGCTGGCAATATCATTTCGCACACAACATCGATGTTTTCTGGAACAACAACTAATTTTGGACAACTTTCACAATGGTCAAGAATGAGGCTTCATTACCAAAAGTCGAAGTAAGTTGAGACTTTAAAAAGTCACTGTAAACAAGTTGCGTTCCAATGACGAAACGTTCTGAAAAGGTTACGATTAAAAAGATCAAACCTCCAAGTTGAAACGTCAGATGGAGCCTAACACCTATACACAACATTATAACAGAAGTATCTATTCATAAAGCAAAGAAACCTAAAGAAAATGAATTACAGAACAATTAAGGACTAAATAATTCGAACTAACATTAGCGAGTACAACTATCCCGCTTCCATAATATTGATCGAAATAATTAGAATGAATTACACACAAATTAGTTCTAATTTATATCTCCGAAAGTAATGAAAAATGTAAGAATTTACTTCTTTCCTTCTAATTTCCACTATGAAATAACAAACAAAAGTTTTAAAACAATTAAAAAGATCGCTGGTTATGACAAAGATGGAACAATATTTTAAATTACACATCAAAGTTTACATATATATGCAGCATATTATTACAAAGTTTCCAAGTTTTTCTGGAAATTTCACAAACTTAATCAATAATTCATTTCGTAATGCCAATGAGGATTATATAATTATGTTTACCCCAATATTACGATGGCTACATTTGCTGATGATACTGCGATTATATCTGTCGGAGACAATAGTGAGGAAGCCTCACGAAAATTACAACAGGCAAGTGACAATATAAATAATTGGACACAAGCTTGGAAACTAATAATTAATGAAAGTAAATCTGTACATGTGCAGTTCACCTATAAAGAGACCGTACAAGCACCCATAACATTAAATAATAACATTCCATATAGCTAAACAACGCTAAATATCTCGGAATGAGTCTCGATGCAAAACTTCGCTGGAAGGAACAGATAAAGAAGAAAAGAAAAGAACTGGAATTGAAATATAGGAAAATGTACTGGCTAATTGGAAGAAAATCACAATTATCAGTACATAATAAATTGCTATTATAAAAGCAAATATTGAAAGCCATATGGACATATGGACTTCAATTATGGGGATGTTCTGCAAAGAGTAAAATAAATAAAATTTTTCAGAACAAAGTCCTGAGAGGTATTGTGGGTGCACCCAAATACTATAGGACTGATTATCTACATCGAGACCTTCAGATACCCACATTCAGTCAATAAATCAAGAGAATTGTAAGGGGGCATGAGGAAAGACTCCATTCTCACACGAATATTGAAATATTACAACTATTGGATACCACCAGAACAGGACATAGACTCAAAAGAATCAAACCATCTGATCTTGTGTAGCGTTGTGTAGTGAGGTGCATATATTAAACAATTCAGCAGTGACATGTATAAACATTATTTCACCAGAGACTGAGATAGGGCCGATGGGTCCTCCTAGTTATATACCTAGATTTAAGTTATCATAAAGACAAATTGTAGGTTAGACGGAAACGACTAGTAACAATATATTAATTAAATAATAAAAAAAATGTTAACCAACCTTTCCCCAACATCTATAAAAACTACACATTTCCTTATGATATGAGGTGTACGAGTTAATTCTCATAGATTTTTTCGCCAAATTCATATAAAAAAATAAAAATAACATATTTAATCATTGTGTGAGGCCAAAGAGATATCGTCCAGTTATTCAAATACATATTCACACACGCATTCACACTTCAAATTGTTGGCATCAAGAATATTACAAATAAATTTACTTTTACCAACTATGGGGTTATCTGGACTGGGCCTAAAGTTTAACAACGTGGGCTCCGAACTACGGTCCTTAGCATTAAGCCTACCCAGTGGCGTGTGACCAACTTCAGAAGACATCCGGTCTTACCCAGCCTGGTTACTGGCGTGACTGGGATTATTTTCCTTGTCGGATTTTGCATTATTGCCTTGGATAATTATAATCACACCATAAACATAATTGTACAACCACGGCCAAAAGGATTCGAACAGATGACAATTAAAACAGTGGGGGGACCATCCTATCTCCTTGACCACTAGGCCAACCAAGCCGGTCAGTCATACAAATTCATGGTTCAATTTGTACGTCCTTCGACTAAGATTAATCATCAATACTGCGTTAAAAGAAAATTTTGACAGAGTCGAGTAGATATAACGTTAATTTGCTCTGTATTTTACAATAGTATTACAATGAATGTTGTACAGTTCAAATAAAGCACTTTAACTATCATTTCATTTTGATTGTTTTGTAGCACAGTCCAATGGAAATAAATTTTCAAAGGAAACTTGTAAAAATCGCTTGATTCGGATTTTTTAAATTTGAATCCATAGATGTTGTTTAACAAGACTCTACCAAAGAAATATCGAAAATATTGTCGATAATAATGAAATACATTTTAGTTTGCATTAATTTTTAATATATTTTCTTAATATAAGAAAATCAGTTGTATTTTACTAACTGTTTAGGCAATAAACGTTCCTCAGAACCAATATATGTCATATCGCGCGACGGACTGTGGTGACTGTGAAATATGATGAACACTAAGGGTTTCGCTTATGTTAAAATTAGATATGTTCGCCACTAAAATTTGTACAATCATTCCAACAAATTTTCACTTTTTCCTTTAAAATAAAAGTTTTAATTAAATTATTTTTTTTTTATCTTAAAACCTTTTTTTTCATAACAAGTACAGTCAGTACATAAGCCTGTTCTCTTATGAGTTCGTTCAGTTAACCGGAATAAAGTTCAGCAATAAAAAAAGAACAGTTTCTCAGAAAAATAAGACAGATTGACGTTAGGTTGAAAATCGTTCTGTAGTTATTCGAAGCCTTTTTTGGCATAGTTGCTTAGTGGGGTTCGGGTAAAAGTATCGCAAGTCAAGTTGTAAAGGCACTAAAGATGGATTGATAGTGTTCAAAGTCATATTAACTCAGAACTATTAGAACTAAAGATTAATTTAGTCTATAGGAGTTCGTTATGGAGAACCAAAAAAGAAAATAGATACATCATTCCTTATCCCCAAAACCAGAGACATCAGGCTATGTCATAGAAATATCGGTGTATCAGTATAATTAAGATCGTCAAAAGCACAGTGGCAGACGAATGTACAGGCGATACTTAAAAATAATTATTCATCCCTAATGATTAGTCTGATTGTTTGAAAAAGGAAAAAAGTTCGCCAATATTGTCTCTGCAATACACCCAACAGGACCCAACATCCTTCTGTTAATACAAAATAATTTTTAAGCAAATTAAGGTATTTATTTTAAACACTATACGTTTCATACGTATCATAACTTATATACACATATCTAAATATATATGACATGATATAGAATGCACGGAAGCATGAAGAACACCTTCGCAACCGTGTTAATGTCGAGGCTACTTGACCAATGTGGAGTAATAAGATTAAAGCGTATTAAACCGTCTGAGTCTGTTACAAGTCTGGTCAATGCAATAACTGTTTGATGGACAGCTCTCTTAAGGGGATATTCTAGTCTAGATATTTGAAAAAATTAATGATATTTTTTTACATTTTCAACCTTTAAGACCATGCCCTTAAGAGTATTTTTCAATATTTATAATATTTTCAGAGAGGGAAATACTAGAAATTAAAAACAAATCCATAATTAACTATCTACGAAATCTAACAGATGACAAGGAAACAGATTATTCCCTGTGTAAAGTCAATCAATAAAAAGCGGAAGCATTTGATGACGATCTAGAAAAAATCTTCATAGCAAACGAAAGTAATATTGAGTATAATTTGTAGGACACAGAACGTGAGAATTCGACGATTCAATTAGTCATGCTGCAAGAAGTAACCAAAGTTATCAAAGCTGACTTTAATCCAAAAAAATCACAAGGCTATGACCTAATAACACGACAATTGCTGCAAAACATACCAAGCATTTCATCTAAAACATGCCCCAGACGTTTGGATCATGATCCCAAAATCTGGAAAATCACCAAATGAAATTAAAGCCACACTGATACCAGTAAAACTAAGGTATTTGAAAAACTCCTCTTGAACATTATAAAACCGACTATAGAGAGAAAAATCAGCACCAGAAATACCAGTTTCTACGAACAGATGTAATTAACAATACCTATGAAGGTAAAAAGGTATGTTCAGCTACATTCTTAGATGTAAAGCCTTCGCTAAGGTATATTATAATGAACTTGTTCATAAATTACATAAAGTGTTACCGAAATAACACAGTGAACTATTAAAGTTCTACATTAACCCAGAAGGTTTGGAGTCAAACAAGAGAAAGTCTACTCTACAATAAAACAATCTAAAGCAGATTTATTACAATGAAGTGTATTGGGACGAAATCTATCTACTCTGCACATGTGATATATCACAAATCTCATGGTGGTTACATTTGCTGGTGATAGTGCGATTTTTGCTATCGGAAACAACAGCGAACAAGCCACAAGAAAAGTGATAATATAAATAATTGAACCAAACTTGGAAAATAAAAATTAATAAAAGTGAATTTGCCTAAGTATAGTTGACGTATAATCAGACCGCACAACCAAAAATACCAATAAGTAATCAGTAAGAGTCTCAAAGTAAAACTTCGCTGGAAGGAACATATAAAGAAGAAAAGAAAAGAACTGGAATTGAAATATAGGAAAATGTATTGGTTGATTGGAAGAAAGTCACAATTATCATATATTAGGGAATTGGCAACACTATTGTCATGTGAGTCCATCTGACGATTCCATCGTAAAGTTTGACATCTTTGATGATATAGGTACTCAAAACATTTTGTCACACGGGCGCAATTTGTTTAGTTCATATTTAGTTGAAAGTATCGTCTCGGCAAAAAATGGAACTGAATCGTGAACATTTTCGTACGATGATTTTTTACGATTTTCGACGTGGTTTATCACAACAAGAGTGCATCAATCAACTTAATTTGACTTTTGGCGACGAAGCTCCATCAAAAACCACCGTGTATCGCTGGTTTAGTGAATTCAATCGTGGTGGTAGTTCGCTGTTCGACGAGTTTCGTAAAGGTCGTCTAAAATCGGCTGTTGTACCAGAAAACATCGATGCAGTATGCGAAATGATTAAGCAAGTTCGTCATGTCACCTCTTGTGATATTGAGGCATCCTTAAGCATTAGTTCCACCAGCATATATGCGATTTTACATGAACACTTAGCTGTGCGAAAGTTATGGTAGCGTTGGATCCCACACAATTTTTATTATGTTGCATTAAAAAATACATACAACCCTAAATTTTCACTTTTCTATCACCAACCCCTGTTTTTTAATAATTTTATCATTTTTTCCCGCTCGACAACATCAATTATTATCACTTGGTAAGTTATCCCCTCCATGTGTCTACCGGTGTCAGTTCTCACCCAATAAACAGCACGGAGTAGAGATGACAACGAAGATGGTCTCTTATTTATCTAAAATAATAAGCATTCTCTCACTCCCTCTACAGTTTTCGGCTATTATTAGTGTTTATGCGTCAAGCGTAGTAGTTAAACATTTTTGCTATCTCAGTGTAACTTTCATATCAAATATATTCTCAAGTAACTTTATTATTTATTTACTGATAACTAAAATTATTGAATATAATTTATAATTAATAGCTAATAAAGTAATTAAGAGATTAACATAACTTCTAAAATACTCAACGAGTTCGAGTCACGAGTTCCCGCAAACAATGGCTATTGAGTTGTAAGTATAAATTATTTTTATACGTTTATTATAAAATCAAAAATTATTCTTTCTTATTTATAACGAAAATATTGTTGGGAATGGTGAAAAACGAATTCGGTGAAAGTTAGATTTTTTTGTGTTTACTTATAAGAGCTCTAACTTCTACAGAATTTTTTTTCACTGTTTCTAACAATTTGTATTTTCGATATAATTAAGAAAAATAAATTTTTTCGCTTTCGTGAAACTATCTAATATTTACATGTATATTTAAGGTAATCAAAGATAAAATAAATTATTAATATAATAATGTTCATCAATTTTCATAGTAATTCAATCAGTTCTATTTATGTGTATTTTGTATTGTACAGTGAACACGAACGTGATACACATAAATCTAGAAGCATTCGAAATAGAAGAGCCCAAAGAACAGAACAAGTTCAGGAAGAGAATACTGGAGCGCGTGTGAGAATGGCACTATTGCGTCAACAACAAAACAAAGACGGGCTAAAAAAAATATTGTTCACGCTGTAGCATTAAGAGATTAATGTTATGTAATGAATTAATGATATAAATAAATATTACTTAAAATAAATTATAATAAATGAAAAAAATTAATGTTTGGTGTTTTGTTATTTTTATATTCCTTCATCGTTCACAGCGTTCCATGCTATTTTCACACATCTTGGGAGAACCAAACACCTCACATGATTGATTCCTCTCTCATCTGATGGATTCAAATCGATTTCCCAAGGTGCCAGACGAAACATTGTTGTCGCCGACACAATGGGAGTAGGAACCGAGACGGCATATCGCAGGCGTCAAATGCCTGACAATGGCTATCATGGTGGAACAATATCGCTGCTTGGGTTACAAGGTTGTGTTGCGAATTGCACTGATAATATCTCTATTAGCAGAGTTTTGGTAAGCTTGGTAAATTGAACGGTTTTTTAATGGAAAAATTGAGTAGGTATATTTGTTTTTTATTACTAAACTAGCTGATCCGGCAGGCGTTGTCGTGTTTGAGCTACGAATATTCGAGTTGAACTGCTATAAATACTTTCGACCGAAATTCACTATAGACTGTTTAGAAATTGACTACTATCGACTCTTTCAGTTCTTGGTTCGACTGATTTTATTACTATTTACCATCAACTGTCGTGTTCAGTCATCAACATGTTCAGTCGTGTTAATATTTTAGGTTTTACTGGTTAGTAAAACATATTATTTTTGGTAAAATTAGTTTTTTTTAATCAACATAATTCCCTTCAAGGGTGATACACTGATTATAGCGACCCTCCAACTTTTCGATACCATTTTTATAGTACGATTGTCAAAGTAGGCATCAGTTTCGGCGATCACCTCTTCATTCGACGAAAATGTCTTCTCAGCGAGCATTCTTTTGAGATCTGAGAACAAGAAATAGTCGTTGGGGGCCAGATCTGGAGAAAACGGTGGATGAGGAAGCAATTCGAAGCCCAATTCATGGATTTTTGCCATGGTTTTCACAGACTTGTGACACGGTGCATAGTCTTAGTGAAGCAGCACTTTATTTTTCTTCAAACGCGTTTTTCGGCGACTTCGTCCTTCAAACGGTCCAATAACGCTATGTAATGGTCGCTTGCCAGCCGACTGTTGCGTTTTCCCACGCTTTGGAGCGGGTTCATCGTGTACAGTCCACTCAGATAACTGTCGATTGGACGATTGCGTCGGATCGACGCAAAATCTCGGGTTTATTAGGCTTCATCATCGTCAAACACTGCTCCGAATCATCAACTCGTCGTTGTTTTTGGTCAAAAGTGACCTTGCGCGGCACCCACTTTGCACAGAGCTTTCTCATACCCAAATATTCTTGAATGATATGATGTACCGCTATGATATAGTGTCCGCTATTTCATTCAATTTAAATTTACGGCCATTCAGAATCATTTTGTGGATTTTATCAACACTCGAAATCCCTTTTTTTCCATTTTTTTCAAAGTAACAAAAGTTGCTTCACTCAAAATACTATAATTCACAAACTAATTATCCGACAACTATCAAATTTATACACACATCTTTTGAGGGTTAGGGCTAATTAAAAAAAACATATGAATTTAATTCTAATAGCGCCATCTATGTGTCAGGACGGAGACCTTTCAGTTGACCTGTTATATATAGTATATTTGTTTGCTTGTAAATAACCATGTACTGCAGCATTTTGGAACGCTATTTTTCAAGATAATTAATGTAATAGGTTGAATATATCCAAAGCTGATAATTTTGAAGGGATGAAATTAATTTGGAAACAGCGACAACCCATCTATGTTTTATTTCAAAAATCTCACTTCTTCTTGAAAATATTAATGTGATGGTTGTGCTAAGTAGCACCAAAAATGGAAAAAATATGAAAACAAATATTTCGATTTAATATCGACTTTTACACTAAAATAAACATCAATATAACTATCATGACTCATCAAAATTTATACCATAATTAAATGGGTTCAATTACACAATATTGAATTTCATGAATTAGTATTATCCCGAGGTTATAAATAAACTTGGTTAAGAGAAAAGAACGGCGTCCCCGCAAAGCCAAACCAACACCACCGCCATATGATATTCGCATGAATATGAGTATCAATGGAAAAAAGGTTCAAGGATATGAGAGTGTATGCATACTTCCATAAACCCTTTAACTTGAAATACTAAATCTATATAAAAACTACAAGCATTCACCAATCTATTTGTATGTACAAGGTTTGTTCAAAAAATAGTAGAAGTAATTAGTGAACTAGGAGGACCCATTGGTCTTTACTTAGTTTATAACAAAATAAAATAAAAGCAGCACTCTTCAGTATTTTTATCATTTAGTACACTTCACTGCACAACTACATCACATGGTTTGGTTCTCTTAAGTCTGCTTCAAGTTCAATGTAACCAAAGAGTTACTGCACTTCAATGTTAACATAGGAATGGAGTTTTTCCTTATATCTTGTTCAGAATCTCTTAATTTTCTTTGTAACAGTTGGAGTCCAAAGGTCTCTATATACGTAACTGTCCCTATAGTATCTGGGCACTTTGACAATAATTCTTAGGGCCGGCTTGGTTGGCGCAGTGGTAAAGGCGACAGGACGGTGCACCTACTGTTACGCCAGTCACAGGTTTGAATCCTGCTGGGACATGGTCATAAATTTATATTTGTAATTGTCCTAGGCAAGAGAGTAAAAGCCGACAAGGAAAATGATTCCAGTTACGCCAGTAACCAGGCTGGGTAAGACCGGATGTTTTCTGGGATGGTTTCTAAGTTAGTTACTCGCCACTTGGTAAGCTTAATGCCGAGGACCGTGGCTCGGAACCCACGTTAAACAGTAGGTCCAGTCCAGATAAACCATCGTTGGTAAAAAGGAGACTTTAAAATATAAAAAATACTTTTTAGGACTTTATTCTGAAATACTTGTGCTATGTTGATGATACTTCTCGCAGAATATCCTCATGACTGAATTCCATATAGGTTTTAGTATCTGCTCGTATAGAAGTAACTTATTACGTACAGATAATTTAGATTTTTTTTCTTGCTTCAGTTTCGGAGAAAATTTCTTTTCAGCAAGCATTCTTTTGAAATTTGAGAACAGTCCCTGGGGGCCAGATCTGGAGAATACGGTGGATGAGGAAGCAATTCGAAGCCCAACTCATGGATTTTTGCCATCGTTTTCACTGACTTGTGACACAGTGCATTATCTTGATGATGAACTTGATGATTGTCGATTGGACTTCGAAGTGAAATGATGGAGCCATGTTTCATCCATTGTCAAATATCGACGCAAAAACTGGGGTTTATTACGCTTGATCATCTTTAAACACTGCTCCGAATCATCAACTCGTCGTTGTTTTTGGTCAAAAGTGAGCTCGCCCGGCACCCTCTTTGACCAGGGCTTTCTCATACCCAAATATTCGTGAATGATATGATGTACACGTTCAGTTGATATCTTTAGAGTGTCTGCTATTTCATTCAGTTTCAATTTACGGTCATTCAAAATCATTTTGTGGATTTTTTAAATATTTTCGTCGGTAACAACCTCTTTTGGGCGTCCACTTCGTCCACCGTCTTAGGTGGTCATTTCACCACGTCTAAACTTAGCATACTAATCCTTGATGGTTGATTTTCCTGGGGCAGTATACGGAAACTTGGCATTGTATTGAAACAAGCCAAGTTTTTGCTTCAACTGTATTTTTTCCCTTCAAAAAGCAATATTTTATCAGCACGCGAAATTCCTTTTTATCGATTTTGTTCACAATAACAAGAGTTGCTTCAATCAAGATGCTATAATTCACAAACTAATGATCCGACAGCTGCCAAATTTATACACGCATCTTTTGAGGGTTAGGACTAATTAAAAAACATACGGATTTAATTCTAGTAGCGCCATCTATGTGTCAGGCCGGGGACTCTTAAATTGACCTGTTAATTTGATTGATTTGATCATTTCATTAGATTCATTAGATTTTGTCAGGTTTACTTCAACTCTAGATGTTCTTTACGCCTGAAAAAAATGTCGATAGAGTAAATTGAATAATGGTACACTTGTTCCACGCGCGCAATCACTCACAGATTCTTATTGACGTTAAACTACATCGGTGCATTGTTCTATTAAACACCTTTCATGTAAAATCCTATTCATCGAAATACCGGTGAAAGTAATTGTTTCCAATTACTTTTTTGTTTTAAGTATCGCCACCGTTGCCCATTTGGACGCATTACTGGTTTTTATTTAACATTTTGAGCTCAATCTCATGTCAGGGTTGTCTTTTATATTTCGGGATTCGAGATTAATAATAGTTGTTTATCAAAATGCACGTTGTTTCATTAACTTTCTGCATTTTTTGGCTATAATTGTAAAAAATAACCCACTATTTCGACGTTAAAGTGATTTAAATATCGTAGGTCTCTTCGAAATCAGTTTTCAATTAAGTAATCACCACCAATTTTCCGAGATTAATGATGTAGTCTGTTCAAAGTTATTCTGTATATACGTCATTTAAATTTGTGACATCAAAACGTCGCAATGTTGCCGCATCAATTCTGAGTTTTAGATCAGTTTGGCTTTGACATACAACAAAATTCTAATCTAAATCAAATAATTGAACAAAAATGTTATCAAATATAATTTATTTTAACATTATAGTACACTAAAAACTACAGTTAATTATACAGCCACAATAATTTATAGGTTAGAGTTATAACTTCTTATCACTATTGCTTTCAAGAATTTTGCATACGTCTGACAACCGGCTCATTCGTTTACTGTTCGAACTAATCAGACAGTATTGTGTCTCTTTTTAACTAGAATAAAATGAGTAGGAAAATATTGTCTGATTCTGAAACGAATTTACAAATTGCGGCAGGCAATACATTAAACATCTTGATGACGTGTATATAAAAAAACTTTGAATAGACTATATGCATTAAAATTAATGGAAAAATCAACGTTTTCACTAATGGACTGAGTCCTTTGTTTGCCAAAATATTAGACAATTATAAAGAAGAGTTTTAATCACGCGGAGATATGCATGGATCATGTGGCGGTTGCGTTAAAATCTCCGATCCAATGGTCTCCTCCGGTTGATAGCTGAATATCCATGTCCTATATGTAGTATGTAGTAACAAAATTCCTCTTCCTGACTTACCTATAACGCACGCTTTTCCTGCAGGTTTTTGCAAGACAATGCTTTGGTCGCGATGATCCAACAAACTCGTTATCTGGATCATTCCTTTTCGGTATTATTCGTTCAGGCTTCTCACATCCTAGTCATTGCACAGACTTTCTAGAATGGGTCTTATTGAATTCGTTTTTTATCATAAGTAACAATCTAATCAATTTGCAATATCCATGTATACACAGAAACTTGTAAAAAATAAAATATTTTTAATTGAAGCCTTATTTACTGAAAGGAGCCCCAATTTAACAAAATCCCGAAATATAAAAGGCACCCTTCCTGTTATATTTTCATGGATTTTTGTTATTCGTTGTTTTTTTTTTCTTTTCATTTTGCTAGCAAATTTTTTATGATGAACTAATGAAAAACGAATGAATTTGAATACATTTTAAACATTTTCGAATACGTATACCCTGATTATTTCTGTGATTATTGTGTAATATAGGTTTGTTTTTCATAATATTCTGAATATTACATCATAATCGTAGTATTTTTAATTCGTGTTATGGCGCCACTTTCGTCTTCTGTACTAAAAATCTCAAGTACTTGAACATTTTATACAATTAAAATACAAGATTAGCTTGCTGTAAAATAATATCGGATATTAAAATGGCAAATACCACTTTCATCTTATAAATGAGCTTTTTTGATTTTGCCAAACTCTAGATTTTAGTCTTCTTTAACCGGTTTAAGATTCTTCCAATCAACTGCATTATCTTTTGTAGGCCACGTTCTATTCTTTGTTATTATTTTCAGGTATCATATTTCCCCAGGATGTATCGTAACATCTTATAATTTTTTCTTGACTAAATCGACAAAATATAGGTTCATTTTCAATGAGTATAACAGGTCAATTGAACAGTCCCCGGACTGACATACAGATGGCGATACTAGAATTAAATCCATATATTTCTTAGTTAGCCCTAACCCTCAAAAGATGCGTGTATAAATTTGGCAGCTGTTGAATCATTAGTTTGTGAATTATAGCATTTTGAGTAAAGCAACTTTTGTTATTGTGAAAAAATGGATAAAAAGAATTTTCGCGTGTTGATAAAATATTGCTTTTTGAAGGGAAAAAATACAGTTGGAGCAAAAACTTGGCTTGATGCTGAGTTTCCAGACACTGCCCCAGGAAAAATCCACCATCAAGGATTGGTATGCTAAGTTTAGACGTGCTGAAATGTGCACCGAAGACGGTGAACGCAGTGGACGCCCAGAAGAGGTTGTTACTGACGAAAACATTTAAAAAATCCATTAAATGACTTTGAATGACCGTAAATTGAAACTGAAGATATCAACTGAACGTGTACACTCACGAATATTGAGAAAGAGAGAAAATGAGAAAGCTCTGTGCAAAGTGGGTGCCGCGCGAGCTCACTTTTCACCAAAAACAACGACGAGTTGATGATTCGGAGCAGTGTTTGAAGATGATCAAGCGTAATAAACCCAAGTTTTTGCATCGATATGTGACAATGGATGAAACATGGCTCCATCATTTCACTCCGAAGTCCAATCGACAGTCATCCGAGTGGACTGCACACGGTGAACCCGCTCCAAAGCGTGGGAAAACGTAACAGTCGGCTGGCAAGGTTATGGCGTCTGTATCTTGGGATGCGCATGGAATAATTTTCATTGACTACCTTAAAAAAGTAAGGACCATCAACAGCGACTATTACATAGCGTTATTGGATCGTTTGAAGGACGAAATCGCCGCAAAACGGCCGCAAAGAAACTTCATGAATGCACCGTGTCACAAGTCAGTGAAAACGATGGGAATAAAAAGAATTGGGCCTCGAATTGCTTCCTCAACCATCGTATTCTCCAGATCTGACCCCCAGCGACTATTTCCTGTTCTCATATCTCAAAAGAATACTCGCTGGGAAGAAATTCTCGTCGAATGACGAGGTGATCGCCGAAACTGAGGCCTATTTTGAAGCCAAGGACAAATCGTACTACAAAAATATATATACGCTTGAAGGGAATTATGTCGAATAAAAAAAATTTTGACAAAAAAGTGTTTTACTATGGTAGGCCGGAGACTTTTCGATTGACCTGTTAGACATGTATTAAGTATGAAATATCATTGGAAATATAACGTTGACATATAATTAATCCCAAAAATTTCATTATTAAATATACTAGACCCATATATTATAATAAAACAAATGTCAATAAATATCTGAACAAACTTGAAATATTAAAATTAATGTTGACGCAGTTAAAAATAGGTCAAGATACACTAATTTATCTATTCCGATATGTGGTGAATATAGTTTATGTGAAGACATATATGATAAATATATTTTTGAAGTATATGCGGTTGTTTTTTTAACGGCACAGAACTTTTGATAAGGTTAAGTATCGTTTGACAGATGATGGAAGTGATGTTACTTTGACATTTCTGTTTCGTCCAATTCAAAATTGGTTTTCTGTCCATCAAAACAAGAAAAAACTCCGTGAATTGTGTGACTTTTTTGGATACGTAAGCAAGAACAATCGTCATAAAGTTCTTACTGCAGCTTTAAGCCCTCAAAATACGGTTTTGTAATTTTGCATGTTGGGGGCACGATCATCATCTTTTATTTCGTTAAAAACAAGGCTGCGATGGACATATGCCAAAAATTATATTCAAATCGCAAATACGAAACACGTCCTTCCGAATAAAATCGAATATTCAGCTCCAAACATAACTCATACGAGTCTTGTTACAAGTAAAGACGTATAAAAGTATAAGAAAGTATAAAAATGGCGGAAAAATATTATATTGGTTAAATAACTATCTGGGAGTCAGTGGAGAGGCAAAATACCGTTCCGTAAAATGGACTCAACCATTTTACAGAAAAGGGAAGTAAGGTTGCTTTCCAAAGTCGAGCTAAAATGGTCACGTGGCCCCACTACGTCCGCCTCTGTCTAGCGCGCGGCCTGCTCCGTTTGTTTGTCTCCGTCCATTATGGACTATTTACGTGTGGCAAAATTTACAGCGAAAAATGTACGAATTTAGTTATTGTTATTCGAATGGCGATGGTCAGGGAGAAAAACGAGATAACGTCGGGAGAAACGACGACATGTTTACGTCGAAATTCGAGTTTCGCGGAATATTTGCCGATTTTAAATCGAAAAAGCATGGTGCGTAAAACTTAAAAAGATTAAACTGGCGGGCACATCATGCGTATGGCAACGCGCTTGCGTCCAATCAAAATACACCGGTGGATTTACTCCAGCCAGCGTTGCCGTATCGCCAGTATATATGATAAATAATATTAATATAATTTCCCAAATGAATTTCATATAATACTCTAAAAAACTATAATAATACAATAAAATCTCAATGACATTTCTAGTTATTAAATCCAATTACAATCAAGTGAAAAAAATAACATAATAAAACAAAACAAAATAATAACCATAAAATAAATTCGCCACAAACCGGCAACACCGCGCATTGTTATTTATGGCAATTCCTTTTAACTAATTATTCCTTATCAAACATAATGATTTTTATCAGGTGACAGGCAAGGTACGATTATGAACAGTCCGTCTTATACCAGATTATCGTTAAAATTTAATATCAGCTGACAGTCTTACCTTTTTCTAACCTAATTTTTTCTTGAGCAGCTTCTTCAGCGGACAAATCGCCGGGTCGTAAGACTACCACTTGAGGTTGTTCCTCTTCGGTGTCCCGTAGGTTTTCCTCGTCGACAGGTCCCAAATCTTCACGCTACAACACAACAGGCACTTGAAACGATTACCACCGTCTCCGTTTCACCACATAACCTACTTTAGTGTCAACAGTGGGTCCTTCCTTATATCCGATTTGTTCTTTAAGTTTTCTCAGAAAACTTGGTTCCTCCGGTTTAATGTAAGCTATATTGTGCTTCTTTGACATAGCTCATTTGCCAGATCGTTTTGAGATTAAACAAGTCCGAATCTGTTTTGTTGGAAAAAAAGGCACTACAGTAAACACGTATACAGTGAGGCCACTACAAAACTACTGCGTAAGGGGAGAGAGCGGGTCAAGTACTCCTCATCTCACGGCGCGTTTTAGTAACTTACTCCAACTTCGAAGCAATTGCTAATGGACAGTTTACCATTGGCCCATTTACCACCACGTGATCACTTAGCGATAACGTCTCGATAGGGTTGACGGTGCGAAAATGCCCCGATATTTCGAAAGTTTTTACCGTACGCTGAGTTTTGCCCTTCTCTCATAATTTTCTACAACTCTATCCCAGTTAATTTTTCCTATAACGCCAGCATGAGAAAACCGTATTTATAAAATAAAAATAATATAGAATAATCGAAAATTCCCTTTGTACTCTCACTCGCACGACTTTTCTTCGTATCTTCCACTATATAATTTTTTTTTAATCTGTCAAAATAACATATTTTGAATTACAAATTACAAATAATATTATATGGTTATTATTGATATGCACATCTAAATGAACGCTGGAGCAATCTTAGTTTAATCAATGACGTAAAGAGATGATTTATCATAGGCGGGTTATACGTTCTCAGACAGTATTTTATTCAAAATAATATGTTCTATTCCATTTAAATCGAAGTAAATTGCTAGACCACTTATTTAATCAATAAATCCAGTTATATTTGTAAGTAAATTATATTTTCATTGTTATCTCTATTATTCTAATTCCAATGATATTTTGCATAAGATTATGTGTCATCATGTTTTTTTTGACACTTAGGTACATAAAAGTGCAATTAAAAGAAGTCGCGAATAATTAAAAAGACTAGCCGATATAAAATACCATATTTATTCTAAATATACATTTTAACTGTTACATGTTTTTAAAGAGGTAATTTTTTTTTCCATGTCCATATATGGTTTAAAATTATACATGATTCTAGAGACATACTGTTTAAATCCCCTCTAAAATTGATGTTACTTATTAATATATTTTTTAAACCGTAATATGTTCTGACTTCATTCATATTAATTATCTTTGTGCTTAACTCATTTTAAATCCACATTTATTTTTCGTTATTTGATTGCAATCAAATGTTTCATTGCATTTAGCATTCATTTCATTTTCTTTTTGGCTTTAATTTATTTAACTTAATATCTCAAAGATATGTAATCTGCTGATATTAGTTTAATAAATTTATAATTCAAACATTTTTTCTAATTATATATAAATAGCTTTTAAAAATGTTATTATAAAGTCATATAAGGAAAACAAGAAAAAGGTAATGAAATTTTCTCAAAATATTATTGACACTATTATGAAACGTCAGTATATTATTTATTAGATATATTTTATGATCAATTAATATTTTTATTGCAATAATACATGTATAATAATATATATTCATACATTTAATCAGGTGATTAATTAATTCGATTATTCAGGTTATGTTTTCTGTGCTTTGTATTATTTATGTTACAAAAAACAAATATATGCAGACTAAGGATTCACCAATTGCAATTTGTTTCATTATTATATAAATAGACCTTCAAATATTGATATTTTAATTATATATTTTAAATAATATTTGACCTATAGGCAACTAATAAAACACCTACCTAACATTAAAATAGGAGGTTAATGTTCTACGGTTAATGTTAGTGTTGACTAAGTTTTCCTAATGTTATTTAAAGGATTATCTTATTTTATTTAGTGGCTTTATTATTATTAGCTCAATAAGGTACATTTGTTACTACAAATAATTTATTGATATGTGTTTCATAGTGATTTGACTTGAGGTAAAGGTATTGAGGTATTTTATATAGGTAAAAGTGTATTTAGGTTTGTAATAATTATAGTTTTGAATGTGGAAATATACATTCATCATGTATTTCTACCTGCTAGCAAGAAGAACGTTTAATGAAACATGAAAGGATGAAGAAATAATATCAAAAACATAACAAAACTTTATTAAAATAATATAGATATGATTTAAAGTCGTTGTTTAAAACTACAAA
The DNA here is from genome assembly GCF_030347505.1 of Rhynchophorus ferrugineus. Classification (NCBI taxonomy): domain Eukaryota; kingdom Metazoa; phylum Arthropoda; class Insecta; order Coleoptera; family Curculionidae; genus Rhynchophorus; species Rhynchophorus ferrugineus. Next base: position 42,603,032 of record NW_027472585.1, read on the forward strand.
AGAGTTTCAACAATCTCTACAAATAAATCACAATATTTTGTGCATACATTTCACAACATTTGAAGCATATAATTTGTAATTGAAAAAGAACACAATATGTCTAAGTCGATTCATGAACATTCATTACAAGGCGTAAGGGTATGCAGTACAAAATCTTTAGAATTATGCCTTTTTTCATATAAAATTTACACATCGTTCAAAAAGTAATTATAATTAAATGTGCATTAATTTTTTAAAAATTGAACCAGTGTATTTAAATATTATTAAATCAATTGTTATGATCTATGGTGATATCAATGCTTTCTAGATGTATATCACATAAATATTTTGTTGCAACTATATATTTTGTTGGTTTTTTTAAATATTTGATTTGTGATCCTTGAGGATATTTAACAATAATCAGTGTTTTTCTTTTTTGTTTGATAATTTATTAGTTATTTATCTTATAGCTGCAGCAAAATTTTGAAAAACTATTATCACTCTGTAACAAGTCTGTGAATTTTCGACATTTAGCATGATTACAATGTTTTTTAAGATTAAATAATAATTGAATGTCCCAAATGGGGACTTTAATCAAATAAATATCATCTACACTCTGAAACTGAAAGGAACTATGGAAAGGTTTATTATATTCTAAGCTAGCCCTTCGTAGACTATTTTAACGTAGACACAATTTGATAAAATTAATTAGGTATGGTATTACCAGTATAAAATTGCATTGAAAACTAATGCACAAAAAGCTGAATTGAAATTCGTTCAGGGAAAAATAGTTTATAAATTCGAATTTTTTAATTTATAACCTGGTAGCTTCTGAGTTAGTGGAGGCAGTCGGTTTACCCTGTGCTTCGCTTCTGGAAGCTCGTCTACTAGCGCTGTAATAGCCAAAGTTCGGATCGGTGGGACTAATTACACTTTGTCTTGGGCTTTGAAAGAATCTCGTCTCGCTAGTATCAGGCAGTGGCGAGCTCGGCTCCAAGCATTCACAACTCAAGCTGGAGTCGGTGAGATTCTCGTTGGAATATTTAGGTACCGATAACAAGCTTTCGGTGGATTTGGTCGGTTGGAAGTAACGTCTCTGGGTGTGTGGCGTGTATTGTGGTGCGTTTTTGTCTACTCGCACGTACTGTAGGGTGGTTTGGGGCTGTTTTTGCGGATTTCTAGGGTTAGCCGGGTGTTTCTGGTTACATTTGTTTGCACTCGTGGAGTCGAAATACCCATACCCGAACCCGTAACCTCCGAAGGCCTTTGTCGTTAAATTGTCCCAGGATTTGGGTTTAACCTGGCCGTATTGTACGTATATAGGGTCGTGAGAGTATTGTGGCTGTTGAGAATATCTTTGAGCGGGCTCGTGCTTGCTGGAATTACTTTTCTGACTCAGTTGTCTCGATGCGGTATCGCAAGGTCCGTCCCAGTATAACGTATCGGTACTTAAGGATGTTGTATAACTATTGGCGCTGCTTTCACCCACCGTCGTAGGGACCACGTTGCTAATCTCGCTCGACGTGCAGGAATGAAGACTGCACTGACTCACCAATCCCGCGCCTATATGGAAATACCGTCTCGGCACGGAGGCGTAGTTATGGCTGTTACCGCTGGGTGGGGTGTGAGCCACCTGAGAATGCGGTCTGGATCTGGGAATCTGAAACGAACGATCCGGTTAGGTTTACGCTATATCGGACGCGAGTTACGATATTACCTGCTGGGTTTGTTGTTGGGGTTCAGTCTGGGTCTCTTCAGTCTTTGACTCTCGTTTTCTGCCGTGTGAGTCTTTCTGACTGCGGGATCTTCGGCGGGCTGGCACACAATGAGGATCACAGCAAGGGCTCGCTAAATCATATGCTTCTAAGCTTGTATTGTCTCCTAATATGAAAACGCATAGGCTAGTGATGGTCTTTTAGAACCGCCTACGTAAAATGTTTAGAAATATACCCCCCTTAACGAAAAATACGCTCTACAATTATTGAGAATCGAAATACTTAGTTGGACAGGTAAAACAAGAAAACTTTTCGGTAGTAGACTGTTTAATAAGAGTTTAGTAACAATGTTCGTCACAATTTTTCTAATATAAATAAGATTACGTGTTTTGAATTTCTTATTCCATTGTTAAAAGGATTGTCTATTGATATGGCTGTCTAACGTCACGTTTCTTACTAATAGTGTGAATACTATTTTCGCTTAAAAGCTGTATTACTCCGCAATATCAGCCGATATAATTCCTATTGGTATTCAGCGATTAAAAAAAACCATATATGTAAATATGTATGGTAAAATTTTGTCAAGGCCATGGATAAAAATGGTAAAGGATTTTTGTATTTTGACTACTGTTTTCTATAAATTAAGTGATGCTATATTGGCACTTTTGTTGGCCCACAAATAAGAAATATTATAAAAAACATGGAATTCGATGAAAATATTACCGCGAAAGAGTTTTAGCGGCATTTATCTTTAAATAAAGTAATTTATGGATTTTTAGGCATTCTTAAAGTGGACTTGTGAGTGACAAACAAGGTGAACGCTTTCACCAGGATATAAAACAGATAGAAGGGCGTTATCAAGGAAGATGGAATGCTCAAGTGTTAACAGATTACTGCTGGTTTGTAATGAAAGATGATTCTACCGTCCACAAGAGGAAAAGTTCATATTTCGTCGTTTTTTTTCAGAATGTATGGCTCATTTCTATTGACCATTTAAACCTGAGCTATTTTGATTCATTGTGTATTTTAAATATATTTCACTTTTTAATGAAATTAATAATATAAAATAAATATGATTTAAAATTATCATACTGTCTTTATTTATTTATTTATTTATTAAACATTAGTTTATCATAACTTTAAAATAGTACGTATTACAAAAAATTCGTTTAAGTTTTTGTGTTCAGCAGGTACAATGTGACAAAAACCCGTTTTATTTAATGTTATAGAACAAAAAAATTGAAGATTGAAGATTTGCTATGATTACCAAAAATGCATGATGCATGGAATGAGTGCTATTATCTGATATATGTGTCAAAATATAACAAGTCAGTTGAACAAAATGACATACATATGTGTCAAATGATAATATTGCATACTTAAGCCTAGCGACATCTGTTAGAAAAACCGGTAATGACTTTCCGGTACATCTGCTAGTTAACCAAGTAAAACAAAGAGGCATGAATAAATGCTATTTTCTAATATATTTCGCAATAATCTTTGGGTATGTTACATTTTCTAATGGCCAATTAAATTATTAACACAATTATTACTGTTGATAGTTGAAGTCAAAAAGGCAGTGGAACATTTTGTAAACTATGTAGGTGAATTATGACTGGGACTTTCTATTCTCAATACTTGTAGCTTGGCTCCCAAATATTTACAGATATATCGAAAATTCATATTGAAAACAATAATTAAGAAATATGGTGAAAGGGTAAGGGACACTCACCATTACTATTGTTAACGTTAACACACGGGTTGCATAAATGTCCTCCGTAACTATGACATGGACCGTGGCCTTTTTTTGATTTTTCCGAACTATTCTGAGATCTTAACGGCTGCTTCTGAGGGGTTGGATCGCACGGTGTTTTAATTATGAAGTTCTGATCTCTCTGATCTCTATACCTAAACGTTAATGTGGATTACTACGTGTTGTTCAGTGTATTGGATTATATTTATTAGGATCAGGAAAAAGTAATCCACGTTTTTTTTAATTGTGACTAAGTGAAAGTTTTTTTAATTGTTTCTCATTAAAAATGGTGAAATTTTAATCGGGTTTTTAACATTTTTTTCAGTTTTGATGATGTTGATAGTCGTGGACAAGGCTGATCAATATATTTTGTCGTTCGATGAGAAAAACGCGGATTTATGTCTTGAGATTCGTTAAGTTTCCTTTGGAATTAGTTTGTTTTTCCTTTTCCTAAAGAAGGACCTAAGTCTGTAGAATTGAGTGGATATAAGAGTAATTGGATACTTAGCGTTTTTCTTTGAAGGAACTTGGGATATTTTAGCCTCGAACGTTGAAAACGTGGATTGCCTTCGCTCGGATTTGAACATAAAGGGTTAAACTAACCGTTGTGGTTCGAACGTAAGAAGATATTCTCCGCTCGAACTTGTAGATGGCTGTAACATGTAGCGGTATGTGCTGTCGAGGTACTGATATGCGAAAACTAAAGGAGGCGTTGGTTGCTGCTTACATTGGGCTACTTTTGCGACATCTTCAGTGGAAACGGTTGGCCTACAGAAAGTGTGATAACCTGAAACATTACATTTAATTAATATCGTTTGCGGCTACTTTATTGGAAATTAAAGTTATTGAGAAACCGCCTTCAAGGCGAGTTGTTAATCTCCGTTGGATTTCTTCGGATTAAACATTCATTGGGATTAATTGAGGAGATTTGAAAGTCGTACTGTTTGTTGATCCCAGTGAAAATAAAAACAAGCACATAGAATAAAATATATACCTTGTGGGGTTGAAGGTCCACTGTTGTTACTTTGAGAGGCTTTTTTCCTAGCTGGCAAACTATGCGTCTTCCATTTTCCTTCAAGAAGCTGCCTTTCTCTTATACACAACCGTTCTAATTCTTCCATCTTACTTTCTAGGATGTTTTGTAATTTGATATAACGCATATGAAGTTCAACCTAAAAAAATTTAGAAACTTAATGGATTCTCAGTAAAACCCATCGGAGCATACCTTTCTTACACAATCCTCGAACAACACCACCATTCTCATACGCGATTCGCAATTTTTTATAAAATTCACCAACGTTTTATGATCCGCCTTCTCCATATCAGTCCCGTTGATGGATAAAATGACGTCGCCTTCACGCATTCCAGCCCTGGAAATGTTTATATTCTCATTACGTGTCAAATTTACTAACACTATATCTTATTTATTTCTGTTTAAAAGTCTGCTCAACAAGTTTAACACTTTATTTTGTCAAAATAATGATGCTGCATTTCAATATAACTTTTTCAACAATTTTTCTGTTTGAGTGTTTCAGATAGGATTTTGTGAGTGTTTTTGTCACTATAGCCCGTCTTGAACTATATAGCACATCCAATAGTATTGCCAATGCATGTTATCGAAGTTTATGATGTTAGCACACCGCGACGTTGCCACATTGAATTTTGCTTCACGTTTCCTGATGTATAACCTTTAATTATTTTCACTAATGTTTTCAACGAAAGTAAATCTTTGCATGTGCAGTTCACTTACAATCAGGCCGTACAAGCATCAATAACAATAAATAATACTATCATTCCATATAGCAACAACGCTAAATATCCCGGACTGAATATTAATACATCTGACACCACCAGAGCAGGACACAGATTCAAAAGAATCAAACCATTTGATCTTGTGTAGTGAAGTGCAGTTAATAAAAAATGTAGCAGTGACATGTGTAAACATTATTTCACCAGAGATTGAAATAGGGCCGATGGGTCCTCCTAGTTATATACCTAGATTTAAGTTATCATAAAGACAAATTGTAGGTTAGTCGGAAACGACTAGCAGCAATGTAATAGGTAAATAATAGAAAATACTAATGTTTTAAATAATTTTGCAGATATCTGGCAACATGGCTCACCAGTACCAACCCAAATCAAATTTTATAGGCTGACTCAGTTACATATTTCGACGTATCAAAGAGCAACAGCATTTTTTATTTCATTATTTCATTTAAATTAGATCAATTTAGGTGTATTATTATTTAGTTGTCAAGTTATATATCAATGCCAAAATAAATTAACACTCAAAGTTGATGCGGCAACATTGCGACGTTTTAACATAATAAATTTAGATTACGTGTGTTCACTGTTTTATTGAATGATAATAAATGATAAAATAATAATTACTAATTTAAATTTTTTTGACAAAAATCAGTACATTTAAAGGTATGTTCGGCACCCACCATATTTTACAGATTTAGTTCTCCGTGGTTTCTGGTTTTCGTTTTTTTTAACAACCTAGTACAAGTAGGAGAATCGTAGATTTTTTTAAAGCAAAATGTGGAAAACTTGCAATTAATTCTGCATTACCCCAATGACAATGTTTAATTTAAAATTAAGAATAGGAATATTTGTTGAGTAATTTTCCTTGTATGAATAATTAATTAAAACAGTGAAGGCGATGCTGTATAATTGTCGATGATTAATATGAAGCTAATCACAGCTATGTATTTAGTAAAATCAATTTTAGTTTATGTGTGTATGTATCATTTTAATGATATCTGTGGCTGTATAATTAACTGTAGTTGTTAGATGTACTATAATGTTAAAATAAATTCTACCTGACAACATTTTTGTTCAATTATTTTATTCAGATTAGAATTTTCTTGTATGTCAAAGCCTAAATAAACTATAAATCAAAGTTGATGCGGCAACATTGCAATGTTTAGACGTCACAAATATCCACGACGCATTATCGAAAAAACTTTGAATAGACTATATTTAATATTTCATTTACCTATAAGCAGGCCCATCATAATCCACATAGTCGACATACGTTATCATTTCAATCTCTTTCTCTTTCTTATAATGTATTCCATAGCTCTGTATGGTAAAACCAAAACTGCCATTTTTTTTCTCCACGATGATTGTCCGTCTCCGGCGATCCTCCTCGGGTTTGGTAACTATCACCTTGTCAGATTGAACACGTTCCAGAATTTGCGCCTGTAAAGAAAACAAATTTATATTCCCACTAAATTAACGCTCTGCATACATATTTTTTGTGTTGGAACCATTTCGTCTCGATTTAAATCAAATTTTAATATCACGAGTGTGCGTCACAATTAAAAATATCAAGGTTAAAAAATACAAAAAAAGAAAAGTGAAACCGCTACGGCCTGCCATTTGATTGATATGGTATCGGTGTATTTTTATATGCGGCTATTTCCTTTCTAATGTATATGGAAGTAAATATTGGGCCGACTGTTTAAGGGTTTATACTACCTTGGGATTTTTAATAACTCTTTTTAAAAGCATACTTATCATTGTATTACTCTTTTTTTAACTTGAAAATTGACAAAAAATGCAAATTTTCACTATTAAATATATGAAGAAAGGATCAACATCATTTTATTTTTCGAATAAAGATAAAAGTCACAAAACAACAAATATTTTCAAGTTATATTTTAGGATGAAAGAAACGAAAAATTATATTAAATTACGTCAGAACTGATATCTTTCAATATTTTTCACTTTTCATTGTATAACGTTATAATAAAAAGTTGCATAAAAGTAGAATGAAAGACTCAATTATTCGGTAGTATAATATTATATATCCATCATATATGCTATCAAAATGTTTAATGTATTGCCTGCTGCAATTTGTAAATTCGTTTTAGAATCAAACAATATTTTCCTTTTCAATTTATCCTAGTTAAAAAGAGACACAATGCTGTATGATGAGTTTGAACATGTATGACTGTACAATTATGACTGTACAATTAACTGTTGCTTTTAGATGTAGTTCAATGTTAAAATAAATTATATTTGATAACATTTTTGTTTCATTATTATATTTAGATTAGAATTTTGTTATATGTTAAAGTTAAAATGTATTAAATTCAGAGTTGATGCGGCAACGTTGTACCGTTTTAACGTCATAAAATGAAATGACGTATGTTCGCAATAACTTTGGATTGATTATACTTTTCAAACATACACTTATTATGTTGTCAATATTATGCTGTCAATTATGACATATGCCAACGTCAAGATACAATTAATAATCTAGGGTAAGTTTTTTGCGTAAAAATTGCAAACAAAAATCCAACTGTTGTCAATATGTGATTTTTTAAAGAAATTAAAAATTTTACACACTTTCGCAGAATGAATAATGTAAATTAATGTATTTGTTTTTGTTCTAGGTTATGTACATAATGTATTAGAGCATTTTTACAGATTTTTTTTGAGAAAATATAGTATATATAGTTTATTTTGATTGTGACAAAATACTAATGCAAATAAAATATTGAAACAAAAATAATGTTATAAAATATAATTTATTTTAACATTAAAGTACATGTTATGTATTTTTATTGAAGGGCTTATATGAAAGGAAGGAAGCTACAATCAATTAAATAGCCACAGTAGATTGTAGGTTAGAATTCTTTTATTATATTTACATTGACATATGATATGAATACGGTGTCGACCAGTACCAGCAAAAATCAAATTTTATAGATCGATTTGGTTACATGCTCGGACGCATCGGACTTCATTCTGTCTCTTTTTAACTGGAGTAATGATAATTAGTAAAATGAGAAAGAAAAACACTCCGAGTTTAAAATAAATTTTACGTTTTTATAAACTGAATTTAGCAGCACGTTTGATGATAGTGATGACGTGCATTAGTTGTTTTACTGGACTGGTATACTATCGTACTAATACTAAGTATAATACTAAGTCCTAGATCTGACATATAGATGGCGCCACTTTCTAATTTTTTTAAATTTAACTTAATTGTCAACTTTCTAAATGTATGTTTAGTTTAAACATACAGTGGTTTTAATAAAACAACTTATGTTATTTTTTTATGAATGAAAGGCGTTTAGATCAATCTAAAGAGCTGGTTGCCTAAATTATGACAGCAAAGAGAAATACTACAGTACGAAGTATGTGGCGTTGAGAAACGTATTTTTTTTCCTGAAAATTGTTGTTTTATCGTTTTTGTTGTTTAACCCCTTAATTATATGACATTATGGTTACCGTAAAGCGATTTTTTTTAATACACTGCGCCAATTAACGTTATGATGTGTTGCTAAACTAGGAGCCCATTAATTTTTTGCACTTTTTAACCACATAATAAAGATACGAATTAGATATTTATCGTATAAACAACCTTTAAAAAACCATTAACCATGACATGGTTTCTCGACATAGAAACCGGGTGGTTGGTAAAACACATTTTTTTCAAATCAAGACATCCGAGGCATTTCTATACATTTTTTCGACTGCGTTTGTTTTGGAATAGATCGCCTGCAATTTTTTACCCGATTTCTCTCATTAACATGCGCGAGATGGTACATGCGTGTTGAATTATTTGAACTATTAATAATATCTGATTTTGACTCACTAGAAACAATTGGATTTATCGGCGACATGTTTTAAATATCAATGTCATTGTCCTACTAACTCGGCAATCATAACAGTTTTATTAATTGGTCGATGTTTAATAAGTACTGTTCGATTAAATTTGACACTAAGCCATATTAAAACCTTAAAATCAACAGTATCGAATATAATTTCGTTTTTATATTGGACGTTGACGATTATTATCGATAATTATTTTAATTTTCATCGTTATTGTTAACTTTTGATGTCACATTATTAAAATCATAAGTATAGTCTATTCAATTTTTTTTTGTACATACGTCATTTAAATTTTTGACGTCAAAACGTCGCAATGTTGCCACATCAACTCTGAGTTTTAGTTTATTTTGTCCTTGACCTATAATAAAATTCTAATCTAAGTAAAATAATGAAACAAAAATGTTATTAAATATAATTTATTTTAACATTATAGTACATATAAAAACTACAGTTAATTATATAGCCACAATAGTTTATAGGTTAGAGTTATATTGCAAACGTTACATGTTCAAACTTATCAGACAGCATTGTGTCTCTTTTTAACTAGAATAAAATGAGGAGGAAAATATTGTCTGATTCTAAAATGAATTTACAAATTGCGACAGGCAATACATTAATAAACATCTTGATGACGTATGTACAAAAAAAATTAATACACTGTAAATATGATAATTTTGTTGTTTTTTTTTGGTTTGTAAGTATATAATTGTTATTATTTTAATCAACAGTATCGATTATAATAAGACGTTGACGATTATTATCTGTAATTATTTTAATTTTAATTTAGTCAGTACATTCTAGAGCTTTCGTTAATTTTTGATATTAAAATATTAAAATCATAACTACATATGATTGGTTTTTATTAATTTTCCATAACCTATAAAATTTTAAAGTATTCTAGATTTTTAAAAGGTTTTCATTGTTTTATTTTGGTAAGTAAATAATTGTTATTATTTCATGTTTTTTATTTAATAAAAAAAACATTCTATCTAATAATACCTATATATTTGATTTCAGGTTATTGTGCAGTTCATGGTTGGTTACGTAGCGATAAGCATGGGCATTTTTGATTGGATTACTAGTTAGTTTGATAATTTATTGTAACTCAATATATGAACCCCAAAGCCCAAATGGGCTTTACAATAGTATAATTAATAATGAGCTTGGTATGCTAAAACTGTATTGCTAAAATTAATTAATTAAAGTGCTAACTAACTCATTCATCAGATTTAGTCCCCTTTGACTTTTGCCCCTTATATATGCCAAAATATGCTAAACATTTCTCTTATAATGGAAAACGATTTTTATTAAATGATCGGGTAAAACCCATAAGGATACTGTGCAGACCTTAAATTTAGTAGATATAGAAGAAATATTTTTAGAATGATATGTATATATTTAATGTCCTTTACATTTTGCCATGCTTTCTTATATTGTATCTATCAACTGGTGAATAGAGATATATTTTAAAATTAGTTTTAGATGTTTTTAAAGTTTTTTATCACTTTATTTCTACCTCTAGATCAAATTTGAATCAATATCGCAATATTCCTGATTATATTAAAATATCTAGACATGTTTGTTTAAATGATTTGTGTGAAAAAAAAATTATTTGCATTCGGCAAATATTCCGTAAAACATGCATCGCTTACAATTTCGAAATATTACATACGAAAATATGATAGGTGCTAAAAATCATTATGTCGATTGAATTTGAAATTAGCCTGTCAAAATATATTTTCTGATATTCGAAATTAATTTCCCTTTTCTATAACTGATATTAATCAGATTTTTCTAATAACAAATAATTGGGTAAATTTTATATAATGTTGTTCTTTCTTAAGATCATTTTTCCAACCAGAACAGGACACAATCTCAAAATATTAAAACCATTTGATCTTATGTAGTCTAGCGTAGTGAGGTGCATTTAATAGAAAAATAGCAGTGTTAACACATAAATATTATGATAATAGAAGCTCACATAGAGCCAATGGGTCCTTCTAGATATATACTTAGATTAAGTTATTGTAAAGTCAAATTTAGGTTAAATTTCTTAACAGCTTTTTAACAGATTTGGTAAAATAGGTAAAACATATGTGGGTTAGAAAAGTGATATTATTAACGTTAATTGTTATAATCTCACACTTTTATTTTTTTATCATCTAACTAATATTAACATTTTAGAAATACTTGGAAATGAATTGTTGTTAATGAATAATTCTTGCGCTTTTTTTGCGTATCCGTAATTGACACAACATCACTTTTAACGAACCGATACTTTCATTCCCAATGACAATGGAAGAATTTTACTTACTGGACTCGACGTGGCAACGCTGCATTCATCATCGCTGCTTTGTGTCTGCGATTGGCTATTTTGATGACTCTGTCGTCGCATTATTTTCAAAATAACCTTTTATCGAACTCAGAACGTTAATTTTTTTAATAGAACACATTGGGGACGCACTGAACTTCGTCCGTTATATTAAATCGCAACAAAAAGTTCATTTTCACGACTCCTATAGTACTCGCATGCATTATATAGAAATACAGGCGTTTGTTATCGACGGGTTTGTTATTAAATGTGTATCGATTCGTAAATATTACGATTGTTATCGACGGGTTTGTTATTAAATGTGTATCGATTCGTAAATATTACGAAAACAAGCTGGCGGTCTTGTTGCGAAATTCCCGATCGCTGGTGACATTTTCTGTTCGGATCCGGACAGGAGCCGCGATATTGTGCATTTACGATTAAGAGTATGCTGTAGGGTTAACGTATGGTTCACATAATCACATAAAAGCGGAATCACTGCCGGACAGAATGGGTAAAATAAGCGAAAAACTCAGAGGAGCCATGTGCAACGAAAGCCAGGCATTATTTCAGGGGCACTAACAGCTGTTCGATATAAGCTGTCTGTGTGGATTCACCCACCATGCGTCGCGTAGGGCACCGCGACGTCGATCGACGCGGCGCACTCTACGGGGTGTTCTATCTCCCGGTTCGAAGCCTGCGATATTTCGTTAAATTCTAATCCGGTGAGTGGATATAGGTGTTTTTAGATTGATTTTTTTCTGGGAAACATTTGTTTGTCTGTCATTTGCATAACCTTGAGATATTGACGATATTATATTAGTGTCGAATAACTGCAATTTGCAGGACGTTTTTAAATATATATATATATATATATATATATATATATATATATATATTTATATATATATATATATATAGCTGTCTGATTAGTTCGATCGCCTAAACTTTCCTGAATGAGCCTGCAAAGTCGTCCAGTTGTCAGATGTATGCAACATTCTTGAAAGCAATAGTAATAAGAGGTTATAACTCTAACCTATAAACTATTGTGGCTGTATAATTAACTGTAGTTTTTAAATGTACTATAATTTTAAACAAAATTATATTTGATAACATTTTTGTTCAATTATTTTATTTAAATTACAATTTTGTTGAATTTGAAGAAATTGTTGAAAAATTAGTTTTATTTGAAGCCAAACTGAAGTAAAACTCAGAGTTGATGCGGCAACATTGCCACGTTTTGACGTCACAAATTTAGATGACGTATGTACAAAATAACTTTGAATAGACTACAGACATAGTAGATTATATATAAATCATCATTCTGCAATCACCGTATTAGCCTGATCTAGATCTATCAGACTTCTTATTATTCTCTATACTCAAGAAACTGCATTTGTGGTAGCATTTTAAGTTGGCTGATTAGACTAAGATTTAATTCAGACATCGGATTCAGTAAATGTTTTGAGGGGTAATATAATTTTCATACTATTATTGCATATATTCTTTAGAAATTAAATACAGTCGGCTGGCAAGGTTATGGCGTCTGTATTTTGGGATGTGTTTGAAAAAGGAAGGATCATCAACAGCGGCTATTACATAGCGTTATTGGACCGTGTGAAGGACGAAATCGCCAAAAAACGGCCGCATCTGAAGAAAAAGAAACTGCTGCTTCACCAAGACAATGCACCGTGTCACATGTCAGTGAAAACGATGGCAAAAATCCATGAATTGGGCTTCGAATTGCTTCCTCATCCACTGTACTCTAGCAACTATTTCCTGTTCTCAGATCTTAAAAGATTGCTCGCTGGGAAGAAATTTTCGTCGAAGGAAGATGTGATCGCCGAAACTGAGGCCTATTTTGAAACAAAGGTCAAATGTAGTCTGCTCTTATTTAAATTTAAGTACTATAATTTAAATTTAGCTTTAGTTTGGAAATAGATAGTGATGTATTTATCTCTCACTTTTGTATTGATGCAAGTACAATAGAACAGTGGTAATAAATTAATTTGTAAATGAAGATTGTACTAAGCATATCCAGTATTGCATAATTGCATCAAATATATGTAATTCAACAAAAACTTATTTATAACATTTATTTATAGTTTTGTTAAACAATCAAAGTATTTACTTCCTTCAATTGATAGAGTTTCTCATGTAATTATTATTTATTATAGTTTATTTATTTTTAATGAACAAAAACTATATATATATATATATATATATATATATATATATATATATATATATATATATATATATATATATATATATATATAAGGAATAAACAGGTGAAGACTGCGATTGCTTTGTTTTTAAATAATAACTAACAGTTCTATTATGATGAAATGCTAATTTTAAAACATAATTAATAAAAAATTGTCATTATTTGATTCCGTGAATGTTCTTATATTTAAACTTTAAAAACGGTGAATACTTTTTACGTACAACATACACACGGTGTTAGTTTGAATTATCACCTCAATTTGCATTAAATAAAACTGACATGCACCATAGGTGACTCATAACATATAAAAATATCCATTACATATAAAAAGTGAAAACAGCTTTGGCGAGAACTGCATTGGATTGGAGAAATGATCAACAGGAGAGAGTTATTTTAAAAGAAATTTCCTATAGTCGTTTATATATAGCCGAAGAAAGTGCTTTTTTTGGTTTCTCCATTATCAGGCGAGATGTTTTCTAATTAATACTAATATGTATACATTTTGTTTTTTTATAAGTATTGTATTACTAAAAAATATTAAGTGCAACAACTAGTAACAAATGTATTGCTTATTTTTTATACCAAGATTGTTCTCCTTTTGCAAACCAAAGTTGTTAATAATTCTGTTTGATCTAAGAACAAAATATATATTCTCTAACAAAGGTTTGTTTGAACCATTAGAGATACGTAAGAGACCAGGCAATAATCAGATGATGCCAAGTCTGGAGAGTATGTTAGAACTTTTCATTTGAATTGGGATGGAGTATTTTTCACTTAATTTAATTATACTGTGTCTTCTTAACTCAGTCGAACTCTTTCCAAACTGCTGAATATAAAACTGCGTCGAAAGAGGGTCATTTCCTGAATAGATGACTAGATCAAAGAACCTACGTCTTGCATAAAGAATGTAACCTTAGGCGGTATCAATTTTTGATGTTACAATTTGTAGCGACGTCATAAAGTCTCGATTTGAATATTTCAACGATTTATGTACTCCGCAGCTTTCGCTAGGTTTTTTTGCAGTAGCTTTTTTATGGTAAAGTAACGATTTGCTGGTGTTGGAATGACTTTGTATCGTTTATATAGGAAAGAGTTTACTTATATTATACTATACACACGCTGATAATGATTACGCCGAATGATTTCATAAATGGGTACTTAATTTTCAATGGTTTTTTGATACAATTATTAAGTAAAATTGAGCTATAATTTAACAAAAGTAATTTATGATACCATTTCAGCTTTCAGTTGTTCTAGTTGGTTAATATTTCATCAAAGAGTGGGCAAAATACAAATATATAATAAGAATGGTAAGTTGGGGAAAATATTTTCGGTTTTTCCTAACAAATGGTTTTAAAACCGCGTATCTTTAACACCTAATAGTCCACAGAACATCTAGATATAATGCTAGCATTATTAGTTTATACAGTCAAAAGTACATTGCGTTTTGAAAATAGATACCAGATGGTGTAATTTTCGTTTATGTTTTATTTTATTTCCAAAGAGAAGAATTGCACTAATACCAAAATCAGTGTGCCTGTTTCAGTTCCGTATATTTCGATGTTAAAGATAAAACTCGTTGAAAAATTTACAAAAGTAATTTACATAGGACTGGGTGTCAAATGTAGTTTGATGCTTCACATGAATGTTGTTATTGTCTATCATCATGACATCTCTAGATTTTATACATCTGTAGGGTATTATTAGATGGCTAGGTGAATGGAAGACGAAATGAAAGAGTGGTTGTTTACATGGTGTGACCGTTATTTATTAAACTACGAATATAGATGAAAAGGCTGGTAGTGGTGTTACCTGAACTGAACGATGGTAGGACACTGATGAATGAAAGTACCCTTCAATAATCTCCAAAATAAACATCTCGGGGTTGCCAGATTCTCGTTATAGTGTGCTAGTTGGCGCCACTGGCACCCCGCCCGAGTTTTTAGATTATATTGCTGGGAATTTTGTAGATCGTTATTCTACGATATAGAATTCGACATGATTCAAGATCGCTATCTATAGTGATTTAATAACAATTGAAACGGATTAGCTGGGGAATTTTTGGCGCATCCCCCGTATAGCCCGGACTTTGCCACGTCTGACCACAATTTGTTTCAGTCTCTGTAAGATTATCGTAATGGCGTAAAGTTGGCTTCGAAAAACGACTTGTAAAAATCAGTTGTTTCAGTTTTTCGTGCAAAAATCTTAGTGAAAATTCTACAGTGACGGGATAATTGATGTACTAGAAAAATATAATTTTTTTGAAAAATATTAAATAAAAGCTAAATAACACTTCTTCTCAAGCCATTAAATATTTTTAAACAATGTAAAGTGTAATGTGATTTATTATGTTCTGATAATTGTGATTTTCTCCCAACTAACCAATACATTTTAATATATTTGAACATCAGTTCTTTCCTTTCCTTTTTTACGTATTCCTTCCAGCGAAGTTTTGCATCAAGATTCATTCCGAGATACTTAAGTTGTAGCTACAGATTTAATTAAGGGTAAAATAATACTTTTAATAAACAACAATTATTTAAAATAGCGATAGAAAAAACCAATAAATTAACCTACCATATTACGTATACTGAACATAAACACAGTAACTAAAAATTATGGTGTTTATCAATATTTGTCATTAATTTTAACCGTTTGTCATTTCAACATTATTAATCAATATAAAACGTTGTTAAAGTAATTAAGTTTAATTAATTGAATCATTTACGTTTACTGTTTGGGCAAAGTATTGTCAATATTTTCGCAAAATTTATTATATCACTTTAAAACTGCTAAATATTTTTTTAAAATTTTGCAACGTTTCTGATTTTTGATGTTTGTTTTAAATTGTGGAATCATTTCAATTTCACATGATTTAAGTTAATAAAATATAAATTACCATATACGGAAAAATAACACAATTTTTATATAGTAGTTTAAATGATTCCATTTTTTATTATTACAAAATAACAGGTAGTGGGTGTAACATTGCATAACATGGTGTACATTTTAATTTTAAATTAAACTAGCATACATCAGGGTACAATAAGTAACTACTTGGGAAACTAATTTGGCTTTTTCCTAATTCCTAATTAATTATTAATAATAATTTTTCCTAACTGAACGTAATATCTCTAGTAATACTTATTCAAGGATGCAATACTATGGTACGTTTGAAAACTGTCCAAGGACATTCTATATATTTCCGTATATTTCGATGTTAAATATGAAACTCCTTGAAAAAAAACATTTATATAGGGCTGGGTATCATAAGAAGCTTCATGTCTTCACATGAATGTTGCTTATTGCCCATCATCATGACAACTCTAGACTTTATATATCTATAGTAATTTGATAAAAATTGAAACGCCAAAATTTTTGGCGCATCCCCCGTATAGCCCGGACTTTGCTCCGTCTGACCATCATTTGTTTCAGTCTCTGTAAGATTCTCTTAACGATATTAAGTTGGCTTCAAAAATCGACTTGTGAAAATCAGTTGGTTCAGTTTTTTGTGCAAAAATCTTAGTGAAGATTCTACAGTGACGGGATAGTTGATTTACCAGAAAATACAATTCTTTTTCCAAAAACATTTATAAAAAACGAAATAACGCTTTTCCTAAGCCATTAAATGTTGAACCATACCTTTGAAGTTGTCGTCGACATCAAACACATCAGGATGTACGTTAACATCACCATTTATATCACTATCAACACTAATATGTACTATTTTCTCGAAACCTCAACACTATTTTTCACTTATCGCACTTTACTTTCGTTGAAAAACGAGAAATACTTCAACATCATAACCTAATAAATCGTTTCCTGTTAGAGGTGGTACCTAGAAGGCGAACTGAACGCCGCTTAACATTATTTGGTCGAGAACCGTTCGTGTGCCGAATAAGAATTGCAACAGGTCAGTTTCGCTAATCTGTTGCACCATTTATCTGAATTTATAGTGTAACAAATTGCCGGAATATAATTTTCGTTTTTTGCTCGTTTTACATTACGGTATTTATTGTTTCTTTATATAGTATACAGTATATGACCAAATTATTGGGTACAGTACTCGTATTCTTGCAATTTATAGTTTATTATATTACTTTGAATAAATTATGTTATTTTAAAAGGGTTATTTTATATTAGATAGGTACTGGTATCGTTACTATTGTTTTTGTGAAGTGTCTTCTCTTATCGTCCTATAAGCCTATTATCTATGATTTTTAAACTTCTTATGGACGTATCAGAGCAAATGAGACAAAATCTACACATATGACATTCACCCTTTTCAGAAGAACTTGTCCCTCAATAAAAATAAATAATTATAAACTCCTATAAGCATACAACGTTAAATATCTGGGAATGTATTTTGATCGACGTTTAACATGGAAAAACATCTAGTGATAAAACAGCTTGCGCTTAAACTAAATCAAATGTATTGGCTGATAGGGCATAAATCTAAATTATCCTTAGATAACAAGGTTTTGTTGTATAAGTCAATACTTAAGCCCATTTGGACCAATGGTATTGAACTGTGGGGTATTAGTAGCAAATCTAATATAGATATCCTCCAGAGGTTCCAGCATAAAGTGTTGCGAGTCGTCGTCGATCCAACAAACTGATTCAGCGCGATATCCCCTTAGAACCCATAACGAGTGTAATTCGAAGTACTCTGAAAGACTATTAGTGCATCTCAATGCACTCGAAAATGGTTAAATGTGCGCGATGACAATGTAGTGCATAGGCTCAAACGTAAACTACCATACGAACTGATTAATAGACACATAGAGTGAGATATAATCTCTAGAATATGTTAGAATAGTCTTTAGAATAAGTTAGAATAGACAGAATAAGTTAGAATAATATCTAGAATAAGATTTAGGTTATAAATTTGTACAGCAGATCACTTAGTGAAGCGATCTTCTTCATGTCAGTTGAGTTATATTCTATAACGGAAATCACATAATAATAATTATTGCGCACGGACAGATTGTTGAAGTTTTAAGAGATCAATAAAAAAATATGTTAATTAACAGTTACTTGGAAAAACTTATATTATTCTAAAAAAACTACCGGATAGTAATAGTACTTTTTCGGGATGGGGGAAAATATTATTTAAAACATAATTCCTAATTCCGAATATTAATTAAATTCGAATTGTATTGTTGGCAGTAAAAGTTCTGGTAACCGTGAACGTTTAACCTCCGTAACCAATTATATTCGTAATTTGCGTACACCAAATTAGTTACGTTTAATGTTTTCTAATGAGCGGATAGGCAAGCATCTGTCTGACCTAAGTTTTTTCTCTCGCCGCAGCTGAATCCGATCTCAAGGAAATTATTTATCTTTTTGCGAGTGGATATGTTGAAATAATTAAAAATATTTTAGTGATTAAATTATTTTTAGTGACCCTTATTGGCCAATAAGTATATTACTATTAACAGGTCAATTGAAAATTAGTTTTTTTATTCAACATAAATCATTTACGATATCATTTTTGCAATACGATTTGTTCTTTGCTTCAAAATAGGCCTCAGTTTCGACGATCACCTCTTCATCCGACGAAAATTTTCTTCCCAGCGAGCATTCTTTAGAGAATACCGCTGCAGACTGCAGACCTATAGAATACGGGGGATGAGGAAGCAATTCGAAGCCCAATTCATGGATTTTTACCATCGTTTTCACTGACTTGTGACACAGTGCACAGTCTTGGTGAAGTTGCATTTTCTTTTTCTTCAAATGCGGCCATTTTTCAGCAATTTCGTCCTTCAAACGGCCCAATAACGCTATATAATAGTCGCTGTTGATGGTCCTTCCTTTTTCAAGGTAATCATGAAAATTATTCCATGCGCATCCCAAAATACAGACGCCATAACCTTGCCAGCCGACTGTTACGTTTTCCCACGCTTTGGAGTGGGTTCGTCGTGTGCAGTGTGCAGAGTGAAATGATGGAGCGATGTTTCATCCATTGTCACATATCGAGGTAAAAACTCGAGTTTATTACGCGATACGATCGATCATTTGTCATTCATCAAACCTGAAGATTGTTCTTCCTCAAGTATTAAAATTAGAGTGAATAATTATATTTTATCCAAAGTTATAAAAAGTCTCTGGTACTAATTTGCTTCAAATGAAACCCAACACACTCATTTCACAGTTCATCTATTGTCACGACCCAATTGTGTATCTCAGATTTACACAAACCATACTATTATTCTGTTTTATTCATCGACATCATACATCATAGATGTGTACATCAAAATGATAAGAAATAAATCATTATATTCTTGAATAACGTTGGGAAATAATCCAAATTAATTTCCAAAATGAGTACGTTGATTTGGGCTTCGAAACAACATTTTATTTGAATTTCTACAGTACTACTTCAAAGGTGGTCAAACAAATTAATGTATTTGAAAAAAATAGTCGTGAAGTTAGTTGCGAGATTAAGAGCATCACAAAAAAGTATCAAATTACTTTATTGTGTACTGACCAATTCTGCTGTTTATCAATCAGTATACGTTACTAAATTTTTATGATGGAAGAAACGAAAGATTGATATCTCTGATAATTAATTAATTATAATTTTATATTTCATTATATAAGCAAGCAAAAGTCTTGGTAAAAGTTAATTTCTATTTTCCGTTTTATGGGAAATTGTTCAAATTCCTCATATCACGTAAATTATCAGTAGTTAAACGATGGTGCGTGAAGTAGTTTTACGCATTTTTACTTATTCTTAAAATCATAGTAAATCGAATTTTCTCTTATGAATACCATAATTTCGATAACAAACGCTTAATCACCGACATTGCACAAACCAAACTAGCATGGATAGATAAAGGACTGCACATAACATAAACAACAATTTGTTTATGTCTGATCAATTTTTTTTTACGTTAAAAACTGGAGCTTGACCCTTGTATTTGCTTGAAAAATATCGTATGTAAATTTTTTCTAATAGATTCATTAAAATATTACGTAGAAGTATATACAGGGGATAGACGAAATCATATAAACACAATACCATATACGAAGGTCACTATATATATTTTGGGAATAGCAAAAAAAAACAAATAGTTAAGTTGCGAATATATTTTTATTGTTTTTCAAAGTACTCGTCACGATGATTGATACACTTTTGCATACGCTTAAACCAATTTTCAAAGCATTTATTCCATTCTGAATGAGGTAACTTCAATACGTGATTTTTAAACATTTCAATAGCTTCTTCGGGCGATGGAAATCGTTGACCACGCAGTTTATTCTTTACAGATGGGAACAAAAAGAAGTTATTAGGTGCCAAATCAGGGCTGTACGGCGGATCACCCATCAATTCGATGTTTTGAGTACTCAAATAGTCTCTTGCTTGAGCCGATGTGTGAGAGCTCGCATTGTCATGATGCAGAACAATCCTGCGACCCTTGTTTGTTTTCCTTATTTCACTGAAGACTTCTAGCAAACAAATGGTAGTGTATCGATCATAATTTACTGTTCTACGCCTCTAGAGGCACAGTTGTAATATGACCAGTTTTCCCGAAGAAGTAGGCCACCATCTTCTTTGAAGTGCTTCATGCGCGAATAAATTTTGTTGGATTTAGTTCATCTTAGAACATCCATACAGTCAACTGCTGCTTACTTTCGGGCTCATACGAATATATCCATGACTCGTCATCTGACACGCCTTTCGAAGCACCGCGATTGAATTTCTTAAGCATTTCTTTGCACCAATCGACACGACCCTTTTTTTGAGCGATTGTCAAATTGTGTGGGATCCAACGCAAACATAACTTTCGCACAGCTAAGTGTTCATGTAAAATCGCACATATGCTGGTGGAACTAATGCCTAGAGATGCCTCAATATCACAATAGGTGGCATGACGATCTTGCTTAATCATTTCGCACACAGCATCGATGTTTTCTGGCACAACAGCCGATTTTGGACGACCTTCACGAAACTCGTCGGACAGCAAACTACGACCACGATTGAATTCACTAAACCAGCGATACACGGTGGTTTTTGATGGAGCTTCATCGCCAAAAGTCAAAAGTTGATTGATGCACTTTTGTTGTGATAATCCACGTCGAAAATCGTAAAAACCTTTCAAATAATACTCAGACGAAGCTTTCAAATAGTATAAAATGGACGAGTCATGTCAGTCCTGGACGACGTCAGAATGACTCACATGACAAGAGTGTTGCCAATTTCCGAAATATAAATAGTTACCCTCGTAGTACATTTGTTGGTAACACTGCTTCCGTGTAAATATTGTTCAGTTTATATGCCAGTGTATTCAGTGTATGATACGTTTGTTCTGCTACGGCTAGAACAAGTGATTAGTGAAATGTGATGTTCACATCTCATTCACAATGGTGGCAAGATTACTGCGACTGGATAACTTCAATTATGAACTTTTTTCTATGGCTAGCATACTGTTGCCAAACTCTGATATATTCCCAGATGATAATGCCTATATACACCGCCAAAAAATGGTCAATCCTCTTTTGAGGAGCATCAGACAGTGAAGAGTAAATACACGAGCTGTTCGGTACAAGAATAGGACAACATTCACTTAGAAACTATTCAGAGAATCTACCAATCCCTTCTAATACTTTTAAAGTAAATAGATTTCTCAACATTTCATTGATAAAAAATATTGTGTTTGAATATTGTATACGACATTCATCAAAATCGTAGTTAAAACTATCTAGACATGAGATCGACTCATTATATAATTTCATATGTCATTATGTAGATTGGATCATAAATAATTAATAAATAATAAAATATATTATACATATTTTTAGGCATGAGAGTTGCCTCTAACCTTAATTGAAAACCATTAACAATCTGACTGGAATACAATAATAAACCACCAGCTCGTATTTCATTAGTTTGGTTATGTTTAAAATATTTTTTTCTGGGTTTTTCTGTAAAATTATCAAATAAACAACTATTAGAAACACAATAATAAACAACCAGCGAATAGCAAAAAGTATAAATTATGTTAGTTTCGTTTGATTGTGTACGAAAAAAATTTAGTGGGAGTATCGCAAAGTTTCATTGTTTTTGTCCATAATAAAATAAACTAGGATGCCTGAAACTACTATTAAAGCTTTCGAAAAAAAAACTGTTACACAACTTTCTTAACAATATTTTCAAATCAATGATTTATCCATTACTACCTACTATTTATAACCAAAATATGAACGATATGGACAATTAAGAGATACTAGAGCCCTTAAAGCTTGTATATGGCAACGTCGCAAAAGCTGGCGGAAACTGCCGAGGTCTACCGAATGGCGGATGGGACTATCTAGAAATAGCCACTATTGCTTTGGATTTTTCGAAAGAAAAGCTAGCAATGGAAGAAGGAATTATCAGAGCAAATACTATAAATTCATCATTACCTTCTGTTTAATTAAAAAAAAACATTGTTACTAGTCGTTGCCAACTAACCTATAATGTGCTCTCACATTAACAATAACAATAAAAAAACTTGATATAATCAATGTTACCAATGCTAATTTATCAAATTCTCCAATAATCCAAGTCATATTTCCGAAAGTGGGCTGAAATATTTGCTGATTCCTCTTTTTTCCTAGAGCTTGGAACTTTTAACACGAAACACTTTATGCCAATACCATTCACCATCAATGTTATCTTTTTTTTTATTTACCAAGTTGACCAGCTAGAATCAAATGGTCTTCTACTGATTTCGCTTTGGGTTCGAGGTATGATAGTTTTGCGGGCGACAGAGACCCTGGGTTACGACTGGGATTGTCGTAGTTGGTTTACTACCGAGGTTTGTGAATGGGTAAGGATTTTTTCATTAAGATCAAGCCCATGTTGATAACAATCCAGCTTAGCATGAGCTCGTCACTCGTTATCTAATGTTTGTGCCCTCACAGCTTTATTAAGGGCTGATAATCATCATTGGCACCAGTGATTTATTTTGTAGCTGTTAAGCTTCTGATGTATTTACAGCGGATATAAAAGGAAATAAAGGATCGCTGTTTCTGTTTCTCAAATAAATGCAGCTGATTCGAATGCAAATGGTGGCTCAACACTTTATTGAGAAATAAATACTGTTTATATGTCAGGTATTCACATTATTTTGCCCATTCACTGTATGTTATATTGTCGAGAATGAGTGAATGTCATACAGCGCAAAATAATAAAAATAATGTATGTGACATTCACCGAAATCGTAATTATATCTATCTAGACATGAGATCGACTGATTATATAATTTCGCAATATATACAGAATGATATATGGATCATAAATAATAAATACATAATAATGCATAATACATTTTAATCATTAAACATCATATCACCATTGGCAATCTGACCAGAATATATCAACAACAAAAAACATTAGCTCGAATTTTATTAGTTAGGTTATGTCTATACAACATTTTTTCCTGGGTTTGTCTGTAAAATTATCGAATAAACAATCATACATCAGACCCTACACGAGATATTTCAAAATTGTATGGCGAATAGCAAAAAATATCAATTATGTTAATTTCGATTGATTCTATACGAAAAAATTGTGGTGGGAACATCGCAAACTTACATTGTTTTTGTCCATAATAAAATAAACTGGGATTTCCGAAACTATTATTACAGGCTTCCTCGGGATTACATGTCGTTTTAGGATTCCGCGTATTTATAGAACGGGCTATTTTCCACTTTGTCACCGCACCAAACACTATTAATAACTGAACCGCCGTGCATCAAGACGATATTGATATTAATTAATAATATTTATCGCGCTTTATGTTAATACAACCAGCGAAGACCGACGTTATTGTTGTAACGTAACGACAGTACGCGCGCATACCGCGCTCTTGTTTAATTATCGAACTTATCGAGGCCTTCTCCTTACGATATACGAAAAAAATTGTCCTAGCCGCCTTCGAAAACCTTCTATACGATCGCCGATTGTTTATTTTAATTATACAGTGCGCGCGATGACGTTTGGGTCGCGCTACCTGCCGCTCGACGTCCGACTGTGGTTTGGCGAGTTGAAAAATATTCGACAATGAACACTTATCAAACGACGACGTGAGTGGATCTCGTTCAGAGCTCGTTGTGGAAGTTAGTTTGGACGATAAAGTCTTGTTTGGACAATCCTTCATTGTTTCCGATCGTCGTTCATCAGTCTTTGTCAATTAAATTAGAAATATACGAATTAGAAATCACCAATAAAAGCGAGTTGCGTCAAGTCTGTATAAACTGACATACAGTCATATATCCAAAGTAGCAGTGAACTATGACGTGAGTTCTCAATTCATGACGTCAAAACGATGCAATGTTGCTGCCTTTAACGTTGACATTTTACCCGTTTTATTTTATTTTAGCTTCGATATATAACAACATCCTATCGTAAATAAAATAATGAAACAAAAATGTTATAGCCGGCTTGGTGGCGCAGTGGTACAGGCGATAGGACGGTACTCCTACTGTTGCGATAGCCGCGGATTCGAAGCCTGCCGGGGCATGGTCGTAAATTTATGTTTGTGATTGTTTAAAATTTGTGATTGTCCTAGGCAAGAGTGTAAAATCCGACAAGGAAAATGATCCCGGTCGCGCCAGTAACCAGGCTGGGTAAGACCGGATGTCTTCTGGGATGATTTCTAAAGTTGGACACTTGCTAGTCGGTAGGCTTAATGCGGAAACCTATAGTTGGTAAAAGGAGACTTTAAAATATATTTAAAAAATGTGTTATAAAAACATTGTAATTAAGAGCTGCATATTTCTAAGTTTTCTATGGATACTTTCCAAACTAACAGTTTCCTTTGAAAGAATTGTATGAAATTATGTTTATATTGGAAAAAATACACACCGTTTTTATACAGTTTATACATTTCATCCTGAATAGAGCTAACAACCAGAAATGTAGTTATGGGTATGTTACAAGGTATGTAGTTATTTTCTTTTCAGTGAGGCTAAAACTATAAGGGTTTTCTTTAATTTGGGGGACTTTAGTTATAGTGCCTACACTAATATTCAGTGCAGCTGCAATACAATAAAAATCTAACTGTTTAATATTAAATAGCATCAATAGTTATCTTTCTAACGTATTTTACTGGTAAGAACGGGCCGTCATTATCTCCATCCTGGTCGAAGTTATTTATTAGAGACGTCATCTCTTTCTGCCTAACTACTTATTTGGCCTCGACATTTTCAACCAGAGTAATCAACAATATCAACACAAGCAATGCGCCAAAACAACGTTTGCTGGTTTATAACCTCTTATCACTATTATTTTGAAGAATTTTGCAGACATTTGAGAAGCGAACGATTTTTGCAGGCTGATTCAGTTACATGTTCAAGTTCAAGTATGCGACAGCGTTGTATCTATTTTTCTCTTTTTTATTGTTAAATGCCATGCAATACTTCAATACTAATGTGAGAGTGTTCTTCTACTAGTTCTAGTATTCTTCTTATGTCTCTTTACGATTATTTTCATGCCTTTATGATTTCCTGAATAACAGTCGCAATTTAAAGGTCTCGGTGTCACAAATCATTCCTATAGTATTTCGGTGCATCCATGACACCTTTTAAGAGATTTTTTTTCCTGAAAAACACGTATTTTTTTATTAATTTTTGTCAGATAATCTGTATAACTGCTTCTCTGTATGTAATAATAATTTAATTTTCTTTCAATTAAACAATACGTTTTTTTTTATCATTAAAATCTCTTTTATTTTAATTTTAATGTGGTTGCCTCTTTGCTGCTGATTGCAATTACCATCAGCGAATCTAACCGGTTCATATTTTCCTTTTGTGGTATATCGCTTTTGTAAAGTAGCTAAATGGTTGACCTTAACATATTCAGAGTATTCAGTTAACAGGTAACAGCCCGTAGAATATTTCAGTTATAGAGCTATCGTTATTTGTTTACTCAGTTAAATATTACAGCGTTTAGATAATGGAGGTGGGATGAATATTGTTCTCACCAAAAGCGACCAATAATTGGTAAGATCGACAAAATTCTTGATGCTGTCGAGATAAACGGACATATTTCATCTCGCGACATCCTTGTAGAACTGAACATCAACCATGAAATGATTTTGAGCCCTTGGCAGAAGGTTGTAAATTTTTTAGATTATTAAGATTTGTAATCTCAATATTACTACTTTTTGCTAACAAAATTTGACTGAACAAGCACTTTTATACAGGCGAACCCTTTCGTTTCAAATATATTTGATGGAATTTAATACACTTCAACAAAAAAATCACTGAAAGTTCGCATAATTAGCCAACCAGATAGGTTGTTATTCCATCATAACGCGTGACTTCATATGTATAAAGAGATCCAGCAAAAACTTGAAAGCGATGGTGATTGCATTGACCTATTTTCTAAATGTTTCTTTATGCAGTCATTACTTAATTTCGTCTTCTTCTATCTAAACTTTTGTCAAATAATTGAGATTTCTAAAAAACAGGTCAAAACCAAGAGGTAACATTCTACATTTAGACGTTAAAAACGTTTAGCTTATAAATGGCGAATGCGCAGACGAATGGTGAAGGTGCTAGATTATAATTTATATAAAAATATATGTCCATATTTAGAGGATAAGAGTTTATTTTATTAAAGATTTCTTACATAAGATGGTTCGTGGGTATTATTAGTAAACCAATACGTAACGGTTGCCCCATATTCTTGCCGTTGCAGTTGCATAAACCGATCGTATTTATTTTTGTAATTTGCAGTGGCTGTTTTATACCTTTTTCTTGTGGACTGATACGAACTATTTAGTTAATTACATAGTTAATTTTATATAATTGTAGGTTGGCACACTTAACGTGGCTGTTATATGAAATATTTGAAAGTTATATATAATTAATGCGCTCGAAGGGAAAATATGTTTTGTTTAAATTTATAAAATCCCAAGATTGTTAAAAATTAGTTTTGATATATAATAAAAGTGTTATATATTACGACGAATTTACGGTATGTAGCAAGAAACACAAACCCGTAAGATTGGCAAACATAATTGATTGGCAAAAAATAATCAAAAGCAAAACAAAAGTTGATTTTACCAACTAGGGGTTTATCTGGACTGGACCTACAGTTTAACGTGGGTTCCGAACCACGGTCCTCAACATTAAGCCTACCGACTGGCGAGTAACCAATTTTAGAAATCATCCCAGAAGACATCCGGTCTTACCTAGCCTGGTTACTGGCGTGACTGGGATCATTTTCCTTGTCCGATTTTACACTCTTGCCTAGGACAATCACAAATTTTAAATAATCACAAACATAAATTTACGGCCATGCCCCATGAAATAATTTAAAAGGAACAAAAAAAATAGCTCAAAATTAACATATGACCGTTACAAGATTATGCGGAAAAGAGACAACTTAGTTGGTACTACATCATGTGGAAGTTACATGACTAATTAAGAGTGTAGGAAGTTAGTACCGAAAAGTATAAAGATCGAAGGGAAACTGAGACGTCGATATTAGAGGAATGCCGAAAAATTAAAGAAAAAAAGAATGTGAAGAAGAAAGAAGGAGGAATGAGCTAAATTTGTATACGGAACATGAAGTAACTTACATGAAATGTCGTATCATATAAGAGAGAGGCATGAAAAGATGTATATAGATAGAAGGAGACTGAATAATTTATATCTATATCGAGACAAATGGGAGCCGAATGAAAAGAAAATGGACAGATTGCAATGAGCAAAACATTTAATTTGTTGTGAAACATGTAATGGTAAATGTATATGTATAACAACCTGGGGAAATATGCAAGAGCAATTTTTAAAAACATAAAATATATTTATTTTTATTTAAATATTGTATATATTATTATTTTAACAGTTTATCAAAATAATTTATTTAGAAATACATTTTTACACTGATGTGATATGATATTAACTAGTTGCTTTTTGAATTTCTTGATCTTCTTTAGGCCTAGCTTCCACCAACTTCGACAGTCCAAGAACATCAGAAATACCTAAAAAAATGTTCATTATTATATTATAAGGCTTCAATAAGTTATATATTTTATATATAGAGAATTCACAGAATCTTATTCTAACGTGTAATAATCTAATAATTTTTTTTATTAATCTCTTAAGACATCAACAATCTACCCGTAGGCAATACCTATTATTATATGATTTTTGCTATATAATATAACCATTCTCAGAAGATGACTTCACTAAGTGATCTGCTATATAACTTATAATCTAAATCTTATTCTAGATACTCTTCTAACTTATTTTAAAGTCTATCCTAACTTATTCTAGCTTATTCTAGAGATTCTTAAATCTCACTCTATGTGACTATTAATCAGTTCGTATGGTAGTTTGCGTTTGAGTCTGCTGTAACGTTGTCTGCTTGCGGAAGTTCATGATTATTCAATTTTACTGAGGGATATGTTCTTCTACAAAGGGTGAATATCACATGGGTAGATTTTATCTCATTTGCTTTAATACGCCACGTTTTCAACCACAATTCGACTTTCTTAAGATGAAGTTGGAGGTTTCTTGTGGCTGATATTGGATGCTCGCGTGATGATAAAACCGTTTTATCGTCAGCATATGTTGCAACAGTAGTGTTTCTTGTCAATAGTCAATAGATGTAACAATGGGCCAAGAACTGCGGAACACCCGAATATATTGGGTGTAGGTCAGTGTTTTCGTCACCCTATTTGACAAGTGTGCCACATCTTGTCGAAGGCTTGAGAAATATTGAGAGAATTTTTTTTATTTAATTATAGATGAAATATAATTAAACTTTTGATATGTCGCGCTATTAGGTGTTGGGTACCATGCGGTCTCTTGTATAGACTTTGTTATATTTTTTGCTGCTGTTTCTGTATCTCTTTCTGTTTTGAGAGGTAAATTCAGAGATAATAAACTGTCTAATTTCTCTCTAAATAACGGCCAGTTAGTTTTGACGTAATGCAAAGAAGATGGTTTTGTTTTGTTGGGAATATTTGAGTTCACTGTTATAATAACATCAGTGAAATGTGTTTCGGACTCCATCATGATATCAATATTTCGTTCATATAAGAATATTTTAAGCTCCCTGGCATGTTGCTGGAGTCCATTAGCATTCTAGACGGCTATTTTGTATTTGCTGTAATGGCTATCAGTTATTAGGCTAGTTTGGTAACGACGACGGTGAGTACACGCATCATTGTACTCATTTGCTCCATAAGTTTACCCATCATTTCCTCGAATTTATTACAATTATTATAACAACAAAGAGAACTTCAAATGTGATCTTGATGGATATACATAGAATATTGTTACCGAAATACGAACTGTAATATGGTTTCTGTTATTTACCTGATAAAATGTTGAGGCTTTTATCTTTGTCAACTGTTGTGATATTTCTGGTTACTTTGACTTGTCTATCAGGCAATATTGGCAAACTGCTCTCATTGAGGGCCACAGAACCATTTGGAGGGAATATCAGGTTGCCTATGTTGGAGCTGACGATCCCCGTCACAGCTACACCGCTGACATTGGTTTCCACAGGGATGGGTATGTGAGATAAATCGATAAAGGTTCCATTATCGGCGGGATCAAAGAAGGAGATATCGACTTGTTCATGGCTAAAATTATAAAATATGAGCTTACAAAAATGTGGTCAATTGTGTCGTAATTTAAGAGTCTTTCTTTATTTTACTTGAACATCTCTCCAGAAATCATATAGAACTGTCAATAATGAGGGTTACAGGGTTACACAAAATAATATAAACATAATTGCAGGTAATATTTCGGTGTATTATTCTTAGTTCTATCTTGGGACAGTTAAAACAAATGATCGGTGATATGTGTGATCTTTAGATGGCTGTGTAATGCCTCGCGATGGAAAGAAAATAAAAAAATGAAAAAATATCATCGTCGAAGAGGAATAGTGGACGAAACCCAATGTTGCTTGACAGAGACCAACGAAAAGTGAAAATGATTGTGATCAGACAACCTAAAACCACTGGGGCAACATTGACAGCAGGACTCAATACTCATTAGAGTAATGAAGATCCACAAAAACAATATAAAGCTAACATCCATGAAGGGGCTGCCACAGCAAAATCGTTTATGATGGGAGCCTACGTTAAGCAGCGAAAGACGTACCGCAACGATCATAAAACCTGAACGCTTGATGATTCTAAAAATGTGGCGTGGTGAATGAATATCTCGACATCCTCAGTGATGAATTTCTCAGTATGAATAGCATATTGCTGCCAAACACTGTCGTATACCAAGAAGATTACCACCTAGACATACAGCCAAAAAGATTCAGTCTTAGTGTGTTCATCTTCCCTGGCTAGCATTCAATGTTTATGCGAAGTTTTAGAGTAGAGTAAGAGTAGGTTTCCATTTACAACACCATTGAAGCAATTGGTGGATGTTTCCATTGGAAACTATTCATTATTCTATAACTATTCGAAGAATTGCAGCTATTTTAAAAGAAAATGGCGGTTTAATACCTTAAGAAGTAAATATTGAGTATATATCAAGTATTCATCCTATTTTGTCCATCCTCTGTATTTGGCATACTGGAAACTTATTAAATGCGGTTGTACTTGATACAGTCAGTATAATTTTGTATTAAACTATTTTAAGTACAGGACTGGTACAGGAATTTGATGTGACTAATATAGTGTTAAAATCAAACAAACTAATATTTACACATTTTATCGTCGATAATGTTTATTAACGCGTTTTATGTTAGGAATGTACTTATATGTTAAAAAAACTGTGATACTTACGTCCTATTATCATATTCGGTATTATTCTCGTCAACTTCAGTCAATATTCCTATTTCATATACCACTTTCCTGATGACGTATCTGTAAAAAAAATCACATATGATTTCATTTTATTGCAGTTGGAAATTTTCCATTCTCAGATTATGTTAATCATTTGGGTACACTATAATATTGAAACATTCAATATTAGTGGAACAACAGGAGGTTTTTGAATATGACTGATTTTGACAGACGAAATAAGAAAGAAGGATTTTCTATTGCAATTCTTTCGTTGCATTTATACCTGGTGTAAACGAAAATAAACATATTGACAAGTTTGGGGAAATAGTAATTTCAGGTTTTTCTAACAGACAGTGTTAAAGTCGCATATCTCTAGTAATATTTATTGACTGACGCCATATTATACTAATTTTTAAAAGTAATAGTGCGTAGTACATTCGAGATCTAAAGATAACCTTATTCGTTCACTTTAGCGTTGGGAACTATCGACTGAAAACGAGTGTCGACTGTTTAGTAAATGACTACATTTTACTATCGACTGTTTTCTGTCACTATTGTCGGTCCGACTGATTTTGTTACTATTTACTGTCGACTGTTTCAGTCGTGTACTTTGGGTTACTATTTTTTGTTCTACTAGTTTCATTCGACTGAGATTTTTAACGTTCTGGCTCTGTCGTCCTAGTCGCGACCTTAACATATGCTGTCATAGAATTAACTGCTCCAAGCAATTATCTCCGTCCTTTCCTATCTCACAGTTTATACAGGAAAGGGTTTGTACATATTCGCCTGACATCACGAATTTAAAAAAAATACAGTCGAACCGTGCATTTGACTGAAAATAGTAATTACTATTTATAACTATTTCATTCATATTCCTATTTTCAATCGCTAGTTTTTGCGACTATCGACTGTTTCGACTATTTTCAGTCGATAGTTCCCGACGCTAATTTAGCCATTCAGAAATTGTTGCCCTTTAAATATTGAGATTCTAGAAGATCTTTATGTCTTATTTGAGTTTATAGTGATGAGTGTTTAAGTTAATACTACTGAAAAATTGTATAGAAAATGTATATCTCGCCCTGGTTCTGGTGTTTTGGTGCAATTGGAAAAGGAAATCATTATCAACAACTGACGCAATTGAAACACGTCATTGAAAAAAGGGGTAACAATAAGTAAATGATGAACTGCGTTATCTTTCATCATGATAACGTTAAACCAGACAGAATTTTATTGTCTTTACAGAAATCGAGGGAGACTGATTGGGACATTTTAGGCCTGTGCAAACTTGTTTTTTCTTCAGAAATGTCAGATGTACAATGACAGAATTGCGATTTTACAACAAGAGTGGTAAAATATCACCGATCGAAATGGAAAAATTGAAAAACATGAAAAAAGCGACTTTACTTTTCAAATGTATGTTATTCTTCTTTTAATTTTTCCTTAGCTAAGACAAACAAATAAGATAAAGTGATTTTTTTAGAACGAAATAGACTGGTATTATAACATGAGTCGAAATTAGTGCAGACATTGATATTTATCAGTTTTCTGGTATCCAAAGTATCCAAAGAAGGAGCTAATACTTCTGGAATCAACACTACAGCGTCTCGTAGCGTTGACAGCGTTATTTGAATTCACATTTATTTATGAATTTTAATAAATATGTCATATAATAAGTATTTTAAGTTTTCAAGCGCTGATAATCCTTAGTGTTTTTGATGTCAATATTGTGTCATATGAAAAGTATGGTTATGTACGGATATTATATGCACGAATGGAAATAAGTATCGATTTAGATGTTACTGTCCAGCTGTGGTTTGGATGGCTTCAAAAGCCTGAATATACGGAATAACAAACTTAGATCAATACTCAATGAAATGTAGCCTATCAAAACAATTTCACCAAATCAAAAAATTATAGAACTAAAATGAGCACAAGAAATAGAAACTTGGACTCACATATATTGACCG